>NC_090921.1:416830614-418030614 GCF_040938575.1 Ambystoma mexicanum
CAGTTGTTGTGTGTTATCTCGCCCTGAGGAAGGCAACTCTAACTATGTCATGGAACTATTGGCCAGACAGGTGGCTTTTTTGCCGAAACGTGTATTAAAGATGTCAATTTAAATTTGTTGTTTGTTACTATTTTGTGACACGTACACGTAGGCAGACCTGTCAACAAATTGAAGGACATAGAACAATCCTAATTCTGCCAATCCTTTGAAAAAAATACAAAAAAACTTGTGTAGTGGCTAAATACAAGCCATAACTAGGAATGTTGGCTTAGGTTTAGGTCACCATTACGCATTGGCAGTCTTTTGTCCATTTTCTCTGTTTTTTCCTTTTTTCTTTAGTCCTGTTTAAAACTTTGAAGGAAAACCAATATTTGTGTTCTTGCGTTTTCAACAACTAACTCTCTAATTAATAGACAAATGTATCTCTGTTTATCACATTGCTTTTCTTTAGTTGTTTATGTATTATTTATATCTTTTTGCTAAATAAATATTTTTATTGTTTTTTAACATGATACTACCCTGATTGAAGTCTGTAACAGCCTACAATTTATTGGTTTAGTGATACCCTTGCAGTACACTCATTACAAATAACACACTATTTGAACAAACCGTTAATTGAATTTACAGCAGTATGGACCCCATTGGTTTAGTAACATTATATGTTAACACAGCTACAATACATTTTATATAAGAGTTGGTACAATCCTTTGTACAAAAGATACGTGTAACAACCCACAGTCTATTGTCGTTAGACATCCGGGTATAGCACAATAATTAATGTTAATCTTAAACCAGCCCCTTCACTATTCCACAGCTCACCTGCAGCGTTCGCAGTGTAGCCGGCAAGGTCGTGAGATACCATCAACACAGAGTCGTGTTGAATATTATGATATAATAAATTGAATATTTTATCCTGCCCCTCCTGATTCCATTGGATAGGAGATGGTGTGGCCCATGTCAATATATGTGCCTGAAAAATGGGTTGTTTTGTCCTGAAGAAGGTTGCCGTACAGAGAGAGTATTAATGTCGATGCTCGCAGAGAGCAACTGAAACACGTGTCGACGTGAAGCTGTGGAAATAATAGAATACAGACTTTTGTGATACCCCAAAATTGGTGGGGATGTTTTATAATGAATTGTAATCACATGGAGATATAACAGATGTTTAACTGTTTTTTTATATACAGACCATTTTTTCAAAGAATGAATTGTGGAATGAGAGATTGATGAGAACAGTATGAATGTGAATGAATAGAAAAGTGAATGGGCCATAGTATTGTAGGAATTGTTTAATATGTTTTTAGACATAGTATTTTTTCTTGAATAAAATGAAAAATCTTGGGAATTGAAACCAAGTCAAAAATCGCTTGTGCACTCCGTCATCCTTGTCTTTGTCCACTAGTTCGAGCTCTATTGTATTTCCATGTTACTTATGTAGCATAGATGCTTTAGAGGTTGATATGTCAGGTGAGCTGTGGAATAGTGAAGGGAGAGAGTATTGATGTTGATGCACCACGAACGGATGTGTACTGTCACAGCTCACGCGTACAGGCGCAGGAGTGGCACAAACCAACCACCACCACCATGCAGTCGAGACAGGCATTGGCATACTGGATAACCGGAATGAGGTACAGGAGAGGGGAGTAGGATTGACACAGGAAAGTAGGGAATGCACAAAAATGTAGTACTCACATTAACCCATACACAATTAGACCAAACTTGTTCATCATGCACATAGCAGCAAATTACTCAAATGGAAGTCAAAGAGAAACTTATCTCTGGGGGGAGTGCTGGCCTCCTGCCTGCGCACTCTCGCGTCTGGTAACAGGAGCAGTTAAATGCTGCAAAGAGAGCCACAGTTAATAATCTGTGCATGCCCAAAACACACCAACACACCACCAAATATGCCCCAAAGTAACAAACTACTCTACAGACAATCTTGTGTGGATGCTTCATACCCATACGTAACATTACCCCTGTGATGGTTCATACACAGTCAATGCAGTAAGTCGGGCGCCGCTGGGTGCGGGGCAAATGGAACACCAATGTGTCACGATTCACACAACATGCAATGTTCCCTGGGTAAGCAGACAGACGCATATAGCAAGGTATGACTTCAGAACAAGTTGTGTACCACCATGACCAAAATAAAGTAGGCAGTGCATGTTTCTAATTCTACTTGGAAATGAAATGCAGTGCACCCGAGTCTGTCCCTTGCTGTCTGTCCCTGTGAGCTGCTTCTTTCCATGTCTCGGAACGCTACATGGCTAATACAAGTGCCTCAATGGCCCATGGTGGACCGGAGGGTATGTGCCACTGCCCCCGCATGTGCCCCATACAACTTTCCCTATCAACTAGCCATCAGTCCACTAACACATCTGAGCTGTATTGTGCGCTTCAACACCAATATTTGTCCAAGCTCACCGTCAGTGCTGCTACTAAGCATGCATGTGCAACTGGCCTGGTGGAAGGTTTGCTGTGTTGTGACCCCCCTGTGCTGCTCACCTTGCCTGGAGTCCCTTGAAACACGTCAGCAGTTTTCGGATGTATGATCGCAATCCCTGTGCCTCTGCTTGCGCACACATGTGCATGTCAGCACCACCAAACGTGTCCAAATTCCAGACGTCCAATGGCCCATGTCTCCTGGCAAAAGTGGTCTGGAGGCTCATCCCCCTGCAGAAACGCCATGAAACACATGATTAATGCTTTAGATTCATCTGTATGTGTCTCTTCAGGCATTTCATGACTGGACCATGTCGGAGACGTACATCAGAAATCACACCATCAGTCCGTCTTTCACAGCCAAAGTGTGGAACACACTATCTACGGCATGAATTGCAACAAGCACATGTACAATAAAGATAAAAAACATACTACACAATGCATAGCAATGAATGTACACATGAATCATGAAACACCCCATCTAGCAAAAGAACAGTGGTCAACTACACCCCAATCATCCCCACTAGTGGTGTCAACACAAGTTCCACAGCAGCAGACATGCCACATGTATGACAGTCCAGATCCCTTGTGTAATAGGCTGTTACACCAAGCCATCCTTGCGAGCCCATGGATAAGGGAAGCAGGAGTGGCATATGTGAGTCAAGGACCCCAAGCAGCAAACACATACACAAGACAAGCTTGAAGGGCCCAGCTGGAACAGACAGTGGATGCTTTCAAAAGCCACAAAGCACCACACCGTCACATGAAAGCACAATAGACAAGCAATTTTAAACTAGATTAACTAATTACACTAAGAAAACACTACATTACCTATTTAAACTATCAAACAGAAACTTAACTAACTAAACTAAAAGAAAAATCAAAAATGGCCACATACGACCCAGGTAGGGGGAGGCACCCAGGAGGGGAGAGGTACAGGGTGCTGCTCAACACCCACATGCGATGATGCTGAGGAAAAAAAAACCTCCATGGGCTCAACGCCTGCACAGCCCAACCTATGTGGGAGATAGATTGTCATCCGAGTCTGGCTCTTCCTGGAAAGGAGGATGTGGTACAGGAGCATGATTATTATTATGACCACCCCTAGCCGTAGCTTGCCCCTCGTCGGCAGCAAGTCTGCCGGACGGGTAAGCCTGGTTCTGTGTGGCGATGACACGTAGGTCTGCATGCAGAACCTCCCGTGATACACGTGCTTCCTCTTGCAAGGTAGCACGTGTAACACGGAGTTCCTCCTGCAAGGCCTGGCTGGACAACCCCTGCACCTCCCGGCAAGCATGTAGCTCAGCCGAGATGGTACGCTCAAGCTGTGCAAACCTCTCCTCTGCCCGCTCCCTTTGGGACATCTGAAGGACACCCAGAGTGGACCTGAGGGAAGCATACTCCTCCATCAGGGCCTCCATGTGTGCCTCTGCGTGAGCAGCAATTGCTTGACGCAGAGACGACATTTCAGCCTGGCGTGCCCTGTCTGAGGCCGCCATGCCCAGCCTGAGCGAGCGGGCCGTGGACCGTGCCGCCTGCGGCTGGAGAAGCACCTGCCTAGCAGGGGGGAGCATGGATCGGGCCACACGCTCCATGCTCTCAGCGATGTTCTCCATTGCTGCCCCCTGGCGTTCAGAATTGGCAGTTATGTCTTGCTCCCACTCAGTATACAACGGTTGCACGCGGTCACCGCGTTGCTGGGCTTGACCCCTGCGGGACCCAAGGACCGGGTGTCCTTGTTGTGTTGGCGCCGCCCGCGGCTGCACGACTACATGCCCCCGTCGACGTGATGTCTGGGGCACATCAGTGACTGGTGTGGAGGGTGACCCTGTGTCCCGATCCACCACGGGCAGAGGTTCCAAGACTGTCTGACCCCTCAGTGCAGGTGTCGCGGACAGAGGAGTGTCCACATCAGAATCGCTCACCCCTGACATATGGACCTGATGCTCATCCAACTCAACATGGTCGTCAGAGTGTTCATCAGGGCTGGACTCATAGGCAGCCAGAGACAAGATGGACTGCAGCACTTGGGGGTTTTCGTGGCCTACCACCCCACGACCCCCACTTGTGCTGGGTTGATGTAGTGATACCAACCCTGTGCCTGGCATAACACCATCCTCCGGCTCCATTGCGTCATCACCTTAAAAATAACGCGAAAAAAGGTCACTACACATGTTAGAAGCACACAACACACACACACCCCAACACCAAACACATCAGGCAGACATGTGACACACAAAATAGAACCTGGCATGCATGCTGGGTCAACTTGAAATTGCTTCTGTGATTAGACCTGTGGAAAGGTGGCGGTTTGCACTGAAGTGGGTCTATGCAGTGCAGCAAATATGTATGTTGCTCACTATCTACATGTACAAGGACTTCATGGTGTGTGTCAGAAAATGTGAAGGCAGTGCAAGGTCAACTTCAGGCATCACGTGCAATGTGCATTCAATGGGTAGCATGTCTACAAGCAAACCACCCCTCCCCCCAAGTGCAAAAGCAGGGATGCCTAGCATGGTATCAAAAGGCTGACCATAGACCTGTGTATTGACAGTGTTGACTAGCATCACCAGCATCATGTGAGTCAAGTGACAACACAGCAAATGATGATGGGACAGTAAGCAGGACAGGACACATGATGAAACCTCTGGAGTACACCCATGTGTTAAGAAGACACTACACCAGTTGGACAGAGTCATTGGCCATTAAACAGGCTGAGGCCTGTGACCCACACAGATTGTCAGACCCTAAACATGTGTGCAATGCAGTACTGAGCCACAGTTGACATGGGAAGGCAGATGAAATGCCATGCAATGTAGGTCATCCAGGACTTGTATTACAATGATCATCCAGTCATGGGCACATAGGGGCATGCGTGGAATGCACATGGAGCATGAATGGGCACTCATGTCCTTGCGGGGCATCTGACCTCTGCACAGTCCAAGTGAGGCACCCTGCATCAAGTACTAAGGATGTACCACACAGCATATGTCTTACAGATTGGCCGCTGGATGTTAGCATGTACACAGGAGGCATGAACAGGGAAGTACCCAACAGCAATATTGTAGCAGACCAGTGTTGAGGTGGAATTGGGGTGCAGAGCGGGGGGTTGAGGGGCAAGGGAGCATGCCTACATTGAGTACCCGCTTGCAGGCAGAGGACACATGCAGGTCAGTCATGCTATGCATAGTCCCTGGGCTGAGAGGAAGGTCACCCCACGCTACATGCAGAAGTGCCAGTGAGCTGGAACATGGACCGGAGGGGCATACTGGTAACCAGCATTTGAGTAGGGTGCAATAGTGATGATGCGGACAGTCACCATCTGCTCCACATGTCCACCATCCAGCAGAGTAGACATGCATCAGGGAAACATTGCATTACTTGCACATCAGAACCATGTACACGTGACATGTAGTGGCAGTCATGCACAACACATCACACAAGTAAAACACGTCCTCGACAAACACGCATCAACACTCACTAGACTGGGCATCAAAGTCCTGCATCTCTCCCACTCCTTCGACTGATTCAGATGGTATGAACTGCGCAACGAGTGACTCATGCGGAGTGAGGTCTTCCTCCTCTGGTGCAGGCCCACTGCCAGTCACTAGAGTCAAGTTGTAATTTGAGGCACGCTTAGCTTTAGCGCTGCGTTTGAGGTCATTCCAACGCTTTTTGCACTCTTGCGCCGTGCGCACCTCATGGCCGAATGCACTCGCATGGTCCGCAACTTGCTTCCAGTGGGTATCACGGTGGGCAGCCGTAGTCTGACAATTATCACCCACTAGCATGTCACGGCTGTGGTCCCGCACATAGTCCACGAGGAAGTCCAGTTCCTGTTTGCAGAAAGGCTTCTTCCTCGACATGCCAGAGGTCGTGGCTGTGTGTGGGGTCCCAGCCTGTGCTGCAGGTGCAACCTTCCTCCTCTTGGATTGTGGCGCAGACCCTGGCTGGCTAATGCTGCCCTGATCAGTATGGCCAGTGGGTTCGGTGGATTGAGCCAAGAGAGTGGCAGGTGGAGGGATGACCAAAGGCCTGACTTGTGTCCGTGGCAGCTGGGTGCCCTCTAATGGACCCTGCGCAGCAACATCCGCTGTGGCAGGGTCATTGACCGCAACTCTCCTGGTTGGCAGACTCACAACCGGGGTGTTGTTGGGTGCATCTGCCCCTGCACTTGCCAACACCCGGCTGTTCGGGGCAGCAGATGACATAACTGCCCCAGAGACACGTGTCTTGGTCAGGGCAGCCCTGCGTGCCCCTACGGTTTCCCTCCTGGCCTGTTGGAAATCTTCCAAGGGCTCTTCAAGTGCCAACGCAGCCTGCGCTGGCAGACCCTGAGCCTGGGTGGTGGTGTCCACAGCTGCACCTGCAAGATGTTAACAGCCCCCCCTGCACCTGCAAGGCTGTATGTGACCCCGGTGATGTAGTGACAGATCACGCAACGCTCAGGCACCTCAAAACTGCAGTAAAACCGTGCATGCAACCCTGCAGCCTACGTGCGTGGAATCAACCTCCCACAGAACCCGGTGGCTCCCAGTAACAGGAAAAACGCGTACGTGTGGGACACACAGGCTACTATGACCTTGAAAATGGGTGCGATGCACAGGGGCACCCACAGTGCGAAAAATAGCATGCGCGACTCACCGTCTGACTAGCGCGATGCAGAAAAACACGCGTAGCCAATACCCCCGCCAAAAGAAGAGATACGTCCTTGATAGCTGTGAAGTTGTGATGGCGCGCGAAACAACACGAAGCAGCAACACACGTCGGTCTCCACGAAAGGCACGTACAGCGAACTGCTGGCCCCGCTCACCTTTAACCCGTGCTGAGGGAAACGCGTGCGCCACGTCACTTACGCGCGTAGGCCCTTTCCTTGGATTACACGCATTCACACGCGGACGTGCAGTTTTTTCACGCTCGCTGAACCACTAGGCCCACGTCACGAGGGAAACGCCCGCGCGTGTAACGTCAGACGCGCTTACGGGCTAAGGGCCTTTCCTCGAATTACACACTGGCATGCAATTTTTTCACGCGCCAAATCACTCCGTATCAAGCTGGTCACGCGAAAACACACGGAAGACCGCGCTCCTGCCCAGAAGGCCAAATTACTGCCCCCCAGAGCCCCAAGCACGCTCCCACCTGCCATCTGCTGCTGCCTGACTGCCTGCTGCCCACATGCCCTGCTATTTGCTGCCTGCACGTCAGCCAGGGGTGCAGTTGCTGTGACCACCCTGTTGGAATTGAAATGATATTATGCCCCCTATCGCAGTATTTGAATGTGTGTTGGCCTACGCCAAGTTGTCTAAAATATCATGTAAATAGACTCCGCGGCAAGGTCTTGACCTTAACGAAAAATTGTGTAAGTCGCCATCTTGGATTTAGCCGCCATTTTAGGTTCTCTTGTAATGTGGAAGTCACCCTGAACATCAAAATGGAGGCCGAATGACATTCTGAGTGGAATTCTGGCCGTTGTGACCTCCGCACACATGAATAAGTAATATGCCTGCAGGCCACTTGTCGGGGTCGCGAACTGAGACCTTGTCCTATCCCTGACCTATGTGTAAATGAGCAACTGTATCAGCGGAACTGATCAAAAATGCATACATTATGGGATTGACCTGGCAAGGAACCCTAGGCCTGGTCCTAAGAATGGTTAACCCACGAGGGGGTTGGCCAGGGCTGGATAAAGAGTATAAAAGCACAAGTATTCCAATGTACGGTCTCTCTACTAATGCATCGAACCTTCGTTGAAGTTCGTTACTCTGAGAGCCGAATAGCTATCCGTTTGTCAATTGACTTTTTGGTAACTGTTGTAGCTTTTAAATAAAGCACTTTGTATGTCCTTTGTAACCTGTGTTGGTGTGTTTCCTTTGGGCTTCCCAGCCTCATATCAATTTCTTTGTTTTCACAGTTGGCGCCCGAACAGGGACCCTCAAGATTGATGCCGGATCATTGAAGGTTGACGCAGACTATCGAACCGGGATCGGACGGTGTGATTCTACGGGCCCGACTGAACAAGACGCGATACCTCGGCAGCGCTGCACGAACCGATCCTTGGACGATAGTCGTGTGGTCTGGCACGGCATCTTGACGAGGGTCCATTTTTGAGGCGGGCAGATTTGTCGAAACCACCAAACACAAGGTAAAATTTGTTAGGTAAGTTCTTTGATAAACCGTACGGTCCTCCTTAGGTTTGGTCAGGTGCAGTCGTGATCCGGCTCTTAATTTAACCCTGACAACTTGAATTTGGCGTATTGTATCTGCAGACACAATTATTGACCAGGTAACACCAATTTTTTGTGAAATGCTTGGGAAATTGTCTAGCTGCTTTAGGGCTCTGTTCCGCAGCGATCGACAATCTTTGGAATTTAGCCGCCCAGCACCACAGGAGGGGTCGCCGGCATGTACTATGTACTGTAAGTATGGCATTGGTAGTATAGTATTTAATGATATTTGGCACAGACAGACCAGACATGCCTCCGAATTTCAGTAGCCAATCAACGGTAGTTTTGAGATCCCCCCTATTGAATACCTAGAATCAGTCTTGTTGAAAAAGAAGGCTAGACCTGCAGCCTTTGATGTTTTACAGAATTGGAAAAAAGAAGCGTTACAGCAGCTTAAAAGTAGGGACAAACATGCACGCCGTCATAAAACAAACGCCGAAAAAGTGTTGTTATATGATAAAGAAAAACGTTCTGAATCAGTTAAAAATATGGATAGGGCTTTTTCAATTGGAATCCAGAAAATTTACCCCTCTAAAGTTTTCCATGTTTCCGAGGAATTTATTGAGAAATTGTTAAACGAACGCAGGCCTGATGCCTCTGCGCCACCTCCGTATGTTCCTATTTTGGGCGCTCTGCCCATTTCTGCTGTTGTTCCTGCCGTTATCCCTGTTCCCCCTGTACAACCTATTGTTCCTAGTCCATTAGTTGTTGTTCCTCCACCTATCGCACCGCCCCTTCCTTCTGCACCGATAGTTGCACCTTTATTAAATTTACCTACACCTCCGCTCCCGAGTGGCCCCGTATTAACTGAAGTTGATCCAGGTGCAGGATCAAAGATCGTTACTCGTAATATTGTTTCTGCAGATAAGAAACAGGAATTGTTTGCATGGGCTAATCATTGTATGGAGAAAGGTGATCAAGTTAATGTTTTTTCCACATTATCTAATTTGAATAGTTTTCCCGAGAAAAATGTTTTTATTGAAGGTTTGGGGACTCATTTATGTGTGATGTGGGGTATATTACAAAATTCGGATCTTCCACAAGGAGTGAGAGATCTGAATGCTTTGGCACTTTCGAGGGAGACAGAGCAGAAAGTATATGGGCATGTTGAAAAATTGTTTGAGTTTAGGAAAGACTTTGAAAAGTCACGAGATGAGGACGACGAAGACGATAGAATATATGTACAGAAACGATTCCTTCCGTGTCGTAGATCGGCACCTGAGGAAATACGAATTTGTACCAAAGATGCGATTCGATGGATCTCGGATTCATCGATTCCGCCAGATGAAGTATATGACACGTATAGTCAGTATACAGTAGAAATGCAAAGAAAGGTAATTCAGGTAATGGTACAGTACCTGCAAGAATAATGTGTAGGAAAGAAGGTTAGTTGCCCCATAGAATTATTGGGGATTTGTAAAAGGGCTTTTTCGCCCGACACTTCTTCAGCTGCCTTAGCGCTCGACCTGGCTCTATTGCTTAGTAAGCGGCCGGAGGTACCTATATCTTAGTTGCCTATGAGAGAGGTTCCCCCGACCTTTGTCCCAAAAGTTGAGATTCCCGCCAACGCGGGGACTGGTGCCCCCGCTGTGGATATCCCTTCACATTATGTATCACAATTAGTTCACGTCCCGTTTTCACGACAGGAAGTGAACACTATTAGACAATCAGTTCCCAATATCAGGAAAAACCCGACGGGGTATTACAAAGAAATAGAGTCCGTCTTGCAGTTCTCTGTGTTCACCTTGAGTGATATTGACTTGCTATTTCCTGTACTCCTACCCGTAGATGTATGGAAACAGGTTCGGACAGTAGACGATGTGCCAGGGTTGGGAGATACGTGGGCTAATATGATTAGGATTGATGGGGAAAGACCAGCTGGTGAGAAACCACCACAGGTAATACTTACTTTGCCTGATAGAATTGTCGCAAAATTAAAAACTATAATTCCAGAGAAAAGAATTATTTGGGACAAGCTTACGGCCTGTGTTCAAGGGAAAACTGAAGGCGCCACCGAATTCTTTAACAGATTCGAGCAGGTATTTTCTGACTTCAGTGGACAGGATTTAGGTACGGAGTCTGGGAAAAGGTTGTTCGTGGACAAATTTGTACTTGGATTGTTGCCTGACATCCAATCACAGATTATGTCCTCTGAGAGCGCTTGGCAGGCAAAATCTCAATCTGAGGTTTTGCACATGGCTCAGTATTATGAGACCCGTGTTAATAATGAGAAGGAAAAAATTGAAAGAGGAAAGGAGATTTGAAAACCAAAGTATTATTACAGCAAATTGTTAGAAACCCCAGAGGAGGCACGACACAGACCAGAGGTCAGTATGTCCCAAAAGGAAATGCTCCTTTGGGTCCTGTGAGTATTAATCAATGCGCTTATTGCCGCCAGGAAGGTCATTGGCGAGCACAGTGCCTTCGCCAAAGGTCAAATAGTGCGTTTGGGAGTATGGGTAGACGACCTAGGGGCCGCCCTGGAGCAGGGGGCCCTGATAGAGGTCAGTTTTTACAAGATCCTCAGCAACCTTTTTCACGGGAAAATCAGACCTCGAGTGTGGACTCGAGGAACATATTTGATCAACCTTCTGCTGCCTACCTTTCTGAAGAGCTTCCTTCTGACGAGGCTCTATTTCATTAGGACTGCCCGAAGCAGGGCTTGGAACCTTCACCTATTCCCATTAATCAGAAAGGCCCCTTCGTTGAATTATTAGTAGGGAATAGGAAACACCAGTTTTTGATAGACAATGGAGCGCAGAAGTGCTCGATTGATCATTCTCGGGTTCCAAACATTCCACTGTCAGGGCAAACAAATGTTTCCGTAGGGTTTTCTGGTATACCAACTGTCTGTCCGGTTTCTGCACCGGTGTCTGTTTCTTTGGGTCCCTTTACGGACCATTGCCCTTTTCTTCTCACTTCAAACTGTGGAGAGAATTTGCTGGGGTTGAATTTGTTAAAGAAATTGAATGCAGTAATTCATTGTTCTTCTGATGGAGTATGGCTGACGGTTTCACCACAGCAACTTCCTAATTCTCAGTTCCTGATTCGACCTTTACCTCCTGAGTTTAGCATTGTCCCGGAATGTTTACGGGCGGTAGACAACAATGATGTCGGGGTATTACAGATTGAGCCCGTTAAAATAGTTTTGAAACATGGAGTGAAACTACCACGCATTCCGCAGTATAAAATATCAGTTGAGGGCGAGCGTGCTTTGAAATGCATTGTCTCCGATTTTGTGCATCATGGGGTGATCGAGGAAATTACAGGTAGTCTGTGTAACAGTCCGATCTTGCCTGTATATAAGAAAGGAGACAATGCAATTCCATATCGGTTCATAATTGATCTTCGTGCTATTAACAGAGTTGTCGCCCCACAATTTCCAATTGTGCCTGATGTGACGACAATATTGACGATGATCCCTGCTACGGCTACGCACTTCAGCGTTGTGGATTTAAAAAACGCTTTCTTTAGCATTCCTATACATAAGGAAAGTAGATATCTGTTTGCGTTCACCTTGGGGGGACGCTCATTTACATTTACCAGGGCACCTCAAGGGTATACTGAAAGTCCAAGCATTTGTAGTAGAGCTTTGAAAGAGCAGCTCGACACTCTTGAATTGCCACCTACTTGTACGCTGCTTCAATATGTTGACGATTTGCTTTTGGCTGCAGACTCTGAGAGTGCTTGTAAAGAAGGCACTGTACTGTTGCTTGTTCATTTAGCTAAAAATGGTCATAAAGCTTCGCTCAAGAAATTTCAATATTGTTGTCAGGAGGTCGCCTATTTAGGCTACCTCCTGTCAAAGGAGGGGAGAAGATTGACACCTGAAAGAATAAAACACATTTCTGGCATGTCTGTTCCAAATACACAGAAGGAAGTCAGAGCCTTAATAGGCATGGCCTCCTACTGTAGGTTGTGGATCCCGAACTTTTCGCTAGTGATAAAACCGATGTTGGCTTTGACGAAGAAGGGCATTTCTCTGCCACTGCCATGGAAATCGGATCATCAACGATCATTTGAGCTTCTCAAAACCGCGTTATGCTCTGCACCGGTTCTGGGTACTCCAAATTATGACAAGGCCTTTGTGTTGTTTGTGCATGAATGCGATGGATGTGCTTTGGCTGTGTTAACACAGGAACACGGAGGGAAGAATAGGCCGTGCGGCTACTACTCCTCCGCCCTTGATCCTGTCGCATGCGCTTTGCCAAGATGTTTGCGCGCTGTCGCTGCTGCTGCCGCGTCTGTAAAACAGAGTGAGGGAATGGTCCTAGGCCATGATTTGATTTTGATGGTACCTCGCTCTGTTGATATTTTATTGAACAAAACCCAAACGCAACACCTCACCTCTGCGCGGTTAACAAGGCATGAATTAATTCTGTTTGCCCACCACATCCAAATTAGGAGGTGTTGTGTTCTTAATCCGGCTGAACTCTTACCTTTCCCGCAAAACACTGTTTGCGGTGACGAAGAATTACATGTCTGCCTGTATACCACTGAACAAGAAACGAAGGGCAGGATAGATCTCATAGATACTCCTTTGGATAATGCAGAAGGGGAGCTGTTTTGTGATTGCTCCTGCTTTAAACTTTCAGATGGTACATCTACAGCTGCTTATGCAGTTACTACATTAAGTAAAGTTGTTGAAACTAAGAGAATTTCGCATAACTGCACGCAGGCCGCAGAGATTATAGCGTTGACCCGAGCTTGTGAACTCTCCCAAGGGCTTATAGTAAATATATATACTGATAGCCAGTACGCATTTGGGGTGGCTCACAACTTTGGAAGGCTCTGGTCGGAAAGAGGGTTCCTGACCTCACATGGGACCAAGATCCAGCATGGCCCCTTGATAGTGCAATTACTCTCGGCACTCTCACTCCCTAAACAGTTAGCGATCATGAAATGTGCAGCACATCATAAGGTCATAGATGATGTGGGCAAAGGGAACGCTTTTGCGGACTTGATAGCCAGACAAACGGCCACAGACCTTAGCATGGACATGTATGCTTCGAGGGAAATGAGAGATGCTTATATAATGGATGAAGGTATCGGGTCTGTGCGAGATATTCAAACTGATGCCACAGTAGAAGAATCTAAAAGGTGGGCTGAAGGAATGGGGAAACTGGATGATGAAGGGTGTTGGGTGGATACATCTGAGGGAAAATGGTTGCTCCCTGATTCATATGTATTGGCAATGGTTACGATGGCACATGGTCCTACACATGTGTGTGCCCAGCAGATCACGAAGATGTTAGAACAAGTTTGGGTGAATAACAAGATTCTGGAGACTGCGAAGAGGCATGTCCAAAACTGTATGATCTGCTTGCAGCATAATGTGGGTAAGGGGACAGTAACTCCAAGGGGAAGCTTTGGGCCCCCTTCTGTTCCCTTCGAGGTCATTCATTTTGATTTTATTGAGATGGAACGATGTAATAATCTGAAATATGTTCTTGTAATTATTTGAGCCTTCAGTAAATGGGTCGAGGCTTTCCCCGTTAAAGATGCTACCGCCATGACCACTGCAAAGATTATGGTAAAAGAATTCTTTCCTCGATTTGGGCTCCCGAGGGTAATTTGGTCGGATAATGGTCCCCATTTTATTGCAGCAGTAATTTTGCAGATATGCACAGCCTTACGTATTGAAAAACGATTTCACTCAGCTAGACATCCTCAAAGTGCTGGGTTGGTGGAAAGACACAATGGTATTTTAAAGAATAAGCCTGCGAAAACATGTGCCGATACCAAATTGAAATGGCCAGATGCCTTACCTATTGTATTATTAGCTATGCGTACCACACCTCAGACTAAAACCGGGCTTTCTCCATTTGATGTAGTGATGGGGAGACCTGCTAACATTTGGGGTCTCCCGAAACCTAAAGCCCTGAGAGAGGTGGAAAATGTACTGCTTGTAGACTACTGTAACCAGTTAACTAAAAACCTGTATTTCATTTATCACCAGGTGCACTCAGCTTTACCTGTACGGTTCACGGGCCCAGGACACGATATACAGCCTGGAAGTTGAGTCCTAGTGAAGGCCTACGAGAGGTCTTCCTGTCTCGCGCCTCGCTGGCGGGGACCCTACCAGGTGTTGCTGGTCACCCAGACAGCAGTGCGGGTGGCTGGAAAGAAGCACTGGATCCCCGCTACGCATGTCAAGAAACTTCCTCACCCGACGCCACACGTTACAGAAGAAGCAGAACCCCTCGCTGATGCTACAATCTCTGATCCTGAAGTAGCAAACAGCGCTGTGAGTGCGTCGGAGAATTTCTCTGAGCCCGAGGAGCTTGGGGAACAGTCCATTTCGTCTCTGCACTCTCTTGAAAAATCACTTCCGGAAAATACTGTTTCAAGCTCTGCGACTTCCGTCGCCTCCGATACGTCGCTTCCCTCAGGAAGTGACGACAATTTATTTCCGGATCAGACAATCTTGGGTACCACCAGGTACAACCTTCGACGAAGGAAATAGAACTACGGCACGGGTTTTTCCGTGCATCTGGGAAAAGGAAGTGATTGGAAGTTTTCTTTTGTATAAGAAAGTTCTGTTGAACAAAAAGGGATTCTGCTGGCTAGGGTTGGGAAGGACTAAGAAATCGCGCGACCGTAGCGTCGCCAGCAACGAACATTGGGGTCGTCGATTGAGGAACTACGATGCCTGCCACCTCCACTGCTGCTCCCCGCACTGGACTTGTGATTAAGGGGGTGACCAACTTGGACAATGAACAATGTGCCTGGGCCCCGAAAACGTACTGCTGTGTTTTGATAATGATAATTGTTATTTTTGCAACTACTGCTGTAGGACTTTGGTATTTTGAAGAAATCTATCCTCTGAAACCTTTACTACCGACCGAGATTGTACCAACTGCTTTGACTCCCTCTGTACACCTTCACACTCTGTCCCCTAGAGACTCCCAACATAGACAAAAGTACCATAATAACACTCTAATGATAGTAATGAATGCAACTCATGCCATTTTTAATAAGAGTAATTGTTGGATTTGTACTCATTTACCGCAACATGGGAACAAGGGACTGGGATGGTATATACATCCTTTACCTTTAACGACTGCTTGCTATGCCTCTCTTAGAGCACTATTCTTTGGCCGATGGAATGATAGCATCTCAGGGAACTTTGATGGAACTAATCTGAATGATTTCGAGAAACGTGAATTAACTCCCCTGGGATGCTCGCTTTTTGCAAATAGAAGTAAACCTAATGTCGCTTCTATTAGGCCGTCTGTGTACAAAGAAATGGCACTAGGCCAATGGGAGATTTTGAAGGTTGTAAGAACCTTGTTGACTGGAGAAAACAGGCCTCTGTATGTAGGGGGGCCTGTTTATTTTGTTTGTGGTAGTTTAGCATTTCCCTGGTTGCCCAAGGATTGGCAGGCAACCTGTTATTTAGGAATACTGTTACCCGGGGTATTTGTAGCTAGTACATTGGAGGTTTCTAAGGCTCGCCCACGGCGGGACAAGAACGGAGATACCCCTGGGCAAGTATTGGGAGATATAGCGAAATCAGTTGTGCCCTTTTGGGGACAAATAACAAACTCGGAGAACATTAGGGGATTAGCAAGGGTACTGGAGAGAACGATCAACCGGACCACGGACATACTCTACAATATGACCTTAGAGCAAAAAGCAATAAGATTGGTAGCACTCCAAAATCGGATGGCATTAGATGTCATTCTGGCAGAACGAGGTGGAGTATGCAAATTAGTGGGGTCCGCTTGCTGTGTTTTCGTACCAGATTCCTCGCCGACAATTTTTAAAGCAATACAGAACTTGCATACTCTTAGTTCTGAAGTACATACCCCTGTAGGAGATTGGAACCTTAGCACCTGGTTCTGGGATTCTTTACGATCTTGGGGTTGGAAGGTGCTTTCTGTTATTCTGGTTATTTTGGGGATCCTGCTATTCCTTTGTTGCTGTTTTCAATGTCTTCCGAGTATATGTGGAATGCTAGGGGGATGTTGTGCCCAAGCAGTAAGCACAATAGGGCATAGAATATATGCCCCAGATACAGCTTCTAAAGAGTTTGTGTTGCAAGAGGTTCTGATGAATGACCTAATGGTTATAGATATTACAGACAATGATTCGGAATGTATGGATGACAACACATGGAGTTATTTGCAAAAGTATTAGAAATGATGTTAGCACTTGGCATAGGCCAAAAGGAGGGTCTGTTGGAATTGAAATGATATTATGCCTCCTATCGCAGTATTTGAATGTGTGTTGGCTTACGCCAAGTTGTCTAAAATATCATGTAAATAGACTCTGCGGCAAGGTCTTGACCTTAACGAAAAATTGTGTAAGTCGCCATCTTGGATTTAGCCGCCATTTTAGGTTCTCTTGTAATGTGGAAGTCACCCTGAACATCAAAATGGAGGCCGAATGACATTCTGAGTGGAATTCTGGCCGTTGTGACCTCCGCACACATGAATAAGTAATATGCCTGCAGGCCACTTGTCGGGGTCGCAAACTGAGACCTTGTCCTATCCCTGACCTATGTGTAAATGAACAACTGTATCAGCGGAACTGATCAAAAATGCATACATTATGGGATTGACCTGGCAAGGAACCCTAGGCCTGGTCCTAAGAATGGTTAACCCACGAGGGGGTTGGCCAGGGCTGGATAAAGCGTATAAAAGCACAAGTATTCCAATGTACGGTCTCTCTACTAATGCATCGAACCTTCCTTGAAGTTCGTTACGTTACTCTGAGAGCCGAATAGCTATCCGTTTGTCAATTGACTTTTTGCTAACTGTTGTAGCTTTTAAATAAAGCACTTTGTATGTCCTTTGTAACCTGTGTTGGTGTGTTTCCTTTGGGCTTCCCAGCCGCATATCAATTTCTTTGTTTTCACAACCCCTGCTGGAACCGAAGACTCCCGACTGGGATACCATCGCTCCATAGCCCAGCCCCAGGACCCAGTTGCCCACCCACTCCTGCCTCTGGGGTTGCCATGTCGGGCACAACACCATCTGGCACTACTGGCAACCCCCTGCCAGAGAGGCAGAGGGCCACTAGCTTCAGTGCCAGGGAAGTTGGTGTCCTGGTGTAGCAAGTCATGGGGCAGTATGATGCCCTCTTTGGAAGTTCACGCGCCGACTATGAAGGACGGACTAGGATCTGGATGGACATTGTGACTGCCATCAACGCGGAGGGGGTGGCAGTCCGCGACTTACATGTCAAGAAGCGCTGGGAGGACTTCTGGTCCAGGAACCTCAACAAGACCCGGCACCTCTCGAAGGCCATGGATGCCAAGGGGCGAGGGGGCAACCTGTCCGACCACCAAATGAGGGTCCTGGAATACATATGCCTAGCGCTCCACGTCCAGGTCCTTGAGAGGCAGACCCGTCTGGAGTCGAGCGGTAAGTGTACATGCATACTGATTGGATGCTGCGCCAGTAGTGTGCAGGTTGCACATGTGTTTTTGTAGGGCCATGTAGGGATGTGTATGAACATGGGCGTGAGGCTGCCACATGTGAGTCCTCTCCAGTGTGAGACACATCGATGTTGTATGTGTTGGTAAGCATGCTGGGCAAATGCAGGTGTGGGAGCACACGTTTGAATTTCTGTGTATGTACGTTGGCATGGTTGTGGTGTCACACATGGATGGTGGTTCCTGCTGCATGTATGTGCACTGTGTACATGTGCACGTGTGTGTATTTGACAAGTGTGCAACTGTGATGCAACTTGGATGTTTGTGACACTGACATGTAGAAGGCTGAATGCCAGATGTGACATGGATGGCGATATCACTGTGACAGTTGGTGGACATGTACACATGCATGTAAGTGTGGTGGCGTGTGTGCATGTGTTGTGCACTCCCCGTGTTTCATGTGACGTAAGGCTCACCTTCGGATGCTCATGCTGTTGTATGTGTATGGGTGGTGCCGGCTGGTGCAATATTGCTGTGAAATTGCTCATGTGTGCAAGTACAAATGACATGTGTGTTTTGGGGAGTGTGATGCCATGTCTGAAGTACGACACTGCCACTCATCTACAACTCTCATGTGTGTATCAGTCCATTGTACAGTGCTCTGATGCCTGTGTTTTATCTCTCCCTGTCTACTGCATCAACTGATGGAGAGGGTGCTGTGGAGCACAGCGGCAGGGATCGCACCACCAGCCGGAGACGCAAGGCCCGGCTCCCCTCCCAGATTGTCATCTCATCGGGGAGTGAGGAGTCTGGTGCCGCATCCCAGGCCGCAGCTGCCGAGGGTAGGTCCAAGAGGCAGAGGTCGGAGGTGGACTCCTCGGCAGCAGACGGGGCAGCTGAGGCCCCACAGGGTCCGACGGAGGAAGATGGCACAGAGTCATCCAGGTTGGTGGGGGGTTTGGTGGAGGAGGAGGCCGCGGAAGGGACACACACGGGGTCTGGAAGTGGGGATTCCACTGGTGCTAGTGGTGCAGTGCAGGGACAGGAGGCAGCACAGGCAGCCGCGGAGGTGCCTGTGTGTAATCCTGTCCCTGATCCTGTCACTGCATCATCTGGCACCAGCAGGGATGCCTACGTCCAGACCCATTTTCAGGGAGGGGATAAGCGCACAAAAACTGGCCTTCCTCTCCCTGCGGACGTGGCTATCCGGTACCGTGTTGAGCCTGTCCTGAGTGGGATAGGTTTGCTTCAACGGGGCATGCCAGGTGACCTGCAGTCTTTTCGTGGAGAGACTGCATGTCGTCTCACATGCCTCCTTGACCACGTTGACCTACTGGGACGGGTCACCGGTGCTGGATTCCTCCGTGTGCTGGACCTTCTTGCGAACCCCTCCTCACCTGAACCCCCTACGCGCCAGTCGTCCTCCATGCCATCTTCCCACTGATGTATCACCTGGGTACCCTGTGGAGCTGCCTCTGACCCAGCGGCCAGGCTGGTGGAGAACACATCCCTGCCACAGTCGGGAGTCGGACGTCCAGCAGGGGTGGCCACCACGACAACTGCACCCCAGCCGGAGGACATGCAGGCAGCAAGAACCAGGGCGCAGGCACAGACACAGGAGCAGCAACGTGGTGGGAGCAATGATGGCTCGGGGCCTTCAACATCGGAGGGGCAGGCATCGGCCATAGGGCAGGAGGACCCCGGATTTCAAGTGTCTTCCGTGTGGCAGCGGTTGGGCCACGCTATAGATGTGGAGCGGCAGTGGGCGGAAGAGGCACGGCTCACAATGGTCAGGGCCGAGAACTCCATGCGGAGGGCCCTGAGGCGGGCCGTGTGCCTCGAGGCAATTCGCAGGGAGTTGGAGGTGAACATGTCGTCGTCCCTGCGAACCCTCGGGGCCATGGAAGAGGACCGCCTCCAGGACATTGAGCAGGAGTTCGATGATGCCCTGGCCCGGGACATCCAAAAGTGAGCTGTTGGACTAGCCCGCTGCCATTGTAAATAGTTTTTAGAGTTAGATGTCCTTTTCCTTTAATTTGTGGTCAATGGACTATGCCACACACATTTGTATATAGTTTTTTTTATTAGGTAGTTTCTTAGGTAGGTTTCATTTCTTTCGTTGGGCTCATGGACCCTTGACAATGGATTGTACATAGTTGGACAATGGATTTATTTGAACTTTTTATTTGATTTTAAACATGGATTAATGGATTTTTCTTTTGGACCATGGATTGTACATAGTTGGACAATGGATTTTTTTGAACTTTTTCTTTTGATTTAACCATGGACCAATGGATTTTTCTTTTTACGTTTCATTCGGATTTGTGTTGGTGGAGGATTACTTTGGATTGGTTATACTTTTCATTTACTCATCTTTTGCACATGGTTTTCATTTCATGTTTGTTATTCTTTCATTTCATTGCTTTATTTTTGTACATAATACATTTTCATATTTTAGTTCCATGTGTGGGATTCACTCATTGGGTTGATGCATGTGAAAATGTGGGTTTACACAATCAATCCCAACCGGTGTGTGTGTGACGGACATGTGTTGATGTACAGAGTTGGTTTGTGTCTTGAGATAGGCATGTCAGTGTGGGGTGGATTGGGAAATCATTGCATCTCAAGAATGGGGTGGCGTGCTGTGGTATTCGGGTGTAGAGGTGGGCCATGATTGTGCATCTTTACTTCATGTAGGGGGGACATGAGTGGGGGCCTGCCTGCAGGTGCCCCTCACTGCTGGGGGTGGGGGTGCTGGGGGACATGAGTGGGGGCCTGCTGGCAGATGCCCCTCACTGCTGGGGGGGTGGGGATGCTGGGGGACATGAGTGGGGGTCTGCTGGCAGGTGCCCCTCACTGCTGGGGGGTGGGGGTGCTGGGGGACATGAGTGGGACATGAGCGTGGGCCTGCTGGCAGGTGCCCCTCACTGCTGGGGGATGGGGGTGCTGGGGGACATGAGTGGGACATGAGTGGGGGCCAGCTGGCAGGTGCCCCTCACTGCTGGGGGGTGGGGGTGCTGGGGGACATGAGTGGGGGTCTGCTGGCAGGTGCCCCTCACTGCTGGGGGATGGGGGTGCTGGGGGACATCAGTGGGACATGAGCGGGGGCCTGCTGGCAGGTGCCCCTCACTGCTGGGGGATGGGGGTGCTGGGGGACATGAGTGGGACATGAGTGGGGGCCTGCTGGCAGGTGCCCCTCACTGCTGGGAGGTGGGGGTGCTGGGGGACATGAGTGGGACATGAGTGGGGGCCTGCTGGCAGGTGCACCTCACTGCTGGGGGGTGGGGGTGCTGGGGGACATGAGTGGGGGCCTGCTGGCAGGTGCCCCTCACTGCTGGGGGGTAGGGGTGCTGGCAGGTGCCCCTCACCGTGGGTGGGGGTGCTGGGGGACATGAGTGGGGGGGCCTGCTGGCAAGTGCCCCTCACTGCTGGGGGACATGAGTGGGGGTCTGCTGGCAGGTGCCCCTCACTATGTGCTGGGGGACATGAGTTGGTGATTACTAGTGCAAGGTGACATGTGGCTTGGCTGGGGGGCATGCCCATGTTGGATGGGCTGCCTGCGGGACATGACCAGGGCTGCAGGGTAGTCCCCTGTGGTGTGGGCTGCCTGCAGGGCCCGTGGAGGGGGTAGAGGGCACACCTGGGAGGGCCCACACTGCCAATTCACGTGTAGGACTCCCTGCGCACCCCCGAAATACACGTACCCCGCTCTGAAAGCAAAATCGCGTGTGAAACTTCCCGTGAACCCCAGTAATACGCGTACCCCACTCGCACAGGGCCTGTCGCGTGTGAAACTTCCCGCGAACCCCAGTAATACGCGTACCCCACTCGCACAGGGCCTATCGCATGTGAAACTTCCCGCGAACCCCAGTAATATACGTACCCCACTCGCACAGGGCCTACCGCGTGTGAAACTTCCCGCGAAACCCAGTAATACACGTACCCCGCTCGTACAGGGCCTACCACGTGTGAAAATTCCAACGAACCCCAGTTATGCACGCACCCCGCTCGTACAGGGCCTACCACGTGTGAAACTTCCCGCGAACCCCAAAAATACAAGTACCCTGCTCGCACAGGGCCTACCGCGTGTGAAACTTCCCGCGAATGAGCGGGGTATGTGTATTTCAAGGGGTGCGTGGGGAGTTTTACACGCAATTGGCCTGGCGCGAGTGGGGTACGTGTATTCCGAGTGGTGCGCGGGGAGTTTTACACGCATTTTTGTGGTTGGGGGGATGTATGCTGGTCCACTGGCCTGTGCGCCATGTACTGGATTTGGGCGCTGTTCATGGCGCACGGGGCGGGGTTGGGGGCGTAACTGGCGCTGCTGCAGAGTCGCTGCGCCACGGCTGCTTAGTGATGTTAAAATCCATGAATACGCTGTGCACCGAAATGGGTTTTGGCGCACGCAGCTGGTGCAGACAGCCGCACGCGCACACTGTGCGCCAGCCGCGTGCACCACTTGTGCGCTGAATTATATGAATTACCCCGAATTTATGTAATGAAAACGACACTGAAATAGAAAAACGAACCAAAAGAGCATTCATTTTAATGTTATGAGGCAAAGTAATTAATAACGTAGAAAAATAGGATTTAAAAATAATCGCATCCCCTTCACCGGGGTGGGCAGTGCTGTGATCTAGGTGTAAAATATCATAATTGTCTAGGAGGGCCTGAACCAACACCGGATCAGAAAAATCCCTAATCCAAGTTTCTAACACAGAGAACATTGCTGTTAAAAGCAGAAATTAAATCATAACAAAAGGCTACAGGGGCAAACAGAAATCATAAATTAATCAGACTGCATCTATATATACCATTGTTCAAGGTACTCGCAAAAATAGAAGGTTTAAAAGTAATTGGCAACACTGTGTCAGAAGGAGTCAGACCCAGAATAGCCTCGTATTAATTTCGAGATGTTTGGTAGAGTAAGAGTAAAGACGTAAAGCCGGGCCTGCGCACAGACGGGCTTGCGTTTGGTGCGACTTCGGCGCACAGATCGCACCTGCAGAGCTCGTCTGCTGCACTTCCGGTCAGTGGCTCCAATTTGATGACACATGATATTGCACTGAGCCAATCCAGGAGAGCCTGCCAATAGGCAGCAAGAGAAGACTTGAAAGCAGGCAATGAAAAAGAAAAAAGAAATCTGATTTTCGGGAACGAGCCCCAAAAGTCGTGGGAGGCCAGGCACCTTCCTCCCGAACGAATTGGGTCACAAGGAAGCAAGGTCTAAAGTAAATTAAAATAAAAGCAACATAAGAAATAAATTAAAGGAAAATACATGCTTAACTTAAATCAAACAAGAATAAACAGAATAAAAACAATAGCCAATGCACGTAGCAACGGCAGCAGTACCTGCTGGTATCCTAGGGCAGCATCAAACACTGCACCTGCTTCATCGATCTCCAGTGTTATTTCCCATCGCATAGCCACCTCATAGATCGTGTGTCCGCTGCTTTTATTAGCGATTCGTTTTATGCTGTTGCCTCTTCTTTTCCTCTTCTATGCTGTTGCCTACGCGAGTGGGCTGTTTATTGTTATTTTTATTATATTTTTATTATGTTGTAATGCGCGTCCCGATGCGCGCAGGTCGGTTCGAAGCTTTAGCTTCAGAACCGACGCGCTCTGGCCTCTCTCTTTTGTATATTTCACCACCGGTCAGCCCGCCTACTTCAGATCCGTCACGTGCGAGCCTGACAGAAGCTTTCGCTTCAGACCCGACGCGCGGCGGAGGGCTCTCAATTTAATTGAGGCGTTCTATGGTGAGCGCCGACCGGCCCTCCCTCCCCAGGCATCACGCACACAGACGTGGCAAGGCTTTAGCTTTGGTCCCAATGCAAGGGGGTCGGGGAGGGGGCTTCACTAAGTTGTGCGCTTTCCTAGTGGGGTAGCTTAATGAGTGCATGTTTACATGTATGAGGCCCTGGGGTTCTCCCTGTCATTTTCAGTAGCAAAAAGCACAGTGCAACACAGGGGTATCCAGTTAAAGTACCGAATACAAAAGGATCAAATGCCAAAGGGTTGCCTCAATTTGACCTAAAACAAAAGGGTCGATTTTTATTTTTTTTTAATTTTTTTTAATTTTTTTTTATTTTATTTTTATAAATTGATATTTTTTGGGGTTTCCGTTTTGGAAACCAAAAAAAAGAAGAAAAAAAAAAATTCGACCCTTTTGGTTTTCCGTCCTTTTGATTCGACCCTATGGTCATTCGATCCTATGCATTCGAAACTTTGACCTAGATCCCAACACAGGTTTGAAACACGGCACTGTGTTTAGGAAATACTTTTTTGTGTTAAGCGTGTTATAAGACAACAGTTATAAAAATAGCTTAAAGCTGGCATTTTTGCCGCCAGTGTCCCACTCAGCAGCCTGGCAAGAGTTTTTCGTTTTAGGTGCTGCGCATGTGGAGGAGGGGGTCATTGTTTCTCATTTAATAATAAGCAGGATAGGAGCGCCATGTATCATCCAGCTCCCTAACGATTCTTGAATAAATAAAAAATCATAAGTTTCTTCATTTAATATGGCAATATAGTTATATTGTCCCTGAATTTCGGCACAGGTGATTTAAGTGCCACTTCCTGCTCGGCTTCGAGCTTTGCCAGAGTTCTAATGCAAGGTTACTCCCTCGTGTGCTGCTGGTTATCACACCCTGCTAGGGTGAGCAACTTGAGGTGCGCTTGCTCAGCGTATTCCTCTGTTACAACACTAGGTTAAGCTGTGTGTGAAGCACATTAACGCGTACCTGTTGGGAATTACATTGTTTTTATTTATTTATTGTCCTTCAAAGAAAAGAGACTGGCTGGAGAAGGAGGACATTAACAGACCTATAGGGGGGCGTTGCCTTCCTATCCAGCCATCACTCAGACCTCAACCCTATGCTAACCTAGTATTTCATGGACCCATTACCACAATTTTTTGTCAGTCACCCTTTCCCATTAGACCCCGTAGATACTTTAATAATGTAAACATGTTCAGGACAAACTCGGTCCGTCCACTTCCCTTAGGCATTTCTCCTCCCCAACAATGGATCAGATGTGGGAGTCCCCACAGTTCCAGTTGGTTATTAATTGGCCTGCTGGCTTATTTTTCCGCTACTGCTCCCACAGTCCTTATTTCTTCTACAGATAGTTTTGAGGACTCTACTTGCCTTTATAAAGGCACTAAAGATCTAGGGTCCTTTTTTTCTTTTCCCTCATCAAAGTGACAGTCCTCGGGTGCACTGTCATCCTCTTGCCTGGTGAGCGGACCCTTGCAACATTGATCGAGCAGTACTTGGTATCCTTCTTTGCTCTAAAGGAAAAGGGAAAGGTCCTAAGTAGGGGATACATGAAGACTGGAAGAGTGGTAACTGTGTGATTGGGTCAGATATTCCAGTTTACTCAACTGGCTAAAGGGGGGAAGTATCCTCTGATTTCCCTATTGACGTGCAAGTACTGCGGGCCTCATTTTGAGATCTGTTTGCCTGCTTTTCAACGCCAATGCCTCTATCCTTCAAGAGCGGCGTGTATACCCCTCATGTGTCTTTATCCTAATATGGCAATTAGTCAATACCAATATTAAAGATTTTTGCGGGAGGAAGGATGGCTCAAGGGCAACGCATTCCTCCTGGAAGCAAGACAACGCAGTGCAACCCAGGTTCGGATCCTAATACAGTACTTGGAAACCACTCGATGGTATTAGGGGTGGGGGCATTGACCAAAATATCATTTTAGAACCTGCCCCTATAGCCGTCCTCCCAAGGCTCTGCCTGTCTCCGTTAATACATCAAGCGGTGTGAGCTATTTCTCCTCTGCTTGAGGAGTTCAACCCCAGTTTTTACCCTCAGGGTGTTTATTTCAGTCCATTATCCCATTGTCAGTTTTTCCCTTGACCCTTCCCCTAGTGGCCGGCGAAGCCAAGCAGGATTTCATGCATGCAGAGGTCACAAGCCTCATTTTTTCTCGAGGGGCGGTGGTCCCAGCATCCCTTCAAAGCCCTCAATTTCTGAGCATGATAGCTCTGCTCCCAAGCTCCTTCCCCTTTTCAGGTGGATTGCATAATAAGGTTACACCTCAGGGATGCGCACCTGATGGGTTTTTTCTGTTTCCTCAGCTGGGGTGCTTCTTCAGTACAATTGCAGGGCTTGCACTGGGTTGTTTGCCTCCCGTCTGTTTGCCCTTTTATGTTTTTGTCCGCTTCCTGGTATTTCACCAGGTTAGTAAAGCTGCTGATGGCTCTCCTCAGGTCTAAAGCGACTCGGATAATATTCTTCTTTTTGGCTCAAGACTTCTTAAGTTTCTCCAGACTCCTATGGAGTTAGCGGTGCCCCTTTTACATTTGTGGGGGGTTTGGTTATAAGTGCAAAAGAGTCCATTTTGAAGCAGCGCAAGATGTCCAATTTTTGAGCTTCAACATGGACCCCAGGCTCTGCATCTTTCCCCTTCTGGGTTGCAGGTTTTTCTTGGATAGTGAAGTAAATTAATCTGTTATGTTCAATGATCACCAGGGATTCAGTGGTTTTATAAATAAGGTCTTTTATTTATATCCGGTGACGACCCCCGGGAGGGACTCCACCAACGTCCACAGCCTTGTCTTATCCCTGTCTCTCCCTCGCACTCGGAACCCAGAACCCCTGAGGTTAGGGATCCACATTCCGAGCGCACGGACACACAGCAACATACTAACATTATAATATGCAATAACTCTGGGCAACTTGTTTCCATCTATGTAACATTGATATCCTAACACCTCCTTCCTTTCCTTGAACTAATGATTGAAAAACAATGTCTAAACATATAACTGAAACATATGTACTATAAACTTAAGATAAGGTAAACCTCTGACTAAGTGAAAATATCTTACATTGTACTGGTAATATTATGTCTGTAGGAGATAATGGATTTGGTGACACCATATGCAAGTCCATCACTCCCTTCCATTGCTGAACTTGACAATTGCTACTCTCTCCTTGTTCCAAATGCCACCACCTCTGACCAGTACTGATGAGCCTAAATCCTTTACCACTTGTTTAGGCTCAGAGTATAAAGATGCTCCTTTGCGAACTTTGGTAGGTAATTTGATTTTGATCCACTCACCTTCATTAATCCTAAATTCCTTACAACAATTTTTCCGATCATATCTTTCCTTAGATTTAACTCCCGCTTCATACATTCTGCTCCTCACTTTTTCCACCTCTACACCAACCATCTTGGATTTTCCCATCCATCCAGGACATAGATGCGAATTAGGTTTCCTACCTCTCAAAATCTCAAATGGCGTTAGCCCTGTGACGCTATGAGGTGTTATTCTATACTGGAATGTCCTTTCCATCGCTGTCCTAAACCAATCCCCACCGGTAGCTACCGCTATCCTTATGGCTTCCATCAGTGTCCTATTGAAGCGTTCAACGCAACCATTACTTTGGGGATGATAGAGAGAGGTGTTTGCCTGTTCAATTCCATTCTTTTCCAAAAATTCTCTAAATTCCTTGGATACTAATTGGGATCCATTATCCGACAAACATTTCCTAGGAAAACCCTCTCTCCAAATAATTCGCATCTATGTCCTGGATGGATTTTCCCATCCATCCAGGACATAGATGCGAATTAGGTTTCCTACCTCTCAAAATCTCAAATGGCGTTAGCCCTGTGACGCTATGAGGTGTTATTCTATACTGGAATGTCCTTTCCATCGCTGTCCTAAACCAATCCCCACCGGTAGCTACTGCTATCCTTATGGCTTCCATCAGTGTCCTATTGAAGCGTTCAACGCAACCATTACTTTGGGGATGATAGAGAGAGGTGTTTGCCTGTTCAATTCCATTCTTTTCCAAAAATTCTCTAAATTCCTTGGATACTAATTGGGATCCATTATCCGACAAACATTTCCTAGGAAAACCCTCTCTCCAAAATAATTGTTCTAAGAATTTTGTAACACTGCTGCTGGATATGTCTCTAAGTAGACATATTTCCGGCCATTTGGACAGTAAATCTATGACCACCAGCAGATAACTGTCTCTGGTCCCTCCTATGTTAAATGGTCTTAAAAGATCTATAGCTATCTCATCCCATGGTACCCGCGGACTTTCCCTGATAACCATGGGTACTTTTTGTACACTTAAACCCTTGTTTCCCTCCAAGCACTCTGAACACTCCTTAACTTGCTCTTCAATATCTTTATCAATTCCAGGCCACCAGAACTCAGATCTTATTATACCTTTGGTCCTAGCTAGACCTAAATGTCCCTCATGGGCTATTTCTAATGCCTGTTTCCTCATACCTTGAGGAACTATCATTTGATGTCCTCTATGTAGATATTTGCCATTGATCCATAAATCTCCTTTAACTCTGGCAAATCCACCCATGTCACCTTTATAGTTCATTATTCTGTTTTCTTTAATCAATGTTAGTATTTTCTGGTACATTAAATCTTCACTACTAGCTTTATCCCACTCGTCCTTTTTTAGGGAATCATGTACCTGGAAAATCTCAAATGTTTCCTCCTGATCTGATTGGTCTATACTGCTATGGCCTTCTCCGTGAACAGATCTTGACAAGGCATCTGCCACTACATTGACTTCCCCACTAATGTGAATCATGGTAAATTGCAAACCTTGAAGAGCCGTGACCCACTTCATAATGCGTCTCGATACTCCTTCCAGCCCACCTTTTGTAAAAATACTAACTAGTGGTTTGTGATCAGTGCAAATCTTAAATTTCCTTCCCCACAGAAACCTTTTGAATTTTTCAACTCCCCAGATGCAAGCCAGCGCTTCTTTCTCGACTACCGAATATCTAATTTCAGGATCTTTAAGTGACCTTGAGGCAAATGCTATAGTGTGCAAACCTTCAGAATCTTCTTGCATCAGAACTGCACCTATGCCATGCTCACTAGCATCTACAAATAGTACTGTGGGTTTCCCTTCTTCAAATGTCTTTAGAATGGGAGCATTGGTTATGGACTTTTTTATCATTTCAAACTCCAACTTACATTCTTCACTCCATTTAAATATCACGCCTTTGCGAGTAAGTCTTCTCATGTGTCTTGACATGCCTGACAAATTCTTGATGAATTTGCCATAGAATTCAACTAACCCCAAAAACGACAACACTTCTGCTTTAGATTTGGGATCTTCCATTTTCCTTATTGCTTCAATAGCATCCTCTTTGGGTTTAACTCCCTCAGCAGTAATCTCGTGACCTAAATAAACCACTTTACTTGCTTTGAATGTACACTTCTCTGATGCTATTGTTAGACCAGCTTCTCCTAATATGTCTAGCACCCTTTTTAACCGTCTATCATGTTCCACCTCATCACTGCCACATACTAAAACATCATCTTGGTAGTACATTACCCCTTTTTCTCCACTTAATAACCTGTACATTATACTCTGAAATACACTCGCAGCTGACACCAAGCCAAACGGCATACGTACACATCTAAATAAACCATTGGGAGTGATGAATGCTGTTAAATCTCTGGAATCTGGATGCAATTCTATCTGGTGATAGGCAGACTTCAGGTCTAAAATTGAAAATATTTTGGATCCAGAGACACCCACAAGTAGGTCATCTATCCTGGGTAATGGAAATCTATCTGCCACCACCATACTGTTCAGATGTCTTAAGTCAATACATATCCTCAAAGATCCAGAGGATTTTCTGACTACCACAATGGGACTCACCCATTCTGAAGAATCTATTCTCTCAATAACCCCTTCATTCTCCATTCTCTTTAATTCATCTTCTACACCGTCCTTGAGTGCCAGGGGAATGGTGCGCAATCTCGCAATCTTAGGAACCGCCCCCTTTTTTAGTCGTATCTTATGAACAAATCCTTTCATGCATCCAAGCTTTTGTTCCTTTTCAATCAGTCTCTCACCACTCACTGTTAAGACCTGTTCGGGATGACCTGCTTCAAGTCTGATTTTTAGCTCAGCTTGATCACTCCACGAGAGTAACTCTCCCCCTTTGTTGGCAACATAAATAGTAGTGGTGGCTTTCCTATCTTTAAACTGTAGTTTAGCGTCAAAATATCCTATTATCTCTATCGGTTTGTCACCATATGCATTCGCCTTAATTTTGTTTTCTCGTAATGTACAGCAATTAAATCTCTCTTTCCATACCTGCACTCCTATTAATGTGTAGTCTGCCCCACTATCCATCAGCATCGATATTTGTATCCCATTAACCAATACTATGGCATAAGGCTTTTTCCTCTTCACTTTCCCATCAATGGCGTTCACCATAAACACCACTTCTCTACCACCTTCTATATAACCATCTTCCTCATTATTTACACTAACATCAAAGACTTGACCTGAATTGAAATTAAAGTTTTTACAACATCTGGCAATGTGTCCACGTATGCCACAATTGTTGCATATAATGTGCACTGCAAAACACTCCTTGTCCGATGCTACATGTGAGAAACTCCCACACCGGAAACACCTTCTTGTTGTGGAATCTCTGTTTGTCATTGTCTCTCTAAAACCTCTGGAGAAATTAGACTCTCTGGAAAAATTCTTGTTGTCTTTGACTAACCCTTGACGATTCCAAATTTTTCCCACTGGAGGTCTACTCTCTTGTCGATCTTCACCTTTTTTCCCAGCCTGGAACTGTTTCCTTGGAAAACTTGAGCTCATCCTCGGATTAACTTTTGATACTTTCTGAACTGCTCCCTCATTTTCCTCCAACTTGGGTTTCTCAATGTTTGACTGATTGTCTGCTTGGAGTAACTTTATACATTTATCAGTGTGTTCCACCATCTTTGCAATCTCTATAGCTCTATCCAATGTGGGATCTTTCTCCTTCCATAGTTCTTTTCTAATATTGTCGTTGTTGCATTTGATCATTAATTGATCGCGTATGTGTTCTTCCTGACAGTGATTAAATCTACATTTCACCGCTAATCCCCTCAGAGCTGTAATAAAATCTTCTATGTTCTCTCCATTCTTTTGCCCCCTGGTGGCAAATTTGTACCTCTCTAAAATGATGTTTTCCTCTATTTTATAATGTTTGTCCAGCTTGGCTAATGCCTTCTCATATGGGCCTGTGTCTGGTATATCTATAGGTTCTGGTAATTTTCTTAGAACTTCCTGACCTGCTGTCCCAAGACAATGAAATAACAAGGCTTCTTTCCTTTCATTGGAATAATTAGGCCCAAACACTGCTAACGCATATTTGTGGAAACCTTCTTTCCAATCTATCCATCGTACTCTGGGTTCTCCAGGTGAAGATAAGAAAAACACCGGAGCTGGAACATTTGCCATTATTTAATGATGCCGGTGACTGTAGTTACTATGCTGTGGTACTATTGGTTTAATCTTTTGCCAACTTTCCCTCTTTCACTCTTGTAAATACTGTGAAATTTGTAACTCACCAGCTAGGTTATAGTATGTGGGGCTGTCCGCTCGTTCTGCCAGTCTTGCAACGTTCGTGAGCATAAATTCGCCCGGCGTCCAGCTGGTTTCCTCTCTCTGTTAATCGTCTAGCGATGCGTCGATAAGCGTTCCGCTGTGCTGATTTGTTCTTCGTTGTTTACTTTTGGCTGCCACTCCGTATGTGCGTTCTCTTTTGTTGCGTGTAGACGTCGATCACGGCGTTCGTCACGCCGTAGGGTCCTCTTTTCAGCTGACTCAGTGCGTCGTTGGGTCCTGCTGTGGAACGCTACCGGTGCGTATAGCGGATCCAGATTAGCATGCGCACGCAAGTGTTTCGGCTTTAAATGTAAACACTTCACGTGTTGACTTCTTTTCTACCAGTCTTTCATACTGTAATTTTCTGTGATAAATAATTATCGCCGGTACCTGTATTCCAGTTCGGGTGCCTGTAATCCAAACAGTTCTCCCAAGCGTATGTCGATGCGTGGCCGCTCACTCTTCTTTTACGATCCGTAGCCTTTCTAGCTGATCGTACCGGGGGTCGTCTGAAAAATCCTCCATCCTCGTCGCCAGTTGTTATGTTCAATGATCACCAGGGATTCAGTGGTTTTATAAATAAGGTCTTTTATTTATATCCGGTGACGACCCCCGGGAGGGACTCCACCAACGTCCACAGCCTTGTCTTATCCCTGTCTCTCCCTCGCACTCGGAACCCAGAACCCCTGAGGTTAGGGATCCACATTCCGAGCGCACGGACACACAGCAACATACTAACATTATAATATGCAATAACTCTGGGCAACTTGTTTCCATCTATGTAACATTGATATCCTAACAATCTCCTCCTCAAAGAAGGTAGGGTGGTGTTGGTGTTCCATCTTCCGTCCAAGTTATCTTCCGACACTCTCTATTGCAGGACGTTACAACACCTCAACATCAATCATCCTCTCAAGAGTCGGTTTTTCTGTTCCCCGAGAGCAGATGGAGACTCTTTTTGTTGTTCAAACTATTAGCTGCCTGGATAGCAGGGTAAACATTTTGGTTCCCCTTCCGGAGGTCGTTCAGGAATAAGATTCCAACAGAGTGTGCTGGGGGTGCCAGGATAGTTCTGTTTTTTCCTCAAGCGGAAGTTAGTCCTCTTCTTGTAGGAAACTTCATATTAACTGTGTAGTGCAGCTAGCGGGTTTTGTCGTTTACCGTTTTTTCAAGGGATTAATTGTGTCCTCCTTAGGTTGGACTAGGTTTCCTCTATGCGATGCATTTATCATTTGGGGGGAATAAGGTCCAAGCCCCTAGCACATTTGGCAGGGGTATTTAGTTTTGGTCAGGGATCGGGACATTCTGTTAAAGCGGAATGTATTCCGGAGTAAGAGACTTTGTTGCGGTTTAGAATTCCAGACATCTCCATGATGGGAGCGACTGGATGTAAGTCAGGTCTCTCTTTGCTGAGTCTTCTCTAAGTTCAGGTGTAGGTAAATATCTCTCCCTCTTGTCATGATAGCAGACTACTTGTTCAAGGGCTCAGAAAAACGACACCGCTAGCGTTGCTTGCCCCACCCCCTTGTTTGGCCTTTCCAGGCGTGGTTCTCAACTTTCTGGATTGGGCAGTGGATATGATTTGTATTCTCTTTCTCCTCCAGAGGCTTCTCTCCGACTCGTGAAGTCCCTCTTGAGCCGGTCATTAAGGGTCTCCGTCTTTTATGATTTGGAGGTTTCAGTTCTTCTTGGGGGAACCAGGGGTTTCACAGAAATATCTCTGGGTCATCAGGGTTTCTTGGGAGGCCTCTTCTACGTTAGGCTACTATTTAGCAGGTATCTGCTAGGTTACATGGTGTGTGGCTCAACTCTTCCATCCCGCTTCGGCCTCTGGAAGAAGCAATACATTTCTGGTGGAATGAGTTTAGAAAAGCTTACAGGTATATAAAGGGGTTAGATATGTCTGGGGGCGTTTTGTGGTTAAGGGTGAGCCACAGGGTAGGCTCTTCTGGGTGCACAGGGCCCTCAAGTTCATTTGCATTAAGGTCCCACTTGAAGCTAGAGTTTTGGTTCCCTGAGATGTTAATAAGGTGTCCCATTTCTCCCGCTCTTGGCCTTCTAATGAAGATTTGTCTTTCCAACAATTGTCTTCCAGGATTGCCATTTGGTTATGTCTTGTTTTTCTATATGACCTTTTCTGTTATCAAAGTATTGGATGTGGCCAACAAACGTTCACCCCTCAGGGAGTAACTTTCTTTATCTCCAGTGTTTACCTTCTTACTATTATTATCTAGGTTTTCCAGTAGATGGTATGTGTTTGAGTGTTTGAAATGTTTTGAGTTGAAGACGGATGAGATTAGTACTCCTAATACCTCTCAGCTGCTAATTACTATACAAAACCCTTTTGGCCGGTGTCCCTCCCCTCCCTCCCCTTTAGTCGGGTGGATTCAGTGGAGTTCTGAGGGATTATGGAATTGGCACATCTTCCTGGGTTCTTGGCAGGTAAGTCTGCTATACCATCTAGGACAGCTCCTGTGGGGGGCTTAGCCTAGAGAAGAATTTTGTAAGCAACTGATGGGTCAACAATCAAAACATTTGAAAACATGTATCTGATTTTATTGTATTGTCACTATTGTATTGATCGTGTTCCAATTAATATGTTGCAAAGGCTTCAAACTTGCATAATATGAAGCCTCCTGTCTTGTCATAGAATGGCTAATCCCCCTCACTAAGGTGTGAAGGGGGTTTAGATTCTATTAAAGACAAGGAGGTGAGTATTATCCCACCCACACACCCTGTTGTTTCTTGTTCTTACAGCTTCAGGCTGAGATGTTATGTTCAGGAGAGTTTTGTCGCAGTTACAAGATAGTGTGTGATCCTGGAACTTCGTTGGATCCTGTCTATATGATATATCATCTGATCTGCGCAGTGGACGTCTGATTTGAGACAGCTGCAGAAAGAGGATTTGGGACTAGAGTAAAGGGCTTATATAGAGGAGGGTCACTACTCATTGGTCATCTGCAGGGCATGACCTGTCCTCCATGTTGGATTGGGGTTCCTCCTTACATTGGCATAGAACTATATTTAGTTCTGTTATTCAAACTTTTTTGTTTGTAAATGTTTTTTCTTTGCTGCTGTGGTTTCAGAAGTAAAGATTGTTACGCATAATACTCGCCTCTTTGTCTTTAATAGAATCTAAACCCCCCTTCTCATGTTAGTGAGGGGGATTAGCCATTCTTGTATCTGAACAAAGAACCACTTGGGGGTGGTTGTTTATTAAATATTATTGCCCAATCCTGCCAGCAATACCTTCAGATCTGTGCCCAGAAACCGGTCTCATGGGCCAGACCAAAGTGAGGGACAATAAGGAGGTTTACGGCCATATAACTGCCTCTATATCACCTGCAAGGACAGTTGGTAAGATGAGGCCCAATTTTAGTAATTTGTCCCTATGGGTTATGGAAACTCCAAGATGGCCGCCGAGCAACAGATGCTTGTTAAACGAGAGGCAATTGTCCTTTCTTTGTTTTGTGAGCAACCACAGTGAAAGGGATCACAGGAAGGGCCCGGAGTACGAGGCTTAGGTCGGGTGGTGGTTTATCATACATGCCAACATTCCAAGACACCTGGGAGGGAGATTTTGTGAGAGAAATCTGGAGATGTAATTTTCCCCACGGGAATGCCTTGGTGCTGGAATTATTTTGGGCAAGAGAATGTAAAAAAAATAGCAGTATTTTTCTGGTTGCGTATAAGAAACTGAATGCAATTTCCCTGAATCCCAATTTTAGAAAACGATGTATTCGAAATATGTAATGTTTTCGAATATTTAAACATTGCTTGTTGGGAAATGTTTATTTGTTGGGAGCCGTAAATCACTAATCCCCAACGGCCTTGTGCAGAAGTACAGAATAAATTAAGTGAATCCATGGAACGTTGAATGTTGGGTTTTGTGCTTCACTTTTTTCAAACGAATGCATGATATAAGAACACTCGTACAAGTAAACCAGGGGGACATTGCCTTTTGAGAGCAGTTTTTCAAGCACTGCAGAGCCCCTGTGTTGAAGTGCTGACCATGTTGAATGAACCAGTGTCAAATTTAAACTCTCTTTATCCCCGGTAGACGAGCAATAGTGTCAACTTTCTTGAAATGGCGATAAAATATAATTTTCTTTTGTATGCCTGAGTCTGGCGTCATCTTTTGTAGTTTTACATCTGATAATGACTCTGTATGGCTCAGTCAATGTGCATGTGAAATCTCCAGGCTATGGAACTCTTCTGACATTAAATCACATTTTGGTTTAAGAGCATCCTGCTCACTTGGCTCACTCGGCATATATGAGGTCTCTGGTCACATTTTACGAATCCTTAATCTGTTTTTGTCAAATCTCAATTTTGAAATTCAACAAACTACTTGCATCTAACTTGCACTGGAAAGTAATGACATTTTAGCGTCTGTAGCGCTGAAGAAGGGTTGCCCGCTCGCCTTCAAAGTCCAAAGCTAACCTATCCCTAACCAACTGGACCTACACAATTTCCCATCACCCAAATGTCAACTATTTTTTAAACTATAATACTTGTTAATTAATTTTTCCTATTTTCAATGCTGGCTGCAACCAGATGGCATATGAATTTCAATATGTAAACCTGTCCTGCTTTAGTTGCTCAACACATCCCTCTTCCAAAGCCAAATCTAAGTTCTTTATATTCTCAAACCGGGCAACGCACTCTACAAAAGTCATATCCAACTATGACGACCTACTGGCAATTGATGCCACACTACCCAAGGAAATCAAACTTAAACGCCCATAACTTGCCTAATGGATGAGTCAACAACTGAATAAGGCACTTCATATCCAAGGACGGTAACGTTAGTTTACAAATCGGAGAAATGCATTTACACAACATTTTAGCATTTAACAAATAAGTATCCTTTAATTTTTTTTACATTATGTTTAATTCAAATATCACCTTTTCGATTACTTATCCATAGTCATTTTAGAACACTTTGCACTTTCGATCACTTATTTTCGGTAAAATCCCCTACATATTTTTCAAGGAAAAAAAAAAAGTTGTGAGTTTCCCGCCTAAATCGGGAGGGTTGGCATGTATGGTTTATTCAAGACTGCAACAATGACGTGCAACTCAAAACCAGAATGGCAGAAAGTCTTCTTAATTCAGAAGAGTTCTACAAAAGCCTGTGTGTGTCTCCCCAGCGTGTCTTTTGTACAGCGTTGGCCAATTGAATAATATCTTGTTCAGTGAGTGGCCTTTCCCGGATAGAGACAGAGTGGATAGTTACCAAGATACCACAGAGGTGAAATAGACCAGGTGGTTGTCCCGGTGCCTGATTAGCTCCTGATTTACCTCCCTGCCTTAGGTCCTGAACCTATAACCTCCCAACCCAGTCTTGCTCCCATACTCACCGAGCCAATGCTCACTTGTGCCTACAGGCCTAGCCCTGCATCTCACCTTAAGCATGCAAGCTGGCTGTCACGTAACCTCCTTGATGTTCCGCCACATGTGTGCGCCTCCGACTTCTCACACACAACTAACAGGCATGTGCTGTCTTACTGTATGCCTGATGCCTCTAAGAGGCTTCTGACTATCCTGCTCTCTCTCTTCCTGTTTCATCACCTCCCCAACTGCCACTCCTTGCCCTCCTGTGCCTTCTTTCTGGAGGTTCTCCACCTTCCCCCTTATTTATCTTCTCTGACCTCTTTTGGCTTGCTACCTTTTTGACCCCTCTTTTGTGACCTCCCCTCCTGCCCAGCTCCAACCCCTCCTGCACCTCCAACTCCTGCTGCACCTCCAACTATTCCTGCACTTCCAATTCCTCCTGCTCCAGAAATGTCACCGCTCCTCTGCTCACTTCTCTACTACCCCAAACCCACAACTTGGATTTGGCCGGATTGCAAATGTGCACCTGAACGCAGATGCCTAGACTCACGTGCATTGCTACAGAAACCCACATCTGCTCCATGGTAGACTGCTTGTTCTCCGTGTGGCAATGAGCCTGATGGATTGCACTTTGGTAAGCTTTGGAGTGATAGCAAAACGAGCTAGACACAACGGGCCCCCGGCTTGCAGGGCCTTTTGGATTTCAACACAATATTCGGAGTCTGTTTTCTTAAAGTGACAGAATCAGCAACATTGGCCATGTGGCTGTCCCCTCCCCCAGGCTCCAAGTGTTGTGGGGGAGAACAGGGGATCTTCGCCATACTGTCCCTGGCGCCGCATCACATTAGAGGTTGTGTGGCCTGGTATACCCCTTTCCTTTTCCTACACTTACCTTATCAACATTCACTTTTTCAGACATTTATTTCTTCTGCATCTTCACATCAGCAAGGTGGCAATAGCTGTTGTATAGGTTAGCTATGAGGTTGGAATCGGGGGTGGGTTGAGGAAGAATATGGGTTAGAAAAAGAATGGGGGCTACAGGTGGCCTATCCTGTAATGGAGTGAATATTAGAAGATGTGAAAGACGGGATATTTAAAGGTAATATGGGGTAAAAGTGACCAAGTCTGTAAACAGCTCATAGTTACAGGTAAAACTTAAGTTACCGGAGTCCAACTGGGTCTGCAGAAGCGGAAACCTTCAGGCTGGTGATAAGGGAGAGCCCCAACATAGATCGTGACTCGGGTGTAATGCCCAAAGGCCCCTGAGAGGAAGAGTGCAAAGCTGGCACCAAGCCCCTCATGCAGTCAAAGTTGTAGTAAGGGGGCCCACTAAAAAGGGCGGTGGGCACAACCCCCAAACCCAGAAGATCTGAAACAGAAATGTATAACTACAACTAAATCCAGCCCACCTCTGCACCTGTAACTCCTGAATTTCAACTCCTTCCAGTACCCTGGGCCACATCCTGGCCGAGGGTGCTGGAAGGATGAAAGCCAGAAGACCCCCAGGATGTGGCCCAGGGTGCTGGAAGGAGTTGAAATTGAGGACTTACAGGTGCAGAGGTGGGCTCGATTTAGTTTTAGTTATACATTTCTGTTTCTATGTCTGAATAAGTCTTTAAACAGAGCCCCTGGAGATGACTGGGTAAGGGAAAATAATATCCATGGGGTTGAAGGACGATCACAAGATGGCACAGAAAGTGCTGGTCACTGCAGTAGCTAAGAAGCACAATGGTTACCATTTAAAACAGGTCAGAGGTTCGATGCATGGAAGCGGGCGCCTATCGTTTTTGAGCATTGAGTACTCTGCATTGAGAACTGAGCGGTGCGGTGGGGCTTGACACTCAAATTCACGTGGTGCAGGACTTTCCTCTAGCCTGGAGATCCTCGTTGCTGGTCGTTGAGGAATCGAAAGCTCAGAAGCTTCGAATCCTGAATCCTGTGCTGGCGCCGGGGGCTCACTGGGGTGGCCCGGTAAGCTCTGGGTAAGCCCTATGGCGCTGCTGCTTTTCTTTTTCCTTTTTTTTCTCTCATCTTGTTTCCCGAGTTGCTACAGTGCCCGTGACTGCTGGTACGAGACTAACCGAGGCAGCGTGCCCTGTGCACCTGTGTGGTGGTTAAGTTGGGAGCTGTAGACATTATTCCAGCTGACTGCTATTGCTTCTACACAGGGTTCAAGTCCTAAAAATTTTAGTGGGGGACTCATCAATAAACACAATGGGATCTGACGTCGCCGAAAATTAGCATATCAAGGTGAAATATGCACATTTCATTACATTGGCTTTGCATAACCACCTAAATTGCACAGGACGAATGCCATTTACCTTTCATAAAATCAACACACAAAAAATCAAGGGAAAATATTTTCTATTAAACGTGTTTTTGAAAACGTCAAAAGGTGTGCATGTTTTAAAAAACCACACAAATGTTTTCCCTGGAACTTGCAGTACCAAAATGCGACATTTCACCTTTAGTTTGTAGTTTCTGATCAGTTTGTATAGTGAAGTGGTGAAGTGTCCAGCCTACAAATCTGACCACTGCAGTTCGATCCCCGAGGTCAGCTTTTTTGTACATTCAATGTTTCGCATTTTACCTGGGGGGACTGAGTCCACCCTCTGAAAAAAGTGGGTCGACTCCGTCCGCCGCGTGTGCCCTCGACTTGAGCCCTGCTGCTACAGTTTTTCAGCAGTGCTACTTCAGCACCCCCTCACTGCCTCCTTTCACGTGCTGACCTGTACATTGCAGTGAGTACAAACTGCACCCTGCAGTCTGCTGCAGGTCAACAGTAGAAACAAAGGTGGTGTTTCTTCTTTAATTACCATCTTTACGTGGAGTGTAGTGGAGAGTGTGGTTACTGTTAGGTAGTTAGCGGTAAGGTGGTGAGTTGAACTCCATCTGCTGCCATTCACACTGAACTCCAAACTGTGCTCCTTTTTTACTTTAAGCGCCCCCGCTTCCCCATTTCTTTTTTTTTACCTTGCGTTGACTTTATGTACGACTTGCACAGTGGAAGGGGTTTGTTGTGAAGAATTCCTTCAACCGGGCCCATATTATGGACCTAGAAACGCTCCTTGCAATTGACTTACCCCTGCCTCCCTCATCAGTGGATGCGATAGCCATGTTGGGTAACTTGCCAGAAGAAGTGGTAATTAACTCATTGGTGAACTCACAATTATCATGTATACCTGCAGCCATAAAACACAGAGAAATTACGGGTACTATAATGCTGTACCTTCACATCCTTGGGGTCGCTTTGACTGTGGAACACTAGCAAGTGTTGTGAGTAACCCTGTGCACATATTTTTACCTGCTCCAGTTTCTGATGAACAAATATCCTTAATAAACCTTGCTCATGAACTCAAGGAGAAGCCCTCTGCTTCCTCTTCAATTATGAATTCACCTCTGGATATATCCGCATTACAGCGGTCTTAAACCTGCTCTTCCTCATCCTCAATTTCATCTACGCCAGTTGAACTTCCTCCCTGCAGACTATCAACTATGTTCCAACAGTTGGCCGATGGGAGAGGGCAGAAAGACATTTTTTGGGAAATAAATTAAGTCTTATGTGCCTTAGTTTCCCTCTGTGAAGGGATTAAGCTGGATACAAAATCTCACTCTGTTATGCTGGAATCACTCTTTTATACATTTAATAATCTGATTGTATATAATCGCCTTAAAGATTTCATTGGTTGCAAACAAGGTACATTTCCGTTGGGGAAAACCCCAGTAAGGGAAGTAATTGATGATCCATCTGCAAAAATGAATGTTCTAGGGGTGGAAGTCTCATCCACGATCCTAAAGAATAATCGAACATCTGGAGGGAGGGCGGGTGTGGAGTTCCTTTGTCCGAGGCAGAAACACTGTCTGTGGCAGAGGATGGTGTCCCGATGAGGTTTTCGCAAACAGGTGATGTGGGCAACACAACACTTTTGGAGTTCCAAACTCCTTGGGAGCAACCCAGTGTTGAAGAACCAACAACTGGGGATGCCGCTTCTCCTAATGTAAATGGGGAAGTTGTTTTTGTCCCTTTTGGGGCTGCTGCGGGGGCTGAGCCTATGGAATCAAGGGAGGCCCATAGCGGGTGGGCTTGTAACAAAAAAGAGGAGGGGAAACAAGTAAGGAAGTCATAAAATATGCCATTGTTTAATTATACAAGGCAAGCCACAAAACATTTTTCAACTCTTTCCTAAAGCACCCTCTGGTGACCATTTTTTGGGATGGTAATATGAAGAAAAATAATCTGGACCTTAACATGACTGCCCCTTGTGGCAGCTGTGAACCTTAAGAAACGGTGCAAGGGGGGTGAGCCGATTTTGGTAGGCCCGGGAAAAGGCAGCTTAGTTGCTGCCAATCTGGTTAATGTTATTAGGTCAGAATGTGTAAATAGTAATGAATTGACCCCTCAGAGCTGTTTTCCGGTGGTGGATTGAACGCAACCGGGTACACCTAAAAATGCAGAGGAGTGTAGCATGCAGATATACGAGTCTGGAGTTTTTAACCCTAAGCCTACTATTAATCCTGGTATGCCTGCTGTGACATGTAGAAATTGTTTCTTTCCGTTGTCTCTGGACGTGGCAACGGACGCAGAAAGAATCGTGCCTAGCAACGCATTTCTTAATAATAATGGTATGAATCTGAATGGTGTCATAATCTCCAAATCCAGCTTGAGAGATGGGGTATCTGTGTATCCATCTTGTACAAACACGTTTAGTATCCTTAAGGGCTCCTTGTGCAGTGAGCAGCCCATTGTGATCCCTAAGGAAAGATGGCCACTTGTTCCGGAGAGGGTTAGAAAGGGTGATCTGGATGGCTTTGCCACTCAGACCAGAAGGTGTCATTCTGAGTAGAATCACAGAATTACGCTTCAGAGCGTCTTACCGGAAAATAAACAGGTAGTGCTGAATAGCACCAACATACTTAGGTTGTTGAATGCGATTCCATCCCTTTATTTCTCAACCTTTATGGAACGGATAGAGTGAATATCTTTTTCTGCTCTAGATTGATCATGGAGGCAGTAATGAATGAGCAAAACACTAAACGTGTATTTGGTTTTGACGCTGTACACTTTGTGGACAAGGACTGCAAACAGGACAACGTGGATGATGGACCAGGGCCTGTGGTGTTGCCCAAAGATATTGTGGTTTCTTGTGATCAGAAAATTGGTTCATCTAGATGGATCCAGTTTTTCCCAAGTAAAAATAATGAGGTGGAAGTGTCTAGTGACTGGTCATGGCTGGTATGAGCATGGAGTACACCGAAAGGGGTTGAGCTCTCCCAAACCTCCTAACACCAAATCTCAAGATATGTTTTCTTTTGTGGAATACCAGGGGCCACATTCACCTTTTCACCAATCCTGTTGTGAGTTCTTTCCGCAAATCTAAATCAGTAATCAATCTACGGGAAACATGGCTTATGGATATTCCCCTGATCAATAGTTATAGTCCCTCCTTTCAATCAGCCAGAAAGGGTTTAACGGGTCACACTTCGGGTCGACTCTTAACGTTGATTAAATCTACCCGTTCAACATCTGTAATTGGGCAAGTGGATGTCTGCTTTGGCATATTAGCCAATACAGACATTATACAGACATTATCTGCTTGGTACATTGGGATGTACCAAGTCATTATATGTAAGGGCTAGTGGAAAGATGTCTCTGCTTAAACATCCTGCCAGCAGAGTATAGTAATCACTGTACGTTATCTGCTAAATTTAGGTTAGGTTTGGAGTTGGGATCTGCGGAAGGGTGTTTTTCTTCCGGTGTCAAAGTTAATGTAGCAGGGAATAGAATTATTTTGAATCCCTTGACAGTGTCCAAGGTGAACTCTACCTTGTCCACCTTTGTTGATTCCAACTCACAGGCTACTCTTAAGTCTTGCTTCTCTGTAAATAGTTTTGCAGATTCTCTGGAATATTTGATTACTCAAAGTGTGTTTATGCATAAAACATCCCTGCGGGCTGGGAACCATGAACAAATAAATGATGCTGAGATTGATGGTCGGAAAAGAATACTAAGGAATATGACTAGAGTCCTTAAAAGATCTCGAGACCTTGCTGATTCTGAGAAAACCGGATGCACTCTCAAACTTGAACAGGCTTAGAAAAACTGGGTTAGGGGACACTGTTCCCTGAGGGATCAGCGTGAATAATAATAATAATAGCTGAAGCTGAATATATGCTCTCTTTTATATAACAAAAATTCTCAGGCATTTTGGCAGGCACTTAATGGGCTTGAGAATCCGGGACTTGGCAGCCATTGAACCCAATTGCAGAGCACGTTTTGGTCCCGCATTAATCTTTGTTATTTGCACTGCCTATCAGCTCATGTGAGAATATGAGTGGGTCTCTAGAGACGTCTTCATAAATGTGTAACTTGCCATTGAGCCCAGTGGAAATTGAGGGAATTATTAGGAGGATCAGCTCCTCAGGGTCACTGGGTCCCAACAAGCGGCCTAATTTGATATTTAAATGTAATCCTGAGACGTGGGTGATGATTCTAGCAGTTCTGTTTGAGCAAATAACTACTAATCACAGATTTCCCTCATTGCGGGCCCCAGCACATGCTCTGCTGATTTTTCAAAAGGGGCTAAGATCTGAACCTCTTAACTATTGTCCAATTTCCATCCTCGATGCAGACAGCAAGGTCTTTGCGGCCTTTCTGTTAGGGCATCTAGAGGAATGGCAATTGACGTTGGGGATAATATCAAAATGGCAGACGGTTTCGGAAAAGAATGGGTACCTCTAGCAATGGTTTCATCTTTTCATCTTGAAGAGCGTAATGAATCAAGCTTGGTCATCAAAATATGATTCCATTTTTTTTTAGCAACCATTGATTTATCTGCCACGTTTGACGTAGTAGATATGATATGATAAGTCATTTATAACGCGCCTACACACAAGTGTTTCTAGGTGCGACAAGACAAGGAGGGGGAAACAGAAAGAGGACAAACAATGATAGTGCTAGGCCTTGTGTCATTCAGATCACGCAAGTGCGGGGAAGAGGAGAGGGGAGAAGTGGAGAAGTGCAGGTGACTCAATGAGTGCTGCCAGAGGGTGGCTCTTAAGTGCAAAGAGAAGGGACTATAGGGTTAAGATACAGACCCTTAAGTGCTGAGGGAGCCCGGATGCACTGCAAGGGCAACTGGACATGCAGGAGCCTGGGCCGAGTTCAGGGATGGCCAGGTGACCAGTGTGTGGAGTGATCAGGGACATTAGCAGGGGAGAGGAAGAGAGAAAGCGGAAGCAAAAAGGAAGGTCTTGAGTTGCTTCTGGAACCGGAGGTGGTTCTGCTCAAGTTTGAGAGAGGCAGGGAGGCTGTTCCAGAAGGAGGCCCCAGCCGAAGGAAGAGATCTGCCCCCCATTCTCTGCTTGGAAAAGCATCTGACCCTCCGAGAATTGGAGGTGGATGAGCAGAGAGCTTGAGAAGGAAGATGTTTAGGAAGAGAGAGTTGGAGGTAGTGTGGTCCCAGGCCCCAGAAAGCCTTGTGGACGATGCAAAAGGTCTTGAATTTGATCCTTGCAGCCACAGGGAGCCAGTGCAGAGATTTCAGCGCCAGAGAGATACAATCCCTTGGCTTGAGGCCAAGGACAAGTCTCGCAGTCCTGTTCTGGATGAGTTGTAAAGGTCAAAGAGTAGAGACAGGCCGATTTTAAAAGATGCTGTTGCAATAGTCCAGCCAGCCTGGAGAGGACCAGGGCTCTAGAGACAGTGAGCTTCTGGGGAAAGTGAGAAAAGGCAGAATACCTCTGAGGAGGTGCAGCTTAATGTGTGACTTCTTAGAGACGTTGGATATGTGAGGAGAGAAGGAGAGTGTGGAGTCAAAGATGACCCAAGGTTTTCAACCTCACAGGTGGGACAAGGAAGAGGGCCAAGAGAGGACAGCCAGAGAGCGATAGGAAAGGAAGGAGCAGGTGTGCCGATGAGGAGGATCTCAGTCTTACTGGCATTAAGGCAGAGATCATTGGCGTCACACCACTCCTGGATAGCAGAAAGACAGTCGGAGATGAGAGAAGGAGAAGAAGTGGCGGAAGGGAGCCTGAAAATTAGCTGAGTGTCATCCGCATAGCACTGAAAGTTGGGGCAGAGAGCAGCAATGTGGTAGACAATAAGTGCCTGGTATTGGGTCAACAGCCAGGGAGAGAGGTTAGACCCCTGGGGAACACCACAGGTAGAGATAGAGCTAGAGGAGAGGAAGGACCCAAGTTGGACCTGGGAGGGTTGATCGGAGAGGAAAGAGGTCAGCCAAGCCAGGGCCTTATCGGTGATACCCAGGTTATTACAGAGATGGTTGAGCAGGATGGCATGGTTGACCATGTCAAAGGCAGAAGAGAGATCAAGTAAGATGAGGACCCAGGGGATGTTAGAGTCAAGGTTTGACAGCAGGTCTTCACGGATGTTCAGGAGAGCAGTTTCCGTGCTTCTGGCAGCACTGACGCCAGACTGATGGTCATGGAGACAACCAACAGATTCAGTGTGAAGATTAAGCTGGGAGATGGCCAGCTTTTCCAGGAGTTTGCCCAGGAAAGGAGTGATGGAGATTAGGCAGTAGTTAGTAAGACAGGAGGGGTCTGCTGAGGGTTTCTTAAGAAGAGGGTGCACAAAGGAGTGCTTCAGGGGGGAAGGGAAGACTCCAGTGGCGAAGGAGTGGTTGCAGAAGTCAGCCAAAGCAGGAGCCAGGGTGTCAATGTGGTCCTTGATGGTTTTAGAGGAAAAGGGGAGAGCCTGTTTTGACGAGACTTTCATAGGTCGGACTTGTCTAGAAACCTCATCTGGGGAGAACAGGGGAAAGGCAGAGAAGAAGGGGGGAGGTGTGGCCACAGAAGGGCCAGAGGAAGAGTGGGTAGTAGAGCGAGGAGGAGAGGAAGAGAGAGAGGACAGGATGTCCTGAGTTTTAAAGATGAAATGAGAAGCCAGGGCCGTGCAGAGTGTCTGGGAGGGGAGAGGAGAGGTAGAGCCTGCAGAAGGATTGGCAAGCTCCTTGCAGATTTTAAAGAGTTCAGCTGAGTTGTTGGATGCCGCAGAGATGCGGGCTTGAATGAGGGCTCTCTTCTTGGTGCGGACATAGAGCCGGTTTTGCCTTTGGAGCAGGCGGCAGGCCAGTTTGTCAGAGGATGTACAGGAAGTATGCCATTTCCTCTCAGCCACCCTGCACTTGCATTTAAGGGTGAAACGGTCTGAGCCCTACCAGGAGTTGCACTTGGCTTTCGGCTTCAGGCGGAACCTCATGACAGGGGCAAGAGCATCAAGGGTACCAGATATAGCAGAATGCAGCATAGAAAGGGCTGTGTCAGGGTGTGAGTCAGCCGAATGGGGGAGGGGGAGTGAGAAAGTGGCCGCGAAAGCCTCAACTGACACACGTTTCATGGGTCGGATATTCAAGAAGGTAGGAGGCACTGCTGGTGGCAGTGCTGGAGTTGGCTTGGCCTGAGGGGTTGAGAGAGTGAGCTGGGAGGAAAGGAGAAAGTGATCACTCCAGGAGAGAGGAGTGGTGAGAGGGAAAGAAAGGGGAAGGTCTGTAGAGATCAGAGCATCCAGCGTGTGCCCTGCAGAGTGAGTCAGGCCAGAGGGGAAGATAAAGAGTGAGAGTGAGTCGCAGAGGTCGCGAAAGAGTCCAGAGGAAGGACAGGAAGCATCCAGGTGGATGTTAAAGTCTCCAAGAAGGAGGAGTTGAGTGGTCGAGACCAGGAGGGAAGAGGAGAGGTCTGCCCACTCAGAGAGGAAGGAGGAGATCTGACCGGGTGGCCGATAGATGGTAGGCACAGTAAGGGATTGGCTAGGAGAGAGAGAGAGCCTGCAGATGAGGCATTCGAAAGAGGAGTAGGCCTTTGTAGGAATGACCGAGGCAAGAATCCACTTCGGGAAGATCAGGGCTACACCCCCTCCGGAACGGTTGGGCCTGGGCGCGAGAGGGTCTTGTAGCCATCAGGGAGGAGAGTGTCAAAGCTTGTGACAGAGCTGGCTGTGAACCATGTCTCTGTGAGACCAAGGACATCCAGGTCAAGTTCTTCAAGGAGGTGGCAGATGTCGGAGGAGTGTTTGACAGCTGAGCGAGAGTTATGAGTGGCAATATGGAGAAGGTTGCCATCCTTGAAAGACTTCTGGGGAGGGGTACAGATCAGAGGTACGCCCTGCAGAGGTGTAGAAGATGCCCGAGGGGGTGCAGAAGAGGAAGGAGGAGAGGGCAAGGTAGCCAAGGAGGAGACAGCAGGGGGAGGCAAGGAAGCCGTGGAGGGGGGAGAGGGGACAGCAGCAGAAGGAAGGAAATTGATGAGGTGCGGGAAGCGTCTATCAAAGAGGATAAGGTTGGCCTGAGGGCCTTGGACCAAGACAGAACCATTCAGGTAAACATCAATGATGACCTTAGAGGAGTCGAAGGAGGGCAGGAGGGCCTCCCACCGGGTTCCACCATTAATGGGAGAAGAAGAGAAAGGAGAAAGCACAGAGACCATATGAAGAGTTCATAGGTCTGGCGAGGGAACGACAAAGAGGATGTCAGTGAGGGTTTGCCTGGAGGAAGCACTGGTGTAGGTGTCAGCAATAAGGCGGCTGGGTTGGAGACCAGGATGTCCTTTTTAAACTTCTTCCTACCAGATTTAGTGAGGAGAACAGGATAGTCGATAGAGAAGCAGTTCGAAAAAATAGGAGAGACAGAGAGCACCATAGAGTAGGTCGGGAGGGGAGAGAATGTCATGCCTACCCCCGGGCATCCAGACCAAGTCCATCAACCCCGGAAGCAGGCATCATGTTACCTGGAGCAAACCCAGCAACCCCTGTTAGGGGCTATCTGGGTACAGTCCTGGCACCTATGGCGCCAGGCTTATATGGGACTATATTAAAACTTACCTGATGCAGACCATGCTTCAAGGGATCCAAGCATCCAAGCCCATGTCAGGCTTGAAGGGACTATTTTATCATTTTATCTTAGGGACTATTTTGTTACTCGGGTGTGGCTGTGGAGGAATACTTACCTGGGACTACTTTGAAGGCTATTTAAACCACGTCCGAAGAGCAGCACATGCTTCGCGTTATTCTGCGTCCAGCAGCGTAACGCTCACCGTGTTTGCAGTCAGCATCCAGCATCCTGCCACGCCCACCTCGAGTCCAGAGTGCCTAGAAAGAAGAGAAAGAAGAAGAAAGGTTAGAACAAGAACTTTACTGGATTTCTTACCTGATTTCGGATTCAGCACATCTTCGAACCAGAAACAGACTTCATTTTTAACGTGTCGCATCGCCAGCAGCAGCACCGCGCCATACTCACCGTTCCTCGCAGCATTTCTACGATCCGGTGCTGTCTCCATCACCTGGTTGCCGCATTCCAGCGCCTAAGGGGGACAAGAAAACAACAAGGTGTGCCAAGGGAACAAACAAGGACAATCTCTTGCCACCATTTGCACCAGCACGCCAAATCTTCCTACGCTGCACCTGCAAGAAAAGAGAAAGCAGCGAGTTAAACCTTGGCATCATTTACCGGACAGTGTTCCAAAACACAGACTCTTACCTGAACGTTTTCAGCTGCCACAAGACGATCATCTTTTGGGTCTAAGCTGCAAAAGAAACAAGGAATTGGACAAGAGTGATTAATCGGACATTTTGAACTCATTAGAACTATATACTTACGGCCTTTCGCCCGGAGATTTGGAGCCAAGATTTGTCCAGAACTCTTCCAATATCCTCAAGCCAGTGAAGTAACTGGCCATCAACGCGCCCCTGCATTCTTCGCAGGATGGAGAGCTCATCATCATGGGAGAATGGCCTAGGTTTCACAATGCAATTTAAATACTTTCACAACACAATTAAGTAAAACACACCTAGGTCTGAGAGTCCTGTATAGTGGGAGAAAGTCCTAGGTTTCACAATGCAATTTAAATATGAGATTGAGAGAGTTGCCTTGGGTGTGGGTTGGAAGTTTATGTAAGTTGACTAGCGAGTTGTCAGTGAGAGTTGAGCCAAGTGGGAGCTGTTGAGCACGTTCACAGAAGAATAGGTTGATGGTACCCAGTAGATGATCGATGTGAATAATAAGAGGGATGGCAGCGAGGAGTTGGACTGAGATATGCTTAAAGGAGGAGGGGGTGAAATTAGAGCGGTGAACGGGTGGCAATAGTGTATCCTTGCTAATCATGCCACCACCTTTTTTGGAGAGACGAGAGATGAAGTTGTTATGGCTTCCAGGGTACTGCTGGCAGTTGACTTTTGGAAGTGTTTAAATATGCAAATAAATCACTGTGCAGGAAATATAGGGAACTCCCACCATCCACCTCCAAATGCCAGGAGGGTCGAAACGTGGATATTTGTATAAAACAGGAAATTGACTAAGTCATCTTGCATAAGTTGCAACAGTGTTACACTTATTTGATTCCTCTTTGAGACTCTGTGAGTGGAGCGTTCCTGTGGAGCGTTCCTGTAAAGATTTTCTCTTGAGCATCTTCGATCTATTCTAAGATATTTGGCATTCTATTTTAACTCCGCTTTCTCAACCTCAGTCCTTCCACTCTAAAAAAGTTTCTTTTACATTTTATACGTACCAGAATCTGACGTTCTCATCTTGTACCCAGGAGTTTGTCATAGTGTACCTTGGAATGGTAGTGTCTTTGATGAAATGTTTGTGAAGGCTAAGCCTGGCCACAAGTCTCCCCACTGGTTTCCAATCGGAAAAAGAGCACAACTTATTTTCCTAGTCCTCAAAGACATTCATAGAGAAAGATCAAGAACAAATGGCTCTCCCACACTCCAGCCCCTAATAACAGAAGCATCAGCTTGTGGCCCCAACACCCACCATGAACTTTAGGGCTACCTTTTACTTACCTGCAAACCCCGATGTCTTTGTCTGCCCAGAAGCCTCTTCTACCTAGGGAAATAAGAGGGAGTGCTACTGGCACAGCCCATTGCTCCACTCCCACCATACAACATACATTAACTCTGGACTCTTCAGGCAAATGCTTCCATTTGGGAGAGAGCAGTGAAGAGGATAAGCCTTGTAATATAAACCAGGCTGGCATGATAAACATTACTCCTTTATTTGCAGTATCAATATTAATCAGGTGCATAGGTGAATGGGACCCCCAGCCTCTCAAGCTCCTGCCTCACTCCACCAACTGCTCATCTCTTCTAGCTCTCGTCACTCCCAAACATTCTATCACCATGGCTCCATATTAGAATCCATCCACTCACGATGTCACTGTCCCCTAGCCCACCTTGGATATACGTAGCAGTACAAGATGACATATAATAAAACACAACACCTTGCTGCTGAGCTGTGGGTGAAGGAAGGAACTGCTGCCCAGCTCTCTGTGTCCTTAGCTTCTAGTACACTGGAATCTCTTGATATCTCTATGCACCCACTCTCTTAATCCGTTACACACACCCTTTCCTACTCCACTGCACAGAGTTTTGACATTTTCTGAAAGCGGTTTTAAGTACTGCACAAGAAATCTCCATTTATACATACCTCTACATACTTGACTTCTGTAGGCACACTTGTTTGGTTACGTTTTATCAGTATTTTTCCGTCTTGCTTTTACCCTGTAAGGAGCCCTGAAGCTGCTGTATTAGCTCTATAAAGAACTTTGATAAAGATTAGTACCCAGTAGGGGCTTGGCTTCAACCTCCCAGCCAATGAGGAAGTTCAGAACGGGTGCTTTACCACATGGTGAAACCCATGTTCCAAGCCTCCTCAGAGCTGGTGGCCCGCCATCTTCCCCACTGGGTAACGGTAAGTGCGCACACCCCCGCATCCTGTTTCTGTTCCCCTCACCCCACTGCCCTTTTACACATCTCCTCTCCTCTGCACACCCGCCCCACCCCCGCCATGCTATGTCCCTCCCCAGCGCCACCACTAGTGTTCCCGGCGCATCGCTGACCCGGCAATGGCCACCATGGAAAGGGAGAAGGGACATCTAGTTTAAGTTGAGGAACGGTAAGCACGAGCGTATCAAAACATGAGGTTGTCAAAGTTATTAATGCTTGTTAAAAAGGCAGACATTATTTTAATCCTTATAAAAATAATTTTTTTCCAAAATCACTCACAAATATTTTCTTAAAAGATTTTGTACATCAACCTTTGAGTGCTGCATTCACCCCTGCTATGACTTCTTGTCAATGTAAGTTTTGACAGATGTTAAAATGTAAAGAGCCATTTCTTCAGTTATTTACCTAGTTCTCAGTGGTCTTCTGTGGCTCATGAAGTCAGTCGTTTAGAGTGCACCACACAGAAGACCCACGAGTGGTGTGCCTTTATCCGGATCAGAGGCTGTAAATCGGGCAAGTCAAGGAGGTATGAAGGAAGTGGGTAGATATCTTCGCTGAGGTTTTTAGCTGCAGATGAGTAGTTTAGTTTGTTTATTTGTAGAGCGCAGCCAAGCCCGTGAACATCTGGGCGCTATTCGTACACGTTACAACATAAGATAAAAATTGCAGAACTGGATACAGTCATAATGAACATAGAGAATAGATACAAGTATTTACAAATATACATTAGTCAACATTACAAAGGTGGTCAAGTTTACATATATACAACAGCAGATGAAAGTTTCCAAATTAGCCTGTGTGTTATACATCCAAGTTCTGGTCTGTCTTGTGTAGTCAGGTTTTAACATTTTGCCGGAATAGGAGAAGAGAGGTTTCCTCTCTTAAGGAAACTGGAAGTGCATTCCATTTCTTAGCCACGAGGAATGGGAAACTAGCCCCACCTGCGTGTTGTTGCTTGAAGCCTGGAATAGAGACACAGTTTCACTGGGCTGTTCTGGTCGCTCGTGTAGAGGAGTGACGTGTGACAGTGTTAGAGAGGTAAAAAGGGGCTTGGTTGGAAAGGCACTTATGGGTGAGGGAGAGTGTTTTCAGGTCAATTCTTTGCTTGATATTGAGCCAGTTTATTGAGTGTCTGGTTGCAGAGAAATCCTGCTTCCTAGGAATGTTTAAGGCTGATCTGATAGCATTATTTTGCATAACTTGCATTTTATTGAGGTTTTGTTGTGACGTGCCCAGGTAAATCGCATTGCAATAATCGAGCTTCGATAGGACTAGCACTCTAGCTATTGAGATACAGTTGGTTGTGGTCATGTATGGACGGCAGGCCATGATGGGCTTGCAGGTATAAGCTGTGGCGGATGCCAAGGCACTGGTTTGTCTCGTTAGAGTGAGAGCGGAATCGATGTAGATTCCTAAGGTTTTCACAACGCTGGCTACTTCGATTACATTACCATCAATATTAAATGACGTAAATAGTGCATCCAATTTGTTCAATTTAACTGTGGACCCTAGGAGAAGCAACTCTGTCTTCTCATCATTGAGACAGAGCCCATGCTTCGGCATTAACACTTGTATAAAGCTGTAAATGTCATTGAGGGTCTTGAAGTCTCCAGTATGATCACCAGTGATGGTGTTGAGTATCTGGGTGTTGTCCCCATAATTAGTATACGTGACCCCCCAGATAGTCAAGTCTATCAAAAAGTGGCTTAGTGAACACATTATAGAGAGTAGGGGATACACATGATCCTTGTAGAACCCCCAAGGTGACTGGGGTGGGTATGGCTGAGGCTGAAGGTGCAAAGACCCTCATGGATCTATTGTTAAGGAAGAACTCAATCCAAGCATTCGCTCGAACCGACAAATGTGCAGCAGATGAGAGGTGTTTAAATAAGATTTTGTTATTCATCAAATCAAATGCTGCTGATAGGTCGAGTAACAGTAGCACGGCTAGTTTCCCCTTGTCTTTCAAAGTCTGGATTTGGGTCTTCAGGTCAATTAGCACTGTTTCTGTTCCATGTCTGGGTCTAAATCCAGATTGTCTCAGTCATAGCAAATTGTTGGCTTCAAGGTAATGCTGGATCTGCAGGTAGGCTGCTTGGTCCAGAATTTTTAACAAAAATGTAACAGTGGAAATGGGTCTGTAGTTTGATGGGTTTTTGGGTCTAGTGGTGTTTTTTTTTTAATTAAGAGAGTACCCAGGCGTCTTTCAAATTATTGGGTACTGTGCTGGATTTGAAAGAAGCATTAATAAAGGACGTAATGAAGGGAGCCAGTTCATTGGCCGCCTCCTTAATAAGCAAGGCTGGGCAAGTGTCTCCCTTGAAGTTGGATGGTTTGAGTTTCAAGATGATGGTCTCCACCTGTAACGCTCACCTGGCTCCCACGGAGGCGCTGGTCTGGTCTGGGTTGCTGTGGCCTCTTCAAGCGTGATGCGCAGAATTCGGACCACCGATTGAACAGGACCCCCAAATCTTGCTTGTCGGGCCCGTAGGAATATCCTTCTGCAGATGAGAAAGGGGAATAACTGTCTGCTGAATAGTGTGCTTGCTCCCCCCCTTCCCTCCTTCGTTCTTCTCTTATTCCTCCAAAACCCCCGGTTTAAGCTCACCTTATGGTTTGGAAGGATGAACTGTCTATCCTGCTTCTGGTGCAGGGGCGCGCGTTTGTCCAGTTACTTCACTGGTTTTCAGAATGGCGCTGGCACATCCACTTGACTTTTCTGAGCGATACGCCGTAAGTATGAAGATGCAAAAGTTCAAGTGTGAGCCTCCTTTTATGTTGTCTTTTCTGTCCTTTATTTCTGGTGCAGAACAAAGGCGATGCGTTGAGGGGTTAAATAGCCGGTGGTAAAACCAGGTGAGTTAGTGATGAGGGCGACCCCTCTAAATGTCTTTATAATTCCTCAGTAATGTCTTTTGTCCTTTCCCCATAGGGGCCGGGGTGCGGTACCTGCCAAAGATGCAGCGCCGACCCGAGATGTGGAATGGTTCACCAAGAAAAGCCGGTAAGTAATATGGATGGAAAATGTCCTTTCCCCATAGGGGCCGGGGTGCGGTGCATGCCAAAGATGCAGCGCCGACCCGAGATGTGGAATGGTTCACCAAGAAAAGCCGGTAAGTAATATGGCTGAAAATTCGGCTTTCCTCTTGTGTTCCCTTGCTCACCTTTTGTCTCTTCTTGTCTCCCCTCGGTGCAGAGATGTGGCGACCGGTGCTGAGAGCCGCGATGGAGCCGGGCAGCGTCTCGGGAACAGGTGAGTGAAGCGCGGCGCTGCAGCGAGCAACGCAGTGCTTTTAAATGGAAGTCTTCCTTCAGGAATGCTGGCGTGAAGATTCCGGATGCAGGTAAGAAGGTTGAATAAGTTCTTGGTTTTCACCTTTCTCTTCTCTTATTCCCTTACAGGTGTTCCAGGTTCGAGGCGGGTGTGGCCGGAGTCCAGGTGCAGGAGCAGACACGGTGAGCGTTCAGCTGCTGGATTGCAGAACAACGCGAAGCATGTGTGGCTGTCCGGGCGTGGCTTAAATAGCTTTGGAAGAAGTTCCAGGTGAGTATTCTTCCACAGCCCCACCCCAGTAACAAAATAGTTCCTTCAGAAAAACAGTCCCTCCTAAGCCTCATTTGGCTTGGTTCTTCATGCAGCATGGTCTGCATCAGGTGAGTGTGCAGCATGGTCTGCTTCAGGTAAGTGCACCAAACACTTCCCCTTATGAGCCTGGCACCTATGGCGCCAGGACTGATGTCCAACATGAGCCTGGCGGCAACGGCGCCAGGACAGAGTCAAAAGAGCCCCTATAAAGGGCCGCTGGGCTTTTACCCGGGGGCGTGATGCCTGCTCCCGGGGGTGCTGGGCCTGGCCTGGTGCTCCAGGGGTAGGCATCATGACAGCACTCCCCGCCAAGGCCCCTCCCAAGGTCTTTTCCACAGGAGGTTTCTGTTTGTTTGGGAAATTCCGATGGAACCTTTTTACTAGCCGAGGTGCATGTACGTGGTCGTTGGGTTCCCAAGATCTTTCCTGAGGCCCGTACCCCTTCCAATCAATTAGATAGAAAAGTTTTGATTTTGAGATCTTAGAGTCCAAAATGTTCTTCACCTCGAATTCAGGCTCCCCATCTATCTGGATTGGTTCTGGTGGCTTTATTAATCTGGTTCCTGGTTGTACTGGTTTCAAAAGCGACACATGAAAAACGGGGTGAATCCGTATGTTAGCTGGTAGATCTAGCTTGACTGCCACTGGGTTAATTATAGCTTTGATCGAGTAAGGGCCTAAATACCTTGGATTAAAAGTCCGAGGTCCCTTGAGCGATAAGTGTTTGGTAGCCAACCATACTTGATCCCCTATTTGGTATGGAGGCGCCTCCTTTCGATGCAGATCCGCATTCTTTTTGTATTTCCCTTTTGCATGTTGTAAGTGTGCAGTAGCATCCTTGAAGGCTTGAGTAATCGTAGAATGCAAATGGTCCACTGCGGGCATTTCGAGGCTCAAAGGTGAGTCCAAGTCTGAAGTACGAGGGTGATGTCCATATAGGGTATAAAAGGGGCTCTGACCAGTTCCAGAGTGTATTGAGTTATTGTATGCATATTCAGCCACCCATAAAATATCCTTCCAATTACCCTCCGATTGGTGCAACATACATCGTAGATATTGTTCAAGGGTCTAGTTCGTTCTCTCCGTTTGACCATCGGTCTGTGGGTGGTGGCTGCTTGAGAGTCTTACGTCGATTTGTGCCAGTTGACAACACTTTTTCCAAAAATGAGAAATAAACTGGCTTCCCCGATCGGAGATTAGTGTGGACGGGAATCCATGCAGACGGATGATATTTTCGAGGAATTCCTTGGCAAGAACAAAAGCTGAAGGTAATCCTTTCAACGGAATAAAATGGGCCATCTTGGGAAATAAATCCACCACAACCAGAATAGTATTGTATCCATTACAAGAGGGCAGGTCCGTGATAAAATCTAGTGACAAGGTGTGCCAAGGTGCTGGTGGAATGTCTAAGGGTTGAAGAAGACCGGCGGGTTTTGTTTTTTGACCTTTGTTTTGGGCGCAAACTCCACAGGACATCACAAAAGATTTAATATCCTTTCGCCAGGACGGCCACCAGAATTGTCGTTTAATTTTTTCCTCTGTTTTGGCAATGCCAGGATGTCCTTCCATCAGAGTATCGTGATGACGGGAAATAACCAGTTCTTGCAATTCCTTTTCTGGCAAAAATAAACGCCCTTGGAAGTAAGGTAAGCCATTGTTGATTGAAAAGGCAGATCCCCTTTTGATCCAATCCTGCAAGGCTGAAGAGTCCAGGAATAGTTTTACCCGTGCTTGAATGTCTTCAAGGGTTTGTAAAGTGGTTATCCCCAAGATTCTTTGTTCAGGAATTATCGGCACAGGTTCTGAGTTTGTGTCCATTTCTCCCATTCCAATTCGAGATAGCGCGTCCGCTTTGCCATTCTTACAGCCGGGACGGTAGGTGATTACAAAATCGAACTCAGCAAAGAATAAAGCCCATCGGAGCTGTCGTGAAGACTGAGCCTTGGCAGTTTTTAAATATTGTAAATTTCGGTGATCAGTGATCACGGTGATGGTATGCCTGGCGCCAAGAAGATAATGCCGCCAAGCCTTAAAGGCGGACTTAATGGCTAATAATTCCTTATCGGTGATTGTATAATTTATCTCCAGCGGCGAGAACTTTCTGGACAAAATGCTACGGGGTGCAGTTGGTTGGTTTCGGGGTCTCTCTGAGACAGGACAGCTCCCATGGCTAAGCTGGATGCGTCGGTTTCAACTATATATGGGAGATCAGGACGCGGGTGTTTCAAAATAGGTGCGGACGTAAATTTAGCTTTTAATTCCTGAAAGGCCTGTTCAGCTTCCTCGGTCCATTCAAAACGTTTATTCTTCCGCAAGAGTGCAGTGATGGGTTGCACCACCCGTGAAAATTCCGGGATAAACCTGCGATAAAAATTGGCAAAACCAAGCATGCTTTGGACACCTTTCACCGAACTAGGTGATGGCCATTTGAGGATGGCATCCACTTTCCGTGAGTCCATTCGGACCCCTTAAGGTGTCAGGATGAATCCAAGAAACTCAACTTCGGTGGTATGGAAAACGCATTTTTCCAGCTTTGCAAACAGTTTGTGCTGGCGCAATTTCTCAAGGACGGCCCTGACATGTTTTCTGTGATCAGATTCCGAAGAGGAGTACACCAGAATGTCATCGATATACACGACAACACAGACATCGATGAGTTCCCGAAGGACATCATTCATGAAGAATTGGAAGGCAGCAGGCGCGTTGCACAACCCGAAAGGCATCACCTGGTATTCGAATAGTCCATATTTTGTACGGAAGGCCGTTTTCCATTCGTTGCCTTCTTTTACTCGTACCAGATGATTAGCCCCCCGGAGATCTAACTTGGTGTATATGCAAGCGTCCTTCACCTGGTCAAGGAGTTCAGGGATCAAAGGCAGAGGGTAACGATTTTTAACAGTTATCTGGTTCAATGTGCGGTAATCGATACAAGTTCTAAGGTCGCCTTCTTTTTTTGGCACGAAGAACAAAGCCGAGGATGCCGGAGACTTTGACGGGCGAATGAAACCATTGGCTAGGTATTGGTCTAAATATTGTCTCAAATGCAGATCCTCCGGCTCAGTAAGGGCATAAATCCTGCTACAAGGGGGTTGTGCACCGGGCGCCAGATCAATTTGGCAATCGTACGATCTGTGAGGAGGTAACGTGTTGGCCTGTTCCTTTTGGAAGACGTCCTGAAAGTCTTGGTATTCCGGAGGTAGTTGCATGGAGACAGAGGTTACTGATGCTAGACTGATCTTCAGATTTTCTGGGTAGCAGGTTCGTGCACACTCCGGAAAGGTTATTCTCTTCGCTCGCCAATCAATTCGAGGATTATGTGTCTCTAACCAAGGGATTCCGAGAATAACCTGAAACTGTGGAGCCTTGATTACATCAAACACAACTGCCTCCCGATGGCCGTCCGGACCTACAAGTGTCACCTCAGCTGTGGAATGTGTTACCGGTCCCCTCAACTGTGGTGATGACATCTTTGCTGGTTTTAAGACGCAGGGGAAGGTTAATCCTGGAGACCAATTCACGATCCACGTAGTTTCCTATAGCCCCACTATCGATGTATGCCTTTATTGCATGCAACTGCTTAGGCTGTTCCGGATCTACGAGGACCATTGGCACAGTGAAATGCGAGGTCTGAGAGTTCGTTTTCAAGCTCGGCAAGCGGACCCCTACGCTTGTCGGGCGGGGTCGTTTCCCGATACAGAGGTTTCATGGGTTTTATCAGCGGCTTCTACCACCTTCCTGGGCGGCCTTGCCGGGCAATCTCGTAGAAAGTGTCCAGAGGATCCACAATAAAGACATAAGTGCATCTGCCGTCTTCTTTCACGTTCCCTTTGCGTTAAAGGTGCTTTAACTCCTCCGATTTGCATTGGCTCAGAGGCTTCAGCCCCCTTGAGGTTAGCGTGGGTCTTGACTAACACCCGGGTCTCAAACTTGGACCGATCAGCTTTTCTGTTTTACAGTCTGTGATCCAATTGGACCACTAAGTCTATATATTCTGAGCATTCTTGGGGCGGATTTACAACTTGGGCCAGGACATCTTTAAGTTCTCCGCGTAGACCTCGATAAAATAACGTGATTCTTTTATCCTCTGGCCACCCAGTTTCCACAATTAGTCTATTAAAGGTTGCAATGTAGGAAAGGAGGTCTTGATTGCCCTATTGCAGAGATAGAAGTTCGTCATCTAGAGCCTGCCCCTGGGAGTGACGAGCAAATAACCTTTCCATGCTTGCTTGAAATCCTTGAAAATCACGAAGAATAGGGTCATCTTGAGTTACCAGTGGAACTGACCAATCGGCAGCACTGCCGCTGAGATATGACAATACAAAGGCTACCTTGGTCTGGTCATTAGGGAAGGCCCGAGGTCTGCACAGGAAATGCAAACAACACTGATTCATGAATACGGCGAATCGTTTGGGGTCCCCAGCAAAGCGTTCGGGTGGGGCCAGCGGCATGTTTCCAGGTAGATTAATCTGCACCGGGTTACTGGAAAGCACAGGAGCGGGGCTCCCTCCGGAACCGGGTAAAGGGGTTTGTCCAGCTTGACCTTGCAAAAGCTGTCTAGCCAGGTCATCAGTTCTTTCCTTTGTTACAATCACTTCCCTCCTGAGAGCATTAGTCTCTTGACGAGCGGCGTGTACTTCGGCCCGTAATTCCCCCAGTAGTTGGGCCAACTGGTCAGTCTCGGAAGTTTCCATAGCACCTGGGTGGGAATTTGTAGGAAGGCTTCGCGTTCTGTAACGCTCACCTGGCTCCCACGGAGGCTCTGGTCTGGGTTGCTGTGGCCTCTTCAAGCGTGATGCGCAGAATTCGGACCACCGATTGAACAGGACCCCCAAATCTTGCTTGTCGGGCCCGTAGGAATATCCTTCTGCAGATGAGAAAGGGGATTAACTGTCTGCTGAATAGTGTGCTTGCTCCCCCCCTACCCACTTTTGTTCTTCTCTGATTCCTCCAAAACCCCCGGTTTAAGCTCACCTTATGGTTTGGAAGGATGAACTCTCCATCCTGCTTCTGGTGCAGGGGTGCGCGTTTGTCCAGTTACTTCACTGGTTTTCAGAATGGCGCTGGCACATCCACTTGACTTTTCTGAGCGATACGCCGTAAGTTTGAAGATGCAAAAGTTCAAGTGTGAGCCTCCTTTTATGTTGTCTTTTCTGTCCTTTATTTCAGGTGCAGAACAAAGGCGATGCGTTGAGGGGTTAAATTGCCGGTGGTAAAACCAGGTGAGTTAGTGATGAGGGCGACCCCTCTAAATGTCTTTATAATTCCCCAGTAATGTCTTTTGTCCTTTCCCGATAGGGGCCGGGGTGCGGTACCTGCCAAAGATGCGGCGCCGACCCGAGATGTGGAATGGTTCACCAAGAAAAGCCGGTAAGTAATATGGCTGAAAATGTCCTTTCCCCATAGGGGCCGGGGTGCGGTACCTGCCAAAGATGCGGTGCCGACCCGAGATGTGGAATGGTTCACCAAGAAAAGCCGGTAAGTAATATGGCTGAAAATTCAGCTTTCCTCTTGTGTTCCCTTGCTCACCTTTTGTCTCTTCTTCTCTCCCCTAGGTGCAGAGATGTGGCGACCGGTGCTGAGAGCCGCGATGGAGCCGGGCGGCGTCTCGGGAACAGGTGAGTGAAGCGCGGCGCTGCAGCGAGCAACGCAGTGCTTTTAAATGGAAGTCTTCCTTCAGGAATGCTGGCGTGAAGATTCCGGATGCAGGTAAGAAGGTTGAATAAGTTCTTGGTTTTCACCTTTCTCTTCTCTTATTCCCTTACAGGTGTTCCAGGTTCGAGGCGGGCGTGGCCGGAGTCCAGGTGCAGGAGCAGACACGGTGAGCGTTCAGCTGCTGGGATGCAGAACAACGCGAAGCACGCGTGGCTGTCCGGGGCGTGGCTTAAATAGCTTTGGAAGAAGTTCCAGGTGAGTATTCTTCCACATCCCCACCCCAGTAACAAAATTGTTCCTTCAGAAAAAATAGTCTCTCCTAAGCCTCATTTGGCTTGGTTCTTCATGCAGCATGGTCTGCATCAGGTGAGTGTGCAGCATGGTCTGCTTCAGGTAAGTGCACCAAACACTTCCCCTTATGAGCCTGGCGCCTATGGCGCCAGGACTGATGTCCAACATGAGCCTGGCACCAACGGCGCCAGGACAGAGTCCAAAGAGCCCCTATAAAGGGCCACTGGGCTTTTAGCCGGGGGCGTGATGCCTGCTCCCGGGGGTGCTGGGCCTGGCCTGGTGCTCCGGGGGTAGGCATCATGACACCACCTCTTTGATAGAGAGAGGGGTGAAATTAAATTGAGGCCAATCGTTCTTGGTAAGGGAGGGGGAATCAGGTCAATGTCAGTGATGTGTTTTCTTCATTTCTATTTTATTTTGGAGCAGGGTGATTTTGTCTTGTAACGTATTCTGTATGTTGGTACACCAAAGGGAGTCTTTAGTACAGGTATCGGGAACAGCCGCAGGTGCTTCCAGCTCTTTAAGGTTGTTGAATAATGTTTTCGTATAGTAGGGTATAGTGTCAGATGGGAACTGGATAGGCACGTGAGGAGATGTATTTGTGCAAGTGTATTTGGTAGGGAAGTAGAGCACCACTGATTTAAGGGCAGAGAGACCATTTTAAAATGTTGATAGATCATAAGAGAATACAAGTAAAGATAAGAAGATTTGGGTGTCATGCACAAAGAGATGGTACGAGAACCCAAAGGAGGAGATTAGTGACCAAACAGCAGAGTTGTAGATTGTAAAGAGGCGAGAACCCAAGGCAAAGCCTGGTAGAACACCAACAGTTAGTGAGTGAGTTTAGAGTGGTTCGTCCAGGAGATAAAGAATTGGAGAGGTGCTAGGCAGGATTCTATCTAGGCAAGGGCACGATCACGAATCACAAGAAGAAAGAGAGTATTAAGAAGATCAGAGTGATCAACCGTGTCAAAGGCGGTGGACAGGTCAAGGAGAATTAGGATAGAGAATATTTTGGAGAGCTGAGCAGTGGAGATGAATTTGTAGACATTCATGAGAGCAGTTTCCGTGGAGTGATAGGAGGGGAAACCTGCTAGTAGGGGGTGTTGAAGAATGTGAAGCTCTAAGAAACTAGTAAGGTGTTTGAACCGATTCCTTTCCAGCACTTTAGAATAGTGCAGAAGGAGAGTTACAGGATGAAAGTTCTCTGGCAGGTTCGGGTCAGCCCCTTGCTTACAAACCTTGGATGTAAGTTCCCATGTGAACTACTGACTGGAGTAAAATTGGTATGTTGGCCTGGCAGCATACCAAATTGAGAGGATGCCCTAACGCGGTCCTCAATAATTAGCAACAAGTATCTGCCCTTCTCAGATGTTTACAGTGGCTGCTGGTACAAACTAGGGTCACCTTAAATAACCTGTTCCTCACATATATAAGGCCTTCATGGACCAGCCCATGCCTACCTATATGAGAGGGTCAAACCATATGTTACGCTCACCTGGTGTCCACGGGGGCGTTGATCTGGACCGGCCTGATGTTACTTCTTCCAGCGATACTCGGAGCGCCGAGATGACGGAGAGGACCGGGCCACCCAGCTTGGTCTGTGTGGCTTGTATGAATACTCTTCTGTAATGCAGAAAGGGGAATTAACCACCTGTGAGGTTTAAGCTTAACCCCACCTTCTCCCCATGAATTACTTTGGAACTCCTTTGGATTCTCACCTGATAATCTGGAAAGATGAACTCTCCATCCTGCTTCAAGTGCAGGGGCGCGTAGATGACCAGTTGCCTCACTGGTGTGGGAAGTTGGCGAGTTGCAGACAGAGTTGACTCCGTAGAGGTAATAGTTATAAGAGTTCAAAACGTCTGGAATTCACTCTGTCAAATTCCCCTAGGTTGCCCTTATGGTTCTGGAAAGAGTTCACGTGGCAACCAGAGATGCGCAGGTAAGTGTTTATTAAAGCTGTTCGGAATAAAGAGGGAAGCTTGCTCTAATCTGTAGTCTTTTTCCTTTTCAGGCATCCATTCGGAGGAAGATCCGTGGATAGAAGCGTTTACCGCAACCGGGTAAGTCTGTAGCAGAATGTTTCCCCATAGTGGCCGGGGTGCGTCGGATATGCGGAAAAGGTTGCGCCGACCCGAGATTAGGTGAGTATCCCTGGTGTTCTCAAGTAAGTCTTAATATTTGCCTTTGTTGCCTTAGAAACTCTCTGTTGCTCACCTTATTGTTTTTATGTCCATAGGTGATGAAGAGCGGCCGCGGACTGAAGATGAGCGTGATGGTATGCTGAAAATGGCAACAGGTGAGTTCAGCGCGGCGTTGCAGGAGGCGCGGCAAGAGCGGCTAATGGATTCTTTCTTCCAGGTCTAGTCGGGAAGATGCAGGATTCAGGTGAGTATGAATAAACTCTTGCTCTAACCTTTCCTTCTGTTTTCCTTGCAGGGTTCAGGAGCTCCGGAGTGAAGACGGGCGTGGCAGAAGACTGGAAGCTGCTGCAGGCACAGTGAGCGTTAAGCTGCTACTGCAGAATAACGCGAAGCACGTGTGGCTGTCCGGGCGTGGCTTAAATAGCTTTGGAGGAAGTCCCAGGTAAGTATTCTTCCACTGCCCCACCCAGGTAAGAAAATAGTCCCTGCATTAAAATAGTCCCTCCTAAGCCTCATTTGGCTTAGGTCTTCACGCAGCATGGTCTGCTTTAGGTAAGTTCTCATAAATGAGCCTGGCGCCTATGGCGCCAGGACTGACCTTGTTCTTATGAGCCTGGCGCCTAACTGGGGCTTTTGGGCATGCTCCAAATGGCGTGATGCCTGCTTCCGGGGGTGCTGGGCCTGGTCTGGTTTCCCGGGGGCAGGCATCATGACACCATGACACCAATCCTAAATTCTGTGTTAGCCATCTTGGTATTTAGCCCAAGGGCCAGATGCAAAAAACAAGTTAAGAAGCTTTGACTTAATTGCACCCAGCATCTGATTCAGGGTCCGGCTGGATGAACGTTATACCCCAGATTCCTGCTATTCAGGGGAAATCTGAAAATTCACATCTTCGTACTCCTCACCCCTCAGTTCCTGCATTAATGTAAACATCTGAATAGGAATGTAAGTGCTGCATATGCAAAAAAATGGATAATCATTGTAATAAATTATTGTAATCAGGGCGCTGATGAAACCAAAATTATTGCTCAGCTTTATCACCAGAAAATGGATACATGTATGGTCTACGTTTTACAAAAACATCTAATATCCATGCATCATGTTCGAGACAGTCTGCATGACTTACAAAGCAAAAGCAACCAAAACACCACTCTGCCTTGCCAAGAAATACACCAGTTCCGGAGTACAACTCACCTCCAGGACCCACAACATCACCAAAAACAAAGAACTGCAAGAGGGAAAAAAACAAGAAACGTGTCTTTTCCTGCTATGCACCATGTCTCTGGAGAAAGTTCTTAATGCAGATAAAACTGGCAAACTCCATCCTACACTTCAAGAAGATGCTGAATACCCGACTCTTAAAAGAACCTCTTGTTGATCAGTCCACTCAATCCTACTGCTCTCTCCCTCACCTCTTACCCATCACCCCCTACGCATCCTCTGCTACCACCACCTCGCCTCGCTTGTAACACTCTGGGTTAATCACCCCTGTCTGGTGTTCTGTTCGTTTCTCTAGCTGTGTTTGAGCTTTATAAATCACTAGCAGTTGTACCAGTGCTTTGCACTGTAATTCCTACTACAAAAAAATAATAGACAAAAGTATATTCATATTTTATCCTTTTTAGATGGTCAACTCAATGGAACCTACCCACATGCCATATTTCAGGTGTGTAGCATGTTGTAAAGTATGCTGAACTTTCGAAGAGACACATACACACATATCCAAGCATTTCAGACCGCTTAAAGAAAAATAATTGAAACATTTATATTTTATACTTTTCACATTGTCTGCTCCATGAAGCCTAACCACATGCCAAATTTCAGGTTTGTAGCATGGTAGGAAGTATGCTGAACATTTTGAACAAACACACACACATATCCACACATTTTCCATACATATACATATACATATATGGTGTCAGGAACTTGACAAAGCCGCAATTTTAAAAATGTTTCTGCTCTTAGTTTATATAAACAGGGCTAGACAGTGCATTTGGTGGTAGTATGGAAGCTGTAGCACCAGCACTGGAGGGTCTGGAAATCTGCACTATTCTGTCTGAATACTCGGTCACCTGCATGCTGCTGTTTCCAGTACTGGCCAGTCAGTCAAAGTGACATTAGCCATTATCTGCAATGCACAAGGCAGGCTGTTCAAGATTTTAAAGAGCAGAGACACTTGCATTTCTGGAATTATAAAACAAAGGATGAGTTCATTAAGGTCATTTTTATGTTTGTGCACATGAAGGTTTGGTGGAAACTAGTGTTTGTCAATTAGTGCCCATGATTTAAAATCTATGTTGGCCACTTTAATGCAGGTTGGTATCTAATTGCAATGTCCCGGAACATAAACGGTGCTTCTCTTTCTGCTCAAGTGTTCCTTGTCACAGTTGAGCGCACACAACAGAAACTCTGACATCAATGCTGTTAAAGCGCCCTTTCAAGGAGCGCTCTGTCAGTGGAGAACAATGGCTTGCTATGCGGGTTAGTGTAATGGAAGTCTTTGGTGTCGTTGCCAATAACCTGGGTGTGTAGCTACATGCTGCAGTCTAATCACAACAATTGGAGAGCCTCTCCTTTCCAGCTACTGGCCACCAGATACCCAGTCATGCAGCCCCTCATTCGTAACGCACAACGTTCCACTTCTATTCAGATTAAAAGAAAAGATTGCAGGTGTGCAGTGGAAGAGGTCTATCTGTCTTGGAAGTCCCTGTTACTCTGTGATGATGTGAGCACAGCAGGTCAGCCTGTTAATCGTGTACACCTGAAACCCCAAAGGGTTCAAACAGTTCATCACATTACGGGTGGGTGCCCCTTGCAAAGTTAGTGGCTCCAATTCAAATTTCCTTTGGCCACGCAGTTGGAAAGATGGTATATCCCTTGTCATTCCTGCATATAGTGGCATTATTTGGCAAAGGTAACACAAGTGTGTACTTACAGTGGCAACGGTGGTATATATTTGAACAGCCAGCATGAACATGTCTTCTTAGAGTGGCACTATTGGTATTTCAGGTGAAATAAAAATATTAGTGTTTGTACTGAAGTGGCAGTACTGTCATTACAGGCAAAGTGAGCACAAGTGTTTACTACTACAGTAACAAAGCGGCCTTATTAGAAAACTGGACCAATCTGTTCTGTTCAGAAGTTTTAGCATGTGATTTGAGTTTTCAGTGTTATGCAATGCAAGTCACATAAATTAATGTGGTATGAATTATCCTGGTGTTTGCCTTATTAGCTTTGTCCTTAAATATACACTTCAATTTCACATTGCTCCGGCTATACATCCTTTACCTTTAATATCTTGCTCTTTTTTTTTTTGGATAGTATCATAACATGTGGCACATTTTCAACACTACCTGTATGTACATGGCAGAGCAGGGGATTCATAATGAACACGGTGTACAGCAAATATGGCTACCTATAAACCTAGCATCATGGCGACTGAATTCTAAGTGAAGGCTGTACAGATCGAGACAAAGTTCCTGTTATTGGCTTTCACAGTGTTCTCACCCAAGCAAAGATACCATGAAGGTGTGTAATGGTACGCACTGTGTTCCTACATTGACATATAGTGGTATTACTGGACTAAACCAACATAAATGTGTGCTTATAGTAGCACTACTGACATATGTTCGACCGGCTAGTATGAACATTTATTTTTAGCTCGGCGGTGCTGGCATCATTATTGTGGGATGTGTTGGCCCACTCCGGGATCCTATGCGGCATCACTCTGATAATTATGGTGCAAGAAACAGCAACAATGGCAGCAAAACTCTTGTGTGCGCCAAACACCTCCAAAACCGCATGTTTAAACTTACAAAAAGATGGATGCACAACCTGCCACCCATGGTGCATGCGTGGTGGGATAGAGCACACACTGCAGAAAATATGCCAGTGGACTCCATGACCAGCAAACAGAGTACAGAGAGAGAAGCAGCGCTTTGCAAATGAAACTCCAAAATGTGCCTATAAATGACATTTGCTTTGTTGCTAAAATGCCTATACACAACACTTCTAAGCATTCAAAATCTTGCTTGGTGCTAAACTTCATGTAATCTAATGAAGCATGGCGAATATACAAAGTCCTTAAGTGTAAAGAGCAAAACATTTCCTCAGACAAACTGGATTGTCTGTAAACTGACAGCTCCTGTCAAACTTTGTGTGCAGTACACTGGGCTACCTGTGGATGACAGCTGTCAGATGAGCTACTGATGAAACTTCAAAGTATCTAAACTAAAAGTCTGCTGGGTTAGCAAACATAAAAGGATTGTTGCTAAAAGGAATACAGATCTCAGTTGTGTTTTTGATCCCACAGATTTAAAACTAAGAAAGTAATGTATTTATGTTTGATGCAACATGTTTGGTTTCTGCTGGATTGAAGAAGTTAAGAATTAATTAGCCTGGCTGAGCTGCAAAAAGTGGAAAAACAGGTTTCTCCCAATGGGAGGGAAATCATCTCAGCAGAAACTCACTGATAGATGATAATTGTGGGTTAGGCCAGACTCTTGTCTACAGAAAGAGAATGAACAATGGCAGATCCTTCAGCCCAGGAAACAGAGGTGTGAAAGGGTCATAAACTGCTCCTGCAAGGACTTCCCCAAAGGAGGGGGCTGTTCCTGGACTCCAGGGAGAGACAAATGGGCAGACCATTTGCTGTTAAGAATGAAAAATGAACTCTTTTTAGAGACTCCCAACTTGTGATTCAAAGCAGTGAAAGATATACGAAGAACAGATCACGTTTTAAGAGGCGGTAGAACTGTGTAACATATTCTGGACAGGAATGGCAATATATGTGGTTTTATGTGAACTGTGTTAATGCTAGAATTGTGAAAATGTACATACACATCCCTATGTTAAACGCACACATTTGTGGTAATTTGCAGAACATTTTGAAAATGTCTTCATGACGAAAAGGACAAAATTCTGTGGAAAGGTGAAACAAGATCCCACAGTTGCAGGATTTTGATGAGCAGATGCTACATAAAATATGGAATATTTGTGTGTGATTTGTGTAGAGGTGACCAATGTAGAAATATGTATTTAGGATAAAATCTGATTTTGGTGCAAGTGGCTAAGGGGAGGTTTCTAAGGACTGTAAAGCTAAACCATAAATGTGACATCATCCGGCCTTGATCCAATCACTCAAATGCAAGGCGGAGATGAGGCCCTAACCCAATCCCAGTTCACAGGGGCAAGCTTAGCTATGCCGGCCCATACACCCATTTTGTGATGCCATTTGAAAGGATAAATAGAGACAGCTGACAACACATAGGGACTCACTGATTCATTCACTTTCCTGATTCTGGCGAAGCACTCTGATCCAGCATTCTACATCTAGCCTTTAACAACCTTCCATATCCAGATGCCAAGACTCTTGCCAAGCAGGAGAGAACTATTGACTTTCCTCAAGGCCTAATCCTCAAAACTTATTCTCACAACCCAGTGTAGCACTGTGGTGTGGGAAGACCTTCTGAGCTATTATCCTGAAACTATCTGGCTTGCTACCACAAGGCTGGCCTGAGGAACTCGCTATCCAGCTGATTTGAAATACCCACAAACAAGAAGGGCAGATCTTGTGAAAATCCGGTGACCAGTCTAGCTGATCCAGTCCCGTGCCTGATGTGCTGTCCTTCCTTGACAGACCCAATCCATGACCAGAACTGATGGTCCAATTTAATAACTTATTCTGTAAGTATTAATAGGAAGAACTGTGACCCATAATATATCTGCATTTTATGATCCCAATCTCAAACCCATCCCATCTTTTATTCAGAACCATAATTGCTAGAACTATTTTTGCGCTGACTTTTCTCTCATCTGTGTTACTAAACCCTAACTTCTTATTGATCTGATTAAGAAAATTAATTCCCAGAAAATCAGAAAATAGAGTATAATAATAATAATAATAATAATAAATAATAATCGCACATGAATTGTTATTAGCCGCAGCGAATGACTGATTCCTGTGTGACATTCTCTTTTCTGTAGTCCTTGATATAGTATAAGAAAACCTATCTGTCATTTCTAAATCTGAATTTCTGTTTTCCATTCTTGCGCCTATCTTGCAAAAACGCCTCTTACTAAAACCTCTATAATTCCCTAATTTTCTAGGATAGAAGTGAAATGTCAACTGCTACTTGTTCCTAACATCCTTAGCTATCTATAGAACCCTAAACCGCAGTGCAGAGCAGTGCAATTGGCCCATTATAGCGAATATCGCATAAGAAATAGTTTGCCGCAATTTGACATTCTGAGAAATTTTACACGTGTGAAGTAGCTTTAAATTATTTCCCACTTGGATTTTGATATTTCAAATGTTTTCTTCCGACGAAATCATTGTTTGTGATTGTTGGCATCTGTTCAAAGGGGCTCCCATAGAGATTTATCATAATTTAAGCATTTTGATCACATTTGGTGTTTTTGCTCAGCCAATTCCAAAGAAAATTTCAAAGCCAATTCTGACAGTTGAAAAGTCAATTCGGTTTTTCTCTTGTGTTTGAAGGGGGAAGGTGGGAGTGATAGTCGGTTTAATTTGTGTTATTCCCGAATACCTGCTCTCTCCTCTATTTAATTTGCCTATTGGGGGGTTGATGGGTGTTGTAGGGGGAACCTCTAACCATAGTGCTATCCATATGGTTCCAAACCAACACAACAGTATTCTTTTCTGTGCTGCATTTGTTTTGGTGTTCATTATTTGACTCCTAGTGCATTAAAGACATTATACAGTGTTCTGTCACCCCATTGGTGATTGTTGTTTACCTGTTAAAATGTAGTGTGATCTAAATTCGAAATACATAAATAAATATTTACCTTTGCAAATCAGCCTGAGTTCAGGTTCAGTGTGACCGGGGGGGGCGGGACGTCTCAGGAGAAGGGTGTGATATGAGTGGTATATCGTTCAGAATATTGAACTTATAGATAAAATAAATAAGGGTTTCATTTGTGCACTAAACGCTGGGCATGACTTGAGTGTGTGCCAGATTTAAATCACTTACAGCTTGGGGGCTCGGTGCCGGGATCCTGAATTTGACATACCACTCGTGACAGTCCAACACAGCGTGCTAGCCGACGGGGTACATACACCTTGTCGGGTTACCATACTGTGCTACACTGTACAAGCACCCCTCAAAAGAAATACTGAAAGGAATTGGGCGACCCCAGTGGAAATTAATATTGCTAGGGAACACTTCCTGCACAAATTGTTTTTCAGGGGTGAATGGCCAGAACAGGACGAACAGGCATGGCTGCAGGAAATAAAACAGCAAATCACTGAAATCAACCTTGATACCTGGCAGGACAAGGGTCCATTACATCAAGCACTTAGCAAATTGTATATGGCCCCATAAATAAAAGAGGAGTAGTTTAAAATTGACAAAATAGCGGCGTACCTGTACCTCCACATAGGAGTCATACAGGAAAAGCATGCGGACAATATAGATTTGACAAAGACAGGAAGCACTGCAGAAAATCCAGAGTAATCTGGACTCTGCATAGCAAATACTCCAGGATAGCCAAGAATCTGAAACAGAGGCTAGGCAGTATACCACCAACCACCAAGAAGATCTGGCTCTCTTACTGCAAAAGAATGCAGAGCAAGATGCCCAGGTACAGACACTGCAAAAGAGTGCCAGGAAAGGTTGGACAATCTACAACAGAGTCAAGAAAAGCTGGAGCAGCAATTAACTTTTAACAGAGTCTGTGCAGAACAGTTAGTTATCCTACAAGATCGCATAGACGAATTAAAAGAGGAAAATAATTAATTATGAAAGACCTAGAATTCCAAGCACAGTTTGATGAGGAGCGCCAGAAAGCTGGTGCATTTAAAAAATAGAGGGACGACCTGGCTGAGCAAAGGGGCACTCTAAGTCAGGAGAGGGACGCCTTAGGCCAGGAAGTCAGCCAGTTAAAAACAAAGTTGGAGGAAAGAAAGCTGGCTCTTCAGGAGTTTGGGGGAATCAAAACTGATTATGAAAAGCTGTTAGAACACACCAGGCGGGTGGAGGATGCGTTGGCAAAGAGCAATCAGATCAATAAGGACCAAACTCAGGAGGTGAGTCTCCTGCAGCAAAAAATTGGCCCAATATTCCCAATTCAGGCAGGAAGCACAGAGACACATTGAGGCTCTCTGTGAAAAGAATGACAGGCTCCACAAACAGATAGCCATGCAAGAACAAATCATAGAGACCAGTAAGGCCTTAATAGAGGAGCAAAGGGTCAGATTTTGGCATGTCATTAGGGAATAGGGGCTGAAAGAGATGAGGTAAGATGGGAACGAGAAACTCCTGAGCATAACCTCAGGACCCTTGGCATCAGGGACTTTAATCCCTTCAGTTCCATGGACTCTGCCACCCTAATGTCCACTGGCTCATATGAGCCAAGGGCCATGGGGATGGTAGACTTCAACACAATGTGAGATATGGGACTGACAGATCAGCGCCTCCCAGAAATTGATGGGCGGGCATCTATGTACAGGTTCCTAAATATTAGGGCCAGCCTCTCTGATCAGGGAGACTCCGGCGAGAGGAGTATCAGAGAACTGGATCCTCAGAGATATCACCTAACAAGGGATCAGTCAGTCACATTTGGTGGGGAATTCCATGAAAATAGGCCCACAAAGAGCATCTTAAAAACCTCTTCCCAGCAAGGACAGTGGGGTGGGGTACTCGGCCAATCCTAGGAGCAAGGGAGAGTCAGAAGACTCTTCTGTGCGCCACAGGTCTCAAGAGACTAGGCCCCTACATTCTGCCAGCCATTCCCAAGCCTGCAGAATCAGGGAGAGACTAGAAGATCAGACGGCCACCTCATGTAGCAATGCCTCTGAGTCAGAGGATGAGTGGACAAGGGTGACCAAAACTAAAAAGGCCAACAAAATTAAGAGGGCCATACTGAAAGATCCCCTGAAGCAAATCAAAGGCCATTAGGACATCATAACGCCCTATCATAAAAATGCCAAATATTCAGTTTGGAAGCACCTCGAGTTGTATGAGCAAATGATGGATACTTTCCAACTGAAGGACAGCCAAAGTTGTATTCAGTATGTCAAGTGGACATTTTCCCCTGAATACTCCAGCTTCTTTGCGGGGCTGGAGGATCCGAACCACTGTAGATGGTCCACCTATAGGGCGGCCATCCTGAAGCATTTCTCAATACACAGAAACCCTCAAGAGGCCCGCAAGGCGGCCTACAATCTGCAATGTGGGGAAGACCAGGCCCCACAAGAATTTGTCCAAGAGCTGAAACGTGCCTTTGCGCAGGCCACCAGGAGGGTGCGGACAGACAGTAGGGAGTTCATCAATACCTTCTTTCATGCACTCCCTAAATACATTATGACCCAGCTGGTGAGGGACTTTCATGAGAAAAGATCACTAGACTGGGTCATTGAACAAGTGAAACGCATTTACGAAGTGCAGAAACCAGTAGAAAATAAAAGTGCCAATAAAAGCCCAAAACCAACCAACACCCCTGCTGCTGCTAAGGTGGCAGAGGTGAAGGTTGCCCCCATTTTAGATCAGGAGATGGGGGGACTAAAAACATTCCTGCACAAAATCCTACCAATCAAAGACCCAGAAGGCCCTCGGGCCAATCCCAAACAGGGAGTCAGGGAGGTATCCCCACAAATGGACCCCTAACTCCCCTGACTACATCAGCCCCGTTACAAGGATAGTAACCCATCCTGGGCTATGTGTGGACTCCCGCAGCCCAAAGGGGGGATCCAACCATGTGGCAGTCAACCCAGGAAACTTCCCTTCTAACTTTCCCCAGGAGGGCAGTAATCCCCCAAATGCCGGGTTGAGTTTCTTTCCCCGGTACTCGCCAAACATCAACCCCCAAAACAACCCTTCTTTCTTTCCCCACTTTCCTGAGCCCAGACAGCCCAATCTGGCAGAGGGGAGGCCAAGGGTGGAGGGGTTCCAAAACTATGCCAACCCAGGGTATTATGGGAGAAGGGACAGTTACCCTTCCCGTGATCAACCCAGGGTAGACCAGAGAACCCCATACCAGCCAGAGCTGGTGTCCCAACTGGAGCGCCAGGTCCGGAACTTGGCACAGGATCTGGGTCGCATGTTGAGGGCTCAGCAGAACCCTCAGATGAACATGGAGGCCCAGAACTCCTCAAATCAAAGGTCTGGTACTCCAGAGCAATGACGGGGAGAGAAGTCCGACAACCCACTGGATCCCAGGGAGGAGGCACAGGGGGAGGGGGGTGTAAAGCCTTAGAGGAAGCTTCCTTCCCCACTTGTGAAAAGCCCCTGGAAACCCAGGAACCAGAACCAGAATCTCCTGCCCCTGAAAGGCTGCAATCTATGGAACAGAGGGCGGGTAGGAGAAATAAAGAGCCTGAAAAGACCCATTTTGTGGAGGAGGTTCGAATCTTCCAATTTGAAGGAGAGGGGTTCTCAGAGGATTCTGGGAAAAGGATCTTCTCCTTCAGGGATGTGGGACCTCCTCCCAAAGAAAAATTGGTCACAAAAAATCCTGATCAAGCCTGGGTAGATGTGGGACCGCCCAACATTGGACCCCAGAAGGACCAGCTAGAAAATCACCTTGTTCAAACCAATTCTGGTGACTGCCTCCAAAAAGGGGGGGCAGCCCAGAATCAGAACAAGGGGAGCCCACAACTCCCCCCATAACCAACTGTCACCGTTTTCTTACAGGTTCCCAAGATCCCAAACAAAATCCTGCCCAAATCACCCCTCTGTCAGAATCCAGAGCAAAGAAGGTAACCCACCAATTGGCCCAAAATGTGCATTATCTTTGCCCCCTTGAGGAAAAGGAGGGAAGATTTTATGCCCCAGTCCAAATACAGGGGCAATGTACATTTTTGGCACTGGTGGACACTGGATCCCAAGCCACCCTTCTGTCAAAAAGGGCCTTTGAACAGCTGAATTCGGCAAGGGGGAAGAAATACCAAATCCCTCTGACCCCTCTTCCTGGACAACTTCAGAACTTCGATGGGAATGAGCTTCCTGTCGAGGCGACTGCGGATTTAGACATTAAAATTGGCCAACACAAGGTGAAGCACCCGGTCATAGTTGTGACTCCAGAGGGCACACCATGTTTACTAGGGAATGACATCCTGCGTAGATTGTCTCCCCTAATAGATTATGTAAACAAGATCCTCTGGACCCAGACTAACAGACCAATAAAACTAAAACATAGTGTCAGCCATGTTAGTTTAAATGACACATGCCACATGGTTGAACAAAAACCTGACCAAATTGAATTCCATTTCCAAAATAACCAAATCCCTGACGTGACAGTAATTGCAGTAGGACAACAAACTGGTGATGGGAAGTCCTCTCTATTTCAAAAAATCAACCTTCCAGTCTTAAGTGGCATTCCACACTGGAAGGGAACACTGAAATTCTATACAAATTCACAATCAGAAAATCCCACTTCTATAGTCCGAAATGATGAGAAACCAGCTCAAAGCTTGGCTGACATTCAGAAAATTGGAGAGCAGCTGTTCATCCCTATTCAGTTAAATGCGGGGAAGGACTCTGTTCTCGCCCGAGTGTGTGTGAACAACGGTAAGAGCTTCATCAGCGAAGCCATGTTCCGAAAACTCCCAAAAGATCCAGCCATTCCCACATTTAAATTGATAGACAAATGGGAAATGGACCTGGAAACACCCAATTCCAAATATCTCCTGCCTAGCAGGTGCATGTTCAAAATTTCCATAGGCAACAAGAGCATAGTCCATAATTGTTGGGTCGTGTGAGATGTCCCTGCTTCCTTTTATTTAGGCAGTGACATCCTCAATAGCTTTGCCCTTAGTTTGGAACTAATAACCTTCAAAGCCTGGTCCCGATTAGCGAGTAATCCCATGGACTTTGATGACCCAGAGAAAGTATTTCGGTCAGCTAAACTGCTGCCATATGCAGATGAAATTCAGATTGAAGTCACCATCCCAGAATGGACCCGACAATTCTCACTTAAAGTAAACATTAAAAGAGGACAGAAACTGAAAAATCCTGACGCATATGTTCACCTCAATGCCCATTTCCAACAGCAAGGGTTGGGGTTAAACCCAACACCACTAGTCAATACAGAACACAACACCATTCCAATAGAGGTGGATAACAGCGACCTTAGGAGTATCACTCTGGGCACAGGCACCATTATTGGAATGGCGGTCGATGACCGACATTTTTCCATAGATTTAGGTAACGAACTGGTAGGACCAATTCCCAATGACTGTTTTGACAGTGATAGCGACAATGACAGAACACCAGACAGGATCTTCACCCGGCATGGGGGGAATTTCCTGGTGTACTCTTCCTGCCCTTATGGTAAGGAAGAGAGAGGTGACCTGTCACTTCAGGAGGGATGAGGTGATCTTTCAAGTCCACCAGGCCTGCCTTCAGCCACCTGAAGTTATCAGTCCAAGTCAGTACTTTGACCATGGACTTCTCCACCCAGCTGGAGGAGGCCGCTGAGATAGCCACACCAGAGGTCTTTGCGGGCTTCTGGCAGATGGTTGAAGAGAAAGTCAACCTAGCTGATGCCTGTGAGACTCTGGAGCAAAGGCAAAAATTGAACCTTCAGTCCCGTGGGATCATTTGTCCAGTCCACAGCACCTTCAATAATCCAGTGCTGGGGATTTTGAAACCAAACGGCCAGTGGAGACTCTATGCTGACCTAAGGGAGCTCAACAAATGGGTCCACACTTCCCGATGGCCTCTGCCCTACATTGACCAAGGGCTGGCCCAGATCCAGGGGCCAAAGGTATACACTGCCATTGACCTGACCAATGGGTACTGGACTGTACCTGTCAGTAGGGAGGACCAATACAAGCTGGCCTTTACCTTCGGGGGGCAGCAGTACACTTGGACCTGGACTCCCTTTCGATACATCAACTCCGGCAATGAATTTAACATCTTTCTGCATAAGGCCATGCCCGAGTTGGGTGAAAGGGGTAACCTGTCCTATGTAGATGATGTTCTAATCAAAAGCCCAACTGTGGAGGAACACATAGTGGAGATCCGTTATGTTCTGACACAGTTGAGGGCTGCCGGAGCAAAACTGTCTTTCCAAATGAAACAGTGGTGCAGGCCCCGTGTAAATTTCTTGGGGCATGAGATAACTCCTGAGGGTCTCTGTCTCCAGGAAAAGAAAGTAGAAGCACACCAGAAACTAAAAGACCCCATAACTCTGCGGGAACTAAGGAGCCTCCTTGGACTGACTAATTACAGCAGAAAGTTAATTGAGGACTACGCAGAGATCACGAGATCCCTGATCCATCTGTTGAAGGGGGGGTCAAGTGGGAGTGGGGTCCAGAACAAGCCAAGGCAGTAAGACAACTCGAAAGAAGCCTCTCACAAGTGCATTGCCTAGCTTACCCTGTCAAAAACAAGGAGTTCTTCTTGGAGACAGGGTTCTCAAATACATGCTTGACTGCAGTATTATATCAAAAACATGACAAGGTCAATAAACTAATCTCCTATGCAAGTAAGACTTTATCCTCTGTGGAGGAAAAATTCAACGATTGTGAGAAGGCACTCCTGGCAACGGTGTGGGCATTGAAGAATTACTGCCCGTTTATCCACAGGGGAACACATCATAGTGGAGACTCCACACCAGCCTCTGCAATATCTTCAAAGTGACAGAATCCGAGCCGGAAATGTGAGTCCTTCCCGAATTACTTCCTGGATTCTGTCAATGCAAGGCTTACCTCTGGAGGTCAGATATGGCCAAAACAAGAAGAGTCCCCTCGCGCAAGGTCTGGCTGACTTGCATGATTGTGCCAGAGAAAACTGTCTTGAGGATGAATGTCTTAAAATCAAGGACAACATGGAGGCATACCTTAATTCCCCACACAAAGTCTATGAAGAAGACAAGTGTGAGGGAATGCCCACTGTTTATGTGGATGGGTGCTCCTACCATGTTAATAACAGGGAAAAGAACTTGTGGCCCGCGTAGGGAATGCATGGGTGAATGATTCCCCAGAACCCTCCGCTGGGTACAAAATCGGTCCCCAAAGTAGTCAAGTGGCAGAGCTGATGGCTGTGCATCAAGCCATCCTCACTGCTGTCCAACACCAACTCCACGAACTGGTCATAGTCATTGATTCAGATTATGTACGGAACGGGTTTGTGGAGCACCTGGTTAACTGGATAACCAGAGGCATGCTATGTGCTAATAATAAACCATTAAAACACGGAAAATTAATACAAAATATTGTTGATCTGGTCTCCTCGAATGGGATGACCATCTATTGGAAAAAGATCAAGGGTCATTCTAAAGTAGAGGGACCAGACAAAACTGTAAATGACCTAGCTGATCAGATGGCCAAAACCAGAGCCATCCAAGGGGATCTACTTGAGATAGAGTCCCTGTTGGGGGAAATCCAGGTCACTGCTATCACTAGGTCCCAGACAAATGCTCACAATGAACTCTCAACTGCACAATGGAGTAAAGAGACCCCAGATGCTGATTTGATTACAGCTCAAAAAGGGGATCCAATAACTGTTAAGTTTTATCAACACATGGAGGACCCTGAGAACTTTTCCCTGACGGATGCCGATTACATTGGGAAAGCGGACCTCAGTGTGTTGATGAAATGTCCAAAAATGTTCTGAATCCAAGACGGTTTGTTAGTGAGGAAATCCATATCTGGCCATGACCAGTGGGTGGTCCGTACCTCATTCCGAAGCCTGATGCTAAGTCACGCCCATGATGCGGCCACAGCCGGTCATCGGGGGTTCCATACGACATTGGAAATCTTGCGAGAGGTTGCATACTGGCCACACATGGGACAGGACCTCGACCAATACTTCAAGGGGTTTCTTGTGTGTGCACAATTTCAGCCAGCATCACTCACACACCGTGCTCCCCTCCAAAAGAGGGGGATGACACTGCCTTGGTCAGATTTGCAAGTCAATTTTATCGGGCTGTGATTCGCTCCTCTCGGGGGAATAAGTGCATGTTGACCGTAACATGCTTGTTTACTAAATGGGTGGAATGTCTCCCGGCCCCAAATTGCAAGGCAGAAACAGCAGCTGCCCTGATGATCAATCTCATCTTCTCGCATTTTGGACTACCCCAAAGGATTGAGTCAGACCGAGGTAGCCACTTCACCAGCGAAGTGATGAAGAAGATGTGGGAGATACTCGGGGTCAAAAGGAAACTACACATTGCCTACCGGCTATCCTCTAGTGGTGGAGTTCAGAGGTGCAATAAAACTATTGGGAGCATATTAAAAAAGTTTGTGGCAGATTCTGGGCCAAGTTGGGACATTCGATTACCCCTTGTCCTGATGGTCATCAGATCTACCCCTTCTTCTGCAACAAAAATGTCTCCATTTGAGCTTATGACTGGATGAAGGATGGTGCTACCCCAGCATCTCCTCTACAGAACCCAAGAGAAGACCTTGATAAATGCCTCCACAACTCATGAGTATGTTGCGAATCTGTGAAAACACCTTCAACATGCTTTTGCCTAGGCTCAGTGGAATCTAGAAAGATCTGCAGACAGTATGAAGACCCACTATGACCTTAAGACAACTAAAAAGGAATATCAAGTAGGAGACCGGGTCTACTTGTACAATTTCCAAAGGAACCAAGCCAAAGAGCGCACATTTCTCCCAACTTGGCAGGGTCCTTTTGAAATTGTGGACAGAATCTCACTAGTCGCTTGCAGAATCCGCATCCCCAAGGGCAGTTTGACAGAAGGGGAAGACAAGTCGGTCCACATAAACCAGCTGAAGAGTTGCCATCCCAGGCAGGACCATTAGGCAACATAGATGGGGAATATTGCCAATTGTTAGGGAATTCAGGTGTCTTGCTATGTTCTATTTTCTAGCATTGAACTAAGAATCATCCCAAGAATCACCAAGGAGGATCACTCGGGGACTGGAAAGAAAAACCCAAGGAGCCCGGAGTGTCACTCCATACTCCCAACCAGAACCAGCAAGGAGAGCGGGTCGCCTCGATCACTAACGGGAGAAGCAGCTGAATATCCCCATATAGACAGAAAAGAACATCCCAATCTCCCGATTTCCCCTTGACGGGAGGTCAAAACCAAGTCAGGAGAGGGGATCTGTGGGATGTGTTGACCCACTCCGCGATCCTATGCGGCATCACTCTGATAATTATGGTGCAAGAAACAGCAACAATGGCGGCAAAACTCTTGTGTGCGCCAAAAACCTCCAAAACCGCGTGTTTAAATGCACGAAAGGATGGATGCACAACCTGCCACCCATGGTGCAGGTTGGGGTAGAGCAGACACTGCAGAAAATGTGCCAGTGGGCTCCATGATCAGCAAACAGAGTGCAGAGAGAGAAGCAGTGCTTTGGAAATGAAACTCCAAAATGTGCCTATAAATGACATTTGCTTTGTTGCTAAAAACTCCAAGATGCCTATACACAACACTTCTCAACATTCAAAATCTTGCTTGGCGCTAAAATTCATGTAATCTAATGAAGCATGGCGAATATACAAAGTCCTAAAGTGTAAAGAGAAAAACATTTCCTCAGACAAACTGGATTGTCTGCAAACTGACAGCTCCTGTCAAAATCTGTGTGCAGTACACTGTGCTACCTGTGGATGACAGCTGTCAGATGAGCTCCTGATGAAACTTCAAAGTATCTAAACTAAAAGTCTGCCGGGTTAGCAAACATAAAAGGATTGTTGCTAAAAGGATACAGATCTCAGTTATGTTTTTGATCCCACAGATTTAAAGCTAAGAAAGTAATGTATTTATGTTTGATGCAACAAGTTTGGTTTCTGCTGGATTGAAGAAGTTAAGAATTAATTAGCCTGGCTGAGCTGCAAGAAGTGGAAAAACAGGTTTCTCCCAAGGGGAGGGAGATCCTCTCAGCAGAAACTCACTGATAGATGATAATTGTGGGTTAGGCCAGACTCTTGTCTACAGAAAGAGAATGAACAATGGCAGATCCTTCAGCCCGGGAAACGGAGGTGTGAAAGGGTCGTAAACTGCTCCTGGAAGGACTTCCCCAATGGAGGGGTCTGTTCCTGGACTCCAGGGAGAGACAAATGGGCGGACCATTTTCTGTTAAGAATGAACCATTTTTAGAGATTCATAACTTGTGATTCAAAGTGGCGAAAAATATACGAAGAACAAATCTGTTAGTTTAATTTTTGGCTGCACGTTTTAAGAGGCGGTAGAACTGTGTAACATATTCTGGACAGGAATGGCAATATATGTGGTTTTATGTGAACTGTGTTAATGCTAGAATTGTGAAAATGTACACACACATCCCTATGTTAAACGTACACATTTGTGGTAATTTGCAGAACATTTGGAAAATGTGTTCATGGTGAAAAGGACAAAATTCTGTTTAAAGGTGAAACAAGATCCCACAGTTGCGGGATTTTGATGAGCAGATGCTACATAAAATATGGAATCTTTGTGTGTGATTTATGTAGAGGTGACCAATGAAGAAATATGTATTTTGGATAAAATCTGATTTTGGTACTAGTGGCTAAGGGGAGGTTTCTAAGGACTGTAAAGCTAAACCATAAATGTGACATCATCCGGCCTTGATCCAATCACTCAAATGCAAGGCGGAGATGAGGCCCTGACCCAATCCCAGTTCACAGGGGCAAGCTTAGCTAAGGCGGCCCATACACCCATTTTGTGATGTCATTTGAAAGGATAAATAGAGACAGCTGACAACACATAGGGACTCACTAATTCACTCACTTTCCTGATTCCGGCGAAGCACTCTGATCCAGCATTCTACATCCAGCGTTTAACATCCTTCCAGATCCAGATGCCAAGACTCTTGCCAAGCAGGAAAGAACTATTGACTTTCATCAAGGCCTAATCCTCAAACTTATTCTCACAACCCAGTGTAGCGCTGTGGTGTGGGAAGGCCTTCTGAGCTAGTATCCTGAACCTATCTGGCTTGCTACCACAAGGCTGGCCTGAGGAACTCGCTATCCAGCTGATTTGAAATACCCACAAACAGGAAGGGCAGATCTTATACAAATCCAGTGACCTGCCTAGCTGACCAGTCCCGTGCCTGGTGTGCTCTCCTTCCTTGACAGACCCAATCCATGACAAGAACTGACGGTCCAATTTAATAATTTATTCTGTAAGTATTAATAGGAAGAACTGTGACCCATAATATTTCTGCATTGTATGATCCCAATCTCAAACCCATCCCATCTTTTATTCAGAACCATAATTGCTAGAACTATCTTTGTGTTGATTTTTGTCTCATCTGTGTTACTAAACCCTAACTTCTTATTAATCTGATTAAAAAAGTAATTCCCAAACCAAACCGAAAATGGAGTATCACACATGAATTGTTATGAGCGGCCGTGAATGATTGATTCCTGTGTGGCATTCTCTTTTCTGTAGTCCTTGATATAGTATAAGAAAACCTATCTGTCATTTCTAAATCTGAATTTCTGTTTTCCATTCTCGCGCCTATCTTGCAAAAACGCCTCTTACTAAAACCTCTGTAACTCCCTCAGTTTGTATGACAGAAGTGAAATTTCAACTCCTACTTGTACCTAACATCCTTAGCTATCTATAGAACACTAACCCGCAGTGCGAAACAGTTTGACTGGCCAGTTATAGCGAATACCGCATCAGGAAAAGGTTGCTGCGATTTGACATTCTGAGAAATTTTACATGTGTGAAGTAGCTTTCAATTATTTTCCACTTGGATTTTGAGATTTCAAATGTTTTCTTCTGACTAAATCATTGCTTGTGATTGTTTGCATCTGTTCAAAGCGGCTCCCATAGAGATTTATCATAATGTAAGCATTTTGACCACATTTGGTGTTTTTGCTCAGTCAATTCCAAAGACAATTTCAAAGACAATTCTGACAGTTGAAAAGTCAATTCGGTTTTTCTCTTGTGTTTGAAGGGGGAAGGTGGGAGTGATATTCGGTTTGATTTGTGTTATTCCTGAATACCTGCTCTCTCCTCACATCTATTTAATTTACCTATTGGAGGGTTGAGGGGTGTTGTAGGGGGAACCTATAACCATAGTGTTATTTTTTCCAAACCAACACAACAGTATTCTTTTCTGTGCTGCATTTGTTTTGGTGTTCATTATTTGACTCCTAGTGCATTAAAGATATTATTCAGTGTTCTGTCAACCCATTGATGATTGTTGTTTACCTATTAAAATATATTGTGATCTAAATTCGAAATACATAAATAAATATTTACCTTTGTAAACCAGCCTAAGTCCTGGTTCAGTGTGACCGGGGTGGGGGCGGGGGGATGTCTCAGGAGAAGGGTGTTATATGAGTGGTATATTGTTCAGAATATTGAACTTATAGATAAAATAAATAAGGGTTTAATCTGCGCACTACACACTGGGCGTGACTTGGGTGTGTGCCAGATTGAAATCACTTACATTATGCAAAGCCAATACAAGGGTGTTCTTAGTGGCAACACTGTCATTATTGGGCCTTATTAAAGAGGAGTGATTATCATCCTGTACCGAACTCCTTCCTTAGATGGTGCACTGAGGTTGTCTTAACCAACAATTTCTTCCAATTTATGGGTCAATTTCATAAACAAGTGGAGGGTACAGCTATGGGGACTGCCATGGCCCCTAATGTAGCTAATCTATATGTCAACATGTTTGAAGAAACTATTGTCTATTCCAGAATCAACCCTTTCCAAGAGAAGGTGTCTTGCTGGCTCAGGTATATAGACGGTGTGTTCGTAATATGGAAGGGCAACGAAGAAGAAGCCATCAATTTTGTCAAGTGGCTAAATGAACAGAACAGATATCTCAAATGTACTGTTAATTTAAGTAACAGTCAAGTTAATTACTTTGATATCACGATTTACCACCATCAGGGAGCACTCTTTGTAAAGCCCTATACTAAAACCACTGACAAAAATGCATAGTGCACTATGAGAGCCATTGCGCTCAACAGGTCAAAGACAACATTCCTTTTGGTCAGTTTTTGCATCTTAAATTCAATAAGAGCCAACTTACTGATGGACAAATTGGTTCACTGTGGGTTTCCGTATCGATTGGTCAAGAGAGCGGCCAAAAGAGCCTTTAATAATGACAGAGAGGAATTATTGGAAGACAAAGACAAAGAGAGGTAAGATATAAACGAAAGTCCTTTGGTATTTGTTAATACATTTAGCAATCTTTCCTATAAAATTAAGGGTATTATCAATATAAATTGGAATAAAATAAAGAAAAAAGATGTTGACAAACCCTTAGTAGCTTTTAAGAAAAGTACCACCATTCTGAACATGCTAATGAAAAAGGATATTGGATGTAGGAATGTGGTATCCCAACATGGAAGGTTGTGGGGCTTGCCCCGACTGACAAGCCAATACCCATGTGGGAATTGTTATGTGTCCACTAACAAAACAAACAAGACTGTGGATTTGGATTTAGGATGAGAATGGACCATCAACAAGCCCACCAACAGTAATACTGATAACGTCATATATTTGATTGTGTCCCTGTGCCTGGATGTACATCGGGAAAACCAATAGTAAATGCAAAACCAGGAGGATTGAGCACAGGAGCTGTATCAAAAACCGGGTGGAACAAGCACCTATGGTTAAACACTTTATTGACAGAGGACATTACTTTGATATCACAATCTACCACCATCGGGATACAAAAACGCCCTATCCAACAAAATGAATGGGCTCCAGACAAAAATAGCTGACAAAAGAATACAATTTACCACTTGTAACCCTACTATTCTGACACCACCCTCTACCTTATATATCAATTCAGGTTTCAAATTTAATAAGGTCTCCATACCTGAAGTTCAAAAAATCATTGCATCTCTTAAACCCTCTAATTGTAAAGGTGACAGCTGCCCTGCTCAGATTATAAAAGATTCAGCTAGAGATCTAGCCTCATTCATCACAAAACGTATAAACTCCTCCTTTGCCAGTAATTCCATCCCAAGGAACGTGAAACAGTCCTGGGTCCTCCCACTACTTAAGAAACAGACACTAGACCCGGCTATTCCCACCAATTATAGACCGATTACGACAGTCCCCTTCTCATTGAAAATCATGGATAGAATTTCTTACCTACAAATTCAAGACTATTTAGAATCTAACAAATTACTCGTAACCTGCCAATCTGGCTTCAGACCTCAGCATGGAACGGAAACTGCCCTTGTTGATCTCAAAAGCCAGATAGACGAATTGAAAGACAAAGGCAAAGTGGCCATCTTACTCCTCCTAGACCTATCAGCTGCTTTTGATCTGGTAGACCATAAAATATTATGTGATCACCTATCATCAGCAGCTCATTTCTTTAGCTCTGCAGTCACTTGGATCCAATCTTTCCTTGCAAATAGAACAATGCGTGTTTTCTCAGCTTCGGCTGATCCTATCCCCATCACCTGCTGAGTCCCACAAGGATCCTGCGTTACGCCCACTTTGTACAATATTTTTACAAATCCACTAATCGACAAATTGGACCTTCATGAGTGTCACCTACACTAATTATGCAGATGACACCCAGATACTCCTACCACTATCAGGAACTTATGATACAGATGTTGCCCGGAATAACAAAGCCTACACCATCATTCAGGCATGGATGGCTACACACCGTCTCTACCTGAATGATGATAAAACTGAGTTACTTCTAGTCGGCTCACCCAACAACCTTTATAAACTGAGGCCTAAGTACACAAGTATCCTCATTGATGGGAACAATATACCCGTAGTCAAAAATATAAAAACGTTAGGTTTTTACCTTGATGCCCATTCTAATTTAATCAAACAGGTAAACATGACCTCCTCTGCCACTGCCTACACCGGCAAGCTGATCAGGGCCTGTAGACCCTATTGGCACCTACCAGTTGGCTCACACTGGCCACAGCACTCATACAATCCAAACTGGATTATTGCAACAGCCTTTACCTAGGCGCTAATAAATCCATTACAAATAAATAGCAGATTCGGCAAAATAATGTGCTTAGAGTGGCATTTAACATCACCAGATGAGAGCACATCTCAGTAACTAGAAAGCAACACAAGTGGCTCACCATTCAAGAAAGAATTGACCTAGAAACTATCTGCCTTACTCATAAGGCGCTCAACCGCCAAGGCTCATCTTATCTCACAAATAAATTCACCTCGAGACTGCCCAATAGAATCACTAGATCTTCCAACACACTGTGTCTGGTGCTGCCTAGATACAACCTAAAAAGAGTTTGCGGCGCCAGCTTCCCGATACTAGCCGCACAACTATGGAACACTCTCCCGCAGGACATTAAAACTATTCAAGCATTTGACAAATTCAGAAGCCATGTTATCACGTGGATACTCAACAAAACCTAAACGTTACAGTCCTCTGCTCCTACTGTTATGACCTACTTATTTTCCTTGTATACTGACCACTTTAAAAATATGTGCATGTAATTATATCCTGACTTTATAAATTGTATTTCTCCTGTATAAAATGTATATATTGTACCATGTAACCATTACCTTCACACAAGCGCCCAGATACCCTTGGGTCAGGTGCACGTTATAAATAAAATAAACAAACAAACAAACCAACAAACAAACATCCAATGATTGTATGAGTGGACAATCCTTAAATATATCAACGGTATATCACAGGACAATCCTTAAATATATCAACGGTACATCACAGGATCAGATTAACATCAGACTACTGAAGTTAGAACACAAATTGATCTTTCTAACTGCCATATTAAGGGCCTGAATGAGAATGTGGAATGGCATAATGCCAATTGATGTCTCCACCTGCAGGTCATTCTGGTTTTCCATTCTATGTTTATTGGTAAGGAGTAAGGGATTCTATGATCCATTTAATTGCCCCAGATATGAACAAATGAAATGGATGTAACAGATTGACAATATATGTGATGAATGTTGAACTTTGCTGCAATAATTACCATGTTGTGATATTACTAATTAAGTGAGAAAATGATATTGGATAGTATGTACTGGTGACAGAATTGTAAGTTGATATCTTCAGGGAGCTATGCATCATTACGAGATCCATGGGATTACTGATCGGGGGATATAGAAATATATAAAGTGTAATGAACAAGTGAGGTAGGCAAGGATGTAGAGTGGTTACCCTGGAGAGTAAATATAAATATTGAATTACAGCACAATTTGTAGGCACGTGCCTTTGAAACCTGCAGTAGGTATTTTGGTGAAGACAAAATAAATGTTTTTAAAAAAGTCATCACAGCATGCGTGATGACATCATCACAGTGAGCATGATGATGTCATGCCTTCCAACACGTAAATAGCGGCCCTTTTGAAATGCTGTGAGACCTGCAAATTTCATATACTGGTTTATCCTGAGTGCAAGATCCAGCATTATATGAGGTAAGAGTGGATGGATGTATTTTTTCCCCTCCTTATTTCAGCCCTCTATCAGTGATCCCTTTTGGCGACATGGCCCTGTATTTACTAATGAAGCTTTTTCTGGCCCCACCGAAAGTTGGGAGCGTAGATTGTGGGAATATCATACTCTGCCCCTCATATTGTGGTTGAGACCTTGGAAGAGGCACAGAGTTATCCCCAAGTAAGTGATATGCATTATTTTCTTGAAAGTAGCAGACTAATGCACAGTTTGTTGTGAAGCTGCTATTTTTGGGATTTTATGTTTTTTGACGTTTGTGTCTGCAGCGCCTGTAGATTGCGTCCCTGTACAAACTAGAAAAACAGAGACTGGTTCCATCCCTACAGGAGCACTCAGTTAATCCAACGCCATAGCTCTCCTAGGTAAGACACTGGGGGTATTTCGAGTGTTAAATAATATCTAAGGTCAGTATAGAACCCCTTATTGAGTCTGGGCTCTATTATTCATTTTTTCTAGGTTAGGAAGAGGAAGTAGACTGGCATTCCTATATCAAGGAAGCCAGCCATAACAACAAGTAAAGGTTGCCCAGGGGCATTGGCAACAATCTTCAAGTTGCAAAAAGGCATTTATTGAATAATATATCTTAGTCCTAAGAGATTAGGGACTGTACAGATCTAGTGAGAAGATCATTATTTTATACTAAAAGTGTCTTTCTTTATTCAACATGGTTTGACATAGAGACTAGGAAGAAAAAATTAAAACACATTGGCCCTCATTACGACCCTGGCGGAAAGTAACTGACCTGACCGCCATAGCGTAAATAGCGTTTCCGCCATTGCACGACGGAGTAAAGTGCGGCTAATTCCGACCCATCGGGCACGAGCACTACGCCATGGCGGAAGTGCAAAGACCGCGATGGCGGAAATGTCCCCAAAACGCCCCTCACCGCCGTCGTACGGCGCCCTAGGTGCGATTCCGCCACCCATCATAGCGGTCACCGTAATGAGCGGCAATCGGAAAGTACGGTCACCGTAAATATACGGAAACGGAAGTAAAAACATGGGCCCGGAACGGGAAACAGCACGCCGTACACCTATAAAATCAGAATTCCCACACAACCATTAAAAATACTACCCTGAGACACATCCCAACCCGTCATCCACCCTAGTGAAAGCAATAAAAATGGGAAAAGTAGCGAAAAAAGCGTGCGACCGCAAGCGGCAGGTCCACTTCTCCCGTGAGGAACTCACCGTGCTCACAGAGACCCTCCAGGAGAATGCTGACGTCGTCTTCTCGACGCAAATGACCAGGACGGCACTTGCGAACAAGAAGGCCATATGGGCCCTGGTGGCACAGCGGGTAAGTGCGGTGGGGACCGCACCCCGCAACCCACAGCAATGCAGAAAGCGATGGGACAACTTGCGGATACGCGTACGGAGCATACTATCCGCCAACCGTAACATTGCCACAGCTACCGGGGGAGGATCGGAATCACCCATCAAGTTGACCCCCTGGGAAGAAATCTGTGCCTCCACCATTGGAATGGAGAGTATAGAGGGAGTCGGAGGGATGGAGAAAGGAGTGCAGACATCCGAAGAATCAGGTAGGTGGCCCAAATAAAACAATGCGAAATCCACAATGTCCAATCATGTGAAGTACCATGTGTCCACATAGTGCAACAGAAACACATGGCCAGGAGAACGTCCACATACATTGGCCTGATAGCGCACTTTAAAAGTCACATTAAATACATAAATAATTAAAAATCCTAAAAACACCCTCTACACGTGCAGCAGGCACACCCTAACTGCAGGCTGCAAAACAACTGCATCCTCATTCCACACAAAAATGAAACCACCTCCAAGGCCGTGACCCAAATCACCCTCAGGTACCACCCCAATGCATGTGATACATTGCCATTCCAATTTCCACAGACCCATTAATAATGCTCGCCCTCCTTTACTCCACCACAGGGTCCGATTCAAACGACGAGCTCCAGGACACCCCTACCAGCACACCTGCAAAGAGTGCCAAGACCAACGGCCAAAGACCCTCCACCTCAGCTGCACGGATCAAGACACGGCAGCAGCACAAATCAAGTGGCAGCACACAGGAGGGGACTTCAACAGGCACCCCAGCAGCCAGCATGCCCACAACAGCACCACCACAGGTCCCCCCAATGGATGCCACAGAAGGCACTGCTTCTGGTGGCAGCAGTACCATAGGTTACACTGCATTAATGAAAGCATGCGTCGATACAGAAAACGGTGATGTCGATGTAGGATCCATCCATGACCTGTCTCAATCCCCCTGTTTGTTTCATCCCGTACACCATGAGGATACCACGCAGGGGCACCCACAAGACGACGACTGGCCATCCCCCACAAGCCCTGTGGCAAGGCAACATGAGGTGATCAGCCCCTCTGTGACACCACCGCAAATGGCCATGGCACAGCAGAGGCAACAGTCCCTCGACCAGGTGATCGTGCAACAGCAGCAACTGGCCACGCTCCTCAAGGACCATGCTGATGAATGTGGGGGTACTAAGGCAGCCATAGAAACATCAACTGAGACACTTAGGGCAGAAATGGAGAGAAGTACAGAGACACTAAGGGCACAAATGGAGAGAAGCACCGAGAGCCTGAGAGTCCAAATGGAGAGAAGCACCGAGAGCCTGAGGGGGGAACTGCATGCGACGTCCAAAGACGTATGTGCTGAACTTGCCGCTGTGCGCCGTGTGCTCACTGAGCTCTCACAAACCCTTAGGGACATGCATGGACGTGAGCAGGCAGAGACATCATCCGTTGCAAGTTCCGTCCAGGGCAGCCCCCAACGTAGATCTGGGAGGAACCTGCGCTCCACAGGCAGGGGTGCCCCTGATACCCGGAGAGGGGGCTTGCAATAGCGTCTGCCCACTGACAATGAGCATCTTTGGACACTGGTGTTCGGGGAGGAGGTAGGAGGGTGGAGGGGGTGTGTTGGGCTCACTTGGGTGGCGGGTCGATGGGGTGTGTAACATAATTTCACATATGCCATAAACATTGCACAATCATCCAATGAGATGTGTGGACATTGATCTTTGTGTACGAGGCCTTCATAGGCGTACAGTCCATATTGTGCATGTTCCAGACACACACAGTGCCACAAGTCCCGTGTCCATGTATCAGCCACCAGGCGTGAGTGCTAGAAGCATGAATCTATGGGAATCTGACGAATGTCACGGCCCTCCTGTGCCTCGCGGACTCCTTGAGGTGCTGCCACATCCCCACCCTCATCATGACCATCTTCAGGTGCTTGCAGTTCTGCGTCAGGGGGCATGGGCACATTTCTACGTACGCACATGTTGTGTAGCATGACACATGCCATGACCATCTTTGCAACCTTCTCATGGCGGTACAGGAGTGCCCCACCAGACCTGCTGAGGCAGCGGAAACGAGTCTTCAGTAGGCCGAATGCCTGTTCTATGACTACACGGGTACGTGAGTGGGCATGGTTGTAGTCCTCCTCATGCTGGTTCTGTGGGTTCCGGAGTGGTGTAAGGAGCCATCTCTTCAGTGGATACCCGGCATCACCTGTATGTGGACAATAAAGGATGTTTGTGGAATGACATTGCTACGTACGCACCCCCCCCCTTCCTGCCAGGTCATTGCCGCATCACATACCCCACATTATCATGCATGAAATGAGACTCACCGAGTAGCCAGGATCTGTTCCCTGCGTGTCGCTCCATGTAGCGTGGTATTGTAGAGTTCCTCAAGACCATAGAATCATGGGTTGATCCAGGAAATCGGGCACAACAATGTGTAATGATCCTGTTGGAGTCACACACCATTTGTACATTAAGAGAATGAAATTGTTTTCGGTTGCGGTACTGGGCCTCCATGGCATGTGGGACGACCAATTCCACATGGGTGCAGTCGATGGCACCAATGCAACCCGGTATGCCGCCAAGTGCATGGAATCCCACTTTTGTGTTCGTAATTTCCTGCTCCGAGCGTGGTAGAGAGATGTAGTCGTCTGCGTGCTTCAGGAGGGCATCGAGCACTTGCAATAGTGTCCGTGAGAACAGTGGCTGTGAAATGCCATGCAACTGTCCGACTGTGTGCTGGTAGGTGCCTGTGGCCAGGAAGTGGAGTACAGACACCACCTTCAGTAGGGGTGGGATGGCGGTTGGGCTATCTATCATGCTGACAAGGTCAGCCTGTGTCATGTCCACAATGGCGGTTATGGTGTCCCGGTCCAAACGGTAGAGGGTGTGGATCTGCTCAGCAGTGAGGTTGAACGGATGAGCTCGGAGGCATGGGATTGCGGGCTGCCTGCGTGGTGCTAGTGGCTGTGCTGGTGGGCCTTGCTGGCCCTGCCTTGCCCTCCTCCTCCTCCTGCGTCTCCTCTAGTCCTGCCGGTAGCATTTTGGAGTGGGTGTGGTTGTGGGAGGGGGTTGGGTGTGCAATTTATGTGTTTTCAGGCTGTATAGCCTCCACCTGTGGTGATTCATTCCACCTGTGCCAGCTGCAATCCCCTTTGGGCGAGCACTGTACCGAGGTTCACCGACGGGCGGGGCGTCCCATTTGTGAGTGAAGCCAGTTGCCATTTTCACACACTGCCGCACTACATGGATGAATTTGTGATTTCAAGCGGTCACAGATGCCTTTTCGACGTGATGTTGCAAATGAGGAATTCGAAGGACAGCGCTTTCGGTTTTCAGCTAGCGGCGAGGAGACGGCCACAGGTCTGACTGCAAATATAACGTTCTATTGTTTAATGTCCTTGGGACAGGGGCCATGGCGAGAATGCAATGATTGATATGAATAGTATGGGATGCGCAATAGCGTAGTGGACGATAAGGCAGGACGTTCCCAAATACATGTTACTTCACAACACTGCAATTCCGGCCTGGAGCACAGTGGATTTTGCAGACTGCATTACGCACAGACTCAATGGAAATTTCACATGTTATGTGAGTAAATAATCAGACGTTTTCATTCCGGGATGAGGGAATGATGTATGGATGCATGGACAGATGATTTAATGGAGAGTTTGCCATGTACAGGGCTTTTTGGAATCTATCCACCTCCCCTGCGCTATGTGATGCAGGGCTGCCATAGTGGGACCATCGTCTATCTGCCCTTGTTGAACCCTCCCTGTCTCGACGCGCCTTCAAACACTTGTGTCTATGCACGTTACTAATCCCATCTAATGGATTCTGTTTTGACAGACGCATGCACACAAACACTCGTTTGTAATAGTGTTTTCACCTCGATTTTTATAGTTATGATTCGCAAGTGATTTTTGGGTGGGAATAATCCTTTTGAGTGGGCTAGCATGCATATGGCTGTGGATTTAGTGTGATCATTGAAGTGAGTAATTCAAATGAAGTTCTGATGCCCATACTATTCTTTTTCATTTCATTTGGGTGACAGGTATGTCCTCCCCTTTTGCCGCTGCCATCTGTATGCCACTCCTGCAGATGGCTTTTACTCCCGACACCTGCTGCTTCGTGTTAATCAGTGGAGCACCATTACGATTTTATGGGACGATCGCCAATGGCCCACATGCCCTTACACAGTACTAGTGGCTAGGAGCAACATATCGACCTTTCAGCTGGACTAGTGCCTACCTAATGGGACGGCCCTGCGGTTCTAGGCGCTTCCATGTTGCCTTTTTGAACGTGAATGTAGCCCCTGTGTACCATGAAGGAACAGGGCGTCACACAAGAAGAAGCTGGTCATTTATTGCGGATGCAGCCCACAATAATGAAATATATTTTGGAGTTCATGACCTAATAGCTGTATGGGCTTGGTGATTTTGTTGTGCATTAAATTTTGATTCTGATATTGACGGTGTAGCGTTATTCTTTGCAAGTAATGTAGCATATTCCTATTTGTGGAGCGATGTATTGTGAGAAGATCTGCATTGGGTTCCGGCTTCTGAGTATAGTTGCGTGGTACTGTACTGGGCGCGTTTGCCTACGAAGCCCAGTGAGGTCAGGGATAGGGGCTGCCATTATGACTGTTTTAATGATGTCATGCTCAGGGGCGGGGGATTAGCTTTTGTGTAACAGATGCCGGTCAGCCAGGTGGATTGGTGGAATGATGTGATTATCAGAATATGGCTGGTCACAGGTGCCTGTGTTTGCGTGCGTTTCTTGGAGGGAGACTGAGGTCATGTCCATTGGAATGGCTTCTGTATTCGTGCCATCTGTGCCCTGCAGCTCCCATTGGCCCCTCTTGAGATGAGCCTGGCTGCTCAGTCACTCTGCCAACTTGTGTGGTACATGCTTATGCTGATGGTTGGTTTGTTTACTGGCAGGAGTACAGGGCTGGTGCAGTCTCCCTCAGGATACTGCTTTGAATGTTGCCTTACACTGGTGTCAAGCGATGGGGGGCCTGTTTTTGTTTGTCTCATATTTCAGTTCATGTTGCTGTACTTGAACCTTCACATGCCTGTGCTGCATCAGTACGGCAATGGTGCCATGGCAAATATGGATGGCCACTCACAAGGCACTTGGAGCCCCTAGATTCATTTGTTCGTTGCCATGCATGGGTGACTTGTACATTTCACTGGTTGCATTGTGACTTCATTGCACCTACGAGGAGTTGTGCAATGTGGCCAGGGAGTGGTGTACAGGCACTCAGTAGGGCCTTTTACGGTTGGTTCGCGATGCCGTACTTCTCACCATGGCGGAATGGTACTTTCCGCCATGCTTGATGGCGTTAGGTATATGTCCGCTAGGGTCAGAATTCGCGTACCGTTGCGCCATGGTGGTAATTACGGTTTGGCATGGCGCGCGTGCGTGTACTTGGTGCAGTTAGCGTTGGCGTTCACTACGGTGTCGCTAATGGCATCATACTTTACGGTGACGGGTCATAATCGCACCGAGCGCTATTCGATGGCGGTATTGCATTTCCGCCATCGTTTTTCGATTTCCGCCAGGGTCGTAATGAGGGCCATTGTCGGGTTCTATATACAGCACACACAAGTGGAAATGTTGCCCCAGATGAATGTCCAGCATTGAAGTGCATGGTTAGGGCAGAGACTTGTACAGGTTGGGCGCAAAATGCAAAAAGAGTAATAGCACGAACAATACACTTTAGTGGGAGGAATCCAGTGTAAAGATTGTACACAGATTGTTTGCTGTACTTTGAAATAATGTTTTACATGTTTGTATGCACTTGTGGTTTTATGCATTAATTTTAATGTTTTGAAACAATTTTGTGATTGTGTGTTTTATGACTAATAAAATTGTATTTTTTTTTAAACAAATAATTCAGGTTTGGGAGTAAGCCTAAGGATGTGTAGGTCTCCCTGCCTCTCAAGAGTGATAACACTTAATGTTTACCTTCTTTTTGTATGTTTAATGTGAATACTCACGAGGTAGGAAGGCTGTGCTTCCCTTACGTGGAGCTAGCCGCTTTGAGATCAGTGAGATTATTGAGCCAAACATCCTGAGTGTATATTTACTGTCGAAATATTGGCATTATTAGGAAACGCCGTGAAAAGTGTGTATTCATAGTGGCATTATTGGTACTAGTGGGTGAAGCCAACACAAGTTTGTTCTTACAGTGGCAGTACTTTCCATTCCGAAAGTCTGCTGTCTGCATATTTGTACTAAGCCTTTGTGGTCAGTGTGTGCCTGAATTTTCATGGCAGGGTCACCTTGATGTTAGTGTGGCACCAGACTACGGTGAAACTAATTCTCAACCATGGGCTTTTCTTTTATTAACACTAGAATATCTCGTTCATGTGCGCTATTCCAGAACACATTTTAGTACAAACAATTCTAACCAGAATTAGCCAATTAAAATTCGGCCTGTTGCTCAACATTATTTTATTTTCTCTTAAAACGGGGGCAAATGAATGATCTACTGCAACCATTTCTTAAGCGATAAAAAAACAAACCTTAGCTACATTCAAGCAGAGAGGAAAGAAAAGGCAAGCACAGCATAGGGACTATTTCAATGTCAAGCTCTGGGATCCCCATAATTAATTGCAGCAACAGTTATCCCTCAGTTCATTATTTTCCACTTCTGTTGGAGGATCCCTGAACACAACAAGATCTTTAGCCTTTTCTGTGTGGGTGGAGACTGGGAGGCCTCATGGCCATGCTGTCCCTTCACCCCCAGTGCACATCACACACTAGCATTACCACACAAAAATGTAGTCATAACTAATAAATACAACCATATACACACATAACTCGGGTATAGGGTTCAACAAGCTTCCCTCACTCCCAGCTCTTTACTGCAAGGTGGCAACTTTATTGGTGCATTCTTTTTTTTTAAACTCATGCAACGGGTAAAAACTGCGCTTTTAGACCTGTTTGGCCAATAAGGTACACATTCTTCTCAGCATCCCTTCAAATTATTGTTTTCAGGAAGGAAACTTACCTCAACTAAAAAAAAAACTTGGGAAGAGCAAGTGAGCAGGAATTTCACAAGGGCTCCATTGCTGACAACCATTTTCCCCAAGGAGTCAGTTGAGTTAATCGGATGCTAATATGCTAATAGAGGAATTCCCTGCAGTGGTTTGGCCAAGGGAATGTAGAGCTCACACAGTCTGAATGCCAGTGTCCAGCTTTCTTAATTGCGTCGCCCTGATGCCTACGGGCCTGATGGTGCGCGTTACAAATAAAACAAATACAAATACAAATACAGCCCTGCTTCTGAACCCATTTTTCTCGGCCAATGTGCTCCTTAATTGCCCTGTTCAGCGCCCTTGCATCACCCTACTGACCTGCTCCAGTAGCCTGCTGAACACATCATTGTCAAGCTGCTCGGTTCTCTTCATAGGAGAGCTGTCCTCCTGTGCCTTCCCTTTGCATAACTGCATCAATTCTCCAAACTCACTGTCATGTGCTAAAGTATTGCTGCAGTATTACACGTGAATATCAACGCCATAATCAATATGTGAACTGCTCAAGTGTCCAGCTACTTATATATCTGGTTACCAATTAAACAAGAGTATTCCACACAGATAGGTACTTTGAGGCGTGTTGCGCCTTGCCGGTAACTTTAGCTTCTGTCTCCAACTTCGGCAAGAAAAATTATTTCACCCTGAAGAGCAAAAGACCAAGCATGAGGTTCTGTTGTTCCTTAAATGGGCATTTATTCCCCAAATAGTTGAGTTGTAGATTGTGCTGCAATAGATTAGACAAGCCATCACTAGGCTATACTCAACTCCACTCTGTGTTCGGTTTAAAGGAGTGGGTACTTGTTCCAGAGAATACGCAGCTAAAAATGTGTGCTCTTAACTGTTGACTTGTCATCAGCACCCCGGGCCGCCCCACACAAACGCACGCATACCGTACAGTAAGACACGGACATGTCTTGTCGTTATGGGTTCCAGCGGCAACTGACGTAACGGGTCCTCCTTTATTATTAACCTGCATGCTCGAGCCGAAACAAGGCTCGCGCATGCGCACAACGTATGCGTACTATGCAACATCCCTCCTTTTCTTTAAACAAGAAAACCACAAAACATTACCATTGCAACAACTCAACGTGAGTTAACACAAACTGTTCTCAGCCCTTTAGGACGCGGGGTCCATGACATAGTCTCGAAATCAAGCAGGGCATTGCTGTCCTTCTCTGCTCGGATATCTTCGACTGTCCTCTGGGGATGGCATGGGCGCTGCTTGTGGAGCCGGACTCCCACCTCCATCCGGCACTTCTGTCGGCTGGATGATCTCTGGGTCGGCTGGCTCGGGCATCCTTGGAGCCTCCTCCGGTTGGTGGATTTCTATTTTCTTGAAATATGACACATTTCTTGTTACAGTTCCTCGACCGTTGGCTGCCGTTATCATGAATCCTTTTACATGGGTCACCCCGAGAGGCTGTGTCTCGTAAGTGAGGGACAACTTCCCTTTCGGGTGTCTATTCCTCATCAGCACAGTGTCTCCTACCACAATTTGCTTTTCCTGGAGATTCCTTCGCTCGCTTTCCTTCTCATTTTTGGCCTGTCGCTCTGCTCTGACTCGTTGGTCGTCAATTACCCCAGGCGCTCCTCCTTCCATCTTTGGTATTAGTCCTCTGGGGCAGCGATTAAACAAGGCCTCTGCCGGTGTGACCCCTGTGGATTGCTGTGGGGTCGTCCTATATTCTCTCAGGAACTCGAAGAGGTTCTGGCATACCTCCCCTCCCCCATTCATCGAAATCATGAAGATTTTATTGAGGGTTTGCATGAACCTTTCAGCCTCCCCATTCGCTCTCGGCCAGAGCGGGGTCACCCTCCTGTGTTTGATGCCTCTTTCCTCTAGGTAGTTGGCAAACTGCTGTCCCTGGAATGGCAGGTCATTGTCTGAGCACAGTTCCAGCGGGAACCCATGAGTGGCAAAAATCTTTTCTAGTGCCAAAATTGTATGATCACATGCCGTTGACTCCACCAGTTCAACCTCTGGGTATCTGGACCACTCATCTACCATGGCCAGGAAGTACATCCCTCGTCCCGTGGACCCAAAGTCGGCATGCACAGTGCCCCATGGCAGTTCGCTTCTCCCCATGGATCTTATCGGGGGCCTCTTTCCACAGGGCTGGCTGCTTCACAGGAGCGTACAAACTCATCTACGCGCCCCTCCAGGTCGGGAAACCATACCTTCAGCCTCAGTCTTGCTTTTGTTTTCGCCGCTCCTTGATGTCCCTTGTGTGCTAGCTCCCATACCCTGGTCACCAGAGCTCGCGGGATGACAATCTGTCGACTCCGTAGCAAGAGTCCATCTTCTGTCACAGACAGTTCATTGCATGCCTTCCACATTGTCTGCAGGTCTTTTTGGGCACCAGCCTCCCTTCTCGCATTGTTGGCAAGTACATCTCTACACTCACCGCTGCTCATCGCTGCTCTAATGACTTGAAATATCTCATCGCTGTCAGATGCTTCCACTATTTCCTGACGGGAAAGCGCCACCGGCATGGCGGCCTCCACAATGCTGCGGACCATCTCGATGCAGTCCACCACTCCGATGTTGTATCGATCACGACCAGCCCCAGGGTGCCTGGATAGATAATTTGCTGGATTATGGGTGCCTGGCCAGTATTGCAGCTTCACTCCATACTCAATCAGGGACATCATCATCGTTGGATTTGCGGCAGAGGTTTAGATGACGCCCCGGCCATGATGGGTTTGAGTGGCTTGTGATTGGTGATAACGACCACAGGTTTGCCCAAGATGTACAGTGGGAAGTGTTTTCACCCCCATAGTATGGCTAGGGCCTCCCTCTCAATTTGCGAGTACCTTCTCTCAGTTTCTGTGAGAGCTTTGCTTGCATAAACTATGGGGCGCATATGTCCTTGTGTGTCTGCTTGCAACATTACAGCGCCCAGTCCCACCGGACTGGCGTCCACGACAATTTCCGACTCTCTGTCTGGGTTGAAATATGCCATTGTTTCTTGGCCAGATAGCGCTGTCTTGATGTCTGTAAATGCCTTCTGTTCTTTGGCAGTCCAGGCCCATGGCACATAATTCTTTGTTAGCACCCGCAGAGGCTCTGATAGAGATGCCAAATCACGAATGAACCTCCCGCAATAGTTCACCATGCCCAAAAGCTTCTTATTTCAGACAGGGACTCTGGGGGGGCCGCCTCACGAATGTCCCGCACCTTCTGAGGGTACGGGGAGATGCCTCCTGCGTGGATGACAAAACCAAAGAACTCTATGTGGTCTTTGAAGAAATTGCACTTCTTTTTATGTAGTGTGAGGGCTAAGTTTTTAGTCTGTCCAGTGCTCGTTCTAATCTTTTCAAGTGGTCGGCTTCCGAGGATGCAAAAACCAGAATGTCATCGCTCATGTTGATTACCCCTTTTAGTCCCGTCAGTGCTCCACGAATGACATTTTGGAACACCTCTGCCGCTGACGAGACCCCAAAGCTCCAAATCTTGAACTGATATAGTCCTTCATGTGTGGTGAAGGTGGTAATATAACGGGACTCTGGGTGAAGTTCCAGCTGATGATACCCTGACCTTAGTTCTAGCTTGGAAAACACTTTGGCCCTTGCAGTTCACCCATTATGTCGTCCAGCGTTGGTGTGAGGTGTCTTTCTCTTTTGATGGTGGCATTCGGTAGCTGCATGTCAACGCAGATGCGCACTGCTCCGGGCTGTTTGGGCTTGGGTGCCACTACAATCGGGGACACCCATGGAGTCGAGCCTTCTACTCTTTCTATGATGTCCATCTCGTTCAACGATTGCAGTTCTTTCTCTACTTGTGCCCTCAGATGGAACGGTATCCTCCGGTGTTTCAGGGCTGTAGGCCTTACTGATCCATCAATACGCAGTCTTATCGGGTCTCCCTTCAGCTTGCCTACTCCACGGAATAGGCTTTCGTACCGGTCTAGGAGGCGGTCAACATCAGTTTGGTACACCGACATGGTGAAATGAACAATATCTAATGCTTCTGAGGCAGTCCAGCTTAGTAGGGAGTGTGGGCTTCCATCAGCCACAAAGAATCTGGCCTTGATTGTATTTTGCCATGGGTGACAGGCACTACGAAGACACCATGAATTGGCAAAGGAGTATTCCCCCCACAAGTGTATATCCTTGCTTTGGAAGGTTCAAGCTCTGGGGGACCTGGGACGGCCTCATAATGATCAGCCGCGAGGGCACAGATCGACGCTCTGGTGTCAATAAAAACAGGCGTCGGGATGTCCCCAATGTTGACCATGCATGTGGGTTGATGTCTTTTCTTTGCCCCTGTGGCAATGTTGGAGATGAAAAAGACCTCTTCCTCATCCTCCTCCTCCTCCGCAATGTCCAATTCCTGTACTCCTTGTTCGATAGCCGCCACATTCTTGAACTTTCTGGGGTTACCCCCACTCACTGTCACTGGTCCCCTAGATGTGGCCACTGGAGCTGCCGCTCTACACACTCTTGCGTAATGTCTGCACACTCTCGCCCTTGCCGGGCATTCGCCCGCATGAGGCAGATCATACCCACAGTATTGGCAGGACTGAGGGCTAGCAGAGGTCGGAGGGCCCTCTGTTCTTATCTGGCCCCATCGTGACTTCACCGGTGTAGGCTGACCAACTGCGAAAGCTTCTTCGCTTCTACCTGGGTGCACCGCAGCAACCATCTTGGCTCCCCTGCTCTCAGCCAGCTCATAGGCCCGCCCAGTGTCCAGAATCTGTGTTAGCGTCAGGCTGGGCTCTCAGAGGACCTGTCTCCTCAGTTTCCCGGAACTTCAACCTTGGATTAGTTGATTCCACACCATTTCTTCTTCATTTACCCACCTACAGGTGCTGGCCAGGTGCCTCAGTCTCGCACAGAATTGGTCTAGGGACTCCTCCCCCAGCTGCTTCTCAGCACACATGACAAATCTGTCGAAGTCCACGTTCGCCATGGGGAGGAAGTAGTTTTGGAGGGCCTGTTTGACAGCCGCATAGGTGGTTGTCTGTAGGTTTAACAAGTCGAAAATTCGGTGTGCCTACGTCCCAGCTGAGTATAATAATGTAGCCACTTTTACATCGTCCTCAGTCTCTCCTGTGGCTCTGAAGAACATTTCGAGCTTTTTCACCCACAGTAACCATTTTGGTCCAAGTTTAGAGGGGGGCCCCGAAGTGTCAAACTCTGGCATGGGGCCAAAGTACCTTGTTGCATGCGTGGCACTGGCGCTGGTGCAACAGCTGCACCATCCTGTTCACCCATTTAAGCAGATCGCACGAGCACCTCACGTTGTTTCACAAGGCCGCAAGTCTGTCAAGTCCCAAATCTGCCAGGGGCCCCCACTCACTTGTTGTGATGACTTGTGCAGCTCCATCAGTGGGTGTGCTCCTCCTCGGTGGGGTTGCCTTCCCAGCTGTGGACTGTGTTACCGCTGATCTTCAACACCTCTGTCCTGAGGCAGGCTGTCTTTTCTCTGGTTGATCCTTGTGGCGCACACCCTTTCTTTTTTTTTTAACAGGAGGATTGACAGGTTGCAGGGCCAGCCAGCACACTTCGGGTGTCTACAACACCTTCAAAATGACAATGACACGGCCATTGGGTGACCAATAGCTGTGTGGGTTCCAAAAATTGATTCCTTGTGGCTCACGAACGGCGCATGAGCATCCTTTCGGGCCGCAACTGTCGTGATTAGGGAATTAAGATGTCCGCCAACTCACCGCGTCGGATTCGTTGCTGCGTAGCGTGCCGGAATGCTTCCCCCGGCTGTTGATCGTCTTTAGAATGCCTCGCACACACACACGCAGCACTTCCTCGTCGGCAGTGTTGACTTGTCATCAGCGAACCGGGCCGCCCCACACACACGCACGCATACCATACAGCAAGACCCAGGCACGTCTTGTCGTTATGGGGTCCTAGCGGCAACTACTGTCACGGGTCCTCCTTTATTATTAACCCACCTGCGCAAGCCGAAACGAGGCTCGCGCATGCGCACAACGTATGCGTACTACGCAACATTAACCACAGTATTAATGGGAGGTGCAAGCATAAGCTCTGCATCGAATATGAACCCATGTTCTGACTTTGCTGCGCTATAGCAGGGGGCATCCAAAAGCCTATAGGCTAGTTGAGCAGTGGTGATTTGTACATTGTATCTTTCAGCGGGAGAATCTGGAACGTGTTTAGGTTTATCCATTGGTAAATAAGATCTAGGCAGCCTGACATTGTATTCTTAGATCTCATGCCATTTTTCAGTTCAAAGATCTGTTATGTTGTCTGCACACATGTGCATGTGAATATGGTACAGTCTGAGGATCTGTGCCAGCATGTGCATGAAATGGCTGAACAGTGGGGGAGAGAGAGAGGATCCATGAAGTATTCTACAGGATACCTTGGATGAAAATGAGTCACGCGGGCCCATTTGGACCTGTGGGCTTTTATTGTCAACAAAGGACTGGATTCAATCCAAGACTGTGTCTGCTACACCTCCCTGTTCTCTGCTCATTTGAGGAGGATCGTATCATCACTGGTATCATATGTATCTAAGAGTCCCAGCTGGACCACCAGCTGTTGCTGGACCTCATCAAGGGTGATGAGGATTTCTTCTTTGATGTCTGCTAGAGAGGTTACTGTGCCCTTTCCAGGTCTGATTCCTGACTGTTCTCTGAAAGGAATCCATTATATTCTTAAAGTTGTCGTCTTACTTCCCTTTCCTTAGTTTTGCAGGGGCCATGGGAGTTTGAACATTGGCCAAATGGTTTTCAAGGCTATACTTTCTGTTGTTGGTTTCTTCATTAGCTTGTTTGAGTTTATTGGGGACTATGTTCTTTGTAGGAGAGGCTTTGTTTCAGCCAGTGATATAAGAGGCAAGGGTTAGGATGAATCTTTTCATAGATGCTGTGGGGTATGGATCACTTGATATATTATATGCTTTCATCTTTTATGCCATCTTTTATGCCATCTTCAATGTCTATGGGTATGAAGGTTGTATATTCTGACAACAAAGAAGAGGGATGGAGAATGGCAACAGGTGTTTCTGGCTTCCTCACAATGGACTCTTTGATTTTTGCTTTATTGGTGTTGAGGAAAAGCAGCAGATCTTGGTTGGAACTTTAGGAGTATGCCTGATGACGTTGAAACTGGATAGTTATTTGAGGAAGTTTTTGCTCTCTTGACAGCTTCATGATAGCCTCTTCTGTGTCTGTTGCAGATGGCTCTATTGACTAGTACCAGATCAGGACCCAGGTCCAACTTGGGTCCTTCCTCTCCTCTAACTCTATTTCTACCTGTGGTGTTCCCCAGGGGTCAAACCTCTCTCCCTGGCTATTCAACCAATATCTGGCACATTTTGCCCACCGCATTGCTGCTCTCTGCCCCAACTTTCAGTGCTATGCGGATGACACTGAACTCCTTTTAAGGCTCCCTTCCGCCACTTCTTCTCCTTCTCTCATCTCTGACTGTATGTCTGCTATCCAGGAGTGGTGTGCCGCCAATGATCTCTGCCTTAATGCCAGTAAGACTGAGATTCTCCTCATCGGCACACCTGCTCCCTCTTCCTGTCGCTCTCTGGCCAGCCTCTCTTGGCCCTCTTCCTGCTCCCACCTTTGAGGCTAAAAACCTCAGTGTCAGATTCGACTCCACACTCTCCTTCACATCTCGAAGAAGTCACACTACCTGCTGCACCTCCTCAGAGTTATTCTTCCTTTTCTCTCCTTCCTCCAGAAGCTCACTGTCTCCAGAGCTCTGGTTCTCTCTAGGCTGGACTATTGCAACAGCCTCTTTCTAAATCTGCCTGATTCTACTCTCCGCCCTCTGCAACTCACCCAGAACAGGACTGCAAGACTTTTTGGCCTCAAGCCCAGGAATCGTATCTCTCCAGGACTGAAATCTTTGCACTGGCTCCCAGTGGCTGCGAGGATGAAGTTCAAAACCCTCTGCATTGTCCACAGGGCCTTCTGTGGCCTGGGGCCTCAATACCTTCAACTCTCTCTTCCCAAATATCTCCCTTCTCAAGCTCTACTCTCATATGCCTCCAACTCCCTCAGGGTCAGTCGCTTCTCCAAGCAATGAGTTTGTGGTAGATCTCTTTCTTTGGCTGGGGACTCCCTCTGGAACAGCCTCCCTGCCGACTTGTATCTTGTGGAGAACCAACTCCGGTTCCAGAAGCACCTCAAAACCTTCCTCTTTGCTTCTGCTTTCTCTCCTCCCCTGTTGAACTCCTGGCTGAAAATGAAACTGCACTGGTCAACTGACCACCCTCTGATCTCGGGCCCAGGTGCCCTCCCCCGCCAGTTGCACACCTGCACTGCCTCCCTGGCAACCCCCACACTTGGGGACGGTTTTCTGTATCCCTACAGTCCCCTAACAGCACTTGATACCTGATGTCTGCACTTACCCTTGCACTTGCCACCAGCTGGCCACACTTTTTACTTATTGCTTTTATTTATTCTATTTATTTTTTACTGTCGATCCCATGTACGGCACTGCCCCCTCCCCGTTTTCCCCTTCCCCTGCACTTGCGCGATCTCAATTTCACCTAGCCTAGTAAGATCCTTTCTCTGTCTTCCCTTTGTTCCTCCTTCCTTGCCTTGTTGTGCCTTGAAACACTTGTGCATAGGCACGGTATGAATGCCATATCATATCATATTATATCCTATCTGAGCTAATGGCGTTACAAGTTGTGCCTTGTTCTGATTAGATTTAGATTTTTGATTTTGATTTTGAAAATGTATATCACGCTCATGACGGACCAAACTGGAAGGGGGTACCGCGTCCCAACCTTCGCTGTGCCACCTCCACTCCATGAAAAAAATCTGCACCTTTCAAAAATCTATTCTCACAACAAAACATTACACAATGGTATTTCAATTGTTTTTTATTTATTAGTTCATTGATCAGTGCTTAATTTGTAAAGTAATAAGTGCCAGGGACCAAAACATCTTGGCCCCATAATGCCGTCCCCTTGGGCGGGCCGGCCAGTTCAGGGATAGACCTAGATTGGCACGATCCACAACATATGCAGTGCCGCCACCTCAACCTGGGCACAACATGGTCAGTACCAACACATGAAATAGCAACAATGCCCCCAAATATGTTCCAAGGCACTACCACCCCGCTGCAGTAGCACCGCATCCAACCTACATGTGAAGAGCCCCCAGCCCCACTCTGTGCAGCACTAAATCCCAACTTCTGTAGTGCCATCCAGCTGGGCACCTGTGTGATAGTAACCAGCCACGCACCTGCAGGTTTACCACCACAACCACAACCACGACACCTGTAGGGCCAGTGCCACCATCATCACAACCTCACAAAATTGTGCAGCTGCAACTTTAGCATCTGCACCACCAACAAACCACTTCAACTATGGTATTACTGCCACAAGGCCCATAGCACACTACCCCCATTTTCTATTCTGCGCCCCCAGGATTAATTTGCCTTCTATCACATTGAGATTGCCGACTAATTATTGGGAAACTGTAATGAGGCCAAAATACATTGGAATGGATGGTTATCCTCGGCCCCACTCTCCCACCACCCGCACCACCCCAGCCCGCATGCCCTGCTACTAATAATACTTGGAGGCAGCAAGCCCTGGGAAATGTTTGTTTTGCAAGCACTGCAATTCCTTCCTCACTGTGCGTGCGCACCGCTGCTTGCATTACACTAACCCTGCCATGCTGCTCCAGGCCAAGTCATTCCTATGTGCTTGAAATACAATAACTGGTTGGTAATAATTGCTATAACTTCAGCTGATGAGATAGCTCGGTAAGCTAATGCACCTGCTGAGGAGGAGTGGGCCAGTGGGTGGTGTGTGTGTGTGTCACGGGTTTGAATACCTGCCTCTGAAGACAACTCAACCTTTCATGCTTCAAAGGTTGACATTATAAAAAGGCTGACATACTATTGAAACATCAAAACACAATTCAGTCATTGGAATAGGACACGCTAAGCACTGCTGACAGCACTAGTGCACATACATAGCCATATAGCAGCGCTGCTGGCTGACAGCAGTAACAGGCCTCTCTTCTCACGAGCCAGGGTGTATGCGCCATGCCATGCCCTGTCTGCAGCAGGGCTGACAGGAGCTGGGTCTGTGTACTAATCTGGCCTATACACAGCAACAATGACAGCAGACAGTAGGCATATCATATATGTCCTGACCCCTGTTCAAGGTGTATACAATATATACATACATACACTGCAGTGAGGGTATATGCACATGTACACAGCCATACAGGCAGCCGTGGGACTCATTGTGGCGGTAGAGAACTTCCTCCTCAGGGCCTGGTTGGCTGTTCACAGCATGGTGGCAGTCAGGTCAGGGGGTGCTCAGTCTCCTCAGAGGGGCTTGCGCTGGTGCTGCTTCTGGGGTTCTGAAGAGGCCTTCCTCGCACCTCGGCCCGACTCACCGTGGCGGTGGAGAACTTCCTCCACAAGGCTTGGTTGTTTCTCCAGTCTCCACAGCATGGTGGCAGGTCAGGGGGTGCGGGTTCTGAAGAGGCCTCACGCCGCGACATGACTCACTGTGGCAGTGGAGAAATGAACTGCCTCCTCAGGGTCTGGTTGGCGCTCCACAGCATGGTGGCAGCCATGTCAGGGGGCGCTCGGTCTCCTCGGAGAGGCTCACGCTGGCACTGCTGCTGGGGTTCTTCTGAAGAGGCCTTGCGCCGCGGCCCGGGCTTCCCAGGCGGCAGCAGTGGGAGAAGGAGCCCTGCGAGGGAGGGGGTGGGGAGGCCCGGCGGCAGCTGATGCAAGCTGATACAAGCGCCTGCCCCACCTCCGCTGGCCGCGTGCCAGGGGCACACATGGGCACTGTAGACAGGCAGGAGGCAGTGGCTGGTCCGCCTGCAAGCAGACGAGCGCTGAGCACAATATAAATTATTCACCAGAAATGAGTCAACAAAGTTTTGTTTGTTGACTCACTTCTGTACTGTATCCAAGGAATAAATCAATTCTTGCTCAAGACAGTGCAGGGCATTTGCCATATCACCGCCTCTGGTTTTTGTTTTTATAGTTTGTAAAACAAACCATTTCATTTCGGTATCTTTATGGTTGTTTTCATTGAAGTGATCAACCAGGGGTTTGTCTGGTGTACAGTTCCTAATACAGGACCGATGTTCACCAATTCTAACCCTCACCTCTCTTTTGGTTTTACCCACATATAGTAGATGGCATGGGCATGAAATGACATAAATGGCATTTTTTGTGATGCAGTTGGTATGGCTTTTCATTGTCCATGTCTTCGCTCCATATTGGAAAGTGTGTTTTTTCTTGTTAAGGGGGCATACACTACAGTTCCTGCACTTATGGTGTCCTGTGATGGGAGGGAGTCCCCATTGATTCAAGATGTTTTGTTCTTTTGGTTTCTCTGGATAGTTACGTACCAGTTTTTGTCGAAGGTTGCAGTTGCGTTTGAAGGCGAACATTGTTTTTTTTAGACAGCGAGCCCAGGTTCTTCACTAGTTCCCAGTTGCGATTGATGATCTTCTTAATCTCATTGATAACTGGGTTATATGTGGTGACGCAGACAGTCTCTCATTGTTTTTTTTCCCTTGCTTTCTAGAGTTATTTCTCTGTTCGTATTAGAGGCTCTCTTCAAGTTATTTTTGATTAGTTTTTTCGGGTAACCCCGTTTGTCGAGCCGCTCCTTCAATTGTGTGGCATGTATATTGTAATCTTCTCTGTCCGTGGAGTTTAGTCGAATCCTCAAGAATTGTTCGTATGGTAGATTCTATTTCAGATTCTCAGGGTGAAAGCTAGAATAGTGGAGCAGGGTATTTGTTTCTGTGGTTTTGCGGTATAATGAGGTGGCTAGAGTATTTCCTTGTTTCTTGATCATCAGGTCGAGAAAACTGATCTGGTCTCGGCTCCATCCGATAGTGAATTTAATGTTGGTGTCGCAGGTATTGAGCCACTTGTGAAAGGTAAGTAAAAATGTATTATCCCCTCTCCAGATCATAAACACGTCATCGATGTAGCGACGACACATTTTAAGCTGTCCACTAATCTGGTTCAGTAGAACTTCGGCAATGTGCCTCGACTCAAAGTTAGCCATGTACAAATTGGCTACATGGGGTGCGAAAGTCGCCCCCATGCTCACCCCTTTCTGTTGTTTATAGATTTGGTTTTTGAAAAGAAAAAGGTTTTCTGTCATTGCAATCCTCGAGCATTCAGGTATAAATCCTGTTGGTGGTTTATGTGGTCTATTGCGCGTGTCTAGCACTTCTGCTAATACCTCCAGACATTTGGGGAATGGACGTGTATAAAGACTCGACGTCCATAGTGACTAGTAAGTCTCCCTCTTCTACATTGATGTCCTGTAAAATCTTGATCATGTCTGTGGTATCTTTTATATAGGATGGCATAGCTAGGACAAAAGGTTTGAGAAACAACTCGCTGTAGATAGATAAAGGTTCCAGTAGAGAATATATTGCCGACACAATAGGTCTGCCCGGTGGATTTTCGAGACTCTTGTGTACTTTAGGTAATATGTAAAATGCTGCTTTCTTGGGATGGTTTTTATTGAGAAATCTTGCCTCACCTGGGCAAATCCATTCCCCTTGTAGGACATGTGCCGTGAGGCTTTTGATTTCGTCTTGTAATATTTCAGTGGGGTCCCGGTCTAACTTTTTATATGATCTGATGTCGCTCAAAAGTCTGAGACATTCTTTATCATATTTCAAGGTATCCATCACGACAATGCCGCCACCCTTGTCAGCCGGTTGTATGGTCAATTCCTCCTGGCTGCTTAAGTCTTTGAGACAGGTCCTTTCGTCTGTAGTTCCAATTCTACGTTGAAGGGATATGCTTTAGTGACAGGAACGTAAGATAGCCCTTTAGTGAGGAGATGAAAGGAAATAAAAGGAGATAAAAAAGGGCTAAGGATTAACCCTTTCCAATACTCCATGTAAGATGGGGTGTACTGGATCTGCGGTTGACTATGTAAAGTTAATGGCAACTTTACCCTTTTCTGGGGGGCAGTAGTCAGCCCCAGAAATGGAGTCGGTGGGAAGTCTAAAAGACAACCCTGTGTTACTGCACTGAAGGTGCTGTGTAACACAAAAGAAGGGGGCTACTGAAGTGGTGTACTCCAGAGTCCACAATCACAAAAAAAGATGAAATACACATGGCAAAACATGGGTAAGAGTGGGGGAAAAGCTCTCACTCTTACCAAGTGGAAAAATAGAAATCCAGCAAAGCTGCTGAGGGACTCACTAGGTAAGGGCAATTAGCCATTGAATGAGAATTCTCCCTAACACTCACCCCCCCGACCCCCCAGACTAAGGGACAGGAGGATTTAATCCACTCCTGTATGGTTCTCATACCTCTAGTTGGTTATAAACATCCTAGAGAGACCATCAGCATTTTGGTGGTGACTTCCTGCTCTGTGCTCAATGGAAAAATCAAATCCTTGCAGGCAGATTGACCATCTGAGTAACTTTGGGTTTTCCCCTTTCATTTGCATCAGCCATCTCAAGGGTTGGTGGTCAGTCTGAATGATGAAGGTAGATCCATACAAGTATGGTCTAAACCTCTTCAGTGACCACACAATAGCAACACACTCACATTCTATTGTTGCCCACCTTATCTCATGATCCGTTAACTTCGTGCTGATGAAACAAATGGGGTGTTCCCTACCTTTCTCATCCAGTTGACTAAGGACTGCACCTATACCTACATTAGATGCATCCGTTTGTACAATGAAGGGTTGGTGGTATTCAGGAGCTCTTAGGACTGGAGCTTGACAAAGGGCTTTCTTCAGACCTTCAAAGGCTTGATTGCACTCCTCATTCCACTTGACATTTCTAGGAAATTTGGGAGAGGAGACGACATTCAAGGGAGAAGCTATGGACCCATAGTTCTCTATGAAGTTCCTGTAATACCCAGTGAGACCTAAGAAGGCTCTCAATTAGGTTTGAGTAGTAGGGGCGGACCAGTTGTGTACAGCTTGTACTTTGCTAGGCAAAGGTCTTATTTCACCTCCTCCTACCTCATGTCCAAGGTAGACCACTGTACTATGACCAATTTGACACTTGCTTGCCTTTATGGTCAGATGGGCCTGTTCCAGAGCCTGCAATACATATCCTAGGTGTTCAATATGATCTTTCCATGTAGGGCTGAACACTGCAAAGTCATCCAAGTATGCCATGCAGAAGTCCTCCATCCCATTCAGAACTTGATTGACCATCCTCTGAAATGTAGCAGGTGCATTCTTTAGTCCAGAAGGCATTACCTTGAATTGGTAAAGGCCAGCTGGGGTGGAGAATGCAGTTTTCTCCTTGGCATGGTCTGTCAGGGCTATTTGCCAATAGCCTGACGTTAGGTCAAATTTGCTGAGGTACTTGGCTGCACCAAGTTTGTCCACTAGCTCATCTGTCCTAGGCAAAGGATGGGCATCAGTCTTTGTGACTGCATTTAGAGCTCTATAGTCCACACAGAATCTGAACTCCTTGGATCCTGCCTTTGGTACAAGCACAACTGGGCTACGCCATGGGCTAGTAGAGGGCTCTATAACCCCGAGATCAAGCATCTTGTTGACCTCATTCCTTAAATGGGTTCTTACATTGTCTGACATTCTGTACCCCCTGCTCTTGACAGGCAAACAGTCACCAGTGAGTATATCATGCTGGCCCCAAGGGGTAAAGCCTGGTGAAAGTGAGAACAGGGAGGCAAACTGATTTAACAGTAACTTGCACTCATCCTGCTGGTCAGATGTGAGACTGGAAGAGAGATTAACTCCTTCCACTTGCTCATCTAAAGGTAAGCCTCTGAGGAGGTCAGGCAGAGGTTCACTCTCCTCCTCCTCCTGAGCTGAAGCTATAAGAAAAGCTCCTATGTCAGGTCTAGAGACATAAACCTTCAAATGGTTGGTGTGAAAGACTCTGGGAGCCTCCTTAGGATTGCCTTAGTCCACCAGAAGATCACCTCTCCAAGTTTACCCACAACTTTGAAGGACCCTATCCATTTGTCCTGCAAGTCCCTCTGCCTTAAGGGAACCAAAACAGGAACAAGCTGGTCTTGAGTAAACTCAACCATATTAGCCTTCTGGTCATGCAAATGCTTGACCAGAGCCTGACCAGCCTTCAAGTTATCACTTGCCTCTGCCATCATGTGTGACACTCTCCTCTGGAGACCTATCACATAGTCAGTCACTCTGACTGGCTTGGGGGAAGGAGCACTCTCCAACCCCGCCTCAATCAGGGCCAATGGACCTCTGACTGGATGGCCATAAAGACGTTCGAAGGGACTGTAACCTACTCCCTCCTGAGGGACTTCTCTATATGCAAAGAGAAGGCATGGCAGTAGAAGGTCCCACTTTCTTTTAAGGGGTTCTTCTAAAGCACCTATCATGCTCTTCATAGTTCTGTAAAACTTCTCCACCACCCATTGGTTTGGGGATGGTAGGCAGTTGAGAACTTGTAGGTGACTCCACACTTTTTCCACATGGCTTGCATGTAGTGGGACATAAAATGTGATCCCCTGTCAGATATCACCTCCTTAGGAAAACCTACTCAGGTAAAAATACCAAGTAGGGCCTTAGCCACAGCTGGAGCCGTAACAGTCCTCATAGGTATGGCTTCAGGATATCTAGTGGCATGATCCACTACAACCAGGATAAACCTGTTGCCTGAAGATGTGGGAGGGTCAAGAGGACCAACAATGTCAATCCCGACCCTCTCAAAAGGAACTCCCACCACTGGGCGAGGCACCAAGGGTGCCACATTCTTGGCTCCACTCTTGCCAGAGGTTTGGCAAGTGTGGCAGCTCCTGCAGAATTTGTCTACTTCTGAACCCATCTTAGGCCAGTAGAAGTAAAGGGAGAGCCTTTCCTTGGTCTTCTTAAAACTTAAGTGACCAGCCAAAGGTATCTCGTGGGCTAACTGCAGAAACTGGAGACAGTTCACTAGAGGTACTATAAGTCTTTTGCAGTCTCCAGGGGTTGACTCAGTCGGTTCACTGTAGAAGAGGCCATCTTTCCAGTCCAACCTATACTTCCCAGGCTCAGTCTCATTGAGCTGAGAAGCTGCCTGTAGGCGAAGACCTTCAAGGGTAGGACACTCTTTGTCCTTTGCTGAAATCTGTCCTGTTGGGTCCACCTTCTGCCAGTAAAGACTGCAGCTCAGGATGGTCAACAGGGTCAAGATCTCCTACCAGAGTAAGATCTTCTTCTAGATCTAATTCCTCAGTATCTAGCTGAACCATACAGGGTTGAACCACACACTCAGCCTCAGCTGGTGGAGGGGTCACAGATGGGACTTTGGACAGTCTTAGAGATGTCCTTCTGGTCACAGGAGTGCTTGCTGGTTTCTTGCTGGCAGACTTGGGTTTCCCCTTTGTCTCTTTCTGACCTGCAATAGCAGTAGGTAAATCCTGTGGATTGGGGTGATAGTTTCCTCTATCATGTCCCCAGGAGATCCTGTCAAGGTTCTCTCCCTTGCAGACCTTGTGAGCTCCTGCTTCCTTCTGCTGGGGCGCCTGGGGGTACTAGACACAACTCCAAGAGTGTTAAGGTCATTACCCAGCAGGACCCTCCCAGGTACGTTATTTTGCACACTTACAGGTATTCTGACAGTCATGTCATTACACTGGATGAGAGCTGGTAACTGGGGAACCATTTGCACAGGGCCTCCAGCTAACTTGGTTAGGTGTTTGGGTGCCTTAGCAACATCCTCCACCTTGAAAAACCATTCATCAACCACAGTTATGCTGGCTCCAGTGTCTCTGATGGCAGGGGTCTCCTGACCATTCACAAGAACACTATCTTTATAATACTCTTTAGTATTATCTGGGATTGAGTTATAGACATCTAAATTATGTTGTTCGTAAAGACTAAAGGACACTAAAGAAACACTAGCTGAGACTCTCATGGGCTCATCAGCTAGTAACTGAAAGTTTCCACTGGCTATAGGTACTTCATCCGCCTGGGAGAAGGCTATGGAGACAGTGTGGACCCCTGAAGGTTTACCCTTACATCTGGGATCCCCTTTCACATGGTCAGTTAACCCACAAACAAAGCATTTTCCAAATGTTCTCTGGAATGGGGGCTTGTTCTGACCTCCATCTGGTTTGGGACCAGATGGTACACTAGCCTGATTCGGTTTCCCTTGTGGCTTACCCTGATTATGGATTGGGCCCTCTTTTGGATTGGAATTATTGGAATTTTCTTTGTTGTGTTTCTTTGGCTGCTTTCCCGCATCCTTTTTCTGAGTTATCCCAGAATCCTTGTGAGTTGCCCTGTTGGCAACCCACAAGTCCGCAGCCTTAGCTAACTTCTTAGGATCCATCTCCTTTGAATCAGCCAAGTGCTATCTACGCTCAGGGGGGCAGACATCAAAAATAGACTCCAACATTACAAGATTCCTCAAACCTTCATAAGTGTTCACTTTGTAACCCTTGACCCAACCATCTAAGTTTTTCAAACATTCATACACCCAGGTAGCCCAAGGGGTACCATCATGCTTTTCGAGGGTTCTAAACCTCTTAAGATACTGGGAAGGGGTCTTCTCAAATCTAGCTATTAATGCTAGCTTCACACACTCATAATCCTTTTTATCCTGCTCCCCCAACTCCATTACAGCATCACTTGCATCAGGGGGAAGCCTAGAGAAAAGCCAAGGAATCAGCTGATTCCCTGAGACACCTTGAATCCCATGATTGTACTCAAACATTGCTAACCAATCCAAAACATCAAGTTTAGTCTCATACATACCAATCATTTCCTTTGGCATATGGGGTCTCTTAGGGCTGGAAGACCTAGAAGACTCTGGGAGAGAAGCATTTTCTAAAGACAATTTCTTCATTTCTAGTTCATGGTTCAGCTCCATTTCTCTGAACCTTAACTCTTGATGTTTCATGGCAGTTTGTGCATTGATACGTTTCACTTCCAATTCAAGTCTCATTTTCTAAAGTGAAATAAACTCAGGAGTAAGTATAGGACCTGTGTGGGTCCCTGTGGACAGAGGTTGTGCTTTCTGAGCAGGCAAAGGAGTTGTAGGGTTTCCTAACAAGGACTCATCTACTTCTTCTAAATCAACACTCTCCGAATCAGAAACATCAGTATCCACATTTGCTGGAGGGGTAGGCCCTTCTTACCCACTCTCTAGACTTTGTTTTCCCATTAACTTTGCAATCAATTCAGATTTTTTTCCTTTACCAGAGAGACTTCTCTCCCTACACATGGTTCTCAAAACCTCAGCAGTATAGTTTAAGAGACCCTCCTCAGTGTAGATTGGCATATTTGACATGATTACTCAGTTAAATAGAATTAGTGGTGTTTTAGCTTTGTGGTTAGTTGAACCCAAGCAATAGCAGCACTCTAAGTGTAATCACTCTACTTCCAAATCCTCACCGCTGACACCAGTGTTAGGTAGAATCCTGTGCAGTGCCCTTAGGGACCACTTCACACAATTAAGACTACAAGTGGTAATACAAATTCACCTTTGGTACAAGCCTGTACTACTATGTTAAAGTGGTAGCAGTAGCGGAGCAGCCAGGCTTATCTCAGGAGTAAATGAGCAGTAGCAGAGATTACACAAAGGGACCACAATTACTGGCACTCAAGCAAACACTGACTCAAAGTTTCAGGTAAAAAATATAAGTACATTTATTTTGAAACCATCTGTTATAAAACACAACACTTCTATAAATTCAAAACCACACGTGAAATACACTACACACAACCAATTCACTTGGTACAGTATAATTCAAGGTAAGTACCCTATATTTTAACGGACCGGTGTTGTGAAACAAAAGACATTACCGGGAATACATATGCGATCACTTTTTGACAGTAATGACAGTTCGGTCTTACTAAAGATATGCGTATCCGCGGAAAGAAATGTTACCGGGGAAAAAACACACTTAGCACCTTAGTTAACCAGAGAGAGTTGGGGGCAAAAATCATAGGCAATACTTTTGTCAGGGTAGACAGAATCAGAGAACACTCGTTCACAGAAATACAAGCGTCAATAGGCCGGAGCCAGTGTCAAGTGGAACCGGGTTCCTGTTGTCGAGGATCACACAGTCGGACAGTTCAAGATTCAACGTTGCCAGGAGTACTTAGATATCATCAACAGAGGAAGCAAAAGTTATAAGAAGGAGGGAAGATTAGGACAAGCCTTGGAAGAGGAGAAAAGGGATTCACCCTAGTTCCTCAAAGCAGAACGCAGTACCTTATTCAAGGAAGAAGCTGGTGCCACAGCAGTAGTTTCCTGCAGACCCACGGTTCCTGGAGCTTCGGTCATGGGGATGAGAATGAGGACATCTGGAGGGATCTGCACCACACAGAGATGAAGCCAGCAGCAGTGACAGTGAATAAAAGGTGCGCTCCTTTAAAACAGGAGAGGCTCTTCAGGTGGCTATCTGGACCACTACAGCAGTGTGCAGCAATTTCGACCATGAAAGGGATCCTCTGGCTGTGGAAGATGAGCTGGTTGACCCCACCAGGCTCAAGGGAAGAAGTCTCTGGACTGGATCTTCTCTAGTCGTCGAAGGGTAGATAGCTCAGGACTGCAGCAGGGCTTCACTGGGACGGGGTAGTTGCAACAGCCGTGTTCTTCTCCGCTTCTCTTCGGTTCCTTGTAGTTCCAGTGGCGACTCTGACTTCCAGTCCAAGAGTCCTGCCTTTTATGCGAAAATCCCCCATTCACACAGCCTGGCTGTCAATCACGCAGCAAGGGGGTTGTCCAGCCCAGACAACCACCTCAGCCAAGCATGGCAAAGTGCGACTTGGGTTTCCTAGGATACTCTGTGCAGGGGGTGACTACACCCCTCTCTCACATTCAGCCCACCTAGACACCCAGGTGACCAGAGGAGGGCTTCTTGGCAGAAGCCCGCCAAAAGACAGTGAACAAAGGAGTCAAACCAGGTTTGCCGCTCAAAGTAAAACACAAGAAGGACTTTAACAAAAAGAAATGGCAACTAAACCGGACCGGAGCCAAAAGAAAGAGTATTTGGTCAAGCGGGTTTATGTTCGAGGTTAATATAATAGCCTAAAACAATGCCACGTTTCTATAGTATAATCGCGGTAGAAGAGTTAGGGTAGATACCACTGCCACCAGCCAAGTCTAAATGTTAAAAGAGCAAAACAAAGCTCTAGGAGGTACAGATAAAAAAAGGCTAAGGATTAACCCTTTCCAATACTCCATGTAAGATGGGGTGTACTGGATCTGCGGTTATTTGACTATGTAAAGTTAATGGCAACTTTACCCTTTTCTGGGGGACAGTAGTCAGCCCCAGAAATGGAGTCGGTGGGAAGTCTAAAAGACAATCGTGTGTTACTGCACTGCAAGTGCTGTGTAGCACACAAAAGAAGGGGGCTACTGAAGTGGTGTACTCCAGAGTCCACAATCACAAAAACAGATGAAATACACATGGCAAAACATGGGTAAGAGTGGGGGAAAAGCTCTCACTCTTACCAAGTGGAAAAAATAACTCCAGAAATCCAGCAAAGCTGCTGAGGAACTCACTAGATAAGGGAAATTAGCCATTGAATGAGAATTCTCCCTAACATAGCGGCCATGAGAAGTAAGCCAATGTCTCTATTTAGTGACCGTTAAGTTTCATCTATGTCGCGCTGCAAATAAAATGACAAGCTGCAAATAAAATGATGACCTTCCCCTCCATTATTTGTATCTTCCTCTGCAAGCGCATTAATTACGCATTAAAACAAATGGATAATTTTCCTCTCTGACCTGACGTACACTTTGCCATATACTAAGCCGAGTTGGACTTGAGTCCGCATAGGATCACACAAGACAATTGTGAGTATCAGGTACCTTGGCTTTAAACTAAATAACCAAATAATGTTAATAGCACAGGATCCATAATTGAGGTTCATGTCTCTATATTGCAGGAGAGACATCAAACTGACGTGGAGCACCACTTTTTGATAGCATACACGCCAGGATTCATTCCAATTACCGATTCACCGGCCCCTGGTAGCCCAGAGGAGGTGAGTCGGTTCTATGCAGCTGATTAACACAGCTGTAACCTATATCACTAAGAGATTTTGAGTAAGTGAAGATGACAATATGGGGGTCTATGAGACCGATTTAGTCCCTTTTTATCTTTTGTTCCCCAGAATTGAGGCTCTTGTGTTACACATCCCCCACCTTGCTGTGCTATGAAGAGGCAAAGCGAAACTGGCGAATTGCACTCCGTCCTGAGGAAGGTTGAACAAAATAACCGGGCAAGGGGACCTTACCCTTGTTTGAGAACTCAACCGAAACATATGTCGACAACAGTTTTCTTTACCCCTGAATATGTACAGAGGGTCACATTATAGAATTTTAGAGTGTTAAAGTGACATTTATGTGATTAGTATTTGTGATGTTAATAATACATTACCTTATTGTCCAAACGTATGCAAGTATGATGGATGCCTGTGTGAGTTATGAATGAATAGATAGTGGAGGGATGTGTTTTTTGTACACTGAGCCTAATTTATTTAAGCAATATGCCCCCATAGTTATAGGCCCCGAGCGAAGCGAGGGCCTTAACGAAGGCCCCGGGGCATTACCAGAGTCGGTAATTCCCCTGCCGCGAGGGGCATATAGCTATTAGTACCCCGGCCCGCAAAAACTGCGTGACCGGGGCACTAAAAGCTTTTTTTTTGTCCCGAAACGCTGTGGCGTTTCAGGAGAAAAAAAAATGACTACGAAAAAAATGGCCGCCATGGAAAGGGAAAACCGAGTCCGTTTTCCCTTTCCATGGCAGCCATCGGGAGCGGACGCGCTGGGAACACAACTTAAAAAAAAAGATCAAAAAGAAGGTAAGTGGGGTTGGGAGGGCGGGAGTGGGCTGGAGGCTTCCCTCGTCCCCCGCCGGGGACTCAAGAACAAGAAGGTAAGTTGGGGGCGCAGGTGGGAGGGAGGGAACGGAAAAAAAAAAAAAGGCGAAAGCAGCCTCTCAGCCACGGGGAGGCTCGGAGCAGGGAGGGCCCCGCTTCGAGTATCCTCAATGGCTGAGGGGCTGCCACGCCCCCTGCCGGGGACAAAGGCCGTGGAATCCCGACGGAGGGATTTCCGGCCTGGTATTGACTCGCCGGGTACTAATACATTTTGTACAATTGGTTGTTTGTATTTTTACAATAAATGTGATGTTACTATGAGTTAAGAAATAGTAATCAGTCATCTTTGGTGTAGTTGGTCCACCCCTCTCCTTTATTCACATAAAAATGCCACATGGATTCTTTGCTCTCTCTACTAATGTTAGTGTATCTGGTGATTAAATACAGGGTCCCAAATGCTTCCTTGTCTCTCTTTGAATAATTAACCTGTTATTTAAAATCCAAGTAGTACATGTGTGATCTAAGCAGAAATTCAAAAGAATGCTTGATTATGACGGTTCATGCCCTTATCTTGCTTGGCCAATGTTGAGCTATTTAGCTTTCATATGTGCTCAGCGCTGTTCTGCTCCTATCTGCATGTCTGTGTAATAAGCCGCCGAACCTCGTTCTTCTTCTGAGGCTCCATTGCAAGCTAATCGTGTGCACTTAATATTCTTTCAGAGGGCCAATGAAATGTAATCTCGAGTGTGAATTGCAGAGACTTGCATTAGCTCACTCAACATGTTGCTCCAATGTGCATTTTGTTTTTTTGCTAAGTAAGCTTTTGGGCGGGTTTACTGTCGATGACCTCATTCGTTAGCAAACGCCCCTGTGTTTAATTGGGTTCTTATCCATGCCCAATCTGCTGGACTGCTTGCTTTTTGAGCTTAGAGGAGGGTATTTTTTAAAAGGGGTTTGCCTGACGTTAAATCACATTGCAGAATGACTGTAGGCCTTTCATTTGACTGCAGTCCTTTCCTTTGCCTGTAAGGTTTCATTTGTTCATTGTTAAATGACGTAAGCCATAAATCAAACAAAGTATATGCATCTAACTAGTAATTTCAATAACCACACCTTTTCTTAATGCTTAAGAAAGGTATGTATGTGGGCAATTCATGCATATATGTACTTGAGGCCATATGCAGGCTCTATAGCAAGGGTATATTTACCTGCAGTGAATGCACAAACTTAGTGTATTATGCAATATATTAACCCCGCTGATTAAACTGTATACATGTGAGCATGCATACTTGGGTGCCGTTTGTATGCTGTGCATAATTCTAAGTACCAGTACCCAGGTATCCTGTAACTCTCTGCAGCTGGTCACAATGCAGATTGTTGGTGTTTCAAAACCTATATCTACTGTAACATAGGCCTAATACATGACAAAGTTGTTCCCTGAACTTCGGGTGGTTCATTTCCATGCAAATATGCATGGGTAGGGAGTTGCAAGGTTTGGTAGCCAATATGTAGAATGACTATTCCCCTTGTCTCCTTCTTTTGAAGTCTGTAACAAGGACTAGAGTGGCGTTACTCGATCTATGTGTCCTGCAGGGTATGTAATGGCCTTGTAAAACAAGCTGCGCCCTTTCCATTGTAAGCACAATGGGCCATGCAGACGGTTTTGGAATGTGTTTTCTTCTTGATGGAGAGCCAAGTGAGCATGTGAAGTGCAGGGTTCATATGTTCAAACCTTTTTACCTGAAGGAGTGATCTGGATGCTGCGTGTTGTGCTCTTTGTAGGGTTTCCATGGTTTCCATGGGATATTCCAGGAGTCTGAGATAAAGGCTATTTGTGTAATCCAGTCTTGTTAGTACTAGTGATATCCCGGCCATGTTCTTGTGAGTGAAGGACAGGTACAGTAAGTTGGGTTGTAGAGTACGAAGTCTGGAAAAAAATTCTTCTTAGAATGTCTCTAACTTTGGGTCGTCTGTCCATTGCTGTTCCGAGATTCCTTACTGCAAATAATGTCATTGGGCCCAACTCATCAGAACAACCAACTGAGGCGGTGTATCATGGGACTGTACTGCAAAGCATGAGTTCTGTTTCAGTAGGGCTGAGGTTCAGTCTGCTTGCTGTCATCTATGCGTCCACATCTCTCTAGGTCTGGTGAGTTTGTTGAGGTTTTTATTTCCAGTTTTTAGATTGTGTGTCATTGGCTTAGTTTTAGCAGCCAAGGCTGGATAAACTGTGCAGCACCAGTATGCGTGTCATGTAAATGTTGAAAAGGAGAGGCGACTGTGGATCCTTGGTGTATTCCATAGGCCACACTCTGTCGGTGAGGAAATGGGGACACTCCTTTTATTCCAATCTTTCTCCGTCTTCTTAGAAGAAGGTCGTGGTTAATGGCTTCAAAGGCTGCTGATCTGTCTGAAGGAATGAGTGCACTCTCAGAGTTAACATGCAAGCTGTTCTCTAGTGTGTCCCAAATTGAGCACGTAGTTGAATCGTTACCCGTCGTTGGTCTAAAGTCAGGATGTGCCTCGTAAAGAAAGTTGTTTGTTTTAATGATTCTCAGAGTTGACCGCATATGAATTGTGCAGTATTTTCCCAATCAACAGAGTGTTTGAGATTGGGTTTGCAGAGTAATTTGGGTCCACTGACTAATATGAATGACTTAAAAAAGATCCCATTCCCCAAAGTCACTGAATTATTGAGTAGTGATAAAAACACAGGCATCAGTTCCAAAGGTTTTGTGATGTGTTCATATAAATTATGGAGCGGAGACCTTCTGGAGATCGTGCAGGTCTGCAGGGTAGTGGATAGGGCCCCCTGGGAGAAGACGCGAAGTAGGATAGCAATGGGGTGATTGGCGCCAGAGGTGATGTCTCCTTAGCAGTGTAGGGAAGAGGTGGTACTTTATTATTATTATTAGTAGTAGTAGTAGTAGTTTTTTTTTACAGTGCACCCGCTTATCAATTAAATATTATCAAGGTGTTCTTGAATGTGTAGTACCTTTTGGCTTGAGTGCGTCGTGAACTGTTCGCCCAGTTCTTGAGTCAGGATTGGGGTTGTGTTGATTGCTGCTGCGACTTTATATTCTTGAATGATCTCGAACAATTCCTTTTGACTGTGTTTTGTTGATTTGATGTGTTGTGATTAGAGCGCTTTCTTAGCGTTGATGGGGTTTACTTTGCACAAACATAGCTGTTGATGGTAGGCAAATCTGTCTGGTTGCAACGAAGTATTGTTTCCTCCAGATTCTAAAGCACCCATTATTATCAAGGTCTTCCTGAATGAGTAGTATATTTTTATTGAAGTGCGCCCTGGTCTGATCCATAGTTCTTGAGTTGGAATTGGGCCTCTGTTGACTGCTGCCTGGGCTTTACATTCTTGAATGATCTTGAACGATTCCTATTGACTGAGTTGTGTTGATTTGATGTGTTGGTAGTAGCTTTCATGACTTTGATGACGTTTACCTGTAGACACATAGCTGTTGGTAGGCAACCTGTCTGACTGTAAGTTGCATTCTCTGTAGTTTTTCTCGAGGTTTCGATTCTATTTCTAAATGTGATGCAATTTCAGACTGTACCATGTCACAAAATTCTTCTTGTGTGGGTTTTTGAAAGATTTTATTTTCAGTTTTCCCGCTGTAGCCAAGGTAATGAAGTTATGAAGGTTGTGCAGTTGCTCATCCAGAGTCTTTCACAGTGGGTCTGATTTGATGGTTGGCTTATTTGATTCCTGGATTTCTATTAGCATGTTGTTAATAGAAATCCAGTGCAACATATTTTTCGGAACCAGATTATAATCCTTATAAGAATGACTGTTGTTAATGACTACAAATCACAATTTATTTTATTGATAAGATATATAAAGTGAGATATCTAAATTAAGTATTCTGTAACACATTTTGACAAAGATCCTGGCAGTGCAATCTATTAAGGGCTAACTGTCATGCAAGGCTGCTTTCCACTGCTGTCACTGCATTGGCTAGGCCAGACTGCTGGTGATCTAGTGTGCTAGGTGCAGATGTGTCTAGCAGGAAATCAAGCACTTCCCTGATGGACAAAGGGAAGCCCTGAGCTAACTCCCCACGGGGCGGCACTTCCCTGATTTTCATGCCGAGAGGACAGTGCAAGCACTAGCAGGGAAGGCCACTTCAGAACAAAAGTCCGAGAACGAGGGTGTGGTACTTCTGGTGATGGGACCACAACAATGGAGGCACAGACAGGACTATATCGGAAATTGTCCAACAGGCAAGGCACAGGATGAGGCAGGAAGGAGTCAGGAGGACCAGAAAACCACTGGAACCAGGGGAAGTAGACAGTACCAAGTAGAAGGGGGTAGCACGAGGATAAGGACCAAGAGCTGACAGGGAGAAGAGAGAAAGAACTGGCCCAGCACAAACAAGAAGGACACAGGGCAGGCAGGACAAGGAGGAAGAGCTGGAGCCCAGGGCAAGCTAACGTAATCAGGAGAAAGGAGTGAACAGACAGCCAGGAGATTAATCACATTGAGGCGTGCTCAGCATAGCCCTCACCACGTTTATGTATACCATAGCAAAGTGAGGCCTGGAACACAAGTTGTGGTTTCTGCAGCAACCCGCAAAGACTTGTGACACTGTTGTGCACTGTAAAAGTGGGGGGGGGAGAAGGGAGCCCACCCTAACCCAACAATGGTGCCTCATTGCAAGCAGGCCCCCTTCCAACCCCTGCTTACCTACGGTGATGGTGGCCTACAGGCCACAGAAGCAGCCCATCAGCAGGGGAAGACGTACACTGGGAAGACCCCACAGATCGCGGTGGCCTACCTAGAAAGGAGGGCCAGAAAACTCTGCAACACCTTCCGCAGGGCATAGTAGGGATAGAAACGGCACAAAGGGGTGTTGCATCCATAACAAAACTGGAAGGCTCTAGCAGATTATGTCTGCTGGAGACTGCACCCACAGGGAGCCTGTCAGAATCCAGAAGGTGCCTCATCCACTAGTCCCCAGGGATCTGTCATCCAGTGGCCAGGACATGGCCATCACTTTTGGATCCAGTTCCTGGGGGTAGACAGGTGCAGAATCACCTGGGTGAGGGGTCTTCGGGGAAAGGAACTCCGGATGGTGGGAAGTGGTATCCCCTTCCCTATAACACCTTTAGCCCATCCAACCCGGTACTATATTTAGGAAACTCTACCCCCTCCCACTTTTACAACATAAACACTTTCTCACTGACCACCCGCTCTACGGGAAAACAGACTAACACCCGATCCGTCTACCTGACATGTCCCAATACTATGGCCAGGTGAGGTCAGGCAATTATCGACAATCACTCACACCTGACTTCCATTACACTTTCCCACATGGATAAAAGGCACGCTCTGAGCGAGGCAAAGCACACGAGGAAACAACAGTTCCAAGATGGCAGTTTAACAAGAGGAGAAAGACGGTGAAACAGAAGGGGATTTCAAGGAGAGAAGTTCCCTTAACCTTTTCAACACGGAACCGTTGCTTTCATGAAAACTTGAGAGAAAGCATAAGACCAGGAAACCAAGCTAAAGAATCCTGCATTGTGTGTCGTAGGTACCCGGGGCCCTCCTGTGTCAGTAATCAAGGCAGGGAGATCTCCGGCCACCGTGGTAATGTCCTTGGCTCCAAGAACAAAGCCGCTTCAGTGAAAACAACATAGCTGATGAGTTGGGGAGACCGATATGAGACCAGTCTGTGTTGAAGGCAGCGTTGCAAGCAGCAACATTGTATGGTGAGCACTTGAATGAACATTGTTAAAACGCGTGTGATAAGAGACGCAAATGAAGTTAAAGCTGCTGATGAGTGATTGAACTTTAAAGCAAGTTGCAATACCTTTGACTGAGTGGTCCAGCACCGAGTGGGTGCTCAATCGAAGGTCTCTGTAATGTACCCTGGTGAAAAGTGATACAAGTAGATAAAGTTGATCCGAGCCCAGAGGAGGGACATGAATTGAATAAGTGTGTATCGAACTAGTCCTGCAACGGGTCAAATCAAATCCTGAGCACAGTCGAAAGACTTTGATTTCCATACAGTAAAGAAAGTTTGGAAAAGTATATGGATTTGGTCCGAGCCCAATAGAGGCAGATCAATTAAAAGCTTTGTGTTAAAGTGGGTCTGAGCCCGGTGGGTGGGTCCCAGGGTGAATCGAAAATCACCCAAGAAGTTATACATGAGAACCTTAGGGAGATATGAACTTTTAAAGTTTGTTTGTCGCATCAGACCTCCGAAGTAAGAGACTTTGAATGGCAAAGAGACTTTGACATAAAAGGACATGATACAGAGATTTTAACTGTATCCTCGTGCTAGAGAAGCCAGAGACTGTGCTAAGCTTGAGTGTGCCCCCTTGTCCCATGCTGAAAACGTGGACAAGGGAGGCCAACGACTTGAATATCCTGATAGATCATTTCTTGAACACTTTTCTTTCTGCATAACATTGTTTGCCACACTACTTGTATTTAGAAGTAAGGATTGGCAATAGGTTTATTAGTACAGGCCGCTTTTATCTTGACAAGATGCCACTAGGACTGTAGTATTATTTGATGGTCGTAGCTTGCTCCCATCTTTAGATCTAGGTTTACTGTTTGTTACCATGCCTTCCTTACCTATGGTGTCAGGGGTGGGATGTGACTCAATTGAGACAACTTGGGGAACCCTAAAGTTCCAGAAACTAGTCATAGAGCCTCAGATCTCTCTATCGCCATGAAAGAATCCATAGACTTTGATATCTGTTGCAGCAGAAAAGCTACTATCCCTCCAGGGAAAATAGGAATGATTCCTACAGACTTAAGGCCTCATTACACGGTAGGCGGTAAACCAGGGTGCTATTAGCACCATGGTTGCCGCCGGTACCATACCGGTACCACCATGGAGAAAAGGGCTATTACCACCCTATTCCAAGGTTGGCGGGGCGGTAATTCCCCCTTTCTCCATGGCCCTTCCCCATTCCCATTTTTGCCCCATAGCCTTCAATGGGAATGGGGAAGGGGCTAATTACGGTACCGCAAATTGCGGTACCGTAATTAGCACCAAGGTCCCTTTGCGGGTCCCAACTTTAACGGCTGGTCTACACCAGCCGTTAAGGTCGGGTCCCGCAAAGGGTCCTCGTAGTAAGGCGGTAAGGGTTTACCAGTACCGGTTCCCTTACCGTACTGGTAAACCCTTACCGCCTACCGTGTAATGAGGCCCTTAGTCTTGATACCCCCCTCCTGGGTGTTATATAAGATTGGCTCCAAAATCTGGCCTGGAGGTTCAGTCTAGAAATCCTAGCAGGCGTCATAGATCCTGACTTCTGGGGAGACATAAAGGTTCTCCTACAGAACCATGGCGAAATTCCATTTGAAGTACATAATGGGAAAAAATTGCACAGGGAATTCTTGAAAGGGCTCTATTTCCCCATTTTATGGAGAGTGAACCAGAAGATGCTTAGTTTTTGTGGCGGCTGATGAACCATCTACCACTGAGGCAAAAAGAGAAGAAGAACCTACCATCCTTTCCAACCTAACCTTCACCCAGTGAAATGATCCAGCACTTGCAGAGGCTTTCTTGCAGGTGATTCCTGAAGGGGAAGGATTAGGGAAAGGAACTCCCTTTTTCTTCCTAAGGCAAGGATTACTGTACAAAAAAGAAACATCTGCAGAAGGCCTAAGTAAAACTTGTTTACTAATCCTCAAGACCAATCGGAAGATTGTGCTAGAGATTGCACATTCTCATTTGACAGGGGGTCACTTAGGACAATGGAAGACCCAGTGTATTGCTCTCGCCTGAAAAGTGCACAGAACAACCATAAATCACGAATGCAATTATGGAGCAAATGCTTCAACCCATAAACAGACAGACACAATAACTCACAGCCACACACTCTTTAGAAGATAATCAGCTCTTTACGGCTATTTATTCAAAGATTACAAGTACATAGAAATAACTCATAAAACTAATATGGGCATAGATCATAAAAGAAGTAAAGAAGTCAAAAAGAAATACATCACCATGTTCGAGAGGCGACTATGTTCGCAAGATCACGCAAATGCACCAGTGTAAATAATACTATGGGCCTCATTACACGGAAGGCGGTAAGGGTTAACGGTCACCGGTAATGGTACCGGTGACCGTTAACCCTTACCGCCTTATTACGAGGTCCCTTTGCGGGTTGGTACTTTAACGCCTGCTTTTTAGCAGGCGTTAAAAACCAACCCGCAAAGGGCCCAGGGTGCTAATTACGGTACCGCAATTTGGGGCAAAAATGGGAATGGGGAAGGGCAATGGGGGAAGGAGGAATTACCGCCCTGCCAATCTTGGAATAGGGCGGTAATTCCCCTTTCCTCCAAGGCGGTGCCGGTATTTTACTGGCATGGACCAAGGTGCTAATAGCCTACCGTGTAATGAGGCCCTATGTCTTGCAATCATACAGTGATAACTTCTAGTCATTTGAATCATGTGAAACTTCCAACAGGATGGCTCTTTTGATGTGGTAACATTGCATATACTTATATTCCAGCTAACATTTCTGGAGGTCCATGTGCTTTGACTCGATTAGGACTAATGATGTTTCCTTTACACTCAGCGATAACTCGAGGTAAAAGGTCAACTTTTGAATCTGTAGGGCTATCTCCTGACTGTGATTCACATGTACATTTGCTATCAGAAGCTGAGGTTCTAGCATTAACCCTTTCATTAGTGGGTGTTTGGGGTTTAGCTGCTGGAGGTTACAAATCTTTGATGAAATTAGCATGTTTAGTAGTTAAAAGCCTTAATCATACTTCGCAAGCTTTAGAAGAATTACTCCTTGATAGTCAAGTTATTAGAAAAGCAACTTTACAGAACAGAGCTGCTGTTGATTACCTATTGCTGAAACATAATTTAGGGTGTAACGCTTTTGAAGGTATGTGTTGTTTCAATTTATGTGACCACTCACAATCTATGGAAAGTCATATTCGAGGTTAGAGGGATCTCATTTCTCAAGTGTCTCAAGATCGTAACAGAAACTGGTGGGATTGGTTATTTTCATTGATACCTGATATTGGGGGTACACTATGTTATATTTTTGCTTGCATTTTTATTATTCTGTCTATTATAATTGCTTGTTGTTGTTGTTGCCTTCAATGAGTTCCCAATTTAGTTTTAACATTTCGTAGGTTTCAGAGACCAGTTCCAGTGCCACCTGGCTACGGAAGATAAATATCCAAAGGGTGGAATTGTTATGCTTGATTTATGCTTGATTTATGCTTGATTCAAAATGGCCTGTGCGCGCAATGCATTCTGGGAGCGCTCGGAGCCATATTGGATATTTACTTCACTCTGCAGTGAAAGGCTGCACACATTTTGCTGAAGTGTTAGATTCACAGTGCTGAGACAAACATGCTTTTCCAAACTTGGTATGCAGTCAAGGCCATTTCTGCTGGGAAAGCTAACATTGTTATGGCTTGCTACTGTTCTCCGTGGAGCGTGTTTTTAGAGCAGGGAGGCCCTGCGTTCCTTGGGCGGAGCTCTCGATTGACCCAGCTGGCAACCGACGGCTGTTCCTCAACTGCGCAGGTGCAATTTCCAGAAGGTTCGAGAATTAACTCCCCTTTGTGGAGTGTCTATATATGCGGAAACCCGGAGGAGGTCAGGTGAGACTTCAGCCAGAGAAGGACGCTCTGTCTGGCCTTCCTGTGAGCTGTGGCACTCTCGGCCTGGCTGTCCCCGGGGTCTTCCAGCCGTTTCTGGACGAGATGAGGAATTATATTACGCTCATTACGCTATTATATGATGTATTTCTTTTTGACTTCTTTACTTCTTCTGTGATCTATGTCCATATTAGTTTTATGAGTTATTTCTATGTACTTGTAATCTTTGAATAAATAGCCGTAAAGAGCTGATTATCTTCTAAAGAGTGCGTGGCTGTGAGTTATTGTGTCTGTCTGTTTATGGGTTGAAGTATTTGCTCTATAATTGCATTGGTGATTTATGGTTGTTCCGTGCACTTTTCAGGGGAGTGCAATACACCCAGGCGCACATCAGTGGGAAGTTTTACTAGCGAGATATCCATGCTGATATAAAGAACTTCATTCAGATATGTCAAATATGCCAGAAAACCAGTACACATATTCCCTTGCATGCCCCAGTGAACCCTTTACCAATAATAGAAGTCCTTTTCTCCCCGATTGGGATGGATATCATTGGACCATTGGAAACCTCTAGACTGGGTAACAAATATGGCCTTGTAATCGTTGATTATGCTACCAAATACCCTGAGGCATTCCCTATGCGGAAAAACACAACCCAGCAGATTTTAAAACATCTATTACCATATTTTTCCAGGATTGGCTTTCCTAAGGAAATTCTAACAGATCAGGGTTTCAATTTTATGAGCGAACTCATAGTTGAAGTCAAGGAATTGCTCCATATTGCCACCTTAAGAACCTCGGTTTATCACCCCGAAACATACGGATTGGTAGAAAGATTTAATAAAATGATCCTAAGAAATTTGGTAGATAAGGACGGGAAGGACTGGGATTGCGTGATCCCCTGGGCCCTATTTGCAGTAAGAAAGACCCCTCAGGCAGCCACTGGATTCTCTCCTTTCAAACTACTCTATGGTAGAGAACCTAGAGATGTCTGAGACATGCTCCTGGAGACATGGGAAGAAAGAGTAGAGGCACCTATTCCCCTTTTGCAAACAGCTACCAGATTGCGAAAGCACATGAAACTTGATCAAAATCTAGTCTATACACGTATGGAAAAAGCCCAAGTACAACAAAAGTCCACCTATGACAAAAAGGTAAACTTAAGATTGTTTTCAATAGGACAAAAGCTATTAGTCCTCTTACCTACCTATGAAAATAAACTTGTCTCAAAGTGGCATGGGCCGTATGAAATATTAGAATGAACAGAGACCTAAGGTAGCCCAACCTGACAGGAAACAAAAGACCCATCTCTACCACGGAAAATCCTTCCACCACCACTGCCACAATATTATGTTTGGTACCAGAAGAAACAGATAACTTTGAATTAATTCCCCAAGAGCTACCTAGTCAACAACAAGAAGACTTAAAAGATTTAGTCATAAAATTCCCTGATGTATTCTGTGAGAAAACAGGGCGAGTGCAAGGCACTTATCATTATATCAGAATTCCAAAGGGAAATGTGGTCCATTTGAAACCATATAGACTCCGGGAAGCCCGTAGACAGATTGAGGAAGTGAACAAAATGCTATGGGCAAATATTAAAACCTGATTGTTCCTGGAGGTTTTGCATAGACTTACAACAGGTCAACGCCATGTCTGACTTCGATGCCTGTCCCATGCTGTGCATTGACAAATTGATTAATAAACTCGGAAAGGCCACTTTCCTATCAACCCTAGACTTACCCACGGGGTACTGGCAGCTCCAAGTGCATGGGCTTGATGAGAAAAGACCCCTTTCTCAATGCCCCAGGACTATTCCAGTTCAAAGACCTCCCTTTTGGCTTACATGGGTCCCCAGACACTTTCCAATGGCTTATGGACAGGATATTACAGCCCTACTCCGATTTCTGTGGGGCATATATTAACAACATAGTCAATTATAGTAAGACTTGGGAAGAGCATCTTTTCCATCTCTTTACTATTATGAGAGCCCTCAGAGAAGCTGGCGTAACTGCCAGTCCATTCAAATGTAAGCTAGCCCAATCAGCCGTGAAATACATCGGCTTCTTTGTAGTGAATGGCAGCGTCCAACTGCAATGAGAAAAAGTGCAAGCCGTCCTAGATACCCCCATCACCTAAAACCTGGAGAGACCTAAGAGCATTATTAGGGTTAATTGGTTATTACTGTAGGTGTGTCCCTAATTTTTCAGACAAAACAGCTAGGTTGACAGATAAAGTAAGGAACGCTGAACCCGAGAAGATTCATTGGACTGACGAGGACAAGGTGTGTTACAACAGCTTAAAACAAACCCTGTGCCAGAACCCGATCCTAAAGGTTAGGTGCAGTCTTGTCACAAGTTTGTGATGGATTAGAACATCCTATCCAATTCATAAGTCGAAAACTCTTCTCACGTGAAAAAAATGACTCTGTGTTAGAATTAGAGGCCTTTGCCATCAAATGGGCCATCACCCATCTAAGATACTCCCCCCTAAGAAGAAAGTTCCCTCTTGTCATAGATCACTCTCCATTAGTATGGATAAGCCTCTAACCGTCAAGTCATGCAATGGTTCCTAGACCTGAAACCCTACTGTTTCACTGTGGAGCACCGAAAAGGTAAAGACCAGGGGAACGTCAATTTCCTTTCCCGGTTTCCCTATGAAACAGATGTGGCTACATCACATAGGGGAAGGGTATGTGAGAAACCAGAAGGTGTCTCATCCACTAGTCCCCGGGGATCTGTCATCCAGGTGGCCAGGACACAGCCATCGCTTTTGGATCCAGTTCCTGGGGGTGGACCAGTGCGGAAGGATCACCCGGGTGAGGGGTCTTCAGGGAGTAGGAGTGTGACACCGGATGGTGAGACACTGTATTTCCTTCCCAATAAACACCTTCACCCCATCATACCCGGTAGGATATTCAGGAACTCTGCCCCCCACCCCGTTTTACAACATAAACACTTTCTCACTGACAGCCCGCTACAAGGGATAACAGACTAACACCCAAGCCGTGTACCTAACATGTCCCAATACTATGGTCAGGCGAGGTCAGGCAATTATCGACAGTCACTCACACCTGACTTCCATTATACTTTGCCACACAGACAAAAGATTGAGCACGAGAGCATACTCTGAGCGAGCCAAAACACACAAGAAAACAGCAGTTCCAAGATGGCAGTTTAACAAGAGGAAAAAGATGACGAAACAGAAGAGTATTGCAAGGAGGGAAGTGCCCTTTACCTTTTCGACAAGGAACCTTTGCTTTCATGAAACCTCAGGAGAAAACATAAGACCAGGAAACCAAGCTGAAGAATCCTGCATTGTGTGTCTGAGGTAACCGGGACCTTCCCGTGTCAGTAATCAAGGCGGGGAGAATCTCTAGACACTGTGGTACTGTCCTTGGCTCCAAGAACAAATCTGCGTCAGTGAAAGCAACACAGCTGGTGAATTTGGGAGACCGGTACGAGACTGGTCTGTGCTGAAGCCAAGTTGCAAGCAGAAACATTGTATGGCGAACGCTGGAGCGAACATTGTTAAAACGCGGTGATAAGAGGCGCGAATGAAGTTAAAACTGCTGAAGAGTGATTGAACTTTAAAGCAAGTTGCAATACCTTTGACAGAGTGGTCCGGCACCATGTGGGTGCTCAATTACAGGTCTCTGCAAGGTACCAAGCTGAAAAGTGGTAAAAGTAGATAAAAGTTGATCCGAGCCTGACGGAGGGAGATCAGTTGAATAAGTGTCAATCGAAGTGGTCATGCGGCGGGTCAAGTCAAATCCTGCGCACAGTCGAAAGTCTTCGATTTAAACACAGTAAAGAAAGTTTAGAAAAGTATATGGATTTGGTCCAAGCCCAACAGAGGGAGATCAATTAAAAGCTTTGTGTTAAAGTGGATCTGAGCCCTGCGGATGGGGGCCGGGGTGAATCGAAAATCACCCAAGAAGTACATGAGAACCTTGAGGAGAAAGGAACTTTTGAATGTTTGTTTGTCGCATTAGGCCCTCTGAAGTAAGAGACTTTGAATGGCAAAGAGACTTTGGGCCTCATTCCGAGTATGGCGCTAACCAATGGTGCTATTAACGCCTTGGTTGACGCCGTACCCGGACCGGCAGCGCCTTGGTGGATGGCGGAATTACCGCCCCATTCCAAGGTTGGCGGGGCGGTAATTCCCCAATCCACATTTACCCTTCCCCATTCCCATTCTTGCCCCATAGGGCATAATGGGAGTGGGGAAGGCGTTAATTACGCCACCGTAAATTACGGTGGCGTAATTAACATCAAGGTCCCTTAGCGCCATGGTTTTTAACACCTGCTAAAAGCAGGTGTTAAAACCTCCATGGCGCAAAGGGAACTCGGAGTATGGCGGTAAGGGATTACCGCCACCGCTCTCGTTAGCGGTGGCTGCTATCCCTTACCGCCATACTCGGAATGAGGCCCTTTGACATAGAAGGCCCTGATACTGATGTTAAGAACTGCATCCTCGTGCTAGAGAAACCAGAGACTGTGCTGAGCTCGAGCGTGCCACCTTGTCTCGTGCTGAAAACATGGGCAAGGGAGGCCAACTGCTTGACTATCCGGACATCTAATTTCTTTAACACTTTTCTTTTTGAATAACATTGTTTCCCACACTATTTATATTTAGAAGTAAGGATTGGCAATAGGTTTATTATTATAGGCCCCTTTTATTTTGACAAGACATCACTAGAACTGTGTTATTATTATTTGATGGTCGTAACTTGCTCACATCATTAGATTTAGGTTTAGATAGGCGTTTTTTAAACCCTATTGAAGTTCAATAAACAACCTTGAACTGTGATCACTTGTTTCTGTCTTATTGTTTGATACCATGCCTTTCTTACACAGCCGCACTCATTTGTAATAATAAACAAAGGCCCCACAAAGGCTTTAACCCCACTATGCCACCAGGAAATATTATTTAAAAAAGGCCCTGTAGGTCTTCAGCAACACAATGTCCTTGGACCCCTCCCATGGCCTTCTCCTGTCACACCCCCTGGAGTCATGTAAGCTATTCGTTAAGGTAAGTGGACAATCCTGGGAGCGGGTGAGGTATTTAAGTAAGCCTGGGTGAATGCTTTAGTATGGGTTAGTTCGGTGGGGACAGGAGATGGTGGGGGACGTCCAGGAGACCAGAAGAGGCAAGAGCAAAATGATTGCAGAGTATATTATAGGAAGGGGGTCTTTGGAATGTTTGAGTATGAGAGCAGAGAGTGTGAGTAGTAGCGGTAGAGTAGGAATAGGAGTAGCAGATGTGTAGTGGTAGGAGTGGCAGAAAGGGAAAAGGGGTGTGCAGGCCCCCATATTCCTGGGTTCTGTGATAGTGAAATGGGTGAGTGGGACGTTTTGTCCCTGGGTTCTATGATAGTGAAAGGGGTGAGCAGGGCACCATATACCTGGGTTTTGTGATAGAAAAAAGGGTGAGCAGTGCACCATATACCTGAGGTTCGAGAAGTAATAGTAGTATTTTGGAGTGTAGAGAGTAGGTTGCAGGAATAGCAGGGTAGCGAGTGATCGAAACAGGTAGTACAATGGTAATTGGTAGTAGAGGGCGATAGTGAGCGCTAGTGAACTGAAGAGTCTGATAATAATAGGAGTCAGACGTAAAGGTAGGACAGGGATACTGTTAGCAATGAAGTAGGAACACAAATAGGCAAAGAGTGGGAAGACTGACAGTGAGTGGGAGATTCTAACTAGAGGAACAGTAAGGGGTGGGGAAGTAGAGTGAGAGGAAGGAGATAAAGGAGACAGAGAGGTAGTTGGAGGTGCAAGCGATAGTAATAACAGGAGTAGAAAAAGAAGGAAGATCAAAAGGTGGAGGTGGAAAGGCAGTGTGAGAGATTGGAGGGACAGTTATGTGGTGGTGGGAGGAGAACATCTTAAAGAGACCAGTATAGTGAAGGGCCAGATATGAGTCAGCGGAAGAAGGCATCATGCGTAACCCCTAAGACTACAAAGCAGGTTAGGTTAGGGAAAGCTTAGAAGACCCCTAGGGAGACAGGTAGCCATTGTGTTAGGGAAAATATCTTTAGGCCCAGTCAGAAGACAACAGTTAAGGGTTACCAATCTGAGAACTACTACCCCCCATATTAGGTACGCTGGGGTTAGGGAGTTGGGGATAAGACTACGGTCTAAGAGGAATTGGCACTGGGGAAGTTGAGGCAGAGAGGAACTGCCCCAGTGCCAATTCCCCTTAGACCGTGGTCAGCCTCGAAGAACCTTGAAATCGGAAATAAACACACTTGGACTTACATCAGCGTGATTCTTTGTGGTAGGCCATCCTGTGACAGTATGTGAGCATAGAGACTCTGCCTGGGAAGAGAAGCTGGTCCTTCACAAAAACATTCTTCAACAGCCACACTCTTCAAATTTAGCTTCCCCAAATAAGGCAGTTTGGAGATTGGCTGAGAAGTAGACAGAGTTTTTTGGAGACAGACGGCCTCATTACGACCCTGACGTTAAGGGTTTTACGGCGCCGTAAAAGGTGTCGGCGCTGTTAAACCCTTAACGCCTGATTACGAGGTCCCTTTGCGGGAGCCGACCTTAACGGCTGTTTTTTCCAGCCGTTAAAGTAGGGACCCGCAAAGGGACTTTGGTGCTAATAACGGTACCGCAATTTGCGGTACCGTTATTAGCGCCTTCCCCATTCCCATTGAGCCCTATGGGGCAAGAATGGGGAAGGGCCATGGCGGCATGGGGAATTACCGCCCGACCAACCTCGGAATGGGGTGGTAATTCCCCATTCCGCCATGGCGGACACCGACATGGACCATGGTGCTAAGAGCACCATGGTCCTCCGCCTGGGTCGTAATGAGGCCCACTGATTTTTGGGTTCAGACTGCTTTTCTTTAATAAAGTCCCTACTACTAGCACAATTAATTTGTTTGAACAAAACCCAGAGTCATTGATAGATTTAGAAAGTTGGAGATAGCTGAGTGAATCACACGACTGATCTGTTTATATTTTTTTCTTCTGGAATCAAATCATGTGGGGAGCTGCCTGTTTACCCAGATGAGATCAGTTTGTCCTATTGGAGATCTAATAGGGTAGCAGAGTTTTGCAGTAGCACTATGTCTGTATACAGTAAGAGAGTTATAGAAGGAAGGTCGACCAGGGACATCTCATTTCATACTATTTGAGCATAGAGTGCCAGGATTTTCTGAGAAAAATATGAGGCAAAGGAATTACAGGGCTCTGGAGAGGCAGGAATGAAGTGAGTCACTGATGTTGGGTTCTGATGGTCACTTAGCATAATGTGGATTTCTTTGGTGTAATTTTCTGCCTTGTCAATGCTCTTTGAATAGTAACTAGTTTTTACAGAGAAAATCGCACATTTATGCAAAGTAATTTTTCTAAAATGTAATGCGATTTGGATTAAATCAAAGCTTTGACATCGGGCCTCATTAGGACCCTGGCGGAGAGGGTATTACGCCAGCGTAGTGCATGGCGTACCTCTCCGCCATACTACGAGTTCCCGTAGCGCCATGGAGGTTTTCTCCGCCTGGTTTTACCAGCCGGAGAAAACCATGGCGCTACGGGACCTCGTTGTTAATTACGCCACCGTATTTTACGGTGGCGTAATTAACTCCTTCCCCACTCCCATTATACCCTATGGGGCGAAAATGGGAATGGGGAAGGGCAGAATGGGGATTGGGGATTTACCGCTCCGCCGAGGTCGGAATGGGGCGGTAAATCCGCCAACCCCCATGGCGCTATCGGCGGCTTTCCGCCATGCTTCGCGGTGCATTTAGCACCGCGAAGTCCGCCCGGGTCGTAATGAGGCCCATAATCATAAATATCAAAATAACAATAACATCACATACAATAATACATTCACAACTACGTTATAATATTTTGGTAATAAGTTATCCGCAATGTATACAATCTTAATTCAAATTTAGTTTGTCAGGCAGGACATATGAAATCAGTTACGAAACATCCCAAGTGTGTAATATCTGAAATATCTGCCGACCAGGAATACAGTAGCAACATTCACAATTCAATCATTACCAGCAACATTCACAATGCAATCATTACCAATACTGCATATACAATATCTGCCGACCAGGAACACAGTAGCAACATTCACAATGCAATCATTACCAATACTGCATACACAATATCTGCCGACCAGGAACACAGTAGCAACATTCACAATGCAATCATTACCAATACTGCATACACAATATCTGCCGACCAGGAACACAGTAGCAACATTCACAATGCAATCATTACCAATACTGCATACACAATATCTGCCGACCAGGAACACAGTAGCAACATTCACAATGCAATCATTACCAATACTGCATACACAATATCTGCCGACCAGGAACACAGTAGCAACATTCCCAATGCAATCATTACCAATACTGCATACACAATATCTGCCGACCAGGAACACAGTAGCAACATTCACAATGCAATCATTACCAATACTGCATACACAATATCTGCCGACCAGGAACACAGTAGCAACATTCCCAATGCAATCATTACCAATACTGCATACACAATATCTGCCGACCAGGAACACAGTAGCAACATTCACAATGCAATCATTACCAATACTGCATACACAATATCTGCCGACCAGGAATACAGTAGCAACATTCCCAATGCAATCATTACCAATACTGCATACACAATATCTGCCGACCAGGAATACAGTAGCAACATTCACAATGCAATCATTACCAATACTGCATACACAATATCTGCCGACCAGGAATACAGTAGCAACATTCAGAATGCAATCATTACCAATACTGCATACACAATATCTGCCGACCAGGAATACAGTAGCAACATTCAGAATGCAATCATTACCAATACTGCATACACAATATCTGCCGACAAGGAATACAGTAGCAACATTCCCAATGCAATCATTACCAATACTGCATACACAATATCTGCCGACCAGGAATACAGTAGCAACATTCCCAATGCAATCATTACCAATACTGCATACACAATATCTGCCGACCAGGAATACAGTAGCAACATTCCCAATGCAATCATTACCAATACTGCATATACAATATCTGCCGACCAGGAATACAGTAGCAACATTCCCAATGCAATCATTACCAATACTGCATACACAATATCTGCCGACCAGGAATACAGTAGCAACATTCCCAATGCAATCATTACCAATACTGCATACACAAATACGTCATAAAATGTTGGTTATGTGAAATAAACAATAAGATGTGTATTCAAATGTTGATGGCCTGCTCACTTAATACAAAACACAGGTATGCCCCTTTAACTCTCTCGGGACCGGGGTGAACTAAACAATATTTAAAAGTAAATTCACACTCGGGTCTCTGAACATTCTGACTTCTAAACAAATCAAATGGGATTTTAATTTATGCATGAGCCCGTTTAACATGTTTACAATGTTAATAAGAAAACCACCGTTTTCGTCTTGTTACAATTTTAGTAAGAAAACCTTTTTAGCCGTTTTACAATTTTAATACGAAAAGCTTTTTTGATATGAGGATGTGTATCTAAAACTGACATACTCATACATACGGTGCATATAGCCTCATTTATGTTGTCACCGAATATTTTATAGACATGTCTAAATATGCAAAACCCCATCGTAGTAGAAACGAGGGTATATACAAATATACAAATATTAACATATACAAAACAGGGCATAATTATAACAAAACAAGTCTGAAAATGCTACTGAACTGGTGGGAACTCATCCACTGCCTGCGTTGTTCGATATCTATTCCATAGTAGTAAACTCAAGTGACATGTTTCGACTGCACTGGGGGAGTTATTTAAAAGGCCACCAGTCATCCTTAAGGTCTCTTCAAGTGACATGTTTCGACTGCACTGGGGGAGTTATTTAAAAGGCCACCAGTCATCCTTAAGGTCTCCACTGACTTCTTTCTCTTTTCGGGATTTTGTTGGTCCAATCTTAAATCCACTTGTTGCTGAGTGCCTATTCTGCGCCCATTGACATGTCACCCTGTCCTTCACAGTCTGCACAAGACATACACGCCTCATCTACTTCTGAAAATGACAATGCAGATGTATTGGGCCACTTCAGAAATCCACGTCCATCACAAGACTGAGGCGTACATACCACGTCTGCATCTTTTCTACATTCGGGCATGCAGGACCCACCAGCACCACCAATATGTGTTGAAAAGACCTAGTTGTTCTCACCCTCGCCCCCCACCCCCAGCGCACTGCTGCCCGCTGCCCCTCTAGCCCGGCTGCTCTCCACAACAGTGGTCCCAGAGGCAGGCAGATGCCCACATTGGGAAGATGTCCTTCACATTACTATGCAGAGGCCCAAATTGCCAACTGTCCCCTCATATCCCAGTAGCCTGCTATAGTTGCCAGCAGCTCTACCAGTGCCCTCACACCCCCTAAGGAGCTTTCTGCCTCTTCACTGTTTCTTGTTGCCTTTAGTGCTTTGCTGCCCTTAAACTGTTTGTTGCCCCCCTAGTGTCTTAAATACCCTGTCTGGACTGCTTCGTGTCCCCCTTAATGCTTTACTGTGCCCCTTGATTGTTTCTTATTCCACCTCTTTGGCATAGACGCCTACCCTTCCACTCTCAGCCATACGATCCCTCCAAATTGCCCCAATCCCTCACATGTGCCCATTCCACTCACTCTCAACCACAACCCCTGCACCTAGCACCACCATCTGGCAATTGCTGCTCCACTACCCTGGTGCTGTTGGGTCCTAATACGTGAACAATAAATAAATACCCCATCATTTGTTTTCCTCCACGAGGCCCAGTGAACCAGGCAATTCACACCACCACTCCCTGCCCCACACTAACAGGCACCGAATGGACAATGCCACTGACCAGGAGTACACATTGACAACGAGCTGCAAGTCCTGGTGGAGAGAGTTGTAGAGGAGGCATCATGTCTCCGAGGTCCATAGAGACATACATTACCATTCTGCCAGTGCCACAACATCTGGAAGGCCATCTTGTACAATGTCAATACAGAGGTAACTACACCAAGCAAGGTGGCCCAAATCCAGAAGCTCTGGTAGGACTTACGGGACATGCCACTGCAGGGAATGTTGGGAAACAGAAGGTGGACGGCGCCTCACTACCAGCTGTGGCACTTCAGTCATGGGAAGAGCAGGTGCCAACAGTCATCAGAGTCAGTGCCATAGAGGGAGTTTGAACAGTGGAGACTTGGGCAAAAGGAGTGTACGCTGAAGGCATGCATACCATTAAGAAATACTATGTTCCTTAAAATGTATGTGTGCCTACAGCTGCCACATTCTCCTCAGAGGTCCTAGAGTGCTGCACATATTGTAATAGCCGGGATCTCTCATGCCATCATGGTACCATCTGACACCAAGAATCATGATGGGAACAAACAGGCACATAACCTTCCCACACATGTACACATGGTGCTTCCACATGATACTGCAATGAACTCGACATCCTCAACTATACACACTCTGTTGTAACTAAGGGGCTTCACTGCCAAAACTATGTCCAAGGAGGCATTGTCAAAAAGGCCACAATAACGTGGCAACACTAAGAGCTCAGTGAGACGCATCATTCCTGCAATCCTTTACCTGTGTGTTGTGCCCCAGAGGTGTCTTACACTGCTATGGAGCCCCGGCCAGATATTTGTAGGAGGCATGTGTGTCCTTGATCTCTTTCGCCAGAGGAGGGGTTCTGGGGAGGCTATGGAGGATTATAATAATTGTTCTTTTATAACGCGCTTAATACCGGGGACCAGTTTCTACGCTCAAGCCCAGTATTTGAACATGTTTTACAATGCATTGTCTTGCTTCCAAGGGAAACGCATTGCCCCTGAGCTATCCTCCACTATCCATTACCTTCAGGGGTCGCCTAACATAGTGGTTGGCTCCCTCTTTTTCATTTTTTAAAATGTTAATGTCATATAATAACTTTTAACATACTTAACCTGACACACATATAAGCAAGTGAGTTCCATATAAAGGTTTTCATAAATAGAGAGTTCATGATTCACAATTCATAAAACCTTTACAATAACAAGAGAAAAAGAAAGAAAATAGAATAAAATCTCATCAATGTAATTAATACACACAGGTACATTCAATACACATACACAAAATGATATCACAAAGCATGTGTAAACACATTAAACCTAAAGTGCTATGTCTGTGCAAGACCATTCCAACTGCAAAGAGTTCAAGAAACCAGTTACTTCCAGAACCGTTGAAGGTGTCCATCCTGCCATACAATATGTAGTTCTCGCCTAAGCTTAACACATTTTGAAATGTTTTAAAATAAATCATTTGTTTTCCTTGCACTGCATTGCACACGTTACCATGTGTTTCAAAGACTCGATTAGACCTTTCTCCATACAAAATTTACAGTCAGCTAGCTCAAGCTGCATCAAACCATATCTAAGCATGGCTTCCCTAGTTAAAACCAAATTCCATTTAAATCTTAAAAAACACAGCCACATCTTCATGTGCGGATAGATGGCAAGATATGGCGCTACAATTCTTCCTCGTTTATACTCACAGCTCAGATCTTTCAAAGATTCATACCCATGCATTGCATCTATATTTACTGCCCAGTCAATTTCATAGAGAATCTGCTTAACTCTACCAGGATTTGTCACCAAACCAAGATGTATTAATCAGTTTCCCTGACCAAGTCGATGCGAAACATTGCAAAGTCAGATACAAATCTATCCCCGTTATTTTATGGGATTCAAAATCTTGTAATAAAATGAGAAAAATGTCCACCGAGCCCTACATTTTAGAGAATAGATACCGAGTTCTTACCTGATAGCTACTAATGGTACAGAACTCGGGACCCTGAAGGCTCTCCTCCAGACCATTCCTTCTAAATATGGTAAACAATATAAAACCCAAAATACGTGAACCTCATTGCCATATAAAGATTTTGGGACTATTTTACCCTCATAAAACTTCAAGATAGGGACCAAGGAAAATTTGCCAAACCTTGCATCAACTCTGCTCAGCTGGTTCGAGAGTGATATTACACAGGTTTGTAACCATTCTTCAACTTGTTAATTTTGAGATGCAGTGGTGATTGGGAACCTGAGGTAGAGAAAACGTTCAACCCTCTCTAGCGGATTCAAGCCAACTCGTTATTGAAATGTGGTTGTTTTTTTGTGTGTGTAATGCATCTCTTCAGTTTTAATAGGACTAACTTTAAGAGTCGGAGACGACCCACCATTTGTAAAAGCAGTGAGCAGCCGCTGCAAGCCAATCTGTGTACAGTTGAATATGAAAAAGTCGTTGGTGCATGCCATCCATATTGGTTTCAAATTATGAATTTTCTGGGTGGCAAACACAACAGACTCTAGACAGTCTCATAGGTGCGACATGTAGAGATTAAACAGGCAGGGTGTCAAAACGTGGCATAGACCCATGTTCATCAAACCTGATCTGTACATTAGACTCTTTGTGCAGACCGATTATTAAGTCTATTAGCCTGTGTGGTATTCCCCACTTTTCCAACTTTGCCCACAATAGACCTTTATCCACTGCATTGAATTCAGTAGACAAGTCGATAGTGACCAAAACGACAGATTCATATTTTTTAAACCAAACCTGACTTCAAAATGAGTCCATGTAGGGATATACCCAAAAACCTTCGGAAACCAGTCTACCATTTCCTAATCCTGCCTAGTTTGTTGTCATTTATCAAGATGCTCCAACAGCATGTTGCACAGACCTTGCAGTCGGCATCGAGAGTGGCAATTAGGCAGTAATTTGTAGGCTCTGAGTGCTCACCTTTCTTATATGTTGGCACTATATACGATGTAGATCAAGACTTTGGGAAACAATAGGAGTCGGCCATGTGCTGTAAGGAAGGCATGGTGTCAAACAGTGAAGACACACAAGCGATCACAGTTCAAGGGTGTTTATTGAACTTCAATGGGCTGGTTGCACGCCTATCTAACCCTAAATCTAAGGATGGGAGCAAGCTACAACCATAAAATAATAATAACGTAGTCCTAGTGGAGTCTCTGTCAAAATAAAAGGGCCTTTACTATTGAACCTATTGCCAATCCTTACGTCTAAATACAAAGGGTGTGGGAAAATGATGTATGCAAAAGAAAACTGTTCAAGAAACAATATGTCAGGATAGTTGAGCAGTTGGCTCCCCTTGCCCACGTTTTCATGGCGGGACCAGGTGGCACACTCGAGCTTCGCACACCTTCTGGCTTCACTGCTGCGAGGATGCAGTTCAAAACATAGGTATCTGGGCATTCTGCGCCAAAGTCTCTTTCCAAATAGAATTCTCTTATTGCAGAGTGCCTGGCGTAACAAACGTGTACCAAAGTTACTTTCTCAATAGGATTTTCACATTCACAAGTTCGTTCACTTAACTTTTCATGTGCCGTCCTCGGTCGGGCTCAGTCCCCTCTAAACACAATGTTCCCAATTGGTATTCCTCGATTGGGCTCGGACCACGGGTCTCCCTCGGCCGGCCTTGGACCTTGTATACTCGCTTTCTAAGCTTTTCTCTTTGTATAAAAAATCGAAAACTTTCGACTGTGCAATGGATTTTGCTTAAACCATCACAGGACCACTTTGATTCACTTTGCTCCGAAATTTCATCTGTAAACTTTATTTTCATTTCTGCAACTTCTTGGCTGGGTACCTCATACAGAGACCTTCGATTGAGCACACTTGCGGTGCTGCACCACTCTTTTACTTGTATCGTATCTTCCCATGTTAAAGTTAAAACTTCCATCAGCAATTGAGTTTTACTTGTGTCTTTCATCACACGCATTAATATTCTTTGCGCTTGCTCTTTTCATACAATGAACATAGACCGGTCTTGCATCAATCTCCCCAACTCACTGGCTGTGTTGATCTCTCTGGCTCTGCTTTAGTCTCGGAGTCAAGGACGGTACCACAGCGGCTGCAACTCCTCCCCAACGCGCCCAGTTATGAAGGAGGGGCCTGGGTATCTCTGACACACAATGCAGGATTCCTCAGTCTGGATTCCTAGCCTTACGCCTTTTAATCTTAACGTATCTGGAAAGTAACAGTTTCTCGCCAGAAATGCCTAGGGTATCTCCCTCCTTGCTCTCCCTTCTAAGTTTGACACTTTTCTCCCCCCGTTCAGCTGCCGTTTGGAAAACACTGTTCCTTTGTGTGTTTTGCCTCACTCAGAGTGTGCTCTCATGCTCCAACTTTTATCCGTGTGGGGTAGCTCAATGGAAGTCAGGTGTGAGTTGTTAACAGTAATTGCCTGACCATAGTAGAGGGACATGTCAAGTACAATGCTCGGGTGTGAGTCTGTTTTATCCCAGAGTGGGCTGTTGGTGTGAACATGATCGTGCAGGTAGGGGGGTAAAGTTACCAAGTATCCTACCTGGTAGAATGGGGTAAAGGTGTTACAGGGGGGCGATACCGTGTCTCACCATCATGTGTCCCACTCCCCGAAGATCCCTCAGCCAAGTGATCCTCCCGCACTGGTCCACCCCCAGGTTCTGGATGCAAAGGTGATGGCCGTGCTCTGCCACCTGAGAGAGTGACCCCCGGGGACTAGCGGGTGAGACACCATCTGGTTTAGATAATTTGTTCAGGATCTGGAGGTACTAATATTCCCAATTATTTCTTCATTATGATAGCGGTCCACCACCAGCTTCAATTCTTCATCTTGAAACACTGCAACATCACAATTATTCCCCCACCTTTGGTGATGCAAATAGCTCCTGATAGTGAGTCACCTAATCCTGCTCGGATACTGCATTACTCTGATAATTAGACTGCACAATTTCTAAATCGTTCATCAATCTCCAAAATACCTGCACATTTTTGTTTGGTAAGACCTGGAGCATACATTCAGCGTCCCGTTGACTCCCCAGGGCACGGTTTTCCCTTAGTCTGTTTTTTTAAGTCATTGTCACTTTTTTGATTATATGACACAGAAACTGCCGAAGGAACCCACCTAGATTACTAAGTGTTTTAATCTGCGTTCTCATGTCTTTTACTTCTTTCTTCCTAGTCACTTCGGTGTCATAAGCATTTAGATGTTTCTTTACTATGCCACGACTAGGACCTTTTGCAGCCACTGAACTCGACACTATGAGATCTTTAAGGAACCCCAAATAAATCTCCATGGTTAATATGTTGTAATGCCAGTCACGTGAAGTAAGGTTAAGAAGATAAGTGGCAAGAATTTCATTTACCTGAAGCACCATGGCTGGATTCCAGGATACTCTATTTGCAGCTATGTTAACCCCCAATCCAACAGGCGCACGCACCCTCAGCCACATGGTGATTCATTGTTCCAATCTCAAATTCTGTCGACAAGGTGCAGTGATCAGTAAAATCAGTTGGCATAATGTGGAGAGATTAACATTTTTCAAACAGCCCTTTATCTACAAAAATGGAATCTATTATCGAGGAAGACAAGCCAATAGAGCAGATAAAGTTACTGAGGATGTCTCCTATAATGGAGCTATTCAACATGGAAAGACCTTAGCCACCAAAACTCTTCAACCACACATAACCGTAAAGTTGTTTCCCTGCCTTTCTCAAGAACGAATCCAGATCGGAGTCTGGGTGTTGTAAGGAACTCATGGTGGCAGACACAAGTGATGTCACAGTTCAAGGGTGTTTATTGAAAAATGAATGCAGTGTGGAAAAACACCTACGCTAAACCTAAATCTAAGATGGGAGCAAGCGTCAACCGTCAAATGAAAAATAAGGCAGTCCTAGTGGCGTTGTGTCAAAATAAAAGGGCCTATACTGAGAAAAACCTATTGCCAATTCCTTACAACTAATTATAGAAAGAGTGTGGGATAGGGTTTCAATAAAGAAAAGAAGTGTTCCAACTAATAAGTCATGATGTGATTGCCATGGGTCTCCCTTCCCCACGTTTTCAGTACAGGACAAGGTGAGACCTTGGAGCACAGCACACGCTCGAGCTTTCTCAGCACGAGCCGACAGTTCCGTTCCAGCTATCAGGCTCGTCGATGGTAAAGTCTCTTTCTATTAAAAAGTCTCTTGCCTTCGAGGGTATACACGCATTTCGCCGACCTATTTTTGGTCGTGGTACTTTTCGTCGCCGGATTTTACATCGCCAGAAACCCTGTTTTTTATTTTTTATTTTGGGGGGTGCTTTGTTGGGGTTGGGGTATTATTATAATAGTAAGGGGGAGGTCTGGGGAGGGAACCCCCTCCAGAATAAAAAAAAAACAAAAACAGGGTTTCTGGCGATGTAAAATCCGGCGATGAAAAGTACCACGACCAAAAATAGGTCGGCGAAATCACGTAGAACCGCCTTTGAGGCCTGATGTATCCAACAAAAAAACACAAACAAAAAGTTATTTTCCCCAATTCACGTTGGGTGATGGCTTCAACCCTGGGTCCCCCTCTTCCGGGCGCCAATCCCTCATGTACTGTATTCAACCAATCAATTGAAAACTTCCTTTCTCAGGGCACTTTGGGTGCTGAATTTTCACCTCTGGATCTCCCTCGACCGGGCTCGGACCCACTTGACAAGGGGGACAATTCACTTCCCCTGGTCTTCCAATATCTCTTACTTGCACAAGTTTTAATGTCTTTTTAAACAGTACTTCAGGCTTCATCTCTGATTGTCTGCTTCCCTCTTCTGGGTTCACTCTCGCCAACTTTTACCACACACTGTTTATGCGCTAATTTCACCAAGCAGGATTTATTTCCCTTAGTTTTGCAATCATCTGCCGGTCAGAGACTTTCGCCGGTACAGACGATTTTACAAGACTCCTGTATGACCACTTTGACCTCTTTTCACATTTTCCCAAGGGCTTTGGGTTAGGTTAGTTTCTACCCTGGGGTAATCACCCAGAGTTTCCTGGTTGAACACCAAAAGTTCCAATTAGCCGTTGGTTATTTTTCGTTCAGCACAGTTCGGTTTCTTATCGATTCTCCCCTCGACTCACTGGCTGTGATGAAACACTTGCCTTTCTTCATCCTTGGAGTCAAGGTTGGTACCACTGAGACCAGCGTCTTTCCCCGGCTTGGTGGAGGGTCTCACGTACCGTAGACACTGCTGCAACACACGCTGGCTATTGTTCACAATCTTTTACTTTCTGAGGAGGTTTCACGGGCCTCGGTTTGAAAGGGCAAGGTCGCTTCTCTCCTTGTCCATCTCTGCGCCGTCTTTATCCTTCTTTTGAACTGCTGTGCTGAGTTAGCTCTTACATCGTGCGGTCTGCCTTGCTCGTCCTGTGCTTTGCTGCCCCACCTTTTATCCCTGTGGGTTAGGGAAAGGCCCATCAGTTGTGTGTGATTCTGGTCAATTGCCTGACTTTGCATGACCCTTGTATTGGGACATGTTAGGTAAAAAGCTCTGGTGTTAGTCCGTTGTCTTTCGTGTTGTGTGAAAGAATTTGTGTGGTAAAAGGGGGTGGGGCAGTGTTTTGGAATATCCTACATGGTAGGATGGGGAAAAGGTGTTGAAAGACGGGGATACCGCATCTCACCTGTCGGTGTCCGACTCTCACTCCCCAAAGACCACCCATCCAGTTGACCCTCCCTCACTGGTCCACCACCAGGAACTGGATCCAATAGCAATGGCTGTGTCCTGGCCACCTGGATGATAGATCTCCGGGGCCTAGCTAGAGAGACACCGTCAGGTTTCTCACATACCCTTCCTCCATGCGATGTAGCCACGTTTCTTTCACAGGGGAACTGGGAAAGACAATCAACATTTCCCTGGTCTTTTCCTTTTCTGTGTTCCACGGTGGAAAAAAAATCATCATACCATCATATGATCCTAGGGTTGGAGTCTTTACGTTGGCTAATCCAAACTAGGGGTGAGTGGTCTGTAACAAGTGTGAACTTTCATCCCAATAGGTAGTACCTAAGATGGATAATTGGCCAACTTGATGGCCAGGGCTTCAGTTCCCACACAGAGTAATTTTTTTCACATGGGAAAAGCTTGCGGCTGGTGAATAAGATGGGATGTTCCAATCAATCGCAAACCTGGGACAGGATGGCTCCTAACCCTGTAAGGAAGGAATCTGTCTGTAAGACAAACTCCTTAGAGAAGTCAACTACCTTTAGAATTGGGTTCTGACACAGCGTCTGCTTCAAGGTGTTATAACATATCTCATCCTCGTCATTTCAATGAAGTTTCTGGGGTGCGGCATTCTTAAGTTTATCTGTCAGCCGGGCTGTTTTGTCCCAAAAGTTGGGGGATAAACCTTTGGTAGTATCCTATTAACCCGAGAAAAGCTCTAAGATATCTTATTGCCTTGGGAGTTGGTCTATCTAAGACAACTTTTACCTCCTCATGTTGTGGTTGTATATTCCCGTTCCCTACAAAAAAGCCCAGACATTTTATGGCAAATTGGGCCAATCTGCGCTTAGCTGGATTAGCAGTTAGGCCATCTTTTCTGAGGACTTTCATGATGTTATAAAGATGGAAGAGATGATCCTCCTAAGTCTTACTATAAATGACGATATCGTCAATATAAGCACCACAGAAATCAGAATAGGGTTGTAGGATTTGATCCATGAGGCGTTGGAAAGTGGCTGGCGCACTGTGTAGACCGAAAAGGTAGGACTTTAAATTGGAATAATCCCAGCGCGTTGAAAATGCTGTCTTTTCCTTATCTGGTCCACATACGGGAACTTGCCAGTACTCCTTGGTGAAATCTAGAATAGATAGAAAGGTGGTGGCTCCGAGTTTATCAATTTGGTCATCGATGCATGGCATGGGATAGGCATCGAATCTGATATGGCATTAACTTGACGGAAGTCGATACAGAATCTCCAGGAACTGTCAGGTTTAGTGACCAGCACGATAGAAGAGGACCATGGACTTGAGGATGGCTCAATAATGCTGGCTTTCAACATTTTGTGGACTTCCTCGATCACTATCTGCTTACGAGCTTCTGGGAGTCGATATGGGTTTAAGTGTACCACTTTACTTTTAGGTGTTCTAATGTAGTGGTATGTACCTTTTACTCTTCCTGGTTTTTTCGAGAATACATCAGGAAATGAAATTACTACATCCTTTAAGTCTTGTTGGTGTTGTTAGAAACCTGAATTTGTCTCCCTAGCTAGTCTCCGGGGATCTGTAATTCAGATAGCCAGGACACAGCCATTGCTATTGGATCCAGTTCCTGGGGGTGGACCAGTGAAGGAGGATAACATGGAAGGAGGCGTCCTCAGGGAGTGGGACACTGATTGATGAGACGCAGTATACCCTCCCTTTCTTTCAACACCTTTTCCCCATCCTACCACATAGGACATGCAAAACCACTGCTCCCCGCTTTTCGACACAAACACTTTCTCACAGCGCACAAGAGAAGGGACTAACACCAGAGCCGTTTACCTGACATGTCCCAATATAAGGGGCAGGCAAAGTCAGGCAATTGATCAGAATCACACACACCTGACAACCCTTTTCCTTTCCCAGAGGGATAAAAGATAGAGCAAGAGAGCACAGTACGAGCAAGGCAGACCATAAAACGAGACAGCTATCCAGACCCGGCAGTTCAAGAGGAAGACAAAGGCACCAAACATCGAGAGGCTGATGAGGAGAGAGACGACCTTTCCCTTTTCGACAAAATCCTGTGAAACCTCTGCAGAAGGAATCGTAAGACCGCAAACAATAGCACAAGTGTGTTGCAGCAGATGTGTACAGTACATGCAGTATATCGATGCTGATAAGCTGGAGCAAGGGAGACTCCTGCTACCATGGTACCGGCCTTGATTCCTGTTACGAGGAAAGACAAGCGGTTCATCACAACCGGTGAGTCGAAGGGAGAACCGATAAGAACCGGGCTGTGGTGAATGAAAGTCACAAAGTGAGAGAAGTTCAAAGAACTGTAAGATTGTAAACGGGAAGATCATCTGCAGAAGGGGACCAGCACAGGTCGGTGTTGCTCCGAGAAACTCTGGTTGTTCCCCATCTGAGTAAAACTACAGATACCAGAAGGCCGTAGGAAAGCCACCAAAATAGGTCAAAGTGTTCATACAGGAGGTCAAGCAAAATCCCTGTACAGTCAAAAGCCTTTGACCTAAGAACTATAAAGAAAGCAAGAGAAGTATATCCCACCACACAAGAAAACAAGGGTAGTGAATCCCGCTACATGAGAAAACAAGGGAGGTGAATCCTGCAAACTTTGAAAGTAAAAGAAAATGTGAATATGAAGTTGGCAAGAGTGAACCCGGCAGAGGGATGCTGACGAAAAGGGGGCAAAGTCTAAAGTCCCAAGAAACAGTGTGTTGACAAACGTGAACCCGGCCGAGGGATGTAAACTGGAACTGTTTAAAAAGACATTAAGATTTGTGAGTGAAAGGATAAGCCACAGTGAATCCGGAGGAGGGAGGCTGAAAAAATAAAGGGTTAGTGCCCGGAAGAGGGCAACCCAGGGGTTAAGAATCCTCACCCTAAGTAAAACCAGGAAGCAAACGTTCATTTTTTTATTGTATTTTTTTTTTGTTATTTGAATATGCCAGGCCCTCGAGGGCAAGAGACTTTCCAAGGAAACGAAACTTGGCCATCAAGGCTCCTGATAGATTGGAACAGAACTGTCGACTCATGCCGGGAAAGCTCGAGTGTGTGCTGTGCTCTAAGATCCCATTTTACCCCGTGTTCAAAACATGGGGAAGGGAGACCCAAGCTACCGCATCCTGACATATTATTTGTGAACACTTCTTTCTTTTCTTGAAAACCATCCCACACCCTTTCTATATTAGTTGTAAGGTTTGGCAATAGGTTTCTTAGTATAGGCCCTTTTTATTTTACACAACGCCAGTAGGACCCTTATTTTCATTTGATGGTCGACGCTTGCTCCCATCTTAGATTTAGGTTTAGATTAGGCGTTTTTCCAACCTGCATACAGTTTAATAATAACCCTTGAACTGTGATCACTTGTGTCTGTCTTAACTGTTGCCACCATGAGTTCCTTATGTATGGTTGTTGGAGTGGGATGTGACTCAATTGAAACACATTGGGGGACCCTGCAATTTCAGAAACATAGTCTGAGAGCCTATAACCCATCCATCGCCACCAAGGATTCAATAGGGGTTGACATCTGTAGCTGTAGGGAATCCTCCTTGGGAAAAGAGGAATAATTCCTACAGACTTGGTTTTGATACTCTTTCCAGGGTGCTGCATACATTTAGCCCCAAAATCTGGTTTAGCATGGAAGTTCAGGATAGATGTTTTAGCAGCCATTATTGACCCCGACTTCCGGAGAGACGTGAAGGTTCTCTTACAGAATCATGGCGAAGTCCTTTTTGAGGTACGCTGGGGAGACCAAACTGCGCAGGGAATTGTGGAAAGGGCTCAGTTCCCTCAACTCAAAGAAAGCAAACCAGATGAAACAGAAAGAGGTGACTTAGGCTTTGGGGGAAGCTGATAAATCTCTTAACATCGAAGAAAGGAAAGTAGAAGAACCCACCATCGATCTCGCCCTAGCCTTTGCCCAGTGAAATGATCTAGCCCTTGCTGAAGCTTTTTGACAAGCAATTCCGGAAGAGGAAGGCATAGAGAAGGGAAGTCCCTTTTTCTTCTTAAAACTTGGGTTACTTTACAGAAGAGAAACGTCCCCATTAGGTTTTATAAAAACCCAACTGGTAATACCTAAAAGCCAACGAAAGGTTGTGCTAGAGATTGCACATTCCTATCTCACAGTAGGGCATTTGGGACACGTTAAAACCTAGGTGCATATTAGTGGAATGTTTTACTGGCCAGATATCCATGCGGATATAAAAACCTTCCTACAAACCTGCAAAATATGTCAAAAGATCAGCCCCCACATCACAGTACCTGCCCCTCTGAACTTGCTGCCAATAATAGAAATCCCCTTTTCTAGAATTGGTATGGACATCATAGGACCTCTAGAAACATCTAAAATGTCCTGGTGATCGTGTATTATGCAACCCCATATCTCAAGGCATTCCCAAAGCGAAATAATACCACTCAGCAGGTCCTAAAATATCTTCTACCGTATTTCTCTAGGGTTGGTTTTCTCAAAGAAATACTAACTGACCAAGGTTCAAATTTTATGAGGCCTAAGTTAAAGAGCAACTCCACATTAACACCTTGCAAACCTCTGTGTACCATCCTCAAACTGATGGTCTAGTGGAAAGATTCAATAAGACCTTGAAACTAATTCTGCAGAAATTGGTAGACAAGAACTGGAAAGACTGGGATTGAATGTTCGCATGGGCCCTATTTGCAGTGAGGACAACCACCCAGGCTTCCACGGTTTCTCTCCCTTTCACCTACTGTATGGAAGAGATCCAAGAGATGTCCTGGACACGCTTTCGGAAACCTGGGAAGAACGAGAGGAGACTCCCATTCCAATATCACAAACCACCACTAGAATGCGAGAACACATGAAGTTGGTCATTGCATCTCTGGGTCACATTTTACATATCTCCTTGGGAAGTGTATCAGTGTGTGTGGAGTTATATTTCTTTACGAAGTATAGATCCTTTCATGTCTTTTGGCAGATTTTTATATGTGTGGTGTAATGCACACTTTATTTTGTTTAGCCCTTGCCATTTCATAACATGGTAATGCGGTGGTGAAGGGGGTCCACAGATCAGTGGATTTGTGATTTGTCATCAAGTGTATATTGAATTTCTCCTTTCATTGAGAATTCAGCTGTAGTTCTGCTGAAATCTAGTTATTCAACTTTGGACCAATACTTTCTTGACCACTCACTCGAAGCCTAAGTCTGATTTCTATGATTATCTATTTTTTCGCTGTTTGAGAGATGATAACTAATCACAGAGTGGATCTGCCAAGTGAAGGCTTAAACTGCCAATACGCTTTGGGTTTATTGGCTGATGCAGCCTGCACAAAGTAGAACATGCTCAACAGTTTCAGCCCCCACCGACACCAAAAGACATCCCTGGCCTGGGGAAAGACGAACATGGCCATCGAACAGACGGCAGTCAGTAAGTACATTGCCTCACTTTTCCAATACTCTCCCATCTTTCCTCCCCAAACCTCCCTTTTTTCCTTTTGGTTCCAGTCCGCATTGCCGCACAATGCTTTGGTTTTGTGACCCCAACCCCGTCCCTTGTGCAAACTTCAGCCTCTGCAATGGCATGAAATTTCCATATGGATAAGTGAACATTTGCTGATCACTTTAATCATTAAACGGATCAGCAAATGTGCATGAATCCATGAGAAATTGCGGTGCTGTGTCCATAATGTGCCTCTAGAAGCATATTAAACTTAATATTTCTGGCATGCCAAACAGATATAGACGCTCATACACCTGTAACACCACAGTCTGAGGGATGAAGTCTGCCACGCCCCTGAACCATGACCTACGATGGCTCAATTTGTGTAGCAGAGCTTAAAACCCAGAGGACTTTGGTGTTTCATCCAGTAACCACCTGAGTTCTATCTGGTCTCCCACATGAAGGGAAGTCCCTATTGGTCACAGTAGATTTCCCGAATACAGATCGAAGAACCAGTAGGGAATAAATCAATGTGCCTTTGTGAAAGTCAGCCTCAGGGAGTTCCTTAATGCATTGAAATAACAGTCAACCCCTCTGTTCATTTTGTGTATTGCATAGGGGATATCTCGCCATAAACACATGATCGGCCATGACGGGGAGGAATTGTTCATGAATATGGCATAATTACTTACTCATCATTCCATTCCATTTCTCAGTCATGGTTGATTAGCTCAGCTCATGTGCTGGATCTTACACCTGGCCTGGTTGAGTCCTGCTACCCAACTCCCGGCCTCCGGTGATATGCAAAGGGTGCTGTGTGAAGAGGGTGATTTAGTAGGCTGGACTACGATAGGTGTATGTGCATGTGTTACCATCCTCATCAACCTTCCTTCTACCGGGATTTCTATGTACCAAGCATCAGGGTATGTACAAATGTATGTATTTGGGGATTTATGTTTTTATGTTTAATATTTATATTGCGCTCCAGGTACCCAAAGGCTTAAGGGCGCAGACAACAAAGAACAAACAAATAAAAACTAATCTTACGTGAACAAAAAGCAGGCAAATTATGTATCAACAACAATGTGCAAAACATACAACTGCAGAAAACAAAGGAGTAGGGAAATCTCTTTAAGCCGACAGACTAATCAAATGATTATATTGCAAATTGAGGTTCCTTCGGAATGTAACTACACAGTCTTAGGAAAGCGGGAAGGGAGCTAGTCCCACACCCCACTAAGACACAATCCTTATTGTCATGCGTGCTCCAATCTTTCAAGTCCATCCTACCGAGGATTTTGAGATCCGATAATCTGACCACACCTGGGCCGGTCCTCTGTCTAAGCCAGGCTAGGACTTTGAACCGCAGGGCTTCTGTGGGTTCGTGACTATTAGCTTTGCTGATGTTGGTAATGATAAAGTTTCTTTGGTCTGAAACAAAGTTCTGAATGCTTGTGTCTTCTATTTTAGGCATCTGACGTTTTCTCACACACAAGTTCTGGGAGGATCCAAGCTTGGAAGGGGCCTCAGTCTGTGGAGAAGGTCTATGGGCCTCTACATCTGGTTTCTGTGCGGCTACTATAATGGCAACCGAAGGGTCTAAAATAGAATTTATAAAGTATAGCCATTTACCCAAAAACATCTTGACACAGACAGGGAAACAGGATAATCTGCAGTTAGCAAATCCAGTTTTTCTTTAACAGACATGACTTAATTGTTTTTCGTGAGGCTCATAAGGTTGTTATCCAGATACAGCTGTGCTGGTAGAGTGTTCCAAATTCTAGCTGCCCAGACTAAAAATGATCTCCACTTATTCAGACCTTGTTAAATATTGGGGATGTGAGCAGACATGACTATTGGGATCTTAACCTTCTTGTGGGAGTGATAATCATTGTGATAAAATTGTAGTTTATTTTTACTATAATTGGATTTAGGTATTATGCACAATTACTTAAAAATCACCCTGATGTCACCGGTAGCGAGTGTAGCGAGGCAATTTCTGGGGCTGTATGTTCAAGTGTGAGAATCCTCAGCAGAAGCCTGGCTGCAGCATTTTGTTCTTGCTCCAAGTGGGTCAGATATTTTTCTGGTAAGCCCAAAAAAATGCTATTGCTCAAATGTACTTTTCAGGACAGCAGACGGTTGACTCCAGCAACTATGTGAAGAAATAAAAGAAAGGGGAAAAGATATGTTCATTTTCTCAGGTGAACGAAGTTCACCATTGCAGATATCTGGGAAGTTCACATGATTGCAGTCCATATTAATGCAAAGGTTTCTCACTGATAGGGAAGAGTTGGGGCATGTGCCAATTGCCTCAGGCCCTATCAGTGAATTCCAGGAACTAGCTCTATACCTTATTGTTTTTTTCTATAAAAACATTATTGTCCAATCAACCCATAATAGCTGTTTGGCATTTTCTCAGGACCTACGGAGACCTCGTGTCCACCAGATAGCATCAAGAGAATTGGTGTGTTATCCGCATTGTAAAATGAAAATATAGGCCTTCACCAAATGAATACAAAGCTTAAACAAAAATGGTGATATGAATATTTCTGATAGACTTCATAGGCTGATGATTTAGAAATTGGCATGAAGGTGCCTATGTGTGCTGAATGGGATTGATTTGAAGGAATGAGCTAATCTATCAGAATAGTGTGTTAAAGTTGCTAATTCAGCGCTAGATAGGGAGACGCACCGACCAACTATGGAAGTAACCAAGATGTGTGGTGGCGATGGCCACATGGGGAATTCTACAACTACTCTGAGCCAGAGATACACTGTATACAGGACTTCACTGGGAATGGTAGGGGGTAACAATACATTGGATGTAAATGGGATCCAACACATTGCTCTATGATTAGCTAACGGAGGGGAGGGACAAAAATAGCACAATCTCAAATACGCATAGTGTGAAATACCTCAGAGCGGGCTGGAGCTGGGAACTTTCCAATATGAAACGCAGGAGCACAATGGCAGGGGTGTGCAAAGGTGGGGGGCAGGGAGGCTCAATTGACTCGTCATATGGGAATTAAGACAGGCGGAACTGGGTGAGGTAATTGCAGGGTGGTCAGCCAAATAAGCCGCCTGGCACCGTAGTGGGGAGGATGACATTGTACCAGTGTGTCGGTCAACAAGACCGGCGAAGCCCGTTGGCAGGCGGCAGTGGGAATGGAACACTGGGCAGAGTGGCGTACCTGGGAGGACCAATCAGACTGTAAGTTCCTAAACTATGATGAGGGGGCCAGCCCTCAAAGTATCTACCACAGAGTCCGCAAAGCTCATTATCTAACAGGTATCGTGTCACTGTCCCCTTTCCCGCAAGCTGCAGGGTGTCTCGTGTTTCTTTCTTAATGGTGCTGACCAATGGCAGTATATTAAGGTTTTTAAGGTCAGCACAAATGTTGCTTCATTAATAACAAGATGTTCCAGGGTGGGTTGTGAATAGAATGTGGTACCACATGGAGAGGGGAGGTGAAGGGAAACTATTGAACTGTTTGGTGCAATGACGCTTTCACTAATTAATGTAACTATCGCAGAGGAGGAGATTGCAAGCTAATCAAATCCCTGAACAGCACAGCAAGAACTAATCACAAGTGTTTCTCCTGACATCCGACTATTGTATTTTTTGTTATTAAACTGCTGTTCATAGTCGATTAAGATGTCAGATTCTCGATCAGAGCTAATCCACTGTTCTGTCTGATTTGTGCTCACCCAACTGTAATAAACAGCGTTGCTTCTTGCCCGGTTTGTGCTCAATTTCTTCAGTACGTGGTTTTCATTGTGCATTAATTGGTGGACCACTGACTACAATACCATGCCCCGGATGCCTGCCCATCTCAGCTACTCTCTGAGAATGTGATAGTCTAGGATATCAAATGCCATGGACAAGTACCATAGGATCAATGCCGCAGGGCCCTCACCATCCATCCCCTCTTGCTCTGATTGAGAAAAGGTGTGATGACAAATTATCGAAAACTGGTCATTGGACTGGGACAATCCCAGTTGGCTTGGGTCAAGAATGTTATGCCCTTCAAAGTGACAGGGTTAGTAAGCCACAATATGTGCCAGCTATTTAGCTAGAAAAGGTAACGTCAAGATTGAGTGAAAGTTTGTAGGATCCGTCAGGTCCAGAGTGGGCTTTTTCAATAATGGACGAGGAACAACTTTTTCCACAATTCTGGCATTGAATGCTCCTACTTTTTTCACTTCTCCTCCACTCCCTGTGGTTCTCTTCCTTTCCTGCGTGCTCTGTGCTGTTCATGTGATGCTCTTTGTTTGTTTATTATATTTATAAAGCGCACAAAACCCAGAGGTATCTGGGTGCGTTACATATATACATACATGAAGGACGCAAAATAGTTGAGAGTATTTACAGTAAGTTACATGGAGGGAGCAAAATAGTGAAGAAATATTTACAGTAAATTACAGGTATTAGCAGATGTAATATACAGAGGTGTCAAACAGGTACATTCCTTACACGCCAAGAGCCAAGAGCCAAGTTTTTGTATTGTTCCTAAAGCTGAAGTAGGAAGGCTCTGTTCTTAGGTCTACAGGCAGTGAATTCCAGAGTCCAGCGGCCATTACTGGAAAACTACTTCCGCCTGCTTTCTGAAGTTTAAATCTCGGGACTTTCAGGCAGTGTAAGTGTGCAGCTCACGTGGGTCATTCCTATGTTCTTTTGTCAAATGTATAGGTATTTAGGGGTACTTCCGTTGGCGAGGCATTTGTGAGTAAGGGTTAGGGCTCTCAAGTTTATTCTATCTTTAACAACAAGCCATGTAGTACTACATCTAACATCTGAAATGTGCTCAGTTTTTGGAATGTTGAACACAATTCTTAAGGCGTTATTCTGCAATATTTGGGGAGCCCTGCTATAAGGCGTTACTGTAATCTAACTTTGTTACAGCTCTGGCCAAGGTGGTGTCGCTATCTGTCGAGAGGAACGGATTGCAAGTGTTTACTAATTTACAGCTGTATGCCGGGTCTGAGGCTGTTGCATTGACCTGTCTATTTAGGTTTAAAGCTGAATCAATGTAGAAACCTAGCATTTTCACTATCTTGGATACTTCAATATTGATGCCGTCAATATTGAAGGATTTAAATTGGTCACTCAGGTTGTTTAGCTTTGCATTCGAGCCGATGAGAAGAAGCTCAGTCTTCTCATCGTTCAGGCAGAGGCTGTGAGTGGCCAACCTTGCCTGAATTAATAGGTATATTTTGTTTAGTAAGGCTGAGTCAGTTTCATAGTCAGCAGAGATGTGGATAAGAATCTGAGTGTCCTCTGCATAGTTGGTGTAGGTGAAACCCAGATTGTCAAGATCATCAAAAAGAGGCTTGGTGAAAATGTCATACATTGTGGGTGAGACACATGACCCTTGAGGGACTCCACAAGTAATATGTATAGGTTCAGCTGAAGCGTTAGGCGAAAAGACTCTTATTGTACGATTGTCCAGGAATGATTGAATCCATGCCGTGGCTTCGTCAGAGAAGTGTGCAGCTGAAGTCAGGTGATTGCATAAGACCTTGTAATTAACTAGGTTGAATACGACCGAGAGATCCAAAAGGAGCAGTTTCCCTTTGTCCTTTAGGTCGTCCATTTGATTTTTTATGTCTATTAATGCGGATTCTGTCCCATGTTTGGGTCTAAAACCGGATTGGGGCAGACCAAGGAGATTGTTCGTTTCGAGGTAAGATTGTATCTGAAGGTAGGCTGCCTTATCTAGAGTTTTCAGAAGGAAGGGGATAGTAGTTATAGGCCTGTAATTGGTGGGTATGTTAGGGTCAAGATTGCTTTCTTTTAAGACAGGGAGGCCCCAGGCGTTTTTCAAGTTAGAGGGTACGGTACATGACTCGAATGATGATTTAATAAGGGTAGTGATGAAAGGTGCTAATTCTCTGGCTGCCTCTTTGATAATTGGTGCAGGGCAGGTGTTGCCTTGGCATTTGGATGGTTTTAAGGATGAAATTATATCCATTACATCCTGGGTGGAGACAGAGGAGAATTTAAAGCGGTTACAGGGTATGATGACTGGTATGTTGGCGGGAACCTTTGGCGAGGGCAGGTCCTTGGACAGGTTTCATTTTCAGTTTTCAATTGTATATGGTAAAATAGAAATTTAATTGACTAGTGCAATTTATATGTTTGTGCACTAGGTATTGTCCTTGGTGCAAGTTGCAGTTAAGTGTGTAGGTAACTCTAATTATTTTAAAATGGTGAAGAGTTCTTTGGTACTTGATTTGGCTTTGTTGATTCTGTCATTATAAGTTTCTTTTTTTGTTGGAATATCTGATTTTTATATTTCTTTGAAATCTTTGCCAATTTTTCCTTATTAGATTCCGTAGGATAGGACTTCCAGGCGGTTTCAGCACTTCTTTTCTCATTGCGAAAGGCTTTGAGATCGGGGTAAAGCAGGAATTGAGATGCGCCAAGGTTTATCTTTGCGCATTTCTACGGTGCTAGCTTATCAATAGCTTGATTCATTGTATTGTTATATAGTTCCACTTGTGCAGAAGGGTCTAGACTGGTGGGTGTAGGATTCATGATAGGTAGGAGTAAAGGTAGTAGGTTACCCAATGTTATGTTGCGCTTGTTTCTAGTTAGCGTGGGGGAGCCACTATGTTAGGACTGGGCTGAGCATTGACACGAAGGATGAAAGATATCAAGTGATGATCAGTCCAGGCACACTGTTCGTTGACGATGATTTTAGTCTTGCAATTGATATCGGCAAGCCAGTCTAAAGTTCTTCCTTTATTATGTGTTGGGAGGTTAATACGGTGTTTGAAGCCGTGTTCCATAATGGTATTGACAAGAGTCGAGGCATTGTTGTCATTAGCATCATTAAGTCCTAAGTTGAAGTCTCCTAGTAGTATAATCTGTGAGCTGGGTTTCGTATTGGTGGTGAGAAAGGACGTGATATCTTCCTCGAATGATGAGATGGGACCAGGAGGTTGATATATAAGGTGCAAAGTTATGGTGCGTGAATGTGAGAAAGGCAATTTAATTGTCAGTAGTTCTCCTAAGGGGAAAGGGAGTTGTGGAAGTACTCTAACTCCCATTTTTGGATTTGGAGATGAAGGCTATGCCACCTCCATTGGAGGTTACTCTGCCTAGTCTGTGTATGGTGTAATTGTCATGTAAAGCAAGTTCCAAAGTTGGGCCTGCTGCAGCATGTAGCCAGGTTTCTGTTAGGGTTAGGAAGTCTTATTGGTTATTGACAATTAGATCTGCAAGGACCTGGCATTTACTAGGGCCCCTTTGATATGAAGTGTGTCATTGTCAGGTTTGTTAGGTAGAGATGCTATTGTATTCTGGCAAAGGTTCTTAGTTGGTGTGTTAATGTTTGATTTCGGTTTGGTTCTCTTATTTGATGCAGGTGGGGGATTAACAGTGCTGCTGATATTGGTGGATGATAAATAGGTGTTGTTCAGTCTTGTTTCAGGCCCATGGTTTCTGAGGGTGGTGGAGAACGGTTGGTTCGGTGTAGGTTTGGTGGCGTAGAGTTGAATCCATTGGGTGGGGGAGAGTGGGCAGATGTGGCTAATGGTTCTTTTGGACTTCTGATTGGGATTGTTGGTGTCGGGGTGATGGGGTGGCAAGAATGTCGTTGGTGTAATGCTGTTGGACTGAGATAGTAGGGTGCTCATGGTGAGAGGGATCCAGTGTTTGGCTGTAGTTTTGTGCGTCAAATTGTTGGCTAGAATGGCAAGGGTTAGTGTGAATAGATTTAGTGGTGTTGGCACAATGTTGACTATAGGTAGTGTAGATAGACAGCCGGTAAAGTGGGAGTACATGACTAAGGTGCCAGTTGTGTGTGCGTGTGCAGTGTGGTTGACTTGAGAATGAGAGGCTAATCTACAGAATAGTGCACAGGAGTATCGTTGGTACGAAATAGCATTCAAGGAGGAGGTAGTCAGGATAAGGTTGGAGCCTGACCAGGTTCTGCGCTGGTGATTTATCTGCCGTAATACCTTCCTACTATATTGGCATATATTATGTGTAGATCATTCACCTAGTAACATAGTCCTCGCTGCGGGCATTACATGTGCACAATGATCGTACTAGTAGTCAGATAGAATATGGTAATACATCATTACAGGCATCAGAGGAGACTGTTTGGAGCTATGGTATTTCAGGCAGTGTTCACATGCGAGCTAGGTAGCGAACACAGGGACCACAAATTAACAATATTTGTTTGCATCTTGGCACATAAATTAAACTTGTGCGCATCAAGCGCAGTCTAATTTAAGAAAGCGATTAGAATACTGCAGAAGCAGTGCTAAAGTAACGTTAGCGTGGTGTTGTCTAGAGATATGGTTTTGACGGGCTGCAGTGCAGGCGGTATGCTGCGAATTGGAGCATGGCATCGATCAGAGGTAGCAGAATGTTAGCATTACGTGGGCTTACCAGATCCGACAGTCAGTGTGAACATCATTCTAGTTCGTGTTCGTTCAAGCTTGTTGAGGCGACAAATGTGAACACGTGACTTGTTTGGTCGAAAGATGCTGTCTCAGGACCAGGATAATGTCTGGGCGGCTCAAGGCAGGTAATAACAAGAGTCAGATGGAGGGGACGATTCTGAGATGCAACGTAATGTGCCCTATGGCCGTAACGGCCCGTACAGGCACAGACAGGGGTGGCCTTAGGCGTGGGGCTGGCTTTCGCCTTCCGGCTTGCCTCACGCCCTATAGGCTGATCAAGTAGTAATGTTGCTAGGCAACCGACAATAAACAAATGTTGGCGCATGGTACAGCGGCCATCTCACGGGACAAAATGCTTTCGGCAAGGGACCACGGAGCTGCGCCGCCACGTAATTTCTGGGCAGCAGGACACAGCGTGACCATGGTCACAGGCTTAATGAGCCTTTTCCCAGTATGGGACAAATGTGAAATTTAGCAGGTTTTTCACAGCACCGAACGCGCAGGTTCAAGTGGATGAAGTCTAGCTGCTCCTACAGCAGACTCGTGCCGTATGGATCGCATGGGGAGCTGCTCCTGCAGCTACGCTGTAGATGGGCTCCAGCCCTTATGAGGAACAGCACAGACTTTGCTTTTCTCTTCCTATCCATGTCCTGCGGGAGGTGTGCTGTGCATAGAGGGCAGCACTGTGCTTCTCCTATTTCGAGCTGCACTGTGGATAGGGATGCAGCTTGCATGGACATTCTTATCCCGTCCATGAAAGTTCACCAACTTAGTCAAGCCACTGATCTGGGCAGATCGAACGCTCTTGCCAAATTTGGCAATGTATCATCAATGTTTAAATGCTGAAAAACATTTTCTTTTAATGGGGATTTCCTTAGAGGCTGTAAAAGGCAATTTAGCCTACGTCAATCTTTTAGATTTTTGGCACAGACCTCGGCTCTAGGCTGATATAGTGCAGGCCAAAGAAATGTTGAAAAACCTCTAAAACAAACCTCGAGATGTTCACTTTTTAAGGGCCAAATACATGAGTGGTATTTATAAGATTGCTCTGCAGGTGTAGTAGGACCAACAAAAGATAATTTATATGGCTGAGCATACTGTGACCATTCACCAGATATCGTCACTTCTCTCCAAGGGGGAGTCCTTTCTCATGAGGCTAGGGAGGTGCGGCTGCTACCCAATTGTCCCCCTTGGGGTGGTTTCACGCGGGAGGACCTATTTGAGGAGGGACTCCCCCTTTGGGGACAAGGACGATCACCTAGGATACAGCCTATTGGCCAACATCACATCCCAAACTTCCCTAGCCCCCACCCCCTCCATTCCAAACCATTTCCTTGAGAGTAGACCCATGTATTTATGTAGTGTAGGAGAAACAGCCAAAACACAGAAAGTACCATGATGAAGAAGAGTACAATGAAGATTACATACTGTGCTAGTACTGGTATGAGGTGGCCCTGAGGATGTAGGAAGATCAAACTATCACAAACAACAAAGGACATTGACAATCTGCCAGTTTGTGACTGGCAACAATGTAAAAAAAGAGACAAAGGACTGAAGATTTGGTAAAGTCCATCCGGCAGAGGCAGCAGGAGTGGAAACCATCCAGAGCGGGTGTTTCATATCCTGTTGGCCTACCAGGGATGCCGGCAAATCGCTGAGGGAGTTCTCGGTGGATCCAGCTGGAGCAGATACAAACATGAAGCAGTACGAGAGAGCCGAGCAGGCCAGTAGAGTGCAGAGCCATAGCAATGCTGCGGAAGCAGAGGAGAGAAGCTTGAAGAGCCGGAGAGATGCACCCCCAGCCCCAGGATGCTCTGGTGAGGTACTGAAGTCCCAAAGAAGGAAACGGGAAGTACGAGAGACCTGGAGGGAACACAGGGCTGGAAGAGAGGCAGGCTCGAGCGGCTCTCCACTGGCCCAGTAGTAACAATCAACCTATTGGGAAGGGTGGACCAAGCCGCCGAGGAGAACTTCCTCATCGCAGTGGCAGCAACAAGCCCACTGACCCCCAGAGAAGGGTCTGGGACCGCAACACAAGTACACAAAGCATCTGAAGAGAACTTCCTTGTTGCACTGGCAGCAACAAGCCCACTAACTACCAGAGAAGGGCCTAGGTCCCTAACACAAGTGAATTGAGCATCAGAGGAGAACTTCCTCATAGCAGTGGCAGCAATAAGCCAACTGGTCACCAGAGAAGGGTCTGTGTCCCCAACATAAGTGTAATAGGCATCCAAAGGGTAGCATCCTTGTTGCAGTGGGTTGTATTGTAAGTCTTGTTTTGTCACTGGCCAGGAGTGCTTGCTATTAGAATGTTGATGCATGAATGATGAGCAGCTCAGGAGAATGTTGTGTGGGTCTGTAAGTGAATGTTCCATGAGTGTCAGCTGGGGGCCTGAGCTGCTATGATAGGATGGCCGTTGGGTCTGCCCCTTTGTATGTAATGTAATTACCCATCCCTTTTCCTGTCCAATCCTATGTGTCACTGTAAATACTTCAAGAGTAACTGGTCTATGTACATATTATACACATGTATAATACAATTTACAGTGGCTCTACAGCTGGTCTGTGTCTGAGTGCTGAGCTACCTGAATGACAACCAGGAGAGTTCACAACATTGGTGAAGAGGAAAACTGGAAATGAAGAAAAATAGGAAGAGAAGGACAGAATAGCGTGAAGCTGCAGCAACAGTAAAGGACAGTAAGGAGAGCTGTGATTGCTGTATTCATTACTGATCCTTCCTTGAATCAACGTTAATGTCTAAACATCAATTCAATCGTTACACGTCCTGTGGCAGCTGATGTCCTCACGTCCTTTAGGTCCTTTCCTCTGACCTAAGGAAATCATTTGCCGGCCCACGCACAGTGCCCACAATCGCCATATCTGTCCAACGTTGTCGGGGAAAGCAGAAATCGCTGGGCCTCCACATCCAACTGCCATTTCAAAAAAGACAAAAAAAAACACCACAAGTCCACAACACTGGGGCGCTTTTGCCTCTCCTATCATGCCGCTGTGCACCCTATATGCTGTTTTATATCACTGCAGCTGAAAACACACGCAGCAAACACGGCACACTGGCATTTTCCTTTTGCCAGCCACATGAGGCAATAAGTTCTCATTGCGGCGCTCTGAACATTTCATCCAATAACGGACACATGAAGCCCAAACCAACTTGGTGGACACTCATTATATTCTCAATAGGCGCCATAATATGAACTACCAGCTCCATCTTGTGGGAATCTCCAGTTACCTTCCACAAGTAAGTCATTTTGCACATTTTGGAAGGGCACTTGTAAATCAGTGCCCAAAAGACGCGTGCGCTCCTTTTATCAATAAATCAGGATGTACTGGCAAAGTCTAATTTTCCTTGTACGCTGGAGTGTAGAGTTTCTCAGGGGATCTCTGGGGTTGACTTTTTTGTGGGGTACATATTATACGTATGCATAATAAAGCTTGCAATAGCTCGACAGCTGGTTTGTGTCTGAGTGCTGAGCCACCTGAATGACAACCAGGAGAGTTCACAACAAAGTGGCAGGGAAAAGTCCACTGAGGCCCCAAGAAGGATTTGGGACTTTGCTAATTCCATAAGAAAGTGGCAAAAGAAACATTAAGTTGAGAGATATGCGGAAGAACTCTCAAACACCTGGAGAAGGGGTCATTTTCCTGGTGACGAAAACTGAAAGCCCTTTTTCAGACAATCAGGAGATGCCAGGGGAAGGGAGTTACTCAACTCCATCCAAAGCATACACACATATCCTGTTTTCACCAGCAGATAAATGCTTGCCAGAACAACAATTATTATGCATGAAACGGTGCGAGCAAGGAGTGTTATGATACGTGTGATCAAGGAATGTAATAACCAATGAGGGTAAACCGAAAAGTGAAATTCCTATTTGGCTGACTACCGTATAGTTGGGCCAAATATTCGTCAGAAGGCCATGAGAGAGCAATATAGTTCACTATGGGGATGAAGTGTGCCTCTATTGCAACTGAAGTAAAGGGGCAGGTGCACTCTTTCCCACCCTGTACTCTGCGCCTATAGTGCCGCGTTAAACACCATTAGATCTCAGTGGTGGATGGAAACGGGAGAATTCTAATTTGTAAGAGGATGTGGGGAAATGTTATGACGATCACAACAGTTGTATATATTGTATCCTGTACACATATGGGAGGGTTGAGGTCTGCTCGGCCGCACATTGGGACAGAGGATCTCTGTGCACAGCTGTAAAGCCATCATGTCAGTAAAAATGATTTAAGACAATTAAATAATCTACATTGTTTGCATGTGTGAACTGGAAACAAAGGTGTACAATGAGACAATTCTATAAGTGATTTGTCAGTGTGCCATGCACCACACAATAATGTAGGTATATTATCTCAGCGAGTTGTTCATCTCTTTTACTCCTTGCTATAATAAAAACATTATTCATATGATTTTGAAACAAGGACTACAGTCTTCTTATTGAAATGCCTTGCAGAGCTATTCACATGACAACATCTGACCAGCAACAATCCCACTGCCCGAGCCTTGATAAGGACTGCAAAACGCTGAGGGGAAAGGGTGCATGCCACCAAACATCCTCCCTCAAAGTACTTCAGTGTGCCATCAATATGACATTATGTGGGCAAGGTGAGAAGTGTCTTATGAGGAAGCAGATTCCCCAGGGATCTTACATAAAGAAAATGAGTTAAGACTCCATGCCCAATCAACCCTTCCGTGACCTGTCTTCTAAGAGTAAAAAAAAACTGCAGGCTTCTTCTTGACACACAAATGTCTTGACTGTAAAAAAAACACCCACAAAAATAGATATGTAATGTTTGCCTCTGCTTGTTACAAAAGAGAGCCACACCTTGTTGACAGGGAAAGTCATCTGTGATTGGTCTTAATGTATTTTGCTAACGAAGCATCTCCAAATTGAATGCTTTACAGGGGTCGCATGATGATGGACAAATATTATTTTCACTGTTTGGCACACACCTGTAAAGAATTTCATTTGAAGACACCCCATGAGCAAAATACATTCAGCACATCAGCGTTTCTCCCAGGGGAGGTTGCCCACAGTTTTGTTCAATGACCTGCAGGCCTAAATAAGAAGGGAGGGAACAAAACATCTTCAAGGCATAAGTCATGTGATACAGCTACAATATATAAACACAATATGGTGCCCCATTCTTCGTCACGTTCCTTCTCCTTCATCATACTCCTTAGTCCAAGCCTTTTTGCTTACTCATAGTGCTTTGCAATAGTCTTCATCCAAAGTCATTGGCATAGTCTTTCTCCATTATAGTCCTTCGTTATTTACCTTCATCAATGTCTTTCATTCTATTCCTTCTCCATCATAGTGCTTTATCATAGTGTAATGCTGGAAATGCATTGGAGGGACAGGGCCTCCATATCCTTGCCCTTTATTGCTTTATCATGTATGTTCTGCCTTGTTTTCTGTGCAGGAGTCCATGTGGGACTCTTGGCGGTGCGGCTCTTCCTCTTTTTGGTTTGGTGAACAGACCCTTGGGATACCCTTATGGCACCCATGGGCGGGAGTACGACCCTGTACTCCTAGTGTATGTTTTTGGGTGACTGTGTGTGGCCCACAGAGCAGGGTATGGGCTGGTGGCAGCTCCATGCTGAATTGACAGGTGCCCTACGCATCCTCCACTTTGGGATGCCCAGGCCCTGTCATTGGAATCACTGGATTCCTGATAGGAAACAAGATGGCCCCTGTGGCCTCTTGCTTTCTATTGCCTGTTACCTTACTTTTCGAGAAGTCCCGGGAAGCCCTGACTCTGTCCCTTCCCCCTGACTGGCTGTTGGGTGGAAGTTCCTTAAATGGTGTTGTAGGGAAGTCCAGGCCAGACTGGCTGGAGCCTTCCCAATGACTGTATGTTGTGGGTACGCCTGTGGGGTAGCACCTGGGTGAATGTAGTGTGTCACGAATACGCATTCGGTATTATGTGTGTCTAGTATTTGGTGTTTGACACAATGACTGAGACAGCCACGCCCAAAACTGGTATGAATACAGTGTGTAATGCTGATGGCAGAGTGCTTGTCCGAATCCACATTCTGTGTTGTGAGTGTCTGGAAGGAGAAGAATGGCCTGAATGCACTGTGAGCCGATTGGCTGCCTGACTGCCTGAATGCCCTTCTGAATGATTGGTTGCCTGAGTGAGACCCAGCAGAGTGAATGGGAGATCAACAGTATATCTGGGGGCTTCTCACTGCTAGAAATCATTCAGAAGCTGAAGTTGAAACTGATGCTTAACTTTGAAGCCCACTGGAAGAAGAACTACTGCTGCTGTCCTTTGCTAATCTGAAAGCTGCTGTGCCTTCAAGGAACTGATCCATGAGAGGACCTGGCTAGGAGACCTCTTTTGTAGCTACTAGGGACCATCGTGCACCAGCTGATCTTTGCCAAAGCTCCCTGGTAGACAGACCTACGAAAGGCTGTCGACCGGAAAAGGGGACGGCCGAGGAGAATGAAGAGAAGCACCAGACAGCCGTCCCCCATCGACGACCGCCGACGCCAACCGGAGCAGCAGTGCTCCCTTGCCCAAGAACATTAAAACAAGGGCTCCCTTGCTCATCCTCGTCGACCGCTTTGGTCCTGCTGGATAAAGTCAAGGCTGCTGACGACTAAGGAGAATCCGCTGGTGGGTTTGCCGCCACCGAAGAGCATAGAGACGCTGACGACTCGATGCCCTTGCTGGGCCAAAGTTCTGCATTGACTCCTTGCGGCAACGAACACTCGTCATTTTGCACCGCACGCCTCAGCTTGCAGGATGTTTTTGACCGATGGTCAACGTGCACCGCAAGAACTGAAGCTGTTGCCGCAACAACAGTGCTTACTCTTACCCTTTTTCTTCACCGACTCTTGATGACCCGTGGCTCCTGCCTGAAAGGGAGTGCACTCAAGAAGGGCTTGTCGACGACTCACCGAAGAACACCATGAAACCAGGTACTTTGGGGTTTGTGGAACCTTTTAGAAGGACTCGAGACTATATTGAGCATAATTGGACTGGGCTTGTTAATACGCTTTATTTACAGGTTGCCTAGGTGGGGGGATCCTCGCACAGAACTGTCTCTAGGTAACGGGTGTCAGTATTCTGCCGTTGCTTAATTTAACTTGCATTCTTTCGGTGGTCTATCGTTGATTCATTTTAGAACCTTATTCGTATGCTATTTGGAGCTGATAGCCGTGGTCACATTTTAAAGGGATCGATAGTTAAGAGTGGTACCACGTAAACCTGTATATATTTGCCATTATGGTATTGCCAGAGTACAAAGTGTGTTATTGTGATTGTGTATATAACGGGAACCTTATTTATTTAAAGAACTGTGTTTTCACTAACATAGTGTTGTATTACATAAGAGTTATTCATGGTTATTGTGATGTTGTCAAAGCATTCTGGGTTCCCTGCCTGCACGAGCGATTGTCGGAATGTTTGGGTATGAGTGAACGGGGGATTCCGGGGAAGGTCACTTGGAGTGGAGTGGACGGCATAGGATGAGTGAGAGCTGCAGGCAAGGCGCCGGGTTTTTCGTATAATGTAAATAAACATAAGTTACTCATCCACGGCTTCTGGTGAATTGAATACATCAATTGGCGAGGAGGATTGCCTGGCGTCCAGCGAATCCACGGGGAAAGAGGAACGAGAGCAGCCAAACGCTTCGAACGAACGCACTCATCGCGTTTGTTTGTGCTGAGTCTGCGAGGGGAGGAGGCAAGGAATTGCACATTTGGCACTGCAGCGGGAGCCATATATTTTGTTTATAAACTGACACGTTTGGGTTTGGTTTCGACGCCTGCGTCTGTCATACACGCTTTGGAGTAAAGGACCCTTTGTAGTATGTCACGGTCACGTGATACAAACCTTTGAGCAATCAGGAAGTCAGGCGAGGATGAAGGAAACATAGGAGCCTCCTCATCCTCGTCCCAGTGGAAAAAAAAAGAAAACATTTTTTTTCTCTCATCTTAATGCATATCCACACTAGAACATAAGGAAGAGATATCAGAGGACCTTTGTATGTGTATCTCTGAGGAGGAAGTTACAGAAGATTATAAAGTAAGAGGTGCAATTTGGCATTCAATTTTGATATTGTAAATATTCTACGACTAATTTTTTTTTCTAAAAAAAAAAATGCAGGGCATCAGCATTCAGACACCTGCGAGCTTCCTTCCGACCCCAGGTCAGCCTGTAGTTGCTTGGTCTGAATGGAAAGAGTTCTGGTTGAACTATATTCAGACCGTAGAGCAAGAGGGGCTCACTTCCCATAAGAAGAAGTTGTTGTTACTTCATGCTTTAGGGTTGGAAGGCCAAAGGAACTTCAGAGAGTTGCCAGAATTACCGGGAGATGAAGCTGGTGATGCTGATGAGCATGAAAAAGCCATAAGACAATTAGACAAATACTATGCTCCAGAGACCAATGTAGCTATAAACAGATACAACTTTTATACAAGGAGTCAAAAGGAGCATCAAACTATCAAAGAATATGTGTCGGCATTGAGGCTTTTATCACACACGTGTCATTTTGGAAATGGAATCACTCTTGATGAGCTAATCAGAGACCCAATCATCATCCATTCAAGGGACAGTTTAGTCCAAGAAAGGTTGTGGATGGTGGGTAACCCGTCCCTACCAGTGACTATTGCCATCGCTAAACGAATAGAACACAGTCAATTGTATTCCAGAGAAACGAAGAGCAAAAAACAGGAGGTTGCTCATAATATGCAGCAGCAAAATAGTAAAGTCGCACCAGAAGCAGATGAACTAGGTTTGGTCAGCACGCTAAGGAGCAAAGAACGGATGGATGCCACTATAGTCAACAGTAACAGAGCAAGGGGATTTGAGAATAAAGGAAATTCTTCTAGAGGAAGGATTTGGGTGAAGAATGAACCCAGATTTAAGAATGCACAGACTAGGGATGGAGAAAGATGCTATAATTGTGGTAGGTTTGGCCATTATGCTTATGCAAAGCAGTGCCCGGCAATAGGGCAGAAATGTGGAAATTGTGGAGTGAAGGGTCATTTTGCTGTCACCTCTAGGCGGAAGAAGAGAGTTTCAGCTATTCAAGATGAAGAGGAAGAATCAGATGAGGAGAGGGTGTTCATGATTCATGAACCACCAGGTGGAGAATTCAAATGCCCAAGTTTTAAGGTAATATTTGACAATTGGAAAATCAAGGTGACAGTGGATAGTTGCTCACCATGGACGATCATCACTAAGAAAACCTGACAAAGTTTAGTGGCACGTGGTCTCAAAAGCAAGTTGAAAGCATCGGATATCAGGAATCCTGGCGGATTCGAAGGGTCGAAGATTAGGATGATTGGTATGTTCTCGTGCATCATTCAATTCAAGGACAGGCGTGCCCAAGTGAAAGTATACGTGGCAGAAAAGGGTGTGAATATAGTAGGGTGGAGAGATCAAGCTGGGTTAAGAATTAGATTGGATCCATGTGAAGAAGAGCACATTTTGATTGTTAATAGTAGTCAAGGGCAAGGGGACAAAATGATAACAAGAGGAAGTGAAGTCCAAGCGAAATTATGTTTTTTAAAAAGTTTTGCACACAGGATCCATCTCAAGAACGGAGCTTTGCCAGTGAAATGCTCGAAGTCCAGACCCATCCCATTTGCCATTGCTGACAAGGTTGAACAAGAGTTGGCAAGGTTAGAGTCTGAAGGAGTTATAGAAAAGATGGAATCTTCAGAGTGGGTGAGCCCCATCGTGGTTGCATTGAAAAAGAATGGCAAACCAAGAATTTGTGTGGATTTGGGGGATGTCAACAAAAACATCATAACTGATACTTTTCCTCTTCCGATAATATCTGAAATGTTAAATTGCATTGGTAATGCAGATTTATTTTCCACGTTGGATCTTTCGAGTGCTTATCATCAGATATCACTCACGGAGGACTATAGGAACATCACAGCGTTCATTGCTCCACATGGATTGTACAGATATAAACACATGCCTTTTGGTTTAGTATCCGCGGCAGCGGTATTTCAAAGGGTTATGATGCATGTTCTTAAAGGATTTAATGGGACACTTGTGTATCAGGATGATATTATTGTGTTTGGCAGAGGTTCTGAAGAACATGATAAAAGGCTGAGAGAAGTGTTGAGAAGACTGGAGGATGTGGGGTTTAAGATTGAACAAAGTTAATGTAAGTTCGGAGAAGAAGAAGTTGAGTATTTAGGACACACTGTAAATGGTAAAGGATACAAACCAAAGTGGGATGCCATGAAGGCAATTAAAAACTCACCTATTTCCAATAATACGGATGAACTTAGATCATTTATTGGGTTATGTGAGTATTACGATTTGTGAGGAATTTTGCCAGTGTAACGGAACCTTTGAGAAAACTGTTGAAAAAGGATGCTAAGTTTCAGTGGAGTGACGAATGTAATGAGGCACTAAAGTGCATAAAGGGAGAGATTTGTAATTCTGCAGAATTAGGAGGATTTGTGTTTGGTAGATTAACCAAGGTCACGGTGGATGCCAGTGGGAATGGATTGGGGTCGGTGTTATCCCAGATTAATGAAGATGGGATTGAGAAAGTAATCAGTCATGCCTCCAGGGCTATTTCAGACACAGAAAGTAGATATTCAGTAATTGAGAAAGAATTACTGGCTTGTTCCTGGGCGGTGAACTATTTTAGGAAATATCTATGGGGAAGCAAGTTCATTATACAGACTGATCACAAACCTCTTATTGAATTTCTGACAGTCAGGGGGATGTGTAAAGCTTACCCTAGGTTAGCTAGATTAAGTCTCAAGCTACAAGACTATCATTTTGTGGTGAAATATGTGCCAGGGAAGAGAAATGTTATTGCTGATTATTTGTCACGTCTGCCTTTAAAAAATAATGAGACAGATGTAGAAGGAAATGAAGAAATGGTGGCAGTTGTTCTTGAAGTAACTTCTAAAGAAACGTGGCTAAATGAATTCAGTAAAGATGAGGTTTTGCAAGAAGTCAGAAAATACACTGAATCAGGATGGCCTGAAAAGAGACTGGTTAGCGAAGGGTGTATGAGGTTCTGGGAAGTTAAGGACGAGTTATCCATGGAAGATGGATTCCTGCTGAGGGGGGATAAGTTAGTCCCTTCACAAGTGTTGTGTAATGAGCTAATAGAAAAGGCACATCAGGGACATCCAGGAATCACTGGATCTAAAAGCATTGTGAGGTCAAAATACTGGTGGCCGGGAATGGACTTGATGATTGAGAGATTTGTTAGGAATTGTTGGTCTTGTCAGAAGAGTGATAAAAGTTGCAAAAGTGTTAAGTCAGAGCCTATTAACATCACCAAGGGGGAGGCACCATGGGAGAAGATAGGCATTGAAATTGTTGGACCCTATGCAAATTTGATGTGTGAAAAGAGATTTTTTTTAGTCTTGGTTGACTATTACTCAGGTTGGTTGGAAGTAAAGGCGGTTAGCAAAATTGACTCCTTTGAAATAATTACATTTTTAAAGCAAATTTTCAGGAGAGAAGGGTTTCCTGAAGTAATCATTAGTGATAATGGTGTACAATTTAGAAGTAGGGAGGTTAAGGAGTTTGCTAAAGGGTCTGGAATTGAATGGAGATGTTCAGCATTATATCATCCTCAAACTTATGGGTTAGTGGAGAGGTGCAATAGAATAATTGTAGAGGCAGTAGAATTAGCATTAAGAAAGAACATGCCAGTGGATGAGGCTCTTAAGGAGAAATTGTGGAGTCTGAGAATGTCTGTCAAAAGAGGGATGGAGGTCTCTCCTTTTGAATTAATGAGAGGGAGAGCCCCTAATACGTTGCTTAATCCTGAATGGGTTAATCAAAGGGGAAGTGTAGAGTCTGAAGAAGAAGGAAGTCACAAGTACCAAGATAAGATTAGAATTTCACCAGGAGATGTTAGGTCTAGAATTTCTCCAGGAGATTTTGTGAGAATAAAGTTAGGGCGAAGTGTGAGAAAAGGTGAATCCAAATACAGCAGTCCAGTAAAAGTTGTTCAAGTGTTTAAAAGGGCGGTTAGAGTTTGTGGTGGTTCCGTGTGGAATTTCGATAGAGTGAGTAAATGGCTTTGGAAAGGTTAGTGTGTTAGGGATGGACAAATAAAATATAACAGACAAGCAGTTGATTTGTTTGGAGATGATGTTCCTATTCAAAATGGTGATGAGAATGTGAATACTGGCATGCAGACTAGAGGAGTAGACATCCAACATGGAAACAATTTTGGTGTTGTCGCTGAGAATAGGACCTTGCGTAGTTCAAGAGAGAAGAGATTACCGATTTGGTCCAGAGACTATGTCATGGAGAGCTAAGGACCATTATTTACCTATTCAGGTTCTTGTCATCAATTTGTTCAAGAGAGAAGAGATTACCGATTTGGTCCAGAGACTATGTAATGGAGAACTAAGGACCATTATTTACCTATTATGGTCCTTGTCATCAGTTAGTTTAATTGTTGTCTTTTAGTTTTGAGTTTGGGAACATAAGTCAAATGTCAATATTGTAAGATATTAGTTGCCATGTTTTATCTTGTTTTTTTATAATTTTATTTTCAGTTTGTTCAAATTTTCTGTAAGAAGGCGGGGTGATGTTGTATTACATAAGAGTTATTCATGGTTATTGTGATGTTGTCAAAGCATTCTGGGTTCCCTGCCTGCACGAGCGATTGTCGGAATTTTTGGGTATGAGTGAACGGGGGATTCCGGGGAAGGTCGGTTGGAGCGGAGTGGACGGTGTAGGATGAGTGAGAGCTGCAGGCAGGGCACCAGGTTTTTCGTATAATGTAAATAAACATAAGTTACTCATCCACGGCTTCTGGTGAATTGAATACATCACATAGTGTGTGGACTTTCCTTTGTGGGTGCTTGGGGACTACACTGTACTCAAGAACCAGCTTGCATCACCTCCTGAGAGCTTAAGCCTTGATTGCTCGTCCATAGCTACCGAAATAGAGAATCTTGGCTGGGGTCCTCTGTGCCTCTCCTCTGCCATATAGAGAGCAGGAGTACAGAAACTCCCCTTCAGTCTTTAAACATAGCACTTCTCCTTTCGTACTGTCCTTCACCATATTCCTCCTCTTTATCCTAGCTCTTCTCCTTAATCCTAATCCTTCTTCATCCTAGACCTTCTCCTTCATCCTAGTCATTTTTCTTAAACATAGTTCTTCATCATAGTCCTTCCTCAGCGTCCTTCTTCTTCATAGTCTTTTATCCAAGTCCTTCACCTTAGTCCATCCCCTAAATCATAGTAATTCGTTCCAGTCCTTTGCCTAAAGCATAGTCCTTTTTAACAACCATTCTCCTTCATCATAGTCATTCATCCTAGTCTTCCCCATTCATTGTAGTCTTTTTTCCTGGTTATTCTCATTCATCATAGTCCTTTTCCTTTTAATCATAGTTCTTCATCATACTTCTTTGTCACAGTAGTTCCTCATAGTCCTCATACCAATCCTTCACCTTCATCATAGTCCATTGTCATAGTTCTTCCTCATCATATTCCTTCGTCATAGTCCTTCTCCCTCCTTTTAATCCTTTTTGCTGGTCTTTCTCATTCATCGTTATCATTTTTCTTAATCTTAGTTCTTCATCATACTCGTTACTCACACTCCTTCCTCACAGCCCTCCAACCCAGTCCTTCTCCTTCTTCATAGTGCGTTGTCATAGTCCTTCTTCATCATATCTTTTCTCCATAGTCCTTCTCCTTCATCATAGACCTTTGTCCTAGTATTTCTCCTTCATCACAGTCCTTTTTCATAGTCCTTCTCCTTCACATGGTCTTTTGTCCAGACCATGTTCCTTCATCATAGTCATTTATCATACTGCTTCATCATAGTCCTTCTCCTTCATCATAGTCCTTCATCCTAGTACTTCTCGTTTGTCAAGGACAATTTGTGTAGTCTTTTTCCTTCATCATAGTTCTTTGTAATAGTTTTTCCCCTTATTCCTAGTTCATCATAGTCTTTTGTGCTAGTTCTTTTCCTTCATCATAGTCCTTTGTAATATTCTTTTTCCATATTGATAGTTCTTCATCATAGTATTTTGCCGTATTTCTTTTGCTTCATCATAGTCCTTCATAGTCTTTTTCCTTCATACCAGTCTTTCATTACCAATCCTCTATTCTGTTCCTTCTCATTAATCATAGTGCTTAGACCTTCTCCCTAGTCCTTGTCCTTCATCATTGTTTGTTGTCCTAGGTCCTCTCCTTTGTCATAGTCTGCCATCCGACTGTCTATCAGGCACAGTCTCTCAGTCAGTCTCGCTCTCTCGCCCCTCATATGACTTCATCTATTACCTCTTTTCCCCCCTTCCATGTGTCTCGCTTTGTCTTTCTTTTTCTCTCTTTCTCTCTCTGTTTATTTTTCCTCCCATTTGTTATCACTTTCCCTGCCTATCGAAGGAGAGTGTGATGTCGGTCTGGGTGAAAAAGGTGCAAGTGACGGCCAAAAACCAAAGGATGCATGGCGAATTTGGAAGGGATGCTGAAAGGAAAAAGTGATTTAATCTGCAAGAATGATGCTACTTTATGTGGAAGCAACGCACCCCATATGCCTGCATATGAATTTGTGTGGGATATTTCTTCATTGCACCACTTCAGGGTTTTACTTCTGTTATTAAGCATACGAACTGAGGAAGGCTGCAGGTTCGGTTGTCACAGATATAAATGGTAAGACATGAATGCTGTGCGTCTGTTTACAATCTTGTGGTCGTGTATACTAGAAATAATTAATTCATCTTTTATAGCACACTCAATACCAGAGACCAGTCTCTAAACATGGACCAGGATTCGAACCTGTGTTGCTTTGCGTTGTCTTGCTTCCAAGACAAACACGTTGCCCCTGAGCTATCCTCCTGGCCCAGGAATGCTCACATGATAGTCAATGCCCACTTTGCATGGGCATGATGGTAAACTGGTGCTGGGTCTTGCTACAGCACAATTACCTCATCTTACTGGAAATGGCAATCAGCAAGCACTACCTGCCCTCCTGCACATGATTCCCTCTATCATGTATGTCTGCATTCTAGAGTGCTACGTTTTGGCCCTGTGGTAAATTAGCCGTGAGAAGTATTTAGTCAGCCAGAAGAGGCTAGCAGCTTGCGTAAAAACAGCCACATGATGACTAGCGTTCCGGGTGTATGTTCCTTGATTCTTTATCGGGTCAACACAAATTCATGCTTAGAAATATACAATGGAATATACAACTGCAAAAGCCAAACTATTGGATTTGCCAAAGCTTGTTTTATGTTCCAGGCCACTTTGATGTAGAACAGCCTGCCTCAAACGAAAATAGAAAATGGGTTTGACTTCATATATTTGTTTATCAAAGAAGGGATTATAATTTCCATTGCATCATATCACATTGATGGTTTATTGTAGCATATTTACAATAAAGCATAGTTGCAATTACATTACACAGTGACAGGGGTGTGCAAGCGATCAATGCCCTGACACTTATAATGGAGGGGAACAAGTGTGGGGTGCCTATTGCTGCCTGACTGTAACACTGCGGTTAATTAAGGCCGTGTTCTTTTATGTCGAAAAGCCCGAACAAAGGCCCACACTGACGTAACCTTGATCGGATGTCGTGTAAAAGATGCAATTATGTATACTGAACTCCCAGAAGGCGCGCGGCTGCTGGAAAAGGATTTACATTTTAGTGTCATTGCTAATGTGGTTTTAAGGTCTTAATCAACAAGGAAAAGTGATGCAGGAAGGGAAGCAGAAATAACAACAGAAGGTGACTTTTAAATTGCAATTGTGTCTGTCACTAAATTTAAGCTACAGAAGTTGTATTGGGGATTTCCAAGTGTCCTACACAGTTAGTAGGATTCACACGGCTAGATTGATCGCTACCAGCCTATTTAAATCTTTAATCGAACCTGCTGAACTAAATTGTAGTCACTATTGACCATTACCAGCCTGCTTAAGTCTACTGTCCAATGTAAATATTTACTTGGTGGCTACTGGCCTAAATTGTGTAGATTGGTGGTCACTACCACTCTATTTTGTAACTGCTGTTGGTTGCTACCAGCCTCCTAAAATCTTTTCTTGGTCACCACTGGCCTCACAAATGGTATTTATTGTCTGCCTATTTTGCAACTACTGTTGGCTGGTTTTGGCTGATTTAGATCTTTTTCAGGCCACCTCTGGTCTAGAATAGTACCTATTGCTTGTTGGTACTAACAACCCCACCAGCAAGAGTTATCCGTTGTGTCTGGGACGATAGAAGGGGGCTTATAAGAGATGCTTGGGACTCTTCATTTCTTTGATTTGCAGAGAGAGGGACGGAGGGCAGAATTTGTCTGTGCCCCAAAAACCATAAGGTGGACCTTGGCTAACTCCATCTATTGTGCATTCTGCAAAGTATAGGTCTCCCCACAGTAGCCTAATATTCTATGTACAAGTGAAATCATTGAAATACAAATAAAGCTTTGTTTGAAGATGACGCCTTTCCGAGATCAGAACACATTGCAGTTCGTTTTCTTTCACAGCAGGCCATCCATTTCATGGCTTTTGAAAGCACATACATGTGTGTTGTTTTGTTTAATGTGTGTCATGGCCATTGTGCTCCAACGTCTAAAGTGCTACCTCTTGCAACAAGTCTGAAAGCATCCCAGGCTAGGAGATCAATTGGTCAGAGTTTGAATTGCTATCCATATCTCCATCATAAGCAACTTAAGAAAGACTAAGATTGAGGCAATGGTCTGGCTAGCCCTCGCATGTAGCAAACACAGCACCCTACCATTTTAAAGGTAATCCCCGCCCCAGTAAGTTCATTTGTATTCAATTTGGTGTATTTGCCTTCAACCTCTTTACCTGTCAGAAGTACTCAGTGCCCTCCAGAAGCATGTTTCTCATCCTCCAAAAGTGGTAGAGGCCGCCCTCTTACAATTCTGCCCTGACCGCTGCATGATGTCATCAGCAGATGAAATACTTCATGTTATGATTTCCCAGTGGTCTCTTATGCAGTCCACATCAACTTCAGTCAATTGAAGGCCACTCATGACAGGTGGCCAATTCTTGACCTTCCTCTGCTGGGGAAAATTAATTCTGTCAAATCCAGTGTTGTTCCAAGAATAAATCAGATTCTTCCACCTTCTACATATGAACTGTGTAAATACAATGTTGGAACTCTGTAAATGCTCCCATTGGATAATAATCAACAGAGACGGTGAGGTCACGTTTGGTGATATGCAGCGTCAGAACTTCAAGACTTATCATTTTGCTTTCTCTTCCCATCATGTTATTAGCCTGGGGCATGGCAGGATAATGGTGGACGATTCTACGTGCCCCAAGCTGTCATTGCTACTAGAACTTACTAGAACCAATGAGTGCAGGGATCGGATGCAGTTGGATTACCTTTCTGATTGCTTATTGGATATTTATAGGTTGCTGCCGCCCCTGCCCTTGTTCATTGAAGTCTCAGTCTGGATGAACCTGTGACTATTTAAAGGCCCGTTTGTGTCGACCCCTTTCAGCGCTCTTCTACCAGGCACAGAGGAGTATCTCCAGACACAGGACCAGCTCTGCCTCCTACAGATTTCACCTGCCAAATGGCCAAATGGTGACACAGTAAGGACATAGTTTGTTTCTCTCCACTGCAGTGCTCTTCAACTGGGTTCAGAGGAGAGCCCCTGATCACGTGACCAGCCCCGCCTACACTAGCTTTTCTCCCAAGCAGCAAATACTCAAGGGCTTGTTTTTTGCCTCCCTTGCAGTGATTCTCCACCAAGCTCAGAGGAATGTCCTTGGTCACCTGACCAGCTCTGCCTTCACCAGCTTTTCTCGCCAAATGCTGATTACTTTGTTTTTTTCCCCTCCATTGCAGCGGTATGTCCCTGGTCACGTAACTAACTCCACCTCCTGCAGATTTTCCTGCCAATTTTCCTGTCTTTTCTCCCCCCTTCAGGATTTTCAAACCTAGGTGGTCTCTCCACAGGTTGTCTAATACGCACTTACCTGTATTTAAAATTTTGCGCTGTGTGAACTAGGCCTTTTCTCCCCCCTTCAGGATTCTCAAACCTAGGTGTTCTCTCCACAGGTTGTCTAATACGCACTTACCTGTATTTAAAATTTTGCGCTGTGTGAACTAGGCCTTTTCTCCCCCCTTCAGGATTCTCAAACCTAGGTGGTCTCTCCACAGGTTGTCTAATACGCACTTACCTGTATTTTAAATTTTGCGCTGTGTGAACTAGGGCTTTTCTCCCCCCTTCAGGATTCTCAAACCTAGGTGGTCTCTCCACAGGTTGTCTAATACGCACTTACCTGTATTTAAAATTTTGCACTGTGTGAATTAGGCCTTTTTCTCCCCCCTTCAGGATTCTCAAACTTAGGTGGTCTCTCCACAGGTTGTCTAATACGCACTTACCTGTATTTAAAATTTTGCGCTGTGTGAACTAGGGCTTTTCTCCCTCCTTCAGGATTCTCAAACTTATTGGCTCCTCCCCTGCTTCTACACTTGAGCATTGTGAGCTCTTAGCCTGGGCGAGTCTGTCCTAGTGAGCAACTTGTTTGCCTTTCACTCTCTTGTCCAACCGCTCTCGTCTGTGCCTTCACCTCTCTCCTGCCCCCCATCTCCCACCTACTCTATGGTGCTCTCTATCTCTCCTATCTTCTCTAACTGCTTCTCTATTGACTATCCTGCTCTCCTCACTAAATCTGGTAGGAAACAGTTTAAAAAGGACATCCTGGTCTCCAATCCAGGCCTCCCTATCGCTGATACCTACACCAGTGCCTCCGCCAAGGAAACTCTCACCGACATCCCCTTTGTCATGCCTTCACCTGACCTATGGACCCTTCATATGGTCTCGGTGCTCGCTCCTTTCTCCTCTTCTCCCATTAATGGTGGCACCCGTTGGGATGTCCTATTGGCCTCCTTCCACTCCTCTAAGGTCATCATTAATGTTTACTCTAATGGGACCGTCTTGGTCCAAGGCCCTCAGGCCAACCTTCACCTCTTTGATAGACTCTTCCCGCGCCTCATCAACTTCCTTTCTTCCCCTGCTGTCCCCCCTCCCCTTTCCTCGGCTACTTTGCCTTCCCCCTCTCTCTTCGCCCCCTCACGGGCTCCTTCTACACCTCTGCAGGGTGTACCTCTGATCTGTACCCCTCCCCGGAAGTCCTTCAAGGATGGCAACCTTCTCCACATTGCCACTCTTAACTCTCGCTCTGCTGTCAAACAGTCCTCTGACATCTGCAGCCTTCTTGAAGAACTTGATCTTGATGTCCTCGGTCTCACTGAGACATGGTTCATGGCCAGCTCTGTCACTAGCTTTGACACGCTCCTACCGGACGGCTACAAGATCCTCTCTGTGCCTAGGCCCAACCGCTCTGGTGGGGGTGTTGCCCTTATCTTTCCTGGGTGGATTCCTGCCTCTGTCACTCCTACGCAGACCTACTCCTCTTTTGAATACCTTGTCTGCCGGCTCTCTCTCTCTCCTAGCCATTCCCTTACTGTGGCCACTATCTATCGGCCACCTGGTCAGATTTCTTCCTTCCTCTCCGAGTGGGCGGACCTCTCCTCCTCTCGTGGTCTCAACCACTCAACTCCTCTTTCTTGGAGACTTCAACATCCACCTGGATGCCTCCTGTCCTCCCTCTGGACACTTTCGTGACCTCTGCGACTCTCTCTCACTCACCATTCTCCCCTCGGGCCTGACTCACTCTGCAGGGTACACTCTCGATGCACTGATCTCCTCTGATCTTCCCCTCTCTGTTCCTGTCTCCACTCCTCTCTCCTGGAGTGATCACTGTCTCCTATCCACCCACCTCACCCTCCCTACCCCTCAGGCCAAGCCACCTTCATCACTGCGACCCACCTTCGCGGTCATCCGACCCATGAAGCACGTGTCAGTTGAGGCTTTCGCCACTACCTTCTCACCCACTCCTCCCCCTTTGGCTGACTCCCACCCTGACACAGCCCTCTCCATGCTCCACTCTGCTATATCTGATTCTCTCGATATCCTTGCCCCTGTCATGAGAATCCACCTGAAGCCCAAAGCCAAGTGTAACTCCTGGTATGATTCCGATCTCGTCACCCTAAAACGCAAGTGCAGGGTGGCCGAGAGGAAATAGCGTGCTTCATGTTCATCCTCTGAAAAACTGGCCTGCCGCCTGCTGCAACGGCAATATCGGCTCTCCGTTCTCACCAAGAAGAGAGGCCATATCCAATCCCGGATCTCTACGGCATCTAACAACTCGGCTGAACTCTTTACAATTTGCAAGGAACTGGCCAACCCTTCTGCTGTCTCTACATCTCCTGTCCCCTCCCAGGCCCTCTGCACGGCACTGGCTTCTCACTTCATTTCTAAGACTCAAGACATCGTGTCCTCACTCTCCTCTTCTCGCCTCCCTCCTTCTATCTCCTGCTCTTCCTCTGACCCTTCTGCTGGCATCCCCCCTCCATCCCTCTCTGCCTTTCCCCTTTTCTCTGCAGACGAGGTTTCTAGACAAGTCCGATCTATGAAAGTCTTTTCAAAACAGGTCCACCCCTGTTCCTCCAAAACCATCAAGGACCACATCGACTCCCTGGCTCCTGCCCTGGCTGATTTCTGCAATCACTCCTTCGCCACTGGAGTCTTCCCATCCCCCCTGAAGCACTCCCTTGTGCACCCTCTTCTTAAGAAACCCTCTTCCGACCCCTCCTGCCCGGCTAACTACCGCCCAATCTCCATCACTCCCTTCCTGGGCAAACTCCTGGAGAAACTGGCCATCTCCCATCTTAATCTCCACACCGAATCTGTTGGTTGTCTTCATGACCATCAGTCAGGCTTCAGGTGTAACGCTCACCTGGTATCCACGAGGACGTCACTCAGCCTGTTCTGACCTCTTACGACCTCAAACCCTTGCCTGGAGGCTTTTCGACTGGAGACTGGGCCTGAAACACAGGATTGGTAGAGTTTAACTCCCTATTGTCTCTGTGTGTTTGAACCCCTTCTTCCCCAGGGTCCAACCCTTCCCTTTGATCCACCGCTCACCTTGTTTTCTTGGATAGTGTGCTCTCCATCCTGCTTTCAGCACAGGGACGCGTTGATTGATGCGGGCTCGTTGCTGCCTAGTTACTTCACTGGCAAGAGTCCGACAGGTAAGTATAATGAGTCTTTTGAACAGTTCTCTAACTTCGTTCCTTTCCTTCCTTAGATGTTGGCCGGCGTCCGGGGATGGTGGCGTGCTGCTGAGATGAGTAGCGCTGAAGGTGAGTGAGAGCGCGATGTGCAATGCACCCCTTTCGTATTTGCATTGAACTGAGTTCTTTTTCTGTGTCTTTTAGGTGCCGCAACGTTTTCAGCGTGGATGCCGGTTATGAAGAACAAATGCGGTGGGTAAGCGTGGTATGCAGCGCCTCTAGATGTTTCCACGCTAACCTGGAGTGTCTTTTCCCTCTTGCAGATGGATGAGAAGTTCCGGAGACAGAGTTCCTCCAGAGCGACTGGGATTTAGGTAAGCGTTTGAAGCTCGTACAGTATTTAAAGGGATAGTCCAGTAAAACATTTTATTTTAAAAATAGATAGGCAACATTAAAAAAATAATACTAGCACTTTTTTTTTAAAACTTCCTATGTAAAATTTTGAGCTATTCAAGCTCAAAATTCGCAAAAGCAAGCACATGGGCGCATCCATTTTGTGAAATCGATGCCCGCCTGTGCTGGCTTTTGCTTTTGCGGCACTAATGAAGGAAAAGCCAGCCAGCTGTAGTAAACAAAAGCTACCGCTGGGTGGCTTTTCCTTCATTGGTGCTGTACGCGGAGGACGGGGACCGGAGACCAGAGCAGGAAAGCTGCAGCTGAATCTCGGTAAGTGCTATTTATTTTTTTTTAAAAATAAGCACTAGATGCGGTTTTTTTTCTAAGTTTTCCGGGCTGGAGGAGCCCGGAAAACTTAGAAATAAAACCGCAGCTTTAAAAACGTTGTATTTATGTTTGCGGTCGCTTTTGAAGCAACCGCAAACATAAATACAACGTTGTGTTTGAAAACGCTGCGGTTTTTCTTTCCAAGTTTCTCAGGCTCCTCTGGCTCGGAGGAGCCTGAGAAACTCGGAAAGAAAAACCGCAGCGTTTTCAAACACAACCGCGTTGTGTTTCTGCCTGCTGTGGCTATCACTTTGGGTCTCCGGTGCTCCCCCAGGGGAAATGCTAAATGCTGCAGTGTTTCTGCCTAAATCTCCCTTCCCATTTGGGGCTCTCGGGCCCCCCAGGGGAGCACCGGAGACCCAAAGTGAAAGCCAAGGCAGGCAGAAACACAACACGGTTGTGTTTCTGCCTAAATCTGCTTTCCCATTTGGGGCTCTCGGGCTCCCCACGGGGGGCCCGAGAGCCCCAAATGGGAAGGGAGATTTAGGCAGAAACACTGCAGCATTTAGCATTTCCCATTTGGGGCTCTCGGGCCCCCCGTGGGGAGCCCGAGAGCCCCAAATGGGAAATCAGCTGTAGGCAGAAACACTGCGGCATGTAAACACAACCGTGTTGTGTTTCTGCCTGCCTTGGCTTTCACTTTGGGTCACCGGTGCTCACCGGAGACCCAAACTGAAAGCCAAGGCAGGCAGAAACACAAAACGGTTGTGTTTGAAAATGCTGCGGTTTTTCTTTCCGAGTTTCTCGGGCTCCTCCGAGCCGGAGGAGCCTGAGAAACTTGGAAAGAAAAAACACAGCGTTTTCAAACACAACGTTGTATTTATGTTTGCAGTCGCTTCAAAAGCTCCTCCAGCCCGGAAAACTTAGAAATAAATCCGCAGCTAGTGCTTATTTTTTTTTTTAAATAAATAGCACTTACCGAGATTCAGCTGCAGCTTTCCTGCTCTGGTCTCCGGTCCCCGTCCTCCGCGTACAGCACCAATGAAGGAAAAGCCACCCAGCGGTAGCTTTTGTTTACTACAGCTGGCTGGCTTTTCCTTCATTAGTGCCGCAAAAGCAAAAGCCAGCACAGGCGGGCATCCATTTCACAAAATGGATGCGCCCATGTGCTTGCTTTTGTGAATTTTGAGCTTGAATAGCTCAAAATTGTACATAGGAAGTTTTAAAAAAAAAAGTGCTAGTATTATTTTTTTAATGTTGCCTATCTATTTTTAAAATAACATTTTTTACTGGACTATCCCTTTAAAAATAAGCGAAGATTTGCAGAATGCTTACTAATGCCTTTTTTCTGTTCTTTTCCCTTTTCCTTAGGAAGCGGCGTGCCGGGATGGGAATGACACCGCCGAAGATGCCCGCAGAACAGAAAGAGCGATGAATGATGGGCAGAAGCGCCGCAAGGTAAGGCTGTTCCTAACGGTGTTCTTGTTCTTGCAGGAGCTGAGCGCAGAAGAAAGATGCAGGCCTACTGGAGACCGATCCGAACACGGTGAGTGTCACACTGCAGGTGCAGAAAATGCAAAGCATGTTTCTCAGCCTGGGGTGGCTTAAATAGTCTCTGGGTATCCCAGGTATCCCTGGGCTGAACCACACCCAAAAGACTAGACCGCACATGCAGTTCTGGGAACCGAAATATGTGGGGGCATCCATCTTGTCCCTATCAATGCACTACAAGTCCAATCTTCAATGTTATCCTATGGGAGTGAGTGGGTCTGGTGCCACAAGCGCCAAGTCTGACTCCAGGTGGGTCTTTGGAGAGGCCCTTGAGGGCCATGTAGGTGATCATGGACTGGCTCCAGCCTGACATCTTGGAGGGCTGGGGACTTGAGGAGCAGGAATCATGACAGCACTCCCCCCAAGGCCCCTCTCAAGGTGACTCTTCTGTCTGGTCCTGGTTTGGTTGGATGGTTTTGATGAAATCGTCTAAGCAAGCGAGGTGCACGGATGTACTCACAAGGCTCCCATGTACTGTCTTGTGGACCATACCCCTTCCAGTCTACTAAGTAGTATAATTTGGATCTGACATACTTTGAATCTAGGCTGTCCATGACTTCGAATTCTGGCTCCCCGGCGACTACTACTGGCTGCGGTGGCATTGCTACCCGGGTCCCAGGTTGAACAGGTTTAAGGAGAGACACGTGGAACACAGGATGAATCTGCATGTTTGACGGCAAAGCTAATCTGACCGCCACAGGATTTATCACGGAGGTGACGGTGAATGGACCCAGGTATCTTGGACGGAAAGTTCAGGCTCCTTTAATGGACACGTGTTTAGACGCCAGCCAGACTTTGTCTCTCACTTGGTAGTTGGGGGACTTTGCTCGGTGTTGATCAGCAAACTTCTTTTGGCGATTCTTAGCTTGAAGTAGGTGTTCAGCTGCCCTTTTAAAGGTTTGAGAAATGGTTGTGTGCAAGGTTTTGACTGCTGGCATTTCCAGGGTTTTAGGAACGTCCAACTCAGAAGTACGTGGCTGTCTGCCATACATGGTATAAAAGGGTGTCTGCCCAGTGCTGGTGTGTAGGGAATTATTTTAAGCATATTCAGCTATCCATAATAGGTCGAACCAGCTTCCTTCAGCTTGGTGTAACATGCAACGCAGATACTGCTCGAGCGTCTGATTTGTCCTCTCAGTTTGACCATCCGTTTGGGGATGGTGACTGGTGGATAGCCAGATGTCGATCTGGGCCATAGAGCAGCATTTTCTCCAGAAGTTAGATACGAATTGAGTACCTCGGTCTGAGACTAAAACTGAAGGAAACCCATGGAGCCGTACGATGCCTTCAAGAAATACCTTTGCCAGAGTGGAAGCATTTGGGAGCCCCTTAAGAGGAATGAAATGTGCCATTTTTGAAAATAGGTCCACTACCACAAGAATAGTGTTAAACCCTTGACTGGGTGGTAAGTCAGTAATAAAATCGAGGGACAACGTGTGCCAGGGTGCTGGTGGGATTTCCAATGGTTGTAATAGCCCAGCCGGTTTCTGCTTGGATGACTTGTTTTGAGCACACACTCCACAAGATGGGATGAATTGGATAATGTCTTTGCGCCACGTGGGCCACCAATAATTTCGTTTTACCTTGGCTAGGGTTTTAGCGATTCCGGGGTGGCCCTCGATCAAGGAATCATGATAACTGGACATGACTTGTTCTCGTAGTTCTTGGTTTGATAAGAATAAACGATTCCTGAAGTAGGGCAACTAATCTTTTATCATGTAATGTTCTCCTTGTGCACTCCACGCTTGTAATTGCTCCGGACTCATCAGGTTTTGGATTTCTTCATGTAATTCTTTCTGAGTTATGGTTGCTGTGATTCCTAGGAGCTTGTCACTCTGGATGATTGCTATTGGTTCAGGTGTCTGATACCCTTGCACTTCCACCCCCATACGGGAAAGGGCATCGGCCATCCCGTTTTTCACCCCTGGTCGAAATGTAATCACGTAGTCATATTCAGCAAAAAAAAAGAGCCCAACGTAGTTGTCATGAGGATTGGGCCTTTGCTGTTTTTAGGTACTGGAGGTTCCGGTGGTCAGTTATTACGGTGATTGTGTGTCTGGCGCCCAAGAGGTAGTGCCGCCATGCCTTAAAGACTGACTTAATGGCCAGGAGTTCTTTGTCTGTGATAGCGTAATTGAGTTCAGGGGGTGTGAATTTACGCGACCAGAAGGCAACAGGGTGTAACTGACCCGTTTCTGGGTCCTTTTGTGAGAGGACGGCTCCCATAGCCATGCTTGAGGCGTCCATTTACACCAGGTATGGGAGATCAGGGCGACGGTGGCGTAGGATTGGGGCAGATGTGAATCTTGCTTTGAGTTCCTGGAAAGCCTCCTCGGCTTCTGTTGTCCACTGGAACTTTTTGTTGCTTTTCCTTAGTAATGACGTGATGGGATGCACGATTTGCGGAAATCCTGGGATGAACCGGCAGTAGAAGTTTGCAAAACCCAGAATACTTTGAACCCCCTTGAATGAATTTGGGGATGTCCAGTTCAGGATAGCATCTACCTTGTGTACATCCATTCGGGCTGAGAATAAAGCCCAGGAATTCCACCTCAGAGTCGTGGAATGAGCACTTTTCGAGCTTGGTGTAGAGCTGGTGTTGACGGAGTTTCTCCAATACGGATCGGACGTGTTTAACGTGGTCCTGCTTTGATGCGGAATATACTAGGATATCGTTGATGTACACTAGAGCACAGACATCAATCAATTCCCCTAGGACATCGTTCATGAAGTATTGAAATGCAGCAGGCCTGTTGCAAAGGCCAAAGGGCATTACTTTATATTCGTACAAGCCGTATTTGGTGCGAAAAGCGGTTTTCCATTCGTCCCCCTGTTTTAAGCGAACTAAGTTATATGCCCCCCTCAGGTCTAGTTTGGTGTAGATTTGGCCGTCTTTGACTTGATCAAGCAATTCAGGGATCAGTGGCAGGGGGTATCAATTTTTTACGATAATCTGGTTCAGTGCCTGATAGTCGATGCACGTTCTCAAGTCCCCCTCCTTTTTCGGTACGAAGAATAGAGGACTGGCTGCTGGAGACTTCGAGGGACGGATGAACCCGTTGGCCAGGTATTGGTCAAGATAGGGCTTCAGGTGCTGGTTTTCTGGTTCCGTGAGTGCGCAAATTCGCCCACAAGGGATTTGTGCGCCGGGTATCAGGTTGATTTGGCAATCGTATGGTCTATGCGGTGGCAGGGTATTAGCCTGTTCTTTCTGAAAGACATCTTGAAAGTCCTGGTATTCACTTGGTAGGGTGCTGATTGCCACAGTCGCAAGCGTGGAGGTTCTGGTGTCTATTGTTTGTTTCTTTTGGCGATAACATGTGTGGGTGCAAGTCTCGGGAAAGGCCAATTCTTTTGCTCGCCAATCGAATTGAGCTACCAACCATGGCATTCCCAAAATCAACCGGAACTGTGGTGCCTTAATGAGGTCGAAAACAATAGATTCTTGGTGTCCATCCTGGCACAGAAGGGTTAAAGCTGCAGTGCATTGGGATAATGGACCAGAAGCTATTTCCGTGACGTCGACAGTGGTAGCAGTGTCAGTGGTTGATTTAGGGCGTAACGGAAGCCCCATCTTTGCCGCAAGATCCTGGTCGATGTAATTCCCAACGGCTCCACTGTCTATGTACGCTCTTACTGCGTGCATCCGAGATGGTTGTTGGTGATTGATCAAGACCACAGATAGTGTAAAATGGGAGGTTCACTTTCTTCGCTTGACAAGTGACCCCTACACTTGCCGGGCTGGGGAGTTTTCTGATTCCTTGATGGTATCTTCCTTGTCCGTGGCACCTAACGTCCTCCTCGGTGGCTTCACAGGGCACTCTTTAAGGAAATGACCTGACCTTCTACAGTACAGACATAACTGCTGCTGTCTCCTTTTATCCCTTTCCGCTTTAGTCAAGGGGGATCTGACCCCCCCGATTTGCATTGGTTCTCCTGAACCTTCCGTTGTTCGGGCAGTATTGTCCTTTGAACGCACATACATAGGGCAAGGGTCCGGTCTGGTTCGATCTGCTCTTCGGACCTGCAACCTATGATCCAATTGAACAACAAGGTCAATGAATTCTGAGCAGTCTTTCGGGGGGTTCACTACTTGTGCGAGAACATCCTTAAGCTCCCTCCGCAACCCTTGATGAAATAACGTGGTTCTCTTCTCCACTGGCCATTCTGCTTCAACTACGAGCCTTTTGAACGTGGCCATGGGCCTGATCACGACTTGGGCGTTACCGCCGGCGGTACTATCGCTGGCGGTAATAGCCCTACCGCCGAACTCCCTGGCGCTAATAGCGCCGGATCACGAGTTCGGCGGTAAAGTAATTCCCCATTGAGCCCATTCGGGATTGCCCCATTCCTCATTGTGCTCAATGGGGAAAATTTGCGCTCTCACCGCTGGCGGATTTTCCGCCGGCAGTAATAGCGCGAATTTTCGGCGGATTTCCCCCCAGCTAAGAGCTGGGGCGAAATCCGCCAAAGTCCTGATTTGGCGGACCCTTAAATCCGGCGGTATTAGTGCTACCGCCGGATTTAAGGGTTACCGCCAAAGTCGTGATCAGGCCCTATGTATGTTAATAGGTCTTGATTCCCTTGGCGTAGGGACAGAAGTTTGTTGTCTAATGCCTGCCCATGAGTACGACGGGCGAATAGCTTTTCCATCTCCTGCTGAAAGCCCCTGAAGTCATGCAGCAAAGGATCGTCTTGGGCCACAAAGGGTACAGACCAGTCCGTGGCGCTACCACTCTGGTAGGATAGCACAAAAGTGACCCGTGATTGGTCATTCGGAAAGGCCCCTGGCCTACAAAGGAAGTGCAGGCGGCACTGGTTCATGAACGTTGCAAACCTCTTGGGATCCCGCGTAAATCGTTCGGGCGGTGCCAAGGGAACTGCCCCAGGAAGGGTTATCTGATCGGGATTGGCTGATGGCGCTGGCATCGAGGGCACGCTTCCCGGCAATGGTGCATGCCCTGCTTGTGACTGGAGAAGTTGCCGGCTTAAATCATCAGTGCGTTCTTTGGCTACTATCAGCTCTCTCCTCAGGGTGTTGGTCTCCTGCCTGGCTGCATGTACTTCGGAACGTAGCTGCCCCAACATGTGGGCTAACTGGTCGGTTTCTGACGTTTCCATGACGCCCAGGTGGATTTTGATGTGAGGCTTTGCGTTCTGTAACGCTCACCTGGTATCCACGAGGACGTCACTCAGCCTGTTCTGACCTCTTACGACCTCAAACCCTTCCCTGGAGGCTATTCGACTGGAGACTGGGCCTGAAACACAGGATTGGTAGAGTTTAACTCCCTATTGTCTCTGTGTGCTTGAACCCCTTCTTCCCCGGGGTCTAACCCTTCCCTTTGATCCACAGCTCACCTTGTTTTCTTGGATAGTGTGCTCTCCGTCCTGCTTTCAGCGCAGGGGCGCGTTGATTGATGCGGGCTCGTTGCTGCCTAGTTACTTCACTGGCAAGAGTCCGACAGGTAAGTATATGAGTCTTTTGAACAGTTCTCTAACTTAATTCCTTTCCTTCCTTAGATGATGGCCGGCGTCCAGGGATGGTGGCGTGCTGCTGAGATGAGTAGCGCTGAAGGTGAGTGAGAGCGCGATGTGCAATGCACCCCTTTCGTATTTGCATTGAACTGAGTTCTTTTTCTGTGTCTTTTAGGTGCCGTGACATTTTCAGCGTGGATGCCGGTTATGAAGAACAAATGCGGTGGGTAAGTGCGGTATGCGGCGCCTCTAGATGTTTCCACGCTAACCTGGAGTGTCTTTTCCCTCTTGCAGATGGATAAGAAGTTCCGGAGTCAGAGTTCCCCCAGAGCGGCTGCAATTCAGGTAAGCGTTTGAAGCTCGTACAGTATTTAAAAATAAGCGAAGATTTGCAGAATGCTTATTAATGCCTTTTTTCTGTTCTTTTCCCTTTTCCTTAGGAAGCGGCGTGCCGGGATGGGAATGACACCGCCGAAGATGCCTGCAGAACAGAAGGAGAGATGAATGATGGGCAGAAGCGCCGCAAGGTAAGGCTGTTCCTAACGGTGTTCTTGTTCTTGCAAGAGCTGAGCGCAGAAGAAAGATGCAGGCCTACTGGAGACCGATCCGAACACGGTGAGTGTCAGGCTGCAGGTGCAGAAAACGCAAAGCATGTTTCTCAGCCTGGGTGTGGCTTAAATAGTTTCTAGGTATCCCAGGTGTCTCTGGGCTGAACCACACCCAAAAGACTAGACCGCACATGCAGTTCTGGGAACCGAAATATGTGGGGGCATCCATCTTGTCCCCATCAATGCACTACAAGTCCAATTCCCAATGTTATCCTATGGGAGTGAGTGAGTCTGGTGCTACAAGGGCCAAGTCTGACTCCAAGTGGGTCTTTGGAGGGATGGAGAGGCCCTTAAGGGCCATGTAGGTGATCGTGGTCTGGCTCCAGCCTGATATCTAGGAGGGCTGGGACATGAGAGCCAGGTATCATGACATCAGGGCTGCTAGAAGAACAGAAACTGCTCTCCTGAACATCTGTGAAGACCTGCTCTCCAACCTTAATTCCAACACCCCGTGTGTCCTCATCTTGCTTGATCTTTCTTCTGCCTTCGACACTGTCAACCACACCATCCTGCTCAACCATTTCCGTGATAACCTGGGTATCACAGGACAGGCTCTGGCGTGGCCGACTTCTTTCCTCTCTGACCGACCCTCACAGGTCCAACTTGGGTCCTTCCTCTCCGATATCTTTCTCTCTACCTGTGGTGTCCCCCAGGGGCCTAACCTCTCTCCCTGGCTGTTCAACCAATACCTGGCACTCCTTGCCCACCGCATTGCTGCTTTCTGCCCCAGTTTTCGGTGCTATGCGGATGATACCCAGCTCATCTTCAGGCTACCCTCGGCCTCCTCCTCTCCTTCCCTCATCGCTGACTGTCTGCTATCCAGGAGTGGTGTGCTGCCAATGACCTCTGCCTTAATGCCAGTAAGACTGAGATTCTACTCATAGGCACACCCTCTCCCTCCTTCCCTGCAGCTCTCTGGCCGGCCTCTCTTGGCCCTCTTCCTGTTCCCACCTGCAAGGCTAAAAACCTTGGGGTCATCTTCGACTCCACACTCTCCTTCTCTCCTCACATCTCTGACATTTCTAAGAAGTCACACTACCAGCTGCACCGCCTCAGAGGTATTCTTCCTCTCCTCTCCTTCCCCCAGAAGCTCACCGTCTCCAGAGCCCTGATTCTCTCTAAGCTGGACTATTGCTACAGCCTCTATCTAAACCTGCCTGCCTCTACTCTCCGCCCTGTACAACTTATCCAAAACAGGACTGCGAGACTTGTCCTTGGCCTCAAGCCCAGGGATCGTATCTCTCCAGGACTGAAATCTCTGCACTGGCTCCCAGTGGCTGCAAAGATTAAGTTCAAAACCCTCTGCATTATCCACAAGGCCTTCTGGGGTCTGGGGCCGCATTACCTTCAACTCTCTCTTCCTAAATACCTTCCTTCTCGGGCTCTCCGCTCATCTGCCTCCAACTCCCTCAGGGTGAGCCGCTTCTCCAAGCAATGAGTTGGTGGTCGATTGTCATGATCTCTGCTTCCAAAAGGTCAGGGTTTTCCCAACTCCCTTGGAAGCAGATCCATAACCCAGGTTCCGAGTGCCAACCAGTCCCAATTGGGACCTTTTGGACCCAGTCCTGGCGCCAGTGGCACCAGGCTCATAAATATGCCCAGTCCCAGCGCTGGAAGCGCCGGGCTCATAATGCTTGGGTGGACTTACCTGCAGCAGACCATGCTGCTTACTTGCCTGCCAGTTGAGCCTCTGATCCTCTTCTGTTTGGAACTATTTTTCCTGTTGGGTGGGGCAGGAGCCACTCCCTAGGTTCAGAACACTGGAACTCTTCTGGAAAGCAGGAACTCTTTTCTTACCTAGGCGTGGCTGTGGAAGGAGACACCTAAGCACTACAGGAGGCTATTTAAACCACACCCGATGGATGAATCTTGCTTTGCGATATTCTGCATCCTCTGCAGCAGAACGCTCATCGTGTCTTCTGCATCTGATCCTGGGCCTAAGGAAAAAGGCTTACCATCCTGAATCCAGTCTTCAGCAACACCTATAAAGACAAGAAAGAACAGGTTAGCATTACGGTCTTCAGTGACAGCTCTTCACTTACCTGGTCCATCGGCTGTCACCAACGCCTCGCGCTGCATTCCGACATCTGAAGGACAAAGGCTTACCTACTCTTCGTGCGCTCCGGAGGTCTTCACACTGCATTCCGGCATCTGAAAGACAAAAGCTTACCAACTCTTCGCACGCTCCGGAGGCCTTCGGCGCTGCATCCCGCATCTGAAAGACAAAACAAGGTGCGTTTAAAGACATTGGGGAACTTTAATACTCACGTGCCATTACTCCTTTCCACATCTAACCCAGTGGGTATTCCGGCACCCTGCAGCCGCTCCGAACTTATACCTGCAAAATAAAAAGACAGTTAGAGCGCATCGTGAAGCAGGCAACAAGCGCTTACTTACGTGCTTCCAGGCGCTTCTATTCATCACACGGGCTCCATCTTCAACTCACTTCAGCCCATCATCTACCATCGCCGGAACCCTGCAAAACAAGAGACATCATTACTAAAGACTTTAAAGACATTAGAATTACTTGAAACTTACAGTTCGTGCAGTAAACGACGGACAGCAGTCCTCTGAAGTCAAGAGGCCTGCTCCCCTTATCCAGTGAAGAAACTGGTTACAGCACCCTGCCCCGAGGCACGGCGTTCACTTACCTAAGGTGAGCGCGTTAACCTTCGGGGTTCTACAGGAGAAGAGCAAGGGAAGAAGAGAGAGACATTCAATAACCCAGTTCATTAATCCCATATTTTCTATCTGCAGACATCTTACCCTTCGAGTCAGACATACAGTGCACAGAGGTCCAGCCCAAAGAGCCAGCCGTGTGTTACACATCACCTTTGAAGATACGGTATACGCCCAGTCAAGACCGGCGCCTCTACGGGAATCAGGTGAGCGTTACATCGATCTCTTTCTTCGGCAGGAGCCTCCCTCTGGAACAGCATTCCTGCCTCCCTGAAACTTGAGGAGAACCATCTCCGGTTCCGGAAACACCTCAAAACCTTCCTCTTTGCTTCTGCTTTCTCTGCTTCTCTCCCCTGCTGAAACCCCCGGCCTAACCTGCTCTGGTTACCTGGCCACCCCTCTGACCGTGGGGCCAGGTCCCACCCCTTGCACTCCTGCCCTGCCTCCCTGGAAACCCCCTGCACTTAGGGACTGTTTTCTGTATCCCTTCAGTCCCCCCCACCAGCACTTCTGCTCTACCTTGCACTTGCCACCATCAGGCCGTTTACCTATCATATTTATTCCTCCAACCCATGGACTGCACTTCCCCTCTCCCTTCCCCCAGGCACTTTCCCTTCTCCCTACCCTTGCACTTGCGCGATCTGAATGACACTTGGCCTAGTAGGATCGTTTGTCTGTCTTTCCACAGTTTTCTCCCTTCCCTGCTTCGTTGCTCCTTGAAAAACTTGTGTATAGGCGCGTTATAAATACCATATCATATCATATCATATCATATCATATCAGTGAGTACTGAAAGGCTTGTTTCTTCACACTCCCTTGCAGTGCTCTTCAACCAGGTTCAGATGAGTCGACCTGATCATGTGATCTCCACCTCCTCCAGCCCACAAGCTTTCCCTAAGCGTCTTCATAAACGGCGTTCTCATTTAAGGACAAAGACATGGACATTACCTGTTTAGACCTGTTAGGGCCTGGATTGGCTAAGGCAGGGGTGTTGCTAGGTCTGGAATAGGTCCGGGGCTACGCTAATGTTGAGACTGTCGGGACCCGGGGCTAGCTAGCCTTTTGGTTGCAGCTTCTGGGCTTCTATCTGGGGCTACAACTGAAAGACCCGGGGCTATAGCCCACTAAGCCCCCCTCTAGCAACGCCTCTGAGCTAAGGGCTGGAACGCTGGGCTTTTTTCAACTTCAGGGAAACATCCCAATGTGTCTCTTAAAGTCACATACCATTTCCATGCTTTTAAGGGCCTGGGCCTATCAGCTATCACAGTACACCCATCTTCTGAATCCATGGAAAATCATTCACGTCCATCTCATCACCACCCAACCACAATCTCTACTGCTCTTGTTTAGCTAGATGCTAATCTACACTTACTAAATCATCCTTCACGCCACTATTATTACCTAATTTCCACACACAAGCTAAATGCCATATTTATCACTGAAGCATGCGTCACCACCTCCTCCTCCTACATGTTTGACATTGTCATCCTCCCTGGGTAGAGCATTCAAAATGCCAACTGCAGAGGGAAGGTAGGGGCGGTGTGGCATTCATTCACAAATCCAACTGGGTGTGCACTTTGCTCAACCAGGCACCTATAAACTCCCTGGAGCTTCTTACTTGCCACTTCTCACTATCACACAGATTTACACTTTCCATTGCATCTGTAGCAAACCCAGAGGTCAATTCTGGATGATATCTCTGATGTCATCAGATCAGAGTCAATCACACTGTCAACAAACATCTTTCTTGGTGATTTCAACTAACCAGGAATCCACGCTGCCAAAAAGAGCAGGGATGCTCTTTAACATCTCATGGAATCTATGTTCATAAAACAAAGCTGCACTTGCACGCTCCGAAGGTTCACACGGCCTAGTAGGACCGCTTTTGTATTTTATTCATCACTATGGTCACATTCCATTGTCTTACTGTTCCCTTCCCTTTACCCTGTGGGTGCTTTGAAACACAAATTCTTAATATATAAGTGCCTTACAAATGCCCAATATAATAAAATAAAATAAAAGCTGCACTAAACCCCACCCACATTAGGGGAAACCTACTCAACCTCTTCTATATCTCGTACCTGGTAAAATGACTCAACCTGATCCTGCTTGAATGGACAGACCACGCTGCCATCCCAATCCACTTTACACATACCATCAAGACAAATAACGAAAACGGGAAGGCCCCCATGTCTTCCCACCGCTCCCAACGGAAGCACTCCAACAGTCTTACAGCACTAGCCAGCCCTATAAATCCCAAAGTCGACACCTTACTGTCAACCTTTGACCATACCATGAAGGAATTGGCAGACATACATGCACACCCCTGAAACAACTTTGCAACAGGGCTAAGCTCTCCAACCCCTGGTGAACCCAAGTACTGACTGACAGAAATACTCATTACTGGAGTTAAAGCTTCATAGTTGGCCTTTTGTGGCTGCCGCTAACAAGAGTAAATCTTTCTGTGAGGCACTCAGACACTGCTCCAACCCGTTGCCTAACTTGGCAATCTCTGAATTCACAGGAAATAGTAATACAAGTAATGACTTCTGATATAATCAGACAACAAATCAATGCATCAAAATCGATGCCCCCCTGCTCACAATCCCAGAACATGCAACTTAACGATGGACAACCTGCATACCCCTCAACCACAGGGACCATGCACATAGTCTCCTGTCACTAAATCCTACCTCACAGAAGGGCAACATCCTTTCCTCGCCCACCATTAAGCAGTTCTCATGATCCACTCTTACCACCCTCCTCCAAATAGTCATTGCCTCACTCGATCAGAGCATATTCCTAGGCATCCTTTAAAACAGGAATAATCAACCCACTTCTCACAAAACCCAATCTAAAACCAGGCGACCTTGCTAACCACCGGCCAATCACTAGCCTTCTCTTTATGGATAAAATCATTGAGACAGCAGTTGCCAACCTTCTCAATGATCGGATTAACCAACATGGCCTTCTCAATGTCTACCAGTCTGGATTTAGACCCATTTGTAGCATGAAAAAGGCCATCATCCAGGTCCTAGACCAAATCATAGATAAAGGTAACTCCTGCCTCTTTGGATAAAGGTAACTCCTGCCTCTTCTTCCTTCTTGACCTATGGGCCACGTTTCACATGATCAACCACTTCACACTTGCAAGCCAACTCGCAGATAGAATGGGGTTCACATGCACAGTCCCCGATTGGTGAGACCTTCTACCTCCTGGATAGATATCAAGCAGGCCAGATGGGTAACTTCAGATTTGACTATCTTTTGATCACCTGTGGAGTCCCACTCAGTCATGAATTGTTGCAAAAATGTAGACCACTTTTTCTTGGGCGTCAATTACCAGAATTCGATAATGTAGGCCACATGACGATCTTAAAAGCAACATTTTCAAAACAACGTATAACCTCTTAATAAATTACATTATTAAATCATACCTATTTCACACCCTCTTATGCATGAACAGACCCATATATTAGTATTATGCACACAAATGTGACCTATTATCCATATCAAACCTCAGTAAAGGATTTACAAATTCCACACAGCTTGCCAGAGTGCAGTGTGGTAAATAAGTAAATGAGCTTGTGTTGGATTGAGAACAGCTACTGGCACGTGGTGTGTTTTATGCTGGTGCAGTACACTGAAACTAAAATACATTCATTTCTATATAAATGGACAGGATATCTCATTCACCAGCTTTTTTAGTGAACTTCAACATTTACATTACTGTACGCTTTCGTATAGTACTATAAGTACTGATACTACTATTAATCATAATAAAAGTTATTATTATCATTATTATAACAGTCATCAAATTAAATTTTACATAGCATGCATGAAAAACCAAATTCTCTCTTGCTCTCTTGGGATAACAAAAATCATGAGATATGGTCAGAGATATTGCATATTAGCTACCTCACAAACTGTGAGAGAATGCCATCTGTGAGGGTGGAATAGCCTGAGTTTTTTGTTTTTTATTAATGAAATGATCCGGGTAGTTCTGTTTCTGAAAGTAATGTCTGCTAATCACACAACCACTTTATAAAATGCTAAATGCTAGAAAAGCAATGTGCACACATGTGACTTAGATGAGCTTGTCTATTAATACCTCCCAGAAGCTGCCTTGTGGTTTGACAACATGGTAGTCACAAAGCAACATGGGCATTCATGCCAGCAACTGTTGGAAACAAATGTTATCTTGGATCAGTGACATCACTTCCTCTGGGCCATCATGGATTGGTGACATCACTTCCTGCAGCAATCTTGGATTGGTGACATCACTTTCCGCAGTCATTTTAAGTCAGCCAAATCACCAGCTGTAGGCCACAAGAGATTCCTCTAGGAACACCAATCAGCAAGAAATCATTTGCTCCTAGCAACACCAAGGACAAAAGCAGAGAGACCACCCACTGATGGACTAGGCGATCAGGTGATGAGAGCGCGTGTCATCATTTCTAAACTTCCAGCTAGGGGCGTCCCAGTAAAGAGCAGAACAATGATGGCTGAAGACCAGCCTTCTTCCAGCCTCTTGCCTCTTCGCCTGTGAGCCTTTGCTTTTTTCTTCTGCGTTGCTGCACCTGCACCCTAGCTTTTTAATTACTGTGCTGTCTCTCTACTCTGTGGTACTCACCTACTATGCATTCACTCTTGCTACTCTGCTGCTTTTCTACTCACTTCTCCCTACACGTTCTCCAATCATGCTACAACTTGCCCCTTTGCTATCCCTATCATACAACTTACATCTCGAAACTCCCACTACTCCATCTATCTTGCACCTCATACTTCCAACAAAGACGACAAGCTAACCATACCTCCCCTAACACCCATTGACCTTACCTCTCTACCTCTGAGTTTCAACTTCTCTACTCTTCCTTACTGGATCAACTGCTCCTTGCACTCTGGAATGTGCAGTCTGTGTGCAACAAAACATCCTTAATCACTGACTACTTTCATGACAGCTCTTCTCCCTTGGATGATCTTACTGTCACTGAAACCTGGATTTGCCCATCTGATAGTGCCACTCTGGTTGCCCTACATGACTCCAAACTATTATTCATTCCCTCTCTTTGACTGAGTGGTAGAGGTGGAGGCGTCAGACATCTACTCTCTTCCCGCCTCAACACTTCACAAATCTCCAATGCCACATCCTCTCCTTCCTCTTTCGAATTCACCATCTTGACTAATACTCTGCCTCACTCAGTTCAAATCATCGCCATCTATCACTCTCCTTATTGCACTGGGCCATTCTTTGATGAAGTGGGCAACTCCTTGATACTCTTTCCACTAAACATCACTTTATCCACTTAGGTGACTTTAACCTGCCCTCTCCAACCACTTTGCAGAAATCTGAACTTCATTCTTTTTTTAGTGCCCGCGTTCTCCACTCTATCCATAACCTACCTACCCACACCTTGGATCTCTTATTCATCTCAAACTCTCTCTCAGCCACTAATAAATACTACCTTCACACCATCCCTATTGGATCACTCCATTATTTCCACCACCACTTCCTTTCTACCCCCTGACCTCTCCCTACAACTTGCCTTACCTGTTACTAAAAGGAAATGTAAACCTTCTGCCATTGCTCTCTTTCTCTTGGAATTACAGTTCTCACTTTCCTCCTTCATACTTAATGCCTCTTCCACTCACAGTGCCTTTTCCATCTTCCAGTCCTTTCTATATGACTCATTCTCCTCTCACTTCCCACTTGCTAACTTTCACCCCCATGTCTCAGCATCCTTAACCATGGGTCACCGCATTCATACAATGTCTCTGCACAGTCATGTGTTGGTTGCTGTGCAAATAAAGGCGTACTAACTCGCATGAGGACCAGAAACTCTACCTCTCTGTCCTGTACTCTCTCACGTCCTCTCTTCATAGAGCAAAAACTGAATTTTACCTCACCATCAGTGGCTCTCACTCCAACCATCCTCGCCGGGTGCAGGGCAGACAGAACTCAATCCTCCTAAACCTATCCCTATCAACTCCACTCTCACAGCTAATGACCCAGCCGAAAACGTATCTGCAAAGATTTCCAAAATTAGAGACTCTCTGTTGACCGTCCTCACACTCCCTCTTCCTACATTCTACACTCTGCCTACTCTACCATCATCCTCTGCTGCTATTTCCTACTTTATTTATTAATTCATTTTTTAAATTTATAAAGCGCACTAAACCCGGAGGCATCACGGCGCTTTTACAGTTCCAGTTACGCATATGCATAGTTAAAGACAGACTGGATCAGTAGTACCAGTTGTCCACAAGCAGTGTTGGGGGTCATAGCAGATGAACAGTCACAGATGAAGGATCACATCAGTGGAGAAAAAGACACATCCCACTACCCTAAGCACAGTTATGTGAATAGCCAGGTTTTCAGAGTTCACTGGAATACCCAGTATGATTGCTCAGCTCTTAAGGGGGATGGGAGTGAGTTCAATTGTTTTGCTGCAAAGATGGGAAAGCTTACAATGTCAGTATTTGTTCATTTGAATTTCATTTGGAAAAAAAAAGTCTGTTAGTGTAGGTTGCTCTAAGGGGTCTGCACGATTTAGCTCTGGTTATTTTCTGAGACAGGAATGGTGGAGATAAGTTGGAGAGGCATCTATGTGTGATGGACAAAGACTTGAATATGATTCGTTCATGAATCGGAAGCAAGTGAGCAGCTTTTCTTGCTGCTGAGATGTGCTCGCATTTGGGAATATTGAGAGCAGCTCTAATGGCACCAAAATGGGGAAGGCTGTGTGGGAGACCCCAGAAAGGGCCTCAGTTTTGGGACAGGGAGTTAACAGACCCCGGTGAGGGTGCATTGTGTATGCGGTCTGAGTCCTCTCTCTGAAAATAATAGGCAAGCTATACCGAAAAGTGGGAACATGAAACAAGGCAACAAAGTCTTTGCCTGTAGTAAATCTGTTCCTGATTTCTGCAAAGAAGTAGATACATTGCCAGCAGAGTAAGTTAGGCACACTGGGCACAGATGATTGCCTGCACAGGGCTGCGGGCACAAGGTGGGGCATTGATGGCAGGCATGCTAGCTGGGCACACCCACTGGCACGGGAAACAGAGGCTTGGGTTCTACCCTTGTATGCAGGGGGGAGAAGGGAACTCAAGGGAAGAAGGGAAGGGTCGGAGAGAGGGAAAGAGAGGCACAGAGAAAGAGGCACAGAGAGACGGAAAGAGAGAGGGAGAGAGAGAGAGAGAGAGAGAGAGAGAGTGAGTGAGGTACACAGAAAGGCAGAGAGAGGCACAGAGAGCGTCACAGAGAGATAGAGAGGCAGAGAGAGAGAGAGAGAGAGGCAGAGAGAGAGAGAGGCACAGTGAGAGAGAGGCACAGGGAGAGAGAGATGCACAGGGGGGGGAGTTGTCTGAGCAAGGATGGAAGGGCCAGCCTCCCAGGTTGCAGATTTTACACTGGTTGTAAAGTGGATGGGGAGGCAGGTGGGCAAACATAGGCAAAGAGGCACTCCGTTCCCCACTCCCCACTCCAGAGACTTCAGAGACTTCCCCCACCCATCACCCGTATGAAGGACACAATGGTTCCCAGGGTCCACGGAGGAAGGTGACTGGAAGGGGGTGGGGCGTCACAGGTGGTCATACAGGCAAGGACTGTGGAGAGGAGGAGGTTGTTTAAGGACAGAGATGGAAAGGCCAACCTTGCCCAGCTGGGCCTGGGCTGGAAGGTATCGGGGGGGGGGGCATGCCTTGGGTTCCCTAGGTCCGGGGCAGGAGCAGGGCTTATCCAGTGCAGTCACATACAGTGCAATATGAAAAATACACTTGGGAAATGAAAAGTCATGCAATACATTGAAAAAGCTACAAGTGACATATATGAGAAACACAGATAAAGGGTGCCAGGGGTCCACCCATGGAGACTGCCATTTACACACTTGCTCCTTAGCTAGTCAAGCCCAATTGCCCCTTTAGTGGTCTTTTCCCTCACTGCACTTTAAACTTCTCCTTCGACTGCTTGTTTTCCTTCTATTTATAAAATGGGCACAGCCATCCCTCTCCTAAAAAGACAAGGTGCTGACCCAAACCTACCAGCTAACTTTCACCCTGTGTCTCTGTTTCCGCACTGTTTTAAAGTACTCAAAAGTGTTGTGTTCAACCGTCTTACAAATTTCTTAGACATCCACCATCTTTGAGACCCCCTACAAGCAGGTTTCCGCACCTGTCACTCCACGGAAATTTCTCTCATGAATGTCTCCAACTTCATCACCTCTTCTAAGCACTACAATCTTTCCTCTATCCTAATTCTCCTTGACCCGTCCACAGCCTGTTGATCACTCTGATCTCTTCAATACTCTCTCTTTTCTTGGGATTTCTTGGGAATCGCGATCGAGCCCATGTCTGGATTGAATCCTACCTGGCACCTTGACAATTCTCTGACTCCTGGAACAACAACATCTCTCAACTCACTCCTGTAACTATTGGTATTCCACAATGGTCGGTCTTGGGTCCCCTACTCCTTACACTCCACACCTCTGCTCTTGGGACACTAATCTCCTCCTTTAGGCTCTCGTACTAACTCTTTGCTGACAACACCCAAATCATCTTCTCTTTTCTTGAACTCTTCTCTTTTCTCTCTAATTGTCTCTCTGCCATGAAATATGGCTGGCTTCACACTCTCAGATGTTAAACTCTACCAAAACAGAGGTGCTCTTCTACCCTGCCAAATACTCTCTCCCATCTCTTCCCCTACCTCTCCAGTGCCAGCCTGGCACTCTCCTCTACTCTTCTTCAGATAGAAACCTCTGTGCCATCTTTCACTCTTCTCTACTTTCATCTCCAAAACTGCAAAGGTGGCTCGGCTACACCTCCTAAATATTCAAACATTGTCAAGTATCTCTGATCCACTCTTGTCTTCTCTAAACTGGACTACTGAGCCAGCTTCCTCTTCGGTCCCCCCAGGTATCCTTTCTGTCCTCTCGACAAGATCATTAACTTCGATACCAGGGCTCTCTTTAATCTCCTTCGCTTCACACATACGTCCTCGTGCCGTCACCAAGCTAAATGGCTGACGATGCAAAACAAGACCAGATTAAAATGTCTTCTCCTGGTTCACAAATCTATCCAGGGTAATGTACCACTGTATCTACCCTCCTCTATCCAACTCTACAAGTCTTCTTGCAATCTTTGCTCTGCCTCCTAGACACCTTGCCCTCCCTGTGCTTCATCACCCTTCCACACTTGCTCTCTTCTTGCTCCACTTGCATGAAATTCTCTTCACCCGCACATCTGAGAAATAGTCCACACTGATTTGTTCAAAACCAAACTAAAACTACCTCCTCTCCTCTGAGCCCTTAATCTTTGTAAGACCACCCATGTATTGTCCCAGGTGGCTGATCAATTTACTCCCCTACACAATCTGGCCAGAATGTTACTCAAACTCACCCCATTGTATGAAGCTCACTGCTTCCAGTCAAATCTGGTATCTTCTCTATTTTACATTCTTTTGTGATCAAAAGAGCATTGTTCCTTCCTGTATATAAATAAATAAATAGATCAATAGATAATTAAAGTCCACCATGCCAGGATCTGTGTTTAACTGTGGGAAATCCTGAGCTAAATTAAATTATATAATTTTGGGCATCAGGATCTGGTGGCAAATGATAAATCTAACTATAAGCCATGTCTGGTTATAAAATGGTTATCTCTGGGACACCTATTGATGGGTTACCAGACATTTGGTCGAAAAAAATTGGTCGACCAGACAAATGGTCGAACCAATTTCGTCGAAAACCAAATGGTCGAATTTTTTTATTTTTTATTTTCACCCCTTTTTTTTATTTTTTTGGGGGGGTCCCCCCCAATCCCCTTTTTTTCTCTAAAAACCCCTTTTTTTAAAAAACAAAAACCCGAAAAATAAATATATAAATAAAAAAAAAATCGACCATTTGGTTTTCGACCAAATTGCGTCAACCAAATGTCATTCGACCAGTTTTCAGTCGACCAAATGACTGGACACCCTATTGATGTCATTGTATTATCAGCTTGGTTTCTAGTGAACCTCTGGATGTGGGCCTCCTGTGTAGTCATTGGCTGGGACTGAGTTTCTCCCAAAACAATCCATTTGGGTTTGATCCCAGACAAGTAATTTGCCTACTCTGGCAAAGGATTGTCACCCCCCATAAGAAATGGAACTGTTGCCAGGGGGCAGATAGAGGTTCGGTGCTTCAGAGGCAAGATCTGCACAGACAGGTAAAGGTATTAACAGAGATCATTTGATGTAGGCAGACATAGGTAGGGCAGAGTAGAGTTGCCCAGGAGAGGGCCTTCCAGTGCCCCAGGTGGCACAGGAAATACTGCACGCCTCAGATATGGTTAAAGGGTTTTTACTGGATGTTTAATGGGCCCTATGGCCGTCCCTCTCTCTCTCCCCTAGTAATGCACCTCCTCCATAACCCACGCATCATCGACCCCAGGTTAATAGATGTAGATTATTGACCGCTGTCTAACTTCTATTTTATGCTGGATGTGAGGACCTAAAGGCATGATATCTTTTCTAGCCAAACTCCCTAAGGGACTTCCTAAGACTGTCCCTACTCTATCATCTTCTAAGTGTTCTTAAGGTTTAGGGGATTGTGCCCTACAGGCACTATGTCTGACTCAGTCTTTGTTCTGTCACACTCAGGTTCTCCTCTCCCTCTTTTTATCCCTCACTACTCTGCTTCTCCAACTCCACCCACCTCTACTCTCTTCCTTCTCCTCCCCTGTCCCTCAGATGTTTCTTGTTCCTTCTAAGCCTCACCTACACTTGTTGATGTTATTAGCCTCTCCATGCTCATACAACTCCCTCCTCCACATGCCAACTACCTCCTCCCTACTTCTACTCCATCCTCCACGCTACTACTCCACCTCTCCACTACTAATCCTTCCCTCACTACTACTCGCTCCTCTACACTACTCCCTCATCCACACTAGTACTATTACTTCTACTCAGACACCCTCCTTTAACTCAAACACTTCCCATACACTCCCTATACTTTGTCTCCTAGTCACACTTGTTACCCTCTCATGCACACACACAACACAGTACCACTTAAACTCACTAATAAATACCTCCCCTGATTCCAAATTCACCTCCACTCTCTGCTTCTGCTGGTCTCTTGGTCGGCCACTTCTTCCTCCTCTGACCTCACCTGAACAACCCACACCTTCTGTTTCCTGCTGCCACTTTTATTCTTCTCCTCCTGCTTGCATTGATCCATATGCCCTAGCCAATCAAGTCCTGTCTTCCTCTTCTGGGAGGTGTTACCAACAGTAAACTTGCTTTCTCTGCGTGAATCTCCCGTGATACTGGAATGGAGGGCCATGGTGCAGCAAGTCCCAGTTTATCCTAGGGATGCCTGCGGATAGTGCTTCCTCAGGTAAGTGTGGTTCTTTTTGGGGTTTGCATCTCTTTTCCTTGTCTCTGGCGACAGAACCCTAGAAGTAGTCACTGCAAACCTTCATGTGGCACCCATAGGTTCTTTGACAATCGCTTCCTTTTAGATTCGCTGTCGAGCCACTGACTCAACCTCGCACATGCCTGCGCTTCAGTCTCTTTGAGCCAATTGCATTGAAGAACCGCATAGTGCTATTGGACCTCTTCGCTCTGGCTCAGCCAGTTCAAGATGCTCACTCAACCCATCATACTTGGTTTCTCCACCCAATTTGTGCCACTCATCACTACAGAACTACACATAACTAGTCCATCTTGTGCTGACTCAACTTTCTCACACCCACGATCCAGTGGGAACAACCGACTCAAAACATCTTGATGACAACATGACCCATTTAAAGTGCCCAAAAACCTGGCTCAACACTGTTGAGCCCCAAAGACAAACATTCAATGCTAACTGAAGTGGTTCAGCCCCCTGTCTTACTTTAAGGCCCCTAATGACTTGTAAGACTCCACTCTGTATCTTGCTCTTATGTTCTACAGTAACTTTGACGATTGATGATGAAATCATTGACAGTGCACCCTTGTCTTCAAACCCAGAGTGCCCCTTTAGTCCAAAGTCTGTGTTCTCCATGTTGTACCTTACAGGGGTCAGTCATTAGTGTTTGCATTAGTTGTGTGTATTTTCTGGTTTAATTAAAGTGCCCTATTTTTTTTATAAATATGTGTGTGGACATTCTTTTATTTCGGTAACAGAGTACTACTGTTGTTTGGTCTGCTTCCGTACTGGCTCACACATCTCCATAATATTATAGCTTGCCCTCATCCCATGCTACTTAAAAAAGTAAAGGAGTTATACCTGCCAGGCTGTACCTGTTTCACCTTTATGATTGGAATAACTGCTGCTTTAGTATGGGGAGTTTTATATATTACTCAGCCCTGTACTCAAGAGCAGTGGTCATTTTGTCACACCGGTGGGCAGCGGCAGGATCTGGTACAGACTGAGCCTACAGTTTAGTCAGTCAAAATGAAAAAGTCTATACAGGCAACCTTAGAAATACTGCTAGGTGATTTATTTCACAGTGGAACTGAGCATGGATTCCACAAACGGCTTAACGTCCAGTGCCCATCTCAATTGTTGTCAGGAAAGGGGAGCCCCCATGGCAGTACGGTCAGCAAACCCGAAATGCTTGAAAGCCCCTAAGCCCGATAACCATTCTAGAAGGGGGGCAGTGAAAGTGAAAACTGTTCCCACCATTTTTCCCAAAGGGTAGGTAGCGTTGTGTTACAATGTCCCACATCTCAATTAGGTCCAAAGCTTCACTTGGGGCTTGAGTTTCAGCCAGGCCCAAGGGTAGTATCACTGGGGCTGAACTGAAAGCTAGAAATCACCTTCTAGATGAGAGAAACTCTAGCAGATCAAAAACAAAAAGACGAGGTAAAGAAACAGAGGCATGGACTGATGCTAGCACTGCCCAACCTAGACCTTGAGGAGAAAAAGGAGTCCCGAAGACACAGCTTGGAGGAGGAGGGCAGTGTTTCAAGCAGTGGCACCCAAGAAAAGTATAGGAGCCACATGTCTAAGGGCATAGTCTACCGATATAAGGTAATGAAATACATCTCTGATTGGTTGATAGCACTGGAGTTAGCCTTCTAGGTTCAGGAATTGGGAGAGGGAGTATTGGGTGCAACCCTTATGAGTCACTTATTGCCACAGGGTACTTATGTCATCAATCAGTTATTTCATGAGGAGAGGCCCATTGATTTGAAAAGGAAATCTGCCATCCTCAGGAAGTGCTGCAAGACCCCAGAACAATACCTTAAGTGTTTTAGAGAACTCTAAGAACTCACTGAAACCTTTGAAGCATTTACACATTTGTCCTTGAAGTATCTGAGTGATTGAGTCACTGGTAGCAAAGTTAACACCTCAGAAGGAATGTATAATTTGGTTGCATGCAAGTATGGTTTAAACAATGTAAGGCATAGTTACACCAGCATCTAATGGACAAGAATATTACAGACCTGAAGGAGCTTGCAAAGGCTGCTGATAGGTATGTAAGTACCCGTGTCTAGAAAAGGGCCCTGGCAAGCACATCCTAAGCAGAACAAAAGGCTTCCAATAAAAGTAAACAAAAAGAGAGTGAGTAGACAAAGGTTCTCACCCTTCTTTCACGAAAGACCCCCAAAAATCGAATGAAAAATCCCATCCACGAGGCTCATCAGTGCACGTAGAAAAGACGATAGGTATGTAAGTACCTGTGTCAGGAAAAGGGCCCTGGTGAGCACATCCTAGGCAGAACAAAAGACTTCTGATAAAAGTAAACAAAAGGAGAGTGAGTAGATAAAGGTTCTCACCCTTCTTTCAAGAAAGACCCCCAAAATCGAATGGAAAATCCTATCCACAAGGCTCATCAGCACACGTAGAAAAGAAGAGTGATGGTACCGCTAACACTGGGGCACCAAATCCCTCAACACCCAAAGGATGCTTTCTGTTTGGGAACTTGACCCATAGGAAGGGAGATCCAGCCTGTAAGGTTAGACCCACCCAGGCTACAGTCAGTACTGGATTTGTGGAGGAGGCCATCATCAATGTGGGCAAAGCCCATGGATGAATTCACACTAGCCCAGGGAGTGACCCAATGTTCCCTTGTGAATCTGAGTGGGAAAGGTACTGGGCCTGGAGGAAGACCCAATTCCTGAAAACACTCAATTCTTTTTGGTGCGCATCTCCATCAATGGCACCAAAGCTCCTGCGCTGAGTCACTCAAAGCTATTAACACCACTGTAATCAGACTTTGGGAGCAAGATGGGCAGTATGTCAGGCTCAGATTGTAAAGTAAGAGGATTTGATGGTCCAATCCAATGCCCACTGATAATGATAGATTTTAGCTGGAGGACTCAATTCCAGTAGACTGCATGTCTGTTAGGAAATAACCTTCATGATCCTGAAATAATGATAGCGGTAGCTAGAAAGAAGACAAATGAAGCAGCAGAAAACAAGCACTTTAGACCCTGCCTGAGGTTCTTTCTGCTAGGGAGGGTGCGAGAGACTGGAGTCTCCAGTGGCTTCTAGTCCAGATCCGAAACCCACAGAGGTGCCTGCTTCTGCTGGAGAGGGCTCAGTGGCCACAGTTGTGCCAAATGCGGTAGCACAGGATTAAGTGATCTTAGCGTTGCCTACTGGTGTAGAAAACCAACCTGAGATGGAGGACATGTTAGCTTAAGATCACAGCGTCCTGCAATAACTGAGTGAGTTGTCCTCAGCCAATGGCCCAAGTCATGCTGATTTTTTAAAGGAGCTGGGAGACTGTCTCATTCTAGAAGGTCTGTGAAAGCAGGCAGAACAACAGGCTTGGGGCGAGGCCTCTGGGTTGTTCAAGGTGTATCTGGAGAAATGTTGCCTGTACAGTGAGACCAAGACAGAATTCTGAAGTTGGGGGGACTGGAGACTGGTTGTACCTCAATTCCTTAAAAGGTTCCTGCTGACCTTTGCTCACGACATTCCTCTGGCAGGTCGCTTAGGAGTGACCAAGACAGCGGCAGGTTGTCGGCCCATTTTTAATGGCATCAGATGGGCAGAAAAATTAAGGAATCTGAATGCTCCTGTCATACTTGCCAAGCTTCTGGTAAGTCAGGCGAGACAACAAAGGTCCCATTAATTCCACTGTTATTGGTTGAGTGGACTTTCTAGAGAAAATGACTGAACATAATGGATTCTTTGGATCCCCAAACTACATCAAGGAACTGCTACATTTTGATAATGGTAGACAATACCACACGTCAACCTGAAGCAGTCCCTTTGAGGAGTATCAAAACTTGTGTGGTGGTGAAGGCTTCAGGGACCTCATTTCACCAAAATGCCAGGGGTAGCGGAAGTGACATCCTCACGACCCTTGACTCCTGATGCCATCACATGAAGTGATGTAATTTGACCCCGCCCCCAAGTGACATCACAGGAAGTGATGGCAAAAGACCTTCAGATGTTTTAGATGCATCTAGCACCCATGTTTCCAGGTGTTCTCATTTCAGCCAGATATAAGAACCAAGGCACAGATGGAGACATGATTTGTCCACGATTACACATTTGGGGAATGCCGTTTTCCAGATTCGACATGGGGTCTATATATAAAACATACATAATGTAGTATTTCTAACAGTGTAACCGAAATCTGAAATGCAGGCTACAGCTAGTGTATGAAACATCTATAGATCCATGGACACCGAAGTAGGAGTTATCTGTGGCATTGCTGTGTTAAACAAGCCAGAAGAGTACTGACCTGGGGAGGTGTGCGCCACTGTTTAACCAGGTGAAAAATGCTACACGAGCAAGGCCTGAAAATTAAATCATTGACCAGGATTTAGTATCAACAAAATTCCCTGATTATAAATGTATATATGATTCAGTTACCACTTCGATAGAAGAAACCTATTAGACCAGGGGTGCACAACTGATTTTGACAGAGGGCCGAAAGTACCTTACATGAGGGCTATAGTGGGCCGAAAAGTAAAAGTGGGCGGGGCGGTAGGCGGGACATGTCAGGAGGCTTTTTCAACCCCCAATTTGTATTAAACACATGGAAAAAGATGTTTTTGAGGGGTAACGATTTTTATTGCATTTCAAACTTACATTTTGTACTACACATTTTCCATTGCTATCATTTATTTCGATTTAGTTATTGTATATCGTCTGTTTAATTAAATTATATATATTTTATTGACCCTTGATTGGACATTCCGTTATTTTGGACTGCTATAGTTTGCTGTTTGGGTTACCCAAGAGGAGTATGGCCTTCGTTGAGTCAGGTTTCCTCAAAAAAGCAAATGATGTACATCTCCTAACTGTGCCTGTTTTAGCTTTATTATTGAGTTCACTCTTGGAGTGCAACACTATGCCCCATGGCTCCCATCCCCAACCAAACACTATGCCCCATGGTCCCCTCACCCCCAACCAAACACTATGCCCCATGGCTCCCATCCCCAACCAAACACTATGCCCCATGGCCCCCTCACCCCCAACCAAACACTATGCCCCATGGCCCCCTCACCCCCAACCAAACACTATGCCCCATGGGCCCCCTCACCCCCAACCAAACACTATGCCCCATGGGCCCCTCACCCCCAACCAAACACTATGCCCCATGGCCCCCACCCCAACCAAACACTATGCCCCATGGCCCCCACCCCCAACCAAACACTATGCCCCCTGTCCCTCACCCCCCAAGCAAACACTATGCCCCCTGTCCCTCACCCCCAACCAAACACTATGCCCCATGGCCCCCACCCCAACCAAACACTATGCCCCATGGCCCCCACCCCCAACCAAACACTATGCCCCCTGTCCCTCACCCCCAAGCAAACACTATGCCCCCTGTCCCTCACCCCCAACCAAACACTATGCCCCATGGCCCCCTCACCCCCAACCAAACACTATGCCCCATGGCTCCCACCCCCAACTTAACACTATGCCCCCTGTCCCTCATCCACCAAGCAAACACTATGCCCCCTGTCCCTCACCCCCAACCAAACACTATGCCCCCTGTCCCTCACCCCCCAACCAAACACTATGCCCCCTATCCCTCACCCTCAACCAAACACTATGCCCCATGGCCCCCTCACCCAAACCAAACACTATGCCCCATGGCCCCCTCACCCCCAACCAAACACTATACCCCAAACACACTCTCAAGCATGCACCCATACAGACCCGAACCCCCGCCCCCAACGCAGCACACACATTCTCAAGCATGAACCCATACAGACCCAAACCCCCCGCCCCCCAACTCAGCACACACACATGCACCCTTACAGACCCGAACCCCCCACCCCCCCAACTCAGCACACACACATGCACCCTTACAGACCCGAACCCCCACCCCCCAACTCAGCGCACACACACATGCACCCATACAGACCCGAACCCCCCACCCCCCAACTCAGCACACACACATGCACCCATACAGACCTGAACCCCCACCCCCCAAATCAGCACACACACATGCACCCTTACAGACCCAAACCCCCCACCCCCCCAACTCAGCACACACATGCACCCTTACAGACCCAAACCCCCACCCCCCCAACTCAGCACACACATGCACCCTTACAGACCCAAACCCCCACCCCCCCAACTCAGCACACACACATGCACCCATACAGACCCGAACCCCCACCCCCCCAACTCAGCACACACACATGCACCCTTACAGACCCGAACCCCCACCCCCCAACTCAGCGCACACACACATGCACCCATACAGACCCGAACCCCCCACCCCCCAACTCAGCACACACACATGCACCCATACAGACCTGAACCCCCACCCCCCAAATCAGCACACACACATGCACCCTTACAGACCCGAACCCCCCACACCCCAACTCAGCACACACATGCACCCTTACAGACCCAAACCCCCACCCCCCCAACTCAGCACACACATGCACCCTTACAGACCCAAACCCCCACCCCCCCAACTCAGCACACACACATGCACCCATACAGACCCGAACCCCCCACCCCCCAACTCAGCACACACACATGCACCCTTACAGACCCGAACCCCCACCCCCCAACTCAGCACACACACATGCACCCTTACAGACCCGAACCCCCACCCCCCAACTCAGCACACACACATGCACCCTTACAGACCCGAACCCCCACCCCCCAACTCAGCGCACACACACATGCACCCATACAGACCCGAACCCCCCACCCCCCAACTCAGCACACACATGCACCCATACAGACCTGAACCCCCACCCCCCAAATCAGCACACACAGACCTGAACCCCCCCAACCCCAACTCAGCACACACACAAACATGCACCCATACAGACCCGAACCCCCACCCCCCCAAACTCAGCACACAAAAAACATTCAAATCAAAACATTTATACACATCCGACACCCACCCCCGCATCTCAACATACACATAAAATGCATTCAAATTCCAACATTCATACACATCCGACACCCCCCCACCCCCGCATCTCAACACACACACAAAATGCATTCAAATTCCAACATTCATACACATCCGACACCCCCCCACCCCCGCATCTCAACACACACACAAAATACATTCAAATTCCAACATTCATACACATCCGACACCCACCCCCGCATCTCAACACACACACAAAATACATTCAAATCAAAACATTCATACACATCCGACACCCCCCCACCCCCGCATCTCAACATACACACAAAATACATTCAAATCAACACATTCATGCACATCCGACACCCCCCCACCCCCGCATCTCAACATACACACAAAATGCATTCAAATCAAAACATTCATGCACATCCGACACCCCCCCACCCCGCATCTCAACACACACAAAATACATTCAAATTCCAACATTCATACACATCCGACACCCACCCCCGCATCTCAACACACACACAAAATACATTCAAATCAAAACATTCATACACATCCGACACCCCCCCACCCCCGCATCTCAACATACACACAAAATACATTCAAATCAAAACATTCATGCACATCCGACACCCCCCCACCCCGCATCTCAACACACACAAAATACATTCAAATCAAAACATTCATACACATCCGACACCACCCCACCCCCGCATCTCAACATACACACAAAATACATTCAAATCAAAACATTCATACACATCCGACACCCCCCCACCCCCGCATCTCAACATACACATAAAATGCATTCAAATCCCAACATTCATACACATCCGACACCCCCCCACCCCCGCATCTCAACATACACATAAAATGCATTCAAATCCCAACATTCATACACATCCGACACCCATCCCTGCATCTCAACACACACACAAAATACATTCAAATTCCAACATTCATACACATCCGACACCCCCCCACCCCCGCATCTCAACATACACATAAAATGCATTCAAATCCCAACATTCATACACATCCGACACCCCCCATCCCCCCATCGCAACATACACACACAAACATAAAGTGAAACAGACCCGACACACAAACGCAAACAGACCACTTACCGGAGACGTGCTGGAAGGCAGGCAGGTAAGCGGCAGGTAAGCAGGAACGCTGGAATCGTACTACGGCTGGCGTGGTCCAAGGCTGAAATGCCTTCCGGCATCAAGCCTTATGGACCACGCCAGCCGTAGTGCTGGCCCTCCATTGGGTCAGCACACACACACTACGTGGCTCGTAGGAGCAACGTGGTGCATGTGTGCTGAGCCAATGACGGCCAGTGTTTTGTCCGGCCCGGAAGACAACAAAGACTTTCCTAATGGAGGGCGGCCGCGGGCCGCCCTCCATTAGGAAAGTCTTTGTGCCTCGCGGGCCGGACAAAAGAGCATGGCGGGCCGCAACTGGCCCGCGGGCCGTAAGTTGTGCACCCATGTATTAGACTGACCTGCGTGCACAGAGGGGAGCGCACCTGATAATGTTATCTTTGCTGGAGTATAATACCTGGGAAAGTTTCTTTCAATATACCCAAGAGCCCCCACAGTTGTTATTATCTAAGCGTAATACTGGGTGCCAAAGGACTTTTTAAAAAACCCACCATTTAATTTAATATCATTGCTGCATGCACAAATTCATAGCACCACACAGTCATTTAAAATTGAAATCACCCACAAATTGCTTCTCACCCGGGGAATCACTGGCAGACTTCAAGGCGCGCACTGCACACTACCCCTATGTCAGACCCAGTGGTAACCAGTAGCATAACACAAAATTTGGCAGCTCCCCTGCAAGCCATGCTGTGCCCCCCCCCCAGCTCCTTAACAAAGCACAGGGCACACCACACCCTGAGCCGGTCCGGACCACCATATGTGCGGAATGTCCATGATGATTATGCCGCTACAGGGGCATGTACTACTGCAAGTGAAAGAAGCAAATGGGTTTTTCAATCAAACCTTAAATCTTAAACATATCATAGAGAGAAGAGGGTGGTGCCTGGTCCACAAATATACTCGCCACCAGTGGTGGCTGGTGAGTTGATTTTTGGAGGGTGTAAATATTTGCCACAAGTATGTGATTGTGACTGAGCATAGCGAGGGAGCCCACTAATGAAACTTTTCCGGGGGGATTCTTCTCGCTCCCCAGAGTAAATGTTTTGAATAATGGGCTAAAATGGTGCATCACAAAGCACACTTTCTGGGAAAATGTGGGTAAAAGGCCAACAATATGGGTAAAAGGCCAACAATCAGTTTTGTAGGGTTTAGGGTAAATCATGAAAAAAGTACAATAGATGCAAGTCGCCAAAAGTGCACAGGGCATTTCCCAATGCATTATCATGCCTGTCCCTGCAATATATGCCAGTATAAAAAACATTTGTATGCTGGCTGTGCCCATACATTTTCATGCTGGCTCCACCAACATATGCTGGTATTCTCATATAAGACCATGCTTAAGTTCGTTTTAAGATGTTTTCTATAGTATCATTACAGCCACTGGGCACAAAACTGGCTGTCCCAATATATTCCAGTACTCCTATGTAAGTACATACTCCCGTTGGTTTGGCCATTAAAAGGAAAACCTGTCCAAACTGGTTCCAATGTAAGCCAATCTAGACCCATTAGAACACGTATCTTTCTTGATTCATCATAGATGCTCAGTTAATAAAAGGTCATGCTACAGTGAAGAATATACAGGCCGCTACACCAAAACATCAGTCTAGCGAGGTAACACTACTTATTATGCTTCCTTTTTTTAAAGATGCAGTGTAATTAATGTCATGCCGCAGTAAGCAAGTAGAATGACTGACTGTACCAAAATGCCAGTCTAGCCAGGGAATGGCACACATGAAGTGCCTTTGCCCAAAAATACCAGTAAAACATGCAATATCAATAAAGGATATGGCAAAAATGCTCCAGTAATCCCCGGTCTCCCAGGGTCTTCCACACACATGCATCCCCTTTCACCCACCAGTCACTCACCCATACATCTCCTCGCTCACACTGGATTCACCACACAAGCACACACCAAACCACACCCAGAACATTAAAACAGACACTACCTGTATGCTCATTCACCCACCAGTCTCTCACTCACACCTTCTCTTACATGAACTCATTGCATTCTCTACAAATGCACAGACACACCCACCCAGAACATTCAAGAACATGCCATCCCATTCATACTCATTCACCCACCAGTCACTCAATCATACACCTTTTCTTACCTCCACCCATTGTATGTTCTACACAGGTGCTGCACACACCCACCCACCCGGAACATTCAAAAACACACCATCACATTCATACTTATTCACCCACTAGTCACTCACACACACATTCTCTTACATCCACTCACTGCTTTCTCTACACAGGCACACGCCCATCCACTCATTGCATTCTGTACACAGGCACCCCCCACCCAGAACATTCAAAAACACACATCACATCACTTCACCCACCAGTCACTCACAACGTATCTTACATCCACTCATTACATTCTCTACACAGACACACACCCACCCAGAACATTCAAAAACACACATTACATCACTTCTCATTCACCCACCAGTCACTCACACCTTCTCTTCCACCCACTCATTGCATTCTCTACACAGGCAAATGAACATTCAAAAACACACATCACATAACTTCTCATTCACCCACCAGTCACTCACGCCTTCTCTTACACCCACTCACTACATTCTCTACAAAGGCACACACCCACCCACCCACCCAGAACATTCAAAAACACACATCACATCACTTGTCATTCACCCATCAGTCACTCACACCTTCTCTTACATCCACTAATTGCATTCTCTACACAGGCACATACCCACCCAGAACATTCAGAAACACACATCACATCACGTTTCATTCACTCACACCATCTCTTACATCCACTCATTGCATTCTAAACACACGCACACAACCATCCACCCACCCACCCAGAACACTCAAAAACACACATCACTTCTCATTCACCCATCCACCAGTCACTCACACCTTCTCTTACATCCACTAATTGCATTCTCTGTGCACAGACTGTTAGGCAGAATCCTGTGCAGTTCCCTCGGGGAACACTGCAAAAAGATTAAGACTACAGGAGTAAGCAGTAAACCCAATTGGTAGCAGTCTGCACCACCCAGATTTACCTGGTAGCTGTGGCTGAGCAGTCAAACTGCTCTCAAGAAGAGTAAGGGAGTATATACTGTAGAGCCAAAGTTCATAGGCCAGGCCCACTTTAAATGGAGCAAAGCGAAATGTGCCCAGGATCACACAGTTTAAAGTGTACTGAAACTCTTTGAAGAGTGTTCAAAAGAGGTTGGGGTGATTGAAAAGATATAGTTAGAAGGCCTGGAGCCAACCCAGTTTAGAAGCCAAGGATTTAAGGGTCACCTTTAGCAATCTGTAGAAAGGGAGGCCAGGTAGGACACAGTACCTTAAAGAGAAAGGAAGCTCCCGCGGGGGCAGTTGTTCCTGGCAGTGGTTGAAGTTCGTAGTTCCGACCAGGAGAAGAGAAGATCTCGTCGAGGAGGGGACACAGAGTCGTTGCACTGCACAGGGATGAAACCAGCCGCGGAGTTCCCGATTAAAAGGTGCGGTCCTTTTATTCGCGGTCAAAAGTGGTGAGCTTGGCTGTCCGGCCGCCGGGGTGCTTGGCACGGGCGATTCGACCAAGTGATGTCTTTGGAAGTGAAAAAGGGTGAACTGGTTGGTCCTACCAGCTCAAAGGGAGAAGACTCTCCAGCAGAAGATATTCTCTTGTCGTTGGAAAAGTGGTGAGTTTGTTGCAGCAGGGCTTCACCGGTGGTGTCGTTGGTTGCAGGTGGCTCAGCTTCTTCCCTCTTCGGATTCTTAGGTCCTGTGGCGACTTCTGAAGTTCCAGTCCCAAAGGCCCTGCTTTTATGCAGAAAAACCCCCATTCATCAGCCTAGCTGTCAATCACACATGCTAAGTGGTGAGCCGGGTGGCTCACCACTGGGCCAATCAGAGTAGAGTGCGACTTGGGTTGCTGAGGCAACACAGTCCAGGGTGCCAATTCCCCCTCCAACCTTTCTGCGGAACCCAGGCACAGTGGCACCATTTGGAGGGCTTCTGCGGAGAAGCCTGCCAAAATACTGGAACAAAGGGCTCGACCTTGGTCAGAGTTACAGAGACGGACACAAACGCCATTTCAGAATCGAGTTCTGGCAAAAAGACCCAACCAGTGATTTAATATTAAATAAATAAACCGGCGGTATCTTTAATATTGCACCAAAAAGTGGTGCGTTTAAAATCAATGGGAAAATCCCATGGAGAATATTCCGAAGGAATATTTTGCGTGGTAACCACTGCCACCAGCCAGAAACTCGACAAGGGGGGACTGCACAGTGCCCCCTTGGAAACAGACCCAGGGGCAATCGAATTACCCCTACCAGTACTTCTACAATATGATGGTGTGTTCTGGTTCTGTTCACAATTTAGGACTAGTAAAGTCAATGGTGACTTTACATGCATTGGGAGACAGTAGTCAGTCTCAGGGTATGGAGTCTATGTTGGGAAGTCACTATGACACCCCTATGTTACTGCACTGAGGGTGCTGTGTAACACACATACAAAAACAGATGATGCCCTATGGAGTAGAAAGAGGTTACCCCATAGCCCATGAACACATACTAAGTCAAAAAGCACCTCAAATCATGTCTAAGAGTGGGAGGAAAAGAGTCTCACTCTTAGCAGGAGAAAAAAACAAACCCCAAAAATCCAGCAAAGCTGCTGGGGGACTCACTGGGTTTGGGAAATTAGCCTTATAAGAGAATTCTCCCTAACACAGACACACACCCACCCACCCAGAAAATTCAAAAACTCACATCACATCACATCACTTCTCATTCACCCACCATTCACATACATACATCTGACACGCACTTCACACATGCAAAACACACATCATATTACAAAAAAAAGCCTTCTTACCTTTTCTTTTTTTGCAGTGTCGGTCCGTCCTTCATTCAAGGCCCGTCGGCACCTTCATGCTGCTCACAAACAAGAACCAGGAAGCTGCAAGAGCTTCCTAGGTCCAGTATGTGGGCTGCACGGAAGCCGAGAGGAAGCAGAGGGAGAAGGGGTTGGAGCTGAATGTGACATGTGCCACATGTCACGGTCCGCTCCAACTCCTACTGAGGGCCTCCCCGGCGCAGCCTTTAACCTTGATGGGTGAGGACTGGGCAGGGGCCCCACCAGACCTGCTGTGGTGGGTCCTCCCCATGCCACGGGAATGGCCCGCTACACCAGGAGCACCCGTTTTCTTTTGGCAAAAAGGGATTTCTTTTTTTTTTCAATATATTTTTTATTTTTGATTTTGGGTTACAAGGGAGTCCCAGGGGATATAACTGTGGTCACCAGGGGTCGCAGTTGCAACCCCTGACTACCCCCAATTGACGTCACTGCAAGGGTTTTATAGGAATTTTCTGCCGTGTGGAATTCCCCAAAGAAGTAATTTCTAATATGGTCTCCAACTTTATGTCTGTGTATATGAAGGCAATGTGAAAGGATTGAGAAATATCTTATAAGTTCTCTACAGCTTTCCATCCTCAAACCAATGGGCTTGTGGAAAAATGTAATAGGGCCCTGAAAGGCATGATAGATGGCTTGGAAAAGCACCTGAGGAGAAAGTGGGATGTTCTCCTGACATCCCTGCTGTTCACCTAAAGAGAGGTGCCAGACAACAGAGTAGGTCTCAGTCCCTTTAAGGTTCTGATTGGCCATCTGGTAAGGGGGAACGATGGGAGATTCACCCCCAAAGACGCACTGGTTTAAGTACTTGGGTTAAAATTCACAATGGTCCAGAACATGGAACATTCTACAAACAATCTGTAGGCAAGCCAGGAGTTGATGAAACACTGGCATGACTAACATGCTACTTTTTTAAACTACGTTTTGCTTGTCATTTCTTTCACTGCAGGGGTATTTTCACCAGAACATTTTCACTGACTACATTTTTGCTGACTACATGTTCACATGACTACATTTTCCTGGGGACATTTTTACATAGAACTAGCTACTGTGGCAGAGCCATGCCAGGACAGATGGTCTGGATCATGTCAAACACAGTGCAATTCAGGAGAGGCAGACTGAACCCTAGGTAGTTCTGGAGAAGATAGGTAGATTAATTACATATGTGATACAAAAGCTCTTAGGTAGACATATAGGGTCTTTCATGCCAACTGGCTGAAACCTCATTACAGAGGGGATGTCGTGGTGTTGGCTATGGTGACTGATGTCGTGCCTGAAGAGCACACTGATCCTCTCCCAGACTTGCTTCAGACAGACACCACAGATGGGTCCACAGAGGGGAACAGATCTCCTCTGAACTGACAGGACAGCAATTTCAAGACTGCTATTGGCTGCTGTGCTAGTATGTGGGTCTGTTCCAATTGACTTCAGGTCTGCACTTGCACAATCCAAATGCTCAGAAGGCCTAGTAAGACTGCCTTTCTGTATTTTTGCATTTTCCATTGCCATGCTGTTTCCCTTGTGCCCTTCCCTTTGCCCTGTGGGTGCTTTAAAACACAATTTTCTTGATGTATGAGCTCCTTACAAATGCAAAATAAAATAAAAAATAAATACAAATTAATATATTTTTTAAAACAGGTTTGCTGTTGCACAACCAGTGCTTCACAGTGCAAAGGTAGATGTTCTAGTGTCTTACTATCTTCTAGACAATATCTACAACTGTCAGACGGACAATCCAATTTCTTCCATCTAACAGAATTTACCCTGGTTGGCGAAATGTCCAGTCTGAACCTCAACACGGTATTTCCAATTTACCAAGTGGGGAATTTACAGAGATATTGCCCAGATACTCCTTATTTTTCATGCCCGACTGTTAAATTCTGGTATTGCTTATGTCTACTCACAGAATCACATGTTCGACACCAGTCTGTGAGCCACAGTCTTCGCTTATATACTCCTGGAAACTCATTTAAGAGCTCTCCATCCACACCCCACTCTTCCAATGTTTCATTTGTTTTGAGGACAAGAATATTATCCAATTGAAATCTGCAAACAATGAATTTACTGGTGATGTTTTAAATTTATAACACAATAAAATTATCTTCCAAAGGATATGTGCTTCCAGTGATAAGAAACCTACTTCAAATCTAATAACACAAATAGGTATTGCCTGAGGTCATCTTAAAACTCTCTTCCATATATAACCTTCTAGGTGATAAAAATCCTCATTCAGCAAACTGTGGTGAATCTCAGCCCCGTAAATCAACATAGGAATAATTTTTGATTTATAAAATTTTAAAAGGGGATTCATAGAAAATGTTGCATACTTACAATTAATAAATGGCATCTGTGCCACTGCCTTTAAGGATTTTTCATAAAAACTTGCCATCACCTGTTTTTTCCCATGATTACTGGATATATCGAACCGAAGATATTTCATACAATCAACCTGAACAATTCTTTCTTCGTCCAACCATAAAGAATGTTTCTCTATTCATTTTCCTGCTGTTAAGGTTAACAAATGGGTTTTCCAAATATTTCTATTTAGATCATTCCTATTGCAGTATACAAGACATTATCCAACATTCTTTGGTTTCCCCATCTAAGTGAAATCTAACAAGATAATATTGTCCCCATGTGTTCATGTTAAAGGATATTTGTACCGCGCACTACCACCACTGGAGTGGTCGCCTGGCGCTCCGGTGGCTCTGGAAAAAAAAGGGAAGGGGGTGAGTTAGTGGGAATAACCTGGAAAAGTGCAAGAGAGCAGTGATGGGCTGTTGGCAGCCTCAGCCCGGTAAGTCCGTTGGCTGGGCTTGGGGTGTTTTACAGTCGGTAGTCGTCGTGTGTGGTTTGTTTTGTTGTTTCAGTGTAGTGAAATTTGTGCGGGTTGTTCTGTTGTAGGCTTGTGGTTGTGTTTGGTTAGAGTTTGAGAGGTGTGAGCAGAGGGGTGAAATTGTTAGAGGGTTGGTTAATTGCATTGCTGTCTGGAAGCGAGGCGCTAAACTTCCATATTCTCTCCTGGTGTGGTGTGCAAGCATCTCAGCGTCTCCGTCCATATCTGGGGCCGTCCGACACTCACAGTCCCTTTCACGCATGGCATCCACTGCCATTCATAACCTTGCCTAAGTGTGGCCTCTGACACCTACGTGACACCTGCCTGTATGCGAGGCAGGTAGGCGTTTGTGTGTCCCTTCAAAACTGGCCCAGTGAGCATTCCCAATCCAGTCGGTGCACGGCATCGGCTAGCCAAGGCTACTCCATCCATATGTGGCGGCTGGTCGGCATTCATCGTCTTATTCAGTTGCTCATGCAGGCTATCGTTCCCAGCTCCTTTGAAACAAGGTGCATGCCAACGCTTGCACTTACGCCCAGGGGCGGATTGTGCCTTCGTTCACAACTGCATCCAGTAAATGCCCATGTCAATGTCTACAACTTCGGTCAAGTGTGGCATATGTTAACCAGAAATGTTTGTTCCTAAGACAGTTGGAGCTATAAATGACGCAGGTTTAGGAGGGTCTCCCAAGTCAGCCATGTAAACATTAAACAGAATTGGTGCTAATATGCAGCCCTGTCGAGGACAACTACTAGTCAACATTTTGGAATACAGCATTCATCTAGGTTTAACCTAATCGTAAGTGCAGAGTGTTCATGCAAATGAATAGCTATTGCCAGCAGACCCCTTGGAAGCAAGCCAATTTCTGCAATTTCGTCCACAATTTGTTCCTGTTAACTCGATCAAAGGCAAGGGAAGCGTCCACGGTAACTACGAACACCTCCCTTGAGACACCTTCCCAACCTAGGCGTTGTTCATGATTTGATACCCAACCTGTCCATGATATTGACACAGGAGACTGTACGCCAGTGAACAGCTGATTTAACCGGGTGTCTGACAAGGCAAGGGACACCATCAAGGAAGAAGTTTCCAAAATGCCGGACCTCGGTGTTATTGAGTCATCCTTTAACCCATGGGCTAGTTTTGTGGTGCTGGTTCCTAAAAGGTCCAGCAATGGTAAAACTGAAGTCTGATTTTGTGTGTGCTACATCATTACGACCCAGGCGGTAAGTTACCGCCTGGGTCGTACCTTTACCACCATGGCGTAAACTATGTTTACGCCATGGTGGTTGGCGGACTTACCGCCCCATTCCGAGGTCGGCGGGGCGGTAAGTCCCCAATCCCCATTTACCCTTCCCCATTCCCATTTTTGCCCCATAGGGCATAATGGGAGTGGGGAAGGCGTTAATTACGCCACCGTAAATTACGGTGGCGTAATTAACAACATGGTCCCTTAGTGCCATGGATTTTAACACCTGCTAAAAGCAGGTGTTAAATCCGCCATGGCGCTAAGGGACCTCGGAATCAGGCGGTAAGGGTCGGCGCTGTTTACGCTGCCGTAAACCCCTTACCGCCTGGGTCGTAATGAGGCCCACAGTGGACTTAATTCTGTGACTAAGACAGATAGCTTATAGATAAGTTAAGCTCTTTCAAATACCTGAGTACCTTTGTCATTAAGGCTGGGTACTGGCAGGTTGGCTTGACTAATCAAACACAAAATGTGTAACCTGCACTATACTCCCTGGTCCCGCAGGTTAATAAACAGCAAATATAAGGGGGTGGACCAGTGGATAAAGGATGACAGGACTTACTAACTCAATACATATATATACAAATTTTATTCAATCAATACAAAAATATATGTCGTATGCATTCTAATAATAATACATATCAATAACCTAAAATCAAACATCACTAATTCAATCACAGTTATTCACAGTCAAGCTCACAATCAATTATTCTCCATCATTCATTCACATACACACACATTCTTATATCATAAAATGGCTTTCCATTTTCTCGTGTAAACAAAACTTCATAGTACACGTTATTTCTGACAGGTACTTTTACAGCATTCTTTGACCCTATCCTTGATACAGGTGTCATTCACAGTTTGTTACACTTCAAAACGTTACCTCCGCATTTAAGGGCTACCACCCAACTCGCGATGAGGCCCAAAGTCATTTTTGCAGCAGAACATGACTTTGCAAAGACTTTGCCCTGCAAAAATGCACTTTGCACAGTTCCATGGATCGGGGTTTGTCTCGGCAGTGCAAAGTCAATTTTCAACGGTGCAAAGTCACTTTGACGCATGCAAAAAATTCCATGAATCAGGGATGTGTGTGCACACTGCTTGCTCTGTCATGGAGCATCCGATGTTGGACGCCTGGGTCCCAGGCCAGATTTGGTCCAACATTCACATGTTTGCTGATGTGGTAGACCGTGCAGCACCCCATCTTTGCAAGAGAGTGGTATTTGCCAACATTCATAAATATAGAGGTGCATGTAATGCAGTGCACAGTTTTCATGGGTGTTCGGACAGCATCCGCTGAGCTGCTGATGGTCCAGGGCATCTCGGTGATATGGCGGTGGTGCACTGTGCAGTTCTTACATGGAGTGATGTGACAAAATATAAGTTATTTCTTGCATAGTTTGTACTACTTTCATTAATACCCCGGCAGCATCAAAATATATTCTAAATTATGTATTTTATTTCTATTTCATTTTGTTTAATAGGTAACTAACCCCTGTTGATCACATTTAAAACTCCAGTGATCATGTATCAAGGTGCATACGGGCACCTACTTCACCTTCCACAAACAAACTAGTGGTACTGCATACCAATGATTTATATTACACTGCCATCTCTGCTGACAGCACCTTCTGGTTTCCATGCAGCAAACGTACACTGGCAGAGGACAGAAGCCTGACCAGGCGATATCAGTAGCCCCTATGATGAAGCCAAAGGCTTAACTGTTGGGCTCAGCTTTTAGATAGCCCAGGCCTCCAATGATTAACATCTCTTTGTGAAACCAAATACCCTCTGAATTGGGATATCATATGCATCTAACGCGCCAATGGTAGGTGCAACAGCTACCCAGCCTCCTGGCCTCAGAGAAAGGGGAGGGTTTGACAGACCAATGGCCCAACTCATGACCAGCTTTCAAAGTCATTCAATACTCCCAAAAACGTTGAGGGTTGCGTGATAATATAGGATTTGGTTTTAGCGGTTGGAAGCTCTTTGAACTCTATGGATGGATGGGTAAGGGGTTTGAGATGTATACATGTTTGGTGATATGATATGGCATTTATAACACGCCTATATACAAGTGTTTTAAGTCGCGGTGGGGATTGCTCTACTTTCATGAATGGATGCTCGGCTGCAAATGTCTTTTCATGAAGGAAATCTTTTTCAAAAGCACAATTAGTACCCTGCACATGATCTTGGGGTGCTAATCGTGTCAATAGCTTATGCAGGAGCTGATCCGGCCTGAATTAGTCCTAAACCCTCTATGAAGTCCCTTGCTTGCCTTAGGTATATAACTTTCCGCACAAGTGCCAGTACTGGCAAGGCGGGTCTCTGAGAGTGGCAAACCGCGTTTAAATAATCCCCAACCACATTTTAGTCTATTGCCTAAACGGAGAGTTGTAGAACCAGACCTCGGTATTCATCCTGGCAAACAAATGTTGTGATCCTGGGCAAATCATTTTGCAAAAGCTTTCCTTAAAAACCTCTGTAGCTGCCTCAAAGCGTATCTATGTTTTTGACCAAACCTTTCTTTGGAAGGGGAATTTAATGTTAAGTCCTTTCGAGCCCAACATGAAGCACACCCACAGTTGCAGCCTCCCAACACTTTTCTCATCTGTAGTTGTAATAGAGAGGCTGTTTTCTGAAGCAGGTGGGTCACTGGCACTGCGCAACATTGTTGTGCGAGGTGCAAGTGCACACTGTCCCCTGGTTGTCAGATTTTTTTGTATACACAATGACCCAGCTTCTCAAAACCTTTTTTGGCTTAAATAGGGATTTAAGTGGGCAAGGGCTAGGCAGGGCTTACACTGTATGCAGTTTGTATCCCGCACGTGTCACATTTTCCTTGACACATGGTGCAGGACAAACAAACCCTAACAGGAGCGGGTGTCCAAGCAGTCCTGAAACACAGCACCTTGAGTGCTGGGCGGGAAAGCAATTGCTGCCGGCACCTAACCGCATTCAGTCATGAACAGAGCAGTCGGCTTGTGAACAAAAAGGGTGCTAGATCCGCTGTTCACAGCCGGTGCCGATGATATTCAAATGGGAATTTCTCCTCTTTGGCAGGTCCAGTGAGTTAAAACATGGCTGTAGACCCAAGTACGACCTCAGTAGAGAGGCTCCCACACTCCTTTGTCATTTTGTAACACTTGGGGTGTCTTAAATAACCTGGGTTAATCCAGACTTTACACACTGTGCCTTAGAGAGGCTAAGCTTCACCTTCCTCTGTGAAGGGAGCAGTGAGCTAAAACGTGGTTGTAGACATTCCTGAGTGGATTCATAGAACAGGGTATGTAACCCATGTTTGTTCTCAGTAGAGGGGCTCCCACACTCCTTTGTAATTGTTTTCAACCGCATGTTGCCATTACCCGCCCACCCAATACAATGGTATACCAATGAAATATGTATACTTATTTTTGCGTTAACCTGTTACTGCGATGGTCAACATCTTTAGTACATGTGCAAAATTCCAGTTCGTGTGGTGGAGGTCCCTTGTTTAATAGCCGCGCTCTGCGTGAACGATGAAGACATTCCCAAAGCCATTGCTTGGAACATGCACGGTGCTCACGTATCCTGAGTGAACGGCAGATCCTCGACACGAAACAAACCTTCTTGATGGACTTCCGGCAACAAATGAGAGCATTGATTGCCCCCAGGCCAAGCTAGCTCATCGGTACTTTTCTTTAAACCTTTGCACAATTGAACAATCATGACAATCGACGTTCCTTTTAACGGCCGTGGGCTGCGCGCGCTTTGATTGGCCAGGCTCCTGCGCCCTGGCTTTTCTGCCACCTCCTAGCCCTCCACCCCTCCCCTCCCCTCGTGCTATGCGGCTGAGAGTACGTTGCTAGCTGCACGTCGCTGACACACCATCCCTTTCTCTGGTCCCTACATATTGTGGGTCCCAATTGATCGAACAAAACACCCAAGCTGGTGCTTGGGTGAAAAGAGAAAGCGATGAAATCTGCGGTGGCAGTAACCTAATTATAGAAATAATGGCACGGTACGAGTCCGTCCCCAGTTGTGGCACTCTCAGTCCAAAGTCGCACCCATGCTCGTCTCCAATTTATCAAAACTCCCCCTTTCCTTCTTTTCAACATTCGTTTTAAACACCCCTTATTCCCGAAATCAAGTCCGTAAAACAATTATAACCAGATCCGTGTATTGTCCTACCTGTCTTTACTCAGAATTGTTTGACAACAAGCATCTTCTGAATAAAATGTGCACGTGTGTGTGCATTATCACCTCACTGTTTTCATGTCAACTTAGACACATTGCAGACTAGCTAAAAAACAATCAGGCGTAAGTGGTGCGGGCCTTTACTGTGGAGCATATAGGGCTTTGGAATACCAATGGTCCTTTCCCAGTGAGCTGTGACTTGCCAGGGAAAGGGACCATTAGCATTCTCCATTTCACACTTGTGTCTGTCCCAGACTCCCAGCCCAGTAATAAAAGATAAGACTTCGAAGAAATATGCACAAAAAAACAAGCTTTATCATGATTTCACAGAGGAAAACCTCTGTGTTTTACACTTCAAAAAGCATCCTTTTCCTCGTTTCCAGGAATGATGATGTACCATTCAACAATTAAAGTGCCATCACTGGGGAACAAGTCCCCCAAGTTTGCAATCTCGAGTTCAGAGGAAGAGATGTAGTGACTGCCTGGTGGGTGTGGATGAGGAGCAGGCCTGGCTGAAGAAGTGTGGAGGCCCATTTCCACATGAAGGTTGCCACCTCCCTTGGTTACAGTGGAAAGCAGTCTGACACTCATGGGCGGGGGAGGGGCATACATTTAGATGGAGATAAAGAGAAGGTTAATAGCTGCCAGTTATCAGGTCAGGAAGCGAGCAGGGAGCTGAAACGCTGAATGCCTGCTGAATAGCTATGAATCCTTCTTTGTAAGCAAGTGGCTGACGTGGAGGAACCCTTATTGAAAGGCAAGGAGGTGCTAATAATTCTGTGTCCCCAATGGAAGTGACAGCCCTACGGGCTTGGCAAACATATTTTATAAGGTGTGTGCTGCAAAGTGCACACTGTAAGCCCCAGAACGTAAGTAATATATGAAGGAATATATTGCCATCTTATTAGATTGCTGACTGGCAATATGGGGGCAGTTGCTGGCGGGCCCCCCGAGGCTCGAGGCCCTTTTCCATTGAAAAGGTTGAAAGTCCCTGATGCTGTCCCTGATGCAAGATTTTTCTTCACACACTAATAATAAAGTAGATGACCACACACATGTAGGAGGTCAGTTTGCAAATTGAAGCACAGTGTCTGTGTCCATCATTTTCAGCAGTGCTTTAAGTGGGTTGGAAAATCAGTGGGGGCCTTATCAAGGGGCGTGGCCTATGTGTGGATGTGGCCTAATGGCAGGACTGGCAAGTCCACCCTGCCTTAAAAATACATAACCTTTCAGGGATTGAGGACGGGAGAAGGCTTTTTTTTGGGTCACCCCACATGGTCCCAGTTGGTCTTGCATCCAGAGACTCTTGTAAAAATAGCACAACCATATCAGAAACTCCCTCTCGAAGGGCTTTATTTGGGCCTGTGTCCTATGGCTCTGAGAAGCATTCCTCTGGGGTCAAATTGCCTTCCACTGCACACATTCTTGCCAGTAAAACATACTCTTCCGACGTGTAACCAAATAAATAAATTAAGATATAAAGTACTTCTGTTCTCTGTGCTGTTTCCAGTTGTTGGTTTGGGTCGCCTCAAGACGATTAGAATCAAAACCATTTTTTTAGGGTTATTCCTTGAGGAAATCCACCCAAACCCAACGTACAAATTCATTAAATCCATGTTTTTAGAATTGTAATTTTGGCTTGATATACAAGTTACTCCTATAAATTACCTGAGCCAGGGAAAACATTACATAGTGCCTGTTTGATGGTTTTCTATGCTATGTACTTGTATTGAAACCTACCTGTTTTCAGAGAGCCTTTCTCTTTTCTAGTCAAAATGCATCCCGTTGTCAAGAATAACATTTTTTAACACATTAGTGTCTGTATTTCCCGGCACCCGAGGTTAACGACGGTCAGCTATTGCTGATGTAGCATATCCCACACGCGATGAGCGAATAGCAAAGGGGGATTAGCCCAGGCGCAAAGGGGAGGCACAAGTGAGCGGCAGCTCGCGTGTGTTAAAAATAAGGAAGAGTTCACTTTACTCTGGCTCTGTGTTGTATGTTCACCACAGCACGTGCCTAATCAAAGGGTCAAAGAACACCATAAATGGCCCACCAGTTAAGAAGCGAGTAAACAGTTGTACAAAAGCAAGTTTGTTGTACAAATGCTCTGGGGAGTGGTTAGATGGTGTTGCAAGACGAAACTAACCCAAGTATTTTTGAGGTCTGGTATGCCACAGGTCTGGGGGTTACTACGAGCTCACCTGTTCAGCTACCAAGGGCCCAAAAACCCTTCTCCCAGGCCAAACGGAGGACTCAGCCAAGGGCAAGTTAGACTGTTGTTTAAAAAACCGACAGGAATCATACAGGACATTCAAATATCTACAGAGTAACCGCTCAAAAACAAGTGTTTTGTTGCAAAGTGTTGTCACAACATGGGCCCTTCCCTGAAAAACCTATCCCCCTTTCTGGTTGAGTGATCAGATTGGTATACAGTATGGATTACTCCTATGGATCTTAATTAATTGGCCCTCACATGTCAGGTGGCCCAAGAAACAATCTATTATTGTTGCAAGGTTGCAGGATTACCATTGCTCCTTGCCCAATGCCATGCACCCCTGGATTTCTGTCCCCTGATTGGCTGGAACTGGTCTCCCCAGGCTTGGGTCCCAGCTCTGTTCTCAGCACTATGTGTACCTCTTCAAGGTGAGGGTAATGACTGTGTGTTCCCAATGTATCTGTTAGCAGTACCCCTGTAGCCTTTGAGAGTGATCTCCGTGTTGCAGCGTTCTTAACTTATTCACGTTTCACTTTGTGTCTGTGGTGCTGAGAACTATCCGTCTTCCCACCACGGGCGAATAACCATTGTCTAGCTCGGCCACATCACGTGGCTGAGGAACAAGAAATCAAGCTCTTCTGGTCTGAAATGTATGAGGATTTATTCAGTTTTTCCGCAGATGGCCCTTTGTCGTTTTAGGTTTGGAATGTGTTGCTTGTCTCTGACCTTAGCTGTGAGCTCTGGTCTTCCTGCTCTGTGCAGCCTGGTTCTGCTTCCCCTCATCTCTCGTCCTGAGGCTTCTGGTTTTATGTGATCCTCGTTACACTTATACTATGATTTCTACACATCTATATCATGCTATGCTTGCTATAGGTTCATTGTATTTGGTCCTGTCATGCTCCTTATGTGATCCTGTAGCTCCATAGGGTTAGTTGCCATAAGCATCTGCAACGTTGCTTTGCATCTCTTCTTTGCCTTGCATCCAGCATTTCTGCACTTGGCTAATGAGTACAATTATAAAAGCTTTTGACAGTATGTATATGTATCTATCCTCTATCTACAGAACTGTGTAAGTATGTTCTTCGTATATTCGAGTGTATGTTTGTGTAACATTGTGCATAGTGCAAGTGTAATTAATGACTAACATGGCTATGACGTGGTGTCACTAATGACGTCAACACTAATTCTTGGCATTAGTCAACATCATCCATCAAGGCATTTGGGTCCATGACCCATGTTGCAGCACCTGTATCTATGAAGTCATTGACTGGATAAGGTTTGAATGGCTGTCTGAGAGAATAGTTTTCTGTATACGTGGCCTTCAATGGTCCTCCTGAGGCCTGTCCAAATAGTGAGTGACTGTGCATTTTTGACTCTTTGGACCGTCATATTCATGGGGGTGAGGAGGGGCATTTCAGGGACCCTCTCTGGTCAACCTGTGGACTAAACCTCCATACTTTGCCTTTGGTAGCCATATCGTCGTCACTCCTCCAAGATGCCCATATTAATTTGCATGGTCATCAAAACTCCAGATCATACAACTAAAGTATCCTTTTGGGTTGCACCATACCCACTTTCCCCAGTATCTGTTGTTGTCGGATGGATTGACGAATGTTATCATCTCAGTCGGGACCAGTGCGTTTTCCTTTATTCTGGCTCTCAGGTTATTTCTTTCTTCCACTATCTTGTCTTTTTCTTCTTCCATGTTCACATCTACTAACACTTTCATGTCTATTGTCTTCTCAGTGGTTTTACAACATTGGGCCTCATTACGACCCAGGCGGTAAGTACCGGTCATTACCGGCATGGCGCAATTACTGTGTCTGTTCTGGCAAGAGACCGCTAAAAGCGGCCCATTACGAGTTCGCGGGCACAAGCTTTGCGCCATGCCGGTAATGACCTCACCGCCATGCCGTAAAAGGCAGAAAAATCCCCCTTTCCGGCGCCGTCTGTAGTGGAATCAAGCCATCGGCATTAGCGGTGACCATTAATAGCGGTCACCTCTAACAGCAGTAACCGCTATTAGCGGTGACCGTAAATATGCGGAACCGGAAGTAGCGTCATCGCACCGGAACGGGAAAGAGCACGGCGGCCATCTTTAAAAACACAATCCATTGCCATCCACCACAACCAGGAGCCATCTGACCCCCAGAACTCCAACACACCTCCACCACTACCTGTTGCATTTTACTATGCCAAAAGCAGTGAAAGAAACGGGAGATCGCCTGCGCAAGGAGCGCCTCTCCAGAGAGGAGCTCACCATGTTAGCGGAGACACTGCAAGAACATGCAGATGTGGTGTTCTCAAACAACATGTCCCGTTCAGCACTGCAGCGCAAAAAGCAGATTTGGGCAGAGGTCGCCCAGAGAGTCAGTGCCGTTGGCACCACACCCCACACACCCAAACAATGCCGTAAGCGCTGGGATGACCTGCATCTACGCGTGCAGAGCATACTCTCTGCCAACCGCAACCTTGGGATGGCGACAGGTGGAGGTGCGGAGTCCCCCATCAAACTGCAACTATGGGAGGAGATATGCGCCACCACCATAGGCACCGAGGAAATAGAGGGAGTCGGGGACATGGAGCGAGGAGCCCCGTCATCAGCCGATGCAGGTAGGTGTCTCAAATGAAACAATGCTAATACCACCACAATGATGTCCACCTGAACTGACAGTGCAATGATGTAGATCAGGGTCCTCCAGACACATAAGTACAAGACTGCCTACAGGCAGTGCAGAGCATCACCTTGTCCATATGCATAATGTACCCCATATGTGTTGCGACCCAGATGCCTCCATGCATCACCCACCCAAGAGTGAAGCAACCCGTATGTCACTCCCCCCAATGTTAGTCATCTACCATTCCATATCAATGCATCCACCCCAATGCATGCCTGATTCCCGTAGACCCATCACTAACTCTCTCCCTCCTTTGGTCCCCCATAGGCACACATTCCGACAGCGGTGATGAGGACACAAGGGAGAAAGATGCCACACCACAGAAGAAGGCCGGGGCCGAGGAGGGAGAACACTGCCCCTAAACCTCAAGGGGCAGAGGCCAACCTGCACCACCGCGGAAGGCCATGAAAACCACAGAGGCCACAGCCACAATGTTCACCACGGCCCCCACAACTTCACCCACACCAGCCACCATCACCCAGGAGGCATTGGCAGAGGGCACAGCATCGGCTGCCAGCAGCACAGTCGGTGAGACAGCTGCCACAGCAGCCATATCGGACGACAAGGGAGACATACAGCTGCATGGCGAAACACCCGCCACAGGCCCCCTGCACTCACAACAACTATCCCCATGCAGCGTGCTGGATGGCAGCATGCACGGGCTGTCACCTGGAGATTCATGGCCGGCAAGTTTCAGCCCCACGCCAACTGTGCCTGATGACCAAAGCATGGTGGAAACGCCTCACACTTCCACTCCAGTGACAACCAGCCAAGAGGGGATCATGGCTATACAGAGGTGCCAGGAGGAACTCACAGGGCTGTTGACGCAGCATATTACCGAATGTACCCGTGCAAGGGATGACATTAGGGATTGTGCTGCATCCCTAAAAACAGCCATCAAGTCCACCTCAAAGGATATTTGCGCGGAACTGGCAGCAGTGCGGCATGTCCTCTCGGAAATGGTGGCAGCAATGCGGGACATGCATCCACCACAGTTGCCAGGACAATCTGGACCATCATCAAATGCCAGCTCTACTAGGACCAGCCCTGTTTGTAGGTCTGGCAGGAACCTGCGAAGATCGGACAGGGGGGCACCTGGTGCTGGAAGAGGGGGAGGGCAGTAGGCACCGCCATGCATACTGGTGCATGTGGACTACTGGTGCACGCTACTGCACACCATGTGTTGTGAAGTCAAGGTGGGCAGGGGGGAGAGGTTGTTTGGGGGAGTTGAGGGGGAGGGGGGTGAGGGTGTGTGGGCGAGTTGAGGGGGGAGGGGGGAGAGGTTGTTTGGGGGAGTTGAGGGGGTAGGGGGAGAGGGTGTGTGGGGGAGTTGAGGGGGAGTTGAGGGGGGAGGGGGGAGAGGGTGTGTGGGGGAGTTGAGGGGGTAGAGGGTGTGTGCGTGGGAGTTGAGGGGGGAGGGCGGGAGGTGTGTGTGCGGGAGGTGAGGGGGAGGGGGAGAGGGCATGTGCATGGGAGTTGAGGGGGGAGGGGAGAGAGGGTGTGTGGGGGAGTTGAGGGGGGAGAAGTTGTTTGGGGGAGTTGAGGTGGGAGGGGGGAGAGGGTGTGTGGGGAGTTGAGGGGGGAGGAGGGAGAGGGTGTGTGGGGTACTTGAGGGGGGAGGGAGGAGAGGGTGTGTGGGGAGTTGAGGGGGGGCGTGTTACGCTCACCTGGACCCCACAGGGGTGTCGATCGGACCCGGACAGCTGCAGTCTCCGTCAACGTGATGCATAGTGCAGAGATGACTGTCTGGACTGGCCCGCCTAGTCTTGTCTGCTGGACCCGAAGAAGTATTTTCCTGCAAGTGGAGACAGGGATTAGCCACCTGTGGGTTTAAGTGATGGCCTCCCAACTGTTCTCGCTCTCCCCCACTAATCACCTCCGATATCCCCTTAATAACCTCACCTTATGTTTGTAAAAGATGAGCTCTCCATCCTGCGTGTCTTGCAGGGGCGCGTAGATACCAGTTACTTCACTGGTTTGAAGGCGTTGGGAGAGTTCCGTTAAGCATTGACTCTGAAGTCCCAGGCGGGATTGGTAAGTATCAAGTTCAAAGAGTTCAATGTGCCCGATGTTCACTCTTGTCCCCTTCCTTCCTTAAGTTGCAACTGAGTTTGTGAGAAGAAGGTCTCGTAGCTGCTGCTGGCGTTCAGGTAAGAGTCTGTGTTACCCAACGCTGTCCGGTAACTATTGCATGCGTTAACGTGTTGTTTTTCTCCCTCTTTACAGATGCGGCATATGAAGATATGGAGAATAATACCGCCGGTGGTAAATCAGGTAAGTCTATGGTGGTAAGAGATATTTGTTGATTCCCTTGGCTCACCTTGTTATTCTTGTGCCCCTAGGTGCCGGAGTACGTCGAAGAAATGATGGAGACAGTGCCGGATCGAAAGATGCTGTGAGAACTGGTGAGTATGGCGCTGTGCTGGAGCTGGCGAAGCGACGCGTGCAGGACTGATGTACTTTCCAGGTCGGGATCCGGAATCGGGGGAGGAATTTGAAATAAGTTCATTTTCTAACCTTGTCCTTTTCTTCCTCTTTATTCTAGGAGCTCCGGATTCGAGGCGGGCGTGGCAGAAGACTGGATGGTGGCTGCAGGCACGGTAAGAGTCACGCTGCTGGATGCAGAATAACACGAAGCATGTGCTGCTGTTCGGGCGTGGTTTAAATAGCCTCCAAAGTAGTCCCAGGAAAGAAGTTCCCCAGGACCACACCCGAGTAAAAAATAGTCCCTGTAGTAAAATAGTCCCATCCAGGCCTCACGTTGGCTTGGATTTATTTGCAGCATGGTCAGCATGAGGTAAGTAATGTCTATGAGCCTGGTGTCAATGGCGCCAGGACTAATTTTTATTATGAGCCTGGTGCCTACGGCGCCAGGACTGAACCCAGACAGCCCCTAGCTGGGGCTGCTGGGGTTTTTGTAAATGTCTGGATGCCTGCTCCCGGGGCTGATGGGCTTGAACCGGATGCCCGGGGGTAGGCATCATGACAGGGAGGGGGAGAGGGTGTGTGCGTGGAAGTTGAGGGGGGAGAGGGTGTGTGGGGAGTTGAGGGGGGAGAGGGTGTGTGTGTGGGAGCTGAGGGGGGAGGGGGGAGAGGGTGTGTGGGGGAGTTGAGGGGGGGGAAGGGGGAGAGAGTGTGTGCATTGGAGTTGAGGGGGGAGGGGGGAATAGTGGGGTGGAGGGCTTGTTCACTTTCTTATGATTCTTTAATACACATTTTGGTAACTCATGATTCTCATGTGTGGACATTGCTTATTGCGTATGTGTGCTTTATTGGTGAACAGTCTACAGTGTCCATGTCCCTGACACACCCAGTGCCCAGAGTGCCACATCCATGTCACACTCCCCGTCCATGTGTGCTAGAAACATTGGTTGATCAGAGTCTGACGCATGGCACGTCCCTCCTGTGCATCGCTGCCTCCCTGAGGTGCTGCCCCATCCCCACCCTCCTCATCCTTATCGTCAGGTGGTTGCAGTTCTGCATCAGGGGGCAGGGGCACATTTCGTCTGATGCACATATTGTGTAGCATGACACATGCCATGACAATCTTGGCCACCTTCTCATGGCGGTACAGGAGTGCCCCACAGACGTGCTGAGGCAGCGAAACCGTGCCTTCAAGAGGCCAAATGTCTGCTCAATCACCACACGGGTACGGGTATGTGCACGATTGTAGTCCTCATCTTGCCTGTTCTGTGGGTTCCGGACTGGGGTAAGGAGCCACCTCCTCAAGGGATAGCCTGCATCCCCTGCATGTGGGCAACAATATATAAGTGTAAGTCATCACATCATATGTGACCTCGATCAATGACACCATAGCATGCATTGATTTTGTGATTGCAACCACATTCCCATGCATGAATGGAGACACACGATGTGACTGCTATGTGTGTATTCCTCTTATGGACTGGTGTGCGTGCCATCGACTAGTGGGCGCAGGGGGCTCTAGTTCCTTCGAGTGCTCATGCACTGTGTTAGTCCACGCCGGTTGTTTCCATGATCTGGCTGATGTCCAGTAATTTGTATGCTTTCATCCTGGCACCGTTGATGTCAGCCTCATGATGATGTCACTATGAAAAACAAATGGTGAAATGCACTTTTGTTGGACTCTGTGTCAGTGTAGTGGTGCATTAATGTATTTGCCCCTCATGTGACTCCTCTGTACGCAGTAATGGGGGACTGTCCTTTCAGTTGATGGTATTTGGTGCTGTGTATTGGCCATAGTAATTGCTTGTAGCTGCATTGTGTTGAGGGGGATACGGTCTGATTAGGTACAGTGCACATGTAGATGGCTATGGAATGGTTGTGACACTGCATCATTTACATGTTAGGGCAGCTTTCATCTTGCATTATGTGGTCAGGTGTCATGTCCAGTCTGGGCTGCTTTGGCGTATGAGCATGGTCCATTCTCTCAGGCACTCGCAGCCAGGTGAAGTATGCATCTCTCCCCCCCCCATCTCAGCCAGGTGAAGTATGCATCTCTCCCCCCATCTCAGCCAGGTGAAGTATACATCTCTCCCCCCCATCTCAGCCAGGTGAAGTATGCATCCCCCCCATCTCAGCCAGGTAAAGTATGCATCTCTCCCCCCACCATCTCAGCCAGGTGAAGTATGCATCCCCACCCCCCCATCTCAGCCAGGTGAAGTATGCATCTCTCCCCCCCATCTCAGGCAGGTCAAGTATGCATCTCCCCTCCCCATCTCAGCCAGGTGAAGTATGCATCTCTCCACCCCATCTCAGCCAGGTGAAGTATGCATCTCTCCCCCCATCTCAGCCAGGTGAAGTATGCAGCTCCTCCCCCCCCCCATCTCAGCCAGGTGAACTATGCATCTCTCCCCCCATCTCAGGCAGGTGAAGTATGCATCTCTCCCCCCCATCTCAACCAGGTGAAGTATGCATCTCTCCCCCCATCTCAGCCAGGTGAAGTATGCATCTCTCCCCCCCCCATCTCAGCCAGGTGAAGTATGCATCTCTACCCCAATCACCTACCCACATCACATTTCCATGGGCCTAACATGCGACTCACCGAGAAGCCAGGATCTCTGCCCTGCATGTTGCTCCATGTAGCGTGGCATCGTGGAGTTCCGCAGGACCATTGAATCATGGGTTGATCCGAGGTATCGGGCACAGCAATGTGTGATGATCGTGTTTGAATCACATACCATTTGCACATTGATTGAGTGGTATAGCTTACGGTTGCAGTACGCTACCTCCATGGCATGTGGGACCACCAATTCCACATGGGTGCAGTCGATGGCGCCAGTGCAACCAGGGATGCCGGCCAGTGAATGGAAACCAACTTTGGTGTTTGAGATCTCCCGGGCAGACCATGGTAAGTAAATGTGGTCGCCTGTGTGCTTCAGGAGGGCATCAAGCACTTGGTTCAGCGTACGTGAGAATAATGGTTGTGATATGCCATGCATGTGCCCCACTGTGTGCTGGTAGGTGCCTGTGGCCAGGAAGTGGAGCACAGACACTACCTTCAGTAGGGGTGGGATGGTGGTGCGTGATTCAATCAGGCTGACAATGACGTCATGTATCATAGCCACAATGGTGGTGATGGTGTCCCGGTCCAGACGGTACAGGGTGTGGATCTGCCCAGGGGTTAGGTTGAATGGAATTGCTCTGATGCGAGGGATTGGGGGCTGCCTGCGTGGTGGCACTGGCTGCACTGGTGGGGCATGCTGGCCCTGCCTCGCCCTCCGTCTCCTCCTGCATCTCCTCTGTGTTGCCAGTTGTTGTTGTTGTTGTTGTTGCAGCAGTTCCACAGCAATCATGTCCTCCAGCACCAGCATTGCTAGTAGTATTGGAATCATTGTGAAGTGTGACTGGGCATGGGAACGGATGGGGTGTGCTCCTTTTGTGCTGGCCCAGTCCAGTCTGTATTGCCTCCACCTGTGCTGATTGTGTGCACCTGTGCCAGTTGGGAACACTGAAAATGGCCATTTATGGGTGGTCCGTGATGCCGGAATTAGCTCCATGCCGGTAAGATACTTTTCGGGCTTCAGTAGGGCGTTGTTTGCATGTCTGCCTGACTTGTGATGTTCCCCTGTTTGCGCCATGCCGGTATTGGCGGCATGGATGATCACGTGCCCGCGTCCTGGCGCTATTAACGGCACCATAATTAATTACGGTACCACTAATAGCGGCTACTTGTGTCCTAATCGGCCGGAGTGATAAGCGATGCCGGTAATCCTTTACCGGCATCGTTGTTCACTTACCGCCCGGGTAGTAATGAGGCCCATTGTGCAATGCAGATCTTGACCATACATAGTCCAACTAACACTAGTATTAGTACTCCTAGTAACACCTTCAGTGCATCTGCTAGCCATGAAGGCATACATGAACACATGTATAACAACTGGGTCTGGTCCTTTCCTGTCCCTTTGGCTTCCGCCTCCATCTTGGCATGCATCCTTGATAATCTTGTTGCTGGTTCTGTCAGTTTTCCATTCTCTCTGTCATTTGCAGGCACGAACATGCAACAGGAACTCCTAATCTTGGGACAAACTCTTCCTTCCATTGCTGTGAGAAGGTCTAGAACATGTCTGTTTTCTAGTGCCATTAAAGTTATTGCTCGGAGCTCTTCTTTTACTGCATTGAAGCCATTTACTGTTGAGTTTATTGTCTGCATCTGCTCCCATCTTGTTTTCTGCAATGAGAGAGAGAGAGAGAGAGAGAGAGATAGAGAGAGAGAGAGACAGAGAGAGAGAGAGAGTGTGTGTGTGTGTGTGTGTGTGTGTGTGTTTTTTGTCCGGACAGCTATAACTGCTGATGCAAAAAACATCTCTGTCCTTCTAAACAACCGATGTTCAGGTGGTACATCGTCTGTGATGCTTCTCATTCTGATGAGAAATAATTGTATCTTTTCACTCTACTCATTTCTACTGACCATTTCTTTCTTCCCTTTTCCTCCGCTTCTATTGATCTCTTCTTTATCTTGTTAGAGTCCATTTTAGGGAAGTCGTCTATCTTGACATCCTTCTGTGGCACTACCAGGGCTGGCATATTGATGTGCACCAACAAGCACATTTTTCCACTGTTGAGTGCCAACTTCTCATATGCCTTGGATTTACACGCCCAATAGTGGTCCATTAATACTGCTGTGCCAACATTCACTGCTGGATGCTTTTCTGTATGCCTATACTCTGTATTATATACAACCTTTACTGCACCGGCATTCTGGTAGCATACTGCTGGTTTCTTCAGTGGCATTATGGGCATTGGGCCATCTTCATTGTCTATCCAGGTCAGCAATTTGGTGCTAGCATCCCATTCCTTCAAGCACTTGTTGTTTTCAACTTGCAATGTGTTGACCAGTGCTTTAACTAGGGTGCTTTTCCTTGCTTTCTATTACTCCCTCTTTCCACCCTTCTGCTGTGTATACTTGGCCATACATGAGCATCGCTGGTCTTTCCCGACATCCTAGTTCTCCTCCTATCTCCTTGACCCCCCTCTTCGGGCATGGTCATTCTTTCAGTGCTATTGTTTATGTTTTCCCTTTCTGTGGTACATCAGTTATGTATTGTATAGCTTGGCTTAACTGCAAGTAATTGTTCATCATGTAAATAGTCTTTATATAACTGTCTTCATAAGGGAATATTGCCTTGAACATCCATCTCAATGTTCCTGTTTTCCCTTGGAATCTCCCTCGGGTTGCAACCATGGATAGGTACATAAGGCATTGGGCTCTTGCTGCTGGTATTTCAGTTGCTATGAATGTTCTGGAAGCACTCATGGCATAGGGGATTAGTGAGCAGACATAGCAGCTGTCACCAGTGGTTTCCTTACCTACTTTGGTCATGTGCTTGTACCACTTATTGTTAGACACTCGAGCAGTGTCAGTGAGATGTAGGTCCACCCCTACCATGTCTGTATCATCACTGCGCTTACCTCTCCTTACTGTGCTTATAGGGCTCCCCTGCCCACCTGACATGGTCGTTCCACCTGCTGGCATTTGGGTAATGTTAGTAAAGGATACAGCGGTAGCACTAGATACAAGGGATATCCCCAAAACAGAAGTGCAGAAACATCACTTGGAAATAAGAGACAAGACGAACATGTTTTTAATAACCTTTTCCATTACATGTGTTGCTTGGATCCCGGTGTAGCTTGTGTTTGATGATATAAGTTGACCGCCTGAAATGTGAAAATATTAGCCTTACTGTATTAGTATTATATTTGTTCAAGTCCCGTAGACCATGTAGTCTGTCATAGCAAAAATGAATAGTTGTTCCCACACAGCCTTAATTCTAGGGTCTCTGAGGACTGCAAGGATGGATGGGTTTCCTCTTTCTAGGTGTGGATAAACTTGGGCCAGGTATGATATGAAGACATGGAAATATACATTAGGATGGCGTGCTCTAGACCTGTTGGACCTTCGGATGAACTGGACAAATTGGCCTCGGAAGGTGTCAGGTTGGGGATCAGTGGGATGCATGGAGGAAATGCAATAAAAACAATCACACTTTCACAATGAATGTGTGCAGAAAGAAAATTAACAGACAGTGTACCCGCCCTCTGGATGTGGCAGAAGTCCTTGCCCTAACTCTGCTGCCCGTGAGCGAGTAACCATTGGGTGTCCTCAGCTCGGCAGTGCTGATTCCGAATTTTTCCTTTGTTCTTCCTACTGAGGATCACTGGCCCTGTCGATGTGGATGATAAGTGAGGCCACTGTTTTTAGGGCTTGATATCATGTAAGTGATTCAAAATGTTCTTTCCAACCAGTTTAACAGCTCTCTCAGTCACAATCTCTACTATATGGGGACAAGTAAACCGTGGCAGGACCCACTTTCTGGAATAATTCTGCAGGAAACGCTGGTCTCCTGGATATATGGGCGGCTGCTTAAGTAGGCCCTCTTGGCTTTCGAGCGGGTGCTTTCTTCTCCAGCTTCAGGCTTCTCCTGGTGTCTTTGCTGCTGGCAAGAAATAAAAGAGGCACTAGCAATCAAGGAAGTTGTATACTCATACATTTCCTGACCCACTACAATAACCACATTCTAAGCATCCCTAATTGCTCTAGTGGGAGGAACCAGGGGAAGTCACAAGCGCCGCCCAATAGTCACCTCGTGTGGGGTTAAATGGGGGTCGGACCCGGGCTTACAGCACAGTGCGAACAAGGCTAGAGGAAGGCAATGCAGCCAGCTTTTGTTCAAACTCTTCTTAGTTTTGGCTATGGCTTCTTTAAGCAAGCCGTTGAGGCGTTCACATATTTGGGTGATAGGCACAAAAAAACCTGTTTTGGATCCCCAGGAAGGTTGTGAGATGCTGGAACATCTCATTGGTGAAGTGAGGGCCATTGTCAGACCGCAGGACCTCACACACGCCCCATCGTGGGAATATCTCCCGGACCAGGAATTTCGCCACTCTAAGGGCGTCAGGATGAGACCAAGGACCGACCTCGATCCAACGGGAAGATGTATACACCACCACTATCATGTAGTGGTACCCTTTTGTAAGGAACTCCTGGTGGCAACAGAAAAGACAGACACAAGTGATCCCAGTTCAAGGGCTTTTATTAAACTGTATAATGGATGAGAAAGCCCCCTAATCTAAACCTAAATCTAAGATGGTAGCAAGCTACGACAATCAAATAATAATAAGGCAGTCCTAGTGGCATCTTGTCAAATTAAAAGGGCCTAAACTAAAAAAGAAATAGTGCCGATCCTTACAACTAAGTTACAAAATAGTGTGGGATAATGTTCACAAGAAAGGAAAGAAGTGTTCACCAAATGATAAGTCAGGATGGTATGGCTGGGGTCTCCCTTCACCACATTTTTAGCATGGGACAAGGCAGGACCTTTGAGCACAGCACACCCCTGGGCCTTGCCAGCACAAGGTTACAGTTCCTTTCAACTATACCAGGGCCTACTGGGGCCAGGACTCTTTCTTGTAAAGTCTCTTGCCTTAGAAGGCCTGCTGTACCATAAACAATAAACAAACAAAAAATCCGTTGGTATCTTTCACTTTGGGCGATTGCTCTTCGCCCCTTTGGGCCCCCACCAGCCGGGCTCTGATTCCGGCATCCCTCAATCGGTTTCACTAAAGCTTTTCAGTCACAAACAAATCATTCAACAGTCTCAATATCTTTTTACACTGCTATCCATTGTGGATATCCCTCAGCCAGGTTCACTCTTGTCACCACAATGTTCACGGGTACATCACTGTTTCCCCTCAATTCGTAGGCATCCCTCTGTCGGGTTCACATTTGCCAGTTTCACAGTTCAATCAATTTTCTCCAATGTCTCAAAGACTTTCGAATGTACGAGGAGTTTTGCTCGCTCGACACTTGTAGGGCCACTTTGACACTTCACACTGGCCTCTCCTAAGGCCTTGTGGTTCTCGAACTCTCAACAAAACAAGAGAACCCAAAAAGGCTTCAGTTAGAGACCTTGGAATCAGCTTCCCGCAACACCTGACCACTCTGCTTCTGAACCTTTTACAAGGGTTTCTTTAAAGTTCAATTACACAAGTTCTTTGTTCAACAAAGTTGCCACCTGCAACCTTGAGCTCAGCACAGTCCAGTTTTACTATCTGTCTTTTCTGACTCACCATCTGTGCTGAACTGATGGAGCTTGTTGTATTGGGAGTCGACGACGGCACCACAGCGGCAAGCACTTCTTCCCGCTTTGGCTATCCGCATGGGATAGCCCTGTGTGCTGTTTACACCTGTCACACCACACGCCAGCTGGATTTCCCGGTCTTATGTTTTCCCTTTCGCCGGCTTCGTGAGTCTGAGTTGAAAAGGGCAAGGGCAATTCCCTCCTTGTCTTCCTTCCAGGTCTTGGCGCTGTTCTCCTCCATTTGAACTGCCAGTCTGGACTGGCTGTTTCCTCGTGCGTTTGGCCTCACTCTAAGTGTGCTCTTGTGCTCTGCCTTTTATCCCTGTGGGAAGGGAAAGGGCCGTCAGGTCGTCAGGTGTGCGTAGTTATTGTCAATTGCCAGACTATGGGCCTCATTACGAGTCCGGCGGTAACCATGCCTGAAATTCTGGCAGGTTACCACCGGACTCATATTACCATTCCGCCTCCATGATTCTCGGAATTACCGGGGCATTACGACCCCGGTGACCCGAGAATTCCGGAGGCGGAATTCGGTAAATCCTCATTCACATTAAGTCCCGTTGGACACAATGGGAATGGGGAAGTGGAAACACCGACAACATCTCGTGATGGTGCCGGTGTTTCCATGTCCGCCTGCAGGCGGGTGGTGTTAAACCCACCAGGTCAGACCTGGCGGGAATGACACCTCCGCCTGCAGGACTCGAGATCACCCGTTATGGAAACAACAGTGGCAGCGGGTTTACCGCCACCGTTATTTCCATACCGGGTGACTCATAATGAGGCCCTATGCCTGACCCTTGTGTTGGGACATGTCAGGTAAATGGCTTTGGTGTTAGTCCATTGTTTTTAACGGTATAGGAAAAGTGAGGGTAGAGCTTCTAAGTATCCAACGGATTAGGATGGGAAAAGGAATTAGAAGGAAGGGGTACCGCGTCTTGCCCTTCTGTGTCCAGCGTCTAATCCCCAAGGACCCCCCATTCAGGTGATCCCCTTCCACTGGTCCACCCCCAGGAACTGGATCCAATAGCGATGGCCGTGTCCTGGCCACCTGGATGACAGATCTCGAGGGACTAGTGGGTGAGACACATTTAGGTTTCTCACACTTGGCAGGCTTGGATCATGTTAACATAGTCGATGTCTAGGTGTTGGAATGGACCCACTGGCCGAGGTATGGCTCCTCTTACTACCCTTAATGTATGACCTGCAGTATGTTGCTTACACACCAAACAATTAATCATGAATTCGGCCATGAGTTCCAACAAGTTAGGACAGAACCATGTTTCTCCAATATGGGCAGCAAGCACCTTCTTCCCTGTATGGGTTGGATAATGTAGTTGTGTCAGTGCTGTGTTCAAAAATGAAAGTGGCATGACCACCGTCCCTGTGTTGTTTTGCTGCCATAGAGTGTCTGTTGGAGATACTGTACATCCCCTCCTTATCCACAGTTCCTTTTCCTCCCTGGGTGCAGCTGCCTGTAGCTCCATGATTTGTGTCACTGGTAATATGTTGTACCCCTCTTTTAGTATCATAGTTCTTGCATAATCACGTACGTGTGTTGAGACCTCCACTTCTAAAATGTTCCCAAAGGAGGTGCTGCTTCGTTACCCCTGGCAATAGGATCCTCCCCTTTTGTGTGTGCTTGGCATTTCATGATTGATATTCGCTCTGGGAGATCTATGACATCTACTAATCTGCCCAACAGAAGTGCATACTGCACCAGTGACCCATCAGCATGTCTGAAGCCCCTCTTCATCCAATGACACAGGTCGGAATGCACTGTGGAAGTCACGGAGGCCGAATCTGAAAACATTGTCACTTCTTTCTTCCTGCTGTGCTCTAATGCCAACATTAAGGCCAATAATTCTGTGGCTTGTGCTGAATAACGTGATGGCAGGCGAGCGCTCATCACTACATTGCTTGTCCCGTCCTCTCTCAGTCTCATGACTGCTGTCCCAGTATGTCTTTCCCCAGTCCTCTGGTCAATTGTTGATGACACATCAATATAGAGCATGTCTCCCCCCTCAAGTGCATCCTCCTGTACCTTGCAAGTGTCACTGAATTCTTCTAGGCTCACTGTACAGTCATGTGCATAGTCACGCTTCTGTAAAGCGTCGGCGAGAAAAGTTGCCGGGTAGACAAGTCTGCATCTCACTATCTTGAGAGCTGGGTTAGATAGTTCTACCTCATACCTGAGGGCCTCTGTGTGCTCAATGTGCTCTTTGGTCTTTCCAGTATTGCAAAGAGAGCCTGGTCCACATACAGAGGCCCTCATTACGACCCTGGCGTTGGACCATGGTGCTAATAGCTAAGTACCATGGTCCATACCGGTAACTTACTGACTCCGCCATGGCGGAATGTGGAATTACCGCCCCATTCCGAGGTTGGCGGGGCGGTAATTCCCCATGCCGCCATGGCCCTTCCCCATTCCCATTTTTGCCCCATAGAGCTCAATGGAAATGGGCAAGGCGCTAAGTATGGTGCCGCAAATTACGGCACCGTACTTAGTACCAAGGCCCCTTTGCGGGTTCGATTTTAACGTCTGCAAAAAGCAGGCGTTAAAATCGCCAACCCGCAAAGGCACCTCGTAATCAGGCGTTAAGGGGTTAACGGCACCGCCACCTTTTACGGTGCCGTTAACCCCTTAACGCCAGGGTTGTAATGAGGGCCAGAGTGGTGCTGCATTCAATGGTTATACTCACTGATTTGTCCACTGCAAATGCGGCTGCAGCCAATGCTTGTTCACATGGATAGTGTCCTTTCATTACTGGGTCTAATTTCCGGCTGTAGTAGGCTAGTAGCTTGTGCTCCAAGCTGGTCTTCTGTGTCAGTACTGCAGTCATCACTACTCTGTCGGAGTGTGAGAACAGGAAGAATCCCTTTTGATAGTCTGGGATCCATAACACTGTAGCTGTGCATGTTGCTTCCCCCAGCTTGTTAAATGTCTCAGTCATTTCTGTTGTCCATCGTATTGTCTCTCTGTGCTTCCTTCAGTGCACCTAATAAGGGCCTAGTATAAGTGCTGTAATCGAATACCCATGATCTGCAGTAATTACATAACCCCAAGAACTGCTGCATCTCTCTCACTGTTGTGCGTATTGCTGTCCTGCATATTGCTTCTGCCCTCTCTGGTGTCACTCGTCTGCAATTTTGGGAGATCAGCTGTCCAATGTATAGTACTTCTGTCTGGGACTATTGTAGTTTGGCCTTGTCCACGTTTTATCTTTTTTCTGCTAGTACTGTCAGCATGTGTAGTGCATTTCTACACTGCTCTTCTGTCTTGCTGCAAATCAATATGTCATCTACATACTCTATGACCATGCTTTCCATCTGTACGTTGCCTATGTCCATTTGAAGGACCCTATTGAATATGGAAGGTGATTCGCAGTACCCCTGAGGAAGTCTTGTATATTTCCAGACTATATAGAAATTAAGTTAAGTCTTGTGAATCTGGATGTCGTGGTATGGAGAAGAAGGCATTCTTCAAATATATGACCATGAAGTAGGCAGCTTCTGTGGGGATACTGCAAAGAACTGTTGCCGGGTTCGGAACTAATGGATATTTTGTTCTACAACATTGTTTAGCGGGTGCAAATCCTGTATAAAACACCATGACACCCCTGACGCCTTTTTGACAGGGTACGTAGCCGTGTTGCATGGTGATTCTGAGGTCACTAAGCTGCCCTGCTTCCCTAGTACTGTAATGGTCTCATAAATACCTCTGTCTTCCGCTCTTGAAAGTGGGTATTGTTTGACTCGTGGTAGAATGGCTCCTGGCTTTAGTTTTATCTTCACTGCTCCTATCCCCTTCAGAAGCCCCACATCATAGGGACTTGTTGTCCATAAGATGCTGGGAAACCTTGCCAAATCATCCACGAGAAAGGTCGGCAGTGATTTCAGTGCCATCGCCATTCTCTGTGGTACCTCTCTCTAATGTATTCTCACCCAATATGCGATGCTCATTTCGAACACCATCTCATTATCTGATTTGTTGTCTTTGAATAGTTCTTCATCTGTGACTGTAGTCAACCTGTACCCTACAGCTACAATGATCACTGTTCGCCATGGTCACCCTGTGTCATCTGTACCATGCACTGCTATCCAGTCACACCCACGATTACTGCCTCTAATTCTAGTGGCACTATCGTCCCTTATTTCTCATCTAATGATATCTCTGGCCTGAATAAGTACTTGTTTGGAAGGCGCTTCATTTTCCCCTGAATCCCTGGAAGCAATGCTATTATAATTTCAGTCCCATATTAGAACAGCTCCTCGTCCACTGGCACCCCCCTCTGTACCCTTCACCCACAATAAGCTTGAATGATTTCCCTCACATTTAGAAAGTGTATCCCCGGTGTGGAGCACACTATTCCCGTGTCAGTGAATGAAATGGCCATGTTAAGTCTGCTCATGATGTCTCTCCCCAGTATGTTTACAGGTGCCTGTCGAAACTAGAGTAGGGGCAAGGATAGATTGTGCTCCCCCACAGAAAGTGAAAAATTGTCAGTAAAAGGAACCACTTCCATTACCCCAGAGAAGCCTTGAGCATTCATGGCATCACCTGACATATTATATTTCCCCTCCTGGATGAAGGATTTGGTTGCCCCTGTGTTCACAAAAAAGGAAAAGGTCTTGTCAACTATCGTCATGCCTATACGTGGTTCCTCTGCAGGGTTGGGTGTAATCGATAGGATGGAACATATCAAGTCCATCTATGGGCTGTGCTATTGAGGGTATAAGGACATCCTGTTCCCCATGAATGGGTTGCCCTCACTACAGTGACCCCCCCAGGTTCCTAATGAGAGTCATTGTCATGGAGTCTGTGCATGCTATTGTCCCGCGGTTTGGTTGTATGCTGTTCTGTGTATGCAGTATTTGCTGTGCCGTGTGTGCATGTTGGGTGTTACCGTGCGGTGCCTGTGAATACTGCTGCATAGGCACTTGCATTTGTGGTGCCTGTGTCATGGGCTGGTGTGTCTGTGGGTATGCGTTCTGTTTCTGTCCTTGTTGTGGTGTCTGGTTCTGCATGTAATACTCATTCTGTTCCCCCTGTATGCTGGCTGGTACTTCATTCCCTCATTCTGTTGCACCCCTCCCCTGCTCATGTACACCCTTGAGATATGCCCTATCTGCCCACACATCTAGGCTTGGGGTGGCTCTCTCCCCTACTTCTGGAAACCCCCTGAAATCCCCTCTCAGCCTTGTTGCATTTGTTTCCCATATCCTCGAAACCCCCTCGGGAATCCCCTGTGGTTCTGCTGCATCTGATACCCATACCTGCATCCTCTAGGTGGCCCCCTCTTCCTCACAACCCATGCTACGGATCCTCCCAACCCATGAATCTGCCTCCCGTGGGTGGTGGTGCGTACTGCATCTGTTGTGCACCTTGTCCTCCCGTACTCATCAACACTGCCCCTTCCATGGCATATTTGGATAACTTCTTCTGTACTAACCTCACCTTCTCCTGCTTTCTTTCTTCACGTTCTCTTGCATTAACCGACAGTAGTGTACTATGGTGAGCTGTATTTTTTACCAATGCTTTGCCTCCATCCCCACCAATTCCTTTAGTTGCCTTTGCACCTGCACTGGCAACCCTTGGCATAATATGTGGTAGAATAATGCTACTGTTTTGTCCCACAGTTCTCGCGTAGGTGCCAAAGCTCTTGCATCATCTGAATCTAGTGTAAGGGGTCTTCGTCTTCCCCCATTTTGCATGCCATAATCGTATTCAAGTGTGACGTGTCTGGGTACTGTGTCCATAGAGCTTGCCATATGGCCGTTCGGCAGTTAGCAAATGACACGCCATTGTGCGTGGTGTCCTGGTCACTCCTTGTTACACCTCGCCCTCGGCCGCGCCACGTTTCCAGGGTTCTGCCTCATTACTCTCGTATGAGCAAGAACAATTGGGGAATTCCGGTTAAAACTAAAATAAGGGACAGGAAAGTGATCGCCCTTCATAAAGGGTTACGGCGCCGGCACGCGCCCTTCTTATCGCGCTGGCAGCTGCCATGGCAAATTTCTACACGAACTACAGCATCCAGAAAACCTGCTACGTTGTAGTTCTCGGCGTTGAGAGAGGAGCCTCGTTTTCAAACGATACGCCTCTTGTTGTTATTTATTCCACAGCGGCATACAGAACGCTGCTTCTGTTTAAAGTTACAACCGGCATACTTTCCGAAGTGCTCTCCCTGTATCTTGAATTGTGAAGTCCTTGTTTTTCCCGTGTACCGACCCTGCTTGCACACGGACTCCTTCTTCTGAATCCCCGATTGAACTGTTTTCTGACCACCCGTGTACCAGACCCCTTGCCTGCTTTCCGGCACTCTTGGACACTGATTCTCTGTGTTTCGTGACCGCCCGTGTACCAGACCCCTTGCCTGCTTTCCGGAACTCTTGGACACTGATTCTGCTGTGTTTCGTGACCGCCTGTGTACCAGACCCCTGCCTGCTTCCTGGACTCTGAGATAGTAACTACTCCGGTAAGAAAGACTCTAATTGGAATCCCTTATTCTGTGGAATTCGACTTCATTCCTAAGTGCATCTTTTGAACGCTTTGCTGTGGTGCACCATCCCGAAACCAGTGCGACCCTCGTTCCGTTCGGGGATAGCTACCCTACTAACCTCCCTATTTTTTATTTTATACTTTCGTTGTTTCCCAGGACTCTTTACGTCAATCCTATTTCCATCAGGGGTAAAGTATAGTTTCTCTTGGTTTTTCCATACTGCAGAATTGTACATTAGCCATATACTAAGACCTCTCTACTTTATAGGTTACTCCGGTTCCTTTGGCTTAAGGGGAGATTAAACCAGGTACCACTAAAGGGGAATAGTCTTGGGAATAAACCAGTTTCATTATTGGCAGATTATTAACTTGTTATCCTTTCCTTTACAGCCTGGGTTTGAGACGGTCTGTTCTCCCCGCTTTTTTGATCGATCGGTCACCTTGTCTGTACAGTTCAGCAGGTGGTCATATCGGTTTAAAGAGCTCACTCCCTCACAGAGAGGAGGCTTGGGTAGGAGGCTCCAACCCTAGCTCCTTCAAGCAACTTCCCAGCAATAGAGGTCCGGCCTGTTTACATACTCTCCATTCCGGTGAGTAACAGAAACAGAAGCCATGGAAGATGTTGATCCTTTAACCACCTTGGTTCGCTTGGTATCTGAACTTCGTTCTGATATGACAGCCGCACATAGTGCTCTCCATCAAAGGATCGACAATATGCACAGTTTCCCAAGCCCCCACACCCTGGGGGTGGATACGTCTGCTGCTACGGCATCAGGTTCAACCGGTCCCATACCCTCCGCCTCTGGCTTTACAACTTCCCCAGTGCTTATGGCTACTCAATTCCCACTGGCCCCCCCAGAACGATTCTCTGGGGATCCTAAACATTATCGCACGTTTATCAACCAGTGCAAATTACATTTTCTCTGTCGGCCTACTGCTTTCCCTAATTCTACAACGAAGGCAGCCTTTGTTCTCTCTCATCTTGGGGGTACCGCAGCCGCTTGGGCTAATCCGTTACTGGAATCTAATAGTTACGTCCTTTATGACTGTGATGCTCTCATCACGGCCATGAACAGAGTATTTGACACCCGCTATAAATCCCAGGCTACTGACCTGGAGTTCCTCAATCTGCGTCAAGGCACATCCTCTTTGTTTACATACCTTACTAAATTCAATCAGTTGGCAGCTGAAACTGATTGGCCGGAGGAGAAAAAATCAGCCGTGTTTTACAAAGGGTTGTCAGATGAGTTAAAGGACGTTTTGGCCACAGTACCAGTGGTTCCAACCACTTTTGGTGAACTATTAGACCTAGTATTACAAATAGATGCTAGAAGAACCGAAAGAAGGGGTGAACGTAAGTCACCAACCCCTGTTACTCTGCAGGTGGAACAGTCTTCTCCTTCTACTTCGCTTCCAGAACCTATGCAGATCGGGGCAGTAAGAGGACCTTTGACTTCTGCACAACGGGATTATCGCAGAACGCATAATTTATGCATGTATTGCGGATCTGCTGAACACCTCTTGAAGGATTGCCCTAAGAGACCTGTCAAAAAGCCGGGAAACGCCAGAACCCGGCGATAGACAGGGTCCCTACGCCGGGGGTGCTTTCCTTGGACTCTCATGGTGCTGTTTCTGTTCCTGTTAGCCTTCCTGTGGTATTTACCACTGAAGATAGTATCTTTTCTTCATTGGCGATCATTGATTCCGGGGCCACCGGGAATTATATGGATTACGATTACGCCACAAGTAAGAACGTTTCAGTTGTCTCTAAAGCCCAACCCGAGGCTGTTCACGCTGTGGACGGTACATCCTTGGTCTCTGGCCTAGTCACACAAAATACCTCCTTAATTCATATGCAAACCAGGGAAGGACATGCTGAGTCGATCTCCTTCGATCTCATTAAAGCCCCTCAATTCCAGGTCATCTTGGGCATCCCTTGGTTGCAACAGCATAATCCAGCCATCGACTGGACAAGAAAAACGGTGCAGTTTCCTTCCACTGAGTGTAACGAAAAGTGTTTCCTAGACACTAGTGTGTCCTCTGAGTCTTCTTGTCAAGCCTTGGTAGCATCTATGTCCATGATTGGAGCCATCACTAAATCTCCCGAAATCGAAATCCCTCCTGAATACAAGTCTTTCGGTGATGTGTTTGACAAGGGAGGGGCAGACCAGTTGCCACCTCATAGGCCTTACGACTGCCCAGTCGATTTACTGCCAGGTGCTAAGGTCCCGGCGGGTAGGGTCTATTCCCTTACGGTTCCAGAAGATAAAGTATTAAAGGAGTATATTGACAAGGCATTGGCCACTGGGTTCATTAGACCTTCCAGGTCCCCTGCGGCTTCTCCGCTCTTTTTCGTTGCAAAAAAGGAGGGCGACCTCCGCCCCTGTATTGATTATCGGGCATTAAACGCGGTGACGGTAAAAAATCAATATCCCCTCCCGCTCATTTCAGTGCTCTTAGATCAGCTCGGTTCTTCTGTAGTCTTTACCAAGCTGGATCTTAGGGGTGCATATAATCTCGTTCGAATGCGAAAAGGGGACGAGTGGAAGACCGCATTCAAAACACGCTACGGACTGTATGAATATCTGGTGATGCCGTTTGGTCTCTGTAATGCCCCGGCCACCTTCCAGGCATTCATGAATGATATTTTCCATGACTGTTTGGATCAGTTTGTTGTAGTATATTTGGACGATATCCTCATATATTCACCCTCCAGTGAGGAGCACACGAGGCACGTGCAAATTGTCTTGCAACGGTTGAGGGAAAACCACCTATATGTCAAAGCTGAAAAATGTGTCTTCAACTCCACTGTAGTGGAGTTTCTTGGTTACGACCTGACTAGTAGGGGTATAAGAATGAGTCGCTCTAAAGTCAGGGCTGTCTTGGATTGGCCTGTTCCGACGTCGATTAAAGCCTTGCAATCCTTTCTGGGGTTCTCGAACTTCTATAGGCGCTTCATCCGTTCTTTTTCTTCTATATCAGCGCCGTTGACGGCTTTGACCAGCTCTAAGAAATCCTATCAATGGAACCAGGAGGCACAAAGAGCCTTTGACACCCTTAAGGCAGCTTTCACTTCCGCCCCAGTGTTACAGCACCCTAATCCGTTACTCCCATTTTTGGTGGAGACCGACGCCTCTGGCTCGGCTATTGGGGCGGTTCTATCTCAAAAGTGTCCAGATTCAGGGGAAGCCCATCCGATTGCATTTTTCTCAAGAAAATTGACGCCCTATGAGCGCAATTATCCAATCACAGAAAGGGAACTCCTAGCCATAAAAGACGCCTTTTCCGAATGGCGGCACCATCTTTTGGGGGCTCGACATCAGGTCACAGTTTTTTCGGATCATGGGAGCCTTTTGGCGTTTAAATCAATGAAATGTCTTACTGCACGACAGGCTCGCTGGCATCTTTTCTTTTCCCAGTTTTATTTCACCATCACATATCGACCGGCACGATTGAATACTTGTGCAGATGCTTTGTCACGCATTGCCTTCCATTCTGACAACAAAACCTCTGACAAACCGCTCTTGTTACCTGGTAACGTTGTTTGTGCCTGCACTCCTCAACCTAGCCTGCGGACTTTGATTTCGGATTGGGTCTCCGCGCATAAAGAAGAATGTGAGAGACTCAATCTTGATGTGGTTCAAGGCCTACCCTACATCCAAGGACGCTTGTTTGTGCCTCCAGGACAGGCACGACTACGTGCTCTAGCTTGGTCTCATGATTCCCTATGTGCGGCTCATCCGGGTCAGCAAAAGACGCTGGAGGGATTACGCCGTTGGTCCTGGTGGCCTACCATGTCAAGGGATGTGATTGACTATCTGGCATCCTGTTCTGTATGTTCCCAATGCAAGGTCTCCCGTTCTAAACCTGTGGGTTTGTTACGCCCTCTCCCTGTGCCTCACAAACCATGGTACATGGTTTCCATGGACTTTATTGTGGATCTACCTCCTGTGAAAGGTCTTGACACTATCTGGGTAGTAATTGATTATTTCACCAAGATGGCGTTGTTCATTCCCTGTACAGGTCTGCCTTCTGCCCCTGTGTTGGCTTCCCTTTTTCTCCAGAACGTTTTTCGGTTCTTTGGATTGCCTGCCATCCTGGTTTCGGATCGTGGCTCTCAATTTACATCACGTTTCTGGAGGGCTTTGACTGCTTCATTGGGTATTGACGATCGGTTCAGTTCTGCTTATCATCCTCAGACGGACGGGCAAACCGAAAGGGTAAATGCCACCCTTGAACAATTTCTCCGGTGTCTCTGCCTTCGTTTCCAAGCATCCTGGTTGACGATGCTTCCCTCTGCTGAATTCGCTTACAATAATTCCATGCATGCCGCCTCAGGGGTCTCCCCGTTTTTTGCCCTGTATGGTTGCCATCCACGATCGTTACCGTTTGATCCTACGCTTCCCATTGATAACCCGGCGGCTCGGGACTGTGTAAGGGAATTGGTGACGACCCGTAGTACGGTTCGCTCTCATCTGCTTCTAGCTCAGGCCAGGGCAAAGAAAAATGCTGATCGTCACAGAAAACCGGCACCTACTTACAAGGTGGGCATGAAAGTTTGGTTGTCCACCCGTAATTTGCGGATCCCTGGCAAACGCTTGTTGTTACCTAAATTCGTGGGTCCTTTTCCCATTATTGAGATCATTAATTCGGTGGCTGTACGCCTTTCTTTACCTTCCTCGTGGAATCAACATCCGGTATTTCACGTATGTCTCCTGAAGCCGTGTCCACCCTCTGTTCGGCTGCCCGATCGCCCTCCTCCGATTCAGGTGGATGGGGATAATGAATACGAAGTGGCGGACATCCTGGATTTTCGTCTCCGTAGGGGGCGCCCCTTTTATTTGGTGGATTGGAAGGGTTACGGTCCCGAAGACAGGTCCTGGGAGCCCTTGTGCAATATACATTCTCCGGCTCTCTTGCGCCGTTTCAATGCACGGAGGGGGTCTGCGCCGCCTTTGGGGGTGGATGCTGTTACACCTCGCCCTCGGCCGTGCCACGTTTCCAGGGTTCTGCCTCGTTGCTCTCGTATGAGCAAGAACAATTGGGGAATTCCGGTTAAAACTAAAATAAGGGACAGGAAAGTGATCGCCCTTCATAAAGGGTTACGGCGCCGGCACGCGCCCTTCTTATCGCGCTGGCAGGTGCCATGGCAAATTTCTACACGAACTACAGCATCCAGAAAACCTGCTACGTTGTAGTTCTCGGCGTTGAGAGAGGAGCCTCGTTTTCAAACGATACGCCTCTTGTTGTTATTTATTCCACAGCGGCATACAGAACGCCTCTTCTGTTTAAAGTTACAACCGGCATACTTTCCGAAGTGCTCTCCCTGTATCTTGAATTGTGAAGTCCTTGTTTTTCCCGTGTACCGACCCTGCTTGCACACGGACTCCTTCTTCTGAATCCCCGATTGAACTGTTTTCTGACCACCCGTGTACCAGACCCCTTGCCTGCTTTCCGGAACTCTTGGACACTGATTCTGCTGTGTTTCGTGACCGCCCGTGTACCAGACCCCTTGCCTGCTTTCCGGAACTCTTGGACACTGATTCTGCTGTGTTTCGTGACCGCCTGTGTACCAGACCCCTGCCTGCTTCCTGGACTCTGAGATAGTAACTACTCCGGTAAGAAAGACTCTAATTGGAATCCCTTATTCTGTGGAATTCGACTTCATTCCTAAGTGCATCTTTTGAACGCTTTGCTGTGGTGCACCATCCCGAAACCAGTGCGACCCTTGTTCCGTTCGGGGATAGCTACCCTACTAACTAAAGTATAGTTTCTCTTGGTTTTTCCATACTGCAGAATTGTACATTAGCCATATACTAAGACCTCTCTACTTTATAGGTTACTCCGGTTCCTTTGGCTTAAGGGGAGATTAAACCAGGTACCACTAAAGGGGAATAGTCTTGGGAATAAACCAGTTTCATTATTGGCAGATTATTAACTTGTTATCCTTTCCTTTACAGCCTGGGTTTGAGACGGTCTGTTCTCCCCGCTTTTTTGATCGATCGGTCCCCTTGTCTGTACAGTTCAGCAGGTGGTCATATCGGTTTAAAGAGCTCACTCCCTCACAGAGAGGAGGCTTGGGTAGGAGGCTCCAACCCTAGCTCCTTCAAGCAACTTCCCAGCAATAGAGGTCCGGCCTGTTTACATACTCTCCATTCCGGTGAGTAACACTCCTGGCTATCCCGCCCTCCCCATATGTCATCAGCGACTTCCCCAAGGATTGCCACTAGAAGCCCCCTTACATCCCCCACTGCTAATGTATGTCCTGCTGTTATCCTTTCCATTTCATATATCCGTTTCCCCGCACCCTTGATTTACGAGGGTAGCCTAAACCTAAAGCCGTCCTTGTCTATGTGTTTCCATGGTATGTATTGAGATCGCCCCACTCCCTTTTCCAGTATATGTGAACCTGATCTACCCATTCTCCCCTTGTATCAGCCTGACCTGCCTATCAGGTATCTTGGCGTCTTTAATGTCAGTACATCTCTTTGCCGGTTCCCCCTTCTCCCCCCTTCGAAGATCTATAAGCCTCTGCATGTATAGGGTCAAGTCATCCATACTGTGTGATTCATTGCTGGACTGTTGTGATCGATCGTCTTTGTCAGCCCTAAATCACCCCAACATGTTCCTACTTCCCATGTCACGTTTCTATCTGCGTTTTTCCTGTTGAACTGATGCTTGGGTCGCCCTCTTCCCTTGCCCTCACTTCACTCTTCGTCCCCATCTGAGTTGGTGTCCATATCACTGTTGAATTCGTACGCAAAGCTCAGCCTCCTAGAGGTTGTGTCTTCTCTGAGCTTCCCTTCAGTCATTCAGGTCCCGCTACCCTTTCTCCCAAAGGACCCTAGGTCTGTCCTGTCCGATGAAGTGGCAGTCCTGTCCTGTGTGGTACTGCCATCTGGCTCTGTTCGTCTACTTCCTCTCACTTGGTCGTCTCCTGTGCCCATTCTCTACTTTATTTTTATGTCTCTTATTGCACGCTCCTTCTCCTCCTTGCATTTGTGCTCTCTTACGAGTCGCTCAACTTCCCACTTTCTCCATTCCCTTTTCACTAAAACTTGCTTTTCCTTCTCGTCTTCTTCCCATCACCTCTCTATCTCTTTGAGCTCCCTCCTTCTCCTCATCTCTTGCTGCTTTCACTCTTTTTCCCTCTCCCCTTTCCTTATCTCTACATGCTCTCTCATGTCCTTCCTCTTCTTCCTTCTCCTTTCTTTCTACTTCTTCCATTATCGCCACCCAGTGTCACGCTTCGTTGCCCCCCTTATGACCTTCCATTTCTTTATTCACCCCTGCTGATTCTCCTGTTGCCTTCTAATCTAATTTCAGAAGTATCTGCCCTCCGACCCATTCATCTGAGGCTATGCCCTATAGCACCTCCTTGGTGCTAGTCTGGGTCTCGCCGCATGCTCCTGGTCTACTGTCTGTCTGTTTGATCCCTTTCTGCCTCTCCTCCTTGGTATATGGTGGAGGTTGAAGTATTGGATTTGTGTACCCCTCTGTTGCCTTTAGCTCCCGTATAGGGTATAACCCCTATACCTCTGCTACAGCACCTTCTTTCTCGATCTCAGGAGAAGGTGCAGGTGCAGGGGCTGAGGGTGCTGCCCCAAGTGTCTCCTCCTGTCTTAGCATCTATTGATGACTCGTTACTTCCGCCTCTTCCTCCTGGAACATTCGCCAGAGCTCAAATATCGTCATGCGATTAGCTAACTTCTCTCTTTTATAGGTGTCTTGTATGTGTGTCTGTAGTGGTTACTGCACATTTTTTGAGAAACTTACACTTTGTGGCCATGGCTTAGTCAATTTACCCTCTGTTGTTTCTCTCCATTCCGAGCTATATTTACAAATCTTTTCCTTATATCACAGAAGGGCCTTACATCCCCCTGCACTTCCCCTGATACATTGCTTTTATGCTTACTTTGTGAAAACAAAGTCAAAAATATCGAGGCTGAGTACCCCAAAAGGAAATACACCGAACACGGGTTACAAAGAAACATACAAAGTACTTTATTTTATACTGAATCCAGTTACAAAAACAGAGCAAAATCAGATAGCTATCGGCCCTCAGTACAACACAACGAACTCCAGCGTGGTTCAGTGTGTTCAGTGAGAGACCTTGTACATTAGAATGCATTTGTTTTTTATACACTTGGTGGGCACGATGTCCAGCCCCACTTCGGGTTAATATTCCATTTAATACATCACCGATCTAGGGTTCGTGCCAAGTCTCGAACAACCGCATATAACTGGTTTGCCTTTAATACATGTATCAACAAGCCTATGCAATAACTGTGTATTCGAAGATTTTCCATGCAGGCCTTCTCAAACATTAATACAATGTAGTTAAACAGATGTTCTACGTTCAGTACTTTAATACATTGTTTCAACATATGCTCATGGATTAGTTTCATTGCACGAGTAATCCTTTTACACACAGGTCAACGAAGGACAAGATCTCAGTTCACAACCTCAACAAGTGGCCTGCAGGCAAGTTACATATTAGCTATGTACAGAGGTCAAGACGGCCATGTTGTATTCTGGAATGACATCATCCACCATTTTAACTCACAGGGTGACATTTACAAAGCGAATCCTAAAATGGCGGTTTGGCCTAAAATGGCGGCTTTCATTGATTTAAGGTCAGGACCTTGCAACACAGATTCTTTCGCAAGCGACTTTCGAGCAGCTTGGCGTAGGCCAATATTCATATATTTATTGCAATAGGAGGCACGATATGATTTATCTTTTGACAAACCCTCCTTTTGGCCTATGCCAAGTGCTAAAAACTACTTTGGATCTCCCTGCAAATAACTCCATGCATCATCGTCCATGCACCCTGAATCACTATCGGAAATATCTATTGCCATTAGGTCATTTGCTAAAATATCTTTCACCACATATTCTTTGGAAGTTTTATCCGGGGTATACACTTTATGTCCTATCGAACCTATTGCTTGTGCGCAACATCCCCCTAGCATCGAACGCATACCAGGCAGACACTGAATACAGCAACAAAGAAACAACAGGATTCCCAAAATAATTAGCAAGACCGAAAGTACCTTCCAAGCCCAAGATCGCAAGAAGTCCCAGAACCAAGCGCTTAGATCCCAGTTTCCCTCGGTAACATGCACTTCGGAACTAAGGACGTGCAGATTCTGTATTGCCTTGAAGATAGTTGGGGAGGAATCTGAAACGAAAACACAGCAAGCGGACCCCACTAATTTACACACTCCACCACGCTCAGCCAGAATGACATCTAATGCCATTCAGTTTTGAAGTGCTACTAATCTTATCGCCTTTTGTTCTAGCGTCATATTATAGAGTATGTCCGTGGTCCGGTTGATGGTTCTCTCCAGTATTCTCGCTAGTTTTCTGATATCTTCTGAATTCGCTATCTGCCCCCAAAATGGCACAACTGATTTAGCTATATCTCCCATGATTTGTGCTGGGGAGTCACCATTTCGTCCCGCCGTGGATGAGCCTTCAAAACTTCTCTTGTACTAGCTATAAGCACCCCAGGTAACAGGATCCCTAAATAACAGGTTCCCTGCCAATCCCTGGGCATCCATGGGAATGCTACATTACCGCAGACAAAGTAGACAGGTTCGCCTACATACAAAGGTCTGTTTTCCCCAGTCAAATTTGCAACGTTGGCACAACCTAGAAAATTTCCCATTGACTGAGTTCCATTCCTCTGTATGCAAAAAGAGACTGAATCGGGGCTATGGTTAACTGTGTAAGAAGGAGGCATGGCATCCTTATTGCCTATTGGAGCCATCTTAAAGGAAATCAAAGATTGGAAAGGACGAGACAGTTTATCAGAAGGCCTAATAGAAGCAACATTCGGTTTACTCCTGTTTGCGAAAAAGCGAGCATCCCAGGGGAGTCAAAACACATTTCTCAAAACTATTCAAATTGGTGCCATCAAAGTTCCCTGAGATGCTATCATTCCACCGGCCAAAGAACAGTGCTCTAAGAGAAGCATAGCAAGCAGTTGTCAATGGTAAAGGATGACTATACCAATAGCCCCTTATCCCCGTGTTGCGGTAAATGTGAGCAGACCCAACAGTTAGATTTGTTAAAAATGGCATGCATAACATTCATGATAAGCAGTAGAGTATTATTGTGGTACTTTTGTCTGTGCTGAGAATCCCTAGGGGATAGAGTATGCAAATGTACAAAGGGAGTAAGAACAATAGGTGCACTTTCAGTAGGCAACAAAAGTTCTAAAGAATGAGTTTCCTCGAGGTACCACAATCCTAAAGCAGCGACTATTAAAAAGCCAAATATCATTATAACAATACAGCAATACATTTTCGGGGCCCAGGCATTTTGTCCATTGTCCCGGTCGGTCACCCCCTTATTTACAAGTCCCATACGAGCGGTAGCAGGCATTGTAGTCTTCAAATGGATACCCCAAAGTTCGTTGCTGGCAACCTCCTGGTCGAGCGACTTCTTAGTCCTTCCACAACCCTAGCCAACAGAATCCCCTTTCTCAAATTTGGGCAAAAACAAGCCCTTGATGATCCCTTTCTTCTTCAGATGCACAGCCGAACCGTGCCGTAAGTCTATCAGATGCACAGCAAAACCGTGCCGTAAGTCTATCAGATGCACAGCAAAACCGTGCCGTGAGTCTATTTCCTCGGACGTAGATTGTACCTTACTTTTCCCGGTACTGATTGATCCGGGAACAATATGTCATCACTTCCTGCTCGAAGCAACGTGTCGGAATCAAGTGAAGGTGCTGAATTTGAAATAGCAGTTTCCGGATGCAACATTTTTAGAGAGTGTGGAGACAAAATGGCAGCTTCCCCAAGCCCCACGGGCTCCGAGAAATTCTCCGACACACTCTCAGTGCTACTTACTGCTTTGGGATCGTTGGTTGCAGTATCAGCAAGGGGTTCTGTTTCTTATGTAACGTGTGGCACAGGGTGAGGAAGGTTCTTGACGTGGGACGCGTGGATCCATTTCTTTCTCCTAGCGACCCACACCGCTGTCTGGGTGACCAACAGGACTTGGAATGGCCCACGCCAGCGAGGCACGAGGCAAGAGGAGCACTCGAAAGATTCGACGAGCACCCAGCTTCCAGGCCGTATGCTGTGGCCCGGGCCCTCATATCGCACAGGTAAAGCTTCTCGTACCTGGTGATAAATCAAATACAGGTTTTTAGTCAACTGGCTACAATAATCTGAAAGTAATACATTTTCAACATTTCTTAATGAGTTACATGTAGGAAGGTTCCAAATATTGGCAGGTCTCCCCATTACCACCTCAAATGGAGAGAGCCCAGTCTTAGTTTGAGGGGTTGTGCGCATGGATAAGAACACGATCGGTAAGGCGTCCGGCCATTTTAGTTTGGTGCCGGCACACGTCTTAGCAAGCTTTTTCTTAATAATACTGTTGTGTCTTTCTAATAGTCCGGCGCTCTGAGCATGTCTGGCCGAATGGAACCGTTTGTCAATTCGTAATGCCGTACATATCTGCAGAATTACAGCAGCGACAAAATGTGGACCATTGTCCGACCAGATAACTCTTGGTAGCCCGAACCCCGGGAAGTATTCCTTTAACATGATTTTTGCAGTAGTCATAGCTGTAGCATCTTTAACAGGGAAAGCCTCAACCCATTTACTAAAAGCACAGATAACCACCAGTACATATTTCTTATTATCGCATCGTTCCATTTCAATAAAGTCAAAGTGGATCACTTCAAAGGGGACAGAGGGTGGGCCAAAAGTACCCCTTGGAGTTACTGTCCCCTTTCCCACATTGTGTTGTAGGCAAATCATGCATTCCTGGACGTAGCGCTGGGCAATTTTCGAAATTTTGTCATTTACCCAAACTTTCTCTAACATTTTTGTCATCTTCTGGGCACATACATGCGTAGGACCATGGGCCATGATGACCATCATCATGACATCTGCCTCAGGGAGTAGCCATTTCCCTTCTACTATGTCCACCCAACACCCATCATCGTCAAGTTTCCCCAAGCCTTCAGCCCACCTTTTGGATTCTTCTAACGAGGCATCAGCTTGGATATCCCGTACAGACCCAACACCCTCATCCATTGCATAAGAATTTACAGACTCCCTTGAAACATACATCTCCGTAAGGAGATCGGTAGCAGTTTGCCTAGCTATCTGATCAGCGAAAGCATTCCCTTTCCCTATATCATCTGTACTCTTTCGATGTGCTGCACATTTCATAACTGCTAACTGAGTAGGGAGCGCAAGCGCTGAGAGTAGTTGTACTATTAGGGAGCCATGTTGAATTTTGGTGCCATGCGAAGTTAGGAACCCTCTCTCTGACCAAAGTCTCCCAAAGTTGTGAACCACCCCAAAGGCATACTGACTATCAGTATGTATATTTACTGCAAGCCCTTCGGAAAGTTCACAAGCTCGGGTCAATGCTATAATCTCTGCGGCCTGTGCAGAATTATGCGTGATTCTCTTAGTTTCCACAACCGTGCTCAATGTAGTGATCGCATAAGCAGCTGTGGATGTACCATCTGGAAGTTTGAAGCAGGAGCCGTCACAAAACAGCTCTCCGTGCGGATTATCCAAGGGAGTATCTTTCAAATCAATTTTACCCTTCGTCTCTTGTTCGGTCGTATATAAACAATCATGTGGCACTTTGTCGCCGCAAGTAGTATCTTGGGGGAAAGGTAGGAGTTCAGCCGGATTAAGAACACAACACCTCTTAATTTGAATGTGAGGAGCAAACAAGATCAATTCATATCTTGTCAACCGTGCAGAAGTGAGGTGTTGCGTTTGAGTTCGGTTCAGTAGAACATCTACAAAGTGAGGCACCATCAGGGTTAGATCATGGCCTAGGACCATTCCCTCACTCTGTTTTACAGATGCAGCAGCAGCAGCGTCAGCACGCAAACATCTTGGCAAAGCGCATGCTACAGGATCAAGGGCGGAAGAAAAGTAACCACACAGCCTCTTCCCTCCATGTTCCTACGTTAATACAGCCAAAGCACATCCATCACATTCATGCACAAACAACACAAATGCCTTTTCATAGTTTGGTGTGCCCAAAACTGGTGCAGAGCATAATGCAGTCTTAAGCAAGTCAAACGCTTGCTGGTGCTCCGCGTGCCATGGCAATGGCGAAAAAATGCCCTTCTTTGTCAAAGCCAACATCAGTTTGATCACTAGTGAAAAATTTGGGATCCATAACCTACAGTAAGAAGCCATACCTATCAAGGCTCTAACTTCCTTCTGTGTATTTGGGACAGACATGCCAGAAATGTGTTTTATTCTTTCAGGTGTCAATCTTCTTCCCTCCTTTGACAGGAGATAGCCGAAATAGGTGACCTCCTGACAACAATATTGAAATTTTTTAAGCGAAGCTTTGTGACCATGCTTAGCTAGATGGATAAGCAATAACACAGTGCCCTCCTTACAGGCACTCTCAGAGTCAGCAGCTAGAAGCAAATCATCAATGTACTGAAGCAAAGTACAGGTAGAGGGCAGTTCAAGGGTATCAAGTTGTTCTTTCAAAGCCCTAATATAAATGCTTGGACTCTCTGTGTACCCTTGAGGTGCACGAGTAAATGTGAACGAGCGTCCCCCTAAGGTGAACGCGAACAAATATCTACTATCCTTATGTATAGGAATACTAAAGAAAGCATTCTTCAGGTCCACAACACTAAAGTAAGTAGCTGTAGCTGGAATCATGGTTAGGATTGTTGTTACATCAGGCACAATTGGAAATTGTGGTGCCACGGCTTTATTAATGGCACGTAAATCAATTATGAAATGGAATGGAATTGCATTATCGCCTTTCTTGTACACGGGTAAAATCGGACTGTTACACAAACTTCCTGAAATTTCTTCCATCACCCTGCGATGCACAAAATCGGAAACAATGCATTTCAATGCTCGCTCGCCCTCAACTGAAATCTTATACCGAGGAATGCGTGGCAGCTCAATTCCATGTTTCAAAACTATCTAGACAGGTTTGATCTGTAAAACACCGACATCATTGTCGTCGACAGCCCACAAGCTCTCTGACACATTGATGAATTCTGGAGGCAAAGGTCTAGTCAAGAATTGCGAGACAGTAAATTGCTGTGGTGAAATCGTCAAGCGTACTCCATCAGAAGAACAATAAATCACTGCATTTAATTCCTTTAACAGATTCAACCCCACCAAGTTCTCTCCGCAATTCGAAGTCAATAGAAATGGACAATGGCCCGTAAAGAGACCCAAAGAAATAGGTACCGGCAAAGAACCGGACAAACAACTGGTTTACCAGAAAACCCTACAGAAAAATTGGTTTGCCCTGACAGTGGAATGTTTGGAACCCGTGAATGATCAATGGAACACGTCTGTGCTCCAGTGTCTATCAAAAACTGATGTTTTCTATTTCCCACCACCATTTCAACGTGGGGACCTTTCTGATTGACGGGAATAGGTGTAGGTTCCAAACCCTGCTTCGTGCAATCCTAACGAAACAGAATATCATCAAAAGGAAGCTCTTCAGATAAATATGCAGTGGAAGGATGATCAAATATTTTGTTGGTGTCCACACTCGGAGTCTGATTGTCCTGCGAGAAAGGCTCTTGAGGGTCCTGTGTAAACTGACCTCTAGCAGGGACCCCTACACCCGGGTGACCTCTGGATCGCCTACCCATATTTCCATTATTTGACCTTTGTTGAAGGACAGGGCATTGTGCTCGCCACAATGACCCTCTTGACGACAATAAGCGCACTGGTTAATGTTCACAGGACCCAAGGGCACATTCCCCTGTGGGACATACTGACCTCTAACCTGAGAACTACCCCCTCTGGGGCCTCTAACAATTTGCTACAATAACACTTCAGTTTTCAAATCGCCTTTTCGTTTTTCAACCCTATCATTTTCATTATTGACACGGTTCTCATAGTACTGAGCCATGTGCAATACTTTTGATTGTGATTTCGCCTGCCAAGCACTCTCAGAAGACATAATATGTGACTGGATGTCAGGCAGCAATCCACGCACAAATTTGTCCACAAACAACCTTTTCCCAGACTCTGTGCCTAGGTCTTGTCCACTGAAATCCGAGAATACCTGTTCGAACCGATTAAAGAACTCGGTAGCACCCTCAGACTTTCCCTGGACACAGGCCGTAAGTTTGTCCCATATAATTCTTTTTTCTAGAATTATAGTTTTTAATTTTGCAATAATTCCATCAGGCAAAGTTAGTATCACCTGAGGCGGTCTTTCACCAGCTGTCCTTTCTCCATCGAGTCTAGTTATATTCACCCATGTATCTCCCAACCCTGGTACGTCATCAATAGTTCTAACTTGTTTCCATAAATCTACGGGCAGGAGTACAGGGAATAACAAATCAATATCGCATAAGGTGAATACTGAGGATTGCAAAACGGACTCTATTTCTTTATAGAATCCTGTTGGCTTTTTCCTAATATCAGGAATGGATTGTCTAATAGTGTTTGCTTCCTGTCGTGAAAACGGGACATGAACAAACTGTGATACATAATGTGCGGGAATGTCCACAGCAGGTGTACCTGCTGCAACATTAGCAGGAATCTCAACCTTTGGGACAAATGTCGGAGAAACCTCTCTCATAGGCAACTGAGAAGTAGGAGACTCTGAATGCTTACTAAGCAACATAGCTAAATCGAGCGCTAAAGCAGTCAAAGAAGTGTCAAGTGAAAAGGCTCTCTTGTAAATACTCAATAAATCTGTGGGACAACTAATCTTTCTTTTTACACAATCATCCTGTAGGTACTCTATCATTACCTGTATCACTTTCCTCTGCATTTCAGGCGTATACTGACTATACGTGTCATATACTTCAACAGGAGTTATCGACATATCCGAAATCCATCTAAGTGCATCTTTCGTACAAATTCGTGCTTCCTCAGATATTGATTTACGACAAGGAAGGAACAGTTTCTGTACATACATATTTTCCTCCTCGTCATCCTCATTCTGTAACTTTTCTAACTCCTTTCTATACTCAAATAATCTCTCGACATGCTCATTTACCTTCTCCACAGTGTCTCTAGAAAGCGCTAGAGTATTTAAATCCCTTAACCCTTGCGGGAGATCCGCATTATTTAATCTTCCCCACATTATACATAACTGAATCCCTAAACCTTCAATAAAAACATTTTTCTCAGGAAATGTATCCATATTATAAAGTGTCGCAAAAACACTAACTTGATCATCCTTCTCCATACAATGCTTAGCCCATGCAATTAACTCACGTTTCTTCTCCAGTGGTTCAGTATTGCGAGTGACAACCTTTGACTTTGCACCTCAATCGATTACCAGCGGCTCAGGACCTCTTGGAAGAGAGGGAGCAGGCAAATTCGATGCAAGTACTGTAACTGGTGCGATAAAAAGAGGTGGGGGAGCTGGAGGAAGGGGAACATTAGGAGGAACAGGAACAACAGGAACGATAGCAGGTAGAACAGGAATAACAGGTGGAAGAGGCAAGGCAGCAGGAAGAGGAACATACGGAGGTGGCGCAGAGGCACCAGGCCTTCGTTCATTTAATAATTTATCTATAAATTCATCGGAAGCATGGAGGTCTTTGGACGGATATATTTTTTGAATTCCAAGTGAGAAAGCCCTGTCCATATTTCTAGTCGATTGAGAATGTTTATCTTGGTCATATAATAATGCTTTTTCGGCGTTCGTTTTATGATGGGGCGCATGCTTCTCTCTACTTTTAAGTTGTTGCAACGCTTCTTTTTTCCAATTTTGCAAAACATCAAATGCTGCAGGTCTAGCCTTTTTCTTTAATAGAATTGACTCTAAATACTCAATGCGAGGGATTTCAAAACTACCATTGATTGGCCACTGAAGTTCGGAGGCATGTCTGCTTTGTCTGTGCCAAATGTCATTAAATACTATACTTCCAATGCCATGCTTACAGTACATAGTACATGCCGGCGACCCCTCCTGTGGTGCCGGACGGCTAAATTCCAAAGATTGTCTATCACTGCGGAATAATGCCCTAAAGCAGGTAGAAAATTTCCCAGGCATATTTCAAATTCTTGGTGTTACCTGGTCAATAATTGTGTCTGCAGATACAATGCACCAAATTCAAATTGTCAGGATTAAATTAAGAATCGGGTCACGACTCACCTGACCAAACCTAAGGAGGTCCGATCGGATTTCAAAGAATCTTACCTAACTAATCTTACCTTGTGTATGGTGATTTCGACAAATCTGCCCGCCTCGATAAGTGGACCCTCGTCAAGATGCCGTCTCGGACCACACGCTTATCGTCCAAGGATCGGGTCGTGCAGCGCTGCTGAGGTGTCGCGTCTCATTCAGTGGGGCTCCTTATGTCACACTGTCCGATCCCGGTCCAATAGCGTGCGTCAACCTTCAACAATCTGGCATCAATCTTGAGGGTCCCTATTCGGGCGCCAACTGTGAAAACAAAGTCAAAAATATTGAAGCTGAGTACCCCTAAAGGAAAAACACTGAACACAGGTTACAAAGAAACATACAAAGTACTTTATTTTATACTGAATCCAGTTACAAAAACAGCAAAATCAGAAAGCTATCAGCCCTCAGTACAACACAACGAACTCCAGCGTGGTTAAGTGTGTTCAGGGAGAGACCTTGTACATTAGAATGCATTAGTTTTTTATACACTTGGTGGGCACGATGTCCAGCCCCACTTCGGGTTAATATTCCATTTAATACATCACTGATCTAGGGTTCGTGCCAAGTCTCGAACAACCGCATATAACTGGTTTCTCCAGCATTGGATCTTTCATGGATTCACATGCTTAGAATATTCCCCGTCGACAGACTGGGAATCCTCGGTAAGCTTATAAAGCCGTTTCCCATAGGAAAACTTTCGACACTTTTGTGTCCTATCTATGTCGTTTTGGGGCCGCGCACGCATGCCCCACTAGGACGTAGCGGAATAAATGCCCCGCCCCAGCAGCTCCCTTCAGATTTCAACCGTCTCCAAAGTAGTCGGAGCACCTCATGTAGTCTACTATTTTGTCTAGGTGGGGCATTCCCGCCTTCGGAGGTGGGCTCCACGCGCAGCATGGCCTCTGTGTCAAAATCTTCAGGGGCCCCACGCCGCTCGACATCGTCGGAACCCCCTGTGAAGAAATTACGACCGGCGGAGAAGGAATCATCGAGAAGCCATTCTAAGGAGTCTTAGTCGAAGAAAACCTTGTCATCCTCATCTTCGACGAAGAAAGACAGACAAGAAAAATCAAAGTCCTTCTCGGGCGATCATCATAGATCGACCTCGAGTCGAGATGCAGAGAAGCGTAGGTCGAGTTCGGAAAAAGCGGGAACGCCTCAAGGACCTGCACGACCACCACCGTCGTCGACAGCAGGGCAGTCGGCGACCACTTCTCTGCCACTGACACAAGTGGTCTCAACCGTTCTTGGACCGCAGACGGTAACAACGACGGAGCCAGCTTTAGCTTTGTCGCCGGAGAGCCCGCAAGAGGCCTGGAGACCTGAGGTATATGACCCAGTTTTGCCAGAGACACTATAGCAGCAAGAGGCCTTGTCGGTGTCCTCGGGAGATGAGGATGTGAGAGTAGCTGGCCCTGCAGACCTCGGGTTACGAGGGATTACCAGGCCTCTCTCCGGGAGCATTCCGGGGTCTACCCCTCTTCTCAATCCGCAGTCACTCTTGTCGCTGGAGGTCTTATCCACGTTGCAAACGTTGCTGAAGACACTGAACGAGAGACTATCACAAACAACTCCGGCTAGGTCGGCCATCGACGACCCGGGCCCATCTTGTCGGCCACCTCCATCAACCCCCACAGCAGTGCCTGCGGGTGGAGACCTCTTGGTTCCATGCCACGAGGAAGGAGAGCTGATAGATTCGGACTCGGACAGTAGAGCCTTATCGGATGTCTCGCTTTCCCCCTGCAGGGATCCAACCTGGGAGTCTGAAGCGGAATTAGAAACCCCGAAAAGCCTGGCTCAGCCGTCTCCCCTGGACGACATTGGGTCATTTCACACCATGATGGCCAAGGCTTGTACAGAATTCGGGCTGGCCCAGGAAGAGCAGAAAAATGACTGTTTTCTTTTCGACCACATGGGAAAGAGGAGAAGGTCGGTGTTTTCAGTACCCATCCTGGATCATGTGTGGCAGGAGGGGTTACAGACCATGCGCCACCCTTTCTCGGAACCAGCGATAAAAGGTCGTCTGGAGAAAAAATGTAAGCCCCCAGAGGCTACCCCCAAGTGTCTCTCCTCCCAACCAACTCCTGACTCAGTGGTGTCGGCAGCGGCGGCGAGAAAGGCGAGGACCCAACACAGGTGCACAAACCCTCCGGAAAGTGATGCCAGAAGACAGGATGCTTTCGGCAAAAAAGTGCTGTCGGTAGGTGGTACCACAGTGAAAGCAGCCAATTCTCTGGCCATAGTAGCCAGATACGACAGGGAGATGTGGCATCGACTGGCTCCTATGCTGGAGCATCTTCCGGAAGAACATCGTAAGGCGGCAATGTTACTGGCCAGGGAAGGTGAAGAGGCCTCCAATCATGCCATAAACATCGCGGTGGACCTCGCGGAATCGGGGTTTAAACAGGTGAATAACGGTGTGGTTCTCCGAAGGCAAGCATGGCTGAAATTCACCAACTTCCGACCGGAGGTGCAATACAAGGTGCTGGATATGCCTTTTGAGGGAGACCTTCTGTTTGGCGGGAAGGTGGACGAGGCCCTGAAGGGCATGAAAGAGGACTCGGACACGGCGCGTTCCTTGGGGGCCCTCCAAAGTGGTCAAAGTTTCCAGTCTTTTCGTCCCTTCAGGGGAGCATCGGGAAATTCCAGATTCACAGCATCGAGAGACTGATCCTTCAGTAGGCCAGCATAGCCCTCCCAGGGATACAGACGGGCTTCTCAAGCGGCAAGCGACGCCGGGACTACCAAGCCCCCAAGAAGAGAACAGGTTACTCGTTGTCAACGAGGGATAAACAGACTAAGGACCAGCAATGATGGGCATCGGAACGTTCTGGGAGGCAGGGTATCGTGCTACATCAACGAATGGGAGCAAATAACAACAGATCAACGGGTGTTGGACACTGTAAGATACAGACATTCCCTGCAATTCAAATGCAACCCTCCGCACATTCCACCGGCGTTTGTGGCTCAACCCCTTCTGAGCGTGTTGCAGCAGGAAGTAGCCCTTATGCTACGAAAAGGTGCTATAGAATTGGTTCCGTCATCACAGAAGGGTCAAGGGGTTTATTCCCAATACTTTGTGGTGAAAAAACCAAACGGAAAGTGGCGTCCCATTCTAGACCTGTGCGATCCAAACAAAACGTTGAAAAGCCTAAAATTCAAGATGCTCACGCTCCAAGAAGTGATCCGGTCAGTTCAAGAAGGGGACTTTCTGGCGTCTCTGGACCTGCAGGACGCGTACTTCCACATACCAATGTGTCGGCGACACAAAAAGTTCCTAAGGTTTGTGGTAGGGCGGACTCACTACCAGTTCACAGTACTTCCTTTTGGGCTGAAATCCTCTCCCAGAACGTTCATGAAATGTTTGGCCTCGGTGGCGGCCTGGCTGAGAAGGCAAGGCCATCATGTATACCCGTATCTCGACGACTGGTTGGTGAGGGGGTCCTCCCCTATGTCGACTCACACAAGTTTGCAGGCCACCATGCACCTCTTACAACGGCTTGGGTTTGCGGTAAACTTCGAGAAATCCTCGTTAATGCCGTCGAGACCCAGTCAGGGTTAGTGAAACCATCCCCCGACAGAATCACCAAACTCAATCGATTGGCAGGTCAGCTGAAAATCAATACCAGACTGTCAGTGAGAAAATATATGTCAATTCTGGGCGCTATGGCGTCCTGTATTCCTCTGGTGGGCAACTGCCGCCTGTTCATGAGGCCGGTTAAAGAGTTTCTGGCGGACCGGTGGACGCAGGCCCAAGGGCTCTGGTCAGACAAATTGACCGTCGACGACGACAAGCTCCTACTAGCTCTTCAGTGGTGGCAGAGCTTCCAGAATCTATCCAGAGGGGTACCCCTACAGGAGCCGGAGTTTTGGCTAACCATAGTGACGGATGCGTCCCTGACAGGCTGGGCAGCACACATGGGCACAAACGCAAGGTCGATAGTCTCTGAGGGAATCTCTCCTGCACATCAACGTTCTGGAACTGAGAGCACTGCGCTGGGCCCTGAAGTTGTTCCTACCGCACATCAGAGGGTCCACAGTGAGAATATTGACAGACAACACGACAGCAATGTTTTACTTGAGGAAGCAAGGGGGCACGCGATCCAGAACCCTTTCCACCGAGGCTCAGAAGGTGTGGCATTGGGCTCTGAAACACGATATATTCATCGTAGCTCATCATCTTCCGGGTGTACGGAACGAGCAAGCAGACTCGCTCCGCAGAAATATGGGAGATAGACAGCGTTCAGTTGTCGAAGGTCTTCGAGAAATGGGGACGGCCTCTGCTGGATCTCTTTGCTACGCAGAGGAACAAGAAGTGCGAAATGTATGCCAGTAGGTGGCCACAGGAAGACTCTCTGGGGGAAGCGTTCTCCTTCCCGTGGACGGACAAGTTCCTCTACGCCTTCCCTCCGTTCCCTCTAATACGGAGAACTCTGCAGTGGATACGCAGGTACAGGTGCCAGGTCATCCTAGTGGCACCGTGTTGGCCGAGGCAGCCGTGGTTTTCCGACCTGCTTCACCTGTCAGTGGATCAACCAATAACGTTCCCGAAGGTTCCCAATCTCCTGTCCCGGAATGAGGGAACAGTGTGGCATCACAATCCTGACAGTCTCAATCTCACAGCTTGGCTCCTGACTTTTCAGAATTTGGTGCCTTGAGCATTTCGTCGGACTATCGGAGGTTCCTGCAAGCAGCGCAAGCCCCTTCCACCAACAAGTCGTACGAGTGTAAGTGGAGAAGGTTCTGTACGTGGTGTCAAGGACAGACGGGAGTGCAACCTCTAAGAGTCACTCCGGAACAGCTTCTGCCGTATCTGCTACACCTAGCGAAGAACGGATTATCTTTTTCATCAATAAAGGTACACCTGGTGGCCATCTCTAGATTCACGAGGAGGAGGAAGTCGTCTCCCTTGTTTAGTGACAGGATGGTGAAACACTTCATGAGGGGTTTGTTCCGGACGTTACCTCCGGTTAAACATTTTTCACCAACGTGGAGCCTTAATATGGTGCTAGCAGGGTTAATGAAACCACCCTTTGAACCAATGGCCACATCGTCGATGAAGTTCTTGTCATGGAAAGTGGTCTTTCTAATAGCTATAACATCAGCTAGGCGGATCTCAGAGTTGCAAGCGTTGGTCATAGACCCTCCGTACCTAAGGTTTTTCAAGGACAAAGTGGTTCTGTCAACGAATCCTCGTTTCATTCCAAAAGTTCATACGGCTTATCATAAGCACTCATCCATTGTCCTGCCCACTTTTTTCTCGACCCCCTCATCAGATGCGGAAAAAGTCTTACATACCTTGGACGTAAAGAGAGCTTTAAAATTTTACCTTCATCAGACTCAGCAATTTAGATCTACGCAACAACTCTTTGTTGCATATGGTCCTTCGGCGAAAGGAAAAGCAATTTCAAAGCAGGGACTGGCCCGATGGGTCTCGTCGACGATTTCCTTCTGTCATTCCAAAGCGGGAAAACTGCTACAAGGGCGTCCGAGAGCTAATTCCACAAGGACAACTTTGTCGTCAACGGCGTTGTTGGCAGGAATCCCGCTGACAGACATTTGCCAGGTGGCGGCATGGTCAGTGCCTCACACATTTACCCACCATTACTGCCTCGAACAGCAGCATGCGGACGAGTTACAAATGGGAATAGCAGTCTTGTGCCATCTGTTTCAATAAGGTAAGCCCTTTTCAAGAAGGGTCTATACTTATTTTGACATATGTATATATGGATGTATATAAGGATATGTATATATGTATTTCTATATGTGTATATAGGTATTGATCTGTGCATGTACTGTTGTGTATTTTACATTGGCATCCTACGTAAGCGTGGTTCGCTATACATATGCTTAGGAGGGTGACGGATTGCATTCACACCTGCTCTTTTTCAGGATTACTGCTGTCCATTCTATTCTAAGCATGTGAATCCATGAAAGATCCAATGCTGGAGAAGGGAATAGTTTCTTAACTGTAACTCCATTTCTCCAGCATTAGTATCTTTCATGGAGTTACAGGTAAGAAACTATTCCCTTGTTTCAACAAGCCTGTGCAATAACTGTGTATTCTAAGATTTTCCATGCAGGCCTTCTCAAACATTAATACAATGTAGTTAAACAGATGTTCTACGTTCAGTATTTGAATACATTGTTTCAACATATGCTTGTGGATTAGTTTCATTGCACGAGTAATCCTTTTACACACAGGTCAACAAAGGACAAGATCTCAGTTCACAACCTCAACAAGTGGCCTGCAGGCAAGTTACATATTAGCTATGGACAGAGGTCAAGACGGCCATGTTGTATTCTGGAATGACATCGTCCACCATTTTAACTCACAGGGTGACTTTTACAAAGCGAATCCTAAAATGGCGGTTTGGCCTAAAATGGAGGCTTACATTGATTTAAGGTCAGGACCTTGCAACACGGATTCTTCGCAAGCGACTTTCGAGCAGCTTGACGTAGGCCAATATTCATATATTTATTGCAAAAGGAGGCACAATATGATTTCTCTTTTGACAACTTGACCTCAAGTTGAGGCTTTTGACACTCTGTTATTACACAAGCACAATGAATATTTTCAACACAGATTTATGAATATCACAAATATGAGTTCTTAACAATTCTTCTCGAGCCTCTCTGGCCCCAAAACAACCTGTCAGGTGTGCTCCGCGCACTGCCTTTCTGCAACCCTCCGCCTCCTCAGGCACACCCACCAATCTTGTGTGTGCGCATTATGTCAATAGTCTAGGTTAATCAACAGAACCTTTTCCCTCGAGACCGAATGTGCCTGAACCACAGAAATTAAATCTACCTCCGTTCCTTTTCCCTACTATGCTTCACAATACTTGACACTACTAGACAATACTCGACAATGCTTCAGAAGTACTCAACAATACTCATTACCACCCACACCCACTGTTACTTTCCCACTCCCCTTAGTTGCTCTGTGGCTGAGTCAATACTTGTGTGATCCACTGATGCTGTTCGGCTACCGGCTCCCCCAAAGCTGCACGCCACTCTTGTGGTCTGCTGGACTGCTCATGGACCACTGGCAGGATAGTTCCAAGCTGGCTCCTGACTGCCTTTGTACAGGTGTTCACACCCTGTCAGACTCGGGTTCCTGCGAGGCACCCCGCAGCCCTCCAGGTGCTGCAGCCGAAGAGGCAGCTTATGCTGAACGGGCATATTAAACTATCCCTCTCCTACCAACTTGTTGGTGAGATCAGGTAAGCCAGAGGTCTGGGGGTTACTACAAGCTCACCCGCTCAGCTCCCAAGGGCCCAACAACACTTCCCCCAGAACAAACGGAAGACTCAGCCAATGGCAAGTTAGACTGTCGTTTATTAAAAAAACAACAGGGATCATGCGGAAAATTCAAAAATAAAAAATCTCCAGGGTCACAGCTCCCAAACCTGTGTTCCTCCCTTTTTGCAGAATGTTGTCGCAACATGGGCCCTTCCCCCAAAGAAAACAATTCCCCTTTCTGATTGGGTGATTGGAGTCGTATACAGTATGGATTACCTATGTGGATCGTAATTAATTGGCCTTCACATGTCAGGTGGCTGACCTGCCCCTTCCCCAAAAAACTATCTATTGCATTGTTGCACGGTCGCAGGATTACCATTGGCCCTTGCCCGCTGCCATCCACCCCTGGTTGTCTGTGCTCTGATTGGCTGGAACTAGTCTCGCCGGCCTGGGACCCAGCTCTGTTCTCAGCGCTCTGTGCACCTCTTCAAGTTGATTGGAATGACTATGTGTTTCCAATGTATCTGTTAGCAGTACCAATTTTGCCTGTGAGAGTGCTCTCCATGTTGCAACGTTGTTAACTTGTTCATGTTTCACTTCATGTCTGTGGTGCTGAGAACTGCTCGTTTCCCCACCGCGGGTAAATAACCATTGTCTAGCTCGACCGCATCACATGGTTGAGGACCACGAAATCAAGGTCTTCTTGTCTGCAATTTATGAGTATTTTTCCTGTCTTTCTGCAGATGGCCCCCTGTCGTTTTAGGTTTATAATGTGCTGCTTGCCTCTGACCTTGACTGTGAGCCCTGGCCTTTCTGCTCTGTGCAGCCTGGTTCTGCTTCCCCTCGTCTCTCATTCTGCAGCTTGTGGCTTTATGTAATCCTCGTTATACTTATACTATGATTTCTACACATCTGTATCAGGCTATGTTTCCTATAGGTTAGTTGTATTTGGTCCTGTTAGGCTCCTTATGTGATCCTGTAGTTCTATAAGGTTAGTTGCCATGAGCATCTGCAAGCTTGCTATGCATGTCTTTGTTGCCTTGCGTTCAGCATTTCTGCACTTGGCTAATGAGTAAAATAATACAAGATTTTGATAGTATGTATATGTATCTGTCCCCTATCTACAGAACTGTGTAAGCATGTTCTTCGTGTATACGAGTGTGTTTGTTTAACATTGTTCATGGTTGCGAGTGTACGTCATGGCTAAAGTGGCTATTATGTGGTGTCACTAATGATGTCAGCACAGTGGTTTCTTGGCATTAGTCAATGACATGCATCTAGGCATTTGGGTCCAAGACCAATGTTGAAGCACTTGTTTCCATAAAGACATTGGGTCTCATTACAAGTATGCCGGTAACAGCGGTGCTGATAAGCTACTGGCACCGTTGCTACCGGACTGGCATACATCGAGTTCTGTGAGCGGGTTAATTTCAGCCCGTTCGCAGACCTTGTCGGATGCATCAACACCATTCATGAATGGTGCCGGTGCATCCGTCCTCCCCATTCTCACTGAGTCCAATGGGACTCGAATGGGAATGGGGAGTAATATTTTCCGGCGCCTGGCAAGGGGCAATTACCAGGACCACCGGGGCCGTAATGCCCCGGTAAGTCCCCATTGCCGGGCGCCGAAAAATAAATGACTCCGGTTCAGCCATGCTGTTTTTACCGTCACGGCTACTGCTGGACTCATAAAGAGGCCCATTGACTGGATAAGGTTTGAATGGCTGTCTGAGAGAATATTTTTCTGCATACTTGTCAGTCACTGGTCCTCCTGGGGCCTGTCTGAATAGTGAGTGACTTTGTGTGTTTTTTTACTCTTCAGGGGGTGTGCTATACTATCCATGGGGGTGTGCAAGGGCATTCCAGGGACTCTCTCTTCACAAGTCTCAACAATACAACATCAGCTGACAGCCTATATACCTTTTGCAACAATTTAAAACACTCCCAGATAATTGATTACAACCCACCCACAAATATTATTGGACAAAACCTCTTCAAAGAAATCCCATCTTTTCCCAATTCTTCCATTTTCATTGGCCAGGCTTTTCTTCATTATTTTCTTCAGATTATATTCAAAACACACATCTTCTTGGGATTTGTCTGTAGTAGGTCATGATGTTGGTGCATGGTTAAACATTAGTATTGAAAACATAATTCATTGCAACCAATAACTGGCCTAAGGCCTTTAACGATAAGTATGATTGACATGGTCCTGTTGACATATTTTAGCAAATAGAGGAAGGTCTGCATAAACAGGATTTTATTTGAACTACAGATTGCGATCTCCATTCTACAGACTCCTGGCGCCTTCAAAAAAAGACCTTCTAATTTATGCGGCCACATACAACCTCTGATGATCTGGAAAAACACTTAGCCATCAGACCCTGGACTCGGCTTCATGTTTATTACCACCAAACAAATGACTACCCCCCTCTAAAGATGTTAGTACAAAGGGTAAGATAACATCTGTTTCCTTGCAAGTACTGTAAACCTTGCCCTGTTCATATGACCTTACTAGGTAACTAATTCTCTTTTCTGTCAAGAATGTCCCTGCTACTTAGAATGCATGTGTAACAGCTAACCGTGGAGAAAAGCACCCCATTGAGTGGATTTGTGTTTGTGTTGCATTTGCAATTCTAATATTGTATCCTCCTATCTGCGTGAAGAATTAATATATATACATTCTAAGTAAATGTCACTCTAGAAGTAACATATAATGAACTCCATTCGATTCATATGGATTTGCAACACTATCCCAGTTTACTGCCATTGCCCCGTCATAAATATGGTGTGCTCAGAATGTATCCCTCGTAATAAAGGGGGCCCTCCTTGACCACCCTGACTGTCAGTGGGCTTATTGCTGCAACTGCGACGCAGAAGTTCTCCTCGGGTGTTCGATGCGTCGTTCCCAGTAGTTTGACTGTTACTATACTTTACCTACTATAATACACATGTTGACAATAGAAATGCCATTTACTGATACATAATTACCCTATGGATACATCCATGTACTTCTTCTTGCGTGTGATATTAAAATTACGGCTATTCCATTCGCCTATCTGAACGTAGGTACCATACGTCATTTTACGGCACTGCGCTAGTCCACTGAATGAAGCCTGTCATTTGTGGTGACTAAGGATTCCTTTCAGTAACTTTATGACAACAGTTCTACACAGCAAACCTATAACATTCTACTTTTTTGTAGCCAAATCTTCTTGATTAAGGAACAATAATATTTTTACAACTTTAAGTCTAAACATTATCTTTGACGTCACTTGCGTATTCGCATTATGATGTCACAGGTCCAATGGTCACGATAAACACAGAGCAACTTTAAAGATCGGATAACTAAAACTACCTTAGGTCATCATACCAACAACTGGAATACAGTAGTAAAGAACCATAAGCAATTTGTAGCATGCTTGTTCTTTGTTCTTTTTTTCTTCGCGAATCGACAGTGACGTCACTCGCTCATGCGCAAAGTTACGTCAGTAAACAAGGCATATAAAAACTCGGACCTTTTACAAAATGGCAGCAGAGGTATCTTGGCTGCTCTTCGGTTCCCAGGAAGTCTTTTGTTTGCTGTATTCCGCAGACATATAAATACGTTTTTTAGACATCCTTACTACCTACCTCAGCACTTTTAAGATGAATGCTTAAGTTAACTTGCTCATATTTTTAGATACATCTTGGTAGCTGCAGGACCAACAACCAGTGCCCTAACCTATGACTTCTCTGCACCTATAGACCAGTTTTTCAACAATTTGTCTGTAAGACATATTTAGATTTTTTCAAATTATGGGTTTAGACATTACACAGGTCACTCTATTAAATATATGTATGTTTTATAGAACGGTGTGATGTGCAACCTTATCCTAACTGAGGAGAGCACCATCCCGGCTCTACATTTGTAGATCTCCTTTGATGTCTACAAGACCACGTTTGTCGGTAAGATATACTTTTAATTCAGTGACTATAGATACACCTTAATGATAGTGGGTACTCTACAATTTACTCATTAGAGTATATATATATGTATTTTATATCTCACTACTATTCAGTAGGTATGCAATATTTCGTACTACGGCCCTGCATCTTTAGATCCTTCAAAGACCACCACACTGTTCCTTGGGTCGGTAAGATAAAATCCATATTTCGCTCATTTGTTTGGTTTAATAACTCCAGATGTCACTCATTGGAGTATACAAATGTTTTTTTTTATAGACCTCACCTCAAAATAGCAACTAGGAATAACACTTCAAGTGCAGAAATCAACTTCCTCACCAAGTCTGAAAAACGTATTTATCTCTCCCTAAAGATCCACATCAAGGTTAGCATTTCTTCTCTTTATTATTATTAAGTCCACCTGAAGCCCATCCTAGTTGATCATAGGTTGAACAGAAATTAATAGAGCTCATGTGTCTTTCGCAATTCACCAACTGGTAAAATTTTACAAAACCTAGATGATGTAACGTTTACCTAGTTCCTTATCCAACACAGAGATGATCAGCAACAAATGTTGTCAATTCGGTGAAATGTTCCAAATTGTGACTATGGGACTATTTATTATTTATTTATTTAGATTTGTAAATCGCACTGCAGCCCACGGGCATCGAGGCGCTGAGAGGAGCTTAAGGAGGCTTACTTCTGGGTTATATGAAAGCCACCCAACGATGATTCTTATACATGGTGAAGGTTACTACACACATAAAAGAGAGCTGCGTGTTCAAAAGGCTTCTTGGTTACAGACGCACCGGTTAAACGAAGCAGGTTAGAACAACATATTCAAACAAAGAGCACGGTTTTGATCGCCTTACGGAAGGCTGCATGAGAGTCAATGCTCCTGATGTGTGACGGTAAGGCATTCCAGTTTTGCGCGGCGTGGGTGGGGAAGCTACTTCCACAGGCACACGTTTTATGAGTTTTAGGGACAGTGATCAGATTTGCGTAGGGTGTTCTAGCTGGCCTGGATGAGAGGGGTTGGGTGATCCTGTGGGCCATGTAGGGGGGTGCAAGATGCTGTAGGAACTTGTGAGTAAGGGCTAAAGTCTTGAAGAAGATTCTCTCCTTTATTGGAAGCAGGTGGACCTGCCTCCTCAGTCTTGAGATGTGGTATCTGCGTGAGAGACCCGTGGTAGCCTTAAGGGCACTATTTTGAGCAATCTGTAGTTTAGCTAAGTTTTTACCAGAAGTTCCCACAAGGAGGGCGTTGCAATAGTCTAGTCTCGAACCAATTAATGCCCTGGCAATGGTGAGACAGTTCTGCTGTGATAGGTAGGGTCTAACTGAGTTGATGAGTTTATTAATTTAACGATTGTACAACTAGCCTGAGGGCATAAATTGGTATGTTATTAGCTACTTCCATTTTTGTAGATACGCTCTCAACATGTGATGTCTATGCACTCTAATAATACAAATGACTTTTTTGACTCTGAAATTAACAACTACAATATCCATCTATAAGTGCTAAAAATATACATGTTAGAACAAAGTTTGTATAAAACAGATGTCTAATTAAGTTTATTTCTTTAATATTGTTTTGTAGAACTATTTGAAAAACACTTCTTACCCCTGATGAAGAGCCACACTCTCGAAACGCGTTGGGCCTTCTTGAACAATAAACACTCTTGATTTTGTAATATGGAATTGTCCATTGACTTTGTAATGTTATAATTTACTTCCTGTTGAAAAAACATAAGTGTCTGTACTAAAAATGTAACTAAATACAAGCCATACCTGCTACCCTGGAGCTAGGATAGCATGTTTGGGCATTGTAGACTAAAACACTTTTGGCTATTATGCTCAGGCCATAGATAGTGTGCAGGGGACAGGAGTTCCCTAACAGGAAACTCTTCCTTTCGTTCGTACTTCTTTCCAGCTTAGATGCCAAGGCTGTGACTTTCTCCCCAGCACCTCGAATTTTCTAAACTTAACACCCCAACACACAGTTTCTAACTACCTTAAATAAACCACAAACAAACATCTAACCAGGTGTGCTCTGTGTTTATTATTTGTCTTGACTATTGGGTAGTGGCAACACCACTCTAGCCTCATGTGAAACGGCTCCACCTTGAGGAGAAGTGACGAGAGTAGGTGGATCGAAAAAAGAAGAAAGTTCCCAATGTGGGAACTTACGTCCCCTGCACACTTTCCTTTGGCCTAAAGTTAGGCAAACAATTGAAAATCTGTAGCAGACGGTCTCCAAACACCTTGGACCACCTTTGCTACTCTTGGTTATAATTAGGTATAATCAGTTAATGTGAGCATAACAACAGTTATTAAATCAATTAAGTTCATACATATTTGACAAAGAAAGAGCGTTCAAAAGTCCATTGATTCATCAAGTTTAATGTAAGAAAACGCCCAACGTGTTTTGAGTTTGGTCACTCTTCATCAGGGGCTTCATACAAGAACCCAAAGGTCGATCATAGTTGTTAGCCAAAGGTAGTCTTGCTCTCATCTAGTCTGTTGAGGAAACGGAGTGAAGATAATAAGATCTTTAATAAGTAATGCAGGTTTTCCGCTGTGAAACCAGCTACAGGAAGACTATTTAGTGGCTCAGTCCAGGTGCAGTGAACCAGGGGTATGGAGCGGTAGGTGAATCGGCACACTATATAATCACCTCTTCCGACTAAGACTTCGTGCTCATTAATAGGGGGTGGATGCCAGTTTTTACAACCCGCTTTTGGATGCACCAAGCTCTAGACCTCATTGTAAGGATGCTATGTTACTTTTTAGAGCTAGTTCTATCTGGTGCAGGTAAAATGTTTTCTAGCGCCGTGGGTGTTACTATCACAGAAGTATATATACAGGCAAGCTTATCAACCTCAGACATAGGAAAGGCTGAGTCGATCTTGCAGGAATTTGATACTGTGATATCGCATATGAAAACAAATCTTTGAAATGAGTGCTTACCACACTGAGTTATCTTCTGAAAAATCATAGCACTCAAATTTATCAATATGCATTTCAATTTTCAGTATTTCCTTTGATCAATATATTACCAACAGAAGGGTGAGAATGCTATAGGAGTTGTGCTTTAGTAAAAAGACAAAGGCCCTCATTACGACCCTGGCGGAAAGGGGTTTACGCCGGCGTAAAGCATGGCGTACCTTTCCGCCTGACTACGAGTTCCTGTAGCGCCATGGTGATTTTTACGCCTGCTTTTTGCAGGCGGAAAAATCCATGGCGCTACGGGACTTGTTGTTAATTACGCCACCGTAATTTTCCCCTGGCGTAATTAACGCCTTCCCCACTCCCATTATACCCTATGGGGCAAAAATGGGAATGGGGAAGGGTAAATGGGGATTGGGGACTTACCGCCCCGCCAAGGTCGGAATGGGGCGGTAAGTCCGCCAACCACCATGGCGGAGTTGGCAGCTTAGCGCCATGGACCATGGTGCAAATTGCACCATGGTTCTCCGCCAGGGTCGTAATGAGGGCCAAACTAGGGCTGATTCTCAAAAATAAATGCAAATGAAAAAAGTGCAGAATATGTACTTTATTTAGTTGTGCTGATTTCAGTAATGCGCGAGCCACTTTCTTCTCAAAGGTGACCTGTACATGCATGGTTATAAAAGGAGCCTATTGGAGCTACGGGAATGGGGACTAACATTTTCTGCCGCCTGACATCCCGGGCCTCCGGGACTTGTAATGTCCTGGTGGTACCGGGATCTCAGGCGGCAGAAACTGTGTTAAAGTCCTGCGGCAACTTACTGCCAGACTTGGAATGAGGCCCATTGTTTCCATCATCAAGGTCATTATATAAGTACCAGTAAATTAATTGAGGTGATTTAAAAGATTTTGTCTGTTTTTTTTTTTGTAGTTTAAACTTTTAAATATGTCCAAACGAAATGCTTGTGAAATTGATATTTATAAACCTGCAGAAAATATTTATAAACCTGCGGAAAAACCTTTGAATATTACAAAAAAGCAAACCGTATTTTTGTGTCAAATGAGCTGACCTTAAAATATGCTTGCCAGTGGCCTGCGATATATGGTCCACTCAGTGATGGGCTAAACAATGCCACCAGCGTGTGAGAAGGTAAACCTTTTCACAGAAGGTAGCACAGTAATGTCAGTGATATAAAATGATTTGACCAGGATCACTATCGTCTGTTGGCCAATGCAGGATAGAAGCATGAATGCTTTGGTTACACAGTCTTGAATTTGGATACCTAACCACCTCTCGGACTAACACTTTATGCTCATCGTTGACTGCCTAGTTTTTACAACTCCCCATCTGAACAAACCCCAGGCCTTCTCCACACTGATAGCACTCGGTATCTGGTGCAGGTACGCTGCTAATAGTAGCTCTGTTGTGCTACAAAACAAATTACATATACTTGCAGGTTGATCAACTTTGGAGATAGGAAAGGCTGAGTTGGCCTTGTTGGAATTTGGTATGGTAATCATGTATATTTATTTATCTATTTTTACATTTATAAAGCGCACTAAACCTGAGGGCATCAAAGTGCTGTTCCATTTCAAGTTACATGCATGAATTCTCAAATTGACAAGGTTGTGCGAACACAGATCTCTGCAACGAGTACTTAACACACTGAGTTTCCGAACCATCGTGGCAGGCACTCAGATGTATCAGTATGCATTTAACTTTGGCTATTACACATGATCAATATATTTCCCACAGATAGGTGAAAATGCTACAGCAGTTGTGCCAGAGTGAACGTACAAGATATGTTCACCACAGTGAACAAGGAAGCATTGTAGAATGAATTGATCACAGCAGAATGTACTTGCCAACAACAGATATGCAATAGATGTAGAGCCTCAGCAGCACACTATAAAATATCCTGATATGTGCTATTAAAGTCTGGTGGACAACGGGAAATTACTTCTTTAGATGAGGCAGCCTTGTGGCGTCCCCCTCCAAGGTGGGGGCCTGGAGCAAGTGCCCCTTTTCCCCCTCCCATAAAGACGTCTCTGACAACAACGAGAGGTTGGTAGCTTTACATCTTTCCTTCCTGGGGTCCAAAATGTTTTGAGCCAAATTGGAAGACAAAGTGGACAAGGTTCACAAACAACACAAGCATGAAAGAACTCCCAAGCCCAAATCCCAGTCCTATCCATGGTGATTCAGATGTATTTGTATTGACAAATAGGCATGCCAATTTTGATCAGAAATGTCTTACAATAACACATTTTTAAATGGCAAAGACATTCTGTGGTAGGATGCCCTACAATAGCAAAAGAAAGGAGAACAAGTGATGAGCCAGGTTAGAAAGGTGTCAGCAAAGTGGAATAGAGAGCAGGGACAAAACAAAAGAACCATAAGAAACTGCTGACTTACAGAGGTAACATTAGTAGTGCTGGGCTGAGTAGGAGTTTTATCCACTATACGTCCCAGTACTTGTGCGGAGCAGTAGTCCTTTTGTATCAGACGCCATAGCCAAAATCCTGGGAATACTATTCCCAGACCAGCACAGTTTTCTTAAAGGTCTGGGGACAGTAGAGCATTGCCTAAATGAACAACTGGTTTCAGTCGAATATGGGGGTGAAGACGAAAAGCATTTGCCCTTTGATCGTTCTGCCCTCTGATCTGTGCTGGCAAACATGAGTTTAGATCCTCGACCTTGACTTTACTATCATAGTTAAATGCAGGTCTGAAGGCATTGGTTCCATACGAAATTTGTCAAAAGAGACGACAGAACATGTTTAGGTCACCCTCAGTGTTAGGGGTGCTTTATAGCACTATAACTGTTCAGCTTGTAACTCAGTATCCTAGAAGCATCTCTGGCTAACTGTACATTCGTTTGAACTTAGGCAGCAAATGAAAGATCGTGGGTTGCTGCCTCGCGAAGATGACACAGTGCTTATGCTAATGCCATGAGGCAAAAGCATTTCAAAAGGTTATAGACACTGATGTAAATTTAATTTCAGCAAAATAATTACTGTCAGTATTTGAAATTCAACAGCATTTTATTGCAAGATTGACCAATGGATTAACCAATATGTGGAAACATATTTTTGTTGCAAATGGAAGAGATTTGGAATCAGTCCCTTAATTCAATGATTTGGGAGTGCCCTTCTCAGCAGGGCTAGGTTGGAACTTCCAGAAGGCAAAATCACCCAATCTGAAGGCCTAATTCAAAGGCGTCAAGCAAAGACTATCTAACAAATGTGCTGATCAGTATGTAAGTCCAGCCCTAACTATGTATGAAGAGAAGTCTCTTGCAACAGCCTGGTATGCCTAGGGGATATGGTGTTCTTCTAATGTTAATCCATTCTCTGTGTGGGAAAACACATTCCTTTGATCTGTTTCCGATGTGAGTCAGGGTAGCTGTTCCCTCAGACAATACATCCCTCAAGTTAAATCTTCTTGTTTTGTAGGTCTCCATTTGGCAGAACAAATGGGTAGTATTATACACAATAAGCAAAGACTATCTAACAAATGTGCTGATCAGTATGTAAGTCCAGCCCTAACTATGTATGAAGAGAAGTCTCTTGCAACAGCCTGGTATGCCTAGGGGATATGGTGTTCTTCTAATGTTAATCCATTCTCTGTGAGGGAAAACACATTCCTTTGATCTGTTTCCGATGTGAGTCAGGGTAGCTGTTCCCTCAGACAATACATCCCTCAAGTTAAATCTTCTTGTTTTGTAGGTCTCCATTTGGCAGAACAAATGGGTAGTATTATACACAATAATAGTCTCTAATAGCCTCTAATATTTATCTAATATTTGTTCACACTCAAGTATGGTGAAGTTATATGGTTTAATATACTTAGTCTAAAGGACCACGTTCCTCAGTCCTTCCCTGTCATGAGAGGACACTGGCAGTGGGTATGGAAAGGGAAATGTGCACAAGATCACTCAGTGAATAGTTTTGTGTAAAACATGCACTCGGGAACCAAGATACATGTACACTAAAACCCCGGATGTGCAGAACATGATAAGAATACAAATATATGAAAAGGGATGTGAGGCACACACTTAGAAGCTCCTTATGATTATAAAGAAAGTTGGCAGGCTCCTCACCTATAATTGCTGTTACAGGGACTGTCAGCGCTGAGCCCACATACAGGACAGGCAGTGACCAAATCTGTGAGATAGCACCCTTGATGGAATTTTATAAGGTAACTTTTTTATTTTTTTTATTTTATTTTTGATGCAGAGGTTCACAAGGCACACACATTAGGGCAACAAATGTGTATAACAAGTATATCATGGAGCAACACATTGATCATAATACAGTAATCATAGCAATTGCATCAGAATGTCATCAGAGAGGAGAGGATATAGGGATTCATGATGTAGGAGTAGTCCCTGATGGGATAGGAGACAAACCAGACTCGGGTGTACCTTCACTTTGATTGTTAAGATAAGTGTTGAATTCAACCCAGATGTTTTTGGGGCGAGAGTGGGCGGGGAGCATGGTCAGGTATTCTTCCTCACAGTTTCATGACCAAGTGAGCAGGCGCAGCCATTTCTGAAATGCTGGTGGGGAGGAGCTTTTCCAACTCTGGAGTATACATTTTTTGGCTATCATACAACTTATGTTCCGAAATTTAGCCAGGCGTCTAGTATCATCCGTTCACAAAGGCCAAAACAAAACTGCTAAAGGGTCAGGGTCAACCACAGTTTCAGTGATTACAGTGAGTGTTTTTAAAATGCTTTCCCAAAATTCAGACAATCCATTACAGGTCCAAAACATATGTAAGTGGTCAGCTTCTACCGCCCCGCAGCGAGTGCAGGGGTGCACTGTGGCACGGGTGAACCTCGAGGTCCAGTGTGGGGTATAATAAAGCCTATTTAGAGGTTTGTACTGCATGGCGCGGTGACAGAAATTGAGGGAGACTTTTTTGGTATGTAGGCACATTTCCCCCCAGACCCTGTTGGATATTTCTAGGCCCAGCTCAGCTGCCCATTCATCGCGTGCCTTGAGAGCCGGGGTCAGGGTAGTGTCCTGTAGGATCTTATATAGTGAGGAAACGACGCCACGGGCGCCGCCAGAGTTAGCAATATATGTAATCGCCGGGCTATATGGGGGCTCATCTGGGAATGAGGGCCAGTTAGCGCGGAACACGGCCCGGAGTCTATAATATTGGAGGGACTCTAAGGCGGATCTGGTGTGCTCTTGTTTCCATGTTTGGGGGTCAATGAACCTGCCTTCGGGGTAGATTGTATAAGGTAACTTAAAGACAATACTCATGAGGACGAGAAATACAACTTGAAATGAAAGTGAAGTCCACAAACCCTGTTGAGCAAACGGGGACCCAGAAATGCTATAGCAGCAAAGGGAGGATAACTTAATATATAAGACTCTTGCAAGTGTCAAGTGATTACAGAATAGTGAGGAATACATAGGTATTCACACATAAGCTGGATAGAAACGCACACTACACCTACCCATCAATGTGGAACAAAGGGAGAAGTGCAAGGGAAAACAAGCAACAGACTCCAAGAGAAAGTAAAGGACCAAGAGCAGGGAAAACGGAATTACAAATGCAAAATCTCCCCCCTCCCCACCCAGGGTAGGAAAGGAAAATGGGATTAAATAGTACATCTATAAATGAAGGGTGTCTAAAGGATCAAGGCTACTCTGCATAATAGGGCACAGTCAATGGAATAAAGAACACAGAAAAAACAGTGTTGCACAGGAAAAGGAAAGCACGGGAAAGTGCTGACTGCAAAACAGAGGAAGACAAAAAGGGAATCCAGGAAGCAGAAAAATGCTAATAAGCATACTCATTTTTTTAATCCATGGAACAATAAATAAGAACCTAAGAACTAGACACTAAGCAAAGAACCAGTAATAGCCGACTGGTCACAAACAAGGACATTGCATCAATGACCAGCGCTGGACTGAAGCAAACCAAGGCTTTTAAAGCTGACTAATGAGGAGACAGCTAAGGTGGGCTTATTTCTAGCATCTGCCAGCCCCAGGTGCTGCTTATCCTCCACCCAACCTTGTCCTGCAAGGGTGGAGATGAAGCAGTGGGCCAGGTATTCAGGGAAGCATAGTCCTTTGATTAAAGCAGCATACTGGCTGCCAAAAAGCTGTAATGGATCCGGAAGGGACCTGACATGGAAAATAAGGATTTAGTGCTCCCAAATCACCATAGCACTGTCTAATAAGGTTTCAAAATGTAAAGTCCAAAAGGGAATAAACCCCAAATCAGTGCCCCAAGTGGCGGGAAGCGAATGGTGACGGATAGCCCCTCCCACGGCTGTGTTCTGCCGCCCGCTACCCACAGCAGGCTTCTGTTTTCATTATAGGAGTTTTTTTTCTTCGAAGGTGGCACTGAGGCAAAAAAGATGGATTGGAGTGCTTATAATCAGGACACAGTATAGAAGAATCATAAGCAGGCCTCTGGTGGGAAAGATACTCGTGAGCCGAAGAAGCAGAGTTTGAAAGCAGAGGAGTAGACCCTTGTAAGTCCTTGAGGATGATGGCAGGCTAGTGCAACATGCAGTAGACAATGGCAGACAATCTGTTATCTCTTCTGGCCAGAGCGGAGAGGCGTAGAAGCTGCAGGCAGGTTAGAAAAAGTCTCAATATCTAACAGTGAATAATCTGGCGCTCTGGTGCTGCAGTCAAGCATTTGGGGGAATCATCTTTTGGAGAAGCAGGCATTCTGGTGGGTCTCCCTGAAGCGTAAGAATTGCAGTCCCAGGGCCTCATTACACGGATTACATTACTACGAGGTCCCTTAGCGGGTTGGTGCTTTAACGCCTGCTTTTTGCAGGCGTTAAAAACCAACCCGCTAAGGGTAATTGCGGGCAAAATTGCGGTGCCGTAATTAGCGCCTTCCCCATTCCCATAGAGCCCTATGGGGCAGAAATGGGAATGGGGAAGGGCAATGGCGGAAGGGGGATTTACCGCCCCTCCAACCTTGGAATGGGGCGGTAAATCCCCTTTCCGCCAAGGCGGTGCCGGTATTTCACCGCCTACCGTGTAATGAGGCCCTGGATGTGCTTCTGGAGTAGATGGTTAGGATTCAAGAGGAATCTCTGGAAAGGAAGGAATGCAGCAGGATCTGACAGCCTAGACAGGTATACCTGTTTCATTGGCACTACGGATATGCCTGTCAGATGTGTCTCATGAACTAAAGGCAGACATGCAGTAGGGTCTGGGACTGAAGGCATGCATGCTGGAGCTATCTCAGCAGCTAAAAACAAGCATATAATGAGCTCTGGGTCCGACTACTTGCATGGTGAAGGCTCTTAAGTAAATGGCAGACATAGCTGAGGTTCAAGGATTGAAGATGCTTGTGTCAAAGATGACTGCAGAGCTGGAGGCCTGACGCAGAAGAGTCAAAGGGCCTCATCACGACTTCGGCGGTAACCCTTAAATCTGGCGGTAGCGCTATTACCACCGGATTTAAGGGTCCGCCGAATCAGGGCTTCGGCGGATTTCGCCCCAGCTCTGAGCTGGGGGGAAATCCGCCGAAAATTCGCGCTATTACCGCCGGCGGGAAATCCGCCAGCGGTATTAGCGCGAAGATTCCCCATTGAGCCCAATGGGGAATGGGGCATTCCCGAATGGGCTCAGTGGGGAATGGGGACTTACATTACCGCCGAACTCGTGATCCGGCGCTATTAGCGCCGGGGAGTTCGGCGGTAGGGCTAATACCGCCTGCGCTAATAGCGTTACCGTTACCGCCCAAGTCGTGATGAGGCCCAAAGACTATAGGCAGATGCACTGAAGACTCAGACATCAACTGACACATTGGTGTCTCTGAAAGAGAAGGCACCTCTCCGGCAGTAGACTCCTTGGCACCAGGACCCACCAACGGAGCCATACATTTGCAGTTTCTTCCCATAGTGGATGGCACTTTCTTGTTGGAAGTCAAAATCAACAAGAGGAATCACCATAGTAAAATCTCTGTTTATCAAGATTTCGTCAATTGTCCCCTCATCTCTCTTAGCCTCTGAAAGTAGCACATTAATAACCAACAGTTCAGGAATCGCATGCAAGGTTTCTGTTTCTGTAGACTGTGGACTGAGTTCATCAGAGCTCGGAATCTGTACTTTCTCTAAGTGTTCGTTGTGACTGAAATTGGTAGGAGGAAGAGTGAACTCAGAGTTAGCATTGGGTTGCACTCATCTAGATCATTTACTTCAGCCTCAGCAGCTGGATCAGGAGCAGAGTCTAAGCCTACTGTAGGGCCTGAATGCACATAGACCATTTAAGTGGATTGCGTTTGGAAACCAGAAGCCTGTGTGTGTGCTAATTCAGGGTTGTGACAAGAAGCTACACAGGAAGTCCTAGGTAAAGAGGTGCATAGTGAATCTTCAGCTAACTGTAATCCCCGACAAACAGGAGGCAACTGTGCCCTGATTAAGTACTGCACTAGAAAAAAAACGTTAGGTCCAAGTAGATCTTACATAGTGACACATATCATGGTCTGCTAAAGCCTCAGCACCCAGGGACTGGACAGTGTTCACATCAATAACAGATAACATTTTATTCTCCTCTTGTAAAGAAACAAATTCTTGATTTAACTCCTGAAACATAGCATTAATCACATTCTGCATAAGCTGCACGTCACTATCAGTTGGCGCAGTGGGAGGAATGGCAGCAACAAATCTGGGTCCTGCACAATTAAAATGGATGTTCCCTGATTGTTCATTATCACTTACTACTTACAGGTTCTGCAATTTCTTCTTCTTTTTGCCAACTTTGTCTGTGTTTTCCTTAAGCAAACTATTGCCTTGAGGCCTCTTGACATTGGAGCCTACAGTATGTTCTTGTACAGGGGGTATGCTACAGACTGAGGGTAAAACAAAATGTATGCAAATGTTTGCCTCATTCTCTATGTGCTTTTCATTAAACTGTTCGATATGAGGGTCTGTGTGACTGAAAACTTGGGGTTCAACAATAGCAGTACTCTTGTGTAGTACTAACAGGGGACCTCATTACAATGGGCTTAACAGTGAGTCTCATTACAAGCCTGGTGGTCTGGAAATAAGAGTGCCAGTAGCAACGTACCAGCACCCTTTCCGGACCGCCAGACTACGAGAATGCCTGCAGGGGCCGTTGCTCTTGGAAGGTCTGACCTGCAGGGAGTACCGGCCCCGTGTCAGAACACACTTACAATGATGGAGGAGAGGAATCGACACTCTCCCCCGAACCACAGAAGCCGAATGAATTTGACCCTCCCACCGTGGTTGGCACACGTGCCTGAAGTAATACACAGGACACCACGTGGCAGCCAATGGGGGGAAGAAGAGTTAGGGAGAGGTTGTGGGTGGGGTGGGGAAGTTAGGAAAACCAGAGAAAGGGTTAGGGCAAACCTAAGTTGGACAGGTAGGGGGAAGCACTGGGGAAAAACCCTTCCTATCTGGTACCTGTTTCCTAATACCTGAACACACTGTAGCATAGACCAAGACACACCTTAATATGTATGCACTTGACTTCAGAACAAACACAGAGAACCAAGCATTCACATGTAGTAGCAAGCGGGATGAACACAGGACAAGGGAAATTTCCCCATAAATGAAGGACAAAACACATGGCCCGTAGGGCAAGCTTGCTGCAATACATAAACAAGTAAATTCATGTCCTTGAAGTTTAAACAGGCAAGCGAATGCACTTCATCTCCCACTAGAGCGGGTACTCTTGTGACCCGGAGTGAATAGTACTCGATGGAGATTATGCACACATAAGCATTCCGTGAAGTCCTTGCATCATATTAACAAAACCAACTGTTAGCAACCAACTCAGACCTTCCGTGATTGCCAAGCACAAGTCCAATGCGAGTGAAAGCATGTACATAAATGAGCCCCCACCCAGCAATGGCTTCAGCACTTATCTGATCTCCGAGGGCCCCGCGGGACTCCTCGGAGTATTGGTAGCACGCCGGGAGCTGCAGCCGGTCCGCCTGCTCTGCACAGTGCGAGCGAACGCTGGCGGCTTCAATGGTCCATCGGGCAGAGCTTTGTTGCAGCTTCGTAATCAAAGGGACAGAGCTTCGCCGTCCATGGCTCCGCAGTGCTCCGCCGACCTGCTCCTCACACCAACTGCACCCAGATCATTAATAAGCCACACCTGATTCACGCGCCGTTGCCCTTTATGCTGCTCGTAATCACTGCAGCTGGCAACGCGCACGTGACATACGCCCGTGGCCGTAGCCTGGACTACAAACCTCCCGTGGCTTGCTGGGAATTGTAGTCTTGCCTCCATACTTGCCTTAGGAGGTTTAGGAGACAAAACGTGCTACTCCCGTGCGCTTCCAGACCTTATTCCTCACATTACCTCCCCTCCCAGGCCTCTTCCCAGGTCCAGTTTTTTGCAGATGTCTCTTATGAAAGAGTTTTAGTAATTGAGGCGCATGCACTGCTTCTGCCAGCTCCCATGAACAATCTTCCAATTCATAACCTTTCCACTGAATCAAGTACCATAACCTTTGTTTTATTTTCTTAGCATCCAAAATGCGTTTCACCTCATACTCCAGATGTCCTTCTTTCACCATAGGAGATTGCTTTGTCTTTATTTCCGGAGCTGCAGGTTTAAGCAGAGATACATGAAATACCGGATGTACCGGCAAAGTCTTTGGCAATCTCAATTTCACTGCAGTATCAGATACACACTTAACGATGTCATATGGACCGTGGTCTGAACTACAAACCTCCCGTGGCTTGCTGGGAATTGTAGTCTTGCTTCCATACTTGCCTTGGGAGGTTTAGGAGACAAAACGTGTTACTCCCGTGCGCTTCCAGCCCTTATTCCTCACACCCCGGCAGGCATGGTGTTTACGGTTGCACTGGCACTCTTAGCAACAGTGCCGGTGGTTCTGTGTCCCCATTCCCGTGGAGTCCTATGGGACGTTACGGGAATGGGGACTTACACTGTCCACCGCCAGACATCCCGGGCCGCCGGGACTTGTAATGTCCCGGTGGCACTGGGATCTCAGGCGTCGGAACAGTGTTACGAGGTCGGCAGCAACCCGATGGTAGCACCGGCAGGCTACCACCAACCTTGTGATGATGTCCAGTGTGTTATAGTCTTTTGTTAAGGCTTGTGCAGACATAGGGCCTGATCACGACTTTGGCGGTAACCCTTAAATCCGGTGGTAGCGCTTTTACCGCCGGATTTAAGGTTCAGCCAAATCAGGACTTTGGCGGATTTTGCCCCAGCTCTGAGCTGGGGGTAAATCCACCGGGAATTCGTGCTATTACCGGCGGCGGGAAATCTGCCGGCGGTAAGAGCGCAAATTTTCCCCATTGAGCCCAATGGGGAATGGGGCATTCCCAAATGGGCTCAATGGGGAATGGGGAATTACATTACCGGCGAACTTGTGATCCGGTGCTATTAGTGCTGGGGAGTTCGGCGGTAGGGCTAATACCGCCGGCGGTAATACCGCCGGTGTTACCGCCAAAGTCGTGATCAGGCCCATAGAATCAGGATCAGAATAATAGACTGAAATAGGATCTGCATCTCCAAGATGTGCAAGTGGAACGTGATAAGAATACAAATATATGAAATGGGATGTGGGGTATGATTACAAAGAAAGTCAGCAAGCTTCTGACCCACAATTGCTGTTCCAGGGACTGACAGCGCTAAGCCCACATACAGGACAAGCAAGGGAAAAGACATTGGCCCTCATTAGGACTCCGGCGCTAAACCATGGTGCTAATGGCGGAATGGGGAATTACCACCCCATTCTGAGGTTGGCGGGGCGGTAATTCTCCATGTCACCATGGCCCTTCCCTATTCCCATTTTTGCCCCATAGGGCTCAATGGGAATGGGGAAGGCGGCAATTACGGTACCGCAAATTGCGGTACCGTAATTGCCATCAAGGTCCCTTTGCGGGTCCCTACTTTAATGGCTGGTGTAGACCAGCCGTTAAGGTCGGGTCCCGCAAAGGGACCTCGTAATTAGGCGCTAAATGTTTAACGGCAACGCAGCCTTTTACGGCGCCATTAAACACTTAGCGCCAGGGTCCTAATGAGGCCCATGGAAAATAAGGATTTAGCATACTCCCAAATCACCACAGCACTGTCTCATAAGGTTCAGAAAGAAAGTCCATTAGGGAATAAAAAGCAAATCAGGCCTGCAAGTTGTGAGAAGTGAGAGCGAAGGAAGCGAATTGTGACATTCCCCCGCTCCCTTACACTCTGCCCTCCTGGTGGGTAAAACATTGCTAGCATTCTTTTGGGGGGTTTAAGTGCCTCAACAATTCGTTCTCGGCTCTTAAAGTTGGTTGCTTGGCTGTTGTAGAAGTTGCCAGAATATTGCTCTTCTCTTGCAGCAAAACTGGCACCACCACTCCCAGTGCCCTGTGTTGTCTGACCCTGGCCCAAGCATCATACTCGTTAGGATCTTAGCGAAGATTTTGATGGGTCCTGGGTTTGTCAGGCTTAATGCCCTGTTTGGTGGTTGCAGTCCTTACTACAGTTTCTCCTGGAATTTGTGCTCAATCACCCTTCATCTTACTACCACATGTCTTGCACACCTCCTCCACCATATTTCTTTACTCATTACTTTGCTTTCTGATCTACTTGACTCTACTCCTAGAACATCTGCCAGGCGCCGCTCTTTTCATCCTCCACCCCAGTATTTTCTCCTTCGCCTTATCCTGATGACTTCCTCCTTCTTCTTTAGCACTTCTTCTCAGGTCCTTTCCTACCACTCCTCTCTTCCTCTTCAGTGCTATTGCCTCCTCTTTATAGCTCATCTCCACCTCTGTCACATCTTCTCCCCCTCCTTTCTTATTGTTCTCGCCACCTCCTTTTTACAGCACCTCTCAGCATCCTTTAACTCCTTTACTCCCTCTTTTCTTGATGTTATCTTTACCTCCACCTTTTTGTTCTTTTATCCTCCGCACCTTTGCTCCTCCCCCTTACTTGATGTCCTCTCAACCTCCTCATACAACTCCTCTCAATCTTTGCCACCTTCTCACAACTCTTTTCAGTCTCCGTCGTCACCTCACTGATTCTCTCATCCTCCTCCTTTTTGCCTCTATCCTCCTCGCTCCACTGCCACACACTGCCATGCTCCTCACACTCCCAGCTCCTGATTCCTACACTTCTCTTTGACATCTGCCCCCTTTTACTAGTTTTTGGGTTCCCCCATAGGAGTGGTAAGTGTTTAATTGTCATTGGTTAGTTGTACTCAGTAAACAAGCACGGTGTCTCAGGCACTTTTAGTTGATTCATTAATCTTTTATATCACGTTTAACACCAGAGCCCAGCCTCTAAACGCGGGAACCTGTGTCGCTCTGTGTTGTCTTGCTTCCAAGACAGATGTGTTGCCCCTGAGCTACCCCTCTGGCCTCGTAGGAGTGGGGGAGGCTAAAGAAATCACCTGCTGATTCGGTTTTCCTTCCTTGTTTTTGCATGCTCAGTGATCTGAGCCTTCAGCTAGGTGGGCTGCCATCTTGAATGCACATTCTGGCTTAACATGGCTGATGTTGCTCCATGGCATTCCAAGCTCTTCTTGTTAGCATTCACTCGCCGTGCTCTGGTTTCCGTGGATCCCAGTGGTCCTAGTTCTTTAGTGCCTGTGCGAGCTAGCGCTGCCACCCTCTGCCAACCTAGCTCTATGTGGTGTGTAGGAAACCGTAACAGGGCTCTGTTGCTGGGCAAAACTAAGAGTTCACATGTCATTTCACACGAGTCTTTCCGCTCTGTCTGAACAGCAAGTTTCTGATGCATGCTACATACGCCATTCTCCTCAGAAAACATATCAAGCTCGTCCTGCTTGTTGTCATGACTTTGTCTCTCAATATGTCCAATGATTCTACCCTGCCGCTAGGCACAAGGCGATGGCCGGCTTAGTAACTGGGCGGGGACTCCCTGGTGCTTTGGGAGTGCACCAGCAGGGGAGGCTAGGAATGGACTGGGGAGCCCATGGTTCCTGCGCGGCCTACTTTATGGCCTACATAATGGACCCCAAACTCCATGGATTCCTACATCCCGTTCTCTATTCTGGGACATGGGGATCACTTGAACCCACAGTGATGTAGCCTGAAGCTGCTTCTTCCATCTGGTGCACTATGCCACGCATAACATTCCTTCACCGAATCATGGCAATCACCCCCCCCCCCCCCAGCTACTTTCCACCAACGCTTGCGTCAGCAGCCCGTACCATGGCAAAACCACCTACAATACAAAGAGCCCAGACACTGCAGCGAGGCGTCGTCTAGACTGCAAAGATGGGAACACTGCCACCCTGGCTCTCTGAACTCAACTGTCTTCTCGTCAAATGCAGGATACACTGGAGAAGCATCTGCATCGGCCAGTGGCCACAAACCCCCAAAGAAGACATTCAGCTGCTACAATACTGTTTGACTGCTTCATTCCAGCAAAGTGGCCCTTAGTAGCAGTGATGCCACCCTTCAGCTGGAAACACCAAGTAGGCTCCTCCGCATTCATGCACACCAAACTCTGGGACACCATTGTCATTAATCTACCTGCAAGGTGTAAAACAACCACTAAACTACTAGGACCACTAGATAAATAAATAAATAAACAATACTGTGACTCTATTATTCATGCATTGGTGGAGTGTGAGTTTATATGTTTTGGCTTTATATATTTTTTATGTTATAACATTCAATGCACCTAGAAGCAATGGTGTGTGCATATGAAAGGGGTTTCCTTTAAGCTCATGGTTTTAGAAGCATACCAGTATGTGTTTGCACTTTTGAACAGATTGTTTGGGAAGCTACCCAGAGCTGAAGGGCAACAGAAAGTTCTCACTTAAGAATGATGGTCCAAAACACCAGCTCCCATTAAAATGGGCCTCGAAAAGAAAGCTCTGCATGCTTTCATTTGTGTGATCATTTACAACACCGCGATGAGACAGTAAGAGTTCCTTTAATTGCATGTGGGTGGACGAGACCATGCGAACGCTTAACGCGTAGATAGTAAATCAATACACTACGTGTCAAGTTTCTACTTTGACATCAGCGATGATATTACAGTGTTAAGCCTGCGTTGCTGAGAGTGGAATCTGGTTGGCGTGTTGCCAAATTTGGTGGGGAAATTCCTTGATGCATTTACTAGAATGTTAAATGCTAACTCAGCATATCTGATACGCTGCCAAGTGTTTAATGTGGGCCTGAAAAGAGGGCTAATAGTCTTACAAATGCACACCAAAGTATTGGGGGCACAAGAGGCCGGATGCAGGAAGAAAGCGGAAGCACCGATGCAGAAACGAGTGCTCGCTGATGATGCAGGCGAGGGAAGGATGAACAATTGTTCATATACAAATGCATTATTGCTTCTTCATGTTTTATACCCATATTTCAATATCATCACAACACGTCCCTTTCACCTTCTACGCTATCCTGTCCGCAAGTCGCTGGCAGGTGCACCCTCTTTCCCACCCTCTCATCTTCTCCCGCCTCTTTTTTCTCTGCAGACTAAGGTGTAATGTAATGTAACCATATTTATAAAGCGCAATGTATGACCCGAAGGCATCTAGGCGCTGATACGCTGGGCGCGCGCACAATATGCCAACTCTCAGACATGCCTAAGTGGTCTGCAACCACTACACTGGTGACTTGGTGCACAATAAAAGCCCTGTAACATAACATTTCATGACATACACATATATGTCTATTTTATGTACAGATTGGAGTATATCTTTGTGTCTGTGTAACATTCATGGGGGCCCCCTCTAAATTCATCTTCATGCCGAATCTACCCCTACATTGTTAAAGCCCTCTGGTTGATCTGCCTTGTACACATGAGCTCATTTATGCCAGACCTGGAATCCTGTGCCTGACTCCGTTCAGAGTGTGAGGCAGGGCCAGGCTGAATCATTCGGGGCCATTGGAGAGAATGACAGGGAGGACTCGGAGTTATATTTGTTTTGGTGTGCTCCAGCTACACTTTGGCTGCAAGTGTCTACTATGTGCATGAACGTCATTTTGGGGGTCGCCAGAGGTAGCAGCTGCGACCCCTGGCTTCCTCCTTGCGACCCCTGGATCAGAAAGAGGTCACAAAGCAGCACCATTGAGAGAAAGCAAAACACGGCTCAGAGAGCCATGTTTACATTCCGAAAGGATGTGTTGGACTCAGCAGAAAAAGAGAGCAGCCCTGGGTAACAGCTGTGTGTGTTTTTGAACTGTTAAATTATGGACTTGATAATGCAGTGCTGGCCCTGCGTACGTTTGCATCTGGAAAAAATGAAGACAGTATTTTCTTCTTGTACCTTTTTTTTTATCACTAATGTATTTCACTAAAGCGCTGCTGAAATGACCCTCATCAAGTACTTAAGGAAGTGTGAAATTAATCAGCTCCTTCATATCCCCAAGATCACACATATAATTCATCTTTGCAAGGCTCACTATTAACTTTCATTTATAGCTTAGTGCTCTGTCTCATTTATTCAATGGCAGCATGCATGGGTGGACTGGCCTATAGGGAACTCTGGAGATTTCCCGGTGGGCCTCTGCACCCTGGGCCTCTTTTGTGTGGCATTTCCTAATTTTCGCATAGGAAAAGCATTGTGCTTGCTGAAAATGTGTCATGTGGGGCCACTTTGAAAGTAATTTCCAGGGCCTCTTTTAGTTCCCAGTCCACCCCTGGCAGCATGGGTTTTCCGAAGCATTTTAAGAAGGAATTTACAAAGATCTTCACTGTCACATTTAAAAACAGCCTGGCCTTTTTTCAAACATGAATAGTTTGGGTTGGGTAAAAACATTGCTTTACTCAATGAGGCACTAAGACCGGATCGAAAGAATGCATGTGCTTTTACATTGATAAATATTTGCTACAGTTCTATGCTAATTTGAGTGATGATTATCTATTTGTTTTTTCAATGCATTCTGAGACGTCTAGCCCTGGAATTAAAATAGGAAAAGCACAAATAAAATTCCCAGAATGTAAAAGAAAACAGGTGTGAATGGGCATCGACAAAATTACATGGGGGTGTTGGGCTGCATGCTACTGACAAGCATTGGCAAAGTCAACCGTTTTTGCTTTTGTTTAGGCATGGGATGCACGATTTCCATGTACTGCTATAATGTTACTACCTGGCCAATAGAAGACAGAAGCTGGCAAATGGTTCTAGTACCTGGCAATATAATGACATGGCAAATGGCTATTTAATGACATAGTGTTTAAATAAAAATAATAATGCAAAAACTGTTGGCTTTGTTTTTAACAAGAACTCAGGACAAGCAACATATGCAAGGAGACACATACAAGTTATAAATCAAGTGGTTTCGGGCAATTTCTTTTTAAAGGCAGCTTTGTTATATTGGAAGCTGGTTTAGTTTGGCTATTGATTGGTGGGTTAATTAGCGAGCAACACCCACAGGCTGTGTGTCTGTCCTCACATCTCATCTCCTATCTTCACTTTCTTTTCTTTTTTCCTTCATTTTTGCATTTGGTTAATTCAAACCTTAAGCATTACATATACAAATGTATACATAAACATACAAATACAATATTTTTCCATGAAGAAGATGACCAACAAGTAAAATGTCAAAAGAAAAGTAACAGAAAAATGACATTATTTAAAATCTAATATGCTAAAATCTTCAATTCATTCTTCCATAAAATGAGCTAACCACGAACCATTATAAAATTTGATCTCTAAATACTTGATTTGCAAGTGACGCTGATACCCTCTTCCATATAAAATGCACTGCAGCACTGATAACAGTGGACTCCGCTCTTTAAATACAGTTCCAAAATTGGCCCCTGTCAATCCTCTCTATGGTTGTAACTTGGTTCCCATAGCTCTTTGTATACAATCCTATCAAACTTATCACCACCTTGATCAACTCTTCGTTCAAGAACTCGGCAGTCCCAGACAACCTCAAAGAGGCTTGGGTCCTACCTCTTCTCAAAAAACCTAACCTAGACTCTAATACTCCAACGAACTATAGGCCCATTACGACCATCCGCTTTCTTTTTAAAATAATAGATAGAGTAGCATACCTCCAAATACGACGACATTTGGAAGACAACAACCTTCTAGGTCTGCGACAATCTGGCTTTAGACCTAGGCATGGGACTGAAACGGCCCTCCTGGATCTAAAAATCCAAATGGATGAAGCCAAAGACAAGGGCAATCTGTCCATCTTGCTCTTGTTGGATCTGTCTGCAGTCTTCGACCTAGTCGACCACCAAATACTCACCAAACACCTCTCCTCGGCTGCTGCATTCTTCCAGCATGCCACCAATTGGATTCAGTCCTTCCTGTCCAACAGAACAACTAGGGTCATCACCCCACCAGGTGGTGCCGCGGCAGACCCCGTCCCAATCCAATGTGGAGTCCCCCAAGGATCTTGCATCTCCCCTACGCTTTACAATATCTTCCCCAAGATCCTCTTTCACCGCCTTGATGACCTGGGTGTTACATATACTAATTATGGTGATGACACCCAGGTACTCATTGCATTCATTGGGAGCTATGAGGACGATGTTGCAAAACTAAATGAGATCTACCTTAAAATCCAAGCGTAGATGGCCACCCATAGCCTCTGCTTAAACGACGACAAGACGGAACTGCTTATCATTGGTTCCAAGGCCCATCTCAACAAACTCAACCCTAGATACCAATCCTTCACCATTTATGGCAACATCATAAAAGTTTCAAAAGAAGTTAAAAAAATGCTGGGTGTGTATCTCTACTTCACTCTCTCACTTAAAAAACAAATCAATGCCACCATCTCATCTACGGCCTACATTAGTAAACTTATTAATGCCTTTAAACCATTCTTATCCACCAACAGCTGCATCACATTGGCCAGGGCCCTCATATTGTCCAAACTGGGCTATTTCAACACACTCTTCCTCGGCTCCACTAACCAGCACCTGAACAGACTACAGATACTACAAAATGACGGCCTCAGATGTGCCTTCAATCTCCCCCGCAAGGCCCACATTTCCACCCTCAGAAAGGAGTTTCACTGGCTCCCTATCCATGAAAGAATCAAATTACGAGCCCTTGTCATCACACACAAATGCCTCAATCTGACAGCCCCTCGTTACTTATCAGACAAATTCACTAGACAAAACTCTACCAGACCAACCAGATCACCATATTTAAACCAACTTAACATCCCGAAGTTCAACCTGAAAACGGCACGGGGAGCAAGTTTCCCTGTACTAGCAGAGAAATGTTGGAACGCGCTACGAATGATAATCAGAGCTGACACCTCGTTCTGATCGTTTAGAGCCAAGGTGAAGGAACTGTTTATAACTCAGCAATAGACTGTTAACTGCATTTAGCTACATTTTGTATACTTGTATCCTTGTATCAAATGTGTGCCGCCACTGCGGCGGACCAACGTGTAACCTGGTCCCTCCATAACTCTCCTATGCCCTTTATCATGGATCACTCTGTAACCTGGTCCCTCCTGCTATTTATTGTACTGTTCCCTCCGGTGCTGTCTCTTCTATGTGCAACTTTCGCTAACCTATGCAGTTCCTTAAAGCTAAAGCACCTCGTTGCCCCAGGGTTCGGCTGCGCCATACAAATAAATAAACTAAACTAAACTAAACTAAACTAAACTAAACTAAACTAAACTAAACTAAACAATGATTTTAGTCTATTACATTCGAATCCAACCAATTGATGTACTTATTTGAGAGTGCCTTGAGTTCATACAGCATTGTTGGCATTATGCTAGTTTTGCAAATAAGAATCAACTCTTCTATATTGTTGCCCCCAGCGCTGCTGACGTAACGTTTAATGGTAAGCCATTTCCTCCAAATCTTACTGAACATAATGACCCCATAGAAATGAATAGTCGGGTTGAGTTTACGTGAGAAGCCAAGATATATGTAGTTGTCTACAACCTCGAGGTTGTCTCTGCCCAATTGCCAAATAAAGTATGGCTTAGAAGGCAGCAAGCTCCCCAGACACATGATTTTGGTCTTTTTTTTGTATTTATCCTCATACCGTTCTCATAAGCGAAAGAAGCCAAGGCATCTATTGTGCGCTGGAGGCCCAGCATGTTCTGGTCAAATAACACAGGGGGTAATTCATAGAATTCAGCGCACAAGTGGCGCACGCGGCTGGCGCACAGTGTGCGCGTGCGAATCCCTGCACCAGCCGCGTGCGCTGAAATCCATTTCCGCGCACAACGTATTCATGGATTCCAGCCACCAAAACCAGCCGTGGCGCACAGTGGCGCAGCGACCCTGCAGCAGCGCCAGTTACGCCCCCAAGAACGCCTCCCGCGCAGGGAAAAGCCATCAACATACCCAATCCAGCGCAAAGGGCTGCGCTAACCCTGTACCAGCACAGCAAGTGGGCTACGTGTATCACTGGGGTGCGCGGGAAGTACCTCACGCGATTGACCCCATGCGAGTAGGGTACGCGTATTTCAGGGGTGCGCGGGAAGTTCCACACGCGATATCAGCAGGGTACGAGTATTTCAGGGTGCAGGGGAAGTTACACACGCGATTCCAGCACGGTACGTGTACTCCAGGGGTGCGCGGGAAGTTCCACACGCGAATAGCCTTGGCGCGTGTATTTCAGGGGTGCGCGGGAAGTTCCACACGCAAATAGCCTGGGCGCGTGTATTTCAGGGGTGCGCGGGAAGTTCCACACGCGAATAGCCTGGGCGCGTGTATTTCAGGGGTGCGCGGGAAGTTCCACACGCGAATAGCCTGGGCGCGTGTATTTCAGGGGTGCGCGGGAAGTTCCACACGCGAATAGCCTGGGCGCGTGTATTCCAGGGGTGCGCAGGAAGTTCCACACGCGAATAGCCTGGGCACGTGTATTCCAGGGGTGTGCGGGAAGTTCCACACGCGAATAGCCTGGGCGCGTGTATTTCAGGGGTGCGCGGGAAGTTCCACACGCGAATAGCCTGGGCGCGTGTATTTCAGGGGTGCGCGGGAAGTTCCACACGCGAATAGCCTGGGCGCGTGTATTCCAGGGGTGCGCGGGAAGTTCCACACGCGAATAGCCTGGGCGCGTGTATTTTAGGGGTGCGCGGGAAGTTTTACACGCGATTTCAGCAGGGTACATGTATTTCAGGGGTGCCGGGGAGTCCTACATGTGATTTGACAGTGTGGTTCCTCCCAGGTGTTCCCTGTACACCCTCCACGGCCCCTGCAGGCAGCCCACACCACAGGGGACTACCCTGCATCCCTGGTCATGTCCCGCAGGCAGCCCACCCAACATGGGCATGCCCTCCAGCAAAGGCACATGTCTCCTTGAACTAATGAACACCAACTCATATCCCCCACCACCCCCACCCCCCAGCACTGTGGGGCACCTGCCAGCAGGCCCCCACCCATGTCCAACTCATGTCCCCCACCACCCCCACCCCCCAGCACTGTGGGGCACCTGCCAGCAGGCCCCCACCCATGTCCAACTCATGTCCCCCACCACCGCCACCCCCCAGCATTGCGGGGCACCCTCCACCAGGCCCTCGCCCATGTCCTATCCATGCCCCCCTGCACCTGGGTCCCAACAATCCCCAATCATGTCCGTAATGGCCATCCTCCCCTGCCAAAAGGCCCAACCAACTATCACATCCACCCACATATCAAAGGCAATTACATGTTACACACCCAATGTAAATAATGCAAATGAACACATGTCTGTCACACACAATGGCTGCAAGTGAATGTTAAAACACCCAACATGACATGCATGAAAGTAATGAGATGATACGACACATTGAAGGATGAAAATAAAAATGTATTGAAAATCAACTAGAATGGAAATGAAATTAGAAAAACCACAAAGCAAAACAACAAAAAGAAGATGAATGTCCATGAAAAAAATCCAAAAAATCAAAAAATCCATAGAAGAACTATATACAAGACAATCCCGGGTCCATGAGCCCAACCAAATGAAACCTAAATATGTCAACTAACTAAAAACTGAACTATATACAAAAAAGTGGCGCATTGTCCAATCGCAACCAAATAAAAAAAAAATAATTTAAAGGAAACCTACCACTAACTATATAACTATATACAATGGCACGGGCAAGTTTTGCGGCTCACTCTTTGATGTTGCTGGCCAGGGCATCATCGAACTCCATGTCGATGTCCTGAAGGCGGGACTCTGTCCTGGCCCCGAGGTCTCGCAGGGATAACCCCATGTTCACCTCAAACTCCCTGCGAGCTTCCTCGAGGCACTCAGCCCGCCTCAACGCCCGACGCATGGAGAACTCCGCCGTGACCATGGTGAGCCGCTCCTCTTCCGCCCGCTGCCGCTCCGCACCTATCCGCTGGACCAACTGCTCCCACACGGAAGACACTACCATCCCAGGGTTCTCCTGCCCTCCGGCCGATGCCTGCCCCTCTGATCTTGATGGCCCAAGCCATGATGCCTCCCACGTCGAGCCTGCTGCTGCCTCCGACGCCACTGCCTCTGCCAGCACGACGGCATCCAGGATGATGGAAACCACCGACGCCGTCGTGCACGTGCCCTGCCCGATGATGCCGTCACATCCTCCATCTGCTGGGGTCCAGTTGCTGTGTTGTCCACCCCTGCTGGACCTCTGACTCCCGACTGTGGCAGGGATGGGATCCCCACCGAGCTGGCTGCATTGGTCAGGGCAGGTCCACAGGGGGCCCTGGTGGCATCTGGGCCGGAAGAAGGCAAGGAGAACGACTGGCGTATAGTCTCCACAGAGGAGGAGAGGGCCGCCAGATTGGCCGACACATGCAGGAAACCCCCGAACATGGCCGATCCCAATTGGGCCACGTCGGCACGGTGCTCTTCGTGATGACGTGCGTGCTCCTCCTGGGAAGCACGCACGGCATCACGAATCACAGCCGTGCGCATCGCGACCCCAATCAGGACCTTCTCCACACGGCCAGGGGTCCCCTCATCCGCAGGTGGAGGGGAGTCAGATGACATGGACATCCCCTCTACCTGCGGATGGGCCTGGGACGGGGCATCCCTGCTGGTGCAAGGTGGTGCACCCACAGGTTCAGGGACAGCGACATGCACAGCCCCCTCCACGGTGACCTGTGCTGTCTCCTGCCCCTGCCCCTGGACTGCACCACTTGCACCAGCAGGGATGCCCCCACCAGGCCCCATGTGCGCCTCAGTGGCGGCCTCCTCCTCCTCTGTGGAAACCACCAACCTGGATGGCTCCTCGCCGTCTACCGCCGTAGCAGGCCCCTGTGGGGGCTCACCCACCCCTTCCGCTGCAGCCGTGGGGGCATCCCCGCCGCCTTGCTCCACAGCGCCGTCTCCGCCCTCTCCTTCACTAGCTGCTGCGTAGAGGGAGACATAGAACACAAGCATCAGGGTACCGTACAATGGTCCCCTAGACAGGAAGCAATAGCAGATGAGTGCTACTGTCAAAGTACACTTCCATCATGTCACACCACAACACATGTGTCAGTCCAGGCAAAACACACACAGTGACAGTCATGGTGCGTGCCATGGACATTTCAATGCATGTCCAATGGACTCTCGAATCATACAATGTAATGGGACTCACATGCATCATGGGTCATGCCTATCACATGCACACACTTCACCTCAGTCACATCCATCTGGCCCCGTACACCCCAATCACAGTGCATACAAGGATGACTAGGCTGCATCAGTGAATCTGTACATTGTCACAGACATGTGTCATGCATCCATGGCACTCACAAGTCACAGACACGCAGGTCAGGCACACAGACATGGATACCACATATGTATCTGGCATCAGCACCCATCCCTCGCCCCCACCCATGTCCAGGAACAGAGACTGCCATGCTCTCATGTGTGCAATCTGCACAGGGCTCCCCATGTCGCATTCAAACACATGCAACAACCGTGCGGTTCACACATTACAGGTCGCACATGCATTCCCATGATGTCCCTGCACACATACATGCGTACATGGCCTATGTCACACATGCAGGCAAGTATCAGACAACCAGCACACTGCAACATGCCCTGTCTCAATCAGCAATGCTTGGCCACTTACCGCTCAACTCCAGACGGGTCTCCCTCTCAAGGACCTGGGCGTGGAGCGCTGGGTGTGCGCGTTCCAGGACCCTCAACTGGATGGAACTCATGCGGCCCCGGCCCCCCTCCACGAGGCGCCGGGCCTTCATGAGGGTCCTGGACCTCAAGTCCTCCCAGCGCTTCTTGACCTTCTGGATGGTGCGGGTTGCCACCCCCTCGGGGTTGATGGCAACCACACAGTCGGCCCGGATCCTATCCCGTCCTTCCCTGTTGGCGCGGGACGATCCGAAGAGGGCATCATACTGCCCCAGGTCTTGCTCCACCAGGACACCAACTTCGGTGGCAGTGAAGCTGGTGCCCCTCTGCCCCTCTGGCCGGGGGTTGCCACTGGGGTCAGATGTGGATGTGCCTGACATGGCAACCCCAGGGGCAGGAGTGGGTGGGCAACTGGGTCCTGGGGCTGGGCTGTGGAGCGATGTTATTCGAGTCGGGAGTCTTCTGTACCAGCAGGGGTGGACACAGCAACTGGACCCCTGCAGATGGCTGATGTGCAGGCACCAAATGGCAGGGCACGGTGGCAGCAGGCAGGCAGACAGGCAGGCAGCAGCAGATGGCACGTGGGAGGCTGCTCGGGGCAGTGGGGGGCAGTGATTCGGCCTTCTGGGCAGGAGCGTGGTCTTCCGTGTGTTTTCGCGTGGCCAGCTTGATACGGAGTGATTTGGCACGTGAAAAATCTGCACGTCAGCGTGTAATTCGAGGAAAGGCCCTTAGCGCGTAAGCGCGTCAGCACGCGTACGCGATTTCATTGGACCAAAGGCCCTTACAGCGTAAGCGCGTCTGTGACGTTTTGCGCACGGGCGTTGCCCTGGCAGGGCTTGGAGATCCCGCGTGCCTTTATGTTCTGTACGTGCTTTTCGTGCGGTGCGTGTGTTTTCCATCCGTTGGGGTTCACACGCTATTACTTCACAGCGGGTGTTGGCTACGCGTTCTACTACACGCAAGGCAGACGGTGAGTGGTACCCCGCTCCCCCAGGCCCGATCGCGTGAGGAACTTCACGCGAACCCCTGAAATACACGTAGCCCGCTCCCCCAGGCCCGATCGCGTGAGGAACTTCACGCAAACCCCTGAAATACACGTAGCCCGCTCCCCCAGGCCCGATCGCGTGAGAAACTTCACGCGAACCCCTGAAATACACGTAGCCAGCTCCCCCAGGCCCGATCGCGTGAGGAACTTCACGCGAACCCCTGAAATACACGTAGCCCGCTCCCCCAGGCCCGATCGCGTGAGGAACTTCACGCGAACCCCTGAAATACACGTAGCCCGCTCCAGCAGGCCCGATCGCGTGAGAAACTTCATGCGAACCCCTGAAATACACGTAGCCCGCTCCCCCAGGCCCGATTGCGTGAGAAACTTCACGCGAACCCCTGAAATACACGTAGCCCGCTCCCCCAGGCCCGATCGCGTGAGGAACTTCACGCGAACCCCTGAAATACACGTAGCCCGCTCCCCCAGGCCCGATCGCGTGAGAAAGTTCACGCGAACCCCTGAAATGCACGTAGCACGCTCCCCCAGGAAGTTCACGCGAACCCCTGAAATACACGTACCCCGCTCAATCGCGTGTGTAACTTCCCGCGCAACCCCGAAATACACGTGCCCCGCTCGCACAGGCACTATTGCTGTATGTTGCCACTTTTGTAATGCGCAGGGACGCTACCGCCTGCCTTCGTGTGGCGGACGTGTTTGGGCTTGTGCGTGTCTTTCGCTGTGCGTGGCTTTGCCCTATTTGATTCCATGAATACGTGTGGTTCGGGTGCGTGTGGGCGTTCCGTCTGCTTCCCTGCAGTACATCCCCAGTTACGCCCTTGTTTTCGCGAGTTGTTGCCCATTCCGCGCGTTACGCCCCGTGTTCCGCCCACTTTCTAGTGTATGCGCAGAGGTTGTGCGCTTTCACTGTGCGCGTCGCGCACGTCTTTCGGGATGTTGCAGTGACGTGTGCGCCATGCACGGGTTTGGCGCACATCCCGAGGAAGACACGCGCAGGGACTTCCATGAATCGCACGCGTGCGCGGCCGCCTCTTTTTTTCCGCTTGCGCCTGCTTGCGCCTGCTTGCGCGTAGATTTTCGGTGCACGTTTGTTCCATGAATCGGCCCCACAGTGTCATCGGCATAGCCTAGCCATGTTATTGCAATGCCGTTCATTTTTGGTGGAACCTTTATAACTCTTTTGAGTGAGAGATCTGTATTGGAAATGTGTAAGTTGAAGAGCAGTGGGGACAGAGAGCACCCCTGCTTCAACCCAGTGTTTGTGTTGATGATAGTGCTCAGCTCTCCCTCCTGATTTAGCCTAACAGTAACTGATGGGTCTTAGTAGAGGTATTTAATAAAATACAAAAGGTGCGGGTTGAAAGCCCATCACTTAAGTTTAGTCAACAGCAGATCTTGCGACACTACATCGAAGGCTTTGCTGCAGTCTACCAGACAACAAAAAAGATTAGGGCAATTTCCTCACTTGGTTTCTGCCATTAAACTCTGTATAGCACATATGTTCTCCATTGTGCTGTGTGTTTTGCGAAATACTGTTTGATACGGTTTTAATAGGCCCTGGTCATGAGCCAAATTACATAATCTGTTGAGCAACACATTTGCAAAGAGCTTTTGACTTGAGTCCATCATTGCCAAGCGTCTATAATTCAAAGAGTCATTCCTAGGCCCCTATTTGTGCACTAATATAGAACTCTTCCAGCTAGATGGCAATTTTCCTGTATACTCTGTGTCTAAAATGTTTCATTAATACCCTGGCCAGAATTCCGGGTTCTTTTTTAGAGAAATATTGGCTATGCCATCAAGGCCAGGGGCACAAGAAGTCTTCAATTTGCTAATTCATCTCAGCATAACTTCCCCTCAAAATCTGGACCAAAAAAAAATATTTTCCCAAACATATTTTTCTACAATAGTGGAGGTGTTCTTTCCATCTGGAACCACATACAGCTTTGTAACATGTTTTATCAATTGGTGCTCAGAGACAGCATTTAAAGTCAGGGAAGTCTGGTCTGCTTGGTGCTCCCTAAATCGGGACCAAACTTTTTTATTGTCATTGGTTTTCTGTGTTTTGAATAGAATAAGCAAATTTGTACTATTCAGGCAATGCCTTTGTTGCATTAGCCAATTTTTGTAGCGGGTACTAAATTGAGTAGTTTTAGCTTTTTTCAGCCAATGTTAAATGCACAGTCCTACCTATCATTGCCCTGTCCTCCCGAAGGCGTTACTTCCTGAGCATAATAGCCATGTCAAATCTGGCATGGTTGATCTTTTTATGCCCATGAGTTGACTTTAATCTCTGAGCATCAATTAGATTTTGCAAGGTTATTTGTCATCATCTCAATATTCCATTCATGCGTGGTCAACCAGGATTCAAGGGTACCTTTGTTGTTCACAATCAAATTAGTCATATCTATTGTCTTTTTAGATGACCACATGAGTCGATTTCTTGCATTATTAGGTTTTGGTGAGGTGGGTATATAGCAGATCATGCCCCTGCGAGTTATTTGGGTAGACCATGAAAGAATAGCGTGATCGCTAAGGTCATTATGAATTATGGTTAGTGGGCCACAGCTGGAGGCCAGTTTACGGTTTACCATCACATAGTCCAAATATGATTTGGAATGACCATTTGTCCAGATGTAATTGGTCTCAAAAGTCGAAACGTTATCCTTATTTAGACAAACCAAATCTATTCAGTCCATGAGTTTCAGCCAACCACAACCAGTGACACCCTTTTTACACAGTCTTCCAAAAGACTGTTTGGCTTCCATGTTGTTATCTGAATATATCTTGTGGTGCAGGTTATGCATACTCAAGTCACTGACAATTAGTACATTGCTGATCAGATACTAAGTATACCACCTTTTACAGTACTAGAGATATCAAGTAAGGTTTTACATGTAGACTTACCACCCGGTGGATCATCAACATTGATAAGCAATGTTCTTTCCCTAGAGTCAGAGCAGAACAATGAGGCCATCATAAGATAAGGTGAAGCCACCTCAGAATAAACTGAATCCACCACTAGGATGGCCTCTCAGAGGGTTGGTTGCAGGGCTACATAATGTGGTAAAACCATCAACACTGAAGCTGTCCGTAAGCCAGATCTCTTGTAATAGGAATATATCAGAAGAACTCAGACATTGGGATCCCTATTGATTTCCCCAAAAAATATTGCGCCCTATAGTGTTCCATGATATCCAAGCTAGAGCAAGGTTTTTGGCCTTTTGCTACATGATATTTGGTTGAACAACTTTTGAGATCCTTTTGTCGGCCAAGTTTTTCTGTGTACAATGGGCTAGGGGATTGACAATGGAGTCAAGTAAAGATTCACGTTCAGAACTATGGTTCCTTGTTTTGGAGATAGGCATAGTCGATGCATGCTGGAAACTTTACATTTCTTCCTTTGGATGTCATGATTGTTTCCTCCATATCGTCAGTCTAAAGCCAAAGAATTCCAGATCAAGGGCTCTGTGCTGCAATAAGGTCACAATCCGGGGAGATACAAATTCGATAATCGCCCAGTTAACAGGACTATCATATTTTGACAGATCAAATATGTGTGAGGTCCGACAAATTGATCATGGTGAGTTGCTTAATCTGGGAGAACATCTCCATGATTATCTTCCTGTTTAGGGAAGGGCTATGCCCCATCGGCCAGATTTCCTCATTTTAGCCCATTTCCCTAGTAGGCTTATTTTGTCATCAGAGAACAAACCCTTTCTAGGGAGCGCAGTGAACGCTTCATTTTCTCCCCTGATTGGCCTAGAGCTGATTGCTGCTGATTTATGGGGGCCATTGTAGTGGCTGGCTCCCTTTGTATTTGTCCATTTTAAGTCTGTATTAGAGTTATCCACTCTCGTTTCCCCCACTGTTGTTTTATCATGTGCAGGATTGCTTGGTTTAAACAGGTATTCAATTCCATATCCATGGAGGTCCAGCGCCTCAAGCCAACGGTCCAATGGTCCTTGCAGTTGGACTTGCAGTTGGACGTGCCTATGTATGCCATCACATGTGGTATGGGTCACAATGGTCTTGGGTGCAGTGACTCGTTTTCGAGGCTGACAGCAAGAGTCAGATCCTAATGGCCCATGACATGCACTCGTATTGCAGACTTTGGTCTTTTCCATGTTCTCCTGCAATTCATTTTTCTCTTTTCCGCCCTTACGGGTAGTACCAAAGGACAGATTTCTTCTCCTTCTACTAATAATAGGGGTAGCTGGGAGCATAATCTCCTCATGATCCCATTCGTCATCTTCAGGTGCATGGACATCAATGCAGTCCACTTCTATTGTGCCAGACTGACTTGGAAGTTTCCCATTTTGATGTGTTTGATTTCGGCCTTCTTCAATTTCAGGTCATATACTGATGTCCTTAGTACTTCCGGCATTGGGGGGCAGGGGGGTGGTCTATTTGCACCTGAGCAGGGTTAGCCCGAATTACATCTACTACCTTCACAATTATGTGTTTAAGATCTTTTTGCTCCTGGGCAATAGTAGAGTATAGGAACATCAGCGCCTCTATGCAAGAAGCAATTTCGTTTAGCCTGGATACCGTCATTACATTAGTTTCGACATCACAGGTGCTCCGATCGTTGGAACGTTCCAGCACACTTCTGGCTTCACTATCACTGGTGGTTGTTTCCAAGGAGTCAGATGTTGAGGCGTACCTTTGCATATCCGGAGAAACTGAAAGGTTTGTGCCTGTTTGTTTGACTGGACCCTCTATAGAGACTTCAGATATTTCCCTAGCTCCCATTGAATTCCTCAGAAGACCAAGGCACAGTTTTAAAGAAGACTGGTTGCTATCAATATTAGGCGACAGACATTTAATTTGAGGAGTTTGAGGGGCAATATCCACCACACCAATATCTGCTGTTGCAGGTGTTTGCCGTGCAGTTAAAAAAGGCTGTTATTGGGGGTTGGATTTCTGTGGTCTGGTCCGGCTTACCCTTTTTCTGCGTTTTCGTTTTTAGGTCTGGTCTTCTTGGCCTTTTTGGGAGGCGCATAGTGGCACTACGTAGGCTACTTTTCCGGGAAGCCACATGCTTCATTTCTTAAAAAGACGTACAGGGAGTTCTGTCTATACTACTCTTCTGTTGCACCAATGCAATGAGTAAATGAGGCAAGACAAGAGCTTGGCGCTTTCCTTAAGAGCGGGAAACACTTTCCAGCCAAGACTGTGAATAGCTACATATCCTGAGTAGCGAGCTCTATATTGGATAACTGAAAGGTGGATTTGTACAGGGCCATCCATTCAAAGGCAGTATATGGGAGAAATAGTACTTATGAAGCTCAATTTGTTTGTTCGCTTGGTTGCTCAGTATAGATCGCTTGCCTAGGATCTTTACGTTTAAGACTTACCCCGCTTAGTACATGTAGCTCAGATGTCTTGCCGCTACTGCTCCCTCTGCCTCACGCCAAACACCAAAAAATTGGCACACAATGTGCCTGCTCCGTGCGTGTGTTTGGTTTTTAACGTCTGTCCTGTTGCTGCTCGTGGAAGGCTCCTCCCTTGGATGCAACAATGTAAGAAAGACTGCCAGACTCTGAAAACGTGCCGCACCAATAACACCACACACACTGGCACACATCTTCACTTTCATGACAATCGTTTCAGCATATAGACATCATTTTCAGCTCTGCCTAACGGCCATAACTAAGAATGGCCTATTTATGAGCAAGTTTGTAATATGCTATGTCAGCTCCACAATGCCTTCAGCATGCTGCAAAAGGATTGCAGACCAATACCAGAATATTTGCATGTAATGTGTAATTTGTTAGTACTTATTATACCCTTGTTACGTGCAGAGGTATCTGCAAGGTTGCAGTTTATGTACTTTGAAAATGCACTGTTGTTTTCTTCAATTCTGTAAATTGAGTAACGATCTCCCCTTCTGCTCTGTGACTTGAAAGGTAGTGCCTAAATGGGGTTTAAGAGGTCCTTTGAGGTAAGAGTGTCAGGTGAGGATGGTTCATGATGTTGCACCTGAACACGCACGGCTGTACCTTACATACATATGATGAACATATTCATATGAGCCATTGACTGTCACTAGATGTCATTACTGGGGCATTTACAGCTCACATTGGTATATGATGGCATCATACGACACGAACATGTAAAGCTGTATGTTTCATACATGGAGTAACAGTTATATGAAGCACTAACTAGCCTCCTATTGTAATACTAGGGCATTTGAGGATGTGCATAGGATGTGATGAATCACATAGACATGTGTTGCTGTAACTTGCTTATTATGTCTATTATGGACCTAGGAGACTTTGTCTGGCATAGTTTCGGATTGCATCAACATCTGACAATGCACTTTATCATAGATGACCGATCCGGGACATGCGATTCTACACCTTAGCTACAGCGACTGACCGTGCCAAGCAAATGAGGCATTTACTCACAGTATAGTTAGCAGTTAACTAAGAGCACCAGTTGTTAGGTGCAGAAAATGGGCATGGCACACACTTCTCAGGCTATGAGGGCAAAGACATTTGCTGAGCCACTGGGGTGCTAGAGCTGCAATACCATTAGATGTATTTATGCAACAATGTTTACACACTTGGGCAGGGATGCACATACTTCTATTTCTTCAACTTCTCGGCTTTCTGATCCACTGAGATGGCATGTGCAGAGCTGGTTCCCTGCCCTGATCAGGGTGTGTGACTTGTGTTCCACCTCACTCCAGATGCAGTGGGAGTGCAACAATGACTAAGATTATCCATAAGAACATCAACAGCCAAGATAAGCATTGCAGCAAGTCTGTTTCTGTCTCAACAGCTGGGGGCATTGCCCAAACCAACTACAATCGCACTTCCAAAACCCCAATACTACGTGTATCAGCTTATGCACTCTAAATTCACAACATCACTGTGCTGTTGAGCTGTAGGAGTGTTATCTATGGGCACCAGACTAAACCTTGTCTGCACAGGAGAATTGAGATTGATTGTTTCAAAAAAAGGTAAAACAGTTCTTCAAAAAAGGTTTGAAACAAAACAATCCACTTAATTTTCTTTTAAACCTTTGACACATATTGGCACCAGAGAACAATATTTACTATGATTCTTAGATTGTTTGGCTAATTAAAATCTAAAATGGTGGACACTTCCTGTGTCAAACTATTGATTCCTGGCTTGGTCATAGATACAAAAATGTTGGACACGATCTTTGTGGTGTTCAATTGGTTGCAATTGTCCATTTTATTTAAGTGCTGTAAGTGATTTCAATCCAGCACTCCAACTAAGTCAATGCCTAGTATGGGATGTCCAATGGAAACCCTTATTTATATATTTTTATGTCAAAAGTTTGTTTAATTCTGGATGATGTACCCTTATATAATGCCCCTCTCTTTGAATCTCCCGACCTCACTGAGCCAAGAAGTAGGTTTGTTTTGCAAATTAAAAGATTTATTTGAAGAATTGAACAATAGATAGATTACACTTTTATGAATATGAATAATATCTGAATATCACACTTATGAATATGAACAATGATCAGCAATGGGTAATATTGCAATATCAACAATCTCTTTAATCAGTTAGGAGTAGAAATAGGAAGAATAATGTAGCAGAGAATGCTTTGCATGGTTCAAGGAAATGCAATAATAGGAAAGAATGCAACACAGAAATAAAACTTGATATGAATTCAATCAAAAGACAATATGATCACTCTTTCCCCCTGTTATTGCTCACCCCCCCCACACCCAGTATGCAATATGAAGAGGTGGAAGAGGGCACACAGGTTTCAGGAATAACTGATATGAAAGAATGCAGTTCAATCCCAATTCCCCAGCAAGCAGAGAGAAACAGGACTGATTTTAAACAGGTCAAAATTCTTTTAAATGTGGTTTGAATTGAATGGGAAAATGCTAAAAATGATTTTAATTCGCTAAATGGGATTCAGAACTAGTGAGAGTTGCTTTGGATAAGTTCAGGGAAACACTAGCAATGATTGTACAATGATTAGCAGATGGAAAACGAAATTCAGAAGTTGAAAGCAAGAAATAGCTGTTTTTCTATGGAGTGAAATTTAGCCAAATTGCAAATCGTGGCAACTTTCATTTCTAGGACGTACGGTTCAAAAGTTAGAGGTTTTTGTGAAGGTAGACTTTTCAGAAACAGAGTCAAGATCTACTAAGGGTCTCTGAAAGTACAAGATACCCAACAGGACAACCACCAGAACAGGGTTCCTTCCACTCTGATTGTTGTGCGCCAGGACACTTGACTTTCTTCAGAAAATATCAGCGCACAGATGCTTATCGCTACAATTATCACAGATTATATAATGAGAAGAATTCAGGATGGACACAAGATTCTATAATGCAGTTCTGGATAGGTTGAAATGGTTGGATTAGGTCACTTAAGACTAAGAGGTTGGTTATGGACAGTTCTAGACTAAATACTCAGTCCTGTGGCTTTGGAATGGAACTGGCCCATCACAGATCTGGTCAAGGGTTTGGCTGGGATTCTCTCGCCACCGGACAGGATCAGGGCACCGGGACTCTCTCAGCAAGGCACTCTGGTCTGCGCGTCCTCTTGGACTGGATCTGACGGGTTGGTTCTGGGTACAGCTCTGCTCTGCGGGTCTGGATCTTGATTCTAGCACGAGGTTCTTAGCTAGAACAGCAAAACAGCTCAGTCAGGATGTTAGATTTTGTGGGGCCCCTTGGAAGTTTAGGGGTTAGAATCAGGTTGCTTAAGATTCTGAAGGCCAGCTGAGAAGAGTTCAGCTTTTGGGATTGGGCCTTTCTGCTTCAAAGTTCTAGAGTCTGGTTCTAGAGTCTGGTCTCTGGATCTATGTCTGGAGCCTGGATCTTCCTGCAGGGTGCTTCGCCAAGAAATCAGTTGAGGAGTGGAAAGTCTGTGTCTTGTCTGTTTTCAGCATTCCCTATTTATCAATTTTCAAAGTGGGTGGTGGAGGCGGATCATCTATGCCCAACCCTCTAAGGATCTGATAGGTCAGAGAATTCCCTGTCCCCTGATTTGAGAAGGGAACAGTGTGTCATCATGTGTCAGGGTGATGCTGCCATTTACAACCTAGGGAACAACCTCCCCTTTGCTTTTACTTAGAAAATCTATTTTTCCCCAAAAACATATTTCCAATTTGCACAACTTGTTCATAAGACATATTTACACGATAGATTAATTAAGGCACGTCTCTGTTCAAGTCCCATGTTCCTGCAAGTTTTAGTTCATAAATGACAACTTTTTCGCACTTTTGGTGGGTTTCTCAATGTTAGTTCTGCACCAATTTTTATACATGCATACACATCCCATCTGGGCACATTCCTGTAATTTTTCATGTTCCTAACATAAACACAATGGCTACAATATGAATAACTTCCGGGATTCAGTCTCAGAACATCGCACAGATTCCAGCTTTGTCTTAAACTGTGAGTGAATTTTCCATTTTAACAATCTCTAAGTTTCATATTTTTGTCAGTTCAGTACACTTTGCTATAAGCATTTTTATAAAACATACATTTACTTCCACTCCAATCCACATTTTCAGTCTGGCCCGCCTCCAAAGCTGGGCTGAGTCAGAGGGTCACATGGCTTGCCTTCCTGCCAGAGCAGTTGTGGTCATTCACACCCGAATTTGCATTTTCTATTCAGTTCAAGGAACCCATTGTTCTTGCCCAGGGCAGCAGAGGAAATCTCCTCCCCTTCTGATTAACATGCCAATGCAAAATGCTCTCTTTTTGGTGGGAAGGAACCTGGTGTGAGTTTCTCAGGGGAAGAAGGCCTCTTGGAAGTTTTAACTGAATCAGGTTACCTTCTGGTCAATTGTAACATAGGTCCTTGTGAAAAAAATACATTTATAAATTTAAAATAAGCAAACCCATCTTTACTTCCAGTCCTTTTTCAACATGAAAATCAATGTGTGGCACTCTTATATGGCATTTTGATGGAAATCTCTTCTTTGGCATAGTTTGAGTTCAATGTTCAATTTTACACATGATAGGTTTTAAATCGCCGGCTTTTGACAGAGGTGAGTAACGGTACTACACCAATTTTTGACAGATTTCTTTCAGCAAGCAATCTTCAATGTGGATTTTCCTCTGATAAATGTACTTCTGTGGACGTTGTATTTATGTGGATTCTTGGAGTAGAATGATGTTCAACACCCCACAAGGAGGTTGGGGTCTTTTGGGTGGTTTGTGAGCCATGATTTTTGCAAATTTGACAAACAATAAAAATTGATTTTTAAAACAGCTCTGCGTTTCTCTTGCAATGGTTTTGCACTGTGGGTAGCCAAGTGATGGGTTTTGGCAGTGGTCTCCTGTGTTACCACTGTCTCCTGTGTTACCACTGACATAGGCAAAAGTGGATGGCGGACTATTTTTCAGATTTTTACTGTGCGCTTTCTGGTGATTTTTAGCGAGCAGCATGCTTTCCGACTGCCATTTTGATGTTTCTGCTGCAAGCAATGCACAGTAATGTTGCAGGGCTTGGACTAGTGGGTTGAGACTTCCCACAGTGCTTGGGATCATGAATTCTGTCTCTTTTCCGAATGCCAGGGCAGCAGTGCATAACTCTCTAACTAGTTCAAAGGAATCAGATTCATCCTCACAACATTCCAATTCAATGTGTTCATTAAGGAATATATTTCAATTACTTTATTGACTATAGTGGACACCATTCAGAATTCAGACCTCCAGAGATTCTAAATTGATGGGGAAAATCCTTATTATGGTGAAGCTACTGAAGGTGAGTCCCACAGAATGCTCACACCAGAGTAAATACAACCCGCTAGGGAAAGAAGCCAAGAGATAGCTTTTCAAGGATAACAAGGTTTACTCGTACAAAATACAAATATCAGCAAAGAACTCTGCTGCTGGAGAGCACTCTGATCTTACATCATCAGCCCTGGGGGTTAAAAGCACAAAAAGCATCATCACTATATGAGACATTTTGGTGCTCGTGATTGGAGGCACCCTACACATGGGATTGCCCCATAGGGGATGCCAAGCACTAATTGGCTGGTTCTTCTCCATTGATCTGGCTCCATATGGGTCCGCTGGGCTCATCCTCGCAGTGAAGTTAGGGCACACATGAGACACAATGTATCATATCCAAGCTAAACAACTAAAACCGATTATTCACTCATTATGGCAGGCACCTGGGCATCACAGAAATGGGGTGCCATGGAGAGGAGAGGATAAAATAGAACAATGCGGACCCATATATTCAGGACTTCATTAAACTTGCAGTTCCCGCACCCAAGGTCTCCCCCCTGGGGTTTGATCTGTGATTTACCCTTCCCGGTACCTCATGTTACAGGAGACTTGTGTTGCTGTTAGGGAGATTTATGGCCGTGAAGGTTTTAGATCTGCGGTGGGCACCTCGGGGAGGTTAGGACTTGGGGGTGGTGTCAGTTAAGTGTGGCTGACTCTGAACGGGCTGGGTTTGGGTCAGAGGACTGGTGCAGGTTAGTGGAGGCGAATGGAGGCATCGCAGTGCCTGGTACTGTCTCATGCTCTGCACAGGGCACATTCCGAAAGGCGATACTAAATATTCTCAACACTGGAGCAATGAGAGGGGAATGGATTTCTGTGGGAACAGGGCTCGTGTGGAGCTGGCCTGTTGTGCCGATATTGAGCTTGGCACCTCTGTGTGAACTTGGGACATGAGCATCGCAGGCCAGCAGCTTGTCTGTTATTGGCCTATTACAAAATTGAGTCCCGGGGCAGGGTCAGGCCTAGTGCTATTCACCTACTTCTATGCGCTACGGGGCCTTTATATGATATCTGGGACTGCAGGCTGATCACCCTAATGTGTTTTATAGCCTTGTATGGGTTTTGCCTTATTTGGAAGCGCCTAGGGGATGGGATAGATTCATCTCCATCCCAACATTACTTAAGGTTTCAATTGTAATTACCAATCACAAAGCACATATGCCATGCCTTGTACTATACATCCCTTTCAGTGATGTAGCTTGCAGACAGGGTTCCCACAAAGTACCACCAATTGCTATCTGGGGTTGAATTAATTTTTGGGTCATGTGTGTAAATACTGGAACCATTCCACGCAGATGTGGTTGTTTTTCCAAGGGTTCAGATAGGGAAGGACTTCAACTGGCTTCAGACAGCACAATCACATAGGCTCTTCAGTCTGTCTACCTGCTCCCAAAACCCCTCTTAGGTAATCTGATTCAGGTCTCGGGAAACCCTCTGCTTCGGTTTTATCTGGAAAAGGCCTTTTAAATGAGATTAACCATCAACTGCTTCCAGTAGTAGTCCCAATCTGCTACTCTCTGCGTGGATAGACTCTCTTGATTTTCTGCTTACCCATAACTATCTCTCTCTCTCCTTCCTATGTGTTTGTGTTTAAATACCCATCAAACTCCACCCATGCAGCAGAATTTGATGTATCAATGTTGGATTGGACAGCGTGTGATAGGTTGCTTTCAACTGCTGACACTTCCCAGGGGCCCCTTCTGCTTACATTCATTGGTTCATTGAATATATGTGTCATAAGGGGATGTGTTAGATATGAAGAATCAAAGTGGACTGAAATATTCATGTTTGTTATAATTCCCTGCAAGCACATGTGAGGTTACTAAGATTTAGGTATTCAAATTTGCAAGAATAGTCTGCATTTGGAAACATCCTTTCTGTTTTTGTTATTGAATGCATAATAGATTTACTAAAATATACAATGTATCCATAACTCATACATTTTAATATATCATTTTAATATTCACGTAATTTGAGTTTTCCCATTGAATCTAAATCTGGGTATGTTTTTTCTAATCCGATCAATAGTTCCAAAGTGACAACTAAAAATGTATTTCTTCTGGTCATTTTAACAGTCTTTTTTCTGGTGCACATTGTGATATCTAATGTACCTTGAATTACATGTGTTGCATGCCATTTGTAGCAACAGAACCATTTTACTTTGCTGCTTTAATGGAACAGATGGGCAGTATTCATGAGGCATTATTGCTCTGCCTCATTAGAGGTTCGGGTCTGATCAAGGCATCTGGTTCTAAGAATGCACGTCGTGATCCACCAGACACTGAACATGTTGATGATTCAATCAGTTTAAGAATTTAAACCCAGTGATTTGGCTGAATCCCAATATAAAGCTTGCATTTAGTGTATTTTTTTAAAAATAATTTGTGTTTAAGGAAACACAGATATTACATTAGCCTTTTTAATGCCTTGATCAAAGTGCATGCAACGGGGCCTGGAAATGCCTGCTTTCAAGAAAGCTAACACTTGAACAAACATACAGTTTTGGTGAACCAAATCTCACAGTTTAGGTTGACAGAATTGAAACTACATGAGACATATTTCATATTTCGGATCCCCCAGCTACAGACAGGACTCTGAGGGCACCATCCCACAGTTCAAGCATACCTTGAGGGCTTGTTTTTCTCTACTTATGGAGGTCGAAGAGTAGATACTCAGGATACCTGAGTCCCCAGATCTTGGCTAAGGTATACCCCCTTGAAAGGGGAACAACATTCTATGTCACAGAACATCCAAGTGGACACTATTCTCACTAGGGTGGTCGGAAGATCCACCATGGCCCCCGTAGAAAGCGACTAGAGAGCCTAAAGACAGGAAAGTAGCTGGAGTACTAAAGAGAGCCTGCAGAGGATCATATGTGTCCATTAGGCTACATACTCCTCTCATACAGCAGAGGCAGGACTTGGTTGAACAAAATCCCTGGCCAAAGCATTTCACGAAGGGGCTGATCCTATGCTGATTCTATATACTGTAAAGGTGCAGCTGGAGTTCATATGAGATCTTGCATATGATACTCATGGTGCTGGAGGTAGGGGTGCTGGAGGTGCTGCCGCAGCCCCATACATCTTCATGGAAGCCTACTGCTGAAAGCATTCACAGGTTCTGGAGCATCAGTTTCGTTTACTTTAGCAGAGATTAATGCAGGGGCTATGTTCATTGAAAGAAGCAGGTATCACACAATGTTGAGAACCTGTTTTTATTAACCCTCCATATGATTAGTGAAGACGGTATTCCAGACAACTCTTTGGTGTTCTGTGTCTTCTTTTGGGTCATTTAAGAGACTGGAAGTTTTAAAGATGTACATGAGGGTTTGAAAAAGCAGTACTCATTTTGTCAATCAGTTTAAGAATAAAAACCCATTGATTTGGCTTAATCCCAATATAAAACTTGCATTTAGTTTATTTTCTTTTGTTCAAGAAAACAAAGATATGCCATTAGTTTGTTTAATGCCTTGATCAAAATGCATGCAATGTTGCCTGGAAATTCCTGCTTTCAAGAAAGCTAACACGTGCACAAACATACAGCTTTGGTGAACCAATGTTCACAGCTTAGGTTCACAGAATTAAAACAACATGAGATATATTTCATATTTCGGATCATCCAGCTACGGACAGGACTGTGAGGGCACCCTCCAGCTCATTAGTGAAGGAGGTATTCCAGGCAACTCTTTGGTGTTCTGTGTCTTCTGTTGGGTCATTTATGAGACTGGTAGTTTTAATGATTTACATGAGGGTTTGAAAAAGCTGTATTAATATTGTTTTCAAACTCAAGCTTTCAATTAATTTCCATCACATCGATTGATTGATTCCACATAATTATGTTCAAAGCATTTTTGTTTTTATCTAGTTTAATGTGTGAGACTTCAGTAGCATTTTGTAAACGTGTGTCTTTCTCTGGAGCTACATTTCTTCACCCCTTTCTCTTATCCGCGTTGCCTGACATGAAGGCCTCTCACCTGCAAATCACCTGCACATCTGGGTCAGACGGCAACAAAAAACAGACAAACCAGTTTATAGCAATGTTGTGCTTCCAGCAAAAAGATGTAACATTTGTCAATTTTAAAAGTGCTGCAAAAAGTGTGAAATATCGCTAAAAAGGCACACAGTATAGTATTTTACCTATCTGCCAATTACTGTAACTAGTCTGATCACAAATCAATGTCAATTTCTGATATGCCGTGCCCACAGCACTAGTGGCCCAAAATCCCAGACACCGTTTACATGAAGGAACTCTTTTGTGGGAGATTATTTAAATTCTAAAGGCACAATAAGGACAATAGAAATAGAATTCTGTAAATTTGGTTGCGTTGTATCTAATAGCTTTAGGACACATTAAAGGACCAGCATGTAGAATGTTATGAGTGCATGGAATGTTAAATATGAAATCATCAGTTGGAAGAAGGTTGCCAAAGAAGGAGGAAGACTGTACAGCAGCACTAGAACCACTCTCTTCACCTAACCCTCTACTCTTCGCTTCTCCCCTATACTGGCACTGAAACGAATACATATGCAAATGTCAATGTTTAACTGTAACTAAGAAAAGGTCTGCAACCAGCGCCACGGTGCCTGCGGGCTGCTCTGCGCTCAACAAATGTGAATAAATAAATAAACTAGGTATACACTGATGAATAAAGGCCTTCCTAAAACAATGAGACTCAGTATACCATGTTAACACAATGAAAAACTCAGGTTGATCAATTCTGTGGGGATATTTTAATTAAAATGTTTAATTTTTGTTTTTTAGGTTCGCCCTCGAATGAGGTACTTAGAGTTTCTTAAAAAGCTGCTTCATAGATGAAAGAAAATGATTTTATTGGGTTTCTATATCCACAGGATGTTAAAAAAGACAGTACAAATAGACATATTTCTATTGTGTACTTGTGTTCATTTATCTTAAAGGTAGCGTCCAGTTTTTTCGGTTTTGCTTCAGGGTTGAAATATCCCATATTCCTCTTTTGTTCTGGTCTTTATCATTGTTTTCTCAGAATTCAGTTTGGAAATGTTTTAGGAGTTCCCGTCTGTTTTTTGGGAGATCGTCGATCAGGGAGTCCAGCGAGTTGTTAACTGATTGATTCCTTGTCTAGGACTATTCCTGATATTTGGAGCCATAAAAAGCCTACCGGTTTCAGTGGCAAAGGGGCCACATTCATCAGGGCTGGGCAGACGTTTAAGTTAGAGGTTGGTGTATCTACGTCTAGAAGGCTGGTTGGATGATACCAGAGGGTCCCACCTGCAAATGAGAGGGGGACGGGAAAAGAGGGAAGGGGACAAAAGAAGGATGGCACCATTATGATCTCAGTAGTATATTACAGCAGTGCTATCATATAGAGAGTTAATAACTAGGTCTTACCTAGTTACAGGGGTCCCCATGGATGTCCGTGTGGTTGGGGAGAATAGGTATTGTGCTTCCCAAAAGGGCATGAGACATTGGTCATGCTCTAGAACCTGGAAAAGAGGGGCGTATTTTAGGCTCTTGGCCAGCGAGGACGAACAAAGTAACAATAATTATTACCAGTAGTTAAAATCAGTGCTCAAAATGAAAGGGTCGTCTTAGAGTGACCCCCGACAAATTTCTTACAAAGGGCTCCAAAATTCCTTCCCAAAATATTTTTGGCCATACCTAAAGAAAGGGATGGGAACATGCCATTCAATGTAATGTACTAAGATATATGGGAAAAGGGTATACTTGCTCTCCCCTCATTACGTGCCAAACTCCCCTGGGGTGGAACTTCCAAAGCTGGGTAATGTGGAAAAGGGGAGGGTACAGGGAAAACACAACAGCAAAGGGAGCAGGAATATTACTCCTAAACCTGCTGGCAACCGGACATTATAGTAAATAGGTAGGTGATAGCTGAACACACGCGATGCTGGGAAACCGATGCGTGCGCGTCTATTCCGTTTTAAACTATTTCTAAAGGTTCTCGTAACTCGGGCTTACCTGCTCCGTTTACTTCGTTTAGATTGGAGTTCCAAACACAGGGGGGTGCGGCTTGCTGTAAATGATGCCGGGCCATGTGCAGTTAGTTGTGGCTGTGTGTTAGTCCAGTCGCACTTAAATGATGTGTATGCTATGCGTCCGAAAAATCTTGGAAGGGCCAGGGACATCAAGGAAGGACTATTTCCTGGACCACCCCATCTTGCATGGGTGTGTACACACGCCTAGGTAGACAAGATGAATCTAGACGGGTCTGCTAGGTTACTAACGTTAAACACAGGTTATATCTGAATATGGTGCCCCGATGCATCGGGAGAAAGTGATAAGTAGACATTATTCATGCACAAAGTGTTGAAGCCATTGTCAGAGAACGCACAAAGAAACAAAAAATCAGGGGATGCGGGAAAATCTCCTGAGTGATGATAAATTGTGAATTATGTGTGTTTGGTCCTAAATGTACCTATGTCATAAGGCATGTTGTATAACTACAAGTAGGTGCCAGTTGGTTCATCAGAGCATATTTCATAAATGACAAAGCAAACCACAAGGTTACCAATGGCATAAGTCCAAATACGTTAAGTTACATAACATCATTCAAAAAGCATACATTTCAGACATGCATAGGAACGGCCACATGCGGCCGGGATAGTTTTTTATAAGGTAGCCAGAGTCTGCCAACTGGTCGGTTCGTTTAAGCCGGACTTGTCTGTTTGTAAGCGAAAGATCCATAGTTGTTCTCTTCTGAAAAGTAAGTCGTGGATGTTTCCCCCTCGTTTTGGGACATTGACTTTTTCAATAATTGTCCATTTGAGGTCCATCGCATCATGTTAGTTTTGAACAAAATGGGTGACCATAGGGGCAGTAAGTTTCTTCATGCGGATACACGACCGATGTTCAGCCAGTCTGATTTTGATAGACCGGGTGGTCATACCCACATATCGCTTATTGCAAGGGCAGGTAATTAAATAGATAACATTCTTACTATTACAGTTTGTGAAATTTTTCTGCAGCCATGGATCGTGCCAACCAATGTTAATAGATGTAGTTCTGGTAGTTCCTGTGCATGCACTGCAGGACCCACATGGTGCATGTCCTGTGGGTTTTTCCTGATTCCATAGGGTGTTGAAAATGGATTCCCTTGGTTCTCTATAAGTGTGAATTAGAGAGTCTCGAAGGTTTTTCCCTCGCTTAATTGCAAATCTGGGTTTTTCAAGATTTGACTCACCCACATTCAGGAGTGGCCACAATTTCATCACTTCTTTTTTAATTTTGTTGGTTAATGGTGAGAAACTGAAGATCGCAGTAATTTTCTCTTCTTGTTCTTTTTCTCTAGAAATGAGTGTGTTGTTCCAAGGTGGTGTCTCGCAGGATGTTTTTTGCTCTTTTTCTAGCTCTCTTTATGGTGCATTTAGGGTTCTTCAAACATTTTCCATAGTTCCAGCACAGCAAGACATTTCTCTAGCTTTTTGCTGGTATATGTGGCATATACCACATAATCATCTATTACCTCTCCCAATTAAAAACTACCACTGTAAAGGAGATCCCTGTTCCGCTGTAATTATTGAAGAATGCTCCCCCTGCTTATTACAGCCTTTACTAAATTCGTCAATTTGTCTTTTGAAAAAAAATGCGTCCCACTTGATATCAAAGGTTCATGGATCACTCCTTTATTAAAAAAGCCCAATTTTTGCCCGATGAATCCCACCAACTATCGACCTATTTCAAAAACTCCATTTTTGCTGAAGATCTTAGACAGGGTGGCCTATAATCAGATTTCTCAGCATCTCTGTTCCTTTGAGAGTCTATTAAAATTTCAATCAGGTTTCCCTCCTAATTATGGAACGGAAATGCCTCTCTTAGCCCTTAATCCTCAGTTGTTACAAGCCATGGATGGTGGCCAAACCTCACTACTCATGATTTTAGACCCTTCGCCAGCATTTGACCTGGTGGATCATTCCATTCTGTCCACCAGGTTAAGGGACACGCACACTTTTTCGTGCAAGCAACTCAGTGGGTGATGTGTTTCCTGAGTGGCAGACAGGTTAGAGTCGCGAGGGAGCTAGTTGAAGCAGAACCAACACCTTTGCTCTACGGGGTCCCGCAGGGAGCATGCATGTCACCATGCTTTTATAACATCTTTCTGGTCCCCTTTTTCCAGATGTTGGAACAAGAGGGGACCTCATTTGCCTATTATGCAGATGATTCGCAATGTGTTATCCCTTTAACGGGATCCCATGAGGCGGATGAATGGAACACCAACAAAATATATTAAAATTATACAAAGGTGGATGGTCCTGAATGGATTGGCACTGAATAGTGCAAAGACAGAACTTATGATTGTTGGCTCTGACTCCAAACTATCTAAAGTTCATCAGCCATACAACAGTTTTGTTATAGATGATTGTAATATTAAGGGTTAAAAAAAGTAAAGATCCTAGGTGTTGTTTTGGATAAAAACCTTAATATGAATGCGCAAATTAGCAGCCTGGTTTCATCATCATCTTATTATATTAAACTGTTACGCCAACTTCGTCCACTGATCTCAGAAGGAAACTCAGAAACGCTAGTGAGAGCGATTATTGGCTCAAAGCTAGACTATTACTGCAGTCTTCTAGCTGGGTCATCTAAAACTGATTTTCATCACCTCCAAGTGATTCAGAATGGAGTTGTAAGAGTCGTGAAAAGATTGAATCCCAGAATTACCCAGAAATGCTTGGCGGGGCATATGTCTTTGTATCTCATGGAAGGTGTAGAAAAAATGCAGTCTTAGATCCTTAAGATATGACAACTCTAACCTCCTGAAAACATTATGCTGTAAAAGTGCACAGTGGAGATTTCTTCATAGCAGTACCAGGGGCCTAGAATCTCTTGCCCCCGGAGCTAAGAGTTATTGAGTCAACCAAAGTGTTTAAGAAAAACCTAAAGACCTTTTTATTTTGTTAAACAATCTGTATGTTCGAGCATAGTTCTTGATGACTCTGTGTCTATAACACCTTTTTATGCCATGTGTCTACAGGTCTTGTGCCCTTAAGCCTATGGGTACCGCGAGCGCTCTATAAATTAAATAACATAACATAACATAACATAACATAACATAATATTCTTCCCTTTCTTTGTTATGCTGCCCATTGCAGTGCTTCGCAGGTCAGCAGTTGCAGGTTTCTGCTCTTTCCCCTTTTTCTTTCTTTCTTTCTTTTTTTTAAAAAGTACTGTGAAGAGGAAGCTGAGTGACTAGGAAGACTAGTCACACAAGCCTTTGTGGTTGTCATTGTCGTCTACACGAGCCCCTGAGCAGTGCTGCAGGATTGTTTGTATATGTAACTGGAGGGACAGCCCTAATATCGGGCAGGAACTAATGGGCTGAGAAAACAGAATATATATACAATGATTGTTCCTGTCCTCTCTAATTCCATACTGCGATATTTTAAAGCAGTGTATGATTTAAACCTTCCGAGAAGGACCATGCAATAGTGTAGAATCCTAAACACATGGTGGTGAAACAACCATTAACAATATTTGTTTTTTTATGGTAGCCTCTTTATTGTTTTCGTGGCTAGTATTTTTAATTATATTCTTAAAACAAGAACAAAACAAGTGTTCAGATAAAACAAGGTAGTACAGGGGGTCACCTTGGTTTTTGCTTGACACAACTTAGTCAGTTACAGATCGACAACTGTGCATGTGTAAAAAGGTAAATACAAAGACAAAAGGACAAACTTGAAAACAAGTGCAGTTCTCTGGGGGTGAACACAGTATTGCTTCATAAAGGTCCACCATTCCATGGGTTCAAAGCTGTAACATATTGGATTCAATTACTGTTTTTCTCAATACATTCAAACAGAATAATAATTTTAGAAAAGCACAGAATTCAAACAATTATATTTGCTCATATAACCGTGGTTAGAAAATCAGGATGTCTAGAGAGACTGGTCCATTAAAGAGTGGAGGAGATTTAGTGTGGTCCTGAAAAAGGTGGTCTGCAAACAATTTCCACAAGGATCACTGACGTTTCGATTGTTTATATTCACAATCTTCTTCTGGGGCCTTATATATGTAGGTCTCCCTTTCCTAGGAGCTGACTGGAACCTTCTGTGGTTCCCCGGTTCTGTGGAGGTGGTGATATGTGGGCTGTGCAGAAATGTCACAGTCTGTGCGGGCTGGACATGTGGTTCAACCCATGGCCTGGGGGTATGAGTCCATTGAGGCGGCCCTGTATCAGTTTGGGTTTAGCATGCGGCTCGAGCGACTCCTCCGTGTGCTGGTAGTCCAAAGAGGATTGTTTGTACGCACCCGTGTTTCGCTATTGCTCCAGTGTCCCCGAACAATTCAAGGGCTAAACCTTTTCACGCCAAAGTAATTTTTGATTATTGAATGAAGATGCCCTTCTTCTTTTTCCCCACACAAAATGGCCGCTGTGTGACCCCCCCACATGGTCTGGTCCTTTCTTTATTTCAATTGCCTCTTCCAAAATGTCTGCCATGTTTTGGCCATGTTTTATGGGGCTTTCCTCTAATTGATGTCATATGTGACTGCACAGTTATTAGCAGTGCTGTGGTACTCTTTGTACCGGCATTCCCGCTTCCTTGTTCAACGAGGTCGGTTATTGGCCCCGCTTGGCAGATGGCTTGGTGGGCCGGTGGCTTGAAGGGCGGGGGTGGATGCACTTACCCATGCCTCGCCCTCTCCTCTTTTCCTGCTGCCGTTGCTGCTCTCTGGCACCCTTTTAAGCACATGTGGAGGTCACCGTTACTCTCCCTGCTCCGGCAAGAGGAATGAACACGTAGAGGACGCGGGTTTGATGAAGGACGAACGACCCGCTGCTTCACTCCTTTGCTTGATATTAACCCTTCCTCCAGGACCGGCGGTTCTGCCTGCTTCATCCACACTCATGCGCCTTGCTGTTGGTCCGCATCTCCGGTAAGTATTGATAGCTGATAAATTGTTGGGTTCACTTGCTCCTACAAAGCTGATCCTGCTGCAGGGGGAGCAGATGTGCAAAGAGGCTGCTCCCCCTGCACAGGTACCCTATATAGGAGCCGTAGTATATGCTCCCACTTCCTTTTCCTGCCTGAGCCTCCCTACGAAGGCAGCAGGTGGGGTGGGGGGTCTCGGCCCCTCCACCCTGTCATGCCTTGGTGCGGCGCCATCTGCTTCAGGAAGGAGAGCAGGGAATGCTAACCTAACACAGCTGTTACTGAATGTTTTTGCAGTCACAGAGTCCACTGATAATTTAGCATCTGCTCAGACCATGCCTGCAGTCCTTGATCGCAGTGATAGCACGGCACGGGATGCTTCAAGAGTGAGAGCTATGCAGCAATTGACCTCACACTGGGGCGCTTATCAGTGGCACCTTTCAGCGATAGCTCAGCCCCTTTTAACATCAATGCCGCTATCAAATATTTCTGACATATTCGTTAACGCCGAGAAACTGCGAGACGCAGCTCACACTTAGAAAAAAACATTGTTTTTCGCAAAGGCTCTTCTACTCAGAATGCAAAGTTGGCCTTTGCTGTTATTTCAAAGATCTGGCATATGAAACATACCTTCACATGACTCGTGTATTTTCGGTGGGTGGAGGTTCTCCTGCTCCAACATACATGCCCAACACACGTCAAAGGATTCCCATAAAAAAGTCAGCTGTATGATTATGATGATGATTATGATTAACTTAGTTAACTAAACAGTGTCCAAAACACATATGCAGCTATCTCTTGCTCCCTTATCGAGCTCAGGATACAATTCCAATATATGCTTGTTTCAGCTAGCCTTGGAATTCCCTTCCTCAAGTCCAAAATACACTTGTTCCTGACTTACAATGTTCCCATAATTTCACAAAGTTCCATGAGAGCTCAGGGTTCCCTTCCCCAAGCTTAATGCACTTGCTCACAATAGTCAATTGGTTCACAATACTCAACAGGAGCGCTGGGTTCAAAGGCACTTCTCCTCAAGGTTCAATTGTTACAATGTTCAACAGGAGCTCAAGGTTCCCTTCCCCAAGCTCAAAATCACTTCTCCTGAAGGTTCAATTATCACAATGTTCAACAGGAGCTCAGGGTTCCCTTCCCCAAGCTCAAAAGTATTTATTTCTTAAAGTGCAGCGATTATGTCTTCCTTTAACAGGTTGGTTGGAACTCCCCGGTCTCGGCGCAGTTGACAAACCGCACAGTGTCAACTACAGATTGCGCAACCAGTTGTAGTTTCTTAATTGGTTCCTTAATGGGTTCTTACTGGATTTCTTATTTGGCTTCTTTCTTACCCAAGCTTTTTGTCCAAATATTCACTAGTAGGTGACTTGCTTTCTTTTTCAGCCCTTTTCATATATTTGATTTTGTCGGCTCCCACTAGTAGCCTCTTCCTTCTTTTAATGGGTTTTCCAGATTGAGCTTTTGCTCACCCTTCACTGCTCCCCCTCTTCTGCTGTTTTCTTACAACTCTCTATTGAGTTCTTCCTTGTAATACTTTCATTTCACATTCACTTGTTCAGAGATAAGATATGATATGATATGATATTTTATTTGTATCGCGCTTGTACACAGGTGTTTCAGAGCGCGATTAGGCAAAGGAGGGGAAACAACGGAGAACACAAAAACAACAATCTTACTAGGCCCAGTGACAGACCTTCATACGCGTATGATTTCCTTATGCGTGACTACTCTGTTACCTAGTTTCCAGATGGTCCATTGCTGACATCACATTCGCTTATTCTCTCATTGTTTCTAGATCAGAGTCTTTTGACAACTTGCCGGCTGCATATGACCACTCCGAGACAATGGGCTTCATTACACGGTAGGAGGTAACCATGCCGCTATTAGCGGCATGGCTACTCCCTTACCGCATACTGGGTACGGGTAGGCGGTATGGGGACTTACCAGGTCACTCTGACCCTGGAGGACCCGGTAAGTCCCCATGCCAAATACCATTCCCCATTCCCATTCAAGCCCCCATAGGGCTCAATGGGAATGGGGAAGGAGCTAATATCGGTACTGCAATTTGCGGTATCGTTATTAGCTCTGAAGTCCCTTAGCGGGTCCCGTCCTTAACGCCTGGTCAGACCAGGCGTTAAGGATGGGACCCGCTGAGGGACCACATAGTAGGGCGCATAGGGATCCCGCACCGGTGACCCTACCAGTACCGGTAATCCCTTAGCGCCTACCGTGTAATGAGGCCCAATGTATTTTAACAGCTTTCATCAACAACTTTCATTCGCTCGCGTACTGGGCTTCTTGCATTTACCAGAAACTCACTGGTGGTGCTGCTGGATATCATGGCTTATCCGCTCACACGGCTTCCTACACCTTAAGTCAGGGTCTCACCTCCTGCCCCTCAGACACTCATGGGTCGGCTTCCTTGCCCAGGAGAATGAGCACTGCTCTGCCACAATGAAGGGACCGAAACCTGCCACACGGTTCCCTTCTTCCGACCTCGTAGACTCCCTGGAGACATGGCTCTATCGCCACACTTCTGAAAACTGCTTTACTCTGTAACTTTTCAGCATCTCTGTGCTCTGCTCTCCACCAGCCCATCACTGGCTGGACTGGACTTCCTGCTGCTCTCTCCTCACCGACCTCCTACTGTGTGCTCCACCTTTTATACACCTGAATCCTGTCAAGAGGTTTCAGGTGTGAGTCCTTGTCCTCTGTTTCCTGGCCATAGTTAATACAATGAATGGGACATGCCTGACCTTCATTTCTGAATTGCTCCAGTTCCCTCTTCTTCATCCCAGTACTAGAGTGCTGTTTTCTATGGGAAGTGTGCATTCCTCTTCGAGGCCTCTTCTTCTTCTCAGTACTTTGTGGGCCTCATGGGGTACAATAGGACATGAGCTGAAATAGCCCATGAAGGCTGAGTGAAGGGAGGGTAAGTCAGTTTTAGGAAAGGGGGATACCATGTCTTGCCCATAGGAGGACTCCTCTTCTTAGAATTTGGTGGGAGTGGAGGGAAAGTGATGGAATGGGATTTACAGTAGGAAGTGTATGTCCCTCATGATTGTTCTCCCTTCCTTCCACACCCAGAATGGTTTCTGTGATTGGGGGTAGCTATTATTCCTGGCTGTTTTCTTCTTGCCCTAGCATTTGAATATTGTTTGTGATAGGAAGGTGATATTACTCAACTTTGCCTGTTTCTGACCCCTGCACTTTGTAAGAGTGAAGGAGGGAAGGGGGCACAGACTTGTAAAGTGAGGTAGGTCGTCATCCTGACGTAGGGAATACCACGTCTCACCCATGGGCATTCTCCACCCAACCCCCAGGGATCTTCCACTCAGGTGATCCTGCCTCGTGGATCCACCCTTGGGGGTCAAGATCTGGTATCCTCGCCTCTCTCTAGGCTACACCAGACGAGGTTCTAAGAGGGGTAAATGTGAGAATGCCCTCAGTTTTCTCACACTACCAAGATGCAATATATCCCCATTGTGAGGAGCAACCACCACGACAAACTGGGCAGCTATACTGCTGAGACAGAGTGCCACTATTTTCTGGCAGCACCACCATACATTTAATAGTAAAGAATGGTTACTTAGCATGGTTGAAATGCTTTAAACTTGCAATTAGGCAAACATATTAGTAATAAATACTTTTAAAGGAACAGTACCAGCATTTCTCAGTACGACCTGTATGTAATTTTTCATCGAGTCAGTACATACGCATCTCTTCCTCTTCATGAACAGGCATGATGACCTTCTGCAGGAAGTGTGAGAACTTGGATTTCTATAGGAGACATCCTGCATAGTGGGTTCAATCCAGCACCTTTCATGGCTTTTCCATTCCTTATGAATTTGTGATGGAGTATGTGCTAGGGCTTAGAGCTCAAGCATTGCCAGTCACAAATTAGGCACGTTTACATGTTATTAAACTGCTAAAGTTCTGCGGACAACAGCCTGGTGTGAAGTATATCTCATTCAGTTAATTCTCCCAAAGAAGAGATCTAGGCTAAACCTGTAGAGTTTGCTGTGTGGACTTATCTGCTGCAAAAATAGGTGTTAAAAAAGTAGAACATGGGTTTGAATCGCAGCTGGATTGACTTAACTTTCCATTTATCGACTGAACTGCCAGATCTATAATGCGGCATGGCCACGCTTCTCTGACAATCGATTGTACTTTTAATGGAACACTATGGTACTTTTCAACCGGACTACAATACTTGCAAGGGATTGCAACGTATGTCTCATCAAAATGTTTGTACTTTAAATCAGACATTACTGACACTTATTAGTATGGCTGCAATACTCTTCACACGACATTAGGGCGGTACAGCTCATGGAGTCAGGACATAACACTATATCCCATTGGTCCCCATTCCAGAATGGAAAACATCACTTTCTACATTTGCTTCCACCTGGCAATGGCTGCTTGAGCCCAGACTGACCAGTGTCAGTATCTGCAGGATATGTTGCCTAATCCAACTATCTTGTTCTTCTGTTTTTTAGTTTTTTTTAAAACACTTTAATATTTTAATAACACATGCAGTGCAATGGCAGCATTATGGTAAATGTATAGCGGGAGACTTGCTAAAAACCAAGTCAAACAGCCGCTCTCTGTTGCACCCAATCTGGGTAGTGAAATTATAAAGTTCTTCAAAGCTGTATATGTTTGGTAGAAATTGCAGTTATTCAAAATTAGGTGAACAGGTTACTGAAAGGAAAGAGTCTTCGTTGTTTTACAACATGATTTTTATTAAAAAAATCTCAAGGAACATCACTAATAAACTGTTAGTGAGGAAGCGGCTGACACATCTTTTGTACAAAGCAGACTTAACAAGCCAATGCATTTTGGAGAACCTTCTCCTTCATCAGGGCTAGTCTGTGGTGTAGAATATGAATAAATTACATCCATGTATTTTGTCGTAAATCAACATAATAGATAAAGTATACAAACATAACAACACAAATATAATAAAATACAACATACCGTTTGTGGATGGTTTCAAAGGTGAATGGCAGCACACAAAAAAAGAAAGAAAAGGAAAAGCCAAGTTGAGAGGGGCAATATTATAAATAGTATCACATCTGTTACCTGTATGATGTGAGCAGCCCAGACTAAAAGTGATGCAGAGTAATATCCGCACCGAAATAATGTACAGCGTTCCAAATGGCCGCCCGGTGTACTACACGTCAGAATGATCGTGACGTTCTGTGAGAAAAATAAGGAATATTGGATCATTGATAGAATGAGGAGGCATTGTCAGGTAACGGGAGCAATGGAGTGTACCTGGTAATACACGGAGGTCTGAGAGACAGCTCTTCGCAGGCGCGTGAATGCGGCGGGCGGCTGCAGTGTTTAAACCGTTGCCAAGGCTGCTTATAAATAGCACGTGACCGCATTGCGCTCGAAAAGTAGCGCGATGCACAGGCAGAACACTGCTAAAGGCTAAAGCAGGTGGCTAGGCCGACACAGAATTAAATGCACTAAAAGCTGGAAACTGAAGCAGATTCATGGTGAACCAACACATGACCAGCCAGGCGCGAAGAAGTACCATCGCCTGATGTCGTCCAGGACCCGAGGATGCCATAACTTTTCCCGATAAGAGACTACAGTTTCGAGGCCATCCTTAGCCAACTAATTGACACGTCGCCCTAAAACACTGATTGATGGAAGGGAGGCAGGGTGAAACTTGGGACACCAGGCACAGGGGTGTCCATTCTGCATGCTGCTAATTAAAAGTGGAAATGTATGTGTAGGGGTGTAACCTGCCCAATCACAATGGACCAAGTTATCTTAAGTCCTATAGATATTGTAACCAATAGGACGTCGTAGTTGTAGTGACGTCTATCACGCGTGATGTCGAGAAATGGGCGTAGATGCCCACCCAATCCGCATGCCCTATTATCATATACAGATATAAAACCTATACTTAAGTTACCTTTCCTAACCAATTATATTGCATGTCGAGTTTTATAAAGTTAGACGTCAATGATGACGAACATTGCCTATAAGAATCTCTGTTCAATTGAAGTTTGAGGAAGTCAGAGCGAGACCGGTGATCGCACTACAGCTGATTCCAATTTGTTTCCCTGTTTGATGTATGTATCATTAAACAGACTTCCCTTTTGCCAAACTACTGAGTCCTCGTTATTGAGTCGTGTCGAAGTAAGTGAATCCTGCACCCCCTGTCCTCACATGGTGCAGCTATCTTGTCTTACAAGTTCTAGAGGGTGAGTGCTGACCAATGGGTCCATCAGCGAATCCTTCTCCTCGTGAACACTTGGTAGCAGAGGATGGTTACTGCCATCGATTATAGATTATCGATTGATATAGTCATAAGACACCCTTAGACCGACGACACAAAGTAACTCTGGGCCTTCGGTAAAATCACAAGTCCTTTCGCCATTCCAGCTGAGTAGACTGAGAAGCTTCCCGTGGACAATAATAGAGTAAAAATTTCAAAAATTCTGCAGTGGGTCTGAAGGAACCCGCCTTTCCAAGCATAACCCTTCTCATTTCCACGGGCAGCGGATCGGACGAAAACCTTATAAGCAGGAAGAGGAAGGGGCGGTGATCCCGAAGTTCGAGAGAGGAAACGATGCGATCAGTGAGTGAAGCAATAAAACTCGTTACTTTGGCAAATGTCGTGTAGGCATTAGAGCCGGGAAAGGAAAGGTAACGGAGGGTGGTGGAGAAACAATAAAATAGTTAGAAGTAGAGAAGACTGTATATATATATAGGGGGTAATGACTCGAGCATAAGAAATAAAACGTAATGAATATCAGGGGGCACCTGAAGTAAAAACGTAAGGAATATCAGGGGGGTTCCTGAAGTAAAAATGTAAGAAATATCAGGGGGGCACCTGAAGTAAAAACGTAAGGAATATCAGGGGGGCACCTGAAGTAAAAACGTAAGGAATATCAGGGATGCACCTGAGCAAAAATGTGAAGATTTTCCTTATTCCTGCACTTTAAAGAGTGGTCAGAAGGAACGTGAACCCAGAGCCCACAGTGGGGGGGACAATTTAGGCTACGATGACGTATAAAGACGTCATAAAGGGGGTTTGTTTAAATCCCATGACTGGGTATTAATTAGAAGGCAGGTATATGTATGACCAGCTGGTGTCTGTCTAGTCTGTCAAATGTCTGTCATATGTGTTCTGTTGTATGTCGAATGTAAAATAATTGTATTGGTGATTGTTTAAAATGCATTTTGGATTTACGCGATTCTGTAACTGAGAGGGAATCGCCACTGAATTGATGAGTTTTGAGTAAATTGTTGGTATAAAATTTGGCGGGAAAAGATTGGATTGGAGCTTGCGTATTGGGTGCTCGCTCATACTATTAAAGAGTAAAAGAACTATGTAATTATTTTTGGTGATGAAATTAAGAATGGAAGAAGTTACCCCGACGTGCATTTATGCAAGCAACTGCCCAAGCATGCAACAAAGCTGAAGAAATATAGCCAGGAGTGGGTTAAGGGCACCGCAAATAAGATGTTTATGCCGTGGCCCCAGAACGGGTCACTCTCTAAGGCTGTTTTACAGCACATGACCATCTTCCTACATGCCACATGGCATGTGGGTTTAGGGTAACTACAATCCTGTAATTGCGAATGCTAACCCGCTACTTCCTTTCTGCTTCTTTCCCTCTGTCGAGAGAGAGATGTACTACTCTGTGCCTGATCCTTTCCTTCATCTCCGCGTCTCTCCTTGTCCCTCGGGACTACGGAGGCAAGATTACTTTCCTGCCCTTTTTCTTTGATGTTGTCACCACTGCATGCAGGAGACTCATATGCCGGGTTGCTGTACCCCATGGCTGCCTTAAGTTCTCTTAGCGGGTAAAGACCCTCTGACTTACTTTCTTCGTCTTACCCCCCTCTGTACATACATTTAATATCCATTCTGTGGGTGGTTCTTCCACCTTTGTCAGCATTCGTAAAGGACGAGTGGATGGGAGGTCAGATATTGCTAAAACTTGATGGTAAAGGGAGTGATGACATAAGACCGAGGGAATGGTCTGATGAGGTGCTGAGAAAGGAAAAGGAGAAAGAAAAGGATATGAGAGACGAGAGGATAAGAAAGAGGAATAGGTTGAGGCGAGAACAACTATATAGCGAAGAGCAAGGAGTACCGCTCAGTCGCACACAATGCGCAGCCTATGAGAAGTACAGGCAGAATATGCTAAAGTTAGAGGAAGAAAGGAGAGTGCACGAAAGGAAAGTAAAGAAGCAAGAAGACGAGGAAAGTAGACGGGCAAAGGAATGTAGAAATGAACGGATGAGGGAAGTAGATAAGGCTAGAGAAGAGGCAAAGAAGCGAAAGGAAATAGATAAGGAAGCGGAACGTAAGTACAGACAGAGGGCACAAGATTTAGAATATGTACAACGGGAAGTTAAAAAACCCAATCTTGTTGTAGAATGGGAAGACATAGAAGAATTCTTTCCTGTAAGCGATGCGGTACCAAGTACAAGCGGGACAAATATTGAAGATGACTTCAACACCATAAGCATCGGGGAAACGATTGATAAAATTTATGATGAGATGGGGCTGGAACTAATTTCCCAAGGGGGAAGGGAGGATGAGCGCTTAGAGAGCACTCAGCTATATGACACTGAGGATGTCACCCGAAGTAGTGGGAGCAGGGGACTGTCCCTAGACAGGCTAGAGATTGGGCAGAACGAAGAAGATGCAAGAAGTTGCATAAACTGGGAGTATTCAGGGTCTGACTCTGGTGGGGAAACGGAGGAAGTGGCATACGACGAAGGGAGACAGTGTGAAAAACGGCTCCCAAGGGACCGAGAGGTACGATGGTCAGATGCTAGCGGGTCTGCAAGTAGGACACCGAAGTACGCTGGACAATCCAGCCGACATGAAGAAACACCCCACGGTCAGAGGGGGGCGTCGGCGCCTGCCTATGCAGACAGGTTAAGGGCATTGCCAGGCAGACGGCAAGGCAGAAACGTAACCCCCGCGGTAGACCGGAGAACTATGGGGAAAGAGAGGGAGGATTGTGCTTTCCAATTCCCGTTGATAGAAAAGGGGGGAGCAAGACCACAATATATTCCATGGCCACACATGGACCGAGAGAACCTTAAAAATAAACTTCCAATGTTGACATTGGGAGTCGGAAAGTGGATACATGAGTTAGAGAAAATGACAGGGCTGTCACCTTAGCTATAGGAGACATAAAGGCCCTCCTAATCGCCATACTGGGTGAAAGAGCCGATGATGTATGGAAACGGGCAGGCTACCCTAGGGTAACCCTAACTGACACCTCCCATGATGGAGCGCCATTTAATAACTGTAGAGCAGCAGTGTGGAAAGTGCTGCGCACGCTATATCCAGACAAGTGTGATATGGGAGCGATAATGTCTCGAAAAATGAAAGATTCAGAGGACCCGTTGCTTTATATCCAGAATTTTCAAGACGCGTGGGTGCTCGAAACACATGAATCTTGGCCGAAATACAATTGACAATCGTGCACTATTGTAGATTACTACAGGAAAAGAATCGGAAAAAGGAGGCAACGCGTAAGGGGGTGGAGGCAAAGCTGGTGCAAAGGAAGCTCTCGAAGTATGCTCTCGAGGCTCACCAGCCCGGTCAAACCAAGCATACAGCAAGCGACTAACCCCATGCAAAATAATCAAGGTAGCACAGGATTTTACCCGAGGGGAAGAGGGTTTGGAAATAGAGGATGGCAGGGAGGGTTTCGAGGTAACCAAGGAGGGTTTCAGAATGTTCAAGGTGGCTTCCAGAACACACAGATGGGCAATCCAACTATGCCAGATGGACAGATGGCACGACCACCGCCAGTATGTTTGCTGTGTGGAATGACTGGACACGTGGCGTGCATGTGCAGAAGTCATGGCATGTGGCAAAATAACCAAGGGATGGGGGCAGGCATGGCAAATCACACAGCGCAGCAGCAGGCCGTAGGCTTGCAGCAAGGTGCACAGCAAGTGGTTCAACCACCGAATATGGGGAATATGCCACAAGGACAACCCCAGCAGGCACTGCCGCAGATAGTGACACCAGACCCTAATAGGGAACCTAGGGTGAATGTCACCATAGGGGGTAAAGAATATTCCTTCCTAGTTGACACGGGTGTAACGCGTTCATGCATACGAGAAGGCAAATTTTCCTTGTCCGGCGAGGCCATAGATACCCAGAGTTTCACTGGAGCTCATAGTAGAGTTCCCTTTACAGATGCACTCCCAGTCTCAGTGGGAGAGCGTGAAATTAATGTGCCTCTATTATATTCACGCCAGACCCCAGTAAATATTCTGGGTCGGGACCTGATGACTAAACTAAACATGACCATCTCGTTTACTGAGGATGGTATAGTATGCTCCACCCCAGGAATGCATTATTGAAACGTGTGTGAAATGATCAGAGCATACTCAGGACGTATAGCTATGAGAGCTATACCGTTAGAACCAGAAGCATATGGCGTGCAGGTGCTTATGGCGGGACTGCCAGGCCTCGCAGATAAATCTATGAGGACACCTGATGAGTTTCTATTCAGGCCAAGAATACCCATGCATGAAGAGGAGGGACAAGTATTTCCCTTGGTAAAACAATCTGCTGCAGTGCGAGGAAAAGTGGTATTGGTTGAAGGATGTGACGATGAAGGCAGACAATGGTGTGCGATCATTGCCATTGAGGAAGGGTATCGAGTGACTGACGTCATGGATGACGATCTGTTCGAAGAACACCCTGACCTAGAAGAGACAAGGGTGGAGGTGAGTGTCATATTTTGGGTCAAAATGATCAAACAAGAGGTGCCACAGAGAATGATGTTGGCACTGGTACGCCCAGAATACTTTGAGGACGACATGGCCCAAGTGCCTGCCGCAGTATGGACTACAGGGCCCTATGATATAGGTCTCCTGAAAGGGGCGGGTGAAGTGAAAATCAAACTGAAACCAGGAGCAATTTTACCACAAGCGTGACAATATCCCATGTCCAGAGAGGTAGATGAAGGAATAGCGAAGACAATCTCCGCCATGAAGGAGCAGGGTATCCTGGTGACATCAGAATCACCTTGCAACACAGTGATTTACCCTGTCAAAAAATCAAAAGGAGGGTCTTGGCGTTTAATCCAAGATTTACGAGCATTAAACGATATAGTTGAAGCCAAATTCCCTCTAGTCCCTAATCCATCCACAATTCTGTGCAACATACCCACTGAGTCAAAATATTTCACGGTGATCGATATGAAAAATGCATTCTTCTCAATCCCGTTACACCGTGACTCTCAAGACCTGACGTCATTTACTTTCAGACAAATGCACCTGAAAAGTACGAGGTTGCCACAGGGGTACTGTGAGTCTCCATCCATTTTCAATAGAGTCCTGCAGATGGACCTAAGCAATATTGCTGTGGACAGTGTTGTTTTGCAGTATGTAGATGACATTCTGATCTGCAGCACCACTGAAGAGTAATGCAGGCATGACTCTATGCAGCTATTGACTAAACTGGCTGAGAAGGGATACAAGGTTGATAAGGAGAAGTTGCAGTACTGTCAGCTAGAAGTGTTATAAATAGGCCAACTGATCTCTCATGAAGGGAAAAAGGTAACCCCAGAAAGGGCTGAAGCTATCATGAACACGGCCAAGCCGAAAACAATAAAACAGATGCAAAGCTTTTTAGGCCTGTGCAATTATGTCAGAGCGTGGGTCTTTGACTACAGCTCTTACACCAAGCCCTTGCTTCAGGCCCTAAAAAGGCCCAGACAACAAGGGAACATATCAAGTGGAATGAAGCAATGGAGAAAGGGTTTACAGAACTCAAAGGGGCAATTTGCAAGGCCCCAGTTCTCAGGATCCCTATCTATGCAGAGGAATCCTACTTGTTCTCACATACCAATGGCAGCTTTATGACGGCAGTGCTCGCACAGCGAACCTCGCTGGGGTACAATCCCCTAGCATATTACAGCGGGAATCTGGACCCAGTCATGAAGGGCCACTTCCCATGCGAACAAAACCTAGCTGCTGCCGCATTCGCTATCAAAAAGGCATCGTCCATTGTGATGGGATGTTCCATGACATTGTATGTTGAGCACTCACTGTTTGCCATACTAGAGAAGCCAAAGGGCACACTGACATCTCAAAGAGCATCCGCCTATGAGGTGATTATCTCCAACCCATCGATCAAAATAGTGCGATGTAAAACTGTGAACCCTGCTACATTCATAGCTGAACCAGTCACAGAGGGAGAACCTATACACGACTGTGCGAACTATGAGGAATTCTATGATGAGATCCCCAGGGTAATTGCCGGATCTTCAAGAATCGACCAAGAAGACGGACAAAGGTATACAGGCGTTGCCGTGATAAAGCACCTAGCGAATGGGGAGTTTCGAGTACTCGTTAGTGCATGAATACCATCTCACTATTCTGCGCAAGCTGCAGAACTGCTGGCACTGATACTCGCCATTGATAATCATGCAGACCAGGAAGTAACTGTGTACAGTGACTGAGCCTATATGACGTCCACAGTACATGCAGGACTAGTGCGATGGAAAAGAAGGGGCTACCTCCGAGCAGACGTCACGCCAGTACAACATGCAGCCTTATTGGACAGGCTGATAAAAGCACTACAGCTCCCAGTGGGCATAGCGGTCGTGAAATGCGCCGCTCATACCAAGGGGACAGATTTCGTATCATGCGGAAATCATGAAGCGGACACGGAAGCCAAGCACATGGCATCCAAAACTGAAACAATTATGGACGTGGAGGTGGCACGTAGCCATGAACGAATGATGGTAGCGTGAGCCACACCGGAGGCCTATAGCAATATGGGGCAGACCCAGCTAATGGAGCTGCAAGGGGAGGCACCACAAGAGGAGAAGAATTTATGGAAGCATCGAGGGTGTTCTTTAAACCCCTCTGACGGGCTGTGGAGGCAAGACAGCACTGGTAAATCAGTAATGCCTGTCGCCCTCCTGAAGGTAGCATTAGAACAACTGCACTACCCCATCCACATGACAAAAGAAAATCTTGCTGCAACGCTCGTAATAGACTGGTTCATGCCGAATTTAGCAGAGCATGTTGCATTTTTTATGGTGAACTGCATTATCTGCCAGCAATTCACTGCTGGGCACACATTAAAAGTAGTGAGAGGAATCATTCCCAGACCAAATGGACCATTCCAGGACTTACATATCCACTATGTCGACATGACTTAAGTGTGCAACGGGTACAGGTATTTAATTGTGATGGTGTGTCCCTTCTCTAGATGGATAGAAGCAGGCCCCTGTACACACCCCGACGCTGCCTGTGCTGCTAAATTCCTGGTGAGGGAAGTGTTCCCTAGATGGGGGTGTGCGAGGTAATGAGATCAGATAATAGGCCCACTTTGTAAATTCAGTGTTAGAACAGATTAGTTCATTGCTTGGTATGAAGCACAAGTTCTCATTGGCGTATCATCCAGAGGGGAATGGGATATGTGAACGGATCAACGGCTTGCTTAAAGAGAGGATATCCAAGTTAAAAAAGGGATGGCTGCACTGCCTACCACTGGCATTGTATGCACTTCGGAACCAACCAGGCTCCGACCATCACCTCACGCCGCACGAGATAGTTACAGGCAGAAGGATGAGGACCCCTCTTACTCCCAGAGATAAAGCTAGTTGTGATGTCCAGCCGACTAGGGAGGTTCTGGGAACAGAGATGCAAAAGTACCTGAACTGTTTGACATCTAGTACCTCTGTCATTTCAGGCCAACTGTAGCGACGGCGAAAAGGGGGTGGCGCAGCACAAAAACGCAGCAGGAAGTGCTGAAGCAGACACTGAACAAGGTGTACATGCGCCCCTCGTCTTCCCTCGTGACAGCGTTTTGGTGAAGAACTTCACCAGGAAAAGGTGGGATGAGCCAAGATTTAATGGCCCATTCATTGTAAAAGACTGCACCCCCTCCGCTGTCAAGCTCCAGGGCAGAAGGGCATGGGTCTTCCTAAATGACATTAAACCCTACATAGGAGGGAGCCCTCCTGCTGCATCTAACTGCAAAGAAGCAACAGACAACAGGGAAGAACCTCAGCACGTGCAGACAAGATCCATGGCGAGGAAGAAGGACGCATGAGCAGAAAACCAAGACAAAGAAGCCGAATGCAAGTGTGGCATAAAACTGGACAGGTTCCCCAAGCAAAGGGGGATAAGGACATAACGAACACTCTGTACATCCCAGTTGCAGGGTAAAGGGAAGCACAATCAAAGCCACAACAACATTGATAAAATGAACTGTTGAAAGCACGACATGCCCAAAGTCATACAAGAATCAAGACCCTGATAGACTGTAACCAAAACCTTGCCTGAGAGGGAAACACAGTATCCTGAAGCAACCAGTATCGAGACTTTGATCACAGAATTCATGGTACATTCCAGCAGAAATCTCATGTTGGATGTGCTAACTTACTTTCAACTCGCGGTGTTATCATACCCGTCACTCATAGGGAGAGGAGCCAGTGTCACAGACTTTATTTGAGATCCTGCAAACAAGAAGGTAATCTGGCAACTGCTAACTGTCATAACGGAAGCCTTCATCAAACTGCCCGAGCACAGCGAAGAGGACACTAATGCTCCCACCTCAAGTGATTATGGATGCACTTACATATACCCTATTTTTCCGCATCATAGAGGAATGCCCAGGACTCGTCGGCAGAACCACAGATACCCTAACCTTTATCAGAGATCCAAGAAACAATGAATTTCTCAACCAAGTATGGTACAAGTTGAATTAGGTGGTTGCACTCCACGCAGCAGGAAAGTGTAAAAACTGTGCGAATCAAAAGAAAAGCTTGTGATCAGGACACAACCAAACAGGGCAAATTTCCCTATCACCCGAGGACACCCGGCTGGCGCACAATGTCCTGTTTAGATTAGTCACAGACTATCCGGACATGGTGGGGAGGCCTGCAGATGTTGACGTCATCACCTTTCTTAGAGATCCGGCCAACACCCCACACATGGGCACACTCCTCCAAGGCATAATGCTCCAGGTGGAGCTGTCCAACTTCCAGCGAGAATTCCTAAGGAGATTCCAGTGAGACTTTTAGCAGAGGGACAGATAGAGGAGACAAAAACTGTCAGCCCTGCAAAAAAGGCCTGTGATCTAGAGGCTAGAAAATCAGAGCAAATGTCATTAATACCAGAAGACAGACAATATGCATACCGTGTTTTCTTCAACCTCATTGAAAACTTTCCAGAACTAGTGGGAAGACCCAGCAATGTTGAAATACCCGCATTCCTCAGTAATTCAGCAAAAAACGCGCAACTGAACAGGCTCCTGAGGGCTATTGCAGCGCAACTAAGAAGCAATTATGGACATCCACTGCTGAGGAGAGCCTTAGAAGGAGGAAATCCAAAATAGAACTTTGTCGTCATGATTTCACTGTGGAGCAGATAGAGAAGAGAAACACTGTTCCTCAACTTGTCGCCAAGAGACCGAACGAAAGGAGCAGACACAAGAACTTCACCTTTGTATTTTTCCTGTTCTGCATCCTTCTCATTTTTTCAATTTTTTCATATATTGACTTATGCTTTTATTTTTTTTTCCTGTTGAACAACATCTTAGTTTGCGATTTTGACTCGGTTTCTATTTTCCCCACATGATCATTTTTATTTTTATTTTCGTTCCAATTCTTACAACTTTATTTTTGTACAATTAACTCATTCTTTCCTATTTCTGCCACACGTTCATTTTTATTTTTTCATTTCATTTTTATTTTTACTTTATTTTTATTTTTATTTTTCATGTTTGCTTTTGTTTTTATTTACTTTTATTTTTACAACATTTTATTTTTGTGTGATTTCTAGCAGTTCCATCTTTTCATTCCTTCGCATTGAACAGGGTCCAGCATGTCCTCAGGACGAAAACAAATTTGAGGAGTGCACTGGGACCTTACCTACTATAGATATGCATAATAAATGTGATGTATCAGAATTGCTAGCCTAACCCTTTTCCTTAGCCTAGCACAGGAAATGTACTGAGGACCCAGCGACAACCCACGTCACTCACGTGAGGGGGGAAATTGGAGAAGCACTCGTCCCTCTGATAGTAACAAACTCTCGAAATACGAGACCAGAGCAAAAGAAGCAATGAATAACTGACTATGAACTCATTCGAAATGGGGGCCCAGAACAGTAACTTGGTTTTACCCCCAACAGAAGGGCGAAAGAAAATGCTGCAAACTTTCACTCAGAACGATTATGTGTATATGTACAGTGATCATAATTGTTTTTCTATTATTAACAATCAGAACTGCTTTCTTTATTAGTGCACGAACTATCCCCCTATGAGTGCACCCACCAGATAATGAACATCGGGGGCCTACAAGACCACCCAGACCCTATATAGTGATTCCAGTCCCAAGAAAAGCTAATGATGAAGCAAATGACTTAAATTTGAATATAATTGGCAGCGATACGTATACACATGAGGTGATGAATGTGAGAAAAAGCTGGAGACAGGGTCAGCATGGAATGAATGATAATATAGCACTGGCCACGGCACGCACCCACACTCAGAATGCACACAAACAAGGGCAAGTGTCAATGGCTACAAGGCCTCCAACGAAGGCAGCAGAAAAGGAGAGACTGCCTGCCGAACTTTCAATTCCAGAGATTAGTGGGGATAACCAAGAAAACTCAAGTGAAATGCCAAAGAAGGAGGGAATAGCAAGATCCCTCAAAAGAACAGAAGTGGCCACAAAAGAACTCACAGAGAAGACCCACATGCTAATAGAGTATTTGTTCCCATTCATAGTCCAAGCAAAGAAACAACACGAGGAGCTGAAAAAAAGAACTATAGAAACTGTAACTGCAAGCACACCTGCTCCAATGCAAGGAACAAGCTGCAGGCCTACAGCACAGCCACAAGTTGGGAGGGTGATGAACCAATGGTGGTTATGGCAAGTTTATGGCAGAGTGCAAAAGGGAAGGAAAGGAAGCACAAATCCTCCCCCTACCACAGCGATGCAGTCGAGGCAGCCTGTTCCATCGAGATATCCGAAGTGGAAAAGCAGCACAGATTCATTCAGAGACGTATTCATAGCAAACTACAGAAGAACGCTGAGAATCAAGAGAAGCCCTCATGAAGATAACAATGAACTTAATGACTACCTGGACAGCACAGCCCATCTCGGAAACAACATATGGTACCAGCACATGAAGGAAGTAGGACGAAGGCAGTCAGAAGGAGAATGCTTCGTCTGTGCACTCCTACCATACTGCATGGGAAAGTCCAAGATCTTTGTGGCTGTAGAAATTGATGTCTCTACAGCACACTGTATGTCACATGTAGCTATGTGCAACACCAGAGGACAATTTATGGGAAGAGACGCCTCGTTGATATGGGCCAACGAAAAGGATTACCCGGATGAAGATGGCTACGTCCAGGACATTAAAATAAGAAACCGAGCGCACACCAGAAATCATGTGATTAGGTACGAGAACCCTGGCGTCAAAGGATCAGGGATAAAATGGGAAATAAACCCAAGACTGAACGTTCAAAGAAAAACAGCAGAGGAGGCTCAAATCTGGAAGAACAGAGGACAAATGCAGATCTGGGATCAGTGGTCTCCCCAGATGGATGGGAAGACAGAGTAGTAATCTGCCAAGCGTGGATGGTCCTTGGAACCTGCAAGGAAGCAATAGAGAATTCACAGAGGTTATGCAAACCTCTGTGGCCAAAGCTAGTGAAGTTACTAACATGGGTCGAAGATAGAGGGTGACCTCTACAGATAGTGCCACTGGAGAGCCCGAAACTATGCTTCAGAAACAATGGCACAAGGAAGATGGGAGAGAATCAAAACTGCGGATGAATCTTTGAAACTCCAGGAATGACACAAGGAACCACAGTTATTATGGACCATTACTGTGCGTGTGGATCCAAGGCATACATAAGACTGCCGAAAAACTGGGGAGCCATATGCAAACTAATGAACGTCCACTTTCCCGCACTAGTGATCCCTAAGAATGACCGAAAGCAGATGCTCATCTAAGAAGAAGAAGATCTGTGGAACTGATATCCAGGATGAAGAGGGAAATTACTTTTCTCCCAAATCAGAAGCAGCATTCCATGCAATCCCGCATGAACATAGGCTGTTCAGCCTCACCTCAACAGTATTCACAACACTACTCCTGCCCCACAGCTTTATGACGGCAGTGCTCGCACAGCGAACCTAGCTGGGGTACAAGCCCCTAGCATATTACAGCGGGAATCTGGATCCAGTCATGAAGGGCCACTTCCCATGCGAACAAAACCTAGCTGCTGCCGCATTCGCTATTGAAAAGGCATCGTCGATTGTGATGGGATGCTCCATGAAATTGTATGTTGAGCACTCACTGTTTGCCATACTAGAGAAGCCAAAGGGCACACTGACATCTCAAAGAGCATCCGCCTATGAGGTGATTATCTCCAACCCATCGATCAAAATAGTGCGATGTAAAACTGTGAACCTTGCTACATTCGTAGCTGAACCAGTCACAGAGGGAGAACCTATACATGACTGTGCGAACTATGAGGAATTCTATGATGAGATCCCCAGGGTAAAAGAGAATGCCCTGGCGAGTGGGGAGATCGTCTTTATTGACGGGTCTTCAAGAATCGACCAAGAAGATGGACAAAGGTATACAGGTGTTGCCGTGATAAAGCACCTAGCGAATGGGGAGTTTCGAGTACTTGTTAGTGCACGAATACCATCTCACTATTCTGGGCAAGCTGCAGAACTGCTGGCACTGATACTCGCCATTGATAATCATGCAGACCAGGAATTAACTGTGTACAGTGACTCAGCCTATGTGACGTCCACAGTACATGCAGGACTAGCGCGATGGAAAAGGAGTGGCTACCTCCGAGCAGATGGCACGCCAGTACAACATGCAGCCTTATTGGACAGGCTGATAAAAGCACTACAGCTCCCAGTGGGCATAGCAGTCGTGAAATGCGCCGCTCATACCAAGGGGACAGATTTCGTGTCACGCGGAAATCATGAAGCGGACACGGAAGCCAAGCGCATGGCATCCAAAACTGAAACAATCATTGATGTGGAGGTGGCACGTACCCATGAACGAATGATTTTAGTGCGAGTCACACCGGAGGCCTATAGCAATATGGGGCAGACCCAGCTAATGGAGCTCCAAGGGGAGGCACCACAAGAGGAGAAGAATGCATGGAAGCATCGAGGGTGTTCTTTAAACCCCTCTGATGGGCTGTGGAGGCAAGACAGCACTGCTAAACCAGTAATGCCTGTCACCCTCCTGAAGGTAGCATTAGAACAACTGCACTACCCCATCCACATGACAAAAGAAAATATTGCTGCAACGCTCTCAGTAGACTGGTTCATGCCGAATTTTGCGGAGCATGTTGCATTTTTTATGGTGAACTGCATTATCTGCCAGCAATTCACCGCTGGGCACACATTAAAAGTAGTGAAAGGAATCATTCACAGACCAAATGGACCATTCCAGCACTTGCATATCCACTATGTCGACATGATTTAAGTGTGCAACGGGTACAGGTATTTAATTGTGGTGGTGTGTCCCTTCTCTAGATGGATAGAAGCAGGCCCCTGTACACACCCCGACGCTGCCTGTGCTGCTAAGTTCCTGGTCAGGGAAGTGTTCCCTAGATGGGGGGTGTGCGAGGTAATGAGATCAGATAATGGGGCCCACTTTGTAAATTCAGTGTTCGAACAGATTAGTTCATTGCTTGGTATAAAGCACAAGTTCTCATCGCCGTATCATCCAGAGGGGAATGGGGTATGTGAACGGATCAACGGCTTGCTTAAAGAGAGGATAGCCAAGTTAAAGCTCACCTTAAAAAAGGTATGTCTGCACTGCCTACCATTGGCATTGTGTGCACTTTGGAACCAACCATGCTCCGACCATCACCTCACACCGCACGAGATAGTTACAGGCAGAAGGATGAGGACCCCTCTTACTCCCAGAGATAGAGTTAGTTGTGATGCCCAGCCTACTAGGGAGGTTCTGGGAACAGAGTTGCAAAAGTACCTGAACTGTTTGACATCTAGTACCTCTGTCATTTCAGGCCAACTGCAGCGACGGCGAAAAGGGGCTGGCGCGGCACAAAACGCAGCAGGAAGTGCTGAAGCAGACACCGAAAGAGGTGTACATGCACCCCTCGACTTCCCTGGTGACAGTGTTTTGGTGAAGAACTTTACAAGGAAAAGGTGGGACGAGATAAGATTTAATGGCCCGTTCATTGTAGAAGACTGCACCCCCTACCGCCGTCAAACTCCATGGCAGAAGGACATGGATCTTCCTAAATGACAATAAACCCTACATAGGAGAGAGCCCTCCTGCTGCATCCAACTGCAAAGAAGCAACAGACAACAGGGAAGAACCTCAGCACGTGTGGCATAAAACTGGACAGGTTCCCCAAGCAAAGGGGGATAAGGACATAACGAACACTCTGTACATCCCAGTTGCAGGGTAAAGGGAAGCACAATCAAAGCCACAACAACATTGATAAAATGAACTGTTGAAAGCACGACATGCCCAAAGTGATACAAGAATCAAGACCCTGATAGACTCTAACCAAAACCTTGCCTGAGAGTGCAACACAGTATCCTGAAGCAACCAGTATCGAGAATTTGATCACAGAATTCATGGTACATTCCAGCAGAAATCTCAAGTGGGATGTGCTAACCTACTTTCAACTCGTTGTATTATCATACCCGGCACTCATAGGGAGAGGAGCCAGTGTCACAGACTTTATTCGAGATCCTGCAAACAAGAAGGTAATCTGGCAACTGCTAACTGTCATAACTGAAGCCTTCATCAAACTGCCCGAGCACAGCGAAGAGGACACTAATGCTCCCACCTCAAGTGATTATGGATGAACTTACAAACACCCTATTTTTACGCATCATAGAGGAATGCCCAGGACTCGTCGGGAGAACCACAGATACCCTAACCTTTATCAGAGATCCAAGAAACAATGAATTTCTCAACCAAGTATGGTACAAATTGAATTACGTGGTTGCAATTCACGCAGCAGGAAAGTGTAAAAACTGTGCGAATCAAAAGAAAAGCTTGTGATCAGGACACAACCAAACAGGGCAAATTTCCCTATCACCCGAGGACACCCGGCTGGCGCACAATGTCCTGTTTAGATTAGTCACAGACTATCCAGAGATGGTGGGGAGGCCTGCAGATGTTGACGTCATCACCTTTCTTAGAGATCCGGCCAACACCCCACACATGGGCACACTCCTCCAAGGCATAATGCTCCAGTTGGAGCTGTCAACTTCCAGCGAGAATTCCTAAGGAGATTCCAGTGAGACTTTTAGCAGAGGGACAGATAGAGGAGACAAAAACTGTTAGCGCTGCAAAAAAGGCCTGTGATCTAGAGGCTAGAAAATCAGAGCAAATGTCATTAACACCAGAAGACAGACAATATGCATACCGTGTTTTCTTCCACCTCATTGAAAACTTTCCAGAACTAGTGGGCAGACCCAGCAATGTTGACATAACCGCATTCCTCAGTAATTCAGCAAAAAACGCGCAACTGAACAGGCTTCTGAAGGCTATTGCAGCGCAACTAAGAAGCAATTATGGACATCCACTGCTGAGGAGAGCCTTAGAAGGAGGAAATCCAAAATAGAACTTTGTCGTCATGATTTCACTGCGGAGCAGATAGAGAAGAGAGACAGTGTTCCTCAACTTGTCGCCGAGAGACCGAACGAAAGGAGAAGACACAAGAACTTCGCCTTTGTATTTTTCCTGTGCTGCATCCTTCTCATTTTTTCTATTTTTTCATATATTGACTTCTGCTTTTATTTTTTTTTCGTGTTGAACAACATCTTAGTTTGCGATTTTGACTTGGTTTCTATTTTCTCCACATGGTCATTTTTATTTGTATTTTCGTTCCGATTCTTACAACTTTATTTTTGTACAATTAACTCATTCTTTCCTATTTTTGCCACACGTTCATTTTTATTTTTTCATTTCATTTTTATTTTTACTTTATTTTCATTTTTATTTTTCATGTTCGCTTTTGTTTTTATTTTTATTTTTATTTTTACAAAATTTTATTTTTGTGTGATTTCTAGCAGTTCCATCTATTCATTCCTTCGCATTGAACAGGGTCCAGCATGTCCTCAGGACCAAAACAAATTCGAGGAGTGCACTGGGACCTTACCTACTATAGATATGCATAATAAATGTGATGTATCAGAATTGCTAGCCTAACCCTTTTCCTTAGCCTAGCACAGGAAATGTACTAATGACCCAGAGACAACCCACGTCACTCACGTGAGGGGGGACATTGGAGAAGCACTTGTCCCTCTGATAGTAACAAACTCTCGAAATACGAGACCAGAGCAAAAGAAGGAATTAATAACTGACTATGAACTCATTCGAAATGGGGGCACAGAACAGTAACTTGGTTTTACCCCCAACAGAAGGGTGAAAGAAAATGCTGCAAACTTTCACTCAGAACGATTATGTGTATATGTACAGTGATCATAATTGTTTTTCTATTATTAACAATCAGAACTGCTTTCTTTATTGGTGCACAAAGTATCCCCCTATCAGTGCACCCACCAGATAATGAACATCTGGGGCCTACAAGAGCACCCAGACCCTATATAGTGATTCCAGTTCCAAGAAAAGCTAATGATGAAGCAAATGACTTAAATTTGAATGTAATTAGCAGCGATACGTATACACATGAGGTGATGAATGAGAGAAAAAGCTGGAGACAGAGTCAGCATGGAATGAATGATAATGTAGCACTGGCCACGGCACGCACCCTCACTCAGAATGCACACAAACAAGGGCAAGTGTCAATGGCTACAAGTCCTCCAACGAAGGCAGCAGAAAAGGAGAGACTGCCTGCAGAACTTTCAATTCCAGAGATTAGTGGAGGTAACCAAGAAAACCCAAGTGAAATGCCAAAGAAGGAGGGAATAGCAAGATCCCTCAAAAGAACAGAAGTGGCCACAAAAGAACTCACAGAGAAGACCCACATGCTAATAGAGTATTTGTTCCCATTCATAGTCCAAGCAAAGAAACTACACGAGGAGCTGAAAAAAAGAACTATAGAAACTGTAACTGCAAGCACACCTGCTCCAATACAAGGAACAAGCCGCAGGCCTACAGCACAGCCACAAGTTGGGAGGGTGATGAACCAATGGTGGTTATGGGAAGTTTATGGCAGAGTGCGAAAGGAAAGGAAGCACAAATCCTCCCCCTACCACAGCGATGCAGTCGAGGCAGCCTGTTCCATCGAGATACCCGAAGTAGAAAAGCAGCACAGATTCATTCAGAGACGTATTCATAGCAAACTACAGAAGAACGCTGAGAATCAAAAGAAGCCCTCATGAAGATAACAATGAACTTAACGACTACCTGGACAGCACAGCCCATCTCGGAAACAACATATGGTACCAGCACATGAAGGAAGTAGGACGAAGGCAGTCAGAAGGAGAATGCTTCGTCTGTGCACTCCTACCATACTGCATGGGAAAGTCCAAGATCTTCGTGGCTGTAGAAATTGATGTCCCTACAGCACACTGTATGTCACATGTAGCTATGTGCAACACCAGAGGACAATTTATGGGAAGAGACGCCTCGTTGATATGGGCCAATGAAAAGGATTACCCGGATGAAGATGGCTACGTCCAGGACATTAAAACAAGAAACCGAGCGCACACCAGAAATCATGGTACGATGATGTGATCAGGTACGAGAACCCTGGCGTCAAAGGATCAGGGATAAGATGGGAAATAAACCCAAGACTGAACGTTCAAGGAAAAACTGCAGAGGAGTCTCAAATCTGGAAGAACAGATGCCAAATGCAGATCTGGGGGTCAGTGGTCTCCCCAGATGGATGGGAAGACTGAGTAGTAATCTGCCGAGCGTGGATGGTCCTTGGAGCCTGCAAGGAAGCAATAGAGAATTCACAGAGGTTATGCAAACCTCTGTGGCCAAAGCTAGTGAAGTTACTAACATGGGTCGAAGATAGAGGGTGACCTCTACAGATAGTGCCACTGGAGAGCCTGAAACTATGCTTCAGAAACAATGGCACAAGGAAGATGGGAGAGAATCAAAACTGCGGATGAATCTTTGAAACTCCAGGAATGACACAAGGAACCACAGTTATTATGGACCATTACTGTGCGTGTGGATCCAAGGCATACATAAGACTGCCGAAAAACTGGGGAGCCATATGCACACTAATGAACGTCCACGTTCCCGCACTAGTGATCCCTAAGAATGACCGAAAGCAGATGCTCATCTAAGAAGAAGAAGATCTGTGGAACTGATATCCAGGATGAAGAGGGAAATTACTTTTCTCCCAAATCAGAAGCGGCATTCCATGCAATCCCGTATGAACATAGGCTGTTCAGCATCACCTCAACAGTATTCACAACACTACTCCTGCCCCACAGCTTTATGACGGCAGTGCTCGCACAGCGAACCTCGCTGGGGTACAAGCCCCTAGCATATTACAGCGGGTATCTGGATCCAGTCATGAAGGGCCACTTCCCATGCGAACAAAACCTAGCTGCTGCCGCATTCGCTATTGAAAAGCCATCGTCGATTGTGATGGGATGCTCCATGAAATTGTATGTTGAGCACTCACTGTTTGCCATACTAGAGAAGCCAAAGGGCACACTGACATCTCAAAGAGCATCCGCCTATGAGGTGATTATCTCCAACCCATCGATCAAAATAGTGCGATGTAAAACTGTGAACCTTGCTACATTCGTAGCTGAACCAGTCACAGAGAGAGAACCTATACATGACTGTGCGAACTATGAGGAATTCTATGATGAGATCCCCAGGGTAAAAGAGAATGCCCTGGCGAGTGGGGAGATCGTCTTTATTGACGGGTCTTCAAGAATCGACCAAGAAGATGGACAAAGGTATACAGGTGTTGCCGTGATAAAGCACCTAGCGAATGGGGAGTTTCGAGTACTTGTCAGTGCACGAATACAATCTCACTATTCTGCGCAAGCTGCAGAACTGCTGGCACTGATACTCGCCATTGATAATCATGCAGACCAGGAAGTAACTGTGTACAGTGACTCAGCCTATGTGACGTCCACAGTACATGCAGGACTAGCGCGATGGAAAAGGAGGGGCTACCTCCGAGCAGACGGCACGCCAGTACAACATGCAGCCTTATTGGACAGGCTGATAAAAGCACTACAGCTCCCAGTGGGCATAGCAGTCGTGAAATGCGCCGCTCATACCAAGGGGACAGATTTCGTGTCACGCGGAAATCATGAAGCGGACACGGAAGCCAAGCGCATGGCATCCAAAACTGAAACAATCATGGATGTGGAGGTGGCACGTACCCATGAACGAATGATGGTAGCGCGAGCCACACCGGAGGCCTATAGCAATATGGGGCAGACCCAGCTAATGGAGCTCCAAGGGGAGGCACCACAAGAGGAGAAGAATGCATGGAAGCATCGAGGGTGTTCTTTAAACCCCTCTGATGGGCTGTGGAGGCAAGACAGCACTGCTAAACCAGTAATGCCTGTCACCCTCCTGAAGGTAGCATTAGAACCACTGCACTACCCCATCCACATGACAAAAGAAAATCTTGCTGCAACGCTCTCAGTAGACTGGTTCATGCCGAATTCTGCGGAGCATGTTGCATTTTTTATGGTGAACTGCATTATCTGCCAGCAATTCACCGCTGGGCACACATTAAAAGTAGTGAAAGGAATCATTCACAGACCAAATGGACCATTCCAGCACTTACATATCCACTATGTCAACATGATTTAAGTGTGCAGCGGGTACAGGTATTTAATTGTGGTGGTGTGTCCCTTCTCTAGATGGATAGAAGCAGGCCCCTGTACACACCCCGACGCTGCCTGTGCTGCTAAGTTCCTGGTGAGGGAAGTGTTCCCTAGATGGGGGGTGTGCGAGGTAATGAGATCAGATAATGGGGCCCACTTTGTAAATTCAGTGTTCGAACAGATTAGTTCATTGCTTGGTATAAAGCACAAGTTCTCATCGCCGTATCATCCAGAGGGGAATGGGGTATGTGAACGGATCAACGGCTTGCTTAAAGAGAGGATAGCCAAGTTAAAGCTCACCTTAAAAAAGGGATGGCTGCACTGCCTACCATTGGCATTGTGTGCACTTTGGAACCAACCATGCTCCGACCATCACCTCACGCCGCACGAGATAGTTACAGGCAGAAGGATGAGGACCCCTCTTACTCCCAGAGATAGAGTTAGTTGTGATGCCCAGCCTACTAGGGAGGTTCTGGGAACAGAGTTGCAAAAGTACCTGAACTGTTTGACATCTAGTACCTCTGTCATTTCAGGCCAACTGCAGCGACGGCGAAAAGGGGCTGGCGCGGCACAAAACGCAGCAGGAAGTGCTGAAGCAGACACCGAACGAGGTGTACATGCACCCCTCGACTTCCCTGGTGACAGCGTTTTGGTGAAGAACTTTACAAGGAAAAGGTGGGACGAGATAAGATTTAATGGCCCGTTCATTGTAGAAGACTGCACCCGCTCCACCGTCAAACTCCATGGCAGAAGGATATGGATCTTCCTAAATGACAATAAACCCTACATAGGAGAGAGCCCTCCTGCTGCATCCAACTGCAAAGAAGCAACAGACAACAGGGAAGAACCTCAGCACGTGTGGCATAAAACTGGACAGGTTCCCCAAGCAAAGGGGGATAAGGACATAACGAACACTCTGTACATCCCAGTTGCAGGGTAAAGGGAAGCACAATCAAAGCCACAACAACATTGATAAAATGAACTGTTGAAAGCACGACATGCCCAAAGTGATACAAGAATCAAGACCCTGATAGACTCTAACCAAAACCTTGCCTGAGAGTGCAACACAGTATCCTGAAGCAACCAGTATCGAGAATTTGATCACAGAATTCATGGTACATTCCAGCAGAAATCTCAAGTGGGATGTGCTAACCTACTTTCAACTCGTCGTGTTATCATACCCGTCACTCATAGGGAGAGGAGCCAGTGTCACAGACTTTATTCGAGATCCTGCAAACAAGAAGGTAATCTGGCAACTGCTAACTGTCATAACTGAAGCCTTCATCAAACTGCCCGAGCACAGCGAAGAGGACACTAATGCTCCCACCTCAAGTGATTATGGATGAACTTACAAACACCCTATTTTTCCGCATCATAGAGGAATGCCCAGGACTCGTCGGGAGACCCACAGATAACCTAACCTTTATCAGAGATCCAAGAAACAATGAATTTCTCAACCAAGTATGGTACAAATTGAATTACGTGGTTGCAATTCACGCAGCAGGAAAGTGTAAAAACTGTGCGAATCAAAAGAAAAGCTTGTGATCAGGACACAACCAAACAGGGCAAATTTCCCTATCACCCGAGGACACCCGGCTGGCGCACAATGTCCTGTTTAGATTAGTCACAGACTATCCAGAGATGGTGGGGAGGCCTGCAGATGTTGACGTCATCACCTTTCTTAGAGATCCGGCCAACACCCCACACATGGGCACACTCCTCCAAGGCATAATGCTCCAGTTGGAGCTGTCAACTTCCAGCGAGAATTCCTAAGGAGATTCCAGTGAGACTTTTAGCAGAGGGACAGATAGAGGAGACAAAAACTGTTAGCGCTGCAAAAAAGGCCTGTGATCTAGAGGCTAGAAAATCAGAGCAAATGTCATTAACACCAGAAGACAGACAATATGCATACCGTGTTTTCTTCCACCTCATTGAAAACTTTCCAGAACTAGTGGGCAGACCCAGCAATGTTGTCATAACCGCATTCCTCAGTAATTCAGCAAAAAACACGCAACTGAACAGGCTTCTGAGGGCTATTGCAGCGCAACTAAGAAGCAATTATGGACATCCACTGCTGAGGAGAGCCTTAGAAGGAGGAAATCCAAAATAGAACTTTGTCGTCATGATTTCACTGCGGAGCAGATAGAGAAGAGAGACATTGTTCCTCAACTTGTCGCCGAGAGACCGAACGAAAGGAGCAGACACAAGAACTTCGCCTTTGTATTTTTCCTGTTCTGCATCCTTCTCATTTTTTCTATTTTTTCATATATTGACTTCTGCTTTTATTTTTTTTTCGTGTTGAACAACATCTTAGTTTGCGATTTTGACTTGGTTTCTATTTTCTCCACATGGTCATTTTTATTTGTATTTTCGTTCCGATTCTTACAACTTTATTTTTGTACAATTAACTCATTCTTTCCTATTTTTGCCACACGTTCATTTTTATTTTTTCATTTCATTTTTATTTTTACTTTATTTTCATTTTTATTTTTCATGTTCGCTTTTGTTTTTATTTGTATTTTTATTTTTACAAAATTTTATTTTTGTGTGATTTCTAGCAGTTCCATCTATTCATTCCTTCGCATTGAACAGGGTCCAGCATGTCCTCAGGACCAAAACAAATTCGAGGAGTGCACTGGGACCTTACCTACTATAGATATGCATAATAAATGTGATGTATCAGAATTGCTAGCCTAACCCTTTTCCTTAGCCTAGCACAGGAAATGTACTAATGACCCAGAGACAACCCACGTCACTCACGTGAGGGGGGACATTGGAGAAGCACTTGTCCCTCTGATAGTAACAAACTCTCGAAATACGAGACCAGAGCAAAAGAAGGAATTAATAACTGACTATGAACTCATTCGAAATGGGGGCACAGAACAGTAACTTGGTTTTACCCCCAACAGAAGGGTGAAAGAAAATGCTGCAAACTTTCACTCAGAACGATTATGTGTATATGTACAGTGATCATAATTGTTTTTCTATTATTAACAATCAGAACTGCTTTCTTTATTGGTGCACAAAGTATCCCCCTATCAGTGCACCCACCAGATAATGAACATCTGGGGCCTACAAGAGCACCCAGACCCTATATAGTGATTCCAGTTCCAAGAAAAGCTAATGATGAAGCAAATGACTTAAATTTGAATATAATTAGCAGCGATACGTATACACATGAGGTGATGAATGAGAGAAAAAGCTGGAGATAGAGTCAGCATGGAATGAATGATAATGTAGCACTGGCCACGGCACGCACCCTCATTCAGAATGCACACAAACAAGGGCAAGTGTCAATGGCTACAAGGCCTCCAACGAAGGCAGCAGAAAAGGAGAGACTACCTGCAGAACTTTCAATTCCAGAGATTAGTGGAGGTAACCAAGAAAACCCAAGTGAAATGCCAAAGAAGGAGGGAATAGCAAGATCCCTCAAAAGAACAGAAGTGGCCACAAAAGAACTCACAGAGAAGACCCACATGCTAATAGAGTATTTGTTCCCATTCATAGTCCAAGCAAAGAAACTACACGAGGAGCTGAAAAAAAGAACTATAGAAACTGTAACTGCAAGCACACCTGCTCCAATACAAGGAACAAGCCGCAGGCCTACAGCACAGCCACAAGTTGGGAGGGTGATGAACCAATGGTGGTTATGGGAAGTTTATGGCAGAGTGCGAAAGGAAAGGAAGCACAAACCCTCCCCCTACCACAGCGATGCAGTCGAGGCAGCCTGTTCCATCAAGATACCCGAAGTGGAAAAGCAGCACAGATTCATTCAGAGACGTATTCTTAGCAAACTACAGAAGAACGCTGAGAATCAAAAGAAGCCCTCATGAAGATAACAATGAACTTAACGACTACCTGGACAGCACAGCCCATCTCGTAAACAACATATGGTACCAGCACATGAAGGAAGTAGGACGAAGGCAGTCAGAAGGAGAATGCTTCATCTGTGCACTCCTACCATACTGCATGGGAAAGTCCAAGATCTTCGTGGCTGTAGAAATTGATGTCCCTACAGCACACTGTATGTCACATGTAGCTATGTGCAACACCAGAGGACAATTTATGGGAAGAGACGCCTCGTTGATATGGGCCAATGAAAAGGATTACCCGGATGAAGATGGCTACGTCCAGGACATTAAAACAAGAAACCGAGCGCACACCAGAAATCATGGTACGATGATGTGATCAGGTACGAGAACCCTGGCGTCAAAGGATCAGGGATAAGATGGGAAATAAACCCAAGACTGAACGTTCAAGGAAAAACTGCAGAGGAGTCTCAAATCTGGAAGAACAGATGCCAAATGCAGATCTGGGGGTCAGTGGTCTCCCCAGATGGATGGGAAGACTGAGTAGTAATCTGCCGAGCGTGGATGGTCCTTGGAGCCTGCAAGGAAGCAATAGAGAATTCACAGAGGTTATGCAAACCTCTGTGGCCAAAGCTAGTGAAGTTACTAACATGGGTCGAAGATAGAGGGTGACCTCTACAGATAGTGCCACTGGAGAGCCCGAAACTATGCTTCAGAAACAATGGCACAAGGAAGATGGGAGAGAATCAAAACTGCGGATGAATCTTTGAAACTCCAGGAATGACACAAGGAACCACAGTTATTATGGACCATTACTGTGCGTGTGGATCGAAGGCATACATAAGACTGCCGAAAAACTGGGGAGCCATATGCACACTAATGAACGTCCACGTTCCCGCACTAGTGATCCCTAAGAATGACCGAAAGCAGATGCTCATCTAAGAAGAAGAAGATCTGCGGAACTGATATCCAAGATGAAGAGGGAAATTACTTTTCTCCCAAATCAGAAGCGGCATTCCATGCAATCCCGTATGAACATAGGCTGTTCAGCCTCACCTCAACAGTATTCACAACACTACTCCTGCCCCACAGCTTTATGACGGCAGTGCTCGCACAGCGAACCTCGCTGGGGTACAAGCCCCTAGCATATTACAGCGGGAATCTGGACCCAGTCATGAAGGGCCACTTCCCATGCGAACAAAACCTAGCTGCTGCCGCATTCGCTATTGAAAAGGCATCATCCATTGTGATGGGATGCTCCATGAAATTGTATGTTGAGCACTCACTGTTTGCCATACTAGAGAAGCCAAAGGGCACACTGACATCTCAAAGAGCATCCGCCTATGAGGTGATTATCTCCAACCCATCGATCAAAATAGTGCGATGTAAAACTGTGAACCTTGCTACATTCGTAGCTGAACCAGTCACAGAGAGAGAACCTATACATGACTGTTCGAACTATGAGGAATTCTATGATGAGATCCCCAGGGTAAAAGAGAATGCCCTGGCGAGTGGGGAGATCGTCTTTATTGACGGGTCTTCAAGAATCGACCAAGAAGATGGACAAAGGTATACAGGTGTTGCCGTGATAAAGCACCTAGCGAATGGGGAGTTTCGAGTACTTGTCAGTGCACGAATACCATCTCACTATTCTGCGCAAGCTGCAGAACTGCTGGCACTGATACTCGCCATTGATAATCATGCAGACCAGGAAGTAACTGTGTACAGTGACTCAGCCTATGTGACGTCCACAGTACATGCAGGACTAGCGCGATGGAAAAGGAGGGGCTACCTCCGAGCAGACGGCACGCCAGTACAACATGCAGCCTTATTGGACAGGCTGATAAAAGCACTACAGCTCCCAGTGGGCATAGCAGTCGTGAAATGCGCCGCTCATACCAAGGGGACAGATTTCGTGTCACGCGGAAATCATGAAGCGGACACGGAAGCCAAGCGCATGGCATCCAAAACTGAAACAATCATGGATGTGGAGGTGGCACGTACCCATGAACGAATGATGGTAGCGCGAGCCACACCGGAGGCCTACAGCAATATGGGGCAGACCCAGCTAATGGAGCTGCAAGGGGAGGCACCACAAGAGGAGAAGAATGCATGGAAGCATCGATGGTGTTCTTTAAACCCCTCTGATGGGCTGTGGAGGCAAGACAGCACTGCTAAACCAGTAATGCCTGTCACCCTCCTGAAGGTAGCATTAGAACAACTGCACTACCCCATCCACATGACAAAAGAAAATCTTGCTGCAACGCTCTCAGTAGACTGGTTCATGCCGAATTTAGCGGAGCATGTTGCATTTTTTATGGTGAACTGCATTATCTGCCAGCAATTCACCGCTGGGCACACATTAAAAGTAGTGAGAGGAGTCATTCACAGACCAAATGGACCATTCCAGCACTTACATATCCACTATGTCGACATGATTTAAGTGTGCAACGGGTACAGGTATTTAATTGTGGTGGTGTGTCCCTTCTCTAGATTGATAGAAGCAGGCCCCTGTACACACCCCGACGCTGCCTGTGCTGCTAAGTTCCTGGTGAGGGAAGTGTTCCCTAGATGGGGGGTGTGCGAGGTAATGAGATCAGATAATGGGGCCCACTTTGTAAATTCAGTGTTCGAACAGATTAGTTCATTGCTTGGTATAAAGCACAAGTTCTCATCGCCGTATCATCCAGAGGGGAATGGGGTATGTGAACGGATCAACGGCTTGCTTAAAGAGAGGATAGCCAAGTTAAAGCTCACCTTAAAAAAGGGATGGCTGCACTGCCTACCATTGGCATTGTGTGCACTTCGGAACCAACCATGCTCCGACCATCACCTCACGCCGCACGAGATAGTTACAGGCAGAAGGATGAGGACCCCTCTTAATCCCAGAGATAGAGTTAGTTGTGATGCCCAGCCTACTAGGGAGGTTCTGGGAACAGAGATGCAAAAGTACCTGAACTGTTTGACATCTAGTACCTCTGTCATTTCAGGCCAACTGCAGCGACGGCGAAAATGGGCTGGCGCGGCACAAAACGCAGCAGGAAGTGCTGAAGCAGATACCGAACAAGGTGTACATGCACCCCTCGACTTCCCTCGTGACAGCGTTTCGGTGAAGAACTTTACACGGAAAAGGTGGGACGAGATAAGATTTAATGGCCCGTTCATTGTAGAAGACTGCACCCCCTCCGCCGTCAAGCTCCATGGCAGAAGGGCATTGATCTTCCTAAATGACAATAAACCCTACATAGGAGAGAGCCCTCCTGCTGCATCCAACTGCAAAGAAGCAACAGACAACAGGGAAGAACCTCAGCACGTGTGGCATAAAACTGGACAGGTTCCCCAAGCAAAGGGGGATAAGGACATAACGAACACTCTGTACATCCCAGTTGCAGGGTAAAGGGAAGCACAATCAAAGCCACAACAACATTGATAAAATGAACTGTTGAAAGCACGACATGCCCAAAGTGATACAAGAATCAAGACCCTGATAGACTGTAACCAAAACCTTGCCTGAGAGTGCAACACAGTATCCTGAAGCAACCAGTATCGAGACTTTGATCACAGAATTCATGGTACATTCCAGCAGAAATCTCAAGTGGGATGTGCTAACCTACTTTCAACTCGTCGTGTTATCATACGCGTCACTCATAGGGAGAGGAGCCAGTGTCACAGACTTTATTCGAGATCCTGCAAACAAGAAGGTAATCTGGCAACTGCTGACTGTCATAACTGAAGCCTTCATCAAACTGCTCGAGCACAGCGAAGAGGACACTAATGCTCCCACCTCAAGTGATTATGGATGAACTTACATATACCCTATTTTTCTGCATCATAGAGGAATGCCCAGGACTCGTCGGGAGAACCACAGATACCCTAACCTTTATCAGAGATCCAAGAAACAATGAATTTCTCAACCAAGTATGGTACAAATTGAATTACGTGGTTGCAATTCACGCAGCAGGAAAGTGTAAAAACTGTGCGAATCAAAAGTAAAGCTTGTGATCAGGACACAACCAAACAGGGCAAATTTCCCTATCACCCGAGGACACCCGGCTGGCGCACAATGTCCTGTTTAGATTAGTCACAGACTATCCAGAGATGGTGGGGAGGCCTGCAGATGTTGACGTCATCACCTTTCTTAGAGATCCGGCCAACACCCCACACATGGGCACACTCCTCCAAGGCATAATGCTCCAGTTGGAGCTGTCAACTTCCAGCGAGAATTCCTAAGGAGATTCCAGTGAGACTTTTAGCAGAGGGACAGATAGAGGAGACAAAAACTGTTAGCGCTGCAAAAAAGGCCTGTGATCTAGAGGCTAGAAAATCAGAGCAAATGTCATTAACACCAGAAGACAGACAATATGCATACCGTGTTTTCTTCCACCTCATTGAAAACTTTCCAGAACTAGTGGGCAGACCCAGCAATGTTGTCATAACCGCATTCCTCAGTAATTCAGCAAAAAACGCGCAACTGAACAGGCTTCTGAGGGCTATTGCAGAGCAACTAAGAAGCAATTATGGACATCCACTGCTGAGGAGAGCCTTAGAAGGAGGAAATCCAAAATAGAACTTTGTCGTCATGATTTCACTGCGGAGCAGATAGAGAAGAGAGACATTGTTCCTCAACTTGTCGCAGAGAGACCGAACGAAAGGAGCAGACACAAGAACTTCGCCTTTGTATTTTTCCTGTTCTGCATCCTTCTCATTTTTTCTATTTTTTCATATATTGACTTCTGCTTTTATTTTTTTTTCGTGTTGAACAACATCTTAGTTTGCGATTTTGACTTGGTTTCTATTTTCTCCACATGGTCATTTTTATTTGTATTTTCGTTCCGATTCTTACAACTTTATTTTTGTACAATTAACTCATTCTTTCCTATTTTTGCCACACGTTCATTTTTATTTTTTCATTTCATTTTTATTTTTACTTTATTTTCATTTATATTTTTCATGTTCGCTTTTGTTTTTATTTTTATTTTTACAAAATTTTATTTTTGTGTGATTTCTAGCAGTTCCATCTATTCATTCCTTCGCATTGAACAGGGTCCAGCATGTCCTCAGGACCAAAACAAATTCGAGGAGTGCACTGGGACCTTACCTACTATAGATATGCATAATAAATGTGATGTATCAGAATTGCTAGCCTAACCCTTTTCCTTAGCCTAGCACAGGAAATGTACTAATGACCCAGAGACAACCCACGTCACTCACGTGAGGGGGGACATTGGAGAAGCACTTGTCCCTCTGATAGTAACAAACTCTCGAAATACGAGACCAGAGCAAAAGAAGGAATTAATAACTGACTATGAACTCATTCGAAATGGGGGCACAGAACGATAACTTGGTTTTACCCCCAACAGAAGGGTGAAAGAAAATGCTGCAAACTTTCACTCAGAACGATTATGTGTATATGTACAGTGATCATAATTGTTTTTCTATTATTAACAATCAGAACTGCTTTCTTTATTGGTGCACAAAGTATCCCCCTATCAGTGCACCCACCAGATAATGAACATCTGGGGCCTACAAGAGCACCCAGACCCTATATAGTGATTCCAGTTCCAAGAAAAGCTAATGATGAAGCAAATGACTTAAATTTGAATATAATTAGCAGCGATACGTATACACATGAGGTGATGAATGAGAGAAAAAGCTGGAGACAGAGTCAGCATGGAATGAATGATAATGTAGCACTGGCCACGGCACGCACCCTCACTCAGAATGCACACAAACAAGGGCAAGTGTCAATGGCTACAAGGCCTCCAACGAAGGCAGCAGAAAAGGAGAGACTACCTGCAGAACTTTCAATTCCAGAGATTAGTGGAGGTAACCAAGAAAACCCAAGTGAAATGCCAAAGAAGGAGGGAATAGCAAGATCCCTCAAAAGAACAGAAGTGGCCACAAAAGAACTCACAGAGAAGACCCACATGCTAATAGAGTATTTGTTCCCATTCATATTCCAAGCAAAGAAACTACACGAGGACCTGAAAAAAAGAACTATCGAAACTGTAACTGCAAGCACACCTGCTCCAATACAAGGAACAAGCCGCTTGCCTACAGCACAGCCACAAGTTGGGAGGGTGATGAACCAATGGTGGTTATGGGAAGTTTATGGCAGAGTGCGAAAGGAAAGGAAGCACAAATCCTCCCCCTACCACAGCGATGCAGTCGAGGCAGCCTGTTCCATCCAGATACCCGAAGTGGAAAAGCAGCACAGATTCATTCAGAGACGTATTCATAGCAAACTACAGAAGAACGCTGAGAATCAAAAGAAGCCCTCATGAAGATAACAATGAACTTAACGACTACCTGGACAGCACAGCCCATCTCTGAAACAACATATGGTAGCAGCACATGAAGGAAGTAGGACGAAGGCAGTCAGAAGGAGAATGCTTCGTCTGTGCACTCCTACCATACTGCATGGGAAAGTCCAAGATCTTCGTGGCTGTAGAAATTGATGTCCCTACAGCACACTGTATGTCACATGTAGCTATGTGCAACACCAGAGGACAATTTATGGGAAGAGACGCCTCGTTGATATGGGCCAATGAAAAGGATTACCCGGATGAAGATGGCTACGTCCAGGACATTAAAACAAGAAACCGAGCGCACACCAGAAATCATGGTACGATGATGTGATCAGGTACGAGAACCCTGGCGTCAAAGGATCAGGGATAAGATGGGAAATAAACCCAAGACTGAACGTTCAAGGAAAAACTGCAGAGGAGTCTCAAATCTGGAAGAACAGATGCCAAATGCAGATCTGGGGGTCAGTGGTCTCCCCAGATGGATGGGAAGACTGAGTAGTAATCTGCCGAGCGTGGATGGTCCTTGGAGCCTGCAAGGAAGCAATAGAGAATTCACAGAGGTTATGCAAACCTCTGTGGCCAAAGCTAGTGAAGTTACTAACATGGGTCGAAGATAGAGGGTGACCTCTACAGATAGTGCCACTGGAGAGCCCGAAACTATGCTTCAGAAACAATGGCACAAGGAAGATGGGAGAGAATCAAAACTGCGGATGAATCTTTGAAACTCCAGGAATGACACAAGGAACCACAGTTATTATGGACCATTACTGTGCGTGTGGATCGAAGGCATACATAAGACTGCAGAAAAACTGGGGAGCCATATGCACACTAATGAACGTCCACGTTCCCGCACTAGTGATCCCTAAGAATGACCGAAAGCAGATGCTCATCTTAGAAGAAGAAGATCTGCGGAACTGATATCCAAGATGAAGAGGGAAATTACTTTTCTCCCAAATCAGAAGCGGCATTCCATGCAATCCCGTATGAACATAGGCTGTTCAGCCTCACCTCAACAGTATTCACAACACTACTCCTGCCCCACAGCTTTATGACGGCAGTGCTCGCACAGCGAACCTCGCTGGGGTACAAGCCCCTAGCATATTACAGTGGGAATCTGGACCCAGTCATGAAGGGCCACTTCCCATGCGAACAAAACCTAGCTGCTGCCGCATTCGCTATTGAAAAGGCATCATCCATTGTGATGGGATGCTCCATGAAATTGTATGTTGAGCACTCACTGTTTGCCATACTAGAGAAGCCAAAGGGCACACTGACATCTCAAAGAGCATCCGCCTATGAGGTGATTATCTCCAACCCATCGATCAAAATAGTGCGATGTAAAACTGTGAACCTTGCTACATTCGTAGCTGAACCAGTCACAGAGAGAGAACCTATACATGACTGTGCGAACTATGAGGAATTCTATGATGAGATCCCCAGGGTAAAAGAGAATGCCCTGGCGAGTGGGGAGATCGTCTTTATTGACGGGTCTTCAAGAATCGACCAAGAAGATGGACAAAGGTATACAGGTGTTGCCGTGATAAAGCACCTAGCGAATGGGGAGTTTCGAGTACTTGTCAGTGCACGAATACCATCTCACTATTCTGCGCAAGCTGCAGAACTGCTGGCACTGATACTCGCCATTGATAATCATGCAGACCAGGAAGTAACTGTGTACAGTGACTCAGACTATGTGACGTCCACAGTACATGCAGGACTAGCGCGATGGAAAAGGAGGGGCTATCTCCGAGCAGACGGCACGCCAGTACAACATGCAGCCTTATTGGACAGGCTGATAAAAGCACTACAGCTCCCAGTGGGCATAGCAGTCGTGAAATGCGCCGCTCATACCAAGGGGACAGATTTCGTGTCACGCGGAAATCATGAAGCGGACACGGAAGCCAAGCGCATGGCATCCAAAACTGAAACAATCATGGATGTGGAGGTGGCACGTACCCATGAACGAATGATGGTAGCGCGAGCCACACCGGAGGCCTATAGCAATATGGGGCAGACCCAGCTAATGGAGCTGCAAGGGGAGGCACCACAAGAGGAGAAGAATGCATGGAAGCATCGATGGTGTTCTTTAAACCCCTCTGATGGGCTGTGGAGGCAAGACAGCACTGCTAAACCAGTAATGCCTGTCACCCTCCTGAAGGTAGCATTAGAACAACTGCACTACCCCATCCACATGACAAAAGAAAATCTTGCTGCAACGCTCTCAGTAGACTGGTTCATGCCGAATTTAGCGGAGCATGTTGCATTTTTTATGGTGAACTGCATTATCTGCCAGCAATTCACCGCTGGGCACACATTAAAAGTAGTGAGAGGAGTCATTCACAGACCAAATGGACCATTCCAGCACTTACATATCCACTATGTCGACATGATTTAAGTGTGCAACGGGTACAGGTATTTAATTGTGGTGGTGTGTCCCTTCTCTAGATTGATAGAAGCAGGCCCCTGTACACACCCCGACGCTGCCTGTGCTGCTAAGTTCCTGGTGAGGGAAGTGTTCTCTAGATGGGGGGTGTGCGAGGTAATGAGATCAGATAATGGGGCCCACTTTGTAAATTCAGTGTTCGAACAGATTAGTTCATTGCTTGGTATAAAGCACAAGTTCTCATCGCCGTATCATCCAGAGGGGAATGGGGTATGTGAACGGATCAACGGCTTGCTTAAAGAGAGGATAGCCAAGTTAAAGCTCACCTTAAAAAAGGGATGGCTGCACTGCCTACCATTGGCATTGTGTGCACTTCGGAACCAACCATGCTCCGACCATCACCTCACGCCGCACGAGATAGTTACAGGCAGAAGGATGAGGACCCCTCTTAATCCCAGAGATAGAGTTAGTTGTGATGCCCAGCCTACTAGGGAGGTTCTGGGAACAGAGATGCAAAAGTACCTGAACTGTTTGACATCTAGTACCTCTGTCATTTTAGGCCAACTGCAGCGACGGCGAAAATGGGCTGGCGCGGCACAAAACGCAGCAGGAAGTGCTGAAGCAGATACCGAACAAGGTGTACATGCACCCCTCGACTTCCCTGGTGACAGCGTTTTGGTGAAGAACTTTACACAGAAAAGGTGGGACGAGATAAGATTTAATGGCCCGTTCATTGTAGAAGACTGCACCCCCTCCGCCGTCAAGCTCCATGGCAGAAGGGCATTGATCTTCCTAAATGACAATAAACCCTACATAGGAGAGAGCCCTCCTGCTGCATCCAACTGCAAAGAAGCAACAGACAACAGGGAAGAACCTCAGCACGTGTGGCATAAAACTGGACAGGTTCCCCAAGCAAAGGGGGATAAGGACATAACGAACACTCTGTACATCCCAGTTGCAGGGTAAAGGGAAGCACAATCAAAGCCACAACAACATTGATAAAATGAACTGTTGAAAGCACGACATGCCCAAAGTGATACAAGAATCAAGACCCTGATAGACTGTAACCCAAACCTTGCCTGAGAGTGCAACACAGTATCCTGAAGCAACCAGTATCGAGACTTTGATCACAGAATTCATGGTACATTCCAGCAGAAATCTCAAGTGGGATGTGCTAACCTACTTTCAACTCGTCGTGTTATCATACCCGTCACTCATAGGGAGAGGAGCCAGTGTCACAGACTTTATTCGAGATCCTGCAAACAAGAAGGTAATCTGGCAACTGCTGACTGTCATAACTGAAGCCTTCATCAAACTGCTCGATCACAGCGAAGAGGACACTAATGCTCCCACCTCAAGTGATTATGGATGAACTTACATATACCCTATTTTTCTGCATCATAGAGGAATGCCCAGGACTCGTCGGGAGAACCACAGATACCCTAACCTTTATCAGAGATCCAAGAAACAATGAATTTCTCAACCAAGTATGGTACAAATTGAATTACGTGGTTGCAATTCACGCAGCAGGAAAGTGTAAAAACTGTGCGAATCAAAAGAAAAGCTTGTGATCAGGACACAACCAAACAGGGCAAATTTCCCTATCACCCGAGGACACCCGGCTGGCGCACAATGTCCTGTTTAGATTAGTCACAGACTATCCAGAGATGGTGGGGAGGCCTGCAGATGTTGACGTCATCACCTTTCTTAGAGATCCAGCCAACACCCCACACATGGGCACACTCCTCCAAGGCATAATGCTCCAGTTGGAGCTGTCAACTTCCAGCGAGAATTCCTAAGGAGATTCCAGTGAGACTTTTAGCAGAGGGACAGATAGAGGAGACAAAAACTGTTAGCGCTGCAAAAAAGGCCTGTGATCTAGAGGCTAGAAAATCAGAGCAAATGTCATTAACACCAGAAGACAGACAATATGCATACCGTGTTTTCTTCCACCTCATTGAAAACTTTCCAGAACTAGTGGGTAGACCCAGCAATGTTGTCATAACCGCATTCCTCAGTAATTCAGCAAAAAACGCGCAACTGAACAGGCTTCTGAGGGCTATTGCAGCGCAACTAAGAAGCAATTATGGACATCCACTGCTGAGGAGAGCCTTAGAAGGAGGAAATCCAAAATAGAACTTTGTCGTCATGATTTCACTGCGGAGCAGATAGAGAAGAGAGACATTGTTCCTCAACTTGTCGCCGAGAGACCGAACGAAAGGAGCAGACACAAGAACTTCGCCTTTGTATTTTTCCTGTTCTGCATCCTTCTCATTTTTTCTATTTTTTCATATATTGACTTCTGCTTTTATTTTTTTTTCGTGTTGAACAACATCTTAGTTTGCGATTTTGACTTGGTTTCTATTTTCTCCACATGGTCATTTTTATTTGTATTTTCGTTCCGATTCTTACAACTTTATTTTTGTACAATTAACTCATTCTTTCCTATTTTTGCCACACGTTCATTTTTATTTTTTCATTTCATTTTTATTTTTACTTTATTTTCATTTTTATTTTTCATGTTCGCTTTTGTTTTTATTTTTATTTTTATTTTTACAAAATTTTATTTTTGTGTGATTTCTAGCAGTTCCATCTATTCATTCCTTCGCATTGAACAGGGTCCAGCATGTCCTCAGGACCAAAACAAATTCGAGGAGTGCACTGGGACCTTACCTACTATAGATATGCATAATAAATGTGATGTATCAGAATTGCTAGCCTAACCCTTTTCCTTAGCCTAGCACAGGAAATGTACTAATGACCCAGAGACAACCCACGTCACTCACGTGAGGGGGGACATTGGAGAAGCACTTGTCCCTCTGATAGTAACAAACTCTCGAAATACGAGACCAGAGCAAAAGAAGGAATTAATAACTGACTATGAACTCATTCGAAATGGGGGCACAGAACAGTAACTTGGTTTTACCCCCAACAGAAGGGTGAAAGAAAATGCTGCAAACTTTCACTCAGAACGATTATGTGTATATGTACAGTGATCATAATTGTTTTTCTATTATTAACAATCAGAACTGCTTTCTTTATTGGTGCACAAAGTATCCCCCTATCAGTGCACCCACCAGATAATGAACATCTGGGGCCTACAAGAGCACCCAGACCCTATATAGTGATTCCAGTTCCAAGAAAAGCTAATGATGAAGCAAATGACTTAAATTTGAATATAATTAGCAGCGATACGTATACACATGAGGTGATGAATGAGAGAAAAAGCTGGAGACAGAGTCAGCATGGAATGAATGATAATGTAGCACTGGCCACGGCACGCACCCTCACTCAGAATGCACACAAACAAGGGCAAGTGTCAATGGCTACAAGGCCTCCAACGAAGGCAGCAGAAAAGGAGAGACTACCTGCAGAACTTTCAATTCCAGAGATTAGTGGAGGTAACCAAGAAAACCCAAGTGAAATGCCAAAGAAGGAGGGAATAGCAAGATCCCTCAAAAGAACAGAAGTGGCCACAAAAGAACTCACAGAGAAGACCCACATGCTAATAGAGTATTTGTTCCCATTCATAGTCCAAGCAAAGAAACTACACGAGGAGCTGAAAAAAAGAACTATAGAAACTGTAACTGCAAGCACACCTGCTCCAATACAAGGAACAAGCCGCAGGCCTACAGCACAGCCACAAGTTGGGAGGGTGATGAACCAATGGTGGTTATGGGAAGTTTATGGCAGAGTGCGAAAGGAAAGGAAGCACAAATCCTCCCCCTACCACAGCGATGCAGTCGAGGCAGCCTGTTCCATCGAGATACCCGAAGTGGAAAAGCAGCACAGATTCATTCAGAGACGTATTCATAGCAAACTACAGAAGAACGCTGAGAATCAAAAGAAGCCCTCATGAAGATAACAATGAACTTAACGACTACCTGGACAGCACAGCCCATCTCGGAAACAACATATGGTACCAGCACATGAAGGAAGTAGGACGAAGGCAGTCAGAAGGAGAATGCTTCGTCTGTGCACTCCTACCATACTGCATGGGAAAGTCCAAGATCTTCGTGGCTGTAGAAATTGATGTCCCTACAGCACACTGTATGTCACATGTAGCTATGTGCAACACCAGAGGACAATTTATGGGAAGAGACGCCTCGTTGATATGGGCCAATGAAAAGGATTACCCGGATGAAGATGGCTACGTCCAGGACATTAAAACAAGAAACCGAGCGCACACCAGAAATCATGGTACGATGATGTGATCAGGTACGAGAACCCTGGCGTCAAAGGATCAGGGATAAGATGGGAAATAAACCCAAGACTGAACGTTCAAGGAAAAACTGCAGAGGAGTCTCAAATCTGGAAGAACAGATGCCAAATGCAGATCTGGGGGTCAGTGGTCTCCCCAGATGGATGGGAAGACTGAGTAGTAATCTGCCGAGCGTGGATGGTCCTTGGAGCCTGCAAGGAAGCAATAGAGAATTCACAGAGGTTATGCAAACCTCTGTGGCCAAAGCTAGTGAAGTTACTAACATGGGTCGAAGATAGAGGGTGACCTCTACAGATAGTGCCACTGGAGAGCCCGAAACTATGCTTCAGAAACAATGGCACAAGGAAGATGGGAGAGAATCAAAACTGCGGATGAATCTTTGAAACTCCAGGAATGACACAAGGAACCACAGTTATTATGGACCATTACTGTGCGTGTGGATCGAAGGCATACATAAGACTGCCGAAAAACTGGGGAGCCATATGCACACTAATGAACGTCCACGTTCCCGCACTAGTGATCCCTAAGAATGACCGAAAGCAGATGCTCATCTAAGAAGAAGAAGATCTGCGGAACTGATATCCAAGATGAAGAGGGAAATTACTTTTCTCCCAAATCAGAAGCGGCATTCCATGCAATCCCGTATGAACATAGGCTGTTCAGCCTCACCTCAACAGTATTCACAACACTACTCCTGCCCCACAGCTTTATGACGGCAGTGCTCGCACAGCGAACCTCGCTGGGGTACAAGCCCCTAGCATATTACAGCGGGAATCTGGACCCAGTCATGAAGGGCCACTTCCCATGCGAACAAAACCTAGCTGCTGCCGCATTCGCTATTGAAAAGGCTTAATCCATTGTGATGGGATGCTCCATGAAATTGTATGTTGAGCACTCACTGTTTGCCATACTAGAGAAGCCAAAGGGCACACTGACCTCTCAAAGAGCATCCGCCTATGAGGTGATTATCTCCAACCCATCGATCAAAATAGTGCGATGTAAAACTGTGAACCTTGCTACATTCGTAGCTGAACCAGTCACAGAGAGAGAACCTATACATGACTGTGCGAACTATGAGGAATTCTATGATGAGATCCCCAGGGTAAAAGAGAATGCCCTGGCGAGTGGGGAGATCGTCTTTATTGACGGGTCTTCAAGAATCGACCAAGAAGATGGACAAAGGTATACAGGTGTTGCCGTGATAAAGCACCTAGCGAATGGGGAGTTTCGAGTACTTGTCAGTGCACGAATACCATCTCACTATTCTGCGCAAGCTGCAGAACTGCTGGCACTGATACTCGCCATTGATAATCATGCAGACCAGGAAGTAACTGTATACAGTGACTCAGCCTATGTGACGTCCACAGTACATGCAGGACTAGCGCGATGGAAAAGTAGGGGCTACCTCCGAGCAGACGGCACGCCAGTACAACATGCAGCCTTATTGGACAGGCTGATAAAAGCACTACAGCTCCCAGTGGGCATAGCAGTCGTGAAATGTGCCGCTCATACCAAGGGGACAGATTTCGTGTCACGCGGAAATCATGAAGCGGACACGGAAGCCAAGCGCATGGCATCCAAAACTGAAACAATCATGGATGTGGAGGTGGCACGTACCCATGAACGAATGATGGTAGCGCGAGCCACACCGGAGGCCTATAGCAATATGGGGCAGACCCAGCTAATGGAGCTGCAAGGGGAGGCACCACAAGAGGAGAAGAATGCATGGAAGCATCGATGGTGTTCTTTAAACCCCTCTGATGGGCTGTGGAGGCAAGACAGCACTGCTAAACCAGTAATGCCTGTCACCCTCCTGAAGGTAGCATTAGAACAACTGCACTACCCCATCCACATGACAAAAGAAAATCTTGCTGCAACGCTCTCAGTAGACTGGTTCATGCCGAATTTAGCGGAGCATGTTGCATTTTTTATGGTGAACTGCATTATCTGCCAGCAATTCACCGCTGGGCACACATTAAAAGTAGTGAGAGGAGTCATTCACAGACCAAATGGACCATTCCAGCACTTACATATCCACTATGTCGACATGATTTAAGTGTGCAACGGGTACAGGTATTTAATTGTGGTGGTGTGTCCCTTCTCTAGATTGATAGAAGCAGGCCCCTGTACACACCCCGACGCTGCCTGTGCTGCTAAGTTCCTGGTGAGGGAAGTGTTCTCTAGATGGGGGGTGTGCGAGGTAATGAGATCAGCTAATGGGGCCCACTTTGTAAATTCAGTGTTCGAACAGATTAGTTCATTGCTTGGTATAAAGCACAAGTTCTCATCGCCGTATCATCCAGAGGGGAATGGGGTATGTGAACGGATCAACGGCTTGCTTAAAGAGAGGATAGCCAAGTTAAAGCTCACCTTAAAAAAGGGATGGCTGCACTGCCTACCATTGGCATTGTGTGCACTTCGGAACCAACCATGCTCCGACCATCACCTCACGCCGCACGAGATAGTTACAGGCAGAAGGATGAGGACCCCTCTTAATCCCAGAGATAGAGTTAGTTGTGATGCCCAGCCTACTAGGGAGGTTCTGGGAACAGAGATGCAAAAGTACCTGAACTGTTTGACATCTAGTACCTCTGTCATTTCAGGCCAACTGCAGCGACGGCGAAAAGGGGCTGGCGCGGCACAAAACGCAGCAGGAAGTGCTGAAGCAGATACCGAACAAGGTGTACATGCACCCCTCGACTTCCCTGGTGACAGCGTTTTGGTGAAGAACTTTACACGGAAAAGGTGGGACGAGATAAGATTTAATGGCCCGTTCATTGTAGAAGACTGCACCCCCTCCGCCGTCAAGCTCCATGGCAGAAGGGCATTGATCTTCCTAAATGACAATAAACCCTACATAGGAGAGAGCCCTCCTGCTGCATCCAACTGCAAAGAAGCAACAGACAACAGGGAAGAACCTCAGCACGTGTGGCATAAAACTGGACAGGTTCCCCAAGCAAAGGGGGATAAGGACATAACGAACACTCTGTACATCCCAGTTGCAGGGTAAAGGGAAGCACAATCAAAGCCACAACAACATTGATAAAATGAACTGTTGAAAGCACGACATGCCCAAAGTGATACAAGAATCAAGACCCTGATAGACTGTAACCAAAACCTTGCCTGAGAGTGCAACACAGTATCCTGAAGCAACCAGTATCGAGACTTTGATCACAGAATTCATGGTACATTCCAGCAGAAATCTCAAGTGGGATGTGCTAACCTACTTTCAACTCGTCGTGTTATCATACCCGTCACTCATAGGGAGAGGAGCCAGTGTCACAGACTTTATTCGAGATCCTGCAAACAAGAAGGTAATCTGGCAACTGCTGACTGTCATAACTGAAGCCTTCATCAAACTGCTCGAGCACAGCGAAGAGGACACTAATGCTCCCACCTCAAGTGATTATGGATGAACTTACATATACCCTATTTTTCTGCATCATAGAGGAATGCCCAGGACTCGTCGGGAGAACCACAGATACCCTAACCTTTATCAGAGATCCAAGAAACAATGAATTTCTCAACCAAGTATGGTACAAATTGAATTACGTGGTTGCAATTCACGCAGCAGGAAAGTGTAAAAACTGTGCGAATCAAAAGAAAAGCTTGTGATCAGGACACAACCAAACAGGGCAAATTTCCCTATCACCCGAGGACACCCGGCTGGTGCACAATGTCCTGTTTAGATTAGTCACAGACTATCCGGAGATGGTGGGGAGGCCTGCAGATGTTGACGTCATCACCTTTCTTAGAGATCCGGCCAACACCCCACACATGGGCACACTCCTCCAAGGCATAATGCTCCAGGTGGAGCTGTCCAACTTCCAGCGAGAATTCCTAAGGAGATTCCAGTGAGACTTTTAGCCGAGGAACAGATAGAGGAGACAAAAACTGTTAGCGCTGCAAAAAAGGCCTGTGATCTAGAGGCTAGAAAATCAGAGCAAATGTCATTAACACCAGAAGACAGACAATATGCATACTGTGTTTTCTTCCACCTCATTGAAAACTTTCCAGAACTAGTGGGCAGACCCAGCAATGTTGACATAACCGCATTCCTCAGTAATTCAGCAAAAAACGCGCAACTGAACAGGCTCCTGAGGGCTATTGCAGCGCAACTAAGGGCAATTATGGACATTCACTGCTGAGGAGAGCCTTAGAAGGAGGAAATCCAAAATAGAACTTTGTCGTCATGATTTCACTGTGGAGCAGATAGAGAAGAGAGACACTGTTCCTCAACTTGTCGCCGAGAGACCGAACGAAAGGAGCAGACACAAGAACTTCGCCTTCGTATTTTTCCTGTTCTGCATCCTTCTCATTTTTTCTATTTTTTCATATATTGACTTCTGCTTTTATTTTTTTTCGTGTTGAACAACATCTTAGTTTGTGATTTTGACTCGGTTTTTATTTTCTCCACATGGTCATTTTTATTTTTATTTTCGTTCCGATTCTTACAACTTTATTTTTGTACAATTAACTCATTCTTTCCTATATTTGCCACACGTTCATTTTTATTTTTTCATTTCATTTTTATTTTTACTTTATTTTTATTTTTATTTTTCATGTTCGCTTTTGTTTTTATTTTTATTTTTATTTTTACAAAATTTTATTTTTGTGTGATTTCTAGCAGTTCCATCTTTTCATTCCTTCGCATTGAACAGGGTCCAGCATGTCCTCAGGACCAAAACAAATTCGAGGAGTGCACTGGGACCTTACCTACTATAGATATGCATAATAAATGTGATGTATCAGAATTGCTAGCCTAACCCTTTTCCTTAGCCTAGCACAGGAAATGTACTGATGACCCAGAGACAACCCACGTCACTAACGTGAGGGGGGACATTGGAGAAGCACCGTCACTCTGATATTAACAAACTCTCGAAATACAAGACCAGAGCAAAAGAAGGAATTAATAACTGACTATGAACTCATTCGAAATGGGGGCACAGAACAGTAACTTGGTTTTACCCCCAACAGAAGGGCGAAAGAAAATGCTGCAAACTTTCACTCAGAACGATTATGTGTATATGTACAGTGATCATAATTGTTTTTGTATTATTAACAATCAGAACTGCTTTCTTTATTGGTGCATAAAGTATCCCCCTATCAGTGCACCCACCAGATAATGAACATCTGGGGCCTACAAGAGCACCCAGACCCTATATAGTGATTCCAGTTCCAAGAAAAGCTAATGATGAAGCAAATGACTTAAATTTGAATATAATTAGCAGCGATATGTATACACATGAGGTGATGAATGAGAGAAAAAGCTGGAGACAGGGTCAGCACGGAATGAATGATAATGTAGAACTGGCCACGGCACACACCCACACTCAGAATGCACACAAACAAGGGCAAGTGTCAATGGCTACAAGTCTCCAACGAAGGCAGCAGAAAAGGAGAGACTGCCTGCCAAACTTTCAATTCCAGAGAATAGTGGAGATAACCAAGAAAATCCAAGTGAAATGCCAAAGAAGGAGGGAATAGCAAGATCCCTCAAAAAAACAGAAGTGGCCACAAAAGAACTCACAGAGAAGACCCACATGCTAATAGAGTATTTGTTCCCATTCATAGTCCAAGCAAAGAAACTACACGAGGAGCTGAAAAACAGAACTATAGAAACTTTAACTGCAAGCACACCTGCTCCAATGCAAGGAACAAGCCGCAGGCCTACAGCACAGCCACAAGTTGGGAGGGTGATGAACCAATGGTGGTTATGGGAAGTTTATGGCAGAGTGCAAAAGGGAAGGAAAGGAAGCACAAATCCTCCCCCTACCACAGCGATGCAGTCGAGGCAGCCTGCTCCATCGAGATACCCGAAGTGGAAAAGCAGCACAGATGCATTCAGAGACGTATTCATAGCAAACTACAGAAGAACGCTGAGAATCAAGAGAAGCCCTCATGAAGATAACAATGAACTTAATGACTACCTGGACAGCACAGCCCATCTCGGAAACAACATATGGTACCAACACATGAAGGAAGTAGGACGAAGGCAGTCAGAAGGAGAATGCTTCGTCTGGGCACTCCTACCACACAGCACACTGTATGTCACATGTAGCTATGTGCAACACCAGAGGACAATTTATGGGAAGAGACGCCTCGTTGATATGGGCCAACGAAAAGGATTACCCGGATTAAGATGGCTACGTCCAGGACATTAAAACAAGAAACCAAGCGCACACCAGAAATCATGTGATCAGGTACGAGAACCCTGGCGTCAAAGGATCAGGGATAAAATGGGAAATAAACCCAAGACTGAACGTTCAAGGAAAAACTGCAGAGGAGGCTCAAATCTGGAAGAACAGAGGCCAAATGCAGATCTGGGGGTCAGTGGTCTCCCCAGATGGATGGGAAGACAGAGTAGTAATCTGCCGAGCGTGGATGGTCCTTGGAGCCTGCAAGGAAGCAATAGAGAATTCACATAGGTTATACAAACCTCTGTGGCCAAAGCTAGTAAAGTTACTAACATGGGTCGAAGATAGAGGGGGACCCCTACCGATAGGGTCACTGGAGAGCCAGAAACTATGCTTCAGAAACAATGGCACAATGAAGATGGAAGAGAATCAAAACTGCGCACAAATCTTTGAAGCTCCAGGAATGACACAAGGAACCACAGTTATTATTGACCATTACTGTGTGTGTGTATCCAAGGCATACATAAGACTGCCGAAAAACTGGGGAGCCATATGCACACTAATGAACGTCCACGTTCCCCCACTAGTGATCCCTAAGAATGACCTGAAGTTGGACAGTTTCCCGAAAGCAGGTGCTCATCTAAGAAGAAGAAGATCTGTGGAACTGATATCCAGGATGAAGAGGGAAAATTACTTTTCTCCCAAATCAGAAGAGGTATTCCATGCAATCATATATGAACATAGGCTGTTCAGCCTCACCTCAACAGTATTCACAACACTACTCCTGCCCCACATCCAAGTTCGAGTGAATGCTAAATCGTTACAGTTAAACAGATGGGAGTTATTGCAGACCATCAATACCAATATAAAAGGATTCAATGCGATCAAAGAAGAGCTGAGAGCAATCAGACTGATGACCCTCCAAAACAGATATGTGCTTGACATGATCACAGCAATGGATGGAGGTATTTGTGCAAAAATCGGAGAATCATGTTGCACATTCGTACCATTACACGATGAAGAAAACAGAACCCTAACAGAGGCCATAAGCATGCTGACAAGCCTGAAAAACCAGATGATCGATGAAAGTGACGAAGTAGACGATGACAGCTGGTTTGGAGACCTATTCTCGTGGGTCCCACAATGGATGGCAGATATATTCAAGTTTCTGGGAGCTCTACTAGCAATAAGATTAAAAACACCACTAAGAAACATTGGAGTATCTTTAAGAATGATATAAGGGTACAAAATCTGTTTGACGAATTGCCAGTATTTGCCTACCAAAGAATTAGGAACCTACGGGATGAATTAGTGCGCACAAGACCGCCAACAAAAGAACCAATCACGCAGCGAACCGGGACATTTCCCTGTCTTCTCTGCACTAATTGCAATTTGGTAATTAAAGGTAACACCATATACCATCCACAGACAGGCAAGAAGATATTCCTTAAAACCTTTGGCACCTGCCATAGCACTAATATTATATACAGCATCAAATGCCCATGTGGGAAATATTACGTGTGCCAGTCCACCAGAACAGCAAAAACTCGCTGGAACGAACATCGATCCTGTATCCGTAATGCTAACCCCAACTCTGCGGTAGCCCGCCACTGGGTTGAAAAGAGCCACAACTTGACACAAATTAGGTTTTTGATCATAGAAATACTATCCAGAAACAATCCACACAGAGATTTGGGCTTACGACTCAACGGGAGAGAAACCTTTTGGATCGTTAAACTAAGTAGCCTGGCTCCTAATGGTCTCAATGAGGAGATCAACTATCACTGTTGTATTTGAAATTTAATCTGTTATCTGATTTGATCTATTACACATCCTGTCACATGTGGACTCATTTCATATTCCACTTCCTTGATCCATTATGTATTCCACTTTATTATTGTACAAATAAGACGTATTTCACTGATTTTCAGTTGATTACTTCATGGACGTTGTTTGGAACATATGACCCCCCGTGGTTTTCTTAAGATATGGTCTCTTAAATATTGTCAAGTTGATCCAGGAACCATCATTAGGGACCCCATCACTAGTACTCGTTAGCTCTGTGCATACAGCATCCTTGATTTTGGATTCATCCCCCAGCGCGGGGGTTCTGTAACTTGAGAGCACCATGGCCACTGATCCCGGACTGCTTGTCTGGGACCCGAGGTGCCACCCGCCAGTGGCACCACCCGTGACCATGGTGTTCCCTCATTTTTTCAAATTGTCATTCTTTTCACACCTTTTCAGATCCCATTACCTGATTTTGGATCAGGGTACATAATGCTATTTCATGCTGAGCACTTGTGTTATTTCCATGCTTGGTTCGTTTGTTTTTTCAGTATTGTTATTTTATTTTATTTTCCTACCACTATTGTAGATATTGTTTCAGTTGACCTCTAAATTGATTTCTCTGGTCTATCTTGATCTGCTTATTCCCTGGCAGTGTTCCACCCGCGCATAGCGCCTTTCTCCAGACACAACGCGGTTTCGAGTGAATTTTGTATAGCGTTTCCTTAGCAACAGTGAATCTGAGTAGTATTTCTTCCATTTTCATTTTTCCAAATTAAGCTTGTTTTTTTATCTTCCATAATTTCTGATAATTATCCAGATGTCCTCTAAATGTATTACTTTAGCTTGTTCTTATATGCTTTAGCCTCTAGCAGTGTTCTGCCCTGCATCGCGCTACTTTTCGGGCGCGATGCGGTCACGTGCTATTTATAAGCAGCGTTGCCTTGGCAACGGTTTAAACACTGCAGGCCCTCGCCACGTTCACGCGCCTGCGAAGAGCTGTCTCTCAGACCTCTGTGTATTACCAGGTACACTCCGTTCATTGCTCCGATTACCTGACAATGCCTCATCATTCTATCACTGATCCTCTATTCCTTATTTTTCTTACAGAACGGCACGATCGTTCTGACATGTAGTACACCGGGCGGCCATTTGGAACGCCGTACATTATTTCGGCACGGATATTACTCTGCATCCCTTTTAGTCTGGGCTGCTCACATCACACAGGTAACAGATGTGATTTTGGTATTTTGTTTTTACGGATGATACTATTTATAATATTGCCCCTCTCAACTTGGCTTTTCCTTTTCTTTCTTTTTTTGTGTGCTACCATTCACCTTTTGAAACCATCCACAAACAGTATGTTGTATTTTATTATATTTGTGTTATTATGTTTGTATACTTTATCTATTATGTTGATTTACGACAAAATACGTGGATGTAATTTATTCATATTGTACACCACAGACTAGCTCTGATGAAGGAGAAGGTTCTCCGAAATGCATTGGCTTGTTAAGTCTGCTTTGTATGACAGATGTGTCAGGCGCTTCCTCACTAAGAGTTTATTAGTGATGTTCCTTGAGATTTTTTTAATAAAAATCATTGTTGTAAAACAACGAACACTCTTTCCTTTCAGTAACCTGCTCAGCTAATTTTGAATAACTGCAATTTCTACCAAACATATACAGCTTTGAAGAACTTTATAATTTCACTACCCAGATTGGGTGCAACGGAGAGCGGCTGTGTGACTTGGTTATTTACCTAGTCTCCCGCTATACATGTTTTTCGAGTCAGGGTGTCTCCAGACTCATCACAGCCAGCTCCTGGAGAATGTACTTTGAAAATGTGATTATCGCAATTTTCCATTTTTTTCAATTTGAACTATCGAATCTAAACGGATTATCTAAAGTGGGGCCCGCTTTTTTTCTATTTTATCAGCATTATGGTACATGACAAGCACATGTAGTGCACATGCAAGCACACGCATGCAAGAAAAAAGGAAATGACAATACATAAACAAACATGAAGAGCCCCTCCAACCAGGCCCTTGCTCCATTTCCGAGCCCGCCGACGCCACACTACTCTCTCTCAGCCCCCTGTACACTTCACTGTGCCATACTACAGTCTCTGCCGTCGCCCACCTCTGGAGAGCTCCCCACCATGCATCCACACTACTCTCTCTCAGCCCCCTGTACACTTCACTGTGCCATACTACAGTGTCTGTCATCGCCCACCTCTGGAGAGCTCCCCACCATGCATCCACATTACTCTCTCTCAGCCCCCTGTACACAGCACTGTGCCATACTACAGTCTCTGCCATCGCCCACCTCTGGAGAGCTCCCCACCATGCATCCACACCACTCTCTCTCAGCCCCCTGTACACAGCACTGTGCCATACTACAGTCTCTGCCGTCACCCACCTCTGGAGAGCTCTCCACCATGCATCCACAGTACTCTCTCTCAGCCCCCTGTACACAGCACTGTGCCATACTACAGTCTGCTGTCGCCCACCTCTGGAGAGCTCCCCACCATGCATCCACACCACTCTCTCTCAGCCCCCTGTACACAGCACTGTGCCATACTACAGTCTCTGCCGTCGCCCATCTCTGGAGAGCTCCCCACCATGCATCCACACTACTCTCTCTCAGCCCCCTGTACACAGCAGTGTGCCATACTACAGTCTCCGCCATCGCCCACCTCTGGAGAGCTCCCCCACCATGCATCCACACCACTCTCTCTCAGCCCCCTGTACACAGCACTGTGCCATACTACAGTCTCTGCCATCGCTCACCTCTGGAGAGCTCGCCACCATGCATCCACCCTAGGGCCTCCTGCAGACTTCCAGGCCACTGCGGTTCTACGCTTGGCCAGCACACAGATCAAATCCTTCATTTTGGCAAGGTGTATATCACCTCTCTTTACGCAGGAATAGCCCCAACAAGCAGGCCCCAGGAGGCCATGCGCATATATCTATGCTGCCCTTGAATACCCATTCCTCCACCTCTGACCAAAATCCCTGTATCCCCGGGCAGGACCGGAAAGAACACTTGGGCTGTTATGAGCAATTTCTTGCTGGATCCCTCCTGGATTTTAATCACCCAGAGTGTCAGCATGTTCCTAATACACCGTTCCACTACCCCACATGGACTAGTGCTGTTCTATCTATTCCTTTAGGACATAACAACATTTTTCATCAGGACTGCTGTGCTTTTTATAGGGCAGTGCTCTGCTTTTCAAATGGCTGTTACTCTCTAAAAGGGACCGAAGCATGACTTCTCTGTATGGCTGCTAAACATGTAATGGACAATTTAATGAACCAGCCCATTTCGGAAGAGCTACTTTACTTTTAAAAGTGCATCCCTGGCACTTTTATGATTTGGCGCGTACTGTACATGTATTTCATTTACGTGACATATAACCTCCTTCTGATCCCCCTGAGCCAGTAGCATGAACATTGATGTGGTGCATAACCCCCACCATGCCTGTGATTGTACTGGCAATGAGTGATCTTTAATAAGAAATATATCTTATGATACAGCATTTTATGTAGTTGTAATGTTTTGGTATCATGTGCCTGTACTGGGAGAGAAACATGATTCTCACACTCTGCTGGATAATCCTTCCAGGTTGCTTTTTGTTGTAGTATCACACGCCAAGCCTCTGCACTTAGCAGACGCTCTACAACACAACAGAAAGACCATGCCATTGGCCAGCACTGTTGTGTCCCCTTTCCATATCCATTATTGTTCTGTTGGGAACTAAGTCCCATTTCTGTTGTTGGTTATGTTGACGTGGGCTGCGCCTCACGTACAAGGGAAGAGGCAGGGTTACTGCCTCAGGCGCCAGTTTCGCGCCGGTGAATAAAGAGATAAGAAGCATACAACCCCGGCTCCCGCGTCTTATTTGTTATATTGATTGTGCCTGCCTTATTGCATTACTACTTACGTCCTGCACTGCAGAGAGAGACTTGCCCGACAGCCATGTAAATCATTATAGCTCACGTGCCTGCAGCCATGTCAGAGGACAATCTAGATAGCGGCCTCCAAAGCCCTCAGACCAGCTCCACTCCCAGACATGCCAGCAACAAAGAAGAAGTCAGCTTCGAATCTCTGCAGCTACAAGCAGTGCCACATTTCGGCATGACAGACACCAATAGTCTGGCGCCCAGGTGGGCCAGGTGGCTAAAAGAACTCCACATTTACATTGATGCCTCCGGAGTGAGAGAGGAACGCCGCCTGAGAGGCATCCTGTTACACTCACTGGGTCCCACTGAACGTGATATTGTCTTTGAAATGCCTGATTCCAGCACTGACTCATTCCAAGGCATAATTGACTCACTGAACACATATTTTGCACCCTTGAGAAATGTTGATTATGAGAGACATGTATTTCACACAACTACCCAGGACAACAATGAAAGCATGGATAATTTTGTCATGATTCTAAGAAAAAGAGCCAAATATTGCGATTTTGATAAATATTCCACGGATGAGGCACTCAAATCTCAAGCCATTGCAGGCTGTGGATCCCCTGAATTTCGCAAAAAATTGCTACAGAAAAGCAGAACTCTAGAAGAAATACTTCAAATAGCGAGGGCTGATGCAGCATTAACGCTACAGACTGAGTCACTAGGAAACATCACCATCACGCAGAATGCAAATGCAGCAACTGTTTGCCCAATTCGCACCCCGACCGAATCGTTAGATCAAAAGAAATGCGGTTTTCGATTTCCTCATGTGGGACCGTGTCCTGCCATAGGGCACCACTGCGACAAATGTGGGGGGGAGAACCACTTCCAGTCAGTCTGCAAAAACATTAAGTTCTTTCAAAGCAGTGAGGCTGACAGAGAGCCAAGAAGACAATACAGCAGAGGCTCGAGGCGGGAAAGCCAGCGCAAATACACAAACCACTCCTCCACATCCAACAGGCGGCGCTCGCCCAGTTCATCAAGAGAGCACACCCCATCCACCCGGTGGCGGGAAGAAAGGAGAGACACATCTAGTCATTGCAACAGCCGACATCATTCTCTTCATCGAAAACCGCAGCAAAGGATCAGATACCTGGACGAGTCACCACAAGACAGAAGAAACACTAGATCATCATCGTCCAGTGGAGAGAGAAAACGAGCATTTGTTCATGCCATTGGCATTGACACAGCAACTAAGTACAGCCCCACATTGTTGCTTCAGCTAAATGGACAAAATTTAGAATTCCTCATTGATACAGGAGCCACTGTCAATGTTATAAGTGACATAGTATACCAAGCTCTTGATGTGAAGAAAGAATTAAAAAAGGCTGACACATTAATATATCCATATGGGTCCAACAGGCCACTGGACTGCAAAGGAATGTTCACCGCAAAATGCCAGTACAAAGAGCAAAAGCAAAAAGTAACAATATACGTCATTAAGGGGGAAGTCCCAGGGGGCAGCATATTAAGCTTCCGCACAGCCATTCAAATGGGACTTATCAACATTATGTATCAAATCATGTCGGCCTCCACTTCCAGCGCAAAGGACATGATTCAAAAGATGTTCCCAGTCTTGTTGAAAGGACTAGGCCGTCTAAAGGACAGACAAATCAAGCTACACATCAACCCACATATACCGCCGATAGCTCAGCACTATCGAGGCATTCCGCTCAACATACAAAAGCAAGTCGAGGATGAAATACAGTCGCTACTACAACAAGACATTATTGAGCCGGCGTCTGGGCCAGCACCCTGGGTCTCACCAATTGTACCTGTACTCAAGAAAGACAGCACATGAAGAATACGCATCTGTGTTGACACGCGGTCCCCGAATATAGCCATTGAAAGGGAACAACACTTATCCCTACGCATGACAGACATGATGCACTTACTGCACGGGGCCACCATATTTTCAAAATTAGATTTAAATAAAGGCTATCATCAGCTTGAACTTCATCCCTCATCAAGATATATCACCAGGTTTTCAACGCACCTAGGATTGTTCGGCTATAAGAGAATAAGCTTTGGAGTATCGTCGGCTGCAGAAATCTTCCAGAATGAAATCCACCAGATCATCAAACACATTCCCCATTGCCTGAACTAAAGCGACGATATTCTCATCTTTGGGACTTCACAAGCCAGCCATGACGATACCCTAAGGAGAGTCTGCATGGCACTAGAAAACGCCCATCTCACCTTGAATCCTGAAAAGTGCGAGATCAGCAAGACCACATTAAAATTCTTTGCCCACATATTTTCCAACAAAGGTATGCGCCCAGACCCTGAGAAGGTGCAGGCACTAGTCGATATGCCAACCCCCACTTCTCCTTCAGCTATACGCTCATTCCTAGGAATGGCCAGTTACTGCACCAGATACATCCGAGATTTTGCATCGGTGAGTACACCGTTAAGACTCCTCACAGGGAAAGACCACGACTTCCACTGGACAACAGAGTGCGAAAGTGCTTTTCAAGAGATCAAACGTCGTATTGCATCAGCCTCATGCATGGCCTATTATGATCCCACATATGACACTGAGCTCACCGTAGATGCCAGCCCCGTTGGCCTGGGAGCCATCCTAGCACAATCCAGACCCGGGGCCTCGCCAGACTCACCTAAGCACATAGTGGCCTACGCCAGCCGAAGATTATAACCAGCAGAGTGCGCCTACTCTCAACCTGAAAAAGAGAGTCTCGCAGTCGTATGGGCATGCGAACATTATCATCTCTTTCTATCGCAACACTCCACATAGCACCACAGGTGAATGTCCATCCACACTAATGTTTGGGCGAATCATAAGGACATGACTCCCTCACAACCCTCGAGTCTGTCCACCTGCGACCATCATTGAAGATGCTCGAGCAAAAGACAAGGTAAACAAAGCAAGCATGAAGACGTACTCTGACCACAGGAGACAGGCAAAACCATGTCAAATTCAAGTGGGTGACACCGTACTGGTACGACAGGACCAGAACACCAAGGACACCCCTGCATTCAGACCCGAACCCATGAAAGTGACTCACACCAATGGATCAATGATAACGGCGGCTAGTCCAGCGGAACCATCACAAGAAACTCATCATTCTTCAAAGTCTTTGGTGGCAATCCCGAACATGATCAAGAGGCTGTCGGTCCACATACGAATCTTCAGATCTAGAGTCTGAATACAGAGGAGAAGAGCAGGACGCTGACGACAGTGACAGCGACACCTCAGCAAACAGGATCATAACCCCAAGATGAAGCCCTTCCAAAAGGACTATATGCAGACCCACCAGATGGACAGAAGAAATTAACTGACGCCCATTTCTTCTTTAAGTTGCGGGGAGATGTTGTGTCCCCTTTCCATATCCATTATTGTTCTGTTGGGAACTAAGTCCCATTTCTGTTGTTGGTTATGTTGACGTGGGCTGCACCTCACGTACAAGGGAAGAGGCGGGGTTACCGCCTCAGGTGCCAGTTTCGCGCTGGTGAATAAAGAGATAAGAAGCATACAACCCCGGCTCCCGCATCTTATTTGTTATATTGATTGTGCGTGCCTTATTGCATTACTACTTGATTCAGATGCGAGTCTGAACATAACAAGCACCACTTAATGGTTGGACACAGTCTTGGATCAAATACACTGTTGTGCACCGGCCGTTGGACATATGTGACAAGCATGACTGATGACATTTACTGCACAAAGAGGACCTCTTAACTCTCTGCTCTATTGCACTAGATATTACTTAATCGAATTCAAACATTTTCAGTCAGTCCTTAAAACCTTTGTAGCGTCCATTGAATATGAAGCGCAGAGTCCCGTGTCACTTTGAATATTTATTTATTTTATTTATTTTTTATTTATTTTAATTATTGGATATTTGTAAAGCGCCTATAAACAAATGGTGTTTCAAGGTGCCACAAGACAAAAAGGGTGGGGTGGGGGGACAAGGGAGGAAGATAACCATAACATTTCTACTAGGCCTTGTGACATTCGGATCGTGCAAGTGCAGTAACAAGAAGTGCAAGGAAGAGGGGGATTAGGAGGGGGAGTGCAGGTCTGTGTGAAATGCGAAGTGCTAGGGTGGGAAGGGAAGTTCAGGGCAAAGAGGAGAGGGTGAAGGTGGAAGGAGGGGATGAATGAGGAGGGGTGAAAGGGTCACAGGGGCCAGGCGAGTGCTAAGGGGAGGCCAGGTGGGCCGGTGCTAGGGATTGCAGGGGGTGAGGGAAACATATGATAAGTGCAAGAAAGGGGGTGGACCGTGCCGTGGTGGGGGGGCTGGTGCCCTGTAGAACTCAAAGGGAACCAGGCAGCCAGTTACTGAAGCAAACAGGGATGTTAGCAGTGGAGGGGGAGAGGGAAGAAAGAAGAGAAAAGGGGAGTCTTGAGGAGCTTATGGAATGTAAGGAGATCTGGGAGACCATTCCAGAGGGAGGCTTCTGCAGAGAAGAGGGATCTAGCCCCCACTCTCTGTTTAGGGAAGCATCTAATCTGTAGAGAGTTGGAGATGAAAGACCGAAGGGCTCTAGCCGGGAGGTATTTAGGAAGAGAGAGTTCGATGTAGCAGGGTCTCAGGCCCCAGAAAGGCTTGTGGATGATGCAGAGGCTCTTGAACCTGTTCCTAGCAGCAACTGGAAGCCAGTGGAGAGATTTTAGGGCTGGAGAGATACAGTCCCTGGGCTTCAGACAAGGATACGTCTTGCAGTCCTATTCTGGATTAGTTGAAGTGGGAGAAGGGAGGATAAAAGCAGATTGATGAAAAGGCTGCGGCAGTAGTCCAGCCTAGAGAAGACCAGAGCTCTGGAGACATTGAGTTTCTGGGGGAAGGTGAGGAAAGGGAGAATGCCTCTGAGGAGGTGCAGCTGATAGTGGGCCTTCCTTGCAAGGTCCACGATGTGAGGAGAGAAGGAGAGAGAGCAGTCGAAGATGACACAAAGGTTTTTTGTCTCACAAGAGGGTGAGAGGAGGAGACCCATAAATGGTGAGCAGAGATAAGGGTGGAATGAGGGAGCTTGGGTCCCAATGAGAAGGATCTCAGTCTTACTGGCATTAAGGCAGAGATCGTGGGCATCACACCAGGCTTCAATAGCAGTGGGACAGTCAGGGGTGAGAGAGGAGGACGCAGTGGAGGAAAGTTTGAAGCAGAGCAACATTTTGACTGCATAACACTGGAAGTGAGGAGAGAAGGTGGAGATCAGGTGGGACAAAGGGGCAGTTGAAGAGCCATGACGAGAGGATAGAGCCTTGACGGATTCCACAGGTGGACAGCATGATGGGGAGAGAGAAAATGGCCCCATTGAACCTAGGAGGGTCTGTCGTAGAGGAATGAGGTCAACCAGTGCAGTGCCAGGCCCGTGATGCCAAAGACGCCACAGAGCCGATTTGTCCGGGTGGCATGATTGACCGTGTGGAAGGCAGAGGAAAGATTCAGAAGGATAAGAACAGATGGAGAGTTGGAAATGAGATTTGAGAGCAAGTTTTCAAGGGTGATCAAGAGAGCAGTCTCTATGCCCAACTTCTCCAGGAGTTTGCCCAGGAAGGGAGTAATGGAGATGGGGCAGTAGTTAGCTGTGTAGGAGGGTTCGACAGAGGGCTTCTTGACTAAAGGATGCACAAGGGACTGCTTGAGGGCTTGCAGGAAGGACCCAGTGGCAAAGGAGTGGTTACAGAAATCAGCCAAGGCTGGCGCAAGGGAGGCAATTTTGTCCTTGATAGTTCTGGAGGAGCAGGGGAACATCTGTTTGGAGGAGACTTTCATAGAGAGGACTTATATAGAGACCTCATCTGGTGCTATGGGTGAGAACGAGGAGAGTAGGAGGAGTTTAGTGTTTGTACCTAGATGCTTTGGAGAGGGATAGCAAGGGTAGCGGGCCGATGGGAAGTGCCAGGATCTCAGAAAGCCGCTTTACTGTGTGTGTTGTGGCTAGCTCTTCTTCCCACTGGCACTGTGTCTAGCATGCTTTCAGGTAGAGATTATGGGTACTCCTCTTGCTGGCCTTGCACCACACACTCATAGGGCTCATGCTACAGACTGGCCCGCCAGGTGCCGGTTCATGCTAAAGACCGGCCTGCCCCCCACACTTATTATCAGAAGCAGACCCCTGAATGCACATGTGATATGTATTATGTCTGCAAATGGATGTATCTAGTTTTTCTGTGAAAGCAGAATCCATGTTAAATCTATGCACTAACATAGAGAAAATAGTGCCAGAGGATTGCAGATGTCCGCTGTGTGCGTGTGCACATGTAGTTTATGCATTCATGTAGTGAATCACTGGCCTGTCTCCACCCTGCCTGGAGATGTAAAGGGCAAAAAAGCCTGACCAATCAGCCACTGTAGTTGTTTAGTTCCTTACCGTAGCCATTTTACTGCATCCAGAAGTAACACTTAAGGCACCAAATTAAGTGGAGAACCTGCTCTTACACAAGACACAAACCCTGGCATATCATACATGGGTTAAATATTTGGGAAAATGTGCTTCCAATACGCCACTGGATCACTTTGTCAAACATACAGTGATGGCTTTTCCCCACACCACACAGTTCCGCTGAAGGGAGTTTGCATATTTGCTACGCCTGCTGGCTCTTCAGCATCATGATTGTTCCCGGCCCTATGATTTCAGTGGCATGACAACACTAGCCAGCACCCCTTCCCTGAAAATTGTTCCAGCACCACCGACGATGGTCTTAAGGCCTCTGCAATGGCTCTGGGATCCAAGATGGCAGGTCATAGGCACCTTCACATTACAGACTGGCATTCAGACGCACAACAAAAGAACATTGCTATGGAAATTCCCTTGAGGACTATATGGTCTTTGGGAACCCCTTAAGGACAAGGTACTTTGTGTATTTGCAGCTGATAAACACTCATGGAAGCTCAGGAGGAAGACAAACCTGAGACCTAGGAAATCCTTCTCTACTTAGAGGTCCAGAGGGCTGTGCTGGTGTATTTGGAGAAGTGTAGGGATTTCTGTTCTTCTGACAACTTGTTTGTCACTTTTGGAAGCGCATCTCCATGAAGGAAAGGTATGGTTCCGATGGTCAGCCGGTGGCTGAGAGATACCATCTCATTGCCCTACATGTCCTCGGGGCCAGAATCCACTTCTGGAGTACAAGCAAGACCAACAAGGGCGAAGCCATCTTCATGGGGGCTAAGGGAGTCCCAATTCAGGACATCTGTAGGGAGGCTACTTGATCAGATATCAAAATACTTTCGTCGGGCACTATAGACTCATGCTGCATTGTCAAGAGGCAGGTGCCTTAGGTACTGGGGTACTAAGTGCTGTACTCCCAAGAACATTTCTTGTGGGATGGTGTTTTTCTTTTGGAATAAACCAGTGTTGAATGGTGTGCAGATCATCAGGTGTCTAGGTGCTTCATGTGCTAGAGCTATTCATTACGACAAGTTGGTACCCCTAACAAGTAAGTACTGGGACAAGGAAGAGGGATGTGGAGGTAATGATGGGATTACTTACCAGTAATCTTCAATACTCTTAATCCTGCTCTTCCTTGTCACCGTTCTTATGTACCGCCCCCCCCCCCCCCCAGACTGATGGGTAGAATGGGCCTATATGGGCAGTTTTACATCACTGATGCAGGCCAATTGGAGGGGACGTATGTGCTCTTAGGGGCGGAGGTGGGACTGGCAACAATTCATGGAAGAGTAAAGGAGTTCCTGTGTAGAGTTATGGTTACCTCACAAGTACTGTGATGATGAAGAGCAATACTAGGAATAGTGAGGATTACCAGTAAGGTATCCCTGCATCATGGCATGTGTCACCTCAGTACAGCCCCTGTGAAGTTATGGGCTCCAAAGTGAAGTGTATGGGCTGCGCAGTGATGACTGCCTCCTAAAGGTGTGCTTCGAGCAATTTTCAGATAGGCTGTTTCAGTGTAGATGGTTAGCATTTGATCCTTAAAATTCTGTTGACGGACGTCTCTGACTGCCTTCCTGTAGAGAGCGCGGGACTGGAAAACACTAGCAGAACACTGCTAGCAAAACATTGCCCGGTACACTGATGGGAACTGGAGTGCGCCCATCACTCTTTGTGTTACATTTCTTGTTGGGAGACCCGAATTTAAGATGGGCGCACTGAGTCTATTCCACCAATTTAGGCTGGCTGCACCATTGCTTTATCCCCCACCTACTAAAGCAATCGAGGAGTGTTGGTTCCCAACTCCTGAATACTGCAACTACAAGGACCAGAACTCTCAGCATTGATGGGCGAGGTACTAACCATCATCACCTGAGACTGCCTTTGTGATGAGAACCTAAGACTTGAAATCACTTTGAGGAGACAATCACTAGAGTTTCCAGGTACACTGTTGGGACCTGGAGTCCTACGTTGAATCTTGGTGTCAAAATATGTTGTTGTAGTCTATCTGATGTGCTCAAGAAACAATTCACTTTTCACACCCTGAAATCCTAACTATAACCTCCTGTGATTATACAACAAATAGCTACAAATCCTTTATTTCTTGAGATGTCCATGCAACACCTTTTACAGAGGCAGGACAACCAGAATGTTTAGAATGTGAAGTTACCATCACTTCCGGATATGGCACAGATATGTGCCCGTCGGGTTGGTGACCCATTACACAGAACTTACCGACTCTTTATCTGATCTTCAAAGATGGATTCTTAAAGAAGTGAGTGATGAGAAGCCTTTGACTAGCAGAAAGAAAATTAGGGAAAACCACCAATTTCCCATTTACCTAGCCGCTATAAAACACCAAATATGGCACCAAAAGAACAAGCGATTTGAACTGACTTTGGTTGGTCCTTAGTAAAGGCTACCACACTGTTCATTGAGCCTGATTTTTCCAGATCCGAGATCCGGTCAAAACTGCCTCCCCGGTTCTCAGAAAACTATTTGCACCTGTTAGAGTAATCAATGTTTTTATTGCCAAAGCCGGGATTCGAACTCAAATCATCCTGAGCAAACTCAAGAGCCTTACCCTGTGGAACGTCTGGTTAAAACACTTATGAATATGCTTGCTAGAATTGTACGCTGCAAAAAATGTATATTTAAGTATCTTTTGTAAGTTTAAAAGTTGTGCACCTTTTGTAATGTGCTTGCAACATTATAGGAAAGGCTCCTTTCTTGGTTCATTTTTCCGCTGTTAATAATGTATTAATGAATACCCTGAAATGGAAATGTTTATTTGGGCTGTTGGGAGAGGAGGGGACCTGAGAAAAATCTCCTTCATCCCCTCACCCACCCCTTGATAACCCATCCTTCACCGCTTTGATCCGCCACCACCACCACCGCTGGTGGGATCTCCCAGTTCATGATTGCCATTTCCAGCACTGAAAGCAGACAAGGCTTCATGAAAGACATTGAGGCAGAAATTGCAAGTATGATTGTGAGTGTTTGGCATTCATGCAGCCCTACCCAATCATCATATGGAGCAGGAGATTTGCGATGAAACGGCATGAGATTGCGGTTGCATGACTGCCGGAGTGGATCAGGAAACAGGCCTTTTGCAGGGAACATAGCTGAATGAGGTGCTTTCGCTTCTATATTGTCTACACAGGGGCTTCATCTATTAGGGTGACGACAGTGGAGTTGGACCGTTTTTGAAAACAGAAAAAAAGACATGCTGCAAGAAAAAGGGACGCTTCTTAAAGATATTGTGCCTGATAACCCAAAAATGTCATTGTTAAGTTGAGTTCCTGGCCAATCATGACACTGACACCAGTGTAGGAACAGGAAAAATCTTTACTAAGTTACAGCTCCAGGTACAGAAATACATTCAGGTCACATCAGGTCAGTTACATGGACAGACATCCACCGGCATCCCCTCTCAGTCAACCCATCTTCTCAGCTGACATTCACAGATCCTTTCTGAACAAAACAGTCTCGCACACAGCATTCCATGTCAGTCCCTCACAGTGTTGCATTCATAGAGCAGGGTGCAGGGAAAGACAAGACACAGCAGTGATATCAAGTAAAGGTTCATACGCGGATCGTGGGTAAACGTTTGATATTAAGACCTACTAAAATCACTATAGAATATCGATAGTTAGACATGGAGAGACTGCCTCTTAACTATCTCACATTGCACCTGGGAGACACAAGGAAAACTCAGGACACAATAGAAACGACAAGGGCGACAATTACCATGGCCACAGTCCTGAGTTGAGCGAGTGATACAAATATGAAGGGTTTGAGAGATTGTGAGAGCATGACCCTGCCTTCTATTTTTGAAGCCTGGGGAAAAAACGGAAGGCAAAGCGGTAATTACTTTGTTAAAATTCCAATCTGGCCAGAGGGATTTGAGTGCAGAATTCTGAGAGGTACAAGACAAAGAAAACAGTACTCCTGAGACCCCCGAACTGGAAGTCATATTTTAAGTACTGGGCAATCTATTTAAGTCTTTGCCTTCCTGGCTCCTGTTTCTCAGAGGTTCTGCGGGCTTTCCTGGATTTATTAACATCCACAAAGGACATCCGTGAGGCACTCAAAGCAATAGAGCAGCAAAGATGATTATCTCTCTGGAGGCTCTGATCAAAGTTACAGCTACACGCCTGACTCTCTATAGCACTGCTAGAACCTGCTGTTTGAATTTAACATGGAGGCTGGAGGAGTGGTCATCTCATGGGTCAGCTATCTCCTAACCCCCATTGAAATATTTTGTTCCCTGTAACGAGTGTGCCCTCTCACTCTTGATATCTCAGGGGTTTGGATATTTTATTTCGGGGACGTTGCAGTCGTGCACTGCTTGCGGGGGTCTTTGCAGTCTTGCACTGCTTCTGAGGGACTTTGCAGTCTTGCACTGCTTCCGGGGGACTTTGCAGTCTTGCAGTCTTGCACTGCTTGCGGGGGACTTTGCAATCTTGCACTGCTTCTGAGGGACTTTGCAGTCTTGCGCTGCTTCCGGTGGACTTTGCAGTCTTGCACTGCTTGCGGTGGACTTTGCAGTGTTGCAATGCTGCTGGGGGACTTTGCAGTCTTGCTCTGCTTCCTGGGGACTTTGCATTCTTGCACTGCTTACGGGGGACTTTGCAGTCTTGCACTGCTTGCGGGGGACTTTGCAGTCTTGCACTGCTTATGGGGGACTTTGCAGTCTTGCGCTGCTTATGGGGGGCTTTGCAGTCTTGCGCTGCTTCCGGGGGATTTTGCAATCTTGCGCTACTTCCGGGGTACTTTGCAGTCCTGCACTGCTTCCGGGGTACTTTGCAGTCCTGCACTGCTTCCGAGGGACTTTGCAGTCTTGCACTGCTTCTGGGGGACTTTGCAGTCTTGCGCTGCTTCTGGGGGACTTTGCAGTCTTGCAGTCTTGCACTGCTTCTGGGGGACTTTGCAGTCTTGCACTGCCTCCGGGGGACTTTGCAGTCTTGCGCTGCTTCCGGGGGACTTTGCAGTCTTGCATTGCCCATGGGACTTTGCAGTCTTGCACTGCTTGCGGGGGACTTTGGAGTCTTGCGCTGCTTCTGGGTGACTTTGCAATTTTGCGCTGCTTCCAGGGAACCTTTCAGTCTTGCGCTGCTTCTGGGGGACTTTTCAATCTTGTGCTGCTTCTGGGGGACTTTGCAGTCTTGCGCTGCTTCTGGGAGACTTTGCAGTCTTGCACTGCTTGGGGGGGACTTTTCAGACTTGCGCTGCTTCGGGGGTACTTTGCAGTCTTGCGCTGCTTCTGGGGGACTTTGCAGTCTTGCACTGCTTGGGGGGAGACTTTTCAGTCTTGTACTGCTTCCGGGGGACTTTGCAGTCTTGCACTGCTTCCGGGCCCCTATGTTAAGGGCAGCCACACCACACCAGGGACACAGTGCTCAAGGTGCCTTGGTTGCTGGAGAGCAGAACAGCGGGGCCTGGGGGCCCGCGCAGCTGGCGAGTGCACCTGTCATGTGGTCACCACCTGCTCTGCTCTTTCTGTGTCTGAATTTAGCCCACTCAAAATGTTTCTGGGCATGTAAGCGCACCTATCGGATGATTCCGGCCCACACTGCTGTTTCCACTCGCAACTGTGCCTGGCCCTACTGAGAAAGTTAGCCCCCACCCAAGAAGGCGCATAGCCCAAAGAAGGCACCAATGGTCCTCAGGGGACTGGCCCGTGAGCTACAAACTAATAGCAAAGAAGTATGTTCTCCAGGTAAACCTATCCCCAAAATTAGAAACAATCCCAGTACATACAAACATCAAAATACATTTGAATAATAATAATAATGATTACATGGTTCAAAGGGAAATGGAAGAAAGCGAATGATCTGCGTTTTCGAGAAGCAAAAAAAGAGAAGAGGTTCAGACTGAATATGATGCTTGCAGATTGGCTAATGACGTGTTGGACTGTTAAGCCATTGCCATTGTGGTTAAGGCCCTCACTCCGCCCCCACCCCAAGGTTCATTAAAAAAGTAGGCGCTATGAAGACGGTTTCCAGAGAAAGAGAGGAGCGGCCCAATAGACTACAGCTGTACAAGTCTCCATTAAGGATAAAAGCAGGGCCCTAGAGGATCATGGAAGTGTAGCATGAGATGTCACCCACTGTCATGGGGGACAGCGGCCTCCAGTACAAACCTCATATGTTAGGTATAGGTATAGCCTCATTTGTGCTGGTCCTGACATTGCAAGACAAGTTTGGCATAAAATGGCCAAGTACTGACATCTTCTGCCATGTAAAGGCTCATACTACAGCGCCAGGCGTCCTTTTGATGCCAACACATGCATAGAGCAGCCTCAAATGCCTCAGTACTGCGATCTAATACCTAAAATACTGATAGGTAAGGCCCAGCCTCACATATCCAGGTGTCCCACTATATGTCAAGTGCAGCCTCAAATGCCCCCACACTTCACAATGATTGCCTCACATGCCTGATGTAGTCAACACATACAAAGCACAGCCTCACATGTTCAGGTGCTGCTATCATATGCTGAGTGAAGCCTCAAATAACACACTGTTGCTTATTATGCCAAGCCAAGACCCTTTGCCAGATACAGGAATAGGCCCGCTTGGCAAACGTCCAGGTACAGCTTAATTAAAGCCTTTATTGTCAGGTGAATTCATTATGTGTAAGGTGCAACCTTAAATGTTCAGGTGTTGACATGCTGCTCCCACAAATGCTGCCCAGTCCACAAGGAGCTTTTTCCATAAGGGGTCTCCTGAGCCCCATGTTCTGAAGAACTAAGCTGGCAGAAAGCCATGGCCTTGCCCACTCACACATCCTTCCTTGCAGTAGAGAGGACAAAAATGCTCTTCTCCCTGGTGCCACAGACTCAACCCATTTAGTTTGGGAGGTATGGGGAGCCATGCATGGGCGTTGTCTTGTGGCATAAACTGCAGCCACATAACGTTTGGCCGCCATTGTGTGGGCTACAGTGCTGATGCTCTTTCCCAGGCATACTCCTCTTCCAACTTGCGCTCCATCATCGACTCAATGAAGGAAGGGAAAAGGAGGGTTCTATGTCTGTGCTGACTCCAGCACATCTACTTTCCGCCCCACCACAGATCTGCACCCGCTGAATCTTCTCTCCCTGGCATCCACTGTCATGTCTCTCTCTCCAATTCCTTCCCACTGTATCGGCTGTCTTTGTCTACTTAATGGGGGTCCTTCCACCGAACCCTTTTCTACCGTGGCCTCTCCTCACCCACCTCATCCCATTTCTTTTTTTTTTTTTAAACATGTTTATTTTAAACCAAGGCAGGACAAATTATCAATGATATTGCATAAAGAACACACCCATAACATTTCACTTTCGAATCATGCCCCTTCCCCCTCTTGAAGTACCCCCCCAAGCTCCAGCAGTCCTCCCTCAGTTCCTACCTTCCTTGGATACCGCTGGGGCCCCTGCCGCTCAGGCAGGTTCCCCATCCTTCAGGGTCCATCGTGCGTTTAACGGTTTGAATGTCAAAGCAGGGAAGCGCTGATCGTAGTCCAACACCGGGGCCCAGACATTGTGGAAACGGTGTGGCACCCCCGCTATCGCCGTGGTCACTTTTTCCGCTATCAGGATGTCCCATAGTTTTCCCCACCAGTGGGCTATGCAAGGGCCGTCCGGGGACTTCTAGAAGCGGGCTAGGACAGTTTTACCTGCCAGAAGGCATTGCGTTATCAGTTTCACTCTGTTCCCTCAGCGGGGGTAGGACCCGGGGGTTGGGACCCCCAAGAGAACCATTCCGGGCTCCAGGGGGAGTGTCCGTCCGGTGATTTGCTCGATCATCGCAAAGCACCGCTCCCAGAATTGCCGGATCTTTGGACACGACCACCACATGTGGAAAAAGGAGCCAGGCTGAGAGCATCCCCTCCAGCAGGCGGCGTTCAGTCGCGGTTTCATGTGGTGTAGTCTGAGGGGGTCAAAGTACCAGCGCAGCATGAGCTTGTATGCGCGTTCTTTATTGGTGATGCAGGTCGATGCGGAGTGGGTGCGTGTCCAGATGCCCACCCAGGTCTGGTCATCAATTGGGTGGCCCAGATCGGCCTCATATTGGGCCATGCAACGGGTTCTGGAGATTAGGAAGTCCCCCAGGAAGCGTCTATATAGGGAGGAGATCCTGCCCCGGGCTGGAAGATCCTTAAGCGTCAGTTCTAGGGCAATGAGCAGCCGCGTGGCAGCCTGGAGGGTCTGGGGCTGTGAGCACCAGTGGCGGAGCTGGCAATATGTGAACCTGTCCTTTTCCTGGAGCCGGAACTCGGCCTTGCATTGTTCAAAGGTGCTCGGAGTGTTCCCCATGCTCCAGGGTTTCGAGGCCGCCCTCTACCCAGTTCCGGAAACTACGTGGGTTCATCCCTCGTGTGAAGTTTGGGTTGAGGAAGTCTGGGGAGAGGGGACTTTAGTCTCTCTTGATTCCCTTCTGTTTCAGGGCCCAGTCCCAGGAGGTTAGGGTGTGCTTGGTGGTCAGTAGGAGGTTGCCCCAGTGCTCTCTCTGGGCAGGCTAAACGTGTGGGAGGAATCTGAGGGGGAGCGGAAGATGCGCTTGCTCCAATTCTACCCATCTAGGGCGGTCTGAGATTATCTGCCAAGCCCGAACGTGAGCCAGCTGTGCTGCCACATTGTAAGCCCGCCAGTCGGGGACACCCATTCCCCCTAGCCTGGAGCTGCCAGTAAGCGTTTTATGGGGGATTCTGTCTTTTTTGCCTTTCCATATGAACTTCAGCATTTTCCTCTGCAGGTCCTGGAACGCTGAGTTTGGGATCACCACTGCAAGGGAGCAACACGCGTAGAGGAGTCTTGGGAGTAGGTTCATTTTGGCAGCCGTGATCTGGCCCATTAGCGAGATTTCCTGAGTGGCCCTGCGTTTAAGGTCCCCCTCCAGTTCCCGGAACAATCTGGGCAAGTTGCCCTGGTACATGTCTTGCGGGACCGCCGTGATATGGACTCCCAAGTAGGGGATAGATCGTTTCTTCCAAGCAATTGGGCACAGCCTGGACAGTGCTTCCCGCTCCTCCCGCTGGAGGCCGACGCCCAGGGCCACCGATTTAGCAAAGTTATCTACCAAGACGGTGACCTTCCCAAAGTTTTCTAGTTCGCCTAGGGCGTGTTCCGCTGAGGTGATGGGTTCAGAGAGCGACAGAAGTACGTCATAGGCGTATAACACAATTTTGTGTTGGGATGGCCCCACTTGAGGGCCTCTAATGAGCTTGTTCCGTCTGACTCTCTGGGCAAAGGGTTCCATAGTTAGTGCAAAGAGAAGGGGTGACAGTGGGCAGCCCTGCCTTGTCCCACAGGTCAAGGGAATTGGGGTAGATAAAGCGCCATTGATCCTCAGGAGGGTTTTGGGTGATTTATAGTTGGCCATTATCATAGCTCGGATGGTTGGGCCGAAGCCAAAGGCTTCCGGGTTAAGCTCCATGAATGACCAGTCAACTCTGTCGAATGCTTTAGTAGCATCTAGGGCCATCAGCGCAAGGCCCTGGGAGCGCCGGTCGGCTATTTCGACCAGGTTCAGGGTACGCCTGATGTTGTCCCCCGCCGCCCTCTTCCGAATCAAGCCCGTTTGGTCAGGGTGAATTATAGTCAGGAGAATGTGTGATAGGCGATTGGCCAGGATCTTCGAGTAGAGGTTGGCATCTATATTCATCAGAGTGATTGGTCTGTATGAAGCTGGATCTCTCGGTCTTTCCCTGGCTTGGGGAGGAGGATTGTCGTAGATTCCTGCATGGAGGGGGTCACTGTGCCTGTCTCTTTGAATGAATTGAAGAGTGTCACCATGGTAAGGATTAAGTGAAGTTTGAAGATCTTGTAAAATCTTGGGGAGAAGCCGTCGGGGCCCAGGGCCCGAGCTTTAAGAGACTTAATGGCTTTGTCGACCTCCTCGGCGGTGATTGGGGCCTCTAGGCTCTCTCTCATTGCGGCGGGCAGCTGAGGCAGGGCCGCTCCCCGCAGGTATTCCCACTGTGCAGCCCGGTCTCGTGAGGGTGCAGACATCACTTGGGTGATGTGATCTGTGGCCAGCTGCTGTTTCTCCTGCTCAGAGTAATGCATCCTCCCTTGTGGGTCGCGTAGCCCTGTGATTGTATTGGATCGCCTTGCTTTGGCCAGTTTGGCTACAAGGAATTTGTTAGCTTTATTGTTCTTGGCGTAATAAAGTTGTTGGGTCTTGGCCATTAGTTGTGCGGTGTGTTCCGCGTAGTGGGCTTCAAGTTTCTTGCTTGCTGTGCGGATCGCCCGCTGCGATTTGGGGGACCACCCCATCCTCTTCTGCGCCTCCTCTGCTTCTTGCAGTTCCTCCTCGAGGGCAAGCCAGGCTTGTTGGCGATTCGGTGGAAGGCTGCCCCTTGTGCTATCAGGGCACCCCCTGATCACAGCCTTCATGGCATCCCAATTGTTGGCAGAGGAGATGTCAGTGACCGGGTTTTCCTCGAGGAAGTTTTTGATAGTGGTTGTGATTCTGTCCCTGACCAGCATGTCATTAAGAAAAAGGTTGTAGAGTGACCATCTGCGAGCGGGGTTGGCTCCGGGGTTTTGGGTTCGAAGTTCCATGATTATTGGTGCATGGTCTGACAGAATTCTTAAACCGATGGAGACCTCATTTGCATATGCGAGAGTCTGGGGCGAGGTTAAGAGGAGGCCGATCCTCGAAAACGTACGGTGGACATGGGAGAAGAAGGAAAAATCCCTTTCGGTAGGATGGAGCACCCGCCATGCGTCTAACACATCCAGGGTTCTGAACAGACGTAGGAGGCTGAGGGCCAGTGTGAAATCTCCCGCGGTGGGGGGGGGGCGGTGGGATTTGTCTTTGGTGGGATGCTCAAGACCCTGTGTCCCTCCTGTGGCTTGCGCCGGTGGGGGGGGGCGGGGGTTAGGCTGTCATCCGTCACCATAGGTGAGGGCAAAGAGTGGGTTGTCCTGCTCTTGGGGTTTTAACATGGGCCCCCAACAGGGGGCCAATTTTTTAACTGGCGGGGTAGGCAGCATTGTGTATGCGGCCAAGCCCCTGGCCAACAGGGCCACTTGAGTCAATCGGGTAACTTGGGTTTCCAAGGACATGGAGATGGTACGAACCTTGGAATGGGCATGAACCGTGGTTGAGGCCCACCGTGTTAAGAAGCGAGGATGGCGGACACATCGGGCATGATGGGTTGGTGCATCAGGTAGTTGGGCACTTAGTCCATGGGTGCATCCCAGGGACCCGAGGTGGGGCCCCGGGGGTATTCATTGACTCTTGTTGCTGCGGGAGGCTCTTGACCATGAAGCTCGTCTAGGCCACGGAGCCGCGGGGGCCTCCGGGGTCCCGGATGCATCCGAGGTCGCTGGGGCAGCCTCCTCAGGGCTGGCCGGGTGCATGATCCTGCTGGCGTCTTCCAGGTGGCTAATCCTTCGCAGGGTGCCGTTATATGAGAATTGCAAGGCAGTCGGGAAGAGCCACCTATATCGGACGTCTCGCTCTTGGAGGAAGGTGGCCAAGGGTCGGAGTGCTTTGGAGGGTTAACAGCGAGAGGTCTTGATAGATCTGGAGCGGCTCCCCCTGGAAGGAGATCACGTCTTGGGAGCGACTGACGGCTGAGATGGCCTCTTTCGTGGAGAAGAAGTGGACCCTGGTGATAACATCTGGAGGGAGGTCTGAGGCAACCCCCCGACGTGGGCACAGCCTGTGGGTGCGGTCAGGGAGTAGTAGGGATTTATCCAGGTCTGGAAGAAGGGCTTGGAAGAAGTCCACCACATATTCCGCTAGCTTATTGTCCGGGACGGAGGATGGGACCTCTTGGATTTGAAGGTTGTTGCGGCGGGCCCTATTTTCCAAGTCTTCTTGTTTATGCTCCAGGATTTCACACTTATCCTGCAGGGCTCTCACTGCTTTTTGGATCTCCCCCAGTGTGGATGCCTGATCCTGGGAACGGTCCTCGACCTCCCCCAGCCTCTGCTCCACCTCCGTTACTCTGTGGTCGGTTTGATCCAGTTTGGAGGAGATTTCAGTCATGCAAGATCTAAATTCAGCTTTAATATCTGCCATGAAAGCTAGCAGGTCCTTCCTGGTGGCCGGGGGATCGCCCCCTCTTGGTGGATCTGTGCTGGTGGGCCGGGGAGGTCAGATTTCTTTCCTTTGTCTGGGGCAGTGAGCATGGTGACTATGTCCCCGTGTTTGCTGGCTTTTGTTTGCTTGGACATGGTGGTCAGGCTTGAGGCTGTAGATGAGATGAGGAGGCCTCTATGTGTGCCTCCGCAAGAGTGCCGCTTGAGGCTCTGGGACGTAGGGTCCGAGGACTGCTGGCGTGGTGCTTCCGGGGGAGAAGGGCAAACCTTGGATGATGAGATGGGCCAGGATGCCCCAGGAGTGAGGGAGTTGGGGGTGAACCTGGGCGTGGAATGCAGGCTCCTCCGCCTGACCACAGGGCTCCACGGGGATCCGGTGGGTCAGAGTGCAACCAATAGGAGGTGACCAGGGCCCACTACGTTGCTGGTGGGGGTCAGGGCAGGGCCTCTGTTTTAGAACTGCGCCAAGGGAGAGGCAGGGCCCCCGCTCCGCTGTCTGGGGAGCGTGGAACTAGTTGGCGGCGCCAAGCCGGGCGGGTGGAGCCGAGGGCCCGGGCGCCCCAGGAAGTGGGGGGAAAGCCGTGTGGTTCAGCCAGCCCCCTCTAGTCTGGATCCGATAGTGTCTGGAGGTCCAGGAAGCAGGCAATGCCGGGTGGTGACAGGGGTCCTCTGTGTGCTGGTGGAAGCCAAGACAGGCCCCCACTTTTCGTCTGCAGCGGGGGAGAGACAGGGCCCCCGCAATATTAGCCTGAGGGCCAGGAGCTGGTTGGTGGCGCTGAGCCGGCTGGAGGATGCAGAGGGCCTGAGCGCCCCAGGAAGCGGAGTTGGGCAGCCCGCAAGGGCCGCCAGCGCTCCCCAACTTGGGTCCGGGGCGAGGAGAGGAAGAAAGTCCGAGGAGAGGAGCAGGGAAGACTCAAGGGCCGCCGGGGGGGGGACAGGGTGGACGGCCGAGGTGTGCGCCACTATCTCCCTGGGCCAGTAGAGTCTCAGCTCCCCCCTAGAATCCCCCCAGCCGGCCCCACCTGTGAGCGCGGGGACCGCCACGTCCTCTCCGCAGCTGCCGTTGCCTCTCCCCGTTAGAGAGGGTTCCTGAGTCCGTGGTGGCAGATTATCCCCAGTCCCAAGAGCTCTGCCGCGAGGTGACAGGACTGCCGCCTCCGGGAGGTCGCTCCTCACGGAGCTGGTGTTGGAGCTGGGGTTGGGGCTCCTCCCCTACAACTCAGAGCCCCTGCCTGGTCAATCTTTGTAGGTGCACCCCTGGCCCCCACCGCCCAGAACGCGCAGCACACAGCAGTCCACACGGGGCCCACAGGGGGCCAGCAGGGACCCCCGAGCCACCTCCGGGGATTCCGCTCTCCCGCTGAAGATGCGCCCGCCATCTTGGATGCCAGGGCTGGGCCGTGTCTAGCCGTTTCGGGATGGATTGTCGGGTCCAGCGGGGGCGTTAAGCCCTCAGATTTGAGCCATGGGTGCCCCAGATATTACGCTCGCCCAGGATGTCGGCATGGCCTCACTCAGTGATCAAAAAGCTGCATATTTATAAGAAACACGGCTGGCCTCACACGGGTGGCCTCAAGGGAGCAGCTGCATCGGTGGCGCTCGAAGCCACGCCACCTCATCCCCTTTCTAAACAAGGATTTTGCCCACATGCCTACCTTCTACCACTATCCACATGACCGCCCTCTCCCACCCTAGAACTGCCCCAACCTATGGTCTCCTGCTCGACACCTCCTGCCTAGCAGCCCCCTCCCCACAGCCTCCTTACCCACTCCATTCTCCACAACATCGACCCAGACATCACCTCCTCCTGCCTCTTCACCCAGACTTTCTCCTGCTGCCGCCACCAAAGCTAGCGTCGGCCTGCGGTTCGCTGGCCTTGCCCGCCCGAAACTGGACACATTCGGTGGCCATGGTCGACTAGTGTTTCAAAGCCTTGGGAATAGGAGCCGGGGGTAGCTGCAAAAGAACTCTTAAAGAGCTGTGTTTCCATTCTGTCCCCAGCAAAGGCCCTGCCACCCCGAATCCAGAGGTTGCAAATTACGCATCAGTAGAGGGGTCGCAGCTGCTACCCTTGGCGACTCCAAATGGACGTCCAAGAAAGCTTGGCCACACCTTTAGTTGGTAATAGTGCTATATTAAACCACAAATCCCAGGTGCCCCCACCCCCCAATTCTTTTAAAGCTACCGCTCCCTGAATATACGTTACAAGCCCAACATAGCATACATAAAACAATGAACCTGTATCGCGCCTCTACCTTCACTCCTACAACTGGCCCCAATGCTGGAGAACATAGCCACAAATACCTAACCCTAATCAGAGCTTATTCTACATATTTGGAACAGGATGTCAATAAACTCAGCGCTTGGAAATATTGGAAGCCATTCCCTTTTTGGAAGTCTAAATACCCCCATGTTAAAAATGTTTGTGAGTAATAGACTTGCATCTCTGTAAAGCGCTCCTTGCTTCTTGAAGCTAGGGTCCGCGCTCAATAAATACCATAATAATATTAATAATAATATTGCATGTAAATAAATAGATGTAGCTTTTCCTGGGCTTTCAAATTGGCTACCGAACATTGAAGACAGGAAATGACCGTCTTTCCCTCCCTTTCTAATTCATTGCTTTCCTCTCCAGTCTCCTTGTGATTTCTCCATCTTATTCACTGCACGCTTCTCCCCGGCCCCAGGCTGCAAAGCTACCACAGTGCGAATCCGACAATAATGTGTTTAGTTTGACCCCCGAATTTATTACATGTTAGCATTGATGTCACTTCTAACCCTTTATAAGCGAATTACAGGAGGGAAATGGCACATTAGGATCCGGATCATGAGATTAAGGCTTAATTGATTACATTTGTGGCCTCCTGTCATTGTCAGACTGTCCATAACAGCAAAGCGAGTGGTAGCGGACCAATCTTTGCGAAGGGAACATCGTGGCTAAACCTCTGTTTTCCGTGCACTTCTCGCTGGTAGGCCTATCGAGGTAGGCTCCCCAGGGTGTTGTTGCTCCACGGGGGCTTGTTAGCCTCCCCTAGGTCAGCAGGTGCGGCGGGGAAGGAAAGGGCAGGTGATCAGCAGAATTAGCTGTGTGCTGAGCGCGGGTCTTGATTAAATTGTTTTGTCTTGTTCAGGGCCTCTCAGAGCTGCAGGAGGTGTCGTCCAATTAGCTTCCTCGCTTTGCAAGAAAGAAAATCAATGTCTGGCCGGGCAGCTGATGTGGCTGTAACCGAGCGCGCGCCCTTCGCCTCCGCAGCCTTCTGCCTCTTTCCAGACTGTTCTTCTATTGTTTCCTTTGTGCTTCCATAGGTTTCTCCCCTCATGTGGTTCACCCACTTGCCACCCTTAAAAGCAAAGAAGTTACTGCTGAACAGGGAGGGAGGTTGGAGCGCTGTGGTATATGCTGATGATGCCCCCAGGGAGCCTGGCACTGGCCTAGGAAGGGCCCCACTTTCACAACCACAGAACCCCAAAAGGAAACTGGCAGGGGAAGGAGGCCGGCCAGGAGATCTGTTCCTGAGCGCTAGACTCTGTTGGGAACTTGCACATTGAAGCACAGCCTCATTTGAGTGTCCTCAGGAAGAGGGTGTTTGTTCAGGGGCGCCAGGGGTCCCTAGTGTGCCTCCCAGGGACCTAGTGCCCAGGAATCCATCACTGTCCCTCTAGTCCATCGACACTCACTCAGTTTACTGGTGCAATCTCGACCTTGCCCTTAGCATTTTGAGTATGCGGTAGTGACTCACTGAGGCCCGCAGACGGTGAGGCACAGCATGTTAGCAGCAGTGGCGTGTCCTGAGAGTGGCCTGGAGCAGCACGTGCTACCCCTGGAATCTGATTGGCCACCCCAAGTGCCATCCCATTGTCCTAAACTAGGATCATTATCTGTGTGTGCGCACTCGAACTTCATGCCACCCCTACAGAAGTCAATGCCCCACTTGGAACACCCCAGTCAAGAGTCCGGGCAGCCCACTAGTTAGCACTATATGAATCCACAGCGTTGAGGCCGTTCGACTGTGTGGATGATACTGTGACTACATCCAAGCCTTGGTGAGCACTGAAGACTGTCACACGCCATACCTGCTGATCGTTAGCATGCAAGCCTGCATGCCAGTGTACACTCGCAGACTCGGGCGAGTTTACACGCACTGCTCTTGCCTGACATGGAGGTGCCACAGAAGAGAGTTGAGATCCAGGATCAAACTTGGCCATACAAGTTGCTTGGACACCAATAGAAAAAGCGGTCCACAGTTTCAGAAGTAAATTCCTTCATTTCATGACAGACTGAGTAGTAGTTAAGCAGGTGTTGCAAATAGTGCAACTAATTAGAGTGGCCCACTTTGTCCAAAAAACTGGACCACTCTAACCCAAAAAAATGCCCCATACCAGCATGTTGGGCCTTCACTTTGGGCACTGTCCTATTGCCCTATTAGCCAGTCTGACCCTGTTGAACACTCACACTCCCAGCTGAGTCTGCTAATGAAAATGTGCTAAATGTATCATGGTGTGTGTGGGGGTAAGCATTCATGCTCACTTGGTACTCCCCATGAAAACAGCTTCACATAGTCTTTGGGACAGCCTTCGCTTGTATTGACTTTTTAGTTTTTCGCTATTAGGTGGCAGACTCACCTATAAGCCAAAACTATTGTATTAGAGTACATTGTGGGAGAAATCGGTATATGAGGAGGGGCACAAAGCTTGAAGGTGTTGTTTGGTTACTTGCCCACCCATTGGCTGCCCTGGCCAGGCTAATCGCTATACGGGGGAAAGAGTAGGGGTGCACAGACTTGTATAACTCCCTATCAGACTTCCTCTAGGAGAGTATTTCGTATGATTTAGAAAGGTTTTTTTAAAAACACAGCAAAAATGTATATATCTTGTACATTGTTCGTAATCATTTCAGGTGCAAAAGTACTAATGTCACAAGGCCACTTGGGACAAAGAAATGCAGAAAAACCAAAATTGTGTATCACTATACAGTGGCCCAATATGCACTCCTCAGGGGACCGCAACCCCCAATATATATAACAGTGGTTATATATGTGATTACCTCAACACAGTGAGGACAGATGCTCCATGCAATTTTAGACAAATAGTTTCTGCATATACCAAGGCTCTTTAAATCCTCAAATATCAATAAACATTCCTTTATGTCATTAATAAGGAAAATCACATTTATTCTTGTGCCAACATCACAACCACAATCTGACCAAAAAAGGTGTCAAAACCTTTCTTGTACACTGGTGAATTAAAGCCAAAGGAAATCGGATACCATACACATCATCATCCTTGTTTTAATACAAGTACAATAGTAATTAAGACATACAAATAGTCGACATAATGTGCAGATCTACAAAATGAGTGTTTGAGTTCCAGTGTTAACAATATTCACACTTGGATTTAAACCTTCAAACGTATGTCATACAGTTTTTGTTAAACCAAATTAGGCTCCTTGTTGATGTTTCTACGACCAACGCGTTTCGGATTAAAAATCCATCTTCAGGGTGGGAGCTACTTGTTCATAAGAGGTACATTTCTTGAGTAGGACCCTACAGGGTAGCAAAGAATAAACATTCAATGCATAAGATGTATAAAGACTAATGCTGCTAACTACTGCAAAAAGTAGAGTAAATACTGACCTACATGTTCCTACACAGGGGACCAGAGTGCAAACCTGTGGGAGTCAACCTGTATCATGAGTATAATATAGCAGACTGACAGATTCATTTACTCTTCTTGTGAATACTACTGAGGAAAAGAACAAAGGTAAACTAAACTCACCCAGTCTTATGGATGAGAACATGTAGAACTGGGCAGAGGTGGTGTGCAGTCCAGAGGGCAATCACTGTGGTGATAAAGATGGTAAAGCACAGGGGGGTTCGTCTGATGAAACAGACACCCCAACTGGGCATAAGTTTATTTAGCTGGACAATCACTACGGCACCGAAGTGAGGCTATAACGCGTAAAGGCTATAGACTCCCACCTCGTGTCCCGGGTCTGGCATTGTCAGAATAATAAACCCCAAAAGGGGGTAAAATGGCTTTCCTTACCCATGAAGAGGATCAAAATTAGCACATAACAAGCATTTTGCAAGGCATTTCGATTATAGGCTGCCTGGTATGGCTGTGTAATAGTACGTATTGGGAGCTGTGGGAAGGTTCATAATGCTGACTGTAAGTAGAAGGAAACAAGTCAAGAGAGCCCCCTGCCGTGGCAAATGGGTTCCGTAAGATTTATAAGGGCGTCTGGGGATCAAGCAGATTGAGTGTACCTCCGAGGCTGGACGCGCTTAATGAGTCGCCTTAGGGGGACACTCTCATACATGGACCGCTATAGAGGTGAAATAATGTTAAAGCATAGTTCAGCTGTAACGGCTACTTACTTGGTCCTGAGAATGCCGAGCCGAGCCAACCGCACACCCACAAGCATCTCGGAGAAGGCATTGTTTATATTGTCACCATGGCTCCCACGCGCACGCACGCGGGGAAGCATGGTTACAATCCTCCATCTTGGTGTGGTACTCCAGCAACACTGTCGTCAGGACGGCCGTTTCTGGGTCCATGGCCGAGAGGTAATCCAGTTCAGAATGCCAGAATTAAGTCTATCACAGATGTGATCAAAAGAAATTGAAAATGTTGCCATGGTGCTGCCCCCCAGCGTGTCAAATCTCACATGGTACTTCATAGAAATAGCCTACTCCTTGTTGCCGGGAGGGAAAGCCAGAGAACAAACATGCTGATAACGAACGTATCAGCTCACACACCATGTGTGGATAGGTTAACGAGTGGAAATGCTGGAGATCATGCATATTAATAGTGGAAAGGAGTGGGCATAGGGACATCACCACAGGAAATCCGCGGCATGCCCCCAAGTCACACAACTCCATTAGTTGTCAAAATATTCCATTGGTGTTATACATAATGTTGTAAAGTAATTAGGTATATTAAGCCACTCCCAGCAAAAGGAGGGACTGGAGGCCAAGTGAAATGTTCAAGTGGAGGAAGTGGGCATAGGGACACAACCGCAGAAAATATCGACGGTGTGCCCCCATGCCAATCACCTCCTCCGTGTGTTTATCGAAGACAGGAACTAAGGGTCAAATGCAAGTCACCCCAGGTCACAAAGGGTGAACCATGGGCACCCTCCGAAGAGGAAATGCCTGGCACCAAGTATGTCAGTTGGAAAACGGGGAAACATACAGAGAAATATCCTTTAATCCCACGGAGAAGGTACGGATTCTCATCCAAGAAGTTCTGGATGAAACCGAAGAGAGGGAAGTCATCTCTGGAAAAACCCACTGATTTTCGGAAAATAGACACCCGATCATGCCAGTCATGTACATACTTCCCAAGACACACAAGAGGCTCATCAAACCACCAGGATGCTCAATCATCTCTGCCACAGAGAGCTCCCTTGAACCATTGGCCCAGTACCTTTATAAGATATTGCAACCTCTGATCACAGATACTACAACCTACATCAGAGACACATGCATTTCTTACAGAAACTCAAGAATGTACAGTTTGTGAAGGAAAGAGACACATCCTTCACGATGGATGTAACATCTCTTTATACAAACATCGTACATGAGGCAGGCATAGAAGCAGTCGAATGGCTCTTACTGAGATCTGAAAATTGCCAAGGAGATAGATTGTTTGTCCTTACTCTTGAAGCTAGTGCTCATAAATAATTTCTTCAAGTTTCAGGATTGCTTTTTTCTTCAATCTCAGGTACAAACATGGGAGCCGCAATGGCACAATGCTACGCCAACACTTATATGTATTATCTGGAATAAAAGCATATTCTGTCATCACCGATATGGATGCGACACCTCTCCATCTACGTTAGATATATTGACAATGTTTTCGGTATTTGGACCGGTCCACCAGAGGAACTACACGATTTCTTCAGAATGATGAATGAGATGCATCCTAGAATTCAATTCACCACATAAACAAGTGACACAAATATACATTTCCTTGACGTGGAGATATACACAAGTGATCAGTCCCTGGAAACAAGAATCTACACCAAACAGACTGATCGGAACAGCTTATTACTGGCGACCAGCTTTCACCCACAGAGAACAATTAACAGCGTTCCACTTAGTCAATGTCTACGTTACCGAAGAGACATCTCAGAGAACTCCGAATATGAGCGCCAGTCCTCGCTGTTATGGACAAAGTTTACGTCAAAAGGATAAAACCCAACTGCATCTCAGAGGCGGCGGAGAAAGTTAGCCGTATTGACCGTGAGACACTCCCCACTACAAAAACACCGAAACCAAATGAATCCCTGGTTTACGTGCCTACACACTCTATGCAGAGCAGGAGAAGCAAAAGGAACATACAAATAAATTGGCCAATACTGAGAATGGATCCCCACCTTCAAGAACTGTTTCAAACAATCCGCAGGAACCGCAAGTCTTTACGGAAAAGCTTGGTGAAAGCTGAAGTCGAGCTACCCCTAAAGAGATCTCAATTCAAGGGCACAGTGCCATGTTACAATTGTCAGCATTGTGGGAACATCATCCAGGGAAACAGCATAACCCATCCACATTCAGGGAAACCAATCCAGTTGAAGCATTAATGCACTTGTGACTCCAGTAACGTGATTTATGCATTGAAATGCCCATGTGGGTAGTACTACGTAGGCCTGACCACCAGGAAGGTCAAGGCTCGTTGGACAGAACATAAGTCCAATATACAGACTAAAAATCAAAAATCCCCAGTGGCCATGCATTTTTGGGAAGCCCGACACACGATCGCACAACTCAAGCAGCACCATGGCGAATTTTTCTATTTCCTATTATCACAACTGTGATAGACTCAATTCGGGCATTCAGTACTAGATTACCTCTCGGGCGTGGACCCAGCAACGGCCGTCCTGATGACGGTGTTGCTGGGGCCCAAGCCAAGATGGCGGATTGTAACCATGAATCCCTGCGCGGGTGCGCGTGGGAGCCATGCCGACACTATAAACAATGCCTTCTCCGAGCCGCTCGCGGGTGTGAGGTTGGCTCGGCTCAGCATTCTCAGGACAAAGTAAGTAGATATTACAGCTGAACTATGCTTTAACATTATTTCACCTCTATGGCGGTCTGTGTATGAGAGTGTCCCCCTGAGGCGACCCGTTAAGCACGACCAACCTCGGAGGCACACTCAATCTGCTTGATCCCCAGAAGCCCTTATAAATCTTACAGAGCCCATTTGCCACGGAACGGGGCTCTCTTGACTCGTTTCCTTCTACTTACAGTCAGCATTATGAACCTTCCCAAAGCACTCAATACGTACAATTACACAGCCATACCAGGCAGCCTATGGTCGAAATGCCTTGCAAAATGCTTGTTATGTGCTAATTTTGATCCTCTTCATAGGTAAGGGTAGCCATTTTACCCCCTTTTAGGGTTTATTATTCTGACAATGTGAGACCCGGCACACGAGGTGGGAGTCTATAGCCTCACTTCAGTGTCGTAGTGATTGAACAGCTAAATAAACTTATGCCCAGCCGGGGTGTCTGTTTCATCAGACGAACCCCCCTGTGTTTTACCATCTTTATCACCACAGTGATTGCCCTCTGGACTGTACACCACCTCTGCCCAGTTCTACATGTTCTCATCCACAAGACTGGGTGAGTTTAGTTTACCTTTGTTCTTTTCCTCAGTAGTATTCATAAGAAGAGTAAATGAATCTGTCGGTCTGCTATATTATACTCATGATACAGGTTGACCCCCTCAGGTTTGTACTCTGGTCCCCTGTGTAGGAACATGTAGGTCAGTATTTACTCTACTTTTTGCCGTAGTTCACAGCAATAGCCTTTACACATCTTATGCATTGAATGTTTATTCTTTGTTACCCTGTAGGGTCCTACTCAAGAAATGTACCTCTTAAGAACAAGTAGCTCCCACCCTGAAGATGGATTTTTAATCCAAAACTCGCTGGTCGTAGAAACATCAACAAGGAACCTAATTTGGTTTAACAAAAATTGTATGACATACGTTTGAAGGTTTAAATCCAAGTGTGAAGATTTTTAAAACTGGAACTCGAACACTCATTTTGTAGAGCTGCGCATTATGCCGACTACTTGTATCTCTTAATTACTATTGTACTTGTATTGAAACAAGGATGATGATTTGTATGGTAACCGATTTCCTTTGACTTTAATTCACCAGTGTACAAGAAAGGTTTTGACACAGACCCTTTTTTGGTCTGATTGTGATGTTGGCACAAGAATGAAGGTCATTTTCCTTATAAATTACATATAGGAATATTTATTGATATTTGAGGATTTAAAGAGCCTTGGTATATGCATAAACTATTTGTATAAAATTGCATGGAGCATCTGTCCTCACTGTGTTGAGGTAATCACATAGATAACCACTGTTATATATGCTGGGGGTTGCGGTCCCCTGAGGAGTGCCTATTGGGCCACTGTATAGTGATACACAGTTTTGGTTTTTCAGGCTAATACCTATAGCCATTCCCCACAGTTGCTACCTCTCCCATCCTAAAACACTGCTTCCCAAGAACTCTTTGACCCCACTTTATTCAAGCCTTACCATCAAAGGTTGCACTTGAAGGGCCTGCCAGTGTTTCTTCAAAGCAGAGAGTTAATGACTTAATTGGAGGTGTAAATGCGCTGTTGCAATGTAAATGTCCAAACCAAGTTTGCCTTCAGCACCTCGATTTATAAGCACTATGCATGTCCTTCACTGAAGAAAACAAGCATTGACAAAGCCAACAGTTATGGTTTGTGTATAAGTAATAGGCATTTGCCAGGCACTGCTATTAGATGCCCCGGTAGTCACACCATTTTGCACCTGCTACCATCAATGACCAGTTAATACCCCTTCTGCAGTTTCTAGCAAGTGCCTTTTCCCATGCCTACACAAAAGCCCAAACTATTGGCATTGCCAATGCGTGTTGTTACTAGCAGCCTGGGCTGACCTCTGACCTTTATTTTAGACTGGAGTCTCTCTTGACACCAGCCATACCAATCTCCGAGCCATCTGTCATGCCCAAAGATGGAGCAGCCTCTTGGTGCCTCAGAAGGTCCGATGGGGTCGTCAACCTCATGTCAACCCAGCTTACTGCTGATAATGCTTTCTTGATTCTGTAGAGTCCAGGTGAGCTGGGAGCTTTAAGGATTGCTTATTATCTATTCAGTGGGGGCCCCTAACTTTTTTATGAATGTCAATTTCACATAGTTGGAGATTGAAAGTAGACCTGTAAGATATATAGAACATACCGTAAAAATGGGTGCCATAAATCTATGATAGACCAAAATATCAACACAATCACAAGAAAAGAGTATGAAAAATGTATGTTTATGTGCGTGTTTGCATAGAAAAATATGAACAGGAAGGATCCTTTGTAGCTTAAATTGAGGGGCTAAGGAACGCCTGTCTTAACGCCTCCATTCACGCACTGGGGAATTAGCATTGTTTTTGGCGGTGGCGTAAAAGGAGTTATGTTTCCACCTCCCGTTTGCCCTCCGTCTTCAAAAACAACTTGCTTTTATGCCAGCATGAGATTTTCATGCTGGCGTGAATCCAATGATTTTCTATGTGCAAAAAGCTGGCAGTAGCCATAAGAAATCATTGTAAACGCTGCCTGCCATGCGAACGTGGCAGGCAGCGTTTACTCTATTTGCACTGCGGAGTGCACATAGAGAAATGTTACAGAGAAGTCTCCAATATTTTTCTGCGAAACCTGTAAATGTGTCGGGATAGGATCCAATAAAGGCCTAGACAGGGCTGGACTGGGAACCAAAAGTGGCCCTGGAATTGTTTTTCAAAGTGGCCCCATATTACGCCAAAGGAGCGAGCACAGCGCATGAGCCCGACCCTCCTATGAGGGGAGTAGCCTCCAAGAAGATGTAGAATCTAATGAGTCCAAATTAGTGCATTTAAACCATGTTTTAATCATATATGGATTTTAAAAAATCATGTTTTAAATAAGTTCATGATCTCGCAAAGTTGGACGCACCATGAGTGCAATATCAGTCTCAATAAATGCAAGAAACATATCAAATAAAGCATGCACAACAATACCAGGAAGCGAAAGGGGACAGGACAGCGTTGGGGGAGCAGTGGTAAGTGGGGACATGGGCGGGAATAGGCAGGTAGACGGCGAATGGTCTGAGTAGTGGAGGGGGTCAGGGAAGGAGAGGATGATGAGTCATGGGAGTTCTGCATAGTGCCCTCGGATAATGAAAGCGGGAGGCCTGGGAAATATGGTGGTGTCCCCCAGAGTGTTAGCAAGGGGCTTAGGCGGGTGGGGGAACAGGGAAAGGAGGGAGGTCTTTTTTCCAACTCCTGTTGCACAAACATTTAAGCACAATGGATCTTTTTGCACTCATCACATAGAACCAAATGGGCAGCCATGCATAGAAGGGCCCCAAAACACACATTGGGCTCCATACATTAGCCACTCAGCATGCACAGACCCCCTCACAACATGCAAATGTCTTCCAGCACATAAAGGGGCCCCTCAGCACAAAAAGGGTCTCAGCACACACAAAGGGACCTCTTGGCACACATCAGGACCCTTAGCACAAGCAGTGTCCCATCTCATATACTGTGCATATTCAGGCTACAGAGCAAAACAAAGGCCTCTTCTGCCCGTAAGAGAGCTGATCAGCACACATGCAGGGCCTCTAAGCACACGCATGACACCTCCACACATACCAGGCACTTTACAGTGGCTCACAGCAGAGTGTGCCTCATTGCACCCCTCCCCATAGCACATACAGTGGCAAACTCCACAAAAAGGGCCCCTTAGCAGCTACCTCAGCAGACAGAGACCTTTCAGTAAAGGGGTGAGTGACCCTGTGATCAAAAGAACAATGAGGAAGGATTACACAAATAATAACAAATTGCTATTTTATTCTCTCTCCCTATCACACTCTATGTCCCTCTCTCTAATATAGTCCCACCTCTCTACTTCACGCTCCGTCTACCATGCTCTCCTCTCTCTCTACTGCACTCTCTCTTTAACACACTCCCTCTGCCTCTAGCCCACTCTCTGTACCCGGTCTTCTTTATGTGTACCTCGCTCTCTTCACCACACACTCTACACCAATCGTTCTCACCTCACACTCCCTTCCCCTCCTGCATTCTACTTAGCTCTCACTCACCCTTGTAGACATTGTGCCACGCACCCTGAATTTATTTTCATCCTCCCAACAAATACACATTCATACGCCCTTTGCTCGCAGCACCCTCGTTGTGACACCCCCCATCCTCCCTGTCTCTCTTACCACCTTGCACAGAGCCCATGGAATCATATGATGATAAAGCATTTATAAGGCGGCTATACACAACAAGTGTTTCAAGGCACGACGAGGCAAAGGGGGGAACAGAGGGAAGACAGAGACAATGATCTTATTACCATCCTATGCACCCTATTTTTTTTATCTCACCCTGTTGACTTTTGAACCTTGGGTCTTTTTCACCATTGCAGGTAAAGGTCTCTTTTGCACCTTAGCTCTAACTCGCATACACTCAACAATTCATAAGAAACAGTCAACCTATTTCATCTAGTAAACTCACTTGGCGTGTTACACAAATCAAAGAAATAAAATAAGTCAATAAATGAAGCTAGGTTATATCCACACTACAACTTTGATAATAACAGCGACAATTTATCATTTCCAATTGCAAATGGTGGATATTCAGAGCCCCCCAAACATACCATGTCCAAAAGCATTTGATAGAATGCTAGAATGACAGTGGATGGACATAGGCTGGAATATAACCAGAACACACAACGACTCAGGAAGATGCCGCACATCTCAAACACAGCAGACAGAGCAAAGCAAAGCAGAATTGCAGCTGCTCTCCCAAGGCAATGCAGGGCCCGGTAGCATGCCTCGCTCTGACCGTGCTCCTTCCCTAATGCCACCCACCCTTCACTTGAAAGGAGACCAAATGTAGGCTGTCAGTACTTGTACTCAAGCAGTGGGGGGCCAGAAGATGCTTTCATCCATGATGCCAAGTCGTGGATCATGTATTCAGCCTGGTTTAGTGCAATGCCATGCCAGGGCACTCAGTGAGAATATGTCTTGCGGCTTCCAAACAGTTGGGATGTTAAAGGCACCGCAAAACCTTTCACACCGCATCCCTTTTAGAGCAGGGCCAGAATTTGCCAAAACAGGCAGACGACATAATGGAAAAAACAGTATAAATCTGCAGGGATTTACTGAGGGGCAGACATCAGTAATGCTGTATCTGGCACATCCGTAGTAGACAGCATGTATGGAACGTGATGGTGAGATCTAAGCCCCAGTAAACGTGTGTAATTATTTCTCTTGTCCCAGTCCCTTAGTTTAATTTTGAATTCTTTGCAAAGCTTCGGCCCTTCGGGTAACTCAAGTCTCGCTTTGAAGACCGTCACTTCATTTGAATAGCTCCAGAATGTACTGTACATGATATGGTGTATGTTCCCGTGCTCTCCACATATCTAATGCCAGTAGTCTCAGAGCCTGTCTGGCCCACATGGCTCTCAGATAGATGTCACACACAGAGCTGTTTGCAACTGGAACAGGTATGAGGCGCCAAATAGCCGGCTCTGCTACTGACAGTAAAAGCAGCACGCTGTGATTTAATCAATGCCACCAGGCGCTAGTCATGATGAGGCAGGGAGGTAATACTGCATTTAAAAGAGACAGAGAGCAACACCTCTTCAAGAGGGAATTGCAAAGAGGGCGCCCGAGCAACTGACCCCCCAGAGAGACTGTATCCTGTGCAGATTAAGCCATCTGTTTAGAGGCTGACCGGCCCCCGTAGGGGGTGCTAGAGGGACAGCCTACATAGCGGGCTGTCCCCTCTGGCCACCCCCTTCCGGGGATTGGTCTAGTCTCTACTCTTTCTCCTTCTAGGCGGAGGAGGCGTCCCCAGGGACCTGGCTTCCGGTCGGGTTTTACTGGGGACGCATTTAAGGGCGGGAGCTGCGGGCAGTCAGTCTTTAGCCCAGCAGCTCCCGCCGTTTGATGATACCCACCCACCCACACCAGATATGAGTAATAGTTAGAGTGCGATATGGAAAAAGGTCAGAGGACATGGTAGTATAGCATAAAGCTGTGCAGTCTTCTTAAAGTAAATAAAATGGTTAAAATAGTGGTAGGAGCATGGTGAGGCGTTCGCATCACCGACAAAAAAATATTCAGGTGAAATTGCGATAAATTAAGTATAGGGATAAAATGGTTGTATTGTATTGTTTGAATTGTTCTAATTTTCTTCTTTTGTTACAGGCGGAGTATCGGGGCGGTCCTAGCCAATGAGGGACGTTCAGGCTGCAGCTTTGGCGGCAGCGGCTCAGGATTGGCCGGGCTCGAGCCAAATCCTTCGACGGGCACTGACTTCCTTAGGGCTGTAGGCCAGCAACCTCCTTATCAGTGCCCATAAGTGTCCTACTCGTAGTAACCGGTGTTCTCCTGGTAGTAACCAGAAGCGTTGTCAGCTTGTGCCAGTGGCATATATGGGGCAGTGTCCTACTGGTAGTAACCAGTGTTCTCCTGGGAGTAACCAGAAGCGTTGTCAGCTTGTGCCAGTGACATATATGGGACAGTGTCCTACTGGTAGTAACCAGTGTTCTCCTGGGAGTAACCAGAAGCGTTGTCAGCTTGTGCCAGTGGCAAAATATGGTGACACGGTTCACCCTTACCTGACTGTATGTAATATGTGGCTGGGACCGTCCCAAGTTTATTGTTTGCTCCAAATAAACCTGTGACCTTCTATATTCCAAAAAACCTTACAAAAGTTGTCTGTGGTTATTTCATCATGTGTGTATGTTATACTGGCTACAGGAGGTGGGGGTGTCCAATGGGAATCTCCCGGCTAAGATATGTCCCGCATAACATGAGTTAATATCATTATTCACAAGCTTATGCACTTTCTAAGGTGAGTTTCGCACATGGAATGAGTGAACATCCGTCAGGCGCATTCATAGTTCAAATCGTTCTCTCTCTTCAGAGGTCACTGCATAAAACCGGGGTGGGGACAAGGACAGTGACCTCAGTGGATGAAACAGGTCTCCAAGGGGCCACAAACTAATAAGAGAGGGGGTGCCACTTAGTAACTTAATATTCAGCAGTTTGTGTTAACAACCTTGTTGTCCGTTTTCAACTCTTGCCCTTGTAAAGTCGGTATCACCAACATTCTGATTACAAAACCTGCTCTGTATAAGTGAGTCCACAAGTAAAAGACGAACAGAACGGTCAAGTGCCCTTCACCTTTAATAAAGCGCTTCCTTCTTATTCTGGTCAGCATTTCACGTGCTGACAATTTTGCTAAATAAGTGGAGTGAGGCCCCGGGCATACATGTATGTGCTCAGGATCACACAATTTAGGTGATGTGGATAATCCAGTAATGGTCTCTAGGCTCCATATTCCAGATCACTTTCAAGCAAGAGTCCTAAAAGGCAGAAGAGCCTGGTCCGATGCCCAGCCTAAGGAAGACGGTACAGGGTGCTTATAAGATTTCAGAATTCGAATTCCGACCCTGATTTGACCCAGAAAGGGTGAACCTTGACTGGATGAAGGCTAAAAGTGCTTCATCCCATTGCCTGCTTCCTGAATGCTCTCCCAGTAACACACCGACGCTGCAAGGTTACTCTGGACCTTCAACTGGTCACATTTCACACTGCTGGATGGATTTCGAATCTATCCTGTGCTGGGGTAGCCAGTCCCCTTTCAGAGAGTGAGTCTACAGTGACTGACTCAGGGAACTTAACGGAGGGGCAGGCCAGGGCCAGGGGAGTTATTTACTCAAAGACTGAGATCCTCGAGCAAAAGTAAGATCACACAAGACGATACAGTTCCTTCAATGATAGTGATATCATTGCAACGTGCAGTGTCTTGCTTCTTACCTGAAAATCCATTGATCGATCTTGTGGCTTGGCAGGCGCAGGCCTCATGCAGACCAGGACAGCTGCCTGCCTCACTGCCTGCTAATGTGTGCACAGTGCGCGTAGCCTGGGCTGCAGCAGGGCACGTGCGGTTCCAATTCTGTGCCCAGCCCAGGAGGCCCTGCGCAGGCACGGGCCCAGCCCACCTGCTGGGAAGAAAAAAAAATGCCGGTGCCTGCCTCGGTCAGTGGTGGCAGCCAATTCAAGCAAACCACCCAGGCGGAGCCAACGCAAAATCACACCATGTGTTTATGTTAATGGTGTGTATCCTTCCGCTCAAAAAAGAGGCCCTACGGGCCAGAGGCCTACCGGGGGATGTGCCGGTGGGGAAGTCCAGCCCTGGGCCTAGACTGGAACAATTCAAAACAAAAGTTGTGCTTGCACGATCTAGCGAATTCCACAATGCATATGTAACAATAACCTGTAATTAAACTGTGAACAGAATGAACAGAGACAATCACCCAAAGAGAAGTCCATTGCGCTGGGTCCCTGGTGGCGGGACGTGAAACGTGTCTCTTGTGGCAAGCGAGAAGACGTGCAGTTAATGAGCAATCATGAAAGTATTGTGGGAAAGGAATGAAGGAGATATGAATGTCTCTTCCATGGAGGAACGAACTAAAATTCTATATTGGAGCACATGTTGCTCCAAAGAGTAATTTGACCGCGTGGAGCAGTAACGTGTTGACATACACGGAGTGGTCTCCCCACCACCATATTTTGGTCATTTGTAAAGCGGAGTGCAAAAGTGCCAGTCACCACCTTTTGCCCTGCACTTTTGAACTTCGCCAGACAAAGTGAGTAAATGCTGCCTGCCATGCTGGCATGCCAGGCAGAGTTTACTTTTAACTGTGATCCCCGCTTGCCATGCTCTTATGGCAGGCGGTGCTCACATTTACAATTAAACACAGCCCGATTGTACATGCTGCCTGCCATGTGAGCCCCATAATGTTGGCAGACACCATAAGGATCTCCAGCATCTCCGCTGGCACATATTTTTATGACATCGCAGATGCTGTAGATTGCTATAGGGACCTCGTGTGGGGAAGGTTTAATTACAATTTGGAACACTGCTTACCATGCGTGCATGCAAAGCAGTGTTCCCAGTTGCAATGCACCCCTCCCTGACGTGCTTGGCTTTCTGATATAAACTAAGTCTCCTTCGCCAATCAAGAACACCAGAAGGTAAGTAGTTTACATGTAGGTTTATTCTCTTAGTCATTAAGTAGAGAAGACACTGGGACATCCATCTAGCCCAGCAGCTTAGGTCCAACTGGCACCAGTAGAACCCTGCACACCAAACATACATCAACATTCCACCAGAGTCCCAGTGACATCACCACACCAACACTCGACCTAGAATGTTAGTGACATCACCACCATCACAACACTCATAGCCATAATCACTCACAGCACAGATTATGACATATGTTCCTCTCTTCAACCAACACAACACTCATGGCCATCATCATGACCAGCACATATTATGACATATGCCCCTCTCTTCAATAACACCAAACTATACCCATGGTAGAAATCCACCATAAGTGCAATTTACCAGAAATGTTATAGCTCAAACCATTTTTACTCCCCCTGAACCCAAACCACTACACCCCAAGATCTAACCCAGATCTTAATGGAAAAACCGAAAACTAACTCAACCACAAGCTCTCCCCAGAACCTGAGCCCACTCAGCTACAAACCCGCTGAATGAACACGACATGGAAGAACCAACACTCCGCTATCAACCAGCTGAATAACAACAATAACAGCACCTCACTGTCCCTAAAATACCAGCAGCACCTCACTGCCCCCAAAAACACCTCACAGCCCCTAAAACAACCAGACAGCACCTCACTACCCCCAAAATGACCCAGACAGCACCTGACTGTCCCTAGAACACCATACAGCATCTCACTGCCCCTAAAAACAACCAACCACACCTCACTATCCTTACAACACCAGGCAGCACCTCACTGTCCCTAACACAACCAGACAGCACCTCACTGCCCCTGAAAAGCAACTCCCAGCCCCTAAAACAACCAGACAGCACATCCCAGTCCCTGAAAAAACGACAGACCGCATAACACTGCCCTCTAAAATAACCAGCACCTAGCCGCCCTTTAAATTAACCAAGCAGCACCTCACTACCACTTTAAATACCCGGGCAGCACCTCACTACCCCTTTGAAACCTTAAATGGCACCTCACTACCACTTAAAACATTCCAGGCAGCACCTCACTACCACATACAATTTCTAGGAAGCACCTCACTACCCCTCAAAACCAGCATGATCCACAAATAACCAGGGAAAAGCACCTGACTGTCCCTAAAAACACCAGACCGCCCCTAAAAACACCAGACAGCATCTCACTGCCCCTAAAACAACCAAACACCTCACTATTCCTACAAAGACCAGACAGCCCTCACTGCCCCTAAAAACACCAGACTGCACCTCACAGTCCCTAACAACACCAGACAGCTCCCCACTGCCCCTACAAACGACCAGACAACACCTCACTGTCCCAACACACCAAACAGCACCTGACTGTCCCTAAAACACCAGAACACAACCGGACAGCACCTCACTGTCCCTACAACACCAGTCAGCACCTCACTATCCCTAAAACACCAGCAGCACCTCACTGCCCCCGAAAACACCTCTTATACCTAAAACAACTGGGCTGCAGCACCTCACTATGCCACCCCAGAATCACTCCCTAAATTGAATATAAACACCTCCTGCCTTTCCTAAAACCTTCAAAACATAAACACCTCTACAATACCAGGCAGCACCTCACTACCCCTTAACACCACACTGAAGCATCTCGATACCCCCTTAAAATCCAGGCAGCATCTCACTACCCTTAAGAACACCGAACAGAACCTCACTGCCCCCTAAATTGACCCAGACAGCACCTAACTGCCCGCTAGACAGCATCTCACTGCCCTTAAAAACACCATAAAGCACCTCACTGCCCCTTTAAAACCACCAAACAGCACCTCACTGCCCCTGAAACACCAGCAGCTCCTCACTACCCCTGACAACAACCAGACAGCACCTCACTGCCCACTAGATAGCACCTAACTGCCCCCAAAAATGACCCAGACAGCACCTCACGGCCCGCTGGACAGCACCTCACTGCCCCCAATATTGACCCAGACAGCACCTCACTCCCTGCTAAACAGTACCTCACTGCCCCCAAAAATGACCCAGACAGCCCCTCACTGCCCGCTGGACAGCACCTCACTGCCCCCAAAGATGACCCAGGTAGCACCTAACTGCCCGCTAAATGACACCTAACTGCCCACTAGACAGCACCTTACTGCCCCTAAAAACACCGGCAGCATGCACACATAACCAGGGGACATGCCCCTACAAACAACAACCAACAGACGTCATGACATCAAAGTTCTTGCACCGTAATGGCGCCAAAGTTCTTGCACCACCCCCAAAATATCCATGAAATGCACACATAATTGCAATTCCTCTGCGCCACAATCCCAGCATGTGCATGCAGTGAAAGCACCTCACTGCCCCCCAAAAATTGACCAGACAGCACCTCACTGCCCCTAAAAGTACTGGCATCATCCACACATAACCTGGGGTAATGCCCCTACGAACATGACAAACAAAACACTGCAGGACAACATGTAAAACCCACAGTAAGCGATAACCCGATCAAGTCCATGGCGCTAAAAACCCGGCGCCAAACCCCAATATGTCCCTGAAATGCAAAACACAAAATGCATGGCAAGTAATTGTAAATGCAAAAAATGGATGGAAGTGACATGGCGCTAAAGTCCCTGCGCCATACCCCCACCCACATGTCCACTTCAGCCAACCTGCAAAGAAAACATTGCATACACAGCATTACAATGTCCCATGGACCCCACCCCCACGAGTCCATAGTGAAAACCCAAAGACATGTCCTAACAGCAGGCCACCTACATAAACACGACATCAGTACATAAATGACAGGCCATAAACTGTTAACATCAACCAAGAACCCAAACCAAAATTGTACTAAACCCAGAGGCCACAACGTAAATACAAACAGCATTAACCAATAAAACCGGCCTCTCCAAACACATACCTCTATTTAGTGCCTTGTCAAATCCCTCATCACGTTACTTATTCCCCACTGGTCCGGATCCAGCGGCCGCCACTTTGCCAGCCTTCTTGTGAAATCACCTGCAAGTGGCAACCACCGCCTTCCATTGCACTCACTGTAGACGTCCATAAATCCAGACACGATCATAGAGCTTCCCTCCATTTCCAGTGACAAATGAGTTCTCACATCAATGCCATCCACTCCCACCAATTGTGCCAAAAAGTCACTTATTTCATTACTGCCCGGACTGTTTGTGAAGCACGAAACTCTGGCAAGTGTCCCACTCCAACTTCTGAGCATTTCCGAAACACCACGGCTCCCACATCCAGCACCGGCGTAACCCTCATGAAGAACGTTGCGTTCCAAACAAACGCCAGAAAGGCATCCCACATTTCGTTCCAGCCGATGTTGCTGGAACGCCAGTCCAAACACGAGTCCTCCTCCCATCAGCGTCGGCCCTCCTACAGCCGACGTCATCATAGCTGCTCCCGACACCAAGAAAGCAACATCGCTGCTTGGACCCGTTGCTCCAGCCAGCCTCACGTCTGCAGTGACAGAACTTCCACATTCAGCGCCGGCGTGATCCTCCTGCAGAACGTTGCGTTCCACACCAACGCCAGAGAGGCACTCAACGCTGCGTTCCAGCTGATGTCGCCGGAACGCCAGTCGTGGCGTCGGCCCTCCCCCAACCGACGTCATCATAGCTGCTCCCAACACCATGAGAGCAACAACAACGCTGCTTGGCCCCACTGCTCCAGCAACCCTCGCGCCTGCAGTTCGGCGCTCCGTCTTATATTCATCCGCCCGCAGAACACTTTGTGCGGCCGCGTCTCCGCTCCTCCCCACAGCGGAATCATTCGCCTGAATGCGTCGCCGCTCGGCCCACGGAGCTGGGACCCTCCTCACATCCACGTCCCGTCTACTCCGATGCACTGAGGACACTTCTGCCAACGCTGCCGTCTGCCCGCACTGCACCTCCGGCTCACCTGCAGAACGCCCACCAGCGGTTCCTTCGCTGGACGCTACGCCGGCCGACATCCCCTCTGTTGCTCCGGACCGCCAGTCAAGATGCCCTCAGCCAACCACTGGCCACTGGGGTCACAAGATCCCACCCTGGAACCTGGCACAGAACTCTGCACCACCCGACCTGCTGACAGAGCCGCCTGGCAATTCCTCCTTGTGCCACCGGTTATGTGCTCCGCCAAGACAGGTTCCCAGCCTTGGACCTTCACTGCACCGCCCGGCCTGCAGCTCCTTGATGCTGGATGGATGTCACCCTGGAAGGCAGCGCCTCTCACTTACTGCCCCTTCCCAGCAGTCCCATCCTCGTCGCCAGTGATATAAACTAAGTCTCCTTCGCCAATCAAGAACACCAGAAGGTAAGTAGTTTACATGTAGGTTTATTCTCTTAGTCATTAAGTAGAGAAGACACTGGGACATCCATCTAGCCCAGCAGCTTAGGTCCAACTGGCACCAGTAGAACCCTGCACACCAAACATACATCAACATTCCACCAGAGTCCCAGTGACATCACCACACCAACACTCGACCTAGAATGTTAGTGACATCACCACCATCACAACACTCATAGCCATAATCACTCACAGCACAGATTATGACACTTTCATTTCATTCATGAGCACCATGCAAGCGGCACTCACAAACAAAAATAAACGCTGCCTGGCATTTACGCATGCCAGGCACCGTTGGCATTGCGCGAAAATATTGAGAAAAAGAACCTGAATATGCAGAATCCCATCATAGCGAACAGGAGCAGCACAGGTTACAGGGGTGTCCGCCCGCTCCCCTCGTCCAGTTTAATGGGTTTGCGAGTTGCGGGGGTCCCCCGACTTCGATAGGAATGTATGCAGAGGATAATGTTGAGACAAAAAGGGAAAGAACAAAAGGGACCGTGCAGTAGAGGCCCCTACCCACTTTAGGGATAGGAAACGTCTGTCGCAAGGAGACAAGCAACCCGATGTTCCAGAGTGAGGGTAAGTATGCAGAGGAACAGTTAATTGGGTGCAGGGGGTGGCAGGTAGGTGGAAAGCGGGACAGGGTGATCTCTATTATCAATGCGCGCCACCTTTTTGGATTCAGCATTTCCGCATTTGAAATAACAGGGCGCACAGGGATCACATAGATCTGAAGCATTTGCTCACTTTGCACTGCAGAGTGCACATGTGAAGGGCAAAAGGCGGCATACACGCGTGTACATTGCCTTTTGCCTTTTACATTTGCGCCATGCTTTGCAAATGACAACCATTTGGCGGCTGGACCCGCTTATGTTACAGTGTAAACGTAACAGGCCCAAAATTACATTTTTGAAGAACATGATCCCACTTGTGTTTTATTTTAATTATTTTTAAATATTTCAATTGTGTTATCAAGAGCCATTTTTCCTTTTAAAGAGAGTTCAGATCATCTCACATGTTTTCCACATCTATATTTACGGTTAGGCAACGTTTGTATGTAGTACCCTATGAGACTACTACACACAACTAGGACTACAGGTGTAAGCAAAACCAACCTTTGGTATAAGTCTGTCCTGCACAGTTTTGTGGTAGCATTGCTGAGCAGCCAGGCTTATCTCAAGAGGGAATGTGAGCTGTAAGGATGTTACACAGAGGTTGACAATCACCAGTGCTTAAAGTGGGCCGGGGCCTGCCGGGGCCAGGGCCCGGCAGTCTCCAAAAAGTGGGACTGAGCCGGGGCCCTGCCAGGGCCCCGTCCTACCACAACATTGGCGGGATGCATTATCCCGTCGCGGCCGCAGCCGCGACGGGCTGATGCACCTGCAATGAAGTCAGGCAAGCTGACAGAAGTGGCAGCCAGCCACAGCGACGCTGTGACTGGCTGCCACTTCCATCAGTCATAGTAACTGCGTCTGGTGACCCCTCGCGCGAGAGGTCACCAGAGGCAGTTACTGTCCCTTTGTTTCCCCAGGTCGCCGAGGCGTCTTTAACCTTCGGCGAACCTGGGGATTCCTCGACATATTTCGAGGTTTATAAAAGATGGCTTTGAAAGTACACATTTCAAGCCATCTTTTATAAAGCTTTGCCGACGGACAATTTTGTCCGTAAGTCAAAGCTTTATAAAAGATGGCTTGAATTGTGTACTTTCAAAGCCATCTTTTATAAACCTGAAATGTTTAAAAAAAGATGGCCTGAAAACTAGGCAAACCGTAGGGTATGCACACAAATATATATAAATGTTATATATTTGTGTACGTACCTTACTATGGTTTGTGTACTTTGCAAGCCTTCTTTTATAAACGTAGAAATATGTTATATATTTCTATGTTTAGAAAAGATGGCTTGCATAGTACACAAACCATAGTAAGGTACGCACACAAATATATAACATTTATATATATTTGTGTGTATACCCTACGATTTGCGTACTTTTTAGGCCACGCCCCTCCCACAAGCCACACCCCCAAATGAGGGCCCCCCTCGATTTCTTACCCCACTTAAAGCCCTGACAATCACAAGTATTCAAATACACTCTTATACTCAAGATTTATTGGTAAAACAGTTATTAATTTATTTCACAGTCATTCGTAAAACATTCACTAGAAGGAGGCAATCTATATCATACAGAAATATACTTTGGTACTTCACACTATCAGTGTCTGAGGCATTTAAACTACTTTGAAGTAGGAGCAAAATGGCATTCTGTGCATTTGAAGTAGGATCAAAAAGGCATAGGTTAATAAAAAGAATATTACAGTTACTCTTAGACAGTGCAACTAGTTTGAGTTAGCCAGAGTAGTCAATTCAATGCAATAGGTTAGGCCAACGTCTAGGGCTAATGTCTTGTATCGGATAGACAGTTCTGGTAGTTAAATGGAAAAGTCTTTGCCACGGTTCTCAGAAGTAGTTCGTGAAAGAAAGATTCATACGTTGGGTCACAAGCTGACTAGGCCTGTAAGTTGCCAAAGTTTCAAGCACTTTCACAGTGAGAGGTAAGTTCTCTCGGTCGGGTTTTCAAAGTACCTTACAATGAAGAAAAACAAGATGCAGCTGAAGACTTCTGTTCCTGGCAGTTCCTGCAGATCTCACTTTTCCTGAGCCTCAGTCGTGGGGACAAGAGGGAGGACGTCGGGACTCCTGCACTGTACAGGTACTGGTCTCAAAGCTGGCAAAGACAAATCTTCAATTCCGGTAGCTGTGGACAAGCACACCAACTGGTGTCCCTCTCCCTGGTTATTCAGTTTCCTGCAGCACTCTGAGGAAAATACAACCAGCTCAGAGATTGGTATCCAGGTGGCTTATGGGTCAAGTGATTGGTCCCACCAACTCAAAGGGAGAAGTCGTCCTTGAAGGGCTTCTCTGTCGAGATGAACTTGGCGATTCGGACCTGCAGCAGGGCTTCATCGGGCAAACCAATGGTCCAGGATTTGCAGCAGCAGTCCTCTTCCAGCTCGTCTTCGGTTCTTTCGTTCCAGTGGTCGACTCTGCCTTCCAAGCCAAGAGACTCGTCCTTTATCCAGTTTCCTCCCATTCATTCCAGCCTAGCTGCCACTGACCCAGCAGGGTGGCTGTCTTTGACGGACAGTCAGCCAGCCAATCCAGCCAGACTGCATTTGGTTCTCCTAGGAGACAAAGCACAGAGAGTTTCGGGCATCTCCCTCACTTCCTGCCCACCCCAGACACTCGGGCATCAGAGGCGGTCTTCAGTCCTGAAGCCCGCCAAAGACGTAGGAACAAAAAGACCAAACCTGGTTTGGCACGCAGAGACAAACTCTAGAAGGACCTTTCCAAAGAGAAATTGCAAAAAAAGAAGACCAGGACCTGTTTAAACAAAGGGGGCTTGTTAGGCAGAATCCTGTGCAGTGCCCTTAGGGACCACTACACACAATTAAGACTACAGGTGGCAATACAAGTTTTACCTTTGGTACAAGCCTGTACTACTTTGTTAAAGTGGTAGCAGTAGCAGAGCAGCCAGGCTTATCTCAAGAGTATATGAGCAGTAGCAGAGATTAAACAAAGGGACCCCAATTACTGTGACTCAAGCAAACACGGGGCCTCATTCCGAGTACGGCGCTAACCAATGGCGCTATTAACGCCTTGGTTGACGCCGTACCCGGACCGGCAGCGCCTTGGTGGTTGGCGGAATTACCGCCCCATTCCAAGGTTGGCGGGGCGGTAATTCCCCAATCCCCATTTACCCTTCCCCATTCCCATTCTCGCCCCATAGGGCATAATGGGAGTGGGGAAGGCGTCAATTACGCCACCGTAAATTACGGTGGCGTAATTAACATCAAGGTCCCTTAGCGCCATGGTATTTAACGCCTGCTAAAAGCAGGTGTTAAAAGCACCATGGCGCTAAGGGAACTCGGAGTATGGCGGTAAGGGATTACCGCCACCGCTCTCGTTAGCGGTGGCCGCTATCCCTTAACGCCATACTCGGAATGAGGCCCACTGACTCAAGGTTTCAGGTAAAAAATATAAGTACATTTATTTTTAAACCGTTGGTTATAAACACAACACTTCTATTAATTCAAAATCACACGTAAAATACACTACAAACAACCAATTCACTTTGGTACACTCCAACTCAAGGTAAGTACCCTATGTTTTAACGGACCAGTGTTGTGAAACAAAAGACGTTACCGGGAATACTGTATGCAATCACTTTTTGACAGTAATGACAGTTCGGTCTTACTAAAGATACGCGTATCCGCAACAAGAAATGTTACCGGGGCAAAAACACACTTAGCACCTGAGTTAACCAGAGAGAGTTGGGGGCAAAAATCATAGGCAATACTTTTGTCAAGGCAGACAGAATCAGAGAACACTCGTTGACAGAAATTCAAGAGTCAATAGGCTGGAGCCAGTGTCAAGTGGAACCGGGTTCCTGTTGTCGAGGATCATACAGTCGGACAGTTTAAGATTCAACGTTGCCAGGAGTACTTAGATATTGTCAACAGAGGAAGCAAAAGTTATAAGAAGGAGGAAAGACAAGGGCAAGCCTTCGAGGCGAAGAAAAGGGATTCACCCTAATTCCTCAAGCAGAACCCAGGACCTTATTCAATGAAGAAGCTGGTGCCACGGCAGTTGTTCCTGGTAGTTTCCTGCAGACCCACTGTTCCTGGAGCTTCGGTACGAAGGAGGACGTCTGGAGGGGTCTGCACCACACAGGGATGAAGCCGGCAGCAGCAACGTTGAATAAAAGGTGCACTCCTTAAAAACAGGAGAGGCTCTTCAGATGGCTATCCGGACCACTACAGCAGTGTGCAGCGATTTGGACCAAGAAGAGGATCCTGTGGCTGTGGAAGATGAGCTGGTTATCCCCACCAGGCTCAAGGGAAGAAGACTCCGGACTGGATCTTCTCTGGTCGTCGAAGGGTAGATAGCTCAGGACTGCAGCAGGGCTTCACCGGGACGGGGTAGTTGCAGCAGCCATCTTCTTCTCCGCTTCTCTTCAGTTCCTTGTAGTTCCAGTGGCGACTATGACTTCTAGCTCAAGAGACCTGCCTTTTATGCGAAAATCCCCCATTCACACAGCCTGGCTGTCAATAACACAGCAGGGGGGTTGTCCAGCCCGCACAGCCACCTCAGCCAATCATGGCAAAGTGCGACTTGGGTTTCCTAGGATACCCTGTGCAGGGGGTGACTACACCCCACCCTCACATTCAGCCCACCTAGACACCCAGGCGCCTGCAGGAGGGCTTCTTGACAGAAGCCCGCCAAAAGACAGTGAACAAAGAAGGCAAACCTGGTTTGACGCACAAAGTAAAACACAAGAAGGACTTTAACAAAAAGAAATGGCGAATAAACCCGACCGGAGCCCAAAGAAAGAGTATTTGGTCAAGCGGGTTTATGTTCGAGGCTAATATAATAGCCTAAACAATACCACGTTTATATAGTATAATCGCGGTAGAAAAGTTAGGGTAGATACCTCTGCCACCAGCCAAGTCTAAATGTTAAAAGATCGAAACAATGCTCTAGGAGGTACAGATAAAAAGGGCTAAGGATTAACCCTTTCCAGTACTCCAGGTAAGATGGGGTGTACTGGATCTGTTGTTAATTGACTCGGTAAAGTTAATGGCAACTTTACCTTCTTCTGGGGGACAGTAGTCAGCCTCAGAAATGGAGTCGGTGGGAAGTCTAAAAGACAACCCTGTGTCACTGCACTGAAGGTGCTGTGTAACACACAAAAGAAGGGGGCTACTGAAGTGGTGTACTCCAGAGTCCACAATCACAAAAGCAGATGAAATACAAATGGCAAAAACACAGGTAAGAGTGGGAAAAAGAGGCACACTCTTACCAAGTGAAAAAAAGAACTCCAGAAATTCCACAGAGCTGCTGGGGGACTCACTAGGTGAGGGAAATTAGCCATAAAATGAGAATTCTCCTTAACAGGGCTCAGACGCCATCTTGAAAAACATGGCTCCCGCGATTTAACGCTACCGGTGTTCACGGTCAGGAAAAATCATGGTCGTTTGTTGTAAAACCACTGCCACCAGCCATTTCGAGAGGAAAGGGTAGCATTTGACTGCTACATGAGTTTCTAGACATAGGGGATACTAAGTAACCCCTCCAGCGCTCTATGGTAAAATAGGGTGTGCTGGGTCTAGGAATTTGAAAAGACTAGCAAAGTCAATTTCACTTTACTTTCTCTGGGAAACAGTAGTTTAGCCCAGAGAAGGTATTTAAACCTTGGGACAGCCTAAAAAGGCTTCCCCTGTGTCACTGCACTGAGGGTGCTGTGTGACACACATGAAAAGATGATGCCCGTGGAGTTGTCTAAAAACTCCATTATCAAAGAACACAAGAGAAAAACACATTCGAAATACATGAGAGAGTGGGAAAACACTCTCTACAGGTAAAAAAATTAAGTCCCCAAAATCCAGCAAAGTTGCTGGGGGTCTCTAAGGTGAAGAGAATTAGTACATTTATGAGAATTCTCCCTAACATTTACTTATCCCCCTCTTCAAATATTTGAACATAACAGGGGTTTTATTATACAAGCCTGTTATCATACATTGTGTTATGTCCTGCCATATTAAGTCAAATTTTGTTAGGTTGTGTTTGCAAAGTCATGCCGCTTTCTACAATAGCGACACGGGCTGTAAAACAGCAGGACGGTGACATGTAGCACTCCAAACACCCCCACATAAGTAAATAATACACATTAGTGACACTCGGTTCAGGTAAAGGACCACGTCGCCCAATGTAGACCTGCAAAGCAGGTTCTACAGCCCTTCTGAACCTAAGATTGACATGCTGCCCTCTATTAAGAGGACTTGAAAACGAGCCTTCAGCCCAGGTTGAGAAGCAGAGTTAAAGCTGGATTATGTGGATTAACTCCTAGAGTTCAGCTTCAGGTGAAGAAGAATCCAATCTCCCACACCATAACCATCCCTGCAAAGCTCCTTGCAGGCTTCAAGAACCTCAGGAGAGCCCTCTCCAGAACCTTGCTCCCAATGGACCCAAAGACATCCTGATTGGAATGCCTGTGGTTCCAAACAAGCTTGCTTATCTATAGAAACGTGATGTTCATGGCTGGTTGGGATTTATGGAGCAAGTGGAATTTTGTGTTACTGGGGAGCAAGTCTCAGAAGGATAGCTCAGGGACAACGTGCTTGTCTTGGAAGCAAGATGATGTGGAGCAACACAGGTTCAATCCCAGGTCCCGGCTTAGAAAGCTCTGGGTATTAAGGGTGTTATAAATAACCAATGATAATTATAAGTGAAAGAGTGAGCGGCTAGGGAGAAAGTGGAGGAGTGTGTGCCCTCCTGTGCCTTTCGGCACCACTTCAATAGGCAGTGCAGGATGGCCTCAACCCCTGTGTTTAGGGTAGCGACAGCTTCTACATACTGGGCATTATAATGGAGAGTTGCTCACCTAGAATGTTGGCCTTAGTGTGACTCTTTCCTTTGACCTAGCTAACCAGCCATGCATTATTTTATAATTTGACCTCTAATTTAATTCTCGCCTACTGCATTCTAGTGGTCTTTTTAACAATTCACTACATGCAAGGGCCACACTCATTCTCTCTTCTCCATCTGAGGCCGGTCTGGAATAGCTCCTGATCGCCTTGTGTGTATTCAGCACTCCTTCGGCATACAACCAATTCCTGGCACCTCTGTCACTTGGCTGGGCCTTGACAGAACCCCTTGCGCCCATCAGCAGGAAAGGAGCCAACTTGATTTAACATAATACCACCACAGCGTTCTGCCTGCCAATAAGGGACGTGCTTTTCACTTTTATTGATTACATTTTCCTCTGGTCAAAACAATGGAAACTATACTTTCATCCCACCAATCAATATCACTCAACCACCCTTATGTTTTAAATTCCCTGCATGTTGTAAATTATATCTATACGTTTTTGTCTCCTTGACTTCCGCACTCTTCCCCTTTCCCCGCTCTTCTTCGCCCCCTTTCCTTGTCAACCCACTGACCATAGTCTGAATACCACCCTGGGTGGGGTCACAATTCCCCTGTGCAAAGACATGGCTTGGCGCTTTTAGACCTCTGCAGTGGTGATATGCCCATTTTAAAAGACAGATAACATACCATGTACACGACATACAAGTGATGTATGCAATTTCTACTGATGTATAGAGCCTGCAGCCCAGGCTATCGAACGATTAGTTGATGGGATTGGGTCGAGAAGGAGAATGGAAGTCTGTTTTGGCCTCTCGGGTATGGGGAACACTTAACCACAGGCGACGCACACACAGTAGTCTGCAGAGGTTTCATTATCTTCTAATCACTCTTGAAATCCAACTTCTTCACCTCTGCCTTAACCATGGGTTGCCCTACCCTCTGGCCATCAGAACAGCTGTGCAAGCACGAGCACAGTGTACATGTAAACATGCCTTTATGAACACATGCACAAACCCAACTAGTGTTTGGATTATTCACAGTTGTGTGCATGGTGGGGGCGCAGGGGGTCACAGTACCGCACCGCTTTCAGACTCTCCCTAATCACACCTTTTTCTTACTGACCAGTTATTCCAGGTCATTACAAACCTACAGATGTTGCGACAGTATTCATTTTAGAGGCCCCACTCACCTGGAAGCAAAAACAGAACGATGATCAACATTGAGCTTGTTTCACCATGTGCAGGTGTGAGCCTCCTGTGTCCCACCACTCAGCTCTGAGTGTCCAGCTGTGCACGCCGGGTGCCCAGCTGAGCTGCATGAGCAAAAGAGGAGGCCCAATCTGAGGGCAAAGGGCAAAGGGAAAAGGAGAGATGGCTTGAAGCACAGTTATAGTTGCTGGGCACCATCTCACATCAAACTATATTGTTCTGTTGGAGCAGGAGTATGCAACCTCTGGCAAATCCAGATGTTTCAGACTACAATTTCCACGATACCTGGCTATTGATTATGCTAGCAAGGGATGGTGGGATATGTAGTCCAAAGCACCTGGCGTGCCAAAGGTTACAGACCCCTTCTTAGATAAAGCCACCTTTTAATATGAATGCTGCTATTAATCACCCATCACCCTTCTGGCGTTGATTCATTGAGTTATATTAAGTAGGTCACTATTAGGCAATTAGTCGGGGGATGACCTGACTTGAATAGCGCCTCAAACCTTGTGATAACAATAGGTGGCTGCTTAAGCAAGGGGTGGTCTGGGGTGGAGTCAGTGTTCTGAGCAGTAGAACAATCAACACAAGTCCCTGGGCTAAACACCTGACAGACTTTGACCAAATTAAGCACTGGTAGTCAGAGTCAAACGTGTCCCAGAGGTCACTTAAAAGAGCTGGTCTGGACAGGCACATCTCAAGGAAAGGGATATTGTTTTATTGGCTTTGTTCTGTTCCACAGCTGGGAATCTCAAACACCCCTTGCACTGTAACTACATACCTACATCTCCAGGATAAAAGGAAGATTCAAAGCCTCCCGCCTTGACCACTCGAGCCTCCATTCACCCAATGGACACACTGGCCTTGTGTGCTGGACAGCCTATATAATAAACTCTGTGATTCCATTTCACCTCATCAGTGCTGTATGCAAGTCATGGTGACAGCCTGGCTGTAATCAGACCCTGAGAGTTAGTGATGTACAGTTTTTGTGATTTGTGCTATTTCAAACCCCAGAGAGGCCCTCCACGTTGGGTATGGATAGCTCAGGGGCAACGGGAGCTATCCTCCCGACTTGGGAGGATAGCTACGGGGCAACGTGCTCACCTTGGAAGCAAGACGGCATGGAGCACCACAGGTTTGATCCCCGGGTCCGCGCTTAGAAACCTCTGGATATTAAGCGTGTTATAAATAACCTATCATATCATATCCTATGTCCCCTTCCTCTCTCAGGTATATGATATTCGTGAGGAACTCAGGACTGACCAATCGCGATAGCTCTCCTCTTTCGATCTGACTCCAGGTAACCTGTCTTCTAGAAGCCTGCATTTTCCTGCTTTTTGGTTGACTTGGTTTAGAGTGACCTGGAGTGGACCACGCAGACTCTCCTAGCTCTCGGCTTGAACAGAGTAAAGAAGATCGGAGTCCGAGCGTTATGCCTAAATCAGTGGAGACGGTGAGCCACTACGACATCAGGGGCTGATCTTCTGCAGTTCCAAGAAGGTGTCCAGCCCAGCACCAGGGTCAGAAGAGCACTGCTCATTTCACAACCCCCGAGCTGGCTTGGGCCACACGGACAGACACAAAGACACACGGCTTGAGACGGTGTGGGCACATGGCAGCGAGTGAGGATCTGGGGCCAGATGGACAGCCAATGCAAGCAGTGTGCAGCACAAGGGCACACAACTTGAGGAGCTTTGGATGGGTGGACTGACAGTGTGAAGATATTGAAACATCTGGACCCAGCATGAAGAGCTTGAGGCACCCTTGGACTGATCGTGTGAGGACAGAGCCTGTGGCACCACATGGACCTACTGTTTGTGGAGCCTGGCGTACATGGAAAACCAGGGTGAGAAGACTGAAGTACATGGATTGGACTCTCTCTCCTCTCTTTCTCTATCACTCGGTGTCTATCTCGTTCTACTCCCTCTTTTAGCTCTGTCAGACTCTGATTTATCCTGATTTTTAAGTTACTCTCAGGTTTCAGGCCTTCACACCTTTTACTACTTGACTTTCATCATCTCATTGTCAAGCCCTCGTAACTCTCCCTGCTTTCCAACCTCAATTTCGAAATCCTTGCCAGTCTCTGTTTATTGTTACTCCTTAGTTTCTGTTAGAACTTAACTCCCCCCATCTGTTTACTGTCAGGACATGACACCCGTTTTCTGTTTGGCTTTGATTCCTTTCACCACCTGTTGTCTACCAAGCTCTCTCTGTTTTCAGTCCAACTCGGATTCTGCCACTTTCTGATTCCTCTTACCCCGTGTTTTGTGCCCGGCTCTGCTTTCTCTTAGCCCTTGCTTTCGGTCAGCCCCTTAATCCTCTCACCCTTTGTTTTCGGTCTGCCCCCGAGTCCTCTTAAGCCTTGTTTTCTGTCACCCCCTGAATCCTCTTACCCCTTGTTTTCGGTCAGCCTCTGAATATTCTCACCCTTTGTTTTCGGTCAGCCTCTGAATCTTCTCACCCTTTGTTTTCGGTCAGCCTCTGAATCTTCTCACCCTTTGTTTTCGGTCAGCTCCTGAGTCCTCTTACGCCTTGTTGTCTGTCAGCATATGAATCCTCTTACTCCTTGTTTTCGGTCAGCCTCTGAAATCTCTTAACCCTTGTATTCGGTCAGCCTCTGATTCTGTTACCCCTTATTTTCTGTAAGCCTCTCAATCCCCTCCTCCTTGTTTTCGGCCAGCCTCTGAATCCTCTCACCCCTTATTTTAGGTCAGCCACCGAATCCACTTTTCCCTTGTTTTCGGCCAGCCTCTGAATCCGATCACCCCTTATTTTTGGTCAGCCACCGAATCCACTTTTCCCTTGTTTTCGGCCAGCCTCTGAATCCTCTCACCCCTTATTTTTGGTCAGCCACTGAATCCACTTTTCCCTTGTTTTCGGCCAGCCTCTGAATCCGATCACGCCTTATTTTTGGTCAGCCACCGAATCCACTTTTCCCTTGTTTTCGGCCAGCCTCTGAATCCTCTCACCCCTTATTTTTGGTCAGCCACTGAATCCACTTTTCCCTTGTTTTCGGCCAGCCTCTGAATCCTCTCACCCCTTATTTTTGGTCAGCCACTGAATCCACTTTTCCCTTGTTTTCGGCCAGCCTCTGAATCCGATCACCCCTTATTTTTGGTCAGCCACCGAATCCACTTTTCCCTTGTTTTCGGCCAGCCTCTGAATCCTCTCACCCCTTATTTTTGGTCAGCCACTGAATCCACTTTTCCCTTGTTTTCGGCCAGCCTCTGAATCCTCTCACCCCTTATTTTTGGTCAGCCACTGAATCCACTTTTCCCTTTTTTTCGGCCAGCCCCTGAATCCACTTTTCCCTTGTTTTCTGTCACCCTCTGATTCTCTAAACCCCTGTTTTCTGTAATCCTCTCAATCCTCTCACCCATTGCTTTTTGCCAGGATCTGATTATTCTCACTACCTCTTTGCTGCCTGGCTCTGATTCCTCTTAACCCCTGTTTTCGCCCAGCCTCTGAATCCTCTTATGCCTTGTTTTCTGTCAGCTTCTGAATCCTCTTAACCCCTGTTTCCTGTCAGTTTATGATTCTTCTTACCCCTTGTTTTCTGCCAGGCACTGATTAACCTTTTTCCTTCTCATTGTTTTCTGTCAGGCTCGGATAGTGCTTTGCAACACCCCTAGTGTATTATCCATCCTCTCCAGCTACTCTAAGGATCCCCCTGAGGGCTGCACCGAGCAAAATTATTTCATACACCATCAGTCGCCTAATACGAGGAGTTCCAGATTTTGTTTAGGTAAGAGAACTGGGGCACTGAGGCAGGAACATTATTTGATCAAGCTCACACAACACAGTGAAGTGTAGCCAGGATTAGAACCGAGGTCTTCTGTGTCAACACTGCCAATGAACCCACTGGATAACATATGCGACTTTAGCCAATAGTACACTGCAGGCTGGCAGATGAAGGATTTGGCAGCCATTCCTGAGTGTTGGGCATCACACCTGGGTTTTGAAATGTGTTACTGCACACTGTGTAGTTGCCTAGTAATTATTTGTTCTGTTTGTTTAGCTCCTGTAAATCGAACATGACCCACTAAACAGTTCCCCATGGTTTAAAATGTAGGCCGACATCCGTTCGCCTTGCTTGCCAGAATCCGCTTGACTGGGCTGGACATTCAGAGAACTCCCACAGGTCACCTGACGTCGACTGACGCTACGCCAGCCATGCGGAAGCTTTTGGCGCGCAGCTGCTAAACACATTGTCTTGCAAAGACACATCAGATGGAATATAATGGATACAGCAAAGGCGTGGTGTCCACTGTCCTTAGGTAGGACCCGTGTCTGCTTCAGTTCCAGCCCTTAATCTTCTCCCAGCTTGTCTCAGCAGGAGAGCACTTTTCTTGCTGTTAGGGGGGAAATCCCAGAGAGGAATGCCGCTTGATTTGTTTTGGCAAAGGGGCGACTTCATCTGAGGACAGCATCTGCACAGACACACACACCCTCTCTGCTTCTAGGTAACCTTAAGGGACCCCTCTCAGCTAAACCACATGTCGTGCTCTACTTGGGCAGTCTCTAGCACTTTGCGAGTGAGCAATGTGAATTGGCCAGGTGCCATGTCTGACACCTTAGGCCACTCCTGATTTCGTAGTCATTTTGCATGCTAGTACTTGAATGCCTATCTGTAGGGCCGATGGCATAAAAGACCCATAGACATAACATACTCGCAGAGGCCTCACTACACCGATATAAAGGCAGCTTTATATGAGACAAGCGTAATCATCAATTTAAAAAAATGTCCTGCCCCGCCATCACCATGCACACACTAATGTACCCCTTTCATTGAATTACTACAGACATAACTTTCCTATCACTCTCCCACACCAAGCATAATTCCCACACCCTCAGTGGGCCACAGAACCCCCTCTCCCAGACCACCTGGTTCCTTAATTTCTGTTTAGGGGCCTGAGCAACATTGATCTTTCTCCAGCCTGACAGTCACCCTTTGCCACATCTGTCAGTCCTTATGCTGCCATGATTGTTCCAAGACCAGGGAAGCACGAGTTCCCACCACAGGGGTGGAATCCGGTGTCATTTTTCCTTTAAAGGAATGAAGTAATCATCGTCGGCACCTCGGGGGATGGCAGTAGACTTTATGTAAATCAGTACTCAAATGTGCACGCATAAGGACTCTCGTGGGGAGCCATTCCAGAGTTCATCTTTGCCACTCTGCAGCAACTGTTACAAATTGTTGGAAAGATCTTCCTTTTTCACCTTTTCCTCCACAGTTTCCCATAGAGCCCCATTTTTTTGCTGTTTCACATCCTGTCCAGACTTTTTGAAGGGAAGTAAAGACTGCAGCTTCACTTCCTTGAATCTTGCTCATTGTTATGGGGAAACTGATCAGTCCTTCAGACTATCAGTTGTGAAAAACCAGAGGGTTATTCACTGCCTAAACCTCGGGGATCCCTTACTCAGGTGGCCAGGGTACGGCCATAGATAGCCTTTGGATCCAGACCCTGGGTCGGGAGACAAGTGCAGGAGGATCACCTGGGTGAGGGGTCTTCGGTGAGTGGGGGAGGAATGCACGATGGTGAGACATGGTATCCCCCTTTCCAAATACCCCTGTCTCATCCTATTTTACAGGATATTACAACTTTGCAGATCCTCCCCTTTCCTACACAAACACTGAGCCGAGGAAGAGGAGGTCTGAGGCTGAAAGGAGTACAACCCAGGCAATACATTGAACATGTCCCACTAATAAGACCAGGCAGGGTCAGGCACTTGATCTTAATTATATACACCTGGTACCTATTAGCTCTCCTCACATGGTTAAAAGGTGGAACACTGAGACACACTTGGAGCGAGGCGATGCACTAGAAGGAGCAGTTCTTCCATGGTGACGGCGAACCAGGCTGAGCAGAGAGACAGGCTGAGGGACGGAACCGAAGTACAGAGAAACCTTGGACACCTTGGCGAGAGATCGTTACCTGCAAAGGGCCTTGAAGGTTGCGCAAGGTAGCCCAGCCAGAGAGAAGAGACACATCTCTTTTGTGTTTCAAGGATAGCAGCCACCCTCCCGGGTGAACAGAATAATTGGGGAGGTGCAGCGGCAGTTGTGGTGTCAGCCTTGACTTCAGGATCAAAGCCATGAAAGATGAAAATGAATTAACACAGCCGGGGAGTTGATGAAAGCGATGAAAGTCTGGTCTGTGTTAAATAAAACTTGACAGCAACAGTATCCAATGAATGAAGGTTGCGTGTGTACCGATAAGACGCAGGAGAAAGCAAGGCATTGTAAAGAACTGTAAATGAAAGATACAAAGTAACAGAGTGGTCTGGCGAAAGAATTTGCCTGTGAAATGTCTGATGCTGTAGACACAGCACGGAAGAGAAAGAAACGGAGATGCAAGATTTGAACTGTTGTTAGGTTTGATCCTGGCAGAGGGAAACCTAGATGTGAGAGATGTCTTTGAACTTTGAAAAAGTACTGTGTCAAAACTACATTAACCAAGAGGCTTTGGTGTAGGAGAGAAAAAGTGACATTTCAGGAAAGAAGCTTGAAGTGGTCATGGCGAGGTAAGAGCAAAAAGCCTCACAGTTTCGAAAGTCTTCGACAGCGGAAGGAAAGTGAAAGGAGGCTTGAGCTCGGGCGGGGGGTTGAGGAAGTCAATGTATGTGTGATTGAAGCTTGGCGAAGGGAACCCCACAAATTGTGATTGAAAGGTTTGAGCCCGGTGGAGGGAAATCTGCACTGAATTGTGGTAACCAGAAGGAAATAAACTTCTATTGAACTGTATTACAAGCTAAAAGGTGACCTGGGCTTGAGTGAGAGAAAGCTCAGCTGTCCAACGGATAAACTAGTGACTTTTCATGGGGGCCAAGTGAGCCCTGATCCACGAAACAAACTACATCCTTGTGTCTGAATGCCAGAGTGTGTTGCAAGGTCCAAGTGTGCCAACTTACCCCATGCTACAAAACATGGGGAAGGGAGTTTACTCATACTGACATTTCTTTTGAACACTGATATTGCTTTTTGTATTACACATTCCCTTTACACATTTATTGTATTAGAAAGAGGGCAGGCATTACGTTTATTAGCATAGGCCATTTATTTTTTACTAAGGACTGACTAGGACTGGATTTTCTTTTTGTTTGATGGTCGAGAATACTCCCATCTTAGTTACAGGACAAGATAGGAGTTTTCCAACCCCTTTTAAACCATCAATAAAGGTTTTGAAACATGCAGCTCTTGTGTCAGTGTCTACTTGTGATATCATGCCTCCCTCACACAGTACTGGGAAACTGTTTCCCTTTTTAATTCTTGTACTTTTTAATATTGCACACAGCACCTTACGGTGCAGTGCAATGTGGACACATTTGTATCACCAAAGCTTTTACACATGGACGTTTTGGTAACTTCTATAGGTGCATACATGCCAACATTCTGTGACCAAAAATCTGTAGGAATCTTAAAGTTTCAAAAATAGTCAGGCGAGGGGGTAATGATAGGAATAGGGCGCGTCAGCAGTCCATTGTCATTGAATGAGCCCGCCGCCGCGCCAGCTTGGGGGAGCCCTTGAAAGACTCCCCTGAGGTGGCATGGTGGAGGGCTAATGCCGCCTTTTGTGAAAGGCACCCGCGGCGGAGGGGCGCCCTTAGCCCACCACCGTGGGTGCCTTTTACATCAAAGGCATGCATGCTGCGCCTTCTCCCGCTACGCCAGCTCAGGGAAGCCCTTGAAAGACTCCCCCGAGCTGGCGTGGTGGGGGGCTAATGGTGCCTTTTGTCAAAGGCACCCGCAGCGGAGGGGCGCATTTAGCCCACTGCCGTGGGCGCCTTTAACATCAAAAGCCTGCATGCCATGCTTTCTCTGACTAGGCCAGCTCCGGGGAGCCCTTGAAAGACTCCCCCGAGTTGGTGTGGTGGGGGGCTAATGGCGCCTTTTGTCAAAGGCACCCGCGGAGGAGGGGCGCATTTAGCCCACTGCTGTGGGTGCCTTTTACATCAAAAGCCCGCATGCTGCGCCTTCTCCTCCTACGCCAGCTCGGGGAAGTCCTTGAAAGACTCCCCCGAGCTGGCGTGGTGGGGGGCTAATGACGCCTTTTGGCAAAGGCACCCGCGGCGGAGGGGCGCATTTAGCCCACCGCCGTGGGTGCTTTTGACATCAAAAGCCTGCGTGCCGTGCCTTCTCCTGCTACGCCAGCTCGGGGGAGCCCTTGAAAGACTCCCCCGAGCTGGCGTGGGCAAAAAGAAAAATGTCCCAAAAAAAAATGGCGGTATTTGGTGCCAATAAATCGGTAGGCGGTAGGACTGCTTAAAAAGCGGTATCCTACCGCCTAAATCGGTAGGGCTGGCAAGTATGTAGGTGTATAAAGATAAGCTGGTAGTAGCAGTTATATTTGTACAATGTTTGCATTATTTCTAATGTGCACAATCATGTTTACCACATATGGCTACTAAATGTGGGTAGTTCCCTAAAATGGCAGAGCAACGAGACTCCTGCTTGCTCTTCTTCCTGCCTTGCCAGGTCTGGAAACCTCTTATAAGGTCACGCACTGAAGCTGCAGCTCTTGCGGGCTAGCAAGCCTTTGTGCATGGCCCAGGAAGGCAGCTGGAACTGTCTAGTTCTAATCCACATCGCTGGTACCATAACGTCTGGATGTGGGACAAACGTGAAACTAGTAGTTGTCCCTGATTGGATATCTGCTGGCTGTTTGCATGGTGCCGATCCTTACTATTGGCGGGCTTGGACTTGCTGCCAGCTTGTTATTTGGATAAGAGAACAACCTTTGCAGTCATTTCTTTAGATGTGAGTTGGAGCCAAGAATCTCTCAAAGAAGAGTAGCCTACTGAAGATCTAAAGACTACTCCTGAAGTTTCCCAGCCTCCCGTCCTATGTCAGGCCCAGTGAAGCCCTGCTTCTATGCCTGATCACTGAAGTGCCTGAGCGGTGCTTCAGCCACTGAAAAAGTGGGACCAAATAGTCTCAACACCTTCTCGAGGATCCAGCCCTTTAGAGCCTTCGGAAGTGTCCATGGACTGCACAGTGGACTGACCAGAATAGTAAGCATCCGTTTGCCTGCCCCCTCCCCAACCCACACCCGGTCGTCCTTAGAATATCATTGAGAACCATTCCCTTTTTCTCCTATCTCCATTCCACTAACCTTTGGTCATCAAACGTGGGTCGGGTATTCTGCCCGTGTGTTAGCCCTGGGTCCGGAAGAAAGAAGAGCTTTTACTTACCTTTGGTAAAACTGTCATAGAACTTTGAAACTATCACCAACAAGCCTATTCATTCCTAGCTACAGAGGCAATATACTGGTGAGAGACAATGGTCCTCATTCCAATTGTGGCGGTTCAGACATAAAGGTGCTGGTCCCACCGTACCAGCACCCTGTCCGGATGGCCCCTCTCCAACTCTGCCTGCTGGAGCTGGTAGGTGGAGTTGTCATAGTAGTACTGTTACCAATGGTGCTGGTGCTTCTGTGTCCCCATTCCCATGGAGCCTTATGGCAGTCCATGGGAATGGGGACTTAGACTTTCCGCTGCTTGACATCCTGGGCCACCAGGACTTGTAATGTCCCAGTGGTACAGGGATGCCAGGAGGCGGAAACAGTGTTCAGAGTTCGGTGGCAACCCGCCAGTAGCACTGGTGGGTTACCGCCGAATTCGTAATGAGGCCCATTGTGTGGCTCCTGTGTCTATTTGGGCACAAAGCCATATTCATTTTAGGGTATGGACCTCTTAAGTTAGGATATTGTCTGTTGATTTGGTTCCATCATTTACTGCATCTAAAATACTTTCCTGCTTTACTGCTGAAGTCTTGTAATGTATATTTGAACCTATGGTGAATTGTATATATTTGTATGTAATGTATATATCTGTATAATAGAGTGTTGTGCGATAATACTGTCTGTTAGATTCATCTTCCAGTGTGTACATAAGGACTGTACTAAGTAACTGTTTTTTATATTTGACTGTCTGAATTGAATTATTGTGCTGTGGACGTGGAAGGCAGATGGACTGGGCCCTCCACTGGCAATAAAAGGCAGGCTACACCAAAAAGTGGGAACACCATTTAGTGAAACAAAGTCTTTACAGAACAGGTTTATTACAGGCAGAGAAGTAGACTCATTGCCAGCAGAGTGCATTAGGCACACTTTACATGGGTGATTGTCTGCATGGGCTGCGGGCACAAGTCGGGACATTGACGGCAGGCATACTAGCTAGGCACACTCACTGGCATGGTACCCAGGGGCTAGAGAAGTACCTGTGGATGCAGGAGGTAGGGGGAGATGGCAGCCCCGAAGGAGGAAGGGAAAGCTTGGAGAGGAAAAAGTTTGGATGGGGTGGCTGCTGGGAAGGCAGAGATAGGGAGAGAGAGAGAGAGAGAGAGAGAGAGACTAGGGAGAAGGGAGGGAGAAGAAAGAATTGGCAAGTGGCGAGCGGGGAGAGAGTGGTGAGTGAGAAAGTTAATAGCCAGTAGGGAGGGGAGATAGTGGGAAAGGGCAGAGAACGGGGCTGCTAGAGAGAATGAGGGCTGAGAGAAGGGGAAAGAAAGAAAGGAAGAGAGAGAGAGGGAGAGAGAGAGAGAGAGAGAGAGAGGGCGAAACAGACAGAGAGATGAAAAGAGAAAGGGAGAGAGAAAAAGAGCGCAGGAGAGAGGAAAAAGGAGGGAGAGGAAGAGTGGAGAACAGGAGAAGCTGGGGAGACAAGGAGACATAAGCAGGGGAAGCAGAGGCAGAGAGGCCAGTAGGCCCACTGATGGATGAATAGAGCAGGTTGGGGGAGGAGGAGAAAAACGGAAGAATGGATATGGTAATACAGGGACAAGGTACCTGATGAAAGGGCCTCCTCAGCTTCTCTGCCCCCACTTCCGTGTCCCGCACCCCAATGCTGGCAACCAAGAAAGAGAGCCAAGTCCCCCCTCCACACGCTTATAAGTCTGTGTCTTCCCCACCCCAGAGTCAGAACCCCCCTTACTCCTTCCAATGGACACCATAGTTCCCAGGGTCCCAGGAGGAAGGTGGAGAGAGGACATCACAGGTGGGTAAACATAGGCAGGAATAGGTCCTCTCTCCACAGCTGTCGCTTTCTTTCTCCAGAGCCAGCCCCCACTCAATCCCCATGATGGACACAATAGGTGGAGCAGATTTCTGCTTGTTCCCAGGGCTCAAGGAGCTTTGGTACATGAAGGGGGCAGGGAAATTACAGTAAGCAGGGCAAGTGGGCAAACACTAGACTGGGGAGAGCAGGAGGTTTCTCAGGAAAGTGCCAGCGCCCAGGCTGCAGATGTTACACTGACTGTAATGGTTTGCAGTTGTCCCTTGGGCTGGTTACTAGTTTAGTTCTCAGGGGGGTTGGCCAGATCTTGGATTCCCTGTGTCTGGGCAGGAGCAGGGCTTATTCAGGGAGAGGACATCCAGTTTGCTGAGTCTTCAGGGCAGACCACGTTAGATCTTGCCATTTTCTTCATAACCATGGGGTGCTTGTGCGACCGGAACCTACGTCGACTGGCATTTGGTGGTGGTGCCCACATCTTCTGCCCCTTCTCTGCTTTCCCACTCGAAGCACACATGGAAGGTGGTCTTGTACTGCACTGTTAAGGCTGCTTTCTCCAGGTGTGCATTGGACTTCCCGAGATGGCGGAGGAATCGATTGGAAATGCTGGCAGGTATGACCTGGGGCGGCATATCTGTTCCTGATGGGGAGGTATATGGGCACAGTCCCAACAGTTGGCCTGATTGAGTTCGCGGGCTGCCAAATGGCCGCTGTAGAGGAAAGAGTTATTTTGGTATTCTGTTAATGCAGGAGGAAGAAGCAGAAGGAGCAGAGCAAGAGTGATTAACTGACTGACGCCCGACATTATTGATTAGCCTTGGGATCCACTGGGAGCAAGAACAACCGGTTAGAGCAAAGAGTGTGCAGGTGGGCCAGAGTCTCTTTGTCCTCCAAGTCCTTCTGGGAGCAGATGAAAAGTTGACTAGATGCAGGGTAAAGCAGAGATATTACAAGAAAGACAACTGGAAAGAAATAAAAAATTGGTACATAAAGAAGGGACAGTGGCATTGCACAATAATGAGATTGAGAGGCAAAGCTGGTACAGAAAATGTAAAAATTAAATACACTTGAAGAAAAGTGAGCTTAGTACAGTGCAGCTGTATGATGGTCACACTAGGAAACATTCAAAAGCAGAACTGTTACACCCCAAACACAAGTCATTTTCCAAATATACTATATTCCAAATATTGCAGTTCACAAATTGTCAAAATTCACAAATGTTTACATTAAGAAATATCAGCTTTCAAAGAGATATCAAGCTTAAATCAAATATAAATTCAAATATTTAAATACAAAAATCAGTATTCATAATTCAAAACCGAAATTATATTACTAAACTTTGAAACCTAAAATTCAAAAATTAAAATTGAAACGCCTAAATCTATAATTAACCAAAATATATCCCAAAAATCAAAAGCTATAATTTAAAATAGAAAAATTCAAAAACATGAATATTTTAAAAATATTAAATTTGAAAAATGGGGGGCACAGCTGAGCACAAAGAAGGACGGTCACCTAAATGAGCCCTCTGGCCCTGGCACAATCCTGCTTCAATAAATATCCTTTCTAGTGCTGGATTTCTAGGCACTACTGGTGTGTGGAGGTGGCAGATGGTGCAGAACATTTCGTGGTTGAGTCTTGCCCTGCTCCGATAAGTGGAGACTGACAAGTGGGCTTCCGAAGTGATCAGCGGAGTGACGGTGAAGCTGAGCCCAGCTAGCACACCCGCAACCCTGGGGGCACTGCTGTGTTGGTCCATGGCGGACTGTGAGGGGGTGGGGCAGTGAGATCCTGCAGCCCGCCCTCTGGATGGCAGGCTGTTTTTGCTCCACACCTCCCACCAGCCCTATAAAAATCTTGCAACCTGGGCACTGCGACGCACGCTGCCTATGACAACGGAGGCCCTAGGAAATGTGTTGGGCCCTAGACATAAGTGTTCTATGCCATTGGGATGGCTGGTGCTGGCTGGCATGCTTTGCTGACCCGTTGGACACGGGGGCCTGCTGGCTAGTGGGACCCGGAGCAGGGAATCATGACCACGGCTGGACATACAATTCCCTGCCTCAGTGGCCTCGGGGTGAAGGCACCATTATAAAGGAGTGCTTTGGAGGGACCTATAACTGGTATGGCCATTGGACTGGCAGACCAGGCTGCCCTGCTGGGTAAATAAAGGAAGAGGTTGATCCTACAGTAAGGCCTCTCGAGATCCTGATCAAAAGGCGAGGGGGGCATAAAGGGGGCCCCATGCTAGTGCACAATATAAGAAGGTGGCCAGGGCTGAATACCCCTACTTGACAGACGTGGTGCTAGTGTGTAGCAGTGAGGGCAGATAGCGACCAACCCGCAGTTGCAAACCAACAGAAAAATATTAATTTTGTTTGACTGCGTGGAGTTGTGCCTCTTCTTTACCATCCTGTTTTTGGGGTCTGGGGACGACCACAGAGCAGGCAACATGACAAAAGGAGCGTGTAGAAAGCATGGGCCCATGGACTCCTTTCGAAATACCACTGTGCGGGCCCCTCGGTTGGAAGACTCAGGCTCTGCTGAAGGCAAGAGCATGTCAGAATATGCTGTAAGAGAAGATCCTTTGATGGTGGCTATTCAGAATGGCTTTGCTTTTGTAAATGTAAAACTGGATGACATGGTGGCCAACATCAGCTCCCTGCGATCCAAAATTGATAAAGAAAGGGGCCGTATCACGTAGGCTGAGACTAGACTAGGTGAAGTGGAGGACAAGGTAGATTGTCACGACAAACAATATCTATGCTGAAGGCAGAGCTAGCGGCAGTCCAGGTCAAGTGCGACGACCTTGAATCGTGATCTCATTGCAATGTCGGGTTTCCCTAAAATACTGCGAAGGGACCCATGGAACTGTTCGTGGAAGAGTTACTTAAGAAACTGTTTGAGGTGATGCAGTTCTCGGCACAGTTCTAAGTGAAGCGTGCCCACCATGGTCTTGCTCCGATCCCATAGCCGGGAGCCTCCAGTGCACCATTATTGCTAGGTTACTAAAGTGCAGGGACGGGTATCGTAACACTGCGAAATGAGGGCAGTACCATTCCTATCTATCATGACTTTGTGGTCAGGGTTCAGCTTATGCAGAGATCCTATGACCCAGTGAAGCTCCTGCTCCAGACTCAACAGATCCCAATGCTCTCATGTTCCCCACTAAACTGCTGAAACAACAGGGGGGGAGCACATTTCTCTGAAAATCTGGCATATACTATAAACTATACAGAGGCATCGATCCCGCTGACTCCGAGGGAACGCTGACCTAGCCCAGATCCTAATTCAACACCGGAGACTGAGATGAACATTTATTGTAAGCAATACTGACCGGGAAGGCAAAATGTATTGGCACTAGGAGTTCCCGATGTGTATTCCCTGTGGCATGATGCTGCCCTCTCTGAGGCACTGCTGTTCGCACCGCTCCCCTCAAGGTTTCCATTTTGTTATGGGGGAACATCATCGAATTGGGGGTGATGGTCTGGGAGGTATGGCCAGGGGGCTAGAGATGGAGGTCTAGGTAATTGATTTCTGGAGTGGAGCTGGGGATGGATGCTACGGGATGCCATGTGATGTTGGGGTTTGAGAATGGGGAGGATGTGTGGGGGGTTGAAACAGGTTAATGATGTTGTAATGTTGGGATGCAATGTGGGGAAATGATGGTGGGATTGAGTATCAGGAGGTAAACTTAAAAGTTTCACAGACATGCTATCTAGAGAGACACCACCCCAAAATTGTCATGCTACAAGAAACGCATGCGCTGGGCCCTTTACATAGGGAGTTTTCACCAAGATGGCGGGCAGCAGTGGTTTTACACTGATTATTCGTCTCAGGCGTGGGGTGTGCTCAGGTTAGTACATTGGTCCCTACCCTTTCAAGTGGATGAAAGCTTCATTGACCCTGCAGGGAGATATGTAATAATGTGGGGGAGGTTGGCTGGGTCTACAGTTGGACTGGTTAACACCTACGGCCCAAATGTGGACGACCTGTCCTTTTATGGTCACCTTTCTGATCTGCTCTCCAGAGCTGCAGATGTCCCTATAGTGTGGGGGGCCAGGGGTGACTTCAACACTATTCTTGATATTGTAAAGGACCAATCGGTAACTGCCGCGTGTGGCCTTTCTGGTGCAGCGCAAATGATAGGACAGATTATGTCCCATTTAGGACTGGTGGACGTATGGAGGAACACCGACCCTGCCACAAAAGAATATACCTATTACTCATTGGTCCATGACACGATGCCCAGAATAGATATCTGGCTGCTCTCGGCTGGGTTGTTATCGAGGGTGCGTGGATGTCCAATCCACTCACATACGCTGTCCGGCCATTCAGCAGTGGAGTTGTCCCTTGCTTCTGATAGCTCCCCAAGGCCCAGCCTCTGTGGAGAATGACTCCCTCTATGCTATTGGGTGCTAGCTTGGTAACTTCCCTTCAGGATAACATCGAAGAGTTTCTTACTTCTAGTGAGGGGTCGGTGACTGTCTATCCTCATACCCATTGTTTTCTGTCAGCCTCTGATTCTGTTACTCCTTATTTTCTGTAAGTCACTCAATCCTTTTACCCCTTGTTTTCGGTCAGCCTGATTCCTCTTATGCCTTGTTTTCTGTCAGCCTCTGATTCCTCTTAACCCCTGTTTCCTGTCAGTTTATGATTCTTCTTACCCCTTGTTTTCTGCCAGGCACTGATTAACCTTTCTCCTTGTTTTCTGTCAAGCTCGGATAGCGCTTTGCAACACCCCTAGTGTATAATCCATCCTCTCCAGCTTCTCTCAGGATCCTCCTGAGGGCTGCACCTAGCAAAATTATTTTATGCACCACCAGTCGCCTAATACGAGGAGTTCCAGGTTTTGTTTAGGTAAGAGAACTGGGGCACTGAGGCAGGAACATTATTTGATCAAGCTCACACAACACGGTGAAATGATGCCAGGAGTAGAAAAGAAGTCTGTGTCAACACTGCCAATGAACCCACTGGATAACATATGCGACTTTAGCCAATAGTACACTGTGGGCTCGTAGATGAAGGATTTGGCAGACATTCCTGGGTGTTGGGCATCATACCTGGGCGTATTTTGAAATGTGTTACTGCACACTGTGTATTTGCTTAGTAATTATTTGTTCTGTTTGTTTAGCTCCTGTAAGTTGAACATGACCCACTAAACAGTCTCCCGTGATTTAAAATGTAGATCGACATCCGTTTGCCTGGCTTTCCAGCATCCGCTTGACTGGGCTGGACATTGAGAGAACTCCCAACAGGGCACCTGACATCGACTGATGCCACGCCTCACCTGACGTCGACTGACGTTACGCAAGCAATGTTGAACCCTTTGGCAAGCAGCTGCTAAACACATTCTCTTGCACAGACACATCAGATGGAATATGATGGATACAGCAAAGACGTGGTGTCCACTGTCCTTAGGTTGGACCCTTGTCTGCTTCAGTTCCAGCCCTTAATCTTCTCCCAGCTTGTCTCAGTGGGAGAGCACTTTTATTGCTGTTAGGGGGGAAATCCCAGAGAGGAATGCCGCTTGATTTGTTTTGGCAAAGGGGCGACTTCATCTGAGGACAGCATCTGCACAGACACACCCCCCTTTCTGCTTCTAGGTAACCTTAAGGGACCCCTCTCAGTTAAGCCACATGTCGTGCTCCACTTGGGCAGTCTCTAGCACTTTGTGAGTGAGCAATGGGAATTGGCCAGGTGCCATGTCTGACACCTTAGGCCACTCCTGATTTCGTAGTCATTTTTCATGCTAGTTCTTGAATGCCTATCAATAGGGCCGATGGCATAACCATAGACATAACATACTCGCAGACGCCTCACTACGCCGATATAAAGGCAGCTTTATATGAGACAAGCTTAATCATCAATTAAAAAAAAGTCCTTCCCCGCCATCACCATGCACACACTAATGTACCCCTTTCATTGAATTACTACAGACATAACTTTCCTATCACTCTCCCACACCAAGCATAATTCCCACACCCTCAGTGGGCCCCAGAACCCCCTCTCCCAGACCGGCTGGTTCCTTAATTTCTGTTTAGGGGCCTGAGCAACATTGATCTTTCTCCAGCCTGACAGTCACCCTTTGCCACACCTGTCAGTCCTTAGGCTACCATGATTGTTCCAAGACCAGGGAAGCACGAGTTCCCACCACAGGGGTGGAATCCGGTGTCATTTTTCCTGTACAGGAATGAAGTAATCATCGCCGGCACCTCGGGGGTTGGCAGTAGACTTTATGTAAATCAGTACTCAAATGTGCACTCATAAGGACTCTCATGGGGAGCCATTCCAGAGTTCATCTTTGCCACTCTGCAGCAACTGTTACAAACTGTAGGGAAGATTTTGCTTTTGCAACTTTTCCTCCATAGTTTCCTATGGAACCCCATTTTTTAGCAGTTTTTTATCCTGTCCATTCTTTTTGAAGGGAAGTAAAGCCTTCAGCTTCACTTCCTTGCCTTTGCTCATTGTTATGGGGAAACTGATCAGTCCTTCAGACTATCACTACTGGGAAACTATGGGTCCCTTTTTAATTCTTTTACTTTTTAATATTGCACACTGCACCTTACGGTGCAGTGCAATGTGGACTCTTTTGTATCACCAAAGCTTTTCATACATGGGAGTTTTGGTTACTTTTATATGTGCATAAAGAGAAGCTGGTGGCGACAGTTAGATTTTTACTGTTTTTGCATTATGTTTGGTGTGCACATTCGCATTCACCACGTATGGCTACTAAACGTGGCTAGTGCCTTACAATGGCAGTGTAACACGACTTCCGCTTGCTCTTCTTCCGGCCGTGCCAGGTCAGGAAACTCCTTATAAGGTCATGCACTCAAGCTGCAGCTTTTGTGGGTTTGTGAGCCTTTGTGCTTGGCCCAGGTAGGGGGATGGAACTATCTGGTTCCAATCCACATCCTTGGTACCTTAAAGTCTGGGTGTGGGAACAAATTTGAAACTAATAATTGTCCCTGATTGGACAACTACTGGCTGTTTGCATTGTGGTGATCCTTACATTCCAGATCATTTTCTGGATAAGAGCAGAGCCTCTGGAGCCATTTCTTCAGATCTGCATTGGAACCAAGAATCCCTCGAAGAAGAACAGCGTACTGAAGATCCAAAGACTACTCCTGAAGTGGCCCAGCCTTCTTTCCTGTGTCAGACCCGGTGAAGTCCTGCTTCAATGCCTGAGCTCTGAAGAGCCTGAGTGGTGCTTCAGCCACTGGAACAGTGGGACCAACCACCCTCAACAACCTTCTCGAGGATCCAGCCCTTTAGAGGCTTCGGAAGTGTCCATGGAGTGCCTGACGGACTGACCAGATTGCCACTGGGCAACCTCACCATAACCGTTGCCGTTCCAAATTGAAGTCCAGAACGTTGGTGCTTGCCAGCTCATGCCACAAGTAGACTTCTCCCTGAATTCCAGCTTTCCACCTTCATGGGATCCTGTGCTGGAGCAGCTGCTGTGACTGTGACTGGTTTGATGCCTGTAGTCCTCTTCCTGTTTGCAGAGACCGTTGATAGCACTGACCTCCCTCCAACCTGCAAGGTGTCTTGATGGGGTCTGCATCAGTGGATTCTGCATTTCTCCTCCAATAGTTTATCATTGGCAACCAGTCCCTTTTTGTCTCCTATCTCCATTCCACTAACCTCGAAGCTGGGCTGGGTATTCTGTGCGTGCGTTAGCCTTGGGTCTGAAAGAAAGGAGAACTCTTACTTACCTCTGGTAAAATTGTCGTAGAACTTTGAAACTATCACCAACAAGCCTATTAAGTCCTACCTACAGAGAGAATATACTGGTGAAACACATTGTGCAGTTACTGTGACTATTTGGGCACTAGGCCTTATTCATCTTAGAGTTTGGACTTCCTAAGTGAGGATATTGTCTGGCGAGTTGGTTCCATCATTTCCTGCATCTAAAATACTTTCCTGCTTTACTGCTGAAGGTATCTAATGTATATTTGAACCTACGGTGAATTGTATATATTTTTATGCAAAGTATATATTTGTATCATAGCGTGTTGTGCGATAAAACTGCCTGTTAGATTTCTTTTCCAGTGTGTTCATAAGGACTGTACTAAATAATGGTATTTTTATATCTGTCTAAATTGAATTATTGTGTTGTGGATGTGGGAGGCAGGCCAACATTGGGAAGGCCGTGTGGGAGACCCTAGGTAGCGGTGGGACAAAGCCTGATCTGCATATGGTCTTTCCCATTCTGTAATTGCTTGGCAGGCTGGCAATAAAAGACAGGCTACACCAAAAAGTGGGAACACCAATGAGTGAAACAAAGTCTTTAGAGAACAGGTTTATTACAGACAGAGAAGTAGACTTATTGTCAGCAGAGTATGTTAGGCACACAAGTCATAGATGATTGTCTGCATGGGCTGCAGGCACAAGGCGGACCATTGATGTCAGGAGTACTTGCTAGGCACACTGGCATGGTACCTGGGGGCCACAGAACTACTTGTGGATGCAGGACAGGAGGTAGGGGGAGATGGCACCCCCGTAGGAGGAAAGGAAGGGCTGGTGAGCGAAAAGTTTGAGTTGGGAGGCTGCTGGGAAGTAGGAGAGAGGGAGAGAGAGAGAGAATGGGGAGGAGGGAGAGACAGAAGAAAGAATGGGCAACTAGGGAGATGTGAGAGGGGTGGAAAGCGGGGATGGAAATTGCCAGTGGGGAGGGGCGAGAAGGGGGCTGGTAGAGAGAGTGATGGCTCAGAGAAGGGGAAAGAAAGAAGGAAAGGTAGCGCGAGAGAGAGAGAGACAGAGAGATGGAAAGAGAAAGGGAGAGAGAAAAGGAGAGCTGAAGAGAGGAAGAATGAGGGAGAAGAAGATAGCAGGGGGATCAGGAGAAGCGGGGACGAGAAGGAGAAAGAAGCTGGAGGAAGCAGAGGCAGAGATGCCAGGAGGCCCGCTGGTGCAAATATAGAGCAGGTTGTGGGAGGATGAGAAAAGGGGAATAATAGAGAAGGGATTACAGGTACCTGCTGAAAGGACCTCGTCAGCTTCTCTGTCCCCAGTCCCGCGTCCAGCACCACAATGCCGGCAAACAAGAAAGAGAGCCAGGTCCTCCCTCAAACACTTATAACGCTGTGACTCCCCCACTCCAGAGTTGCAACCCACCCTTCCACCTCCAATCGACACTATAGCATCCAGGGTCCAAGGAGGAAGGTGGGGAGCAGCACATCACAGGAGGCAAACATAGGTAGGGACAGGTTCTCTCTGCACAGCTGTCGCTTTCCATCTCCAGAGTCCGCCCCCCACTCAACCCCCATGATGGACACAATAGGTGGACCAGGTTTCTGCCTGTTCCCAGGGCTCAAGGAGGTTTGGTACAAGAAGTGGGTGTGGACAACACAGGGAGCAGGGTAAGTGGGCAAACACAGGACTGGGGTGGGGGGGAAGTTCCTCAGGAAAGCGTCAGCACCAAGGCTGCAGATTATACCCTATCTGTAAAGGTTTGCAGCTGTTGCCCTGGCTGGGAACCAGTTTTGTTTGCAAAGGTGTTGGCCAGGATTGGATTTCCTGTGTCTTGGCAGGAGCAGGGCTTATCCAGAGCTAGGACATCTTGTTTGCTGAGTCTTCAGGGCAGTCCATGTTAGATCTTGCCATTTTTGTCATAACCAAGTGGTGCTTGTGCGACCGGAGCACTGTCGATTGGCATTTGGTGGTGGTGCCGCATCTTCTGTCCCTGCTTTTCTTTCCTGCACGAAGCACTCAAGGAAGGTAGCCTTGTACCGCACAGTTAGAGCCGGTCTTTCCAGGTGTGCACTGGGATTTTCCCGGGATGGCGGAGGAATAGATTGGAGATGATGGCCTGGAGCAGGAGCTCTGTGCCCTGATGGGAAGGCATATCGGCACAGACCCAGCAGTTGGTCTGATTGAGTTCGCGCTGGAGGAAAGAATGTTCTTGGTATTCTGTTAATGCAGGAGGAAGCAGCAGAGGCAGCAGAGCAAACGTGATTAACTGACTGATGGGAGACATTACGGATTGGCTTTGGGGATCCACTGGGAGTAAGAACACCCGGTTGGATCAGAGAGTGTGCAGATGGGCCAGAGTCTCTTTGCCCTCCAAGTCCATTGGGGAGCAGATGAATAGTTGACTAGATCCAGGGGAAAGCAGAGATATTACAAGAAAGAAAACTGGAACTAAATAATAAACTGGTACATATATACGGGACAATGTTATTGTGTAATAATGAGAGATGAGAGGCAAGGCTGGTACGCTAGAACAGAAAATATAAAAATAAAATACACTTAAAGCAAAGTGAGCTTGGTACTCTGTAGCCTTATGATTGTCACACTAGGAAACATTCAAAAGCAGAACTGTTACATCCAAAACACTGGTCATACTCCAAACATATAATATTCAAAATATTGCAATTTACAAATGTAAAAATTCAGAAATGTTTGCATTGAAAAATATTAGCTTTCTAAGAGATATCAAGCATCACAAACCAACAAAATCGAATTTAAATAAAAAAATCAATGTTCATAATTCTAAACCAAAATTCTATAAGTAAACTTTGATACTAAAAATTCAAATGTAAATATCTAAATCTATAAAACCAAAATTCATCCCAAAAATAAAAATGTATATTTAAATATAAAAATTCAAAAATACAAACACTGTGAAAATATTAAAATTGAAAAATGCGGGGCGCTGCTGAGCAGCAAGAAGGATGGTGGCCTGAGTGAGAGCTCCGGCCCTGGTACAATCCTGCTTCAATAAATATCCTATCTAGTACTGTGTGGAGGTGGCGGACGGTGCAGACATTTTTTTGGCCGAGTAGTGCCCTGCTCCAATAAGTAGATACTGAGAAGTGGGCCTCCAAAGTGAGCAGCAGAGTGTCGGTACAGCTGAGCCCAGCCAGCACATCCGTAAGCTTAGGGGCCCTGCTACATTGGACCACAGCGGCCTGTTGTGAGGGGAAGGGGCAGTGAGATTCTGCAGCCCACGCTGTGGGTGGTGGGCTGCTCCAGCTGAACCGGCATCCCCATATTACCTGGTGCTGGCATGCAACTTGAAGAAGAAGACCCGTTCCAGCATTGGCCGACAGCGGTGCGGAGACTGGCCCCACCTTCCATGTGAATGGATTTGGCTGTCGTGGGGTGACTCGTCTAGGACAGTGAGGTTGATTGCTGCAGGGCCGGGAAGTGTGGCAACTGGCAGATACAGCCCCAAACTTCCCTACCTTCTTTCTGCTCCACACCTTCCCTCACCCCTGTCAAAACCTTACGACCTGGCAACTGGGGTGCACACTGCCTATGACAGCGGGGGCTCTGGGAAATGTATCAGGCCCAAGACATAGGTGTTCTACACCATTGGGGTGGCTGGTGCTGGCTGGCATGCTGTGCTGACCCGCTGGACCAGGAGGCCTGCAGGATAGCGGGACCTGGAACAGGTAATCAGGACCATGGCTGGACATACACTTTACTACCTCGGTGGCTTTGGGGGGCAAGCACTATTATAATGGAGTGCTGTGGAGTGACCTATAACTGATCTGGGCTTTGGACTGGCAGCCCAGGCTACCCTGATGGGAAAATAAAGGAAGATGTCGATCCTACATTGATGGACTTCCCGGGCAATACTCCTCTCGATAGCCTGACCAAAGGTAGAAGGAGTATAAGGGGGGCCCCATGATAGCACACAATATAAGAAGGTGGCCAGTGCTGAATACCCCTATTTGACAGAAGGTGGTGCTAGTGGTGCTAGTGAGTAGCAGTAAGGGCAGACAGCGACTGGTGACTGCATGGAGTTGTGCCTTTTCTTTACCATCCTGTTTGTGGGGTATGAGGCCCTCCAGAGAACAGGCAACATGATGAAAGGAGCGGTAAGAAAGCGTGGGCCCATGGACTCCTTTACAAATACCCCTGTGCGGCCCCCAGGTTGGAAGACTCAGGCTCTGCTGAAGGTGAGGGCACTTCGGAAGATGCTGTAAGAGAAGATCCTTCGATGGTGATTATGCCGAATGGCTTTGCCTCCTTGAATGTAAAACTGGATGACATAATGTCCAAAATCAGCTCACTACGATCCAAACTTGATATAGAAAGTGGCGGTATCACGGAGGCCGAGACTAGTCTTGGTGAAGTGGAGGACAAGGTAGATTTTCACGACCGACCAATATCTGGGTAGAAAGCAGAGCTGGCGGCAATCTGGGTCAAGTGCCACAACCTTGAGTCACAATCAATGTGCGCATAGTGTGGGTGCCTAAAAATGCTGGAAAGGGACCCATGGAACCGTTTGTGGAAGACTTACTTAAGAAACTGTTTGGAGCGACGCAGTTCTCAGCGCAGTTCTTAGTGGAACACGCCCACCGTGCTCTTGCTCCAATCGCAAAGTGGGCGGCCCCCCGTCATGCACCATTATTGCTAGACTACTAAAATAGGGACAGGGATCTTATCTTAAGAATGTCTAGAGATCTGGTAACACTGCGATATGAGGCCAGTAACATTCATATCCACTCTGAATTTGTGACCGGTGTTCAGGTGATGCTAAGATCCTATGACCCAGTGAAGCACCTGCTCCGGACTCAACATATCCCACATGCTCTCATGCTCTCTGCTAAACTGTAAGTACAACATGGGGAAGAGCACATTTCTTCGATAATCCGGCCGAAGCTATAACCTATCTAGAGGCATTGATTCCACTGCCTCAGAGGGAACACTGACCTAGCCCAGGTCCTAATTCATTGGCAGAGACTGTGCCAGTCGACGTGGGAGAGAGAAGGAGATGAACATTTATTGTAAGCAATAATGGACCGTGAAGACACTAGGAGTTCCTGATGTGTATATGCCGGGGTGTGACGCACCCTCTCTGAGGCACTTATGTTCGCACCCCACCTTGGAGGTTTCCATTGTTGTTGTGGGAGAACATCATCAAGTTGGAGGTGATGGTGTGGGAGGTATGGGCGAGGGGGCTGAGGAAGGTTGCCAAGGCTGTTGATTTCTGAAAGTGGAGCTTGGGGTGGGTTCTGCGGGATGGCATTTGATGTTGGGGTTTGGGAATGGGGTAGGATGCGGGTGGATTCAAACGGTTTCATGATGTTGTGATGTTGGGATGCGTTGATGGAAATGGGAGCAGCATTGTGTATCAGGAGGTCAAATTAAAGGTTTGACAGACATGCTGATCAATGGGAACATTTTCAGATTAGGGTTTGGTTGGTGGAAGTTTTGTTCCCTTAGACAATACGCAGGTTATTCACATGCACATGAGTGACACAATCACCCTAATTACTTGGAATGTTAGGGGGCTTAATAACCCTACTAAAGCTAGGAGGGTATTGGCGCATCTTGAGAGACACTACACCAAAATAGTCATGCTACAGGAAACGCATGCTCTGGGCACTTTACATAGGGAGTTTGTGCCAAGAGGGGGGTGGCAGCGGCTTTACACTGATTATTTGTCTTAGGCGAGGGGTGTGCTCACGTTAGTACATCTGCCCCTTCAAGTGGATGAACGCTGCATTGACCTTGCAGGGAGATATGTGATAATATGGAGGAGCTTGGCTGGGTCTGGAGTTGGGCTGGTGAACAACTTCTGCCCGAATGTGGATGACCTGTCGGTTTATAGTTAACTTTCTGATCTGCTCTCCAGAGCTGCGGCTGTCACTATAGTGTGGGGGGAGGGGCGATTCAATACTATTCTTGATATCGTAAAGGACCGATCGACAACTGCCCCACGTGGCCTTTCTGGTGCAGTGTAAATGGGCCAACTTGCCACCAAGCTACAGCGATGGCCAGGCTCCCCATGTCTATGTATGGTCGATTATCCCTTTTAAAAATGATTGTGGTCCCCAAATTATTATATTGCTTCAGCAACATCCCACTATGGCCTGGACATCAGTTCTTCACTCGACTGCGGTTTCTGGCAATGAATTTTGTGTGGGGGCCTGGATGAGCCAGGAGTGAATGACGGAACCCTTTGATTGTGGGGTGTTGGCGGTATGGGTGTAGGATATGGGGGGAGCAGGGGGGACAAATCCCCCCACAATTTTAAGTGGGGGGGATGTAATGTCATGTATCCCCCCCAGAATATGTGTTTGGTGTGCTGTGCAGGGATCTGTTTTTGAAGTGGGGGGAGGGGCTGCTTACTATGTAAGCTACCCTCTCCCCTCTGGCCCCCCCAAAACATGGGGCAATACCCTGGGGGTAGATGGGTGATCATCTGCCCGCAGGGAAGGGGGGGAAAACAATTTTTTTTTTTTTTAAAACGTAGTTTTGGGTCGGGTGGGTGCGGGTGTGACCATTACCCACCAGGGATTTTTTCAAGGGGGTGGCCCTCGCACCCCCCCCCACCCTAAGTGGATGGAGGTCACCCTATGTAGCCCTCCATGAGGGCACATTTCTGCCCCTAGGAAGGGGTACATGAGATGCCCTCCATCCATTTGGGGTGGGGAGGAGAGGCCACTGCAAATATTGGCAAAGCCACCCCTCCCAAGCCTGGGGCAGTACGTTTTGACGCCCCCGGGGGCAGATAGCCACACACATGTGCCCATCTGCCCCTAGGGAAGGGCAAAAGGGCAAAACAAATATATATATATATATATATATTATAACTTGTTTTGGGTGGGGGTAGGAGGGCACTAGACCACCAGGATTTTTTGTGTTTGAAAGGGGTTTGGCCCTCCCCCCCCACCCAAAATGGATGGGGGGCATCTAATGTAGCCCTCCCTGGGGGCAGATTGCTAGCACAATCTGCCCCTAGGAAAGAGGCAAAACAAAAACGAAAATAAAAAAAGTTATAATTTGTTTTGGGTGGGTGTGGGGGTCACTAAACCACCATGGATGTTTTTTTGGAAAGGGGGGTGCCCACGGGTGTCTTCTTTTCGGAAATGCATGGGGATCTCTGTTTTCCTTGGTGGCTTCGGCACCCTAGGCCCAAATCTGTAGGTTGTCCACATGAGCAAAATCTGCTTTGCCGAAAGGCTTGGGGTTATCACTGGGTTAGCCTTTTCCCTTTGCACCGAGGTAGGTGCATCCACACACATGAGATACCGTTTTCGTCGGGACACCTGTGGAAACGCTGGAAGGTAGGCCATGTGTTGTTGGCTGTGTGTTTCAGTGGGTGACCAGAGTGAAATGTGCGGAAATTGTGTTTGTTTTTCTGTCTTTTTCCCGATTTCCCCCCAAACTATGGAATCTTTCCCTACATAGTTGTTGCCTGACCTGCGCAAATCACCCCTTCCTAAACTTGGAATATTGTCTACTTTTCAGAAATGTATGCCTTTCTGGCTTCCCATTCAGCTTTCCTACCCTTTTCTTCCATTCCGTCCACGCATGTCCTATTGGACAAAAACCGCCAAAATCGCCTACCTCTCACAAAACGGCTGATTAGCATATTAGCAAAATATGTTATTTTGGTTTCCACTAAATCTGTTTATGAAAGCCTGGAAAATGGCGAATCCAGCACAGCATTTGTTCCTAGCTCTTACAAGGAAAACACCACAGGCTTCTTTGTACAACATTTTATTGGTATTTTCTGAAAAAAACCCAAATGTTCTTTTTGGTTATTTTCTTTCACCCCCCTACAGCAAACTAGGATTCCTGGGTGGCGTTACGACTGCCTACATGGGGGAAAAAGGGGCCAACTTTGGCCGAGATATCTCATGTAACAAAGATGTTACAAGGGAATTGAATGGCGACATACCGAAATCACCAAAAAAGGCCTTAGCACTGGGGGGAAATACCCATGGCAGTTAAGGGGTCAAGACGGTAAAGCCCCAGAGGAGATATCATTTGTAAGGTAGCTCAGTTAGTTAATTCTCCAAATGCAGATTGTGCACGGGAATATGTAACACCTGTGTTCAGCACCTGGCTTAATCTTCCGGTGGGATAATAGTCAGAGTGAATACATTCAGCTTCCGATGCAAGGCAGCATTTTCCAGGTCAATTGGTTCAGAAAAAGTGGTGGACAACACTATTACTGTCGTTTTTTCTAACTGGCCAGATTTTCGTGCATTTTCTGTGTGGATTTCGGGAGCCGAGTGGACACACCAGGACCCCCTGTATTTCCCGCTCCACCAGACAAATGCGGCATTACTGCCAGCATGGATTCTCACACTGGAAATAAGGAAAGGGATTCCTCTGGGATCTGCTTGGAAATGAAACCTGGTAAAAGTGGGCGGAGTCCAGAGGAAGCCATTGTCAATTCTGCCAGCAATCACTAATTGCGCAAGGTATTTACACTCTTCCAAAGTGGAAAAGCAATGTGATTTCACCTGCCCTTTACGCAAAAATCTTCCATTTTTTGGTGGAAAAGTAAAAACGTGCGCCAATGGAAGTGGTCCACTCCATGTGGTTTACTTTGCGCCTTGATGCTTGGGGGTTTTGTGTGATGCTACACATGTAATAAATAAATAAATACATTTAACAGGACCCAGATAAATGCCAATTCGTGATCAGAATGAGTGAGCATGGCATGTCACTGGTAAGAGGGTGTCCTGTGCTTCTTGAGTGCGTTGGCAAATGCCCTTAATTGCCATCTCGCGTTAAGCAGGTGCTTAAACCCATCAGTGTGGATTGTGCAATAATAAGTAGACAGAGGTATTTCAAACGGCCAATTTCTCTCTTTTGGTGACATTGTCAAAGTGGGAGAATGTTGCCCAGCATGTGCCACTTTCTCTGCGGAGTGAATTGTGCCCACCCTGAGGAAGAAGTGTGAAAAACCCACAAGGGCACTGTGCCCTACTCTTTCTGTGCGTGTCTTCCCCACAGGGTGACAGATGCTGACTCAGACATGGGTAAGTCTCAGGTGGCAAGCCTGTACCCTAGTTGATGTGGCAAAGGATTCCAGACATCTGAGGCTGATAACATTAGTAGCATTGAGTTACATGCCACCTGACAGGCATGTGTGATAAAGTTGGCAAGCAGAGCTGTTAGGGGGCTAAAGCAGGAGGCAATGTCTGCCCATCCTCAAAGGGTACGTACAACTTAAAGTAATAGGCCCCTCCCTCCATCACGGCTGTAGGGGCAGGCCCCAAACCAGGGCAAGAATGCCCTCCAATCATCCATGCCCAGGAGTAGGGTACCCCTCGTGCTCCAGAAACCCTGTTGAGCAACCTCTGTGCTTTCCAGGTGATACAAACGTTATTTAAAGCCAGAAGTCTAAAAGGTTATCGCTTAATTGCAGCTGGAAATTAGCTCCTGGCGTGATAAAAATGTCTGAACCAAGTGTGACATCATCCCCTTCCTTTATAAGCAATATGTGTGCTCTCGCGTTTCTTCATCCACTGAATTACTGTTAGAAACAAAGGCAAGAGTTGTGTCTCTTGTGTAGGCATTAGGAAGGCAGTTGCTAGCCTCTGACATAATATGCCATGTTCTTCCAATATTGGCTAGCTGTTGCCCTGTTATGGCCAGGTAGAACCATCATGGCAGTGACTGGCAAATGCCTTTCCCCTGCAGACATAAAAGCGGAAATAAGAGACCAATTCAAGACACGGAACAAATAGAAGTTAAGATAGACTGCAGCTGCCATTGCTGTGTTAGGGAGAATATGTTGAGTGTTCAAGTAAGGAGGTATGTATTAAGCAAGCAAGCAGTGAGACAAGGGAGAGGCAAAGAAAGGCCAGAGGGGCTCTTTGAATAACGTAACAGGGCAGAGGACCCATGCTCTGCCATCCTAGTAACATATGAGAGAATCAAATAGATCAGGCTTTGCAGCAAATGTTAAACGAGAAAGGAACAGAGTCGAGCTCTGCATTCCGAATATCAAAGGCAAAGAAAGGCTAGGCGCTGAAGCCAGCATGAGATGGAATAAGAGGGACCAGACTCATAGTGAGGGGCTGACCCGGCCCTCGCAGGGGCGCGCTAGAGGGGCAGCCCACATAACAGGCTGCCCCTCTAGCCACCCCCCTGGGTCCACATACACCCCACCTACTATGCATCCCCCGGGCCTGATGCATCCGGCCGTAGACCTGGGGAGTGCTTATAAGGGGGTGGGCTTGCTCATCCTCCTTGTTTGCTGTAACCCCCACCCCCGCAGGACAGTCAAAACAGCAACATCACACACCTGGTCCCTCTACTCCCATAACAAGGCTTACTCAGAGGTACAAACAAGATTTCCTCTTTCTTTGAAACCCCCATCTTTCCATTCCAAGAGACACAAACGTCTCCTTGCCCCACACAAAAAAAGAAGCAACTTGCAATTTTTAGAAAAGGCTTCAACTCCTTTATTTGGCAGGAGTCCACTTACAGGTGATCTGCCTCTTAACGAGCTGGCGTCCTAGCTGTGGCCCACTGGAAGTAATTGTTATTTCCTCTCTCTTACCATGAGCTCATAGTCAGATAAAAAATCCAGAAATGCAACATACAAAGACATGTTCTTTTCTGCTGCATCCTTTAATTTTCTTCTGTTTTCTTTTCTTCTTTTCTGTTGTTTTATACAGTGATATTTGTAATTTAATACATACTGCTATTTTAATCCTAATTTTGTGAAAAGTCGAGTTCTTTGACTAAAACACAATAAATAAATAAATAAATAAATAAAGCAAAGTCCCCAAGATGTCCCCTGTCCCCCCCAGATTTTATGTGTCTCCTTCGCCCCTGGTTGGTGGCGCTGGATTTGAAATTGTACAACATAGTTGGACAGATGCAGTTCTCTGGGCACTGGTATTCCTCCGACATGGGGCCCATACATCGTGCTTTGGACTAATATGGTCCAGCGCCAACTGTCTTTAAGTCAGCCCTGTTCGCGGATAGATACGTTGATTAATATGGCTTTGATCCGGTCTACACAACAGTGAACGCTTGGTCTAGGCTGTTCCGCAAATTGGAGGTGACGGCCCCATATAGTGGAGTGGTCCCTTTATGGTGTTTCCCTGGGCTGAGCCCACATATGGTCAAGACATGCGGACCTCTTGGGATGGGGAGAGGCAGTTGGTTCTGGGAGATCTTTACCCGGGTCGACGGTTTGTGACAGTCGATACGTTTGATGCCAAACTGGGAAGCATGCCCATAAAAATCCTTCACTATTACCAAATGAGGGCAGCAGTCAGACAAAGGTGGCCATCATTCCCACAGGAACCTGAGACTCATAGCTGTACAGATGCGATAATATATTGGGGCGACGCCATTAGACTGATTTCCAGGCTCTATAGACTGGTCCCGGCCAGTCAAACCCCTAGGAATGTGGCGAGGGTGAAATGGGTGCAGGATTTAGGAATTGAAATCCAGGATGCCCAATGGCACAAATACTGTCTCCTAACTGAGGAAGCCTCAATGAATACATGATTCTGGCTAATACAATTTAAGCTGTTAAACCAGCTGTACTACACCCCGGATAGACTCACTAGATTTGCATCTTTATTTATTTAATTATTTATTTTGCATTTTTAAAGCGCTCACACAGCCCGCGGGCATCGAGGCACTGTTACAGGAATTGTTTGTTTTTTCAGTTGCGTAATTGTTTTTTTTTTGTCTTAGTTGCGTATTTATAACGCGCTTCAACACCCATAGGTTTCTAAGAGCATCTGATGTATGGGATGAATGTCCAAAGTGTGGGGGGCACTGGCCAACTCGTTTCATATGTTTTACGAATGCCCACTGATTGTGCGGTTTTGGCAAAACATTCGGAGGTGATACATGAAATTGTGAACATACCATGGTGCTAACCCCTCTCAAGTACCTATTAGGTGACATTGGTAAGGTCTCAATGATTGTGTGTAGATTTTTCAACATTGCACGTGAAATTGCCCAAACATTTATATTGAAATACTGGAAATCGAAATTTGTACCTTCATGCAAGTAATAGCTCAAAGAAGTTACCTACACCAATGACAGAGAGGAGGGGTATGTGGCGACGGTTGTGGGTGTTGTTGTCCAAAGGACATCTGTGGCCTGTTTCAGGACTATTTCATTTGTATAAGTCCGAAGGAGATTAGCCTTAAGTGTACCCTAATTGCTTAGGCAATTTCTCCATGTTTCTGTTAAAGTTAGAGATAAACAAGGGGACGACTGTCATATTGTTTTGTATTGTTTATTTCTGCAAGTGAATTACTCTGTGATGCTTTGAAGAGCTGTGTAATGCGATCTCAGCGTGATTTTTTCTAAATACATTTTATTTTTATTTGAATTTTTTAAATGCCAATATTAAGATTGCAAATAATTAAAATTCAAAACCTAAAACTTGAAATTCAAAATTATTCAAAATATCAAAAATCCAAAATGTTCACAGTCAAAATACCAAAGTCCAACAAAATCACTGTTCCAGAGTCCAGATTCCAAAAATATCTGTGTTCCAAAAACATACTTTCACAGTACAAAGAAAATCAATGTTCTTAATCTCACAGTTCAAACAGTGCTGTCTTCCGAATACAAGTCACTTCCCCACAGTGAGAGAAGACAGACTGTTACCATGCCAGCAGGCTTTCCGAGCGGGGTTGGGGCAAAATTTTGGGAAAGGAAATAGAGTCCATGATCTGGGGTGCAGTGTCCTAGCTCTCCCTCCTGCACTAAATTGCACTAAATGTAATCTTGGTTGGCCTGGCACAGGTTGTGCCTTGCTGACCTGGCAGTAGATCTGTCTCATGACTGAAGTAAGGTGTTTGATATATGCCAGAAATTAATCATCTGTCAGTGTCAAAAGTAACCTGTTCACAGAGGGGAGAGCTGCAGCAGGCAGAGGCATTGTTCTTGCCATCATGCTCGCAAATAGAGAGAGTCTAGCAAAGCGGCTGGGCATACCTCTCATGTACATGAGGGTAAGTGGCAACTCATCTGGCCTACTTAGTCCTGCCTGTGTGCACACTTTTGTCAACTTTTAGCTCCCCATCCTTTCTTTCTGTTTTCCCCAAGCTATTCCATCCCTAGGGTAGCCTGCAGTGTATGAAGCAACGTTGTCAGTTTTGCTACAGGATCTTGTACTGGTAAATTGGGGAGAATGGACCACGGACACATAAGTTACAACATTGTGCAGACAAGAGGGTAGGGCAGCAGCACCAGGGTCAAGCAGAGTGTTGTCGAATGCCAGAGGATGCAGTGCACCCTAATGATACAGGCACCTTAGATGGGATGCCCTCTATTCCTATAGCTGTGGCAGTTCTACAGACGCTGGGGCATCCATGAACTCTCCCAGCCTCAGTGTGCTGAAGGTGGCACCTGTGACCTCCACCAGCATCCTGGCACACTTGTTACTTACCTAGGATGTCACGTAGGGGCCACTGGATGGGAATGGGATGGTTAGGGTGAGGAGTTGGAGTACTGAGGGTATTTCGTCTGGGCCCAGTTCTCATTGGGCTTGAGGGAACTGGAAGGGACTCTGACCTGGGTGCTGGGGACAGGGTTGCAGGGCAGTGCCAGAAGAGGCACCCTGGCTGCTCTGACTACTGGCTGGGGATGGGAGGCACTGATCCTGGTTCCAGCCAGGTCTTGTCCTGGCTGGGGTGCTGGGCCAGAACCAGCATTCTCATCTGGGGGTCTAGGTTGATCAGGGAGCTGGAAGGGATCTGGCTGGTATGGTGCAGATAGCTATGATTGGTCCTGAGCAGACGGGAATGCGTCCTTGTGCTGCTCATGCTAAATCCGCTGAGGACAAATATACTTCCAGCGGCTCCATTGCTTACCATAGGCGCACTAGTCCTGATGCACGAGGTGACCTAACTGGGATGAGTACCGGGCTGGGGTGGATACTGGCCTGGCACAGGATGAGGCATGTACTGAGTTTTTTATTCTTATGTTTATTTTTTATTCATTTTTGACTGGCCTGGGTTAGGCTGAGGCATGTAGTGATGGTTCTAATAGCCCTAGAACTGGAGGTCAGAGGGAGCATCTGGTAGTGGTGAATACATCCTCCTCTTCCTCTCCCTCCCCTGCTAAATTCATGCTGGCCTCTTGAAGCCACATACTAGCCCCCATAGGGTGCGTGCACCATCTGGATGACATTCTCATCCAGGTCAGACAGTACAAGGGCTGACGCAGCAGGGCATACACCCAAGGGACAGGGATTACTGGGGGTTACAGTGGGACCAGTGGGGGGGGATCACACCTGTAGCTGGGGTCATTTCTCATCTTCTCTATATTATACTGTTCTAGCTTTTCCTCTAGAGTCACCTGTTGTTTCAGCCACTTCTTCCTGGCCATGGACACACGTTTCTGGACCCCAATGAATAGGCCTCCCACTGCCTAACTTCTGAGCTCCCTTTCTCCCTTTTAAGTACCGTATGCACTGTAGTTGAGTGAGTCTCATCAATGGAACCTTCTAGGGGTCAGGCCAGTAGGCTCTGGCGCTTCGTCTGTTTCATGCCATACTGGCATTCATCTGACAATATCTGGGCCATGCAGTGTGGCCATGAGGGCCATAGGGGAGTCAGGGGAAAGGCTCGCTCTCTAGCTTACATAATTGATAAGATTCTCATGACAAATACTAAATCACTACATTGCATAGGTCAGCACCACTGAGTCCCTACTAATCAAGTCTGTCAACCAGGGTTTCTCTAGCACACTCACTGTCGCTCAGAGGCACTTAAATATGCACACTCACAGGCGCTCAGCTAGTGAAGGGATTGGGTGATAAACTGTTGCAGGACAGGGGGAAAAGTAATGCTAAGTAATTGTAAGTGTCAGGAACAATTCCCAGGCGTCCCTCGAAAACTACTCAGATTCAGGTAGTCAGTCAGAACAGGCACTCAACACAAAAGAGTTCCAGGCCAAGATGATCTCTAGAGGCCCAATGTCGTGGTTCTTAAGAAATACATGGCTCTCACGTCAAGGATATGAACATGATAAAACTGGGTAAGTGGGTATGGTTGGGCCCTCTCCAAGCCCTGTTCACTCCTAATGATCATCTAGGAGATGGGTTTGGTACAGAGTAGGTGGCCCTGGTAAACTGAATTAGGTGACAGGTAGCGCGCTCTAAAAGGAGAGTCCAGGTGGATTGGGCCCTAAATTGCGCAAAAAGTCACAGCTACACTTGTTCAACCTCCAGTATGTGCCTAGAAGGTGAGTGTGTTACAAGGTAGGTGACTCCCCTCTCCTGAGGAACTCCCGGGGTCAATACAAGACACAGTTCAAATTAGGGGTTGAGATCTGGGGGCTATGACTAGTTGGGTGTATTATCCGGAAAAGTAAACCCTACAATTTGCCAGTACAATTGTGTGATGTTGTGTGTGTGTGCAGGTCCTCCTCTGACAGTGGAGATGTGCTAGCACCTCACCACTGAGACAATGGGACCTAGTTTTACTGGATGGGCACACTGACCAACCCTCAGTGTTACCATCCCCCTCAGAAACTAGGAGAACTCTGCACAAGCTACAAGCTGGTAATGTCAGTTTGTGTGACCGGTACTTCAGTTCTTAAATTACTGGTTGATCAGGCAGGCAGGCAGCTGGGCACGGGCACAGCAGGCACATGGTAGGACAAGTCAGCACTTCTTTGGGACTGACAGGCTCAGGTCGATAGATTCTGAAAAAGGGGAACATTAGAATCCATGTGGATAGAAATGGCTGTAGGTGAAAGCAGAAAAGGAACAAAGGAGAGAAGCACAGGCCGCACAGCAGGGGTGAGTTCAGTCAGAGAGTTTTGCAGATGTTAAGGTGCTCTTCATGTGATCAGGGACCTAGACCCGGTTCTAGATCTGAGTCACGGCACCAGAAAATTGTGGATGTGGGAGACAAGCCAAAATGGGGAGGGCAATGATGGAGACCGCAGGCAGAGCCACAGCTTTGACCCAAGGAATTACCAGACCCGGTATGGGTGCGTTGCATATGTAGATTGACTGGGCCCCCCTCCGCAATAACAGACAGCCCACAACAAAAAGTGGGAACTCCAATGAGTGAAACACAGTCTTTACAGAACAGGTTTATTACGGGAAAAGAAGTAGACTTGTTGCTAGCAGAGTACGTTAGGTACACTGGACATGGATTACTGTGGGCAGTGAACTGTGGCAACAAGGTTGGGCTTTGATGGCAGGCATACTAGCTAGTCACATCCACTGGCATGGGACCCGGGTGCCGGGGGCGTACCCCTAGATGCAGAGGAGAGTTGCGACACCAAGAGAAGAAGGGAAGAGCTGGAGAAGGAAAGGTTTGAGAAGGAAGGCTGCTGGGAAGGAAGAGAGAGATGCTGGGGAGAGGGGATAGAGAAGAAATAATGGTCATCTGGGGAGCAGTGAGAGGGAGAGAGTGGGGAGTGAGGAGGGAAATAGCCGGTGGGGAGATAGTGTAAGAGGGGAGAGAAGGTGGCTGGTAGAGAGGGTGATGACTGAGAGAAGGGGGAAAGTAAGAAATAAAGGAAAAGAGAGAGCGAGTGAGAAAGAGACAGAGAGGGCAAGTTAAAGGTAGAGAGAAACAGAGATCGAAAGAGTGGAAAAAAGAGGGAGAGGAAGAGAGAGCAGGGGAGAGCAAGAGAAAGAAGCAGGGGGAAGCAGAGGAAGAGAGGGCCAGGGGCCCACTGGTGGAAAAATAAAGCAGGTTGGGGGAGAAGGGGGGGAAACGGGGAATAATGGACAAGGGAATACAGGGACAGGGTACCAGCTGAAAGGGCCTCTTCAGCTTCTCTGCCCCCACCCCTTGTGTCCAGCACTCCAATGCCAGCAACCAGAAAAACAAGCCAGGGCCTCCCTCTGCACGCTTAAATGGCTGTGGCTCCCACACTCACTATCAGCCAATTACTGAGCAGACCAAAATGTTGAATCCAAAAATGCAGAATTTCAAGGAGTACATTACTGTGCAACTATATGTGGGGTGTGGGGGGATTTAGTGTTATAAAAATAAAAGGGGAGTATGTGGGAGGGGCTGCAGGGGATTGCCCCCCATATATCATTGTGAAGAAATGTTTGGGAAAAACATGTTCCGCATTTTTGGATAAAACATTTTCGATTCGTACTAGTCACATAGATCCCCCCCTCCAGAGTCTGGCTCCTCCACCTCCCCTCTACCCCCCATGGGCACCATATTTCCCAGTGTCCAAGGAGGAAGATGACAGGAAGGGTGGGGTGGGACATCACAGGTGGGCAAACATAGGCAGGGACAGGTCCTCTCTCCACAGCTGTCGCTTCCCCACTCCAGAGCCCACCCCCTCCCAACCCCCATGATGGACACAATAGGTGGACAGGGTTTCTGCCTTTTTCCAGGGCTCAAGGAAGTTTGTCACAGGAAGGAGGTGGGGACATCACAAGGTGCAGGGAAAGTGGGTAAACACAGGGCTGGAAAGGGCAGTAAGTTTCTCAGGAAAGGGCAAGCCCCCCAGGCTGCAGACTTTCCACTGACTGTAAAGGCGTGCAGCTGTTGCAGCTGTCATCTGGGCTGGGAACAAGTTTAGTTCTTAGCGGGGCTGCTCAGGCCTTGAATCCCTGTGTCTGGGCACAAGTAGGGCTCATACAGTGCAGTCACATATAGTGCAAGATGAAAAATACATTTGGGAAAATGAAAAGTCATTCAATACATTGGAAATGCAACACAGGACATGCATGTGAAACACAGGTAAAGGTTGCATTTCCGCAGTGTACCATAATGTCTGTACTCATTGAGGGCCCCTGACCTCACTTATACTCTCCTGAGACTAAGGGCCTCATTACACGGTAGGCGGTAAGGGTTTACCGGTACCGGTATTTTACTGGTACTGGTAAATCCTTACCGCCTTACTACGAGGTCCCTATGCGGGTTGGGGAATTCAACGCCTGCTTTTTGCAGGCGTTAAAAACCAACCCGCAAAGGGACCCAGGGAGCTAATTACAGTACCGCAATTTGCGGTTATTTGCGCCTTCCCCATTCTCATTATGCCCTATGGGGCAAAAATGGGAATGGAGAAGGGCAATGGTGGAAGGGGGAATTACCGCCCCGCCAACCTTGGAATAGGGCGGTAATTCCCCTTTCCACCAAGGCGGTGCCGGTATTTTACCGGCATGAACCATGGCGCTAATAGCGCCATGGTTCTCCGCCTACCGTGTAACGAAGCCCTAAGCCTTAACTGCTCTCCACACTACCTTGATTGAATTTTTGCAAACCTCTCATAGATCCCTGTTCATCATAACTACGATGGCCTCGCAAAAGCTGTCCACAAGGCCAGATTCTAGAAATTCATTTTAACACAAAGTAACACTAACAGATTGGTCACTGGCAGACTGTTATTGTTCTGCTGAGGCTGCATCCTGTCCACCGCACATTTAGGACTTTTTTATCCCTTTTTTTCTTTTTAACTCCAAAATGATGGATGCTGAAGCCGACCCTGAAGCCTGGAACTGATAGATTGATTGCCTGATCCCTCATTGGGCAACCTCATTGCCCTTTGGCCTATGAGTTGGGCTTCCAGTCTCATCACATCCAGTATTGGTTGGGGCTTTGGGCAATAATACTTCAATATGTACCTACCATTGACCAGATAAGAACAGTATCTTATTATCCCTTCCCCACTCTGAAAGAACTCCATGTCAAATCCCAGTACATTTAAGGTCTCCTACCTAGTCCTCACCTCCTGGACCTACTAGTCCCATGTCCTGCTTACTGGCCTCCCGGCGTCGTTGAACTCCCTCTGGTCAACAAACCTTTGGACATTTTCAACCATAGCTCTGCATGACCATTCAAGGACGAGCTTAGCCCAACTTCATACCATTGTGCGACTAACTTTCAAACCAACAGCATTCTTCTAAAGAAGATGTACCTTTGTCAATCTCGCGACACACATAAGAACACTGCCTGACATTCCCATGAACAATTGTGCAAACTCCATCAACTGCATCGTGCCCGGTCCATTTCTCTGCCCAGGAACCATAGATATAGTCCATCTTTCAGACAGCATGCTGGTCTGTTGACCTTGATCTATCTGTGCTTCATGCAGCCACCCTTTCACGCGACCCCTTTATTTCCATATTATTTGCAGAGATCTCTTTATCACTGCTATCTTCCTTACCTCTTACCCCTTCAATATCCACTGTGGCTTCAAGTGCATCCACACAATCCTAAATCCTGGTCATGAAAGCATGTGCAGCAAGACAGGCAGACAGGGACTCTGTCCTCCTTTCTCACAGCAAGCCCTTACATGGTGCATGGATTGGCGATCCCCCAGTTCCAGTTTGTCACAACATATGCAATGTTTCCAGGCAGGGACAGTTGTGCGTCCAAATGTCCTGACATCCACAGGGTTGTTTGCTTGTAATGTCGTAGGGTTTATGAAGTCATCATGCTATACTTGTTCAGGTAGGGACAGCCATGTGTACACATGTCTGGATAACCACAAGGTTGTTTGCTTGTGTTGCTGTAGATTTTATCAGGTCATCATGCTTGTGATTCCTGCAGGCCCAGGCAGGGGCAGCTGTGTATAGGAATGTCCTGGTATGCTCCTGTGTTGCTGTAGGTTTTATCATGTAATCAAGCTTGGTTTTCAGGCAGGGGCAGCTAAACATACTTCTTGGAAGCACATGTGCTTTATAGGCCGAGACCCCATTCCTCTCGACTGTACCTGAGCCAGGACAAGATTGACCACATTCCTTTGTCTGGAGGTAAAAGCATAGAGCTAGGCATTTTAGTGGTTGTAAGGTCACATATTTCCAACACATTCCATCCTCGCTCAGTGGGTCCCACTTTCTTTGGGCAGAACACTTCTGTCTCCCTTGCCCTTTTTGCATGGGCTGGGGTAGGTTCCTACCCTCTTGGCTCTACTCTTTTGTAATGCCACCGGCTTTTGTTTAGGAAGTTGGCACTCAGGAGGCCGTCATTGCAGTATCCAGGCTCTTTCCCCACTGTATTTGGAATTCTGATGCTGCCCTTTGGCCTTCTGCTTGTTCCTATTTAATGTGCCTTCCTTGACTGGGGGACTGGGTAGCTCATAGACCCACTAATGGTCTGTTTGGCTGTGTCTGGGCTGTTGCCCTTATGGATCAAAGTCCTGTAATTTTGACTGTGGACTCATTCTGCCTTATGGACCCACATGTTGGGCTGATTTTGGCTAGTGCACTTTCAGGCCTTAATCAGCGGCACCAGGGGACTGTTTTGCTCGGAATGCTTTGTTGGGAAGATCTAGCAGAGACTACCAGTGTTTTCTTTGTTCTGTGCCAGTGCAGGCAATGGGGTGTTGTTGGGGTGGCAAGGATTCAAGTATGCAACATTTTGAGCAGGGTCACAGGAGGATTGGCCCCATGCCGTGGTTTGCACCAGAGATCGACATGGGTGAAGGGCTGAGATGGCTCTACACAAAGAAATGGCCCTTGGTGCTGGATTGGGAGCATAAAGGCGGGGACCCTTCAGCCTCATTGTTGGGGATTGGTTGGTGCAGAGACATTGGGATGGTGGCTGAAGGGTTCTGTTTTGAGAGTAAAAGTCTACAGGAGTGTGACTTGGGGAGGTGGGAGAACCATTTGCTGGCTATATGTGTTGCCAATTTCTTCATAGTAAGTGAATACCAGGGGTCTGAGACTTAGCATTGTCCGGATTTATTCATTTTGAGAGATTGCTGAAAGGATGGGGATCCACACATCAGGTAAACTGCTAATAGTGAGTTTATGAAAGAGAAAACTCTCACATCACAACCCCCAGCACTGGTGAGCTCCTTTCTAACTCCCAACTGGCCTTGCCAAGGGTCCATGGCAAGGAACCTTGGCCTGAGGAAGCGGACTGTAACACAGAGTAAGCACATTACAACACATCTTCTTTCTTCAACTATGTACAACAATATTTACATTTACTGAGTGTATCATGAGCCATTCAATTGCATTTTATAGGCGCCACCATGGCCATATTCCAGACCTGCCTCTTCCATCCAGGTTTCTGATTCTCCTTCCTTACCCACTCATCTTTCTTTTTCTCCAGAGTCCTCCTCACCTCCTCCACCATGCAATCTGTCTCCCTTGCCCTCCCTAGCTAGGGGGGGGGGCATAACACACCCTCATGGTAACCTTTTTATCTTTCACACACACATCTGCCACCCTGACTGCTTCCATCACACATCTGTTTAATCTCTCTACAGCACCATTTCCCACAGGATGATTTGCTGCCATCCTCTTATGCTCCGCCCCACTGCGTATCAGATACTCTTCACAGCACCCTCCTACGAGTTATCTGTCGTTGTCCACCAACATGGAATTGGGTAAACCCTCTCTCAAACACGCACTTTAGAAAATCAACCACTGCATTCCCTGTAGTCTCCCGAACAATCTTAAACTCCATCCAATGTGATGAAAAATCAACCAGAATCCAAATGAACCTCCCACAAACTCCACCAGAATGTCCAAAGCTAAGTTGCACCATACTTTCTCTAGGACACCTACCTTTACCATTGGCTGCAAATGGGCCACCTCACCGTTACCCGACATCTTACCCGACATCTCATGCTCAACACATTTTCCCAGAGCTCTCTCTATATATCGTTATGAAACCCAGACTACCAGTACTCACTCCTTAATACTGCTTTTGTCTTGGTAATTCCAAGGTGACCTTCATGGGCCGTCTCCACCGTTCTCCTTCGTAAGCTCCTGGGAACGACCACACGGTCCCACCGATACCAAGCACCATCCTTGGAGCTTAATTCAGAGCACACTGGCCAATAAGACCTCTCCTCTTCACTCAGCAATCTCTTTTATGGCCAACCTTGGCCTACAAATTCAATAACTCTTCCCAAAACACTCTTCTGCCTCACAGCCATACACCATTCTTCCCGAGATACAACACTATCATGAGTGACAAATACAGTATTTGTCACTTCCGAAACTTTATGTTCTACAACATTGACAAATGATATACCAAAATGTTCTCCTTCCCTGGTATCACCACCATGACAAACTTGTGTACCTGCATTCTAGCCACCCATCCGGCAACCCTTCTCGACACCTTGTCCAACACTTTCTCCTCAAATATCACCTTGACGGGCTTGTGATTAGTTTTTATGGTAAACTCTGCCACCGCCCCCACAATGATTCAAAACTTCTCTGCTGCCCAATGACACGCAAGGGCTTCCATTTGAAGAACTAAATAGTTTATTTCTGCTCCCCTCAACATTCTTCAAACATGTGTGATCACATGCGCCACACCAACCTCACCAACCTGTGCCAACACAGCACCAACAACGCTATCACTGGTGTCTTCAGTGATGATGCACCTTCTTTTTGTATTGAATTGTGCAAGGGGTCTTGCCAAGTCAATTTCGCTCTTAATTTGCATAAACTCCTTCTCACACTCAGCATCCCACAAGAATTCCACACTTTTGTAATAGACTCCTCATCTTAACCACTTTGTCACCAAAGTTATGAACACCTTTCCGATAAAATGCTATCATTCCTAAAACCAACTTCTTTTCACCCTTATCCTTTGGAGACAGCACCTTCATTATCGAACCAACCAGATCACTTTTGGGCTTCAAACCGTTGTCCGATATTTCATGCCCCAAATACTCCATAACACCCTTCCTAAACACGCACTTCTCCGCTCTCAGTGTAATACCTGATTGCGGTCTGAAACACCTGTGTATGAGCGCGATATAAATAAAATATCATATCACATCATACCTCTTTCCTTCAAAATCTCTAACATTTTCCTAATGTTTCTCTAGGGCAGAGGTCTTAAAACTGTGGGGCGCGCCCCCAAGTGGGGCGCGGCCGCCTTCCAGGGGGGGCGCCAGAGCCCAGCATGAAATGTGGTTTAGTTTGCATGATATGGGCAGGGGCGGCTCACATGGTCAGACTGGACCATAAAATAGCTCAGGCACCAATGAAAAAGTGGCCCGCAGTTGCAAACGGATATTCATTCCTTTAGGCACAGAATGTTTGAATAGTACCCAAGGAGGTGTTTTTTGTTAAACTGTAAGCAAATTGTGATATTAAAGAATATTTATTCAGCAACACTGGTCAAAACTACTGCATAGCTGCATAGTGAAGTAACTCATCAAACAGGCCCACATTGGCCAAAAAGAGTGACCCATTTTGACTGGCCTACACTAGCATTTTGCGTTTTTTGGTACGGAGGTTGCCCAAATACCCTATAGGCCAGTCCGAGCCTCGCGGCTCATCCATATTGGGCTTGTCAACCCAGTGGCCCACTCACCCCTTATGGAGGAGCCCAGAAGCCAGCCCAGTGAAACACTGAGTACTCCCTCAGCTGCTTTTTCCAGCTGAGGGAGAGCTCCTGGGCTGGCTGAACTGTCAAAGGGAAACAGCGTTTCCCTTTGACAGCACAGTACCCCAGCCACACATGCTCGCTGAGCTATGCAAGGCTGGGGGCGTTTTGCTTTGCCAGCCTTACATAGCTCATTGGAAATGCTGGCAGGGCCACTGCATGTCTGTATGTGTGAGGGGGAGCTCCTGCACCTCCTCGCACATACAGACAGAGCAACCTGGAGAGGGGCATTTCAGCACCCACGCGCAGGTCCCTGCAGAAGGTGCGTTTATGTTCATTTATTTTTTTTATTTGAATAGTGTATGGATGCATGTATGCTTGTGTTATGAGTGAGTGTGTGGTGATGGGTGCTCGTATGAATGATAGTGATTGCTGTGGGAAGGTGTTTGTGTCTTTTTGTTTTTGTCCGTTGAGCTGATTTTCTTTATCTATCATAGATGTCCATGGTCTGTGATGGGGTGGAGAGAGCTCAGGGACTGGGTAGGAGTGGGATGAGGGAGCCCAGCGACTGTGATGGGAGCAGGTGGGGGAGCCCAGGGACTATACTGGGAGTAGGGTGCGGTGACAGCACAAAATAGTTCATAGCTGATTGTACATACTGTCCATTTGGCATTTTTTGAGGGGGGCGGCCTGCCCAAATTTTGCTCAGGGGGGCCAGGCCAAAAAAGTTTGAAGAGCACTGCTCTAGGGTCTCTCCACACACCAATATGTCATCTTGAAGACAATGTACTTCCTGCAGACCTCTCAACAAAATGTCCATCATCCCAACCCAAAAGGAATCCTGCGGAACTGGAATACTCCTTCATGGGCGATAAAAGCTGTTAATTTCCTTGATTGGTCATCTAACTCTATTTGTGGTAGTCCGAGGCCATGCCAAGCTTAGAGAAATATTTTGTCTTTCCCAACATCGTCAGCATCTGTTATATTGGGACGAGGATGCCGCTCCACAATGACACACTTGTTAAGCTCTCGAAAAATCTACGCACAGCCTTAATTCACTGCTTGACTTCTTCACCACTACCATTGGTGACAGCCGCATCACACTTCCTGTTTTCTCTATCACACCAGACGCCCTCAGCTTCTTAAGTTCAGTTCTCACTCCATCTCTCATCACCAAAGGCCCCGAATGCAACTTTGCGGCAATAGCAACACTACCCTCTTTAAGCACAACCTTGTGCCTCATATTTTTCACGCATCCTACACTTTTCGAGAACACACTGGGATACGATTCAACTATATTCATACTCTCCCCCACATTCAACCACATTGGGATCAAGCCTTATGCCTAATCCATTCTGCTCCCTCCAACCCAGTAGCGTCTCGCCACTTCTTGTGGCATACATTTTACCATGTGTTTTTCTTCCTTTACATTTAAATCATGCAACAAAATATCCAATGACATCAATCTTTCCCAAATGATATCACCTGGTTTGATATCAGGAGGCAATAGATCATCAAGTTGTCCACCCACCTCCCTCAGGAACACCTCTTGTGATATTAATCTAACCTTTGCTCCAGAATCTGCCATCATCCTCACCAGGGGTGTTGCTAGGTCTTTAAAAGATCCAGGGCTACACTAATGTCAGGATTGTTGGGACTCGGGGCTAGCTAGCCTCTGGTGTAGACCCTGAGATTCTATCCGGGGCTGTAACTAAAAGACCCAGGGCTATAGCCCTATAGGCCCCCCCCTAGAAACATCTCTGATCCTCACACACTTGCCATCAACTCCAACCTCCACAAATGAACTCTCTTTATCTTCATCACCAACACACTTCACCATTTTGATAGTAATCGCATCTATCTGATCTGATCTTCATGAATATCGCCTGACGACTGCTGCCCTTCCTCTGTCACATATAACACTTTCCACCCTGCCCTAAGGGTGAAATCTTTGCAACAATTGGCATAATGACCCCATTGTTTGCATTTTGAGAAAGTAACTTTGCTTCCTGGACATGCAGGGGACTCGGGGAAAATGATTAGCACTCGCACACCTATAGCACAGACGATCATCAACCTTCTGCCCCTTGAGTTTGTCACCCTTGTAGTCTGAGGCATCACAAACATGCTGACCACTGCCCTTCTGCTTCTTTTTCTTCACCTTTCCTGCATCTCCCACCCTCAGAATTTCTGTTGGTGGAGCTTTACCATCCTTCTTCGCCAATTTATCCACCCACGCCATTGAATGCTCAACCCTTTTTGCAATACTTATCACCAGATCCAGACTTGGATCGTCCTTGAGCCACAATTCCTCCCTTATCTTGTCATTACTATAATGAATCAGAAATTGATCTCTTCTGTATTCATCTAATTTGTCACCAGATTTACAGGAAAGCAACAAATGGGGAAGTGTGATACGATATTCTTCTACTGTTTCCCCATCTTCTTGCACTCTAACTCCAAAATTATGGGCCTCATTACAACCTTGGTGCTAAGTGCACCAACTTTACCACCATGGTGTAAACTCTGTTTACACCATGGTGGATGGCGGATTTACCGCCCCATTCCAAGGTGAGTGGGGCGGTAAATCCCCATTTCCCATTTTCCCTTCCCCATTCCCATTTTTGCCCCATAGGGCATAGTGGGAGTGGGGAAGGCGCTAATTACGCCGCCGTAAATTACGGCGGCGTAATTAGCACCATGGCAGGTTAGCGCGATGGATTTTAATGCCTGCTAAAAGCAGGCGTTAAAATCAGAATCAGGCGTTAAGGGTTAACGGTGGCGTTAACCCTTAATGCCTGAGTTGTAATGAGGCCCTATATCTCTCTAGAATTGTGCTAATCTTGGGAATAAAGTGTAAATCCCACCTCTGTAGAGTCATAATAAATTGAAGCCGACACCTCATCTGATCGATCCAATTCTGGCAAAGTTTCATAGATGTGCTGTCCCTCATATTCTAGGAAATGGATTAAGAGAGAAACCCTGCGATTGGTTGAAATTGTGTTGCCGCAGGCAGCCCTCACATAGTGGAGAAATCCCATTTTCCATTGTGCCCATTTAATCTTTGCAGGACCTGGACTGGGCATAAATGCCGGAGGACCAGGTACTCCCGGCATGTCCATTGTGAATGGGTCTGTCTAGCAGCAAGCATAAGTGTATTCAAAGCACACTCTTTTTTCTTTTTTTAAGCTCCTCTTTTCCTCCTACCTTCACGTTAGCAATCTTGTGTCATCTCTGCTGTAGTGGTACTCTGCTTGAGTGAAATGTTTCCTGAAACTCTTCACACCAGCGCTGTGCACAGCACGGTGCACTCGATCAATACAACAGCAGTGAAACGTTGCCGCGAGACAATAAATGTTGCCTCGGCAACCAATGTCACAAAGATGGCCACTGTGCGTCTTACGCCACAAGGTCCTCTTTTCTAATGCAGTGTGGCCTCCTATCAATAGCCGTACTGTTTGCTGCCTTAGCTAGAGCTCGAGCAGCTCTATATAAAGTAATGTGGAGCTTGCATGTAGAGCCAAAATAGCCTGAAAAACTCCCTTGGAGCCTTATTCCTGTCCTCAATGCTTACTCGTGATCTTTATCACTGCTTTGCGCCCTGTGATATTGCGCTGCGCTGCTTACCTCTTGACAGTAGCGTTTTAAGTGATGCAGTGGCAGGAAAATCTTCCTCAGCGGTTCATTTGCACCAGCCAGAACATGCCAGAGCACAAATTGGAAGGTTTATCTCTGGAGCACTGGCAAATGTGCACAGGTCCGTGGGAGGTGAACACAGCTGGGTGACCCAGGGTTGACAAGGCATCAATGCTCACCGGGGGTCACTGGCACCAGGGGCCAGACACTTGTCGCCAGTGAAAGTATGGAGTTCCACTCATCAGGTAAGCTGATAATAGCGAGTTTATTCAAGAAAAACCTCTCACAGCAACCCCCAGCACTAATCAGCACCTTTGCCAACTCCCAACTGAACAAATTTCAACATAAACAATCTAACATCAAATACCTTGCCAGGGTTAATGGCAAGGATCCTTGGCCTGAGGAAGCAGACTGCAGCACAGAGTATGCACAATACAACAATTTTAATCAAGGTAAAATGTACCATGTTGCACTGCATAGGAGCTCTTGCTGAAGCGTCTGCTTTGTCCAGCTTCGTGCCCAAAATTGGCGTGCTCAGCACTGTCCATTCATGCATGCACTGTTGCACATGTGCCCTTCCCTGAGGGCCTGCTTCACCCTACATGTGGCATGGAGATCCACTGAAGGGTGTGTTAGACCATCCTTTCCTTTGCTGAAGACTCTTCCTCTCCGTATGAAATTCTGCTCATCTCCTTTCTACCTTGAGGGCAATCTTCTTGTTCTGTTGCAACGGGGAGAAGAACAATTTGAACCAGTTTCTGTGGGCTGACACTTGTGGTGGGTTCAATGGGCGCGAAGGCAAAGACCACAATGTCAAGTTCGTGGAAAACCTCTAAAAGGACATTGCATTGTTGTGGGTCTACAACTAATCTCATGTCCACTTAAGGTGTCCTTTTAGAAGCAAAGTGACTATGCCTCTGCAGAGTCTTCTTCTTGCTATGAAAGTGGGTCAGGGGAGGCAGCTGCAAGCACCTCTGTTGTGGCTGAAGAATCTTGCTACCATTTCTACGTTCCATAACTTTCCATCATCTGTGTCCACATGCTTGGTTCCCAAATATATAATCCCTTGAGAGCTCTGTATTTAGACAAGGTGTCAGGGGCATTATTATTCCTCTTCACCTTGATCCAGTCACCTACTCTGAAGGTGGGGCTTCTCACTGATTTCTTTTCATCATAGCGAGACTTCCTGTTCCTGCCATCCCGTTTACTCTCCCCAAGATATCCTCTACTGAGATTGACTTGTCGTCTCTGTTATCTGGTAGCCAGGGTGGAGTAGGAGATCCTGGAGAGGCGAGACACTTGTACTGGAGCTAGGTGCAATTCTATGTGCTGCTATTGCTGGCATGACAGTCTTGCATAGTTCTCTGTGTGAGGCATGTGAAATTGCAGGCTTCTTTGAATAAATGTTTACACCCACTCCACTTGGCTTTTGGCCTGGGGGATATATGAAGTATCTCTGCTTGTGCAATGTTCAATACACATTTGATCCATTTGGAGAAATAATAGAGTATTCCAAACTGAAGTTCTCTTTAATGTTGTCTAATGGTCCCCTTTCTCCCAGAGTGCAGGCAGTATCTCCACATTCTGAAGTGAATTTCGGGATGATAATATTTTGTCAAAGTTGAGAAATAGGTGGCAACTCCTGACAATTCACTCAATGTCTCGATCCTTTTGCGACCACTAGTAGGTTTCTCTGACTCTTTTATTGTGAGAATGGTTCCTACGTATTCTCTCTGACTTTGCTCTAGTATATTGATTCTGAAGGCTGCTGGAGGTATGACCTTGTCACCCCTAAACAATATGGTATTCATCACTGTCACATGCGGGGCTATTGGCCTGTATGTGGCATTGATGGGAGGTTTCTATCTTCTGACCTATCTTCCACTACTAATTGATTAGATCACATTTATTATTTAAGTATAGAATGGTTAACATAATATTTTGTTCTTTGCACATAAAATATACCTAAACAATACAATTGAACATATAATTAGGACACGGGGAATAAAGTAGAGGCTGGCTTTTGTGGAAGCTGTTCAAGCGGCGACTCCTTGGTAAACCTTTTGCACTGAGTAGCTACCGAATTCTTATTTAGTCTCTAATAAAAGCTGATAATTTGTTGCGTCTCAGTAGAGGAAGCGGATGTAGCCAGAAACTGCTAATAGTAACAGGAAAAAGATGGCTCTTCGAGATTGCGCCAAAAATATTGTAACGCAAGGTCTTCATTCATTTACATAGATCAATTTTATTCACTGTATAGTGCCCTTGCGCTGACACGTGTTTCGGCTGATAACAGCCTTTTTCAAATTAGGGCATAGGGCCCCATTAGGAGGTGGGCGGTAAGGGGTTAGCAGCGGCAGTAAAGGTACCAGAGCCGTTAACCCCGTACCTCCCTATTACGAGGCCCCTTCGCGGAACCCGCTCTGGACATCTGGTCAGATCAGACATCCTTTGCGGGTCCCGCGAGGGGCCCAGCATGCTAACAACGGGTCCGTAATTAACGGGCCCGTTGTTAGCATGCTCCCCATTCCCATTGAGCCCTCTGGGGGCTCAAATGGGAATGGGGATGGTCTGGGTCTGGTTCCCTGAACGGGGAACTACCGGGCCCTTCAAAGTCGAAATGGCTCGGTATTTCCCCATTCAGGGAACCCGGACCCGGTCCCGAGTTTGGAGGCAGCCATGCCCTTATAAAGGGCAATGCTTCCTCCAAACTCCTAATGAGACCCATAGTCGTAATCTAATCAACATTCATAAACACATTTTATGTGCCCAAACCAATTGTGATCACACATGTATGAAGTATTTCATAGACATAAATTGTCAAATAATGGTATCATATTTGTTGATTACAATTTATGTAGCCATTCATTGTTTGTTAACAAAAAAGACAGAAAAAATGGTGTCGGTAAAGGGAAAGATTGTTGGGAAATGAGAGAGTAGGAGAAACAGGTGTATGGAAATGTTAGTTAGCAATTGTACAGAACACGGGTTGTATCTTCAAAAAGTCTGGTTAAACTTGCAGATTGAACGTGTACATTTGTATACTGTGGTTCTTATATTTCAAAGGATTGTTAGATACTTGTTGTATCAAGGGATAGATCCCCGTTGTTTCCTGTGAATGATAAACTAGCTATTACTCAAATGTTTAAATATCAGGATCAAATAAAGCACCCATCCATGAGTTCCAGTATAGATATTGGGCCTCATTACATGGACGGCGGTGGACCAAGGTGGCTACTGGCACCTTGGTCCATGCCGGTAAAATACCGGCACCGCCTTGGTGGAAAGGCGAATTACCTCCCTATTCCAAGGTTGGTGGGTCAGTAATTCCCCCTTCCCCCATTGCCCTTCCCCATTCCCATTTTTGCCCCATAGGGCATAATGGGAATGGGGAAGGTGCTAATTACGGCACTGCAAATTGCGGTACTGTAATTAGCTCCCTGGTCCCTTTGCGGGTTGGTTTTTAATGCCTGCAAAAAGCAGGCGTTAAATTCTCCAACCCGCAAAGGGACCTCGTAGTAAGGCGGTAAGGGTTTACCAGTACCAGTAAAATACCGGTACCGGTAAACCCTTACCGCCTACCGTGTAATGAGGCCCATTGTATGCATTCAATCTTAGTGATATATTGTTAAGCACATCGGAATGTACTTGCGTGTGTAACATTCTCTTGCAGTATTTTAATTCAACCTGCTAAGCGCGGCTCGTCTAATGCTGCGGTGAACTTAAAAATGCACATTTGGAAATCCGTTTCAAACGTGACTATTTTACATGCTTTAAGATATATTACGTGAAAATAATATAGATACATTAATATAGGGAAGGACTTCGTTGTAACAGCTTACTGTGATTGTAATTCAAGTCTCATACGCGTCGGCTCTTAACACTCGGGATCCTGGCGCCATTGCTGTAATTATGTTGTTCAGTTTCCTTAGTTACCGAACGCGAGGCTATCTCGTTGCTAATGCAACACGTCTCGTACTAGATAGTCCTTTTTCTATTTCCTAGTGCTTTGTTTTGGAAACGCCATTTTAAGGCGGTGTAAAAGGGCCGAAAATGTGCATATTTTATCGTGCGATGATTCACCCCACAGTGAAATAGGTTCAAAATAAAGAATCATTGCTTAATAATTAAGTCCAAAAGATAGTTGATTACAAAAGGAATAACTGACAGAGTGACTGCCCATACATAAGCACTACCTATGCGTAGCTTGCTAGGGACACCTGCTTCTCTGGTTCTGAACAGTATGAATATTGTAGCAGTAACATGAGAATTCTGGTGCTCAAGCTGAAGACACCTGTGCTTATCGTGATATTACTTACATCATGTTATTGTCAGCAGATATATACGTAGGCACAGGATGTGCACATTGACTGTAATGGAAACAGATTTAACAATAGAAAAGCAAGGGAATTCTCAACAATTTCCGTGAACATAAACTCTTATGAAATATTGTTAGCATTATTCTATTCAAGGTTAAGGTCTTATTGTATAATGTTACATTGTGCTAGTATTTCTAAAGGAACAATGCCATCTCATTATCAGAATTCAACCCTGTCACAGTGGCATTTAAAAAACAAATAATTCTGGCTTCAACTTGTCTCATTCACATTAGTCTATCGCCCCCTCTTTTACCTTGAGAAATATGTTGCAATCCTATGATTCGGATGGCTGCTTTGTCTTCCATCTGGTGGGGTGTCTGCCAAGGGTGAGCTAATGGGAATTTTGGGTCCTGACTGCCATTTTTTGTCATGTGCTCGCAAATCCTTGTGCAGGGCGCTCTGTTGGTACTGCCAATATATGTTTTATGGCACTTGCAAACAATCCCATATACCACATATTTCGTTCCACAGTTGATTTCCTGTTTGATTTTAACAGTTCATCCATTGATATAACGAAACTCCTTGGTTTGAATGTGTGCATATTTGCACATGGTGCAAATGCCGCATTTCCTGAATCCAATGTGATCTGCTTCAAGCAATGTTTTGTCTCTTTTTTCTTTCACATCCGGTAATAATGATGGACTCACGATCCTTCTCAAAGTGTCTGCTCGTTTGAATATCATTGTTGATTTTGTTCTGATATAGTTCATAATATGTTAATCTAATCTGAGAAGGCACCAATGTTTCTGCAGGACTCTGCACAAGACATGATGATTCTGGCTGTATTTTGTAATAAATCCTACTTGCATTGTTTTGATTTGACCTTCTTTTTTATTCAAAAGAGTTTTTGATTGTTTCTTTCCCTTTGTAACATTGTATGCTCTCTCTATGTTGGTTTTCGCATATCCCCGTTGTTTGAACCTGGTCTTCAAAAGAGTACATTCTTCCTCAAATTTGTCATCTTTCTGGCAATTTCGTCTGGCCCTTGTGTATTCACCAATTGGGATGTTGTATATAGTTGGTCTAAAATGACAGCTCTTACCATGGAACGTGGAATTAACTTCCGTTTCCTTTCTGTACGTCCATATCTCCAAACTCCGACCTTCTGCATGCATTGTAAGATGTAGGAAGTGGATCTGTGTCTTGCCTCGTAGGCCTGTAAATTCAATTCCAAACTCGTTGGTGTTCAATTGATTGATGAATTCGTGAAATTCTTCTGTTGTTCCATCCCAAATGAGAAGGACATCATCAATGTATCGCATCCAAAGTCTGACCTTGTCTTTGTACTCTGGGGGAGATGTCATGACTTCATTGGATGAGACACAGTTACCCCCCTTTTCCATGAAGAAGACTGTCTAACAGCCAAGACCTTAATGGCCTATTGTCAGCTAACGGTTCCCCCTTGTAGAGGAAGTCAAGAAACCTTTTTTTTTCTTTTTTTTTATTGGTTTATGTAAACCTTTAAAACTGAGCAATTTGATACATTCTCATTGGTCAAGAAAGTTAGAATACAATGTTTGTCCTTCACATTTAGAGCACAAAATCAGTCTCTTGTTTTCCTTATTTAAGGACTTTGCGCTTCTGGCTCGCCGCTCTTTGCCTCCAAAAGATCTCTTAAGTCCTTCAAAAAGACTATTAACGCAAATGTCAGTTTCCGGTCAGTTCCATCGAACATTAGCTGCCACCAATCGTCTGCACTTAGCGTTTGTTGTTTACCAAGAGTTACGCCCAAATGCCTTGTTCTTAGGGTTTGTAGCTTTGTGCAGAAGAGCGTTAGGTTTTTTAATGTTTCAATGTATGATTCACAGAAACGACATGTTTGATCTATGCTAGCATATGCGTAGACGTTCTTTTGATTTTAATGCGGTAAGTTGGAAGTACATATACAGAGATCTTAGATTTTGGTCAAGAAATAGTGATACATAGGGCCTCATTACGAGTTTGGCGGTAAAAATCCATCATTACCGGCATGCCGGTATGAAAGTGTCCGTGTTGGACTGTGCCCATAATGAACGGGAGATCACGAGTCTGCGTGCATGCACGTACCGGTATGCCGGTAATGGATGCAGCGACTTGCTGGTAAAGTCCCCCCACACCCCTGATAGCGGCATCAAAGAATCCACTCAAACCTCCCCCGCCGCAGTTGGTATCCTAAATAACGGTACTGTCACTACCGGGACCGTCACCACCGGTACTGGAAGCAACGTCATCATGCCGGAACAGGAAACGCACCGGCGGCCATCTTAAAAAACACAATCCATTGCAATCCTCCACAGACAGGACCTGAGCAGCCAATTTCCCAAGCCCTACTGGTGGACAATGTCAAAAGTCACCAAGAAAAGAGGAGACTGCCAGAAAGGTGAGTGACGTTGGAACCACCGCACTGTCAGTAAAGGACTGCAGGAAGGAGTGGGACGACCAGGGGCTGGCAACAGGCGGCGGTCCAAACTCCCCCATAACGCTGTCGAGGTGGGAAGAGACCTGTAGCTCCATCATCGACATGGAGGCCATTGAAAGAGTTGGTGGAGCGGAGTATGGAGTCCCATCATTGGCTGATGAAGGTGAGTGACCATTTGCGCACCACAAAAGTCCCCACAAACACCTGACATCCAAAGTAAAACGTAGGCCAAAAAATGTGAACCTGATGAGAGAAAATACATCGGCCATCATACACACATACCCACATCCCTGTCGAGAAGCTGGACCCACAACTGTCACATCAAAATGCATGCTGCATGTGGCTCCTATACCCAATACACACCCAATACACAAACAAAAATCACATTTCACACAGCACGCAAGCCACAACACACCTGTTGGCCTCACAGCAGACACCATGGAAAACATGACTACACCTGAGGGATGCCAATACTACCCCCCACAATCTTGCAAGCACCCTGTCCACCACACCAACAAGCATGCAACGAACCACAAGGCCCAAACTGCACAAAAACCAATGCATGCATGATGCAAGTACTCACATCACTGATGCCCTGCCTCTCTGTCCCCCGCAGGCACCGATGTAGACAGCAATGAGGGTCATGCAGCGCCACAGCCCAGGACACCTGCCAATAGGTCCAGGGGTCAGGACGATGGCACCAGGCCATCCACGTCCAGGGCCACAGGGATGAACCAAGGGGCTCACAAGGCACACACCAATGCCCAACCGGCTGCACAGCCCCCAACACCGGTCCAACAAACTTTTGCCCCTGCCACCCTGGAGACACACATCACACAGGGCAAGGCCACATCTGTGGCAAGCGACCATGATGGCATGCAGACGGCAGCCACAAGTTCAGTTGGGGAGGTTGCTGCATCCGCACAACATAGTGCTGATGAGGACCAGGAGCATGAGGAGGTCACCCATGAAGGAGGCAGCATGTTGGGGGATGGTGGACATACGCCCAGCCCACAGGACACAACACAGGGCACCCCTCAGCATGAGCCTGAAGGCCAGGATAGCCAGGGGAATTGGTCTCCATGAGAGGACAGCCCCGTCCTGCGCACGTCCACACCAGCCATGGAAACATCTACTTTCCCCCCAATACGGGACCTTGAGGGACATTTGCCAAGGATTGAGGGCCGTCAAGAGTCCATGCATGCTCTTGTAAAGCAATATGTTGCCGATGGGAAAACGTCGGGCCATGAGGGAGAACACTGAAGCCATCATTAAGGCCCTAAATGAAAATTCTGAGCGCCATGAGGGCTTTGCAACTGTGGCCCAGATACGGGAGAGGATGGCCAACACCATGGAGCAACGGCGTCCTGTGGCAACCAAGCCACATCCATCCACTACCACGCCTGCCAGCTCAACTTAGACGAGCCCCATGCGCAGGTCCCTGCGCAGCATGCAGCGCATAGACAAGGAACCCCGTCCATCAGGAAGTGGGCGGCAGTAGCAGCGGTACACTGCACATGTTGCCTGGAAGTGCATCTAGACACATGTGTGCTCTTGTTGTGTGCGGGTGTTGGGGGTTGGTGGTAGGACGGGGTGTGTGGGGCTGTTGGGGGGTGGGGGAGGTGGGAGGGAGTTTGTGGGGCTGTTGGGTGGTGGGAGAGGTTGGAAGGGGTGTGTGGGGCTGTTGGGGAATGGGGGAGGTAGGAGGGGCTGTGTGGGGGGTGGAGGGTTAATTCATGTTGTAAATAACATCTGTTCAATACACCTGTTGTGAAAAAAAATCACATGACTGGACATTGCTTCTTCAGCGTGTGTCAATTTATTGCATGACAGTGTACAGTGCGAATTCATCCCCAAACCCATTGCACATAGTCATAGTGCCCAGACCCCTGTCATAGTGCCCAGGGTCCCACATCCATATCACCCTCTGCATCCCAGTGCATCAGAAACTATGGTCTATCACTGATTGGCGCACAGCACGTCCCTCATGTGCATCGCAGCCTGGTCGATGTGCAACATCTTCTCCTTCCTCATCTTCTTCTTCACCTGGTGGTGGCTTGTCCATGTCAGGGGGCAGAGGAACGTTCTGCGGATGCACATGTTGTGCAACATGGCACATACCATGATGATCTTGTCCACCTTCTCAGGACCGTAAATGAGTGCGCCACCCGACCTGCTGAGGCAGCAAAACCGTGCCTTCAACAGGCCAAAGGTCTGCTCTATGACCACACGAGTGCATTTATGGGCCCAATTGAAGTCCACTTGGTGCCTGTTCTGCAGATTCCTGACAGGGGTGATGAGCCATGGCTTCTGGGGATAGCCAGCATCACCTGCATGGGAGCATAGTAAGGTATGTGTAAGGGTGTTTCTTCTATTCCATTGTGCTCATCCTGTACATCGTTCATGCTCATATGCAGTATATCGTGAATGGCAGCTATTGACTTCACATCTGAGCAACTTTCTGCCCTGTACACAACTTGGCACTCCATGGTGCTGGTCTAGGGTGACATACACGACTTATGGGGCCTTTACATTGGAATCACCAACCACCCAGATGGAGTGACAAGGTCAATGATGTACTCACATGTGAGGGTTGTGTGGCAGGGGATGAGACTAAATGCATGTTGGGCAATGTTTGATGCATTAGGCTAATGGCCAACGTGATACAGTTTGTTTAGTCTGTCTTTCTTTTGGATAATTGTTGACATCATGCCTGTGTCCCTCGAAGGCTTTAGGCCAGTCACAAGGGCACGATATGATTGTTGGTAGGGTCCCCTACTGTAGGGATGTGTTCCTTGGATGATGCAGGGTGTCGACTTGCATGCGTGGTACTCATGTGCTGTGGGTGATTCCTGCACCAATCTCACCCATGTAGGTGTTGTTCAATACTTAATGGGTCCAATTTGAGTGCATCTTTGTCACATGTGTTTTCCCATTTGTAGTCATCTGCACATGTTGCCATGGTGTCATGTAGTGTTACTGTCGGGGAGGGGCAGTGACAGGGGATTTCCCTGGTGTCGAATTCATACTGTGCACTTATGGATGCATGACCTGCGAGGTGCTTTGGTGCGGTCATGTGTATTCAGCTTTGTGACTGCATGATGGTGCATTGTGGTGCTGTGGGTACGGTCAGGTGATGTCCAGTTTGGGTTTTCTTGTAGCGTGGTTAGGTCAATGTCATGTTCTTTTAAGACATCAAGGCATCGATTGTCCCACATTGATAACATAGTATTTGGGTTAGCGTCTCCAGAGTTGTGTAGGATTTGGAATTGAGACAATGGTTTTTGTGACGTTGTTTTTCAAAAAGTGCTTAATAGATTCCAGCATACTCGTGCACTAATCGATGTTAAGCTTAGTTCATAGCATATGCACGCAATTGATGTTCCTTTCGGTAGTTGGAATACTTTAACCCAAAGTATGTTCTCCAAGGTGGCCCCCAAGTCGTTGGCACACCCAAATGCATTTTCTGCGCCATAAATTAGTGATGGTAATGCTTTTTGCTGATAAAAGTAATTTGCCGGTATTAATGAGAATTTCTCATATTGTTTATTGAAAATGAGTGCTTGGCATGCCAACTGCCGACATTTGCTCTTCGCTGTTTGGGCCCATGGGACGTCATTTATGTTCGCGCGGATCCTCATGCCTAAGTATTTGGTGTTTGATATTATATTCAGATTCTCGTTTTCCAGGCGTCAAACAAATTTGTCTTTATTGTTGTTTTTCCCCATCATGAGATTTTCGAGGGTCATTATTTCGCGCTTTTGTCTGTTGATGTGTAGGCCATTGTTTAAGACAAAGGCTTCAAGGGCATCCAATTTACGTTGTAATCCAATTGGAGTCATGTCTAGTAGTATTAAATCGTCGGCATATACTAGCTAGCTGACATGAGATCCATGAATTTTTGATGAAAAGGAATGAACTCCGTTGATCGCTCCGCCAATGTCGGAGATAAACAAATTGAAAATAAGGGAAGCCAAGGGGCGTCCCTGTTTCACACCCTTGAATGTATGGATTGCGGTCGATAATGTCCTTTTTTGGTCTAATCGAATTTTGATGGTAGTATCCGTGTGAAGTTCCATGATGCCATCTAAGAGGCTGGGAGGACATCCCCAGGTACTTAACTTTTCCCACAACTTTCCTCGATCGATGCTGTTGAAGGCGTATGAGAAGTCTATGAATGCCAAATAGACTTAAGTCTTAGTTCTTAGTGCCTCCATTTTGAATAGATTTAATAGTAGAAGGTTCAGGCCACTGCCCACGTCCTTTACGAATCCTGATTGTCTGATGTCGACGTGGTTGCTTTCTATAGACCATTTTAGTGGATTTTGTTGTAAAAGAGTTGCATATACTTTTCTCAAAACGTCAAGCAATGCTATTGGTCGATAGTCTGTTGGATTGTTTCTGTTGCCTTTTTTGAAGATCGGTACGACTACCGCACTTTTCCACGATCTTGGGGTGGCACGTTTGATGACGATTCTCTTAAATAAGGTGTGGCAGATGTCACCCATTTTTCAGGGTTGTGCTTGATTGTGTAATTTGTTAGGCCATCTGGGCCGGGGGCCCACGAGGCGTGGGCTTTGTTGATTGTGCTCAAAATGTTGTCTCTTTCAAACTCGAGATCCCCTCGAGTAAGAGTTGGTGGATTCCAGTTGTCATTGTCACTGTTTTTCCTGAACAACTCAGTTTAAAATGAAATCCATGCTGCCCCAGAGACCATATTGGTCTGTAGAGCAGTCTGTGGTGCAGATGATTTAATGTTGATGATTTTCCAAAACTCTGATGAGTTTTTGTTCTTCATCTTTGACATCATCTCTTCAGAATCGTTTTGAAGCATCACTGCTTTGTGTGCTTTAATCCAGTTTTAATATTTTTGTTTGGCACCTTTTTTCATGTCTAGAAAAGCTGTGATGTCGGCTCATGTATGGACGGCCTCAGAAACAAAGATGTAATCGAGTGTTGAGTTTTGATCAAATCTTCTCAACGTCCGGATCGCAGGAATGTCTCCGACTATATTGCCATTTAACACAAATATCTTTCTGAGGTCCATTTCAAGGCACCACTGTGAGGCTGATTGATCCTCTACATACGAGCCAATCTTGTTCTTTTGCTGTCTACTCACACAGTCAAGGTTTAGATTGCCGCAAATGATTATGTGAGGGGAGCTAAATTCATCTTGTATTGTGTCTACAATCGCAGTTACTTGGTCTATAAAGGATGTGGTTCCTGCTGTTACATGATTCCAATATAGATTGATTATATGTAGAACGCTGTCCTCCCCCTTAAGTTTCTTCAGCAGCATAACAGTGTAAACTTGAATGTACAGTGATACATTGGTAGATTTTACAATCCTGAACCCAAAAGCTTTCTTCCTTTAAGTTGTTTTATGGCTGGATTTATTGCAATTTCGAATCCCTTCGAAATTGGGCACTCCGTCAGCCAAGTTTCTTGTAGACAGGCTAAATCCAAATCATCTTGCCAAGTGGTCTGAAAGAGATGCACAAAGCCTCTGGTATTCCAAGATCCAAGGGTAAATAGTGTGCCGTCAGCTGATGCCTGGCATTAGATTTCTGATTTTGAACTTAATGCTGTTGCAAGCCAAGACCAATCCTTAGACTTGTCTGAGTTTATTGGGCCATTTGGGTTTTCGCTCGTAATTGTCTTAATACCACCTGTGCCTTCAATGGTTATTTTAATTTGGTCTCCAGGCTGCACTTTTGGGGATTGTTCTTTGTCCCTCTCCCAAGGATATACTGGTCTTGTCAGCAATATCTCGGGCGCAATATTGCGATCGATGTCCAGAGGCATAGCCCTATTTCCAAACTCATTTGGCAATGCCGGCTTTGCTTCGGGTTGCTCATTCTGAAGGTCACCTACAGGTTTGTCTCTAACCTTAGAGATGTCGAACCCAAGTGACATGAAAGCAGGGGCTGCTTCCAACAGGATAACAAACATTATTTTAGACTGTAGGTACAAGACCACTGTGTCATTCCTATCCTCATCTATGAATTCCACTGTTTTCACATCCTCAGATTCGATAGCCCTTAGGCTTGGTATGAGGTGAAACAGCCGTAATACATTGTGGCGGTTTAGAATTAGGTCATCGCTGTTCTCGACTCGTTCCAATCTCAGCCTATGTGGTGCTTGCACTTTGGAGGGGTCCCTTTCCCCATCTTTGTTGTGTTTCGTGGTAGGGCGTTTCAGATCTTCTTTGTGTCCACTGTTTTGGGCAATTTTTTGATTATGTTGTAAATTACTTGACTCATTCTTCAAAGTGCGACTAGCAATACGGGTGTCCTCGAGAAGTGGAATTTTGTTGGTCATGAGATTTATGGGTTCATTACGTTGTGTCTTCATGGCCAGGGTCTGACTGTGTTGCGCTAAGAGCTCCCATTTTTCATTTAGAGTGGTGAAAGTTGGACTATAGCTTTTTGTCGTTTCGTTTCCCACCATCATGTCACCTTGTACAAGTGTGCACATTCTTCTAGGTTTAGGTATTTTCAGTGAACAACTTTTTGCCCTTAAGTCAGGTTTTGAGGACGCCTCATCATTTGGCATTACAGGGGCACTAGGCGGTGGTGATACATCCTCCCCCTCATCTTCATAGATTGACATATTCATTAGGTCAATTGATGTGTCGTTCATGCATACGATCTTACCAGCCATGTCTGGTTTCAGTTGCTGCTTCGCATCACTGCTATCCTTGTTTTTCAGTGTTTACTCGTTGCAGCTGTTGCTGTTTACAGTTACATTGACTGTCTTAATATTATGGAGAATTTTCCTTGAGTTGTTACATCGCCGTATTTGTTTTGCTGGTTGATTCTTGGTCTTTTTCGTCCGGCCACGAGTCCCTGGTGGCTTAAGTGCTTTCCCAGGATAACACCAGTAATACCCTTGAATATTTCAAGAAGCCCATTTTGTTTACTTGCATCAGCTGTCAGAGGTTGTTATTGCTAATGTTAGACATCCATTAATGGTCGAGGAAGTAGAGGCTGTTTGATGGTTTTGTAATGCAAGGTTACCAGGAGCCAGACTGCTTTTGAGGGCCGTGTTGAAAGAGATGTTTTGATCACTGCACTGCGGAAGTGGATCCTTTTGTCTGGTATGTTCACTTATTAGAGGAATGTTTTGAACAATTGGCTCTATATTAGCTTGAGGAGGGACCTGCATTTCATTGTTGCAAGGCGTGTGCAGGTCGATTTTGTCATTATGCTTTGAGGTTAGATTCGTTTTTCTTGTGGCATCTATACTCACAGCATTTATTCGCACTTCGGATGTAAGCCCACCTACTTCACCGACGCTCTTTACGAGGGTCGCAGTAGGTGTAGGCCCCTCCATACATCCAGATTCATTGACTTTAATACAAACGTTGTTCTTCTTCTAGCTGGATTTGTCATGACTCAAAGGCTCACCGTTGGGCGACATACAGAGGCATAGTACTCTGTTGTTTTTAGAACAGATTTCTGGAGGATCCTTTATTTTTGAAAAGCCCCAGTGCTTTGCGCCAGTAATTTCTTTCCATGTTATTGTTTTTCGTTTGTTCCGTCATTGTATTTAAGGAAGCCTCGATCTTTCTGTTTAGGTCATGATAAATTTCTTTGATTTGATTGTTATCACTTTCAAGATTTAATATTTTTGCATTCATTACCGCAACTAATGTCGACAGATCTTTGTTGTTGTTGAGATGTTTATATATTTTGAGGAACTGTGCAATTGTTATGGTCATTGATGACATTATTGTCGATTGCAATTCTCTGATCATGTTTTCGTCACGAGAGATGTCATCCTCAGCACATTTGGCCGGGAGAATGGGTCTAAAGTGACTCTTCACTCTCCTTACTTTTGGGTAAGGGCATTCCATTATTGATGAGTCGGATGTTGAACACTCTGAAGACAACGATCTCTTCAGCACCAAGTTTCCCGAGTGGTTCTGCTCCACTTGATTCGACACTACGGGCTCCATAATATCGGCATTTGTAGCTGCTGTTTTCTTTTTGTTATTTTTTTGCCGAGAGCAACTGATGCTCTGTGACAAACTAATTTCAGTTCTTCTGCGTTTCGCGTGGCCACTTGACCATTTTTTTGTTGTTGTTGGCGTACATAAGGCAGTAGAAACAGTTTCAGCATTTGCTATCTGAATACGGTTCACATCTTTATTCAATTGGTCTCTAGATCCATTCTTAAGAATTCGGTCTTTATTTATCCGTTCAATCGAGTAGCAGTTTGTTTACAACTTCCAGTGAATTTCGTCTGTTTTCTTTATGATGTGTTTCTTGCAGGGAGCCTAGACTGGCACATTCGGGTTCCTCCGCTACTTTGTTGTTCTGTTCTAGGAAATCAATGGTCTGAAAAAATACTACATCTTCTTCCAACGCGGTCGCCTTTGACAGTTGTTGTAGTGGAAGTTAAGTCAATTGATGTTGCAATTGCACTGTAAAATTTGGAACCCCCCTGTTTTGAGTCATACATGGAATGTCTTCCCATAAGTCTATATACGCCACACCTTGCCGGTCCTGCAGGCTATGTGGTTCAGAGGGCGTCAAGTCATTGCCAATTATCACCTCATGATAATTTTTCATGAACGCTTTGTATGCACTCCAGGCGAGCACACGTAACTGCAGCACTAGCGTAGAGCTTGACCTGGGAGGAGGGACATACTCCGGGCAGGTACTCGAGGGACCCACATTCACTGCTTTCTCGCCACCGGATCACACCACCCCAGACAATGGCGTGTTATCACTCTGCAGGGGGCAATAGAATGTGTTCAGGTTGATGTTTGATACTTCTCTCAAGTTTGAACTTTTGGGCGTTAAAAGTAACGGAGCACACAGATTAGTTCTCCTGGTCAGGCCACACCCGCTCTTGTCAAGGTTTTGCTGGGCTGGCTCCGTGTTCATTGCACAAACGAAAGGAGCACCAGCGATGTTGACATGCAAACATTTAATAGGAGCGATTGATGTTTCAGTCGTGCTTGTATTCTTTTTATACGGGGGCCGACTGAGTCCACCAAGCCCACCAAACCCGCCAAGCCCACTGCAGAGAGACTTACTTGGGTTTCAGGGATTTTGGAAATTTCAGGGGGGGTGGCTCTGGTGTGTAGAGCTTCTGAAGTCTCAAGCCTCCGCTGGGCTCTGGTCTTGGGTGAGGAAGCCACTTTGAGTTTCTCGCGGATGTTGCTGCTCATAGTTGAAAAGAGCAGGCTTCCGGCAGCATAAGTGTTGCCCTCTCCATGACTTCCACGGACTTCAGGGGTTCCGCGATCGCTATGCGGTGTGAGTCAGCTTTTGATAGTTACGCCCACAGGATGAAGGAAACAAAGGAAACACTCGAAAGCACTCCACAACAACGGTCCCACCTCATGTCTCCTCCACAGACTCTGCTAGACTTTGCGACCGCTCTGCGGTGCGAGTCAGGTTTTGATAGAGTCACGCCCACAGGGTGAAGGAAACAAAAGAAACACTCCAAAGCACTCCACAACAACGGTCTGCCTCGTGTCTCCTCCATAGACTCTGCTAGACACTGCGTCCGCATAGACATAAGTGTTCTATGCCATTGGGATGGCTGGTGCTGGCTGGCATGCTGTGCTGACCCGCTGGACACGGGGGCCTGCTGGCTAGTGGGACCCGGAGCAGGGAATCATGACCACAGCTGTACATACAATTCCCTGCCTCAGTGGCCTCGGGGTGAAGGCACCATTATAAAGGAGTGCTTTGGAGGGACCTATAACTGGGACCAGGCTGCCCTGCTGGGTAAATATAGGAAGAGGTTGATCCTACAGTAAGGCCTCTCGAGATCCTGATCAAAAGGTGATGGGGGCGTAAAGGGGGTCCCACGATAGCGCACAATATAAGAAGGTGGCCAGAGCTGAATACCTCTACTTGATAGACGTGGTGCTAGTGTGTAGCAGTGAGGGCAGATAGCGACCAACCCGCCGTTGCAAACCAACAGAAAAATATTAATTTTGTTTGACTCCGTGGAGTTGTGCCTCTTCTTTACCATCCTGTTTGTGGGGTCTGGGACGACCACAGAGCAGGCAACATGACAAAAGCAGCGTGTAGAAAGCATGGGCCCATGGACTCCTTTCCAAATACCACTTTGCGGGGCCCTTGGTTGGAAGACTCAGGCTCTGCTGAAGGCAAGGGCATGTCAGAATATGCTGTAAGAGAAGATCCTTTGATGGTGGTTATTCAGAATGGCTTTGCTTTTGTAAATGTAAAACTGGATGACATAGTGGCCAACATCAGCTCCCTGTGATCCAAAATTTATAAAGAAAGGGGCCGTATCACGGAGGCCGAGACTAGACTAGGTGAAGTGGAGGACAAGGTAGATTGTCACGACGAACAATATCTATGCTGAAGGCAGAGCTAGCGGCAGTCCAGGTCAAGTGCGACGACCTTGAATCGTGATCTCATTGCAATGTGGGGTTGCACAAAAATGCTGCGAAGGGACCCATGGAACTGTTCGTGGAAGACTTACTTAAGAAACTGTTTGAGGTGATGCAGTTCTCGGCACAGTTCTAAGTGGAGCGTGCCCACCATGGTCTTGCTCTCTTGCTCCGATCCCATAGCCGAGGGCCTCCAGTGCACCATTATTGCTAGGTTACTAAAGTGCATGGACGGGTATCGTAACACTGCGAAATGAGGACAATACCATTCCTATCTACCATGACTTTGTGGTCAGGGATCAGCTGAAGCAGAGATCCTATGACCCAGTGAAACTCCTGCTCCAGACTTAACAGATCCCACATGCTCTCATGTTCCCCACGAAACTGCAGAAACAACAGGGGGGGGAGAGCACATTTCTCTGGAAATCTGGCATATACTTTAACCTATACAGAGGCATCGATCCCGCTGCCTCTGAGGGAACGCTGACCGAGCCCAGGTCCTAATTCAACACCGGAGATGTTGAGACCGAGATGAACATTTATTGTAAGCAATACTGGACCGGTAAGGCAAAATGTATTGGCACTAGGAGTTCCCGATGTGTATTCCCCGTGGCATGATGCTGCCCTCTCTGAGGCACTGCTGTTCGCACCGCACCCTTCAAGGTTTCCATTTTGTTATGGGGGAACATCATCGAGTTGGGGGTGATGGTCTGGGAGGTATGGCCAGGGGGCTGGAGATGGAGGTCTAGGTAATTGATTTCTGGAGTGGATCTGGGGATGGATGCTACGGGATGCCATGTGATGTTGGGGTTTGAGAATGGGGAGGATGTGTGGGGGGTTGAAACAGGTTAATGATGTTGTAATGTTGGGATGCAATGTGGGGAAATGATGGTGGGATTAGGTATCAGGAGGTAAACTTAAAAGTTTCACAGACATGCTGATCAATGGGAACAATTTCAGATTTGGGTTTGGTTGGTGGAAGCTGTGGTCCCATAGACAATACACAGGTCATGCACATGCACATTAGTGAAATGATCAATGTATAGTTAGGGGGCTTAATAACCCTGCCAAAGCCAGAAGGGTACTGAATTATCTAGAGAGACACCGCCCCAAAATAGTCATGCTACAAGAAACGCATGCGCTGGGCCCTTTACATAGGGAGTTTTCACCAAGATGGGGGACAGCAGTGGTTTTACACTGATTATTCGTCTCAGGCGTGGGGTGTGCTCACGTTAGTACATTGGTCGCTACTCTTTCAAGTGGATGAAAGCTTCATTGACCCTGCAGGGAGATATGTAATAATGTGGGGGAGGTTGGCTGGGTCTACAGTTGGACTGGTTAACACCTACGGCCCGAATGTGGACGACCTGTCCTTTTATGGTCAACTTTCTGATCGGCTCTCCAGAGCTGCAGATGTCCCTATAGTTTGGGGGGCCAGGGGTGACTTCAACACTATTGATATTGTAAAGGACCAATCGGCAACTGCCGCGTGTGGCCTTTCTGGTGCAGCGCAAATGATAGGACAGATTATGTCCCATTTAGGACTGGTGGACGTATGGAGGAACACCGACCCGGCCACAAAAGAATATACCTATTACTCATTGGTCCATGACACGATGCCCAGAATAGACATGTGGCTGCTCTTGGCTGGGTTGTTGTCGAGGGTGCGTGGATGTCCGATCCACTCACATACGCTGTCCGGCCATTCAGCAGTGGAGTTGTCCCTTGCTTCTGATAGCTCCCCAAGGCCCAGCCTCTGTGGAGAATGACTCCCTCTATGCTATTGGATGCTAGCTTGGTAACTTCCCTTCAGGATAAAATTGAAGAGTTTCATACTTCTAATGAGGGGTCGGTGACTATCTATCCTCATACCCCTTGTTTTCTGTCAACCTCTGATTCTGATACCCCTTATTTTCTGTAAGCCTCTCAATCCTCTTACCCCTTGTTTTCGGTCAGCCTGATTCTCCTTACTGCTTGTTTTCAGTCAGCCTCTGATTCCTCTTAACGCCTGTTTCCTGTCAGTTTATGATTCTTCTTACCCCTTGTTTTCTGCCAGGCACTGATTAAACTTTCTCCTTGTTTTCTGTCAAGCTCGGATAGCGCTTTGGAACACCACTAGTGTATAATCCATCCTCTCCAGCTACTCTTAGGATCCCCCTGAGGGCTGCACCTAGCAAAATTATTTTATGCACCACCAGTCGCCTAATTCGAGGAGTTCCAGATTTTGTTTAGGTAAGAGAACTGGGGCACTGAGGCGGGAACATTATTTGATCAAGCTCACACAACACGGTGAAGTGATGCTAGGAGTAGAAAAGAAGTCTGTGTCAACACTGCCAATGAACCCACTGGATAACATATGCGACTTTAGCCAATAGTACACTGTGGGCTCGTAGATGAAGGATTTGGCAGCCATTCCTGGGTGTTGGGCATCATACCTGGGCGTATTTTGAAATGTGTTACTGCACACTGTGTATTTGCTTAGTAATTATTTGTTCTGTTTGTTTAGCTCCTGTAAGTTGAACATGACCCACTAAACAGTCTCCCGTGATTTAAAATGTAGTCCGACATCCGTTTGCCTGGCTTTCCAGCATCCGCTTGACTGGGCTGGACATTGAGAGAACTCCCAACAGGTCACCTGACGTCGACTGACGCCACGCCTCACCTGATGTCGACTGAAGCTACGCCCGCCATGCTGAACCCTTTGGCAAGCAGCTGCTAAGCACATTCTCTTGCACAGACATATCAGATGGAATATGATGGATACAGCAAAGACGTGGTGTCCACTGTCCTTAGGTTGGACGCGTGTCTGCTTCAGTTCCAGCCCTTAATCTTCTCCCAACTTGTCTCAGCGGGAGAGCACTTTTCTTGCTGTTAGGGGGGAAATCCCAGAGAGGAATGCCGCTTGATTTGTTTTGGCAAAGGAGCGACTTCATCTGAGGACAGCATCTGCACAGACACATATCCCGTCTCTGCTTCTAGGTAACCTTAAGGGACCCCTCTCAGCTAAGCCACATGTCGTGCTCTACTTGGGCAGTCTCTAGCACTTTGTGAGTGAGCAATGGGAATTGGCCAGGTGCCATGTCTGACACCTTAGGCCACTCCTGATTGCGTAGTCATTTTGCATGCTAGTACTTGAATGCCTATCTGTAGGGCCGATGGCATAAAAGACCCATAGACATAACATACTCGCAGACGCCTCACTACACCGATATAAAGGCAGCTTTATATGAGACAAGCGTAATCATCAATTTAAAAAAAATCTCCTGCCCCGCCATCACCATGCACACACTAATGTACCCCTTTCAATGAATTACTACAGACATAACTTTCCTATCCCTGACCCACACCAAGCATAATTCCCACACCCTCAGTGGGCCACAGAACCCCCTCTCCCAGACCGCCTGGTTCCTTAATTTCTGTTTAGGGGCCTGAGCAACATTGATCTTTCTCCAGCCTGACAGTCACCCTTTGCCACATCTGTCAGTCCTTATGCTGCCATGATTGTTCCAAGACCAGGGAAGCACGTGTTCCCACCACAGGGGTGGAATCCGGTGTCATTTTTCCTTTAAAGGAATGAAGTAATCATCGCCGGCACCTTGGGGGATGGCAGTAGACTTTATGTAAATCAGTATTCAAATGTGCACGCATAAGGACTCTCGTGGGGAGCCATTCCAGAGTTCATCTTTGCCACTCTGCAGCAACTGTTACAAATTGTAGGGAAGATTTTCCTTTTGCAACTTTTCCTCCACAGTTTCCCATAGAGCCCCATTTTATGTGTTGTTTCACATCCTGTCCAGACTTTTTGAAGGGAAGTAAAGACTGCAGCTTCACTTCCTTGAATCCTGCTCATTGTTATGGGGAAACTGATCAGTCCTTCAGACTATCAGTTGTGAAAAACCAGAGGGTTATTCACTGCCTAAACCCCGGGGATCCCTTACTCAGGTGGCCAGGGTACGGCCATAGATAGCCTTTGGATCCAGACCCTGGGTCGGGAGATAAGTGCAGGAGGATCACCTGGGTGAGGGGTCTTCGGTGAGTGGGGGAGGAATGCCCGATGGTGTGACATGGTATCCCCTTTCCAAATACCCCTGTCCCATCCTATTTTATAGGATATTCCAACTTTGCAGATCCTCCCCTTTCCTACACAAACTCTGAGCCGAGGAAGAGGAGGTCTAGGCTGAAAGGCGTACCACCCAGGCAAAGCATGTAAAAAGAGGGGGGGTACCTTTCCTAGTGGACAAGCTCAAGGCTATAGTACTTCACATGTATAGGACAAACCAGAGAGTAGCAAACAAAAGTTTTATTTGCTAATTATATAGATAAGTATTCAATACATAAAAGTTGAGAACAGATGCTGAAAAATGTGCAACATACGTAAATGAAAGGTTAAGACAACATATAATACCATCAATAAAAATTCATAACAAGGAACAAAAGTACAGTATTTACAACAAAGTGAACAAGGAATACTGTATTAGCAATATACAGGTCAATCTTAAGCAAAGGTTTCTTTTTTATTTTCTTGCATAATAGTGAACCAATTGATGTGGACCCACAGGTCCTTTGTGAAAATCACCAGAAGGCAAATCACCAGAAGGCAAAAAGGGGGCTGGGCAAAGGAGGATACTCAAGTAGGTCCTGTTGAAAGGTGGGCTGGCCCAGGGCAGTAGTCGTACCACCCAGGCAATACATTGAACATGTCCCACTAATAAGACCAGGCAGGGTCAGGCACTTGATCTTAATCATATACACCTGGTACATATTAGCTCTCCCCACATGGTTAAAAGGTGGAATACTGAGACACACTTGGAGCGAGGCGATGCACTAGAAGGAGCAGTTCTTTCAGGGTGACGGCGAACCAGGCTGAGCAGAACGACAGGCTGAGGGACGGAACCGAAGTACAGAGAAACCTTGGACACCCTGGCGAGAAATCATTACCTGCAAAGGGCCTTGAAGGTTGCACAAGGAAGCCCAGCCAGAGAGAAGAGACACGTCTCTTTTGTGTTTCAAGGATAGCAGCCACCCTCTTGGGTGAACGGAAGAGTTGGGGAGGTGCAGCGGCAGTTGTGGTATCAGCCTTAACTTCAGGATCAAAGCCGTGAAAGATGAAAATTAATTAACACAGCCGGGGAGTTGATGAAAGCGATGAAATTCTGGTCTGTGTTAAATAAAACTTGACAGCAACAGTATCCGATGAATGAAGGTTGCACGTCTACCGATAAGACGCAGGAGAAAGCAAAGCATTTTAAAGAACTGTAAATTAAAGATACAAAGTAACAGAGTGGTCTGGCGAAAGAATTTGTCTGTGAAATGTATGATGCTGTAGACACAGCACGGAAGAGAAAGAAACTGAGATGCAAGATTTGACCTGTTGTTAGGTTTGATCCTGGCAGAGGGAAACCTGGATGTGAGAGATGTCTTTGAACTTTGAAATAAGTACTGTGTCAAAACTACATTAACCAAGAGGCCTTGGTGTAGGAGAGAAAAAATGACATTTCAGGAAAGAAGCTTGAAGTGTTCATGCCGAGGTAAGAGCAAAAGGCCTCATAGTTTCGAAAGTCTTCGACAGTGGAAGGAAAGTGAAAGGAGGCTTGAGCTCGGGCGGGGGGTTGAGGAAGTCAATGTATGTGTGATTGAAGCTTGGCGAAGGGAACCCCACAAATTGTGATTGAAAGGTTTGAGCCCGGTGGAGGGAAATCTGCAATGAATTGTGGTAACCAGAAGGAAATAAACTTCTATTGAACTGTATTACAAGCTAAAAGGTGACCTGGGCTTGAGTGAGAGAAAGCTGAGCTGTCCAACGGATAAACTAGTGATTTTTCATGGGGGCCAAGTGAGCCCTGATCCACGAAACAAACTACATCCTTGTGTCTGAATGCTAGAGTGTGTTGCAAGGTCCAAGTGTGCCACCTTACCCCATGCTACAAAACATGGGGAAGGGAGTTTACTCAGCCATACTGACATTTCTTTTGAACACTAATTTTCCATTTTGCATTACACATTCCCTTTACACATTTATTGTATTAGAAAGAGGGCAGGCATTACGTTTATTAACATAAGCCATTTTATTTTGATTAAGGACCGTCTAGGACTGTATTTTCTTTTTGTTTGATGGTCGAGAATACTCTCATCTTAGTTATAGGGCAAGATAGGAGTTTTCCAACCCCTTTTAAACCATCAATAAAGGTTTTGAAATGTGCAGCTCTTGTGTCAGTGTCTACTTGTGATATCATGCCTCCCTCACACAGTACTGGGAAACTGTTTCCCTTTTTAATTCTTGTACTTTTTAATATTGCACACAGAACCTTATGGTGTAGTGCAATGTGGACACATTTGTATCACCAAAGCTTTTACACATGGACGTTTTGGTAAATTCTATAGGTGTATAAAGATAAGCTGGTAGCAGCAGTTATATTTGTACAATTTTTACAGTATTTCTGATGTGCACATTCATGTTTACCACATATGGCTACTAAACGTGGCTAGTGCCCTAAAATGACAGAGCAACGAGACTCCTGCTTGCTCTTCTTCCTGCCTTGCCAGGTCAGGAAACCCCTTATAAGATCACGCACTGAAGCTGCATCTCTTGCAGGCTAGCGAGCCTTTGTTCATGGCCCAGGAAGGCAGCTGGAACTATCTAGTTCTAACCAACATCCCTGATACCATAACGTCTGGGTGTGGGACAAACGTGAAACTAGTAGTTTTCCCTGATTGGATATCTGCTGGCTGTTTGCATGGTGCCGATCCTTACTATTGGCGGACTTGGACTTGCTGCCAGCTTGTTTTTTGGATAAGAGAACAACCTTTGCAGTCATTTCTTTAGATGTGCGTTGGAGCCAAGAATCCCTCAAAGAAGAGTAGCCTACTGAAGATCTAAAGACTACTCCTGAAGTTGCCCAGCCTCCCTTCCCGTGTCAGGCCCAGTGAAGCCCTGCTTCTATGCCTGATCTCTGAAGAGCCTGAGCGGTGCTTCAGCCACTGAAAAAGTGGGACCAACTAGTCTCAACAGCTTCTCGAGGATCCAGCCCTTTAGAGCCTTCGGAAGTGCCCATGGACTGCATAGTGGACTGACCAGAATAGTAAGCATCCATGTGCCTGCCCCTTCCCCACCCCACACCCGGTCGTCCTTAGAATATCATTGAGAACCAGTCCCTTTTTCTCCTGTCTCCATTCCACTAACCTTTGCTCATCAAACCTGGGTCGGGTATTCTGCCCGTGCGTTAGCCCTGGGTCTGGAAGAAAGAAGAGCTTTTACTTACCTTTGGTAAAACTGTCATAGAACTTTGAAACTATGACCAACAAGCCTATTCATTCCTAGCTACAGAGGCAATATACTGGTGAGAGACAATGGGCCTCATTCCAATTGTAGTGGTTCAGACATAAAGGTGCCGGTCCCACCGTACCAGCACCCTGTCTGGATGGCCCCACTCCAACTCTGCCTGCTGGAGCCATTGGTAGGTGGAGTTGTCATGGTAGTACTGTTACCAATGGTGCTGGTGCTTCTGTGTCCCCATTCCCATGGAGTCCTATGGCACTCCATGGGAATGGGGACTTACACTTTCCGCTACTTGATATCCCGGGCCGCCAGGACTTGTAATGTCCCAGTGGCACAGGCATACCAGGAGGCGGAAACAGTGTTCAGAGTTCGGCGGCAACCCACTAGTAGCACTGATGGGTTACCGCCGAATATGTAATGAGGCCCATTGTGTGGCTCCTGTGTCTATTTGGGCACAAAGCCATATTCATTTTAGGGTGTGGACTTCTTAAATTAGGATATTGTCTGTTGATTTGGTTCCATCATTTACTGCATCTAAAATACTTTCCTGCTTTACTGCTGAAGTCTTGTAATGTATATTTGAACCTATGATGAATTGTATATATTTGTATGTAATGTATATATCTGTATAATAGAGTGTTGTGCGATAATACTGTCTGTTAGCTTAAACTTCCAGTGTGTACATACGGACTGTACTAAGTATCTGTTTTCATATTTGACTGTCTGAATTGAATTATTGTGCTGTGGACGTGGGAGGCAGGCCAAAATGGGGAAGGCTGTATGGGAGACCCCAGGCAGGGGTGGGACAAAGCCTGATTTGTAAATGGTATTTTCCCTTCTGTAATGGCTTCGCAGGCTGAAGAACTATGGGCTGGATGGTTGCCCAGAGCAATGCCAGATGTTAGGATTAATTCCAAACCTTCCAGCCATCACCTCTTTTGTTTTGCATAAGACCCAAAGAAGGGCCACAGCTTTAGGCCATGGAATTAACAGACTCAGTGAGGGTGCCGTGGGTAAGCAGATGGACTGGGCCCCCCTCTGGCAATAAAAGGCAGGCTACACAAAAAAGTAGGAACACCAATGAGTGAAACAAAGTCTTTACAGAACAGGTTTATTACAGGCAGAGAAGTAGACTCATTGCCAGCAGAGTGCATTAGGCACACTTTACATGGGTGATTGTCTGCATGGGCTGCGGGCACAAGTCGGGACATTGACGGCAGGCATACTAGCTAAGCACACTCACTGGCATGGTACCCGGGGGCTAGAAAAGTACCTGTGGATGCAGGAGGTAGGGGGAGATGGCAGCCCCGAAGGAGGAAGGGAAAGCTTGGAGAGGAAAAAGTTTGGATGGGGTGGCTGCTGGGAAGGCAGAGATAGGGAGAGAGAGAGAAAGAGAGAGAGAGAGCGAGAGAGAGAGAGAGACTAGGGAGAAGGGAGGGAGAAGAAATAATGGGCAAGTGGTGAGCGGGGAAAGAGTGGTGAGCGAGAAAGGTAATAGCCAGTAGGGAGGGGAGATAGTGGGGAAGGGGAGAGAATGGGGCTGAGAGAAGGGGAAAGAAAGAAAGGGAGAGAGAAAAAGAGAGCAGAAGAGAGGAAAAAGGAGGAAGAGGAAAAGAGCAGGGGAGAACAGAAGAAGCTGGGGAGACAAGGAAACATAAGCAGAGGCAGAGAGGCCAGGAGGCCCACTGATGGAAGAGTAGAGCAGGTTGGGGGAGGAGGAGAAAAAGGTAAGAATGGATATGGTAATAAAGGGACAAGGTACCTGATGAAAGGGCCTCCTCAGCTTCTCTGCCCCCACTTCTGTGTCCAGCACCCGAATGCTGGCAACCAAGAAAGAGAGCCAAGTCCTCCCTCCACAGGCTTATAAGTCTGTGTCTTCCCCACCCCAGAGTCAGAACCCCCCTTACTCCTTCCAATGGACACCATAGTTCCCTGGGTCCCAGGAGGAAGGTGGAGAGAGGACATCACAGGTGGGTAAACATAGGCTGGGACAGGTACTCTCTCCACAGCTGTCGCTTTCTTTCTCCAGAGCCAGCCCCCACTCAATCCCCATGATGGACACAATAGGTGGAGCAGATTGCTGCTTGTTCCCAGGGCTCAAGGAGCTTTGGTACATGAAGGGGGCAGGGAAATTACAGTAAGCAGGGCAAGTGGGCAAACACTGGACTGGGGTGGGAAGGAGGTTTCGCAGGAAAGTGCCAGCCCCCAGTCTGCAGATGTTACACTGACTGTAATGGTTTGCAGTTATCCCTTGGGCTTGTTACTAGTTTAGTTCTCAGGGGGGTTGGCCAGATCTTGGATTCCCTGTGTCTGGGCAGGAGCGGGGTTTATTCAGGGAGAGGACATTCAGTTTGCTGAGTCTTCAGGGCAGACCACGTTAGATCTTGCCATTTTCTTCATAACCATGGGGTGCTTGTGCGACCGGAACCTACGTCGACTGGCGTTTGGTGGTGGTGCCCACATCTTCTGCCCCTTCTCTGCTTTCCCACTCGAAGCACACATGGAAGGTGGTCTTGTACTTCACTGTTAAGGCTGCTTTTTCCAGGTGTGCATTGGACTTCCAGAGATGGCGGAGGAAGCGATTGGAAATGCTGGCAGGTATGGCCTGGAGCGGCATATCTGTGCCTGATGGGGAGGTATATGGGCACAGTCCCAGCAGTTGGCCTGATTGAGTTCGCGGGCTGCCAAATGGCCGCTCTAGAGGAAAGAGTTATTTTGGTATTCTGTTAATGCAGGAGGAAGAAGCAGAAGGAGCACAGCAAGCGTGATTAACTGACTGACGGCTGACATTATGGATTGGCCTTGGGAATCCACTGGGAGCAAGAACAACCGGTTAGAGCAAAGAGTGTGCAGGTCAATCAGAGTCTCTTTGTCCTCCAAGTCCTTCTGGGAGCAGATGAAAAGTTCACTACATGCAGGGTAAAGCAGAGATATTACAAGAAAGACAACTGGAAAGAAATAAAAAATTGGTACATAAGGATGGGACAATGGCATTGTGCAATAATGAGAGATGAAAGGCAAGGCTGGTACAGAAAATGTAAAAATTAAATACACTTGAAGAAAAGTGAGCTTGGTACAGTGCAGCTGTATGATGGTCACACTAGGAAACATTCAAAAGCAGAAATGTTACACAAACACAGGTCATACTCCAATTATACAATATTCCAAATATTGCAGTTCACAAATTGTCAAAATTCACAAATGTTTACATTAAGAAATATCAGCTTTCAAAGAGATATCAAGCTTCAATAAAATCTAAATTCAAACATTTAAATACAAAAATCAGTATTCATAATTCAAAACCGAAATTCTATTACTAAACTTTGAAACCTAAAATTCAAAAATTAAAATTGAAACGTCTAAATCCATAATTAACCAAAATTCATCCCAAAAATCAAAAGCTATAATTTAAAATAGAAAAATTCAAAAACATAAATATGTTAAAAATATTAAATTTGAAAAATGGGGGGCACAGCTGAACACAAAGAAGGACAGTAACCTAAATGAGCCCTCCGGCCCTGGCACAATCCTGCTTCAATAAATATCCTTTCTAGTGCTGGATTTCTAGGCACTACTGGTGTGTGGAGGTGGCAGATGGTGCAGAACATTTCGTGGTTGAATCTTGCCCTGCTCCGATAAGTGGAGACTGACAAGTGAGCTTCCGAAGTGATCAGCGGAGTGACGGTGAAGCTGAGCCCAGCTAGCACACCCGTAACCCTGGGGGCACTGCTGCGTTGGACCATGGCGGACTGTGAGGGGATGGGGCAGTGAGATCCTGCAGCCCGCCCTCTGGATGGCGGGCTGTTTTTGCTCCACACCTCCCACCAGCCCTATAAAAATCTTACAACCTGGGCACTGCGGCGCATGCTGCCTATGACAACGGAGGCCCTTGGAAACGTGTTGGGCCCTAGACATAAGTGTTCTATGCCATGGTGCTGGCTGGCATGCTGTGCTGACCCGCTGGATACGGGGGCCTGCTGGCTAGTGGGACCCGGAACAGGGAATCATGACCATGGCTGGACATACAATTCTCTGCCTCAGTGGCCTCGCTGTGAAGGCACCATTATAAAGGAGTGCTTTGGAGGGACCTATAACTGGTCTGACCATAGGAATGGCAGACCAGGCTGCCCTGCTGGGTAAATAAAGGAAGAGGTTGATCCTACAGTAAGGCCTCTCGAGATCCTGATCAAAAGGTGATGGGGGCGTAAAGGGGGCCCCACGATAGCGCACAATATACAAAGGTGGCCAGAGCTGAATACACCTACTTGACAGACGTGGTGCTAGTGTGTAGCAGTGAGGGCAGATAGCGACCAACCCGCAGTTGCAAACCAACAGAAAAATATTGATTTTGTTTGACTGCGTGGAGTTGTGCCTCTTCTTTACCATCCTGTTTGTGGGGTCTGGGGCCGACCACAGAGCAGGCAACATGACAAAAGGAGCGTGTAGAAAGCATGGGCCCATGGACTCCTTTCCAAATACCACTGTGCGGGCCCCTCGGTTGGAAGACTCAGGCTCTGCTGAAGGCAAGGGCATGTCAGAATATGCTGTAAGAGAAGATCCTTTGATAGTGGCTATTCAGAATGGCTTTGCTTTTGTAAATGTAAAACTGGATGACATAGTGGCCAACATCAGCTCCCTGCAATCCAAAATTGATAAAGAAAGGGGCCGTATCACAGAGGCCGAGACTAGACTATGTGAAGTGGAGGACAAGGTAGATTGTCACGATGAACAATATCTATGCTGAAGGCAGAGCTAGCGGCAGTCCAGGTCAAGTGCGACGACCTTGAATCGTGATCTCATTGCAATGTGGGGTTCCCCAAAAATGCTGCGAAGGGACCCATGGAACTGTTCGTGGAAGACTTACTTAAGAAACTGTTTGAGGTGATGCAGTTCTCGGCACAGTTCTAAGTGGTGCGTGCCCACCATGGTCTTGCTCCGATCCCATAGCCGGGGCCTCCAGTGCACCATTATTGCTAGGTTATTAAAGTGCAGGGACGGGTATCGTAACACTGCGAAATGAGGGCAGTACCATTCCTATCTATCATGACTTTGTGGTCAGGGTTCAGCTGAAGCAGAGATCCTATGACCCAGTGAAGCTCCTGCTCCAGACTCAACAGATCCCAAATGCTCTCATGTTCCCCACTAAACTGCAGAAACAACAGGGGGGGAGCACATTTCTCTGAAAATCTGGCATATACTATAACCTATACAGAGGCATCGATCCCGCTGCCTCCGAGGGAACGCTGACCTAGCCCAGGTCCTAATTCAACATCAGAGATGTTGAGACTGAGATGAACATTTATTGTAAGCAATACTGGATCGGGAAGGCAAAATGTATTTGCACTAAGAGTTCCCGATGAGTATACCCCATGGTATGATGCTGCCATCTCTGAGGCACTGCTGTTCGCACCACACCCCTCAAGGTTTCCATTTTGTTATGGGTGAACATCATCGAGTTGGGGGTGATGGTCTGGGAGGTATGGCCAGGGGGCTGGAGATGGAGGTCTAGGTAATTGATTTCTGGAGTGGAGCTGGGGATGGATGCTACGGGATGCCATGTGATGTTGGGGTTTGAGAATGGGGAGGATGTGTGGGGGGTTGAAACAGGTTAATGATGTTGTAATGTTGGGATGCAATGTGGGGAAATGATGGTGGGATTGAGTATCAGGAGGTAAACTTAAAAGTTTCACAGACTGCTGAACAACGGGAACAATTGCAGATTTGGGTTTGGTTGGTGGAAGCTGTGGTCCCATAGACAATACACAGGTCATGCACATGCACATGAGTGACATGATCAATGTATAGTTAGGGGGCTTAATAACCCTGCCAAAGCCAGAAGGGTACTGAATTATCTAGAGAGACACCACCCCAAAATAGTCATGCTACAAGAAACGCATGCGCTGGGCCCTTTACATAGGGAGTTTGCACCAAGATGGGGGCAGCAGTGGTTTTACACTGATTATTCGTCTCAGACGTGGGGTGTGCTCACGTTAGTACATTGGTCCCTACCCTTTCAAGTGGATGAAAGCTTCATTGACCCTGCAGGGAGATATGTAATAATGTGGGGGAGGTTGGCTGGGTCTACAGTTGGACTGGTTAACACCTACGGCCCGAATGTGGACGACCTGTCCTTTTATGGTCACCTTTCTGATCTGCTCTGCAGAGCTGCAGATGTCCCTATAGTTTGGGGGGCCAGGGGTGACTTCAACACTATCCTTGATATTGTAAAGGACCAATCGGCAACTGCTGCGCGTGGCCTTTCTGGTGCTGCGCAAATGATAGGACAGATTATGTCCCATTTAGGACTGGTGGACGTATGGAGGAACACCGACCCTGCCACAAAAGAATATACCTATTCCTCATTGGTCCATGACACGATGCCCAGAATAGATATCTGGCTGCTCTCGGCTGGGTTGTTATCGAGGGTGCGTGGATGTCCGATCCACTCACATACGCTGTCCGATCATTCAGCAGTGGGGTTGTCCCTTGCTTCTGATAGCTCCCCAGGGCCCAGCCTCTGTGGAGAATGACTCCCTCTATTCTATTGGGTGCTACCTTGGTAACTTCCCGTCAGGATAACATCTGAGAGTTTCTTACTTCTAATGAGGGGTCGGTGACTGTCTATCCTCATACCCATTGTTTTCTGTCAGCCTCTGATTCTGTTACCCCTTATTTTCTGTAAGCCGCTCAATCCTCTTACCCCTTGTTTTCGGTCAGCTTGATTCCTCTTATGCCTTGTTTTCTGTCAGCCTCTGATTCCTCTTAACCCCTGTTTCCTGTCAGTTTATGATTCTTCTTACCCCTTGTTTTCTGCCAGGCACTGATTAACCTTTCTCCTTGTTTTCTGTCAAGCTCGGATAGCGCTTTGCAACACCCCTAGTGTATAATCCATCCTCTCCAGCTACTCTCAGGATCCCCCTGAGAGCTGCACCTAGCAAAATTATTTTATGCACCACCAGTCGCCTAATACGAGGAGTTCCAGGTTTTGTTTAGGTAAGAGAACTGGGGCACTGAGGCAGGAACATTATTTGATCAAGCTCACACAACACAGTGAAGTGATGCCAGGAGTAGAAAAGAAGTCTGTGTCAACACTGCCAATGAACCCACTGGATAACATATGCGACTTTAGCCAATAGTACACTGTGGGCTCGTAGATGAAGGATTTGGCAGACATTCCTGGGTGTTGGGCATCATACCTGGGCGTATTTTGAAATGTGTTACTGCACACTGTGTATTTGCTTAGTAATTATTTGTTCTGTTTGTTTAGCTCCTGTAAGTTGAACATGACCCACTAAACATTCTCCCGTGATTTAAAATGTAGTTCGACATCCGTTTGCCTGGCTTTCCAGCATCCGCTTGACTGGGCTGGACATTGAGAGAACTCCCAACGGGGCACCTGACGTCGACTGACGCCATGCCTCACCTGACGTCGACTGACGCTACGCAAGCAATGCTGAACCCTTTGGCAAGCAGCTGCTAAACACATTCTCTTGCACAGACACATCAGATGGAATATGATGGATACAGCAAAGACGTGGTGTCCACTGTCCTTAGGTTGGACCCTTGTCTGCTTCAGTTCCAGCCCTTAATCTTCTCCCAGCTTATCTCAGTGGGAGAGCACTTTTCTTGCTGTTAGGGGGGAAATCCCAGAGAGGAATGCCGCTTGATTTGTTTTGGCAAAGGGGCGACTTCATCTGAGGACAGCATCTGCACAGACACACACCCCCTTTCTGCTTCTAGGTAACCTTAAGGGACCCCTCTCAGTTAAGCCACATGTCGTGCTCCACTTGGGCAGTCTCTAGCACTTTGTGAGTGAGCAATGGGAATTGGCCAGGTGCCTTGTCTGACACCTTAGGCCACTCCTGATTTCGTAGTCATTTTGCATGCTAGTTCTTGAATGCCTATCAATAGGGCCGATGGCATAAAAGACCCATAGACATAACATACTCGCAGAGGCCTCACTACACCGATATAAAGGCAGCTTTATATGAGACAAGCTTAATCATCAATTAAAAAAAAGTCCTTCCCCGCCATCACCATGCACACACTAATGTACCCCTTTCATTGAATTACTACAGACATAACTTTCCTATCACTCTCCCACACCAAGCATAATTCCCACACCCTCAGTGGGCCACAGAACCCCCTCTCCCAGACCGGCTGGTTCCTTAATTTCTGTTTAGGGGCCTGAGCAACATTGATCTTTCTCCAGCCTGACAGTCACCCTTTGCCACACCTGTCAGTCCTTAGGCTACCATGATTGTTCCAAGACCAGGGAAGCACGAGTTCCCACCACAGGGGTGGAATCCGGTGTCATTTTTCCTGTACAGGAATGAAGTAATCATCACCGGCACCGCGGGGGATGGCAGTAGACTTTATGTAAATCAGTACTCAAATGTGCACTCATAAGGACTCTCATGGGGAGCCATTCCAGAGTTCATCTTTGCCACTCTGCAGCAACTGTTACAAACTGTATGGAAGATTTTCCTTTTGCAACTTTTCCTCCATAGTTTCCTATGGAACCCCATTTTTTAGCAGTTTTTTATCCTGTCCATTCTTTTTGAAGGGAAGTAAAGCCTTCAGCTTCACTTCCTTGCCTTTGCTCATTGTTATGGGGAAACTGATCAGTCCTTCAGACTATCACTACTGGGAAACTATGGGTCCCTTTTTAATTCTTTTACTTTTTAATATTACACACTGCACCTTACGGTGCAGTGCAATGTGGACTCTTTTGTATCACCAAAGCTTTTCATACATGGGAGTTTTGGTTACTTTTATATGTGCATAAAGAGAAGCTGGTGGCGACAGCTACATTTTTACTGTTTTTGCATTATGTTTGGTGTGCACATTCGCATTCACCACGTATGGCTACTAAACGTGGCTAGTGCCTTACAATGGCAACACGACTTCCGCTTGCTCTTCTTCCGGCCGTGCTAGGTCAGAAAACTCCTTATAAGGTCATGCACTCAAGCTGCAACTTTTGTGGGTTTGTGAGCCTTTGTGCTTGGCCCAGGTAGGGGGATGGAACTATCTAGTTCCAATCCATATCCTTGGTACCTTAAGGTCTGGGTGTGGGAACAAATTTGAAACTAATAGTTGTCCTTGATTGGACAACTACTGGCTGTTTGCATGGTGGTGATCCTTACATTCCAGATCATTTTTTGGATAAGAGCAGAGCCTCTGGAGCCATTTCTTCAGATCTGCATTGGAACCAAGAATCCCTCGAAGAAGAACAGCGTACTGAAGATCCAAAGACTACTCCTGAAGTGGCCCAGTCTCCTTTCCTGTGTCAGACCCGGTGAAGTCCTGCTTCAATGCCTGATCTCTGAAGAGCCTGAGTGGTGCTTCAGCCACTGGAAATGTGGGACCAACCACCCTCAACAACCTTCTCAAGGATCCAGCCCTTTAGAGGCTTCGGAAGTGTCATTGGAGTGCCTGACGGACTGACCAGATTGCCACTGGGCAACCTCACCATAACCGTTGCCGTTCCAAATTGAAGTCCAGAACTTTGGTGCCTGCCAGCTCATGCCACAAGTAGACTTCTCCCTGAATTCCAGCTTTCCACCTTCATGAGATCCTGTGCTGGAGCAGCTGCTGTGACCGTGACTGGTTTGATGCCTGTAGTCCTCTTCCTGTTTGCAGAGACCGTTGATAGCACTGACCTCCCTCCAACCTGCAAGGTGTCTTGACGGGGTCTGCATCAGTGGATTCTGCATTTCTCCTCCAATAGGATATCATTGGCAACCAGTCCCTTTTTGTCTCCTATCTCCATTCCACTAACCTCGAAGCTGGGCTGGGTATTCTGTGCGTGCATTAGCCTTGGGTCTGAAAGAAAGGAGAACTCTTACTTACCTCTGGTAAAATTGTCGTAGAACTTTGAAACTATCACCAACAAGCCTATTAAGTCCTACCTACAGAGCGAATATACTGGTGAGACACATTGCGCAGCTCCTGTGACTATTTGGGCACTAGGCCTTATTCATCTTAGAGTTTGCACTTCCTAAGTGAGGATATTGTCTGGTGAGTTGGTTCCATTATTTCCAGCATCTAAAATACTTTCCTGCTTTACTGCTGAAGATGTATATTTGAACCTACGGTGAATTGTATATATTTTTATGCAAAGTATATATTTGTATCATCACGTGTTGTGCGATAATACTGCCTGTTAGATTTCTTTTCCAGTGTGTTCATAAGGACTGTACTAAATAACGGTATTTTTATATCTGACTGTCTAAATTGAATTATTGTGTTGTGGATGTGGGAGGCAGGCCAACATTGGGAAGGCCATGTGGGAGACCCTAGGCAGCGGTGGGACAAAGCCTGATCTGCATATGGTCTTTCCCATTCTGTAATTGCTTGGCAGGCTGGCAATAAAAGACAGGCTACACCAAAAAGTGGGAACACCAATGAGTGAAACGAAGTCTTTAGAGAACAGGTTATTACAGACAGAGAAGTAGACTTATTGCCAGCAGAGTATGTTAGGCACACAAGTCATAGATGATTGTCTGCATGGGCTGCAGGCACAAGGCGGGCCATTGATGTCAGGTGTACTAGCTAGGCACACACACTGGCATGGTACCTGGGGGCCAGAGAAGTACCCGTGGATGCAGGACAGGATGTAGGGGAGATGGCACCCCCGTAGGAGGAAAGGAAGGGCTGGTGAGGGAAAAGTTTGAGCTGGGAGGCTGCTGGGAAGTAGGAGAGAGGGAGAGAGAGACTGGGGAGAAGGGAGAGACAGAAGAAAGAATGGGCAACTAGGGAGATGTGAGAGGGGTGGAAAGCGGGGATGGAAATTGCCAGTGGGGAGATAGTGGGTGAGGGGAGAGAAGGGGGCTGGTAGAGAGAGTGATGGCTCAGAGAAGGGGAAAGAAAGAAGGAAAGGTAGCGCAAGAGAGAGAGACAGAGAGATGGAAAGAGAAAGGGAGAGAGAAAAGGAGAGATGAAGAGAGGAAGAATGAGGGAGAAGAAGAGAGCAGGGGGATCAGGAGAAGCGGGGACGAGAAGGAGAAAGAAGCTGGAGGAAGCAGAGGCAGAGATGCCAGGAGGCCCGCTGGTGCAAATATAGAGCAGGTTGTGGGAGGATGAGAAAAGGGGAATAATAGAGAAGGGATTACAGGTACCTGCTGAAAGGACCTCGTCAGCTTCTCTGTCGCCAGTCCCGTGTCCAGCACCACAATGCCGGCAAACAAGAAAGAGAGCCAGGTCCTCCCTCACACACTTATAAGGCTGTGACTCCCCCACTCCAGAGTTGCAACCCACCCTTCCACCTCCAATCGACACTATAGTATCCAGGGTCCAAGGAGGAAGGTGGGGAGCAGCACATCACAGGTGGCAAACATAGGCAGGGACAGGTTCTCTCTGCACAGCTGTCGCTTTCCATCTCCAGAGTCCACCCCCCACTCAACCCCCATGATGGACACAATAGGTGGACCAGGTTTCTGCCTGTTCCCAGGGCTCAAGGAGGTTTGGTACACGAAGTGGGTGGGGACAACACAGGGAGCAGGGTAAGTGGGCAAACACAGGACTGGGGTGGGGGGAAGTTCCTCAGGAAAGCGTCAGCGCCCAGGCTGCAGATTATACCCTGTCTGTAAAGGTTTGCAGCTGTTGCCCTGCTGGGAACCAGTTTTGTTTGCAAAGGTGTTGGCCAGGATTGGATTTCCTGTGTCTTGGCAGGAGCAGGGTTTATAGAGAGCTAGGACATCCTGTTTGCTGAGTCTTCAGGGCAGTCCATGTTAGATCTTGCTATTTTTGTCATAACCAAGTGGTACTTGTGCGACCGGAGCACTGTCGATTGGCATTTGGTGGTGGTGCCGCATCGTCTGTCCCTGCTTTGCTTTCCTGCTCGAAGCACTCAAGGAAGGTAGCCTTGTACCGTAAAGGTAGAGCCGGTCTTTCCAGGTGTGCACTGGGATTTTCCCGGGATGGCGGAGGAATAGATTGGAGATGATGGCCTGGAGCAGGAACTCTGTGCCCTGATGGGAAGGCATATCGGCACCGACCCAGCAGTTGGTCTGATTGAGTTAGCGCTGGAGGAAAGAATGTTCTTGGTATTCTGTTAATGCAGGAGGAAGCAGCATAGGCAGCAGAGCAAATGTGATTAACTGACTGATGGCAGACATTACGGATTGGCTTTGGGGATCCACTGGGAGTAAGAACACCCGGTTGGAGCAGAGAGTGTGCAGATGGGCCAGAGTCTCTTTGCCCTCCAAGTCCATTGGGGAGCAGATGAATAGTTGACTAGATCCAGGGGAAAGCAGAGATATTACAAGAAAGAAAACTGGAACGAAATAAGAAACTGGTACATATATACGGGACAATGTTATTGTGTAATAATGAGAGATGAGAGGCAAGGCTGGTACGCTAGAACAGAAAATATAAAAATAAAATACACTTAAAGCAAAGTGAGCTTGGTACTCTGTAGCCTTATGATTGTCACACTAGGAAACACTCAAAAGCAGAACTGCTACATCCAAAACACTGGTCATACTCCAAACATATAATATTCAAAATATTGCAATTTACAAATGTAAAAATTCAGAAATGTTTGCATTGAAAAATATTAGCTTTCTAAGAGATATCAAGCATCACAAACCAACAAAATCGAATTTAAATAAAAAAATCAATGTTCATAATTCTAAACCAAAATTCTATAACTAAACTTTGATACTAAAAATTCAAATGTAAATATCTAAATCTATAAAACCAAAAGTCATCCCAAACATAAAAATGTATATTTAAATATAAAAACTCAAAAATACAAACACTGTAAAAATATTAAAATTGAAAAATGCGGGGCGCTGCTGAGCAGCAAGAAGGATGGTGGCCTGAGTGAGAGCTCCGGCCCTGGTACAATCCTGCTTCAATAAATATCCTATCTAGTACTGTGTGGAGGTGGTGGATGGTGCAGACATTTTTTTGGCCGAGTAGTGCCCTGCTCCGATAAGTAGATACTGAGAAGTGGGCCTCCAAAGTGAGCAGCAGGGTGTCGGTACAGCTGAGCCCAGCCAGCACATCTGTAAGCTTAGGGGCCCTGCTACATTGGACCACAGCGGCTCGTTGTGAGGGGAAGGGGCAGTGAGATTCTGCAGCCCACGCTGTGGGTGGTGGACTGCTCCAGCTGAACCGGCATCCCCATATTACCTGGTGCCGGCATGCAACTTGAAGAAGAAGACCCGAAGTTCCAGCATTGGCCGACAGCGGTGCGGAGACTGGCCCCACCTTCCATGTGAATGGATTTGGCTGTCGTGGGGTTACTCGTCTAGGACAGTGAGGTTGATTTATCACGGAGGCCGAGACTAGACTTGGTGAAGTGGAGGACAAGGTAGATTGTCACGACCGACCAATATCTGGGTAGAAAGCAGAGCTGGCGGCAATCTAGGTCAAGTGCCACAACCTTGAGTCACAATCCCACCGTCAACAATGTTGCCATAGTGGGGTGCCTAAAAATGCTGGAAAGGGACCCATGGAACCGTTTGTGGAAGACTTACTTAAGAAACTGTTTGGAGCGACGCAGTTCTCAGCGCAGTTCTTAGTGGAACACGCCCACCGTGCGCTTGCTCCAATCGCAAAGTGGGCGGCCCCCCGTCATGCACCATTATTGATAGACTACTAAACTAGGGACAGGGATCGTATCTTAAGAATGTCTAGAGATCTGGTAACACTGCGATATGAGGCCAGTAACATTCATATCTACTCTGAATTTGTGGCCGGTGTTCAGGTGATGCTAAGATCCTATGACCCAGTAAAGCACCTGCTCCGAGCTCAACATATCCCACATGCTCTCATGCTCTCTGCTAAACTGTAAGTACAACATGGGGAAGAGCACATTTCTTCGATAATCCGGCCAAAGCTATAACCTATCTAGAGGCATTGATTCCACTGCCTCAGAGGGAACACTGACCTAGCCCAGGTCCTAATTCAACGGCAGAGACTGTGCCAGTCGACGCCGGAGAAGGAGATGAACATTTATTGTAAGCAATACTGGACCGTGAAGACACTAGGAGTTTCTGAGGTGTATATGCCGGTGTGTGACGCCACCCTCTCTGAGGCACTTATGTTCGCACCCCACCTTGGAGGTTTCCATTGTTGTTGTGGGAGAACATCATCAAGTTGGGGGTGATGGTGTAGGAGGTATGGGCGGGGGGCTGAGGAATGTTGCCAAGGCTGTTGATTTCTGAACGTGGAGCTTGGGGTGGGTTCTGCGGGATGGCATTTGATGTTGGGGTTTGGGAATGGGGTAGGATGTGCGTGGATTCAAACGGGTTCATGATGTTGTGATGTTGGGATGCGTTGATGGAAAAGGGAGCAGCATTGTTTATCAGGAGGTCAAATTAAAGGTTTGACAGACATGCTGATCAATGGGAACATTTTCAGATTAGGGTTTGGTTGGTGGAAGTTTTGTTCCCTTAGACAATACACAGGTTATTCACATGCACATGAGTGACACAATCACCCTAATTACTTGGAAGGTTAGGGGGCTTAATAACCCTACTAAAGCTAGGAGGGTATTGGCGCATCTTGAGAGACACTACACCAAAATAGTCATGCTACAGGAAACGCATGCTCTGGGCACTTTACATAGGGAGTTTGTGCCAAGATGGGGGCAGCAGCGGCTTTACACTGATTTTTTGTCTTAGGCGAGGGATGTGCTCACGTTAGTACATCTGCCCCTTCAAGTGGATGAACGCTGCATTGACCCTGCAGGGAGATATGTGATAATATGGAGGAGCTTGGCTGGGTCTGAAGTTGGGCTGGTGAACAACTTCTGCCGGAATGTGGATGACCTGTCGGTTTATAGTCAACTTTCTGATCTGCTCTCCAGAGCTGCGGATGTCATTATAGTGTGGGGGGGCGATTCAATACTATTCTTATCGTAAAGGACCGATCGACAACTGCCCCACGTGGCCTTTCTGGTGCAGTGTAAATGATAGGACAGATTATGTCCCATTTAGGACTGGTGGATGTATGGAGGATCACCCACCCCGCCGCAAAGCAATATACCTATTACTCATCTGTCCATCACAGGGATAGAAGGTCAGGCAGGGAATGTGTTGACATCCAATGATGAATATTGACGAGGAATTCATGCAATATTATTTGACCCTCTATGCTAATGCTGATGGATGCACAGACACAGTGCTTGACCAATATGTGGGCAATATGTGAGCAATATAACTCTCCTGTGTTTAACAGAGGAGACGAGAATGGCACTGAATCAGCCGGTGATGTTAGAGGATGTAACCGTTGCAATTATGTCGCTGGCGTCCGGGAAGGCCTTGGCTCGGATGGCCTCGGGATTGAGTTATACAAAGAGTTCCGACTGACCCTGGCACCAAGCTGTTGTAATCATGGGAGGAGTCCCTAGATGCGGGCTGGCTTCCATCGTCCCTCACTGTAGTAATGATTACTATGCTCTTAAAGCTGGGCAAGCTCCTGCATGAAATGGACTCTTACAGGCCCTTGTCCTTGATTAACGCAGACGCCAAGGTGTTTGCGAGAATACTGGTGACCCAGCTTCTCCCCTACATGCCTCTGCTTGTGCACCCCGATCAATCAGGATTTATGTTTACCCCCAACATATCCACTGCATTAAATCTCAGAAGACTCTTGTGCATAATATCGTAAATCAACCCGTATGCCATCTTTAGCTGCAGAAAAGGCTTTTGATTCCATCTTGTGGACTTTTTTTCAGGGTGCTGTAGCAATTATAGTTCGGAAGTATTTCATCAAATGTGTGCGGTTGCTATATTTGGGTCCAGTTGCCATGGTCCACACCAATGGCGGGCTGACATGGGCCTTTGAGCTGGGCTGGGGGATGTGGCAGGGTAACCTCCTGTCCCTACACCTATTCGCCCTAACAACAGAACCACTTGCATGGCTGGTAAAAAGGCGACACTGACACAGAGGTATCCGTATATTCGGACCGTCCCAGATAATCTCCATTTATGCGGACGATACCCTACTGAACGTACGAGACCTGGCACAGAATCTTGGCCATACAATGGAGGAAGTCACTAGATTCACATACTACTCAGGCTACAAAATAAACAGTACTAAGTCAAAATTGTTTCCGCTTACAGGGGGGACCTTTCAGATGTTAGATCTAATGGAGTTCTGAATAGCTTTAAGTATCTTGGAATACTAGTCTCCAGAGAGCACCAATTCACTGTATGTTGATAATCATGAGGAGTACCTGGGCCAACTTGCCACCAAGCTACAGCGATGGCCAGGCTCCCCATGTCTATGTATGGTCGATTATCCCTTTTAAAAATGATTGTGGCCCCCAAATTATTATATTGCTTCAGCAACATCCCACTATGGCCTGGACATCAGTTCTTCACTCGACTGCGGTTTCTGGCAATGAATTTTGTGTGGGGGGTGAGGGGGCCTGGATGAGCCAGGAGTGAATGACGGAACCCTTTGATTGTGGGGTGTTGGTGGCATGGGCGTAGGATATAGGGGGAACAGGGGGGACAAATCCCCCCCACAATTTTAAGTGGGGGGGATGTAATGTCATTTATCCCCCCCAGAATATGTGTTTGGTGTGTTGTGCAGGGATCTGTTTTTGAAGTGGGGGGAGGGGCTGCTTACTATGTAAGCTGCCCTCTCCCACCTGGCCCCCCAAAACATGGAGGCAATACCCTGGGGCAGATGGGTGATCATCTGCCCCCAGGGAAAGGGGGGCAAACAAAAAAAAAAGATATTTTTTTTAAAACGTAGTTTTGGGTCAGGTGGGTGCGGGTGTGACCACTAGCCACCAGGGATTTTTTCAAGGGGGTGGCCCTGGCCCCCACCCCACCCTAAGTGGATGGAGGTCACCCTATGTAGCCCTCCATGTGGGCAGATTTCTGCCCCTAGGAAGGGGTACATGAGATGCCCTCCATCCATTTGGGGTGGGGAGGAGAGGCCATTGCAAATATTGGCAAAGCCACCCCTCCCAAGCCTGGGGCAGTACGTTTTGACCCTCCCGGGGGCAGATAGCCACACACATGTGCCCATCTGCCCCTAGGGAAGGGCAAAAGGGCAAAACAAAAAGATATATATTATAACTTGTTTTGGGTGGGGGTAGGGGAGCACTAGACCACCAGGATTTTTTGTTTTTGAAAGGGGGTTGGCCCTGCCCCCCACCCTAAGTGGATGAGGGGGCACCTTATGTAGCCCTCCCTGGTGGCCGATTTCTGCCCCTAGGAAGGGGTACATGAGATGCCCCCATCCATTTGGGGTGAGGGGAGAGGCCACTGCAAATATTGGCAGAGCCACCGCCCAAGCCTGGGGTAGTACGTTTTGCCCCCCACCGGGGGGGGGGGCATATGGCCACACACATGTGCCCACCTGCCTCTAGGAAAGGACCAAACCTGGGGCAGTACGTTTTGCCACCCCCCTGGGGGCAGATGGTCACAAACATGTACCATCTGCCCCTAGGGAAGGGCAAAACAAATATATATATATATAATAACTTGTTTTGGGTGGGGGTGGGGGCCCACTAGACCACCAGGATTTTTTGTGTTTGAAAGGAGGGTGGCCCTCTCCCCCCACCCTAAGTGGATGGGGGAATCTTATGTAGCCTTCCCTGGGGCATATTTCTGCCCCTAGGAAGGGGTACATGGGATGCCCCCATCCATTTGGGGTGGGGGGAGGCCACTGCAAATATTGGCAGAGCCACCGCCCAAGCCTGGGGTAGTACGTTTTGCCCCCCACCGGGGGGGGGGCATATGGCCACACACATGTGCCCACCTGCCTCTAGGAAAGGGGCAAAACAAAAATAAAACAAATTATAACTTGTTTTGGGTCGGTGTGGGGGCCACTGAACCACCATGCATCTTTTTAGTGGAAAGGGGGGTGGCCCTCTCCCCCGACCCCAAATGGATGGGGGGCATCTCATGTAGCCCTCCCTGGGGGCAGATTGCTAGCACAATCTGCCCCTAGGAAAGAGGCAAAACACAAACGAAAATAAAAAAAAGTATAATTTGTTTTGGGTGGGTGTGGGGGTCACTAAACCACCATGGATGTTTTTTTGGAAAGGGGGGTGCCCACGGGTGTCTTCTTTTCGGAAATGCATGGGGATCTCTGTTTTTCTTGGTGGCTTCGGCACCGTAAGCCCAAATCTGTAGGTTGTCCACATGAGCAAAATCTGCTTTGCCGAAAGGCTTGGGGTTATCAGTGGGTTAGCCTTTTCCCTTTGCACCGAGGTAGGTGCATCCACACATGTGAGATACCGTTTTCGTCGGGACACCTGTGGAAACGCTGGAAGGTAGGCCATGTGTTGTTGGCTGTGTGTTTCAGTGGGTGACCAGAGTGAAATGTGCGGAAATTGTGTTTGTTTTTCTGTCTTTTTCCCGATTTCCCCACAAACTATGGACTCTTTCCCTACATAGTTGTTGCCTGACCTGCGCAAATCACCCCTTCCTAAACTTGGAATATTGTCTACTTTTCAGAAATGTATGCCTTTCTGGCTTCCCATTCAGCTTTCCTACCCTTTTCTTCCATTCCGTCCACGCATGTCCTATTGGACAAAAACCGCCAAAAATCGCCTACCTCTCACAAAACGGCTGATTAGCATATCAAAATATGTTATTTTGGTTTCCACTCAATCTGTTCATGAAAGCCTGGAAAATGGCGAATCCAGTACAGCATTTGTTCCTAGCTCTTACAAGGAAAACACCACAGGCTTCTTTGTACAACATTTTATTGGTATTTTCTGAAAAAAACCCAAATGTTCTCCTTTTTGGTTATTTTCTCTCACCCCCCTACAGCAAACTAGGATTCCTGGGTGGCGTTACGACTGCCTACATGGGGGAAAAAAGGGACCAACTTTGGCCGAGATATCTCATGTAACAAAGATGTTACAAGGGAATTGAATGGCGACATACCGAAATCACCAAAAAAGGCCTTAGCACTGGGGGGAAATACCCATGGCAGTTAAGGGGTTAAGACGGTAAAGCCCCAGAGGAGATATCATTTGTAAGGTAGCTCAGTTAGTTAATTCTCCAAATGCAGATTGTGCACAGGAATATGTAACACCTGTGTTCAGCACCTGGCTTAATCTTCCGGTGGGATAATAGTCAGAGTGAATGCATTCAGCTTCCGATGCAACACAGCATTTTCCAGGTCAATTGGTTCAGAAAAAGTGGTGGAAAACACTATTACTGTCGTTTTTTCTAACTGGCCAGATTTTCGTGCATTTTCTGGGTGGAGTTCGGGAGCCGAGTGGCCACACTAGGACCCCCTGTATTTCCCGCTCCACCAGACAAATGCGGCCTTACTGCCAGCATGGATTCCCACACTGGAAATAAGGAAAGGGATTCCTCTGGGATCTGCTTGGAAATGAAACCTGGTAAAAGTGGGCAGAGTCCAGAGGAAGCCATTGTCAATTCTGCCAGCAATCACTAATTGCGCAAGGTATTTACACTCTTCCAAAGTGGAAAAGCAATGTGATTTCACCTGCCCTTTATGCAAAAATTTACCATTTTGTGGCGGAAAAGTAAAAACGTGCGCCAATGGAAGTGGTCCACTCCATGCAGTTTTCTTTGCGCCTTGATGCTACACATGTAATAAATAAATAAATACATTTAACATGACCCAGATAAATGCCAATTCGTGATCAGAATGAGTGAGCATGGCATGTCACTGGTAAGAGGGTGTCCTGTGCTTCTTGAGTGCGTTGGCAAATGCCCTTAATTGCCATCTCGCGTTAAGCAAGTGCTTAAACCCATCAATGTGGATTGTGCAATAATAAGTAGACAGAGGTATTTCAAATGGCCAATTTCTCTCTTTGGGTGACATTGTCAAAGTGGGAGAATGTTGCCCAGCATGTGCCACTTTCTCTGCGGAGTGAATTGTGCCCACCTCGAGGAAGAAGTGTGAAAAACCCACAAGAGCACTGTGCCCTGCTCTTTCTGTGCGTGTCTTCCTCACAGGGCGACAGATGCCGACTCAGACATGGGTAAGTCTCAGGTGGCAAGCCTGTACCCTAGTTGATGTGGCAAAGGATTCCAGACTTCTGAGGCTGATAACATTAGTAGCATTGAGTTACATGCCACCTGACAGGCATGTGTGATAAAGTTGGCAAGCAGAGCTCTCAGTGGGCTAAAGCAGGAGGCAATGTCTGCCCATCCTCAAAAGGTAGGTACAACCAAAAATAATAGGCCCCTCCCTCCCTCCATCACGGCTGTAGGGGCCAGGCTCCAAAACAGGGCAAGAATGCCCTCCAATCATCCATGCCCAGGAGTAGGGTACCCCTCGTGCTCCAGGAACCCTGTTGAGCAACCTCTGTGCTTTCCAGGTGATACTAACGTTATTTAAAGCCAGAAGTCTAAAAGGTTATCGCTTAATTGCAGCTGGAAATTAGCTCCTGGCGTGATAAAAATGTCTGAACCAAGTGTGACATCATCCCCTTCATTATTAAGCAATATCTGTGTTTTCGCGTTTCTTCATCCACTGAATTACTGTTAGAAACAAAGGCAAGAGTTGTGTCTCTTGTGTAGGCATTAGGAAGGCAGTTGCCAGCCTCTGACATAATATGCCATGTTCTTCCAATATTGGCTAGCTGTTGCGCTCTTATGGCCGGGTAGAACCATCATGGCAGTGACTGGTAAATGCCTTTCCCCTGCAGACATAAAAGCGGAAATAAGAGGCCAATTCAAGATACGGAACAAATAGAAGTTAAGACAGACTGCAGCTGCCATTGCTGTGTTAGGGAGAATATGTTGAGTGTTCAAGCAAGGAGGTATGTATTAAGCAAGCAAGCAGTGAGACAAGGGAGAGGCAAAGAAAGGCCAGAGGGGCTCTTTGAATAATATAACAGGGCAGAGGACCCATGCTCTGCCGTCCTAGTAACATATGAGAGAATCAAATAGATCAGGCTTTGCAGCAAATGTTAAACGAGAAAGGAACATAGTCCAGCTCTGCATTCAGAATAACAAAGGCAAAGAAAGGCTAGGCTCTGAAGCCAGCATGAGATGGAATAAGAGGGACCAGACTCATCGTGAGGGGCTCACCCGGCCCTCGCAGGGGCGCTAGAGGGGCAGCCCACATAACAGGCTGCCCCTCTGGCCACCCCCCTGGGTCCACATACACCCCACCTACTATGCATCCCCCGGGTCTGATGCATCCGGCCCTGGACCCTGGGAGTGCTTATAAGGGGTTGGGCTTGCTCATCCTCCTTGTTTGCTGTAACCCCCCCCACCCATTCCAAGAGATACACACATCTCCTGGCCCCACACAAAAAAGTAGCAACTTGCAGTTGGTAGAAAAGGCTTCAACTCCTTTATTTGGCAGGAGTCCACTTACAGGTGATCTGCCTCTTAACGAGCTGACGTCCTAGTTGTGGCCCACTGGAAGTAATTGTTATTTCCTCTCTCTTACCAAGAGCTCATAGTCAGATAAAAAATCCAGAAATGCAACATACAAAAACATGTTCTTTGCTGCTGCATCCTTTAATTTTCTTATGTTTTTTTTTCTTCTTTTCTCTTGTTTTATACAGTGATATTTGTAATTTAATACATACTGCTATTTTAATTCTAATTTTGTGAAAAGTTGAGTTCTTTGACTAAAACACAATAAATAAATAAATAAATAAATAAATAAATAAATAAAGCAAAGTCCCCAAGATGTCCCCTGCCCCCCCCAGATTTTATGTATATCCTACGCCCCTGGTTGGTGGCGCTGGATTTGAAATTGTACAACATAGTTGGACAGATGCAGTTCTCTGGGCACTGGTACTCCTCCGACATGGGGCCCATACATCGTGCTTTGGACTAATATGGTCCAGCGCCAACTGTCTTTAAGTCAGCCCTGTTCGCGGATAGATACATTGATTAATATGGTTTTGACCCGGTCTACACAACAGTGAACGCTTGGTCTAGGCTGTTCCGCAGATTGGAGGTGACGGCCCCATATAGTGGAGTGGTCCCTTTATGGTGTTTCCCTGGGCTGAGCCCACATATGGTCAAGACATGCGGACCTCTTGGGATGGGGAGAGACAGTTGGTTCTGGGAGATCTTTACCCGGGTTGACGGTTTGTGACAGTCGATACGTTTGATGCCAAACTGGGAAGCATGCCCATAAAAATCCTTCACTATTACCAAATGAGGGCAGCAGTCAGGCGAAGGTGGCCATCATTCCCACAGGAACCTGAGACTCATAGCTGTACAGATGCAATAATATCTTGGGGCGACGCCATTAGACTGATTTCCAGGCTCTATAGACTGGTCCAGGCCAGTCAAACCCCTAGGAATGTGGCGAGGGTGAAATGGGTGCAGGATTTGGGAATTGAAATCCAGGATGCCCAATGGCACAAATACTGTCTCCTAACTGAGGAAGCCTCAATGAATACATGATTCTGGCTAATACAATTTAAGCTGTTAAACCAGCTGTACTACACCCCGGATAGACTCACTAGATTTGCATCTTTATTTATTTAATTATTTATTTTGCATTTTTAAAGCGCTCACACAGCCCACGGGCATCGAGGCACTGTTACAGGAATTGTTTGTTTTTTCAGTTGCGTAATTGTTTTTTTTTTGTCTTAGTTGCGTATTTATAACGCGCTTCAACACCCATAGGTTTCTAAGAGCATCTGATGTAAGGGATGAATGTCCAAAGTGTGGGGGGCACTGGCCAACTCGTTTCATATGTTTTACGAATGCCCACCGATTGTGCGGTTTTGGCAAAACATTCGGAGGGGATACATGAAATTGTGAACATACCCTGGTGCTAACCCCTCTCAAGTACCTATTAGGTGACATTGGTAAGGTCTCAATGATTGTGTGTAGATTTTTCAACATTGCACGTGAAATTGCCCAAACATTTATATTGAAATACTGGAAATCGAAATTTGTACCTTCATGCAAGTAATAGCTCAAAGAAGTTACCTACACCAATGACAGAGAGGAGGGGTATGTGGCGATGGTTGTGGGTGTTGTTGTCAAAAGGACATCTGTGGCCCGTTTCAGGACTATTTCATTTGTATAAGTCCGAAGGATGATTAGCCTTAAGTGTACCCTAATTGCTTAGGCAATTTCTCCATGTTTCTGTTAAAGTTAGACATAAACAAGAGGACGACTGTCATATTGTTGTGTATTGTTTATTTCTGCAAGTGAATTACTCTGTGATGCTTTGAAGAGCTGTGTAAAGCGATCTCAGCGTGATTTTTTCTAAATAAATTTTATTTTTATTTGAATTTTTTAAATGCCAATATTAAGATTGCAAATAATTACAATTCAAAACATAAAACTTGAAATTCAAAATTATTAAAAATATCAAAAATCCAAAATATTCACAGTCAAAATACCAAAGTCCAACAAAATCAATGTTCCAGAGTCCAGATTCCAAAAATATCTGTATTCCAAAAACATACTTTCCCAGTACAAAGAAAATCGATGTTCTTAATCTCATAGTTCAAACAGTGCCGTCTTCCGAATACAAGTAACTTCCCCACAGTGAAAGAAGACAGACTGTTACCATGCCAGCAGGCTTTCCGAGCGGGGTTGGGGCGAAATTTTGGGAAAGAAAATAGAGTCCATGATCTGGGGTGCAGTGTCCTAGCTCTCCCTCCTGCACTAAATGTAATCTTGGTTGGCCTGGCACAGGTTGTGCCTTGCTGACCTGGCAGTAGATCTGTCTCATGACTGAAGTAAGGTGTTTGATATATGCCAGAAATTAATCATCTGCCAGTGTCAAAAGTAACAAGTTCACAGAGGGGAGAGTTGCAGCAGGCAGAGGCATTGTTCTTGCCATCATGCTCGCAAATAGAGAGAGTCTAGAAAAGCGGCTGGGCATATATCTCATGTACATGAGGGTAAGCAGCAACTCATCTGGCCTACTTAGTCCTGCCTGTGTGCACACTTTTGTCAACTTTTAGCTCCCCATCCTTTGTTTCTGTTTTCCCCAAGCTGTTCCATCCCTAGGGTAGCCTGCAGTGTATGAAGCAACGTTGTCAGTTTTGCTACAGGATCTTGTACTGGTAATTTGGGGAGAATGGACCAAGGACACATAAGTCACAACATCGTGCAGACAAGAGGGTAGGGCAGCAGCACCAGGGTCAAGCAGAGTGTTGTCGAATGCCAGAGGATGCAGTGCACCCTAATGATACAGGCACCTTAGATGGGATGCCCTCTATTCCTATAACTGTGGCAGTCCTGCAGACGCTGGGGCATCCATGAACTCTCCCAGCCTCAGTGTGCTGAAGGTGGCACCTGTGACCTCCACCAGCATCCTGGCACACTTGTTACTTACCTAGGCTGTCACGTAGGGGCCACTGGATGGGAATGGGATGGTTAGGGTGAGGAGTTGGAGTGCTGAGGGTATTTCGTCTGGGCCCAGTTCTCGGTGGGCTTGAGGGAACTGGAAGGGACTCTGACCTGGGTGCTGGGGACAGGGTTGCAGGGCAGTGCCAGAAGAGGCACCCTGGCTGCTCTGACTACTGGCCTGGCTGGGGATGAGAGGCATTGATCCAGGTTCCAGCTAGGTCTTGTCTTGGCTGGGGCGCTGGGCCAGAGCCAGCATTCTCATCTGGGGGTCTAGGTTGATCAGGGAGCTGGAAGGGATGTGGCTGGTATGGTGCAGATAGCTATGATTGGTCCTGAGCAGACGGGGCTGCGTCCCTGTGCTGCTCATGCTAAATCCGCTGAGGACAAATATACTTGCAGCGGCTCCATTGCTTACCATAGGCGCACTAGTCCTGATGCACGAGGTGACCTAACTGGGATGAGTACCGGGCTGGGGGTGGATACTGGCCTGGCACAGGATGAGGCATGTACTGAGTTTTTTATTCTTATGTTTATTTTTTATTTATTTTTGACTGGCCTGGGTTAGGCTGAGGCATGTAGTGATGGTTCTTATAGCCCTAGAACTGGAGGTCAGAGGGAGCATCTGGTAGTGGTGAATACATCCTCCTCTTCCTCTCCCTCCCCTGCTAAATTCATGCTGGCCTCTTGAAGCCACATACAAGTCCCGATAGGGTGCGTGCACCATCTGGATGACATTCTCATCCAGGTCAGACAGTACAGGGGCTGACACAGCAGGGCATACACCCAAGGGACAGGGATTACTGGGGGTTACAGCGGGAACAGGTGGGGGGTCACACCTGTAGCTGGGGTCATTTCTCATCTTCTCTATATTATACTGTTCTAGCTTTTCCTCTAGAGTCACTTGTTGTTTCAGCCACTTCTTCCTGGCCATGGACACACGTTTCTGGACCCCAATGAATAGGCCTCCCACTGCCTAACTTCTGAGCTCCCTTTCTCCCTTTTAAGTACCGTAAGCACTGTAGCTGAGTGAGTCTCATCAATGTAACCTTCTAGGGGTCAGGCCAGTAGCATCTGGCGCTTCGTCTGTTTCATGCCATACTGGCATTCATCTGACAATATCCGGGCCATGCACTGTGGCCATGAGGGCCATAGGGGAGTCAGGGGAGTGGCTCACTCTCTAGCTTACATAATTTACAAGATTCTCATGACAAATACTAAATCACTACAGCGCATAGGTCAGCACCACTGAGTCCCTACTAACCAAGTCTGTCAACCAGGGTTTCTCTAGCACACTCACTGTCGCTCAGAGGCACTTACATATGCACACTCACAGGCGCACAGCTAGTGAAGGGATTGGGTGATAAACTATTGCAGGACAGGGGGAAAAGTAATGCTAAGCTACTGGTCCACTTCTAAAAAAGAGTGTCAGGTACAATTCCCAGGCGTCCCTCGAAAACTACTCAGATTCATGTAGTCAATCAGAACAGGCACTCAACACAAAAGACTTCCAGGCCAAGATGATCTCTAGAGGCCCACTGTCGTGGTTCTTAAGAAATGCATGGCTCTCACGTCAAGGATATGAACATGATAAAACTAGGTAAGTGGGTATGGTTGGGCCCTCTACAAGCCCTGTTCACTCCTAATGATCATCTAGGAAATGGGTTTGGTACAGAGTAGGTGGCCCTGGTAAACTGAATTAAGTGACAGGTAGCGCGCTCTAAAAGGAGAGTCCAGGTGGATTGGGCCCTAAATTGCGCAAAAAGTCACAGCTACACTTGTTCAACCTCCAGTATGTGCCTAGAAGGTGAGCGTGTTACAAGGTAGGTGACTCCCCTCTCCTGAGGAACTCCCGGGGTCAATACAAGACACAGTTCAAATTAGGGGTTGAGATCTGGGGGCTATGACTAGTTGGGTGTATTATCCGGAAAAGTAAACCCTACAATTTGCCAGTACAATTGTGTGATGTTGTGTGTGTGTGCAGGTCCTCCTCTGACAGTGGAGATGTGCTAGCACCTCACCACTGTGACAATGGGACCTAGTTTGACTGGATGGGCACACTGACCTACCCTCAGTGTTACCATCCCCCTCAGAAACTAGGAGCCCTCTGCACAAGCTACAAGCTGGTAATGTCAGTTTGTGTGACTGGTACTTCAGTTGTTAACTTACTGGTTGATCAGGCAGACAGGCAGCTAGGCACGGGCACAGCAGGCACTTGGTAGGACAAGTCAGCACTTCTTTGGGAATGACAGGCTCAGGTCGATAGATTCTGAAAAAGGGGAACATTCGAATCCATGTGGATAGAAATGGCTGTAGGTGAAAGCAGAAAAGGAACAAAGGAGAGAATCACAGGCCGCACAGCAGGGGTGAGTTCAGTCAGAGAGTTTTGCAGATGTTAAGGTGCTCTTCATGTGATCAGGGACCTAGACCCGGTTCTAGATCTGAGCCACGGCACCAGAAAATTGTGGATGTGGGAGTCAAGCCAAAATGGGGAGGGCAATGAGGGAGACCGGAGGCAGAGCCACCGCTTTGACCCAAGGAATTACCAAACCCGGTGTGGGTGCATTGCGTATGTAGATTGACTGGGCCCCCATCCGCAAAAACAGACAGCCCACAACAAAAAGTGGGAACTCCAATGAGTTAAACACAGTCTTTACAGAACAGGTTTGTTATGGGAAAAGAAGTAGACTTGTTGCTAGCAGAGTACGTTAGGTACACTGGACATGGATTATTGTCTGCAGTGAACTGCGGCAACAAGGTTGGGCATTGATGGCAGGCATACTAGCTAGTCACATCCACTGGCATGGGACCCGGGTGCCGGGGAAGTACCCCTAGATGCAGAGGAGAGTTGCGACACCAAGAGAAGAAGGGAAGAGCTGGAGAGGGAAAGGTTTGAGAAGGAAGGCTGCTGGGAAGGAAGAGAGAGAGGCTGGGGAGAGGGGATAGAGAAGAAATAATGGTCAGCTGGGGAGCAGTGAGAGGGAGAGAGTGGGGAGTGAGGAGGGAAATAGCCGGTGGGGAGATAGTGTAAGAGGGCAGAGAAGGTGGCTGGTAGAGAGGGTGATGACTGAGAGAAGGGGGAAAGTAAGAAATAAAGTAAAAGAGAGAGCGAGTGAGAAAGAGACAAAGAGGGCAAGAGAAAGGTAGAGAGAAACAGATCGAAAGAGTTGAAAAATAGGGAGAGGAAGAGAGAGCAGGGGAGAGCAAGGGAAAGAAGCAGGGGGAAGCAGAGGAAGAGAGGGCCAGGGGCCCACTGGTGGAAAAATAAAGCAGGTTGGGGGAGGCAGGGGGAAAAGTGGAAGAATGGAGAAGGGAATACTAGGGACAGGGTACCAGTTGAAAGGGCCTCTTCAGCTTCTCTGCCCCCACCCCTTGTGTCCAGCACTCCAATGCTAGCAACCAGAAAAACAAGCCAGGTCCTCCCTCTGCACACTTAAATGGCTGTGGCTCCCGCACTCACTATCAGCCAATTACTGAGTGGACCAAAATGTTGAATCCAAAAATCCAGAATTTCAAGGGGTACATTACTGTGCAACTATATGTGGGGTTTGGGGGGATTTAGTGTTATAAAAATATAAGGGGAGTATGTGGGAGGGGCTGCAGGGGATTGCCCCCCATATATCATTGTGAAGAAATGTTTGGGAAAAACATGTTCCGCATTTTTGGATAAAACATTTTTGATTCATAGTAGTCACATAGATCCCCCCTCCAGAGTCTGGCTCCTCCACCTCCCCTCTACCCCCCTTGGGCACCATATTTCCCAGTGTCCAAGGATGAAGGTGACAGGAAGGGTGGGGTGGGAAATTACATGTGGGCAAACATAGGCAGGGACAGGTCCTCTCTCCACAGCTGTCGCTTCCCCACTCCAGAGCCCACCCCCTCCTAACCCCCATGATGGACACAATAGGTGGACAGGGTTTCTGCCTTTTCCCTGGGCTCAAGGAAGTTTGTCATAGGAAGGAGGCGGTGACATCACAATGTGCAGGGAAAGTGGGTAAACACAGGGCTGGGAAGGGCAGTAAGTTTCTCAGGAAAGGGCAAGCCCCCCAGGCTGCAGACTTCCCACTGACTGTAAAGGTGTGCAGATGTTGCAGCTGTCATCTGGGCTGGGAACAAGTTTAGTTCTTAGCGTAGCTGGTCAGGCCTTGAATTCCCTGTGTCTGGGCACAAGTAGGGCTCATACAGTGCAGTCACATATAGTGCAAGATGAAAAATACATTTGGGAAAATGAAAAGTCATTCAATACATTGGAAATGCAACACAGGACATGCATGTGAAACACAGGTAAAGGCTGCATTTCCGCAGTGTACCATACTGTGTGTATTCATTGAGGGCCCCTGACCTCACTCATACTCTCCTGAGACTAAGCCTTAACTGCTCTCCACACTACCTTGATTGAATTTTTACAAACCTCTCATAGATCCCTGTTCATCATAACTACGGTGGCCTCGTAAAAGCTGTCTACCAGGCCAGATTCTAGAAATCCATCTTAACACAAAGTAACACTATTAGATTGGTCACTGGAAGACTGTCATTGTTCTGCTGAGGCTGCATCCTGTCCACCGCACATTTAGGACTTTTTTATCCCTTTTTTTCTTTTTAACTCCAAAATGATGGGTGCAGAAGCCGACCCTGAAGCCTGGAACTAATAGATTGATTGCCTGAGCCCTCATTGGGCAACCTCATTGCCCTTTGGCCTATGAGTTGGGCTTCCAGTCTTATCACATCCAGTATTGGTTGGGGCTTTGGGCAATAATACTTCAATATGTACCTACCATTGACCAGATAAGAACAGTATCTTATTATCCCTTCCCCACTCTGAAAGAACTCCATGTCAAATCCCAGTACATTTAAGGTCTCCTAGCTAGTCCTCACCTCCTGGACCTACTAGCCCCATGTCCTGCTTACTGGCCTCCCGGCGTCGTTGAACTCCCTCTGGTAAACAAACCTTTGGACATTTTCAACCATAGCTCTGCATGACCATTCAAGGACGAGCTTAGCCCAACTTCCTATCATTGTGCGACTAACTTTCAAACCAACAGCATTCTTCTAAAGAAGATGTACCTTTGTCAATCTCGCGACACACATAAGAACACTGCCTGACATTCGCATTGACAATTGTGCAAACTCCATCAACTGCATCATGCCCGGTACATTTCTCTGCCCAGGAACCATAGATATAGTCCATCTTTCAGACAGCATGCTGGTCTGTTGACCTTGATCTATCTGTGCTTCATGCAGTCACCCCTTTACGCTGCCCCTTTATTTTCATATTATTTGCAGAGCTCTCTTTATCACTGCTGACTTCCTTACCTCTTACCCCTTCAATATCCACTGTGGCTTCAAGTGCATCCACACAATCCTAAATCCTGGTCATGAAAGCATGTGCAGCAAGACAGGCAGACAAGGACTCTGTCCTCCTTTCTCACAGCAAGCCCTTACATGGTGCATGGATTGGCGATCCCCCAGTTCCAGTTTGTCACAACATATGCAATGTTTCCAGGCAGGGACAGGTGTGCGTCCAAATGTCCTGACATCCTCAGGGTTGTTTGCTTGTAATGTCGTAGGGTTTATGAAGTCATCATGCTATACTTGTTCAGGTAGGGACAGCCATGTGTACACATGTCTGGATAACCACAAGGTTGTTTGCTTGTGTTGCTGTAGATTTTATCAGGTCATCATGCTTGTGATTCATGCAGGCCCAGGCAGGGACATCTGTGTATAGGAATGTCCTGGTATGCTCCTGTGTTGCTGTAGGTTTTATCATGTAATCAAGCTTGGTTTTCAGGCAGGGGCAGCTAAACATACTTCTTGGAAGCACATGTGCTTTATAGGCCGAGACCGCATTCCTCTCGACTGTACCTAAGCCAGGACAAGATTGACCACATTCCTTTGTCTGGAGATAAAAGCATAGAGCCAGGCATTTTAGTGGTTGTAAGGTCACATATTTCCAACACATTCCATCCTCGCTCAGTGGGTCCCACTCTCTTTGGGCAGAACACTTCTGTCTCCCTTGCCCTTTTTGCATGGGCTGGGGTAGGTTCCTACCCTCTTGGCTCTACCCTCTTGTAATGCCACCGGCTTTTGTTTAGGAAGTTGGCACTCAGGAGGCCGTCATTGCAGTATCCAGGCTCTCTCCCCACTGTATCTGGAATTCTGATGCTGCCCTTTGGCCTTCTGCTTGTTCCTATTTAATGTGCCTTCCTTGACTGGGGGACTGGGTAGCTCATACACCCACTAATGGTCTGTTTGGCTGTGTCTGGGCTGTTGCCCTTATGGATCAAAGTCCTGCAATTTTGACTGTGGACTCATTCTGGCTTATGGACCCACGTGTTGGGCTGATTTTAGCTAGTGCACTTACAGGCCTTAATCAGCGGCACCAGGGGACTGTTTTGCTCGGAATGCTTTGTTGGGAAGATCTAGCAGAGACTACCAGTGTTTTCTTTGTTCTGTTCCAGTGCAGGCAATGGGGTGTTGTTGGGGTGGCAAGGATTCAAGTATGCAACATTTTGAGCAGGGTCCCAGGAGGATTGGCACCATGCTGTGGTTTGCACCAGATATCGACATGGGTCAAGGCCGGAGATGGCTCTACACAAAGAAATGGCCCTTGGTGCTGGATTGGGAGCATAAAGGCGGGGACCCTTCAGCCTCATTGTTGGGGATTGGTTGGTGCAGAGACACTGGGATGGTGGCTGAAGGGTTCTGTTTTTGAGAGTAAATGTCTACAGGAGTGTGACTTGTTGAGCTGGGAGAACCGCTTGCTGGTTATATGTGTTGCCAATTTCTTCATAGTAAGTGAATACCAGGGGTCTGAGACTTAACATTGTCCGGATTTATTCATTTTCAGAGATAACTGAAAGGATGGGGATCCACACATCAGGTAAACTGCTAATAGTGAGTTTATGAAAGAAAAAACTCTCACAGCAACCCCCAGCACTGGTGAGCTCCTTTCTAACTCCCAACTGGCCTTGCCAAGGGTCCATGGCAAGGAACATTGGCCTGAGGAAGCGGACTGTAACACAGAGTAAGCACATTACAACACATCTCCTTTCTTCAACTATGTACAACAATATTTACATTTACTGAGTGTATCATGAGCCATTCAATTGCATTTTATAGGCGCCACCCTGGCCATATTCCAGACCTGCCTCTTCCAATCAGGTTTCTGCTTCTCCTTCCTTACCCACTCATCTTTCTTTTTCTCCAGAGTCCTCCTCACCTCCTCCACCATGCAATCTGTCTCCCTTGCCCTCCCTAGCTAGGGAGGGGCATAACACTCCCTCATGGTAACCTTTTTATCTTTCACACACACATCTGCCACCCTGACTGCTTCCATCACACATCTGTTTAATCTCTCTACAGCACCATTTCCCACAGGATGATAAGCTGCCATCCTCTTATGCTCCGCCCCACTGCGTATCAGATACTCTTCACAGCACCCTCCTACGAGTTATCTGTCGTTGTCCACCAACACGGAATTGGGTAAACCCTCTCTCAAACATGCACTTTAGAAAATCAACCACTGCACTCCCTGTAGTCTCCCGAACAATCTTAAACTCCATCCAATGTGATGAAAAATCAACCAGAATCCGAATAAACCTCCCACAAACTCCACCAGAATGTCCAAAGCTACGTTGCACCAGACGTTCTCTGGGACACCCCCCTTTACCATTGGCTGCAAATGGGCCACCTCACCGTTACCCAACATCTTACCCGACATCTCATGCTCAACACATTTTCCCAGAGCTCTCTCTATATATTGTGATCAAACCCAGACTACCAGTACTCACTCCTTAATACTGCTTTGGTCTTGGTAATTCCAATGTGACCTTCATGGGCCGTCTCCACCATTCTCCTTCGTAAGCTCCTGGGAACAACCACACGGTCCCACCGATACCAAGCACCATCCTTGGAGCTTAATTCAGAGCGCACTGGCCAATAAGACCTCTCCTCTTCACTCAGCAATCTCTTTTATGGCCAACATTGGCCTACAAATTCAATAACTCTTCCCAAAACACTCTTCTGCCTCACAGCCATACACCATTCTTCCCGAGATACAACACTATCATGAGTGACAAATACAGTATTTGACACTTCCGAAACTTCATGTTCTACAACATTGACAAATGATCTACCAAAATGTTCTCCTTCCCTGGTATCACCACCATGACAAACTTGTGTACCTGCATTCTAGCCACCCATCCGGCAACCCTTCTCGACACCTTGTCCAACACTTTCTCCTCAAATATCACCTTGACGGGCTTGTGATTAGTTTTTATGGTAAACTCTGCCACCGCCCCCACAATGTTTCAAAACTTCTCTACTGTCCAATGACATGCAAGGGCTTCCTTTTGAAGAACTAAATAGTTTATTTCTGCTCCCCTCAACATTCTTGAAGCATGTGTGATCACATGCGCACACCAACCTCACCAACCTGTGCCAACAAAGCACCAATAACGCTATCACTGGTGTCTTCAGTGATGATGCACCTTCTTTTTGTATTGAATTGTGCAAGGGGTCTTGCAAAGTCAATTTCGCTCTTAATTTGCATAAACTCCTTCTCACACTCAGCATCCCACAAAAATTCCACACTTTGTAATAGACTCCTCATCTTAACCACTTTGTCACCAAAGTTATGAACACCTTTCTGATAAAATGCTATCATTCCTAAAACCGACTTCTTTTCACCCTTAACCTTTGGAGACAGCACCTTCATTATCGCACCAACCATATCACTTTTGGTCTTCAAACCATTGCCCTATATTTCATGCCCCAAATACTCCATAACACCCTTCCTAAACACGCACTTCTCCGCTCTCAGTGTAATACCTGATTGCGGTCTGAAACACCTGTGTATAAGCGCGATATAAATAAAATATCATATCACATCATACCTCTTTCCTTCAAAATCTCTAACATTTTCCTAATGTTTCTCTAGGGCAGAGGTCTTAAAACTGTGGGGCCGGCCCCCCAGTGGGGCGCGGCCGCCTTCCAGGGGGGGCGCCAGAGCCCAGCATGAAATGTGGGTTAGTTTGCATGATATGGGCAGGGGCGGCTCACATGCTCAGACTGGACCATAAAATAGCTCAGGCACCAATGAAAAAGTGGCCCGCAGTTGCAAACGGATATTCATTCCTTTAGGCACAGAATGTTTGAATAGTACCCAAGGAGGTGTTTTTTGTTAAAATGTAAGCAAATTGTGATATTAAAGAATATTTATTCAGCAACACTGGTCAAAACTACTAGCTGCATAGTGAAGTAACTCATCAAACTGGCCCACATTGGCCAAAAAGAGTGACCAATTTTGACTTGCCTACACTAGCATTTTGCGTTTTTGGTACGGGCGTTGCCCTAATACCCTATAGGCCAGTCCGAGCCTCGCGGCTCATCCATATTGGGCTTGTCAACCCAGTGGCCCACTCACCCCTTATGGAGGAGCCGAGAAGCCAGCCCAGTGAAACACTGAGTACTCCCTCAGCTGCGTTTTCCAGCTGAGGGAGTGCTCCTGGGCTGGCTGAACTGTCAAAGGGAAACACGGTTTCCCTTTGACAGCACAGTACCCCAGCCACACATGCTCACTGAGCTATGCAAGGCTGGGGGCGTTTTGCTTTGCCAGCCTTACATAGCTCATTGGAAATGCTGGCAGGGCCACCGCATGTCTGTATGTGTGAGGGGGAGCTCCTGCACCTCCTCGCACATACAGACAGAGCAACCTGGAGTGGGGCATTTCAGCACCCACGAGCAGGTTCCTGCAGAAGGTGCGTTTATGTTCATTTATTTTTTTATTTAAATAGTGTACGGATGCATGTATGCTTGTGTTATGAGTGAGTGTGTGGTGATGGGTGCTCGTATGAATGATAGTGATTGCTGTGGGAAAGTGTGTGTGTCTTTTTGTTTTGGTCCGTTGAGCTGATTTTCTTTATCTATCATAGATGTCCATGGTCTGTGATGGGGTGGCGAGAGCTCAGGGACTGGGTAGGAGTGGGATGAGGGAGCCCAGCGACTGTGATGGGAGCAGGTGGGGGAGCCCAGGGACTATACTGGGTGTAGGGTGCGGTGACAGCGCAAAATAGTTCATAGCTGATTGTATATACTGTCCATTTGGCATTTTTTGGCGGGGGCGGCCTGCCCAAATTTTGCTCAGGGTGGGCCAGGCCAAAAAAGTTTGAAGAGCACTGCTCTAGGGTCTCTCCACACATCAATATGTCATCTTGAAGACAATGTACTTCCTGCAGACCACTCAACAAAATGTCCATCATCTTTTGAAGGACAAAACAAGCAGGGACCAACCCAAAAGGAATCCCGCGGAACTGGAATACTCCTTCATGGGCGATAAAAGCTGTTAATTTCCTTGATTGGTCATCTAACTCTATTTGTGGTAGTCCGAAGCCATGCCAAGCTTACAGAAATATTTTGCCTTTCCCAACATCGTCAGCATCTCTATTATATTGGGACGAGGATGCCGCTCCACAATGACACACTTGTTAAGCTCTCGAAAAATCTACGCACAGCCTTAATTCACTGCTTGACTTCTTCACCACCACCATTGGTGACACCCACATCACACTTCCTGTTTTCTCTATCACACCAGACGCCCTCATCTTCTTATGTTCAGTTCTCACTCCATCTCTCATCACCAAAGGCCCCGAATGCAACTTTGCGGTAATAGGAACACTACCCTCTTTAAGCACAACCTTGTGCCTCATATTTTTCACGCATCCTACACTTTTCGAGAACACACTGGGATACGATTCAACTATATTCATACTCTCCCCCACATGCAACACTTGTTCAACCACATTGGGATCAAGCCTTATGCCTAATCCATTCTGCTCTCTCCAACCCAGTAGTGTCTCGCCACTTCTTGTGGCATACATTTTACCATTTGTTTTTCTTCCTTTACATTTAAATCATGCAACAAAATATCCAATGACATCAATCTTTCCCAAATGATATCCACCTGGTTTGATATCAGGAGGCAATAGATCATCAAGTTGTCCACCCACCTCCCTCGGGAACACCTCTTGTGACATTAATCTAACCTTTGCTTCAGAATCTGCCATCATCCTCACCAGGGGTGTTGCTAGGTCTTTAAAAGATTCGGGGCTACACTAATGTCAGGATTGTTGGGACTCGGGGCTAGCTAGCCTTTGGTGTAGACCCTGAGATTCTATCCGGGGCTGTAACTAAAAGACCCATGGCTATAGCCCTATAAGCCCCCCATAGAAACATCTCTGATCCTCACACACTTGCCATCAACTCCAACCTCCACAAATGAACTCTCTTTATCCTCATCACCAACACACTTCACCATTTTGATAGTAATCGCATCTATCTGATCTTCATGAATATCGCCTTGACGACTGCTGCCATTCCTCTGTCACATATAACACTTTCCGCCCTGCCCTAAGGGTGAAATCTTTGCAACAATTGGCATAATGACCCCATTGTTTGCATTTTGAGAAAGCAACTTTGCTTCCTGGACATGCTGGGGACTCGGGGAAAATGATTAGCATTCGCACACCTATAGCACAGACGATCCTCAACCTTCTGCCCCTTGAGTTTGTCACCCTTGTAGTCTGAGGCATCACAAACATGCTCACCACTGCCCTTCTGCTCCTTTTTCTTCACCTTTCCTGCTTCTCCCACCCTCAGAATTTCTGTTGGTGGAGCTTTACCATCCTTCTTCGCCAATTTATCCACCCACGCCATTGAATGCTCAACCCTTTTTGCAATACTTATCACCAGATCCAGACTTGGATCGTCCTTGAGCCACAATTCCTCCCTTATCTTGTAATTACTACAATGAATCAAAAATTGATCTCTTGTGTATTCATCTAATTTGTCACCAGATTTACAGGAAAGCAACAAATGGGAAAGTGCGGTACGATATTCTTCTACTGTTTCCCCATCTTCTTGCACTCTAACTCCAAAATTATATCTCTCTAGAATTGTGCTAATCTTGGGATTAAAGTGTAAATCCCACCTCTGTAAAGCAGAGTCAAAATAAATTGAAGCCGACTCCTCATCTGATCGATCCAATTCTGGCAAAGTTTCATAGATGTGCTGTCCCTCATATTCTAGGAAATGGATTAAGAGAGAAACCCTGCGATTGGTTGAAATTGTGTTGCCGCAGGCAGCCCTCACATAGTGGAGAAATCCCCTTTTCCATTGTGCCCATTTAATCTTTGCAGGACCTGGACTGGGCATAAATGCCAGAAGACCAGGTACTCCCGGCATATCCATTGTGAATCGGTCTGTCTAGCAGCAAGCACAAGTGTATTCAAAGCACACTCTTTTTTCTTTTTTTAAGCTCCTCTTTTCCTCCTACCTTCACGTTAGCAATCTTGTGTCATCTCTACTGTAGTGGTACTCCGCTTGAGTGAAATGTTTCCTAAATCTCTCTTCACACCAGCGCTGTGCACAGCACGTTGCACTCGATCAATACAACAGCCGTGAAACGTTCCCGCGAGACAATAAATGTTGCCTCGGCAACCAATGTCACAAAGATGGCCAATGTGCGTCTTACGCCACACGGTCCTCTTTTCTAATGCAGTGTGGCCTCCTATCAATAGCCGTACTGTTTGCTGCCTTAGCTAGAGCTGGAGCAGCTCTATATAAAGTAATGTGGAGCTTGCACGTAGAGCCAAAATAGCCTGACAAACTCCCTTGGAGCCTTATTCCTGTCCTCAATGCTTATTAGTGATCTTTATCACTGATGTGCGCCCTGTGATGTCGCGCTGCGCTGCTCACCTCTTGACAGTAGCGTTTGAAGTGATGCAGTGGCAGGAGAATATTCCTCAGCGGTTCATTTGCCCCAGCCAGTACATGCCAGAGCACAACTTGGAAGGTTTATCTCTGGAGCACTGGCAAACAGGTCTGTGGGAGGTGAACACAGCTGGGTGACACAGGGTTGACAAGGCATCAATGTTCACCGGGGGTCACTGGCACCAGGGGCCAGACACTTGTCGCCAGTGAAAGTATGGGGATCCACACATCAGGTAAGCTGATAATAGCGAGTTTATTCAAGAAAAACCTCTCACAGCAACCCACAGCACTAACCAGCTCCTTTCCCAACTCCCAACTGAACAGATTTCAACATAAACAATCTAACATCAAATACCTTGCCAGGGTTAATGGCAAGGATCCTTGGCCTGAGGAAGCAGACTGCAGCACAGTGTACGCACAATACAAGAAAAACAAAGATGTTCCCAGTCTCACTGCGCCCAGAAATTATAATTAGTTGTTTGTGCAAAGAGAAGCCTTTATTGTTTGTGCGAAGAGAAGCCTGACACGTGTTTCAAGCTGTGTACTGCTTTTCATCAGAGGCTTAAATTGCATAGTACATCATTTCCATACAAATTGGGTAAAGTTAAAAATAAAACATACACATGATTGTTTTGTGCAAAGAATTGTTACATAAAGAACATAGGCACAAGTTGTGAGCAAGCAGCCAGAGGGCGCGATGCAACCACAAAAAATATAAGACATGTACATCACATGTAGGAAAATTAAAAAAGTAGAAATTAAGTTACCACAAATTAACCAATTTCATTCGTAGTAGTCCGTTGACAGACAAACAAAAAGAGAAAAAGAAACATAATTTTAGAAACAAAAGTTGGCCATAGCAGCGCAATCAAGTTCCACTTAGTAAGCTAAGTCTTAAAACAAAGAATGTAATGTATTCCAAAAATAAGTACCTTAGGTTGCAGCAATAAGAACCCCACATTTAAAGTAGGACAATGCTAGATACAGTTCTGTAGGCAGATAGATTAAGTAATTACTGGAAAGCCAATTGCAGAAAAATATTACGTAAGTTACCAAAACAAACCGTAATGCTGTCAATAAAATCAATAAAAACATACCTCGAAATGCCTCGCAGTTGCGGAAAGCTAATTTAGCCAAAGAAACCAGAAAGAGAAAATAAATCTCAAATTAGTATTAAAAAAACCACCAAAGTACCCATTAGATTAACTCCAATTAACTCGTGATTCAAAAGGACTGTGGACAATTCCTAACTGGTTAACCAAAAAAGCCAGTTAAAAGTTAAAACTACAAAATGGGGAGAGCAAAATAAACAGACCTACCTCAATGACCGTTTGTTTCAGTCTACTCGTGTTACCATTGCACACCGCACGAAAGAAAGGTAGGACTAAATATACTGGAATGCAGTATAACACAATGCATGGCCTTCCAAATAGGACAAACAGAAAGGGGCAAAAAGGATCGCCATGTTGGGTGAACTAAACACACCTTTAGAAAAGCCTAACTTAGTGAAACCGGTCCATAAACCCAAATTAGCCAAAAAATAAAAAGGAGAATTTAGCAAACAATTATTACTCATGTTTTGCTGAGGAAATGTTTTTTTTGTTTTTTTGTTTTAATTTATTTATTTATTTATATTTAAGGACAAAATTAATTTAAAAGTAACAAGTCTCAGCTAGTCATTAATAATTGAAGTGGTATTTAAATAAACCAACAATTCCAATGCACTAAAAAAAGTGTGGGGCCTGAGTGCGCTGCTACTGAACAACATTACAAATAAAGGCACGTTGCACAGTAATAATACACGTGGAACAAGAATATAATTACAGGAGGGGATCCGCCCAAGAGGATAATTAAAGGCACTTGTCAACCCCAACAGAGGAAATATGAATTATAAAAATATGGCAAACTCATGATCCGAATTAAGTCCTTCAGAAACAGTGCGATATTTACAAATTAATTTGGCCTCCCATTGTCGTAATTTTAGTGTAAGGTTACCACCCCGTGGGGGCAATGACACTTTGCACAGCCCCACAAAACGAATGTCATTTTTGCAGTCCATTTGATGAGATTTTTGCCAATGATAGGCAAGGGGTATTTGGCATCTTGGCTCCCAATGGAAGCCAGATGTTCACAAATTCTAATTTTAAGTGGGCGAATAGTGCTCCCTATATATTTCAGGCCACAGGTGCATATAATGCAATACACTACAAACTTAGAATTGCAATTGATGAAAGACTTGATTTCATGATTACCTCGTAGCCCAAAAGAGACTGCGGATGTTTCAAATGTAAAGCTGCACATATTACAAACACCACATTTATGAAAACCAAGGACTCTGGCGGAATTGAGCCAAGTCTTGGGTATAGACAAGGGGCTCATAAATGATGGACTCAATACATTTTTAAGAGATGTACCTTTGCTGTAAGTGTCATGATCTCTGCTTCCAAAAGATCAGGACTTGCCCGACTCCCTTGGAAGCAGACCCATAACCCCGGTTCCGAGTGCCAGCCAGTCCCAATTGGGACCTTTTGGACCCTGTCCTGGCGCCAGTGGCACCAGGCTCATAAATATGCCCAGTCCCAGCGCTGGAAGCGCCGGGCTCATAATGCTTGGGTGGACTTACCTGCAGCAGACCATGCTGCTTACTTACCTGCCAGTTGAACCCCTGATCCTCTTCTGTTTGGGACTACTTTTCCTGTTGGGTGGGGCAGGAGCCACTCCCTAGGTTCAGAACACTGGAACTCTTCTGGAAAGCAGGAACTCTTTTCTTACCTAGGCGTGGCTGTGGAAGGAGACACCTAAGCACTACAGTAGGCTATTTAAACCACACCTGATGGATGAATCTTGCTTTGCGTTATTCTGCATTCTCTGCAGCAGAACGCTCATCGTGTCTTCTGCTTCTGATCCTGGGCCTAAGGGAACAAAGGCTTACCATCCTGGAATCCAGTCTTCAGCAGCACCTGTAAAGACAAGAAAGAACAGGTTAACACTACGGTCTTCAGTGGCAGCGCATCTCTTACCTGGTCCATCGGCTGTCACCAACGCCTCGCGCTGCATTCCGGCATCTGAAAGACAAAGGCTTACCTACTCTTCGCATGCTCCGGAGGTCTTCGCACTGCATTCCGGCATCTGAAAGACAAAAGCTTACCAGCTCTTCGCACGCTCCGGAGGCCTTCGGCGCTGCATCCCGCATCTGAAAGACAAAAGAAGGTGCGTTTAAAGACATTGGGCAACTTTATTACTCACGTGCCATTACTCCTTCCCACGCCGAATCCAGTGGGTATTCCAGCACCCTTCAGCTTCTCTAAAGCTCCGAACTTGTACCTGCAAGATAAAAGGGACAGTTAGTGTGCATCGTGAAGCAGGCTACAAGCGCTTACTTATGTGCTTCCAGGCGCTTCTATTCCTCACGCGGGTTCGATCCTCAACTCTCATCAGCCCCCCATCCGCCATCGCCGGAACCCTGCAAAACAAGAGATATCATTACAAAAGACTTTTAAGACATTTGAAGTGCCCAGAACTTACCGTTCGTGCAGTTAACGACGGACAGCAGTCCTCTGAGGTCAAGAGGCCTGCACCCTTATCCAGTGAAGAAACTGGTTACGGCACCCTGCCCCGAGGCAGATGGAGAGCTCGGCGTTCACTTACCTAAGGTGAGGGCGTTAACCTTTGGGGTGCTACAGGAGAAGAGAAAGGGAAGAGGAGAGAGGCACCCAATAACCCCAGTTCATTAATCCCATATTTTCTATCTGCAGACATCTTACTCTTCGAGTCAGACATACAGTGCACAGAGGTCCAGCCCAAAGAGCCAACCGTGTGTTACACATCACCTTTGAAGATACGGCATTCACCCAGTCAAGACCGGCGCGTCTGCGGGAATCAGGTGAGCGTTACAGTAAGTCACACTGACATTAGTGTCCAACCAATTTGAGATGTCTTTGTCGAGATGTAACAAGTGCCAATTTTTACTTAAAATAGCATGTATTTTGTGACTATCAGAGTTATATCTTGTGATAAACCTGATATTTTCAGAGTTTAATGATTTAGACCGAGTTTTCGGCACCAATAGATCCGCTCTCTTAACCTGACGTACTGTGGCTGATGCTTGTTCGACACACTTCTTATGGTAACCTCTATTCAAAAACCGGGATTTGATAAGAGCACATTCTTGATCATAATCCAATGATTGGGAGCAATTTCTCTTAGCATGAATGAATTCCCCTTTGGGAATATTGGCAATGACATGTTTTTTATGGCATGATTCTGCATGTAATGTGGCATTCACTGAGGTCGATTTGCGAAAGGTTTTGGTAATTAGGCCGTCAAGGGTTAGTTCTATGGAAAGGTCCAAAAAGTCAATGTGAGATTGACTAAAGGTTGAGGTAAATTGTAAACCCCAATCATTATCATTTAAACAGGATACAAATTCAACAAGAAGGTCTTTTGTACCAGTCCACACTAAAATAACATCATCGATGTAACGTTTCCACAAATAAATAAAAGGTGAATACATGGATTTAGAAAACACAGATGTTTGCTCGAAACAATGCATAAAAGCATTCGCCAGTGCAGGTGCAAAGCTTACACCCATGGCTATACCAATCAATTGCTTAAAGTACATCTGATTGAAAACAAAAACATTGTTTTACAAAGTAAATAATAATAATTCCTTGACCATTTCTAGATGCTCAAAATAAGAAGCAGAAAATTCTCGAAACAAAAAATCAACACTTTGTAATGCTTTGTGGTGAGCTATTGACGTGTACAGAGCTTTGATGTCTAAGGTAACCAACCAACAGTCTTGGTTAAATTTGAGGTGATCTAACATTTCCAAAATGTGCATGGTATCTCTAATAAATGTTGGGGTCCGCAATACCTCTGGTAGTACAAATTCATTAATGTAGATGGATATTGGCTCAAGTACCCCACCGCCTCCACTAACTATCGGTCTCCCCTCAGGTATTTCTGAGAAAGCCTTATGGATTTTCGGAAGAAAATATACAGTGGGCATGCTGGGCTCCTCAACTGTGAGGAAATTCCTTTCAACATCAGTTAAACAACCTAATTTAAGCCATTTCAAAATAAGTGCATTAGCCATTTCATGAATAGAATGTAGAGGATTGTGCAGAATGATTAAGTAACAATCTGCCGAATCTAACTGATGCATACCCATGGCAATGTAGTCACACCTATTCATTATGACCACATTGCCACCTTTGTCAGCCTCTTTAATAATCAAATCTTTGTTACGAGACAAATGACAGATTGCAACTTTTTCAAGTTTATTCAAATTGCAATTCACTATAAATGTGCGTCCAGAAATAGAGTCTTCCAAATGATGAATATCCTTTAACACCGCCTGATAAAATGTATCAATAATTTTGACTTTTTCTGCCATAACTTTTTTCTACGCACAATACAACAATTTTAATCAAGGTAAAATTTACCATGTTGCACTGCATAGGAGCTCTTGCTGAAGCGTCTGCTTAGTCCAGCTTCGTGCCCAAAATTGGTGTGCTCAGCACTGTCCATTCATGCATGCACTGTTGCACATGTGCCCTTCCCTGAGGGCCTGCTTCACCCTACATGTGGCATGGAGATCCACTGAAGGGTGTGTTAGACCATCCTTTCCTTTGCTGAAGACTCTTCCTCTCAGTATGAAATTCTGCTCATTTCCTTTCTACCTTCAGGGGTATCTTCTTGTTCTGTTGCAACGGGGAGAAGAACAATTTGAACCAGTTTCTGTGGGCTGACACTTGTGGTGGGTTCAATGGGCGCGAAGGCAAAGACCACAATGTCAAGTTCGTGGAAAACGTCTAAAAGGTCATTGCATTGTTGTGGGTCTACAACTAATCTCATGTCCACTTAAGGTGTCCCTTTAGAAGCAAAGTGACTATGCCTCTGCAGAGTCTTCCTCTTGCTTTGAAAGTGGGTCAGGGGAGGCAGCTGCAAGCACCTCTGTCGTGGCTGAAGAATCTTGCTACCATTTCTACGTTCCATAACTTTCCATCATCTGTGCCCACGTGCTTGGTTCCCAAATATATAATCCCTTGAGAGCTCTGTATTTTGACAAGGTGTCAGGGGCATTATTATTCTTCTTCACCTTGATCCAGTCACCTACTCTGAAGGTGGGGCTTCTCACTGATTTCTTTTCATCATAGCGAGACTTCCTGTTCCTGCCATCCTGTTTACTCTCCCCAAGATATCCTCTACTGAGATTGACTTGTCGTCTCTAGTATCTGGTAGCCAGGGTAGAGTAGGAGATCCTGGAGAGGCGAGACACTTGTACTGGAGCTAGGTGCAATTCTATGTGCTGCTATTGCTGGCATGACAGTCTTGCGTAGTTCTCTGTGTGAGGCATGTGAAATTGCAGGCTTCTTTGAATAAATGTTTACACCCACTCCACTTGGCTGTTGGCCTGGGGGATATATGAAGCATCTCTGCTTGTGCAATGTTCAATACACATTTGATCCATTTGGAGAAATAATTGAGTATTCCAAACTGAAGTTCTCTTTAATGTTGTTTAATGGTCCCCTTTCTCCCAGAGTGCAGGCAATATCTCCACATTCTGAAGTGAATTTCGGGATGATAATCTTTTGTCAAAGTTGAGAAATAGGTGGCAACTCCTGACAATTCACTCAATGTCTCGTTCCTTTTGCGACCACCAGTAGGTTTCTCTGACTCTTTTATTGTGAGAATGGTTCCTACGTGTCCTCTCGACGTTGCTCTAGTATATTGATTCTGAAGGCTGCTGGAGCTATGACCTTGTCACCCCTAAACAATATGGTATTCATCACTGCCACATGCGGGGCTATTGGCCTGTATGTGACATTGATGGGAGGTTTCTATCTTCTGACCTATCTTCCAATACTAATTGATTATATCACATTTATTATTTGAGTATAGAATGGTTAACATAATATTTTGTTCTTTGCACATAAAATATACCTAAACAATACAATTGAACATATAATTAGGACACAGGGAATAAAGTAGAGGCTGGCTTTTGTGGAAGCTGTTCAAGCGGCGACTCCTTGGTAAACCTTTTGCACTGAGTAGCTACCGAATTCTTATTTAGTCTCTAATAAAAGCTGATAATTTGTTGTGTCTCAGTAGAGGAAGCGGATGTAGCCAGAAACCGCTAATAGTAACAGGAAAAAGATGACTCTTCGAGATTGCGCCAAAAATATTGTACCGCAAGGTCTTCATTAATTTACATAGATCAATTTTATTCACTGTATAGTGCCCTTGCGCTGACATGTGTTTCGGCTGATAACAGCCGTTTTCAAATTAGGGCATAGGGCCTCATTAGGAGGTGGGCGGTAAGGGGTTAGCAGCACCAGTAAAGGCACCGGAGCCGTTAACCCCGTACCTCCCTATTACGAGGCCCCCTCGTGGAACCCGCTCTGGACATCTGGTCAGATCAGACATCCTTTGCGGGTCCCGCAAGGGGCCCAGCATGCTAACAACGAGCCCTCTGGGGGCTCAAATGGGAATGGGGATGGTCCGGGTCCGGTTCCCTGAACGGGGAACTACCGGGCCCTTCAAAGTCGGAATGGCCCGGTATTTCCCCATTCAGGGAACCCGGACCCGGACCCGAGTTTGGAGGCAGCCATGCCCTTATAAAGGGCAGTGCTGCCTCCAAACTCCTAATGAGACCCATAGTTGTAATCTAATCAACATTTATAAACACATTTTATGTGCCCAAACCAATTGTGATCACACATGTATGAAGTATTTCATAGACATAAATTGTCAAATAATAGTATCATATTTGTTGATTACAATTTATGTAGCCATTCATTGTTTGTTAACAAAAAAGACAGAAAAAATGGTGTTGGTAAAGGGAAGGATTGTTGGGAAATGAGAGAGTAGGAGAAACAGGTGTATGGAAATGTTAGTTAGCAATTGTACAGAACACGGGTTGTATCTTCAAAAAGTCTGGTTCAACTTGCAGATTGAACATGTACATTTGTATACCGTGGTTCTTATATTTCAAAGGATTGTTAGATACTTGTTGTATCAAGGGATAGATCCCCTTTGTTTCCTGTGAATGATAAACTAGCTATTACTCAAATGTTTAATTATCAGGATCCGATAAAGCACCCATCCGTGAGTTCCAGTATAGATATTGGGCCTCATTACATGGACGGCGGTGGACCAAGGTGGCTACTGGCACCTTGGTCCATGCCGGTAAAATACCGGCACCGCCCTGGTGGAAAGGGGAATTACCGCCCTATTCCAAGGTTGGTGGGGCAGTAATTCCCCCTTCCCCCATTGCCCTTCCCCATTCCCATTTTTGCCCCATAGGGCATAATGGGAATGGGGAAGGTGCTAATTACGGCACCGCAAATTGCGGTACCGTAATTAGCTCCCTGGTCCCTTTGCGGGCTGGTTTTTAATGCCTGCAAAAAGCAGGCGTTAAATTCTCCAACCTGCAATGGGACCTCGTAGTAAGGCGGTAAGGGTTCACCGGTAGCGGTAAAATACCGGTACCGGTAAACCCTTACCGCCTACCGTGTAATGAGGCCCATTGTATGCATTCAATCTTAGTGCTATATTGTTAAGCACATCGGAATGTACTTGCGCTTGTAACATTCTCTTGCAGTATTTTAATTCAACCTGCTGTAAGCGCGGGTCGTCTAATGCTGCTGTGAACTTAAAAATGCACATTTGGAAATCCGTTTCGAACTTGACTATTTTACATGCTTTAAGATATATTACGTGAAAATAATATAGATACATTAATATAGGCAAGGACTTCGTTGAAACAGCTTACTGTAATTGTAATTCAACTCTCATACGCGTCGGCTCTTAACACTCGGGATCCTGGCGCCATTGCTGTAATTATGTTGTTTGGTTTCCTTAGTTACCAAACGCGAGGCTATCTCGTTGCTAACGCAAAATGTCTCGTACTAGATAGTTCTTTTTCTATTTCCTAGTGCTTTGTTTTGGAAACGCCATTTTAAGGCGGTGTAAATGTGCATGAAAATGTGCATATTTTATCATGCGATGATTCGCCCCACAGTGAAATAGGTTCAAAATAAAGAATCATTGCTTAATAATTAAGTCCAAAAGATAGTTGATTACAAAAGGAATAACTGACAGAGTGACTGCCCATACATTAGCACTACATATGCGTAGCTTGCTAGGGACACCTGCTTCTCTGGTTCTGAACAGTATGAATATTGTAGCAGTAACATGAGAATTCTGGTGCTCAAGCTGAAGACACCTGTGCTTATCGTGATAATACTTACATCATGTTATTGTCAGCAGATATATACGTAGGCACAGGATGTGCACATTGACTGTAATGGAAACAGATTTAACAATAAAAAAGCAAGTGAATTCTCAACAATTTCCGTGAACATAAACTCTTATGAAATATTGTTGCCATTATTCTATTCAAGGTTAAGGTCTTATTGTATAATGTTACATTGTGCTAGTATTTCTAAAGGAGCAATGCCATCTCATTATCAGAATTCAACCCTGTCACAGTGGCATTTAAAAAACAAATAATTCTGGCTTCAGCTTGTCTCAATCACATTAGTCTATCGCCCCCTCTTTTACCTTGAGAAATATGTTGCAATCCTATGAATCAGATGGCTGCTTTGTCTTCCGTCTGGTGGGGTGTCTGCCAATGGTGAGCTAATGGGAATTTTGGGTCCTGACTGACAATTTTTGTCATGTGCTCGCAAATCCTTGTGCAAGGTGCTCTCTTGGTACTGCCGATATATGTTTTATGGCACTTGCAAACAATCCCATATACCACATATTTCGTTCCACAGTTGATTTACTGTTTGATTTTAACAGTTCATCCATTGATAGCACGAAACTCCTTGGTTTGAATGTGTGCATATTTGCGCATGGTGCAAATGCCGCATTTCCTGAATCCAATGTGATCTGTTTCAAGCCACGTTTTGTCTCTTTTTTCTTTCACATCCGGTAATAATGATGGACTCACGATCCTTCTCAAAGTGTCTGCTCGTTTGAATATCATTGTTGATTTTGTTCCGATATAGTTCACAATATGTTAATCTAATCTGAGAAGGTACCAATGTTGCTGCAGGACTCTGCGCAAGACATGATGATTCTGGCTGTATTGTGTAATAAATCCTACTTGCATTGTTTTGATTTGAGCTTCTTTTTTATTCAAAAGAGTTTCTGATTGTTTCTTTCCCTTTGTAACATTGTATGCTCTCTCTATGCTGGTGTTCGCATATCCCCGTTGTTTGAACCTGGTCTTCAAAAGAGTACATTCTTCCTCAAATTTGTCATCTTTCTGGCAATTTCATCTGGCCCTTGTGTATTCACCAATTGGGATGTTGTCTATAGTTGGTTCAAATTGACAGCTCTTACCATGTAACGTGGAATTAACTTCCGTTTCCTTTCTGTACGTCCATATCTCCAAACTCCGACCTTCTGCATGGATTGTAAGGTGTAGGAAGTGGATCTGTGTCTTGCCGCGTAGGCCTGTAAATTCATTTCCAAACTCGTTGGTGTTCAATCGATTGATGAATTTGTGAAATTCTTCTGTTGTTCCCTCCCAAATGAGAAGGACATCATCAATGTATCGCGTCCAAAGTCTGACCTTGTCTTTGTACTCTGGGGGAGATGTCATGACTTCATTGGATGAGACACAGTTACCTCCCTTTTCCATGAAGAAGACTGTCTAACAGCCAAGACCTTAATGGCCTATTGTCAGCTAACGGTTCCCTCTTGTAGAGGAGGTCAAGAAACCTTATTTATTTATTTTTTTATTGGTTTATGTAAACCTTTAAAACTGAGCAATTTGATACATTCTCATTGGTCAAGAAAGTTAGAATACAATGTTTGTCCTTCACATTTAGAGCACAAAATCAGTCTCTTGTTTTCCTTATTTAAGGACTTTGCGCTTCTGGCTCGCCGCTCTTTGCCTCCAAAAGATCTCTTAAGTCCTTCAAAAAGACTATTAACGCAAATGTCAGTTTCCGGTCAGTTCCATCGAACATTAGCTGCCACCAATCGTCTGCACTTAACGTCTGTTGTTTACCAAGAGTTACGCCGAAATGCCTTGTTCTTAGGGTTTGTAGCTTTGTGCAGAAGAGAGTTAGGTTTTTTAATGTTTCAATGTATGATTCACAGAAACGACATGTTTGATCTATGTTAGCATCTATGTTAGTTCTTTTGTTTTTAATGCGGTAAGTCAGAAGTACATATACAGAGATCTTAGGTTTTGGTCAGGAAATAGTGATACATAGGGCCTCATTACGAGTTTGCCGGTAAAAATCCATCATTACCGGCATGCCGGTATGAAAGTGTCTGTGTTGGACTGCGCCTGTAATGAACGGGAGATCACGAGTCTGCGTGCATGCACGTACCGGTATGCCGGTAATGGATGCAGCGGCTTGCCGGTAAAGTCCCCCATAAAGCTGTCGAGGTGGGAAGAGACCTGTAGCTCCATCATCGACATGGAGGCCATTAAAGGAGTTGGTGGAGAGGAGTATGGAGTCCCATCATTGGCTGATGAAGGTGAGTGACCCTTTGCGCACCACAAAAGTCCCCACAGACACCTGACATCTAAAGTAAAATGTAGGCCAAAAAATGTAAACCTGATTAGAGCAAATACATGGGCCATCATACACACATACTCACATCCCTGTCGAGAAGCTGGACCCACAACTGTCACATCAAAATGCATGCTGCATGTGGCTCCTATACCCAATACACACCCAATACACAAACAAAAATCAAATTTCACACAGCACGCAAGCCACAACACACCTGTTGGCCTCACAGCAGACACCATGGAAAACATGACTACACCTGAGGGATACCAATAACCCCCCCCACAATCTTGCAAGCACCCTGTCCACCACACCAACAAGCATGCAACGAACCACAAGGCCCAAACTGCACAAAAACCAATGCATGCATGATGCAAGTACTCCCATCACTGATGCCCTGCCTCTCTGTCCCCCACAGGCACCGATGTAGACAGCAATGAGGATCATGCAGCGCCACAGCCCAGGACGCCTGCCAATAGGTCCAGGGGTCAGGACGATGGCACCAGGCCATCCACGTCCAGGGCCACAGGGATGAACCAAGGGGCTCACAAGGCACACACCAGTGCCCAACCGGCTGCACAGCCCCCAACACCGGTCCAACAAACATTTACCCCTGCCCCCCTGGAGACAGACCTCACACAGGGTAAGGCCACATCTGTGGCAAGCGACCATGATGGCATGCAGTCGGCAGCCACAAGTTCAGTTGGGGAGGTTGCTGCATCCGCACAACATAGTGCCGATGAGGACGAGGGGCATGAGGAGGTCACCCATGAAGGAGGCAGCATGTTGGGGGATGGTGGACATACGCCCAGCCCAGAGGACACACCACAGGGCACCCCTCAGCATGAGCCTGAAGGCCAGGACAGCCAGGGGAATTGGTCTCCATGAGAGGACAGCCCCATCCTGCGCACGTCCCCACCAGCCATGGAAACATCCACTTTCCCCGCAATACGGGACCTTGACGGACGTTTGTCGAGGATGGAGGGCCGTCAAGAGTCCATGCATGCTCTTGTAAAGCAATATTTTGCCGATGGGAACACGTCGGGCCATGAGGGAGAACACTGAAGCCATCATCAAGGCCCTAAATGAAAATTCTGAGTGCCATGAGGGCTTTGCAACTGTGGCCCAGATATTGGAGAGGATGGCCAATACCATGGAGCAGCGGCGTCCTGTGGCAACCAAGCCACATCCATCCACTACCACGCCTGCCAGCTCAACTTAGACGAGCCCCGTGCGCAGGTCCCTGCGCAGCATGCAGCGCGTAGACAAGCAACCCCGTCCATCAGGAAGTGGGCGGCAGTAGCAGGGGTACACTGCACATGTTGCCTGGAAGTGCATCTAGACACATGCTGTGCTCTTGTTGTGTGCGGGTGTTGGGGGTTGGTGGTCGGACAGGGTGTGTGGGGCTGTCGGGGGGTGGGGGAGGTGGGAGGGAGTTTGTGGGGCTGTTGGGTGGTGGGGGAGGTTGGAAGGGCTGTGTGGGGCTGTTGGGGGATGGGGGAGGTAGGAAGGGCTGTGTGGGGGTGGTGGGTTAATTCATGTTGTAAATAACATCTGTTCAATACACCTGTTGTGAAAATAAATCACATGACTGGACATTGCTTCTTCAGCGTGTGTCAATTTATTGCATGACAGTGTACAGTGCAAATTCATCCCCAAACTCAGTGCACATATTCCCCATGTCACAGTGCCCAGGGTCCCACATCCATATCACCCTCTGCATCCCAGTGCATCAGAAACTATGGTCTATCACTGATTGGTGCACAGCACGTCCCTCATGTGCATCGCAGCCTGGTCGATGTGCAACATCTTCTCCTTCCTCATTTTCTTCTTCACCTGGTGGTGGCTTGTCCATGTCAGGTGGCAGAGGAACGTTCTGTCGGATGCACATGTTGTGCAGCATGGCACATACCATGATGATCTTGCCCACCTTCTCAGGACCGTAAATGAGTGCGCCACCAGACCTGCTGAGGCAGCGAAACCGTGCCTTCAACAGGCCAAAGGTCTGCTCTATGACCACACAAGTGCGTTTATGGGCACAATTTAAGTTCTCTTGGTGCCTGTTCTGCAGATTCCTGACAGGGGTGAGGAGCCACGGCTTCTGGGGATAGCCAGCATCACCTGCATGGGAGCATAGTAAGGTATGTGTAAGGGTATTTCTTCTATTCCATTTGTGCTCATCCTGTACATCGTTCATGCTCATATGCAGTATATTGTGAATGGCAGCTATTGACTTCACATCTGAGCAACTATCTGCCCTGTACACAACTTGGCACTCCATGGTGCTGGTCTAGGGTGATGTACACGACTTAGGTGCCTTGACATTGGAATCACCAACCACCCAGATGGAGTGACAAGGTCAATGATGTACTCACATGTGAGGGTTGTGTGGCAGGGGATGAGACTAAATGCATGTTGGGCAATGTTTGATGCATTAGGCTAATGTAAACGTGATACAGTTTGTTTAGTCTGTCATGCTTTTGGATAATTGTTGACGCCATACATGTGTCCCTCAACGTCTTCGCACCAGTCACAATGGCACAATATGATTGTTGGTAGGGTCCCCCACTGTAGGGATGTGTTCCTTGGATGATGCAGGATGTTGACTTGCATGCGTGGTACTCATGTGCTGTGGGTGATTCCTGCACCAATCGCACCCATGTAGGTGTTGTTCAATACTTAATGGGTCCAATTTGAGGCATCCTTGTCACATGTGTTTTCCCATTTGTAGTCATCTTCACATGTTGCCATGGTGTCATGTAGTGTTGCTGTCGGGGAGGGGCAATGACAGGGGATTTCCCTGGTGAGGAATTCATACTGTGCACTCATGGATGCATGACCTGCGAGGTGCTTCGGTGCGGTCATGTGTATTCAGCTTTGTGACTGCATGATGGTGCATTGTGGTGCTGTGAGTATGGTCAGGTGATGTCCAGTTTGGGTTTTCTTGTAGCGTGGTTAGGTCAATGTCATGTTCTTTTAAGACATCAAGGCATCGATTGTTCCACATTGATAACATAGTATTTGGGTTAGCGTCTACAGAGTTGTGTAGGATTTGGAATTGAGACAATGGTTTTTGTGACGTTGTTTTTCAAAAAGTGCTTAATAGATTCCAGCATACCCGTGCATTAATCGATGCTAAGCTTAGTTCATAGCATATGCACGCAATTGATGTTCCTTTCGGTAATTGGAATACTTTAACCCAAAGTATGTTCTCCAAGGTGGCCCCCAAGTCGTTGGCACACCCAAATGCATTTTCTGTGCCATAAATTAGTGATGGTAATTCTTTATGCTGATAAAAGTAATTTGCCGGTATTAATGAGAATTTCTCATATTGTTTATTGAAAATGAGTGCTTGGCATGCCAACTGCCGACATTTGCTCTTCGCGGTTTCGGCCCATGGGACGTCATTTGTGTTCGCGCGGATCCTCATGCCTAAGTATTTGGTGTTTGATATTATATTCAGATTCTCGTTTTCCAGGCGTCAAACAAATTTGTCTTTATTGTTGTTTTTCCCCATCATGAGATTTTGGAGGGTCATTATTTCGCGCTTTTGTCTGTTGATGTGTAGGCCATTGTTTAAGACAAAGGCTTCAAGGGCATCCAATTTACGTTATAATCCAATTGGAGTCATGTCTAGTAGTATTAAATCGTCGGCATATACTAGCTAGCTGACATGAGATCCATGAATTTTCGGTCAAAAGGAATGAACTCCGTTGATCGCTCCGCCAATGTCCGAGATAAACAAATTGAAAATAATGGAAGCCAAGGGGCATCCCTGTTTCACACCCTTGAATGTATGGATTGCGGTCGATAATGTCCTTTTTTGGTCTAATCGAATTTTGATGGTAGTATCCGTGTGAAGTTCCATGATGCCATCTAGGAGGCTGGGAGGACATCCCCAGGTACTTAACTTTTCCCACAACTTTCCTCGATCGATGCTGTTGAAGGTATATGAGAAGTCTCTGAATACCAAATAGACTTAAGTCTTAGTTCTTAGTGCCTCCATTTTGAATAGATTTAATAGTAGAAGGTTCAGGCCACAGCCCACGTCCTTTACGAATCCTGATTGTCTGATGTCGACGTGGTTGCTTTCTATAGACCATTTTAGTGGCTTTTGTTGTAAAAGAGTTGCATCTACTTTTCCCAAAACGTCAAGCAATGCTATTGGTCGATAGTCTGTTAGATTGTTTCTGTTGCCTTTTTTGAAGATCGGTACGACTACCGCACTTTTCCACGATCTTGGGGTGGCACGTTTGATGACGATTCTCTTAAATAAGGTGTGGCAGATGTCACCCATTTTTCAGGGTTGTGCTTGATTGTGTAATTTGTTAGGCCATCTGGGCCGGGGGCCCACGAGGCGTGGGCTTTGTTGATTGTGCTCAAAATGTCGTCTCTTTCAAACTCGAGATCCCCTCGAGTAAGAGTTGGTGGATTCCAGTTGTCATTGTCACTGTTTTTCCATGCTGCCTCAGAGACCATATTGGTCTGTAGAGCAGTCTATGGTGCAGATGATTTATTGTTGATGATTTTCCAAAACTCCGATGAGTTTTGTTCTTCATCTTTGACATCATCACTTCAGAATCATTTTGAAGCATCACTGCTTTGTTTGCTTTAATCCAGTTTTTATTTGTTTGGCACCTTTTTTCATGTCTAGAAAAGCTGTGATGTCGGCTCATGTATGGACGGCCTCAGAAACAAAGATGTAATCGAGTGTTGAGTTTTGATCAAATCTTCTCAACGTCCGGATCGCAGGAATGTCTCCGACTATATTGCCATTTAACATAAATATCTTTCTGAGGTCCATTTCAAGGCACCACTGTGAGGCTGATTGATCCTCTACATATGAGTCAATCTTGTTCTTTTGCTGTCTACTCACACAGTCAAGGTTTAGATCGCTGCAAATGATTATGTGAGGGGAGCTAAATTCATCTTGTATTGTGTCTACAATCGCCGTTACTTGGTCTATAAAGGATGTGGTTTCTGCTGTTACATGATTCCAATATAGATTGATTATATGTAGAACGCTGTCCTCCCCCTTAAGTTTCTTCAGTAGCATAACAGTGTAAACTTGAATATACAGTGATACATTGGTAGATTTTACAATCCTGAACCCAGAAGCTTTCTTCCTTTAAGTTGTTTTATGGCTGGATTTATTGCAATTTCGAATCCCAAGTTTCTTGTAGACAGGCTGAATCCAAATCATCTTGCCAAGTGGTCTGAAAGAGATGCACAAAGCCTCTGGTATTCCAAGATCCAAGGGTAAATAGTGTGCCATCAGCAGATGCCTGGCATTAGATTTCTGATTTGGAACTTAATGCTGTTGCAAGCCAAGACCAATCCTTAGACTTGTCTGAGTTTATTGGGCCATTTGGGTTTTCGCTCGTAATTGTCTTTATACCACCTGTGCCTTCAATGGTTATTTTAATTTGGTCTCCAGGCTGCACTTTTGGGGATTGTTCTTTGTCCCTCTCCCAACGATATACTGGTCTTGTCAGCAATATCTCGGGCGCAATATTGCGATCGATGTCCAAAGGCATAGCCCTATTTCCAAACTCATTTGGCAATGCCGGCTTTGCTTCGGGTTGCTCATTCTGAAGGTCACCTACGGGTTTGTCTCTAACCTTAGAGATGTCGAACCCAAGTGACATGAAAGCAGGGGCTGCTTCCAACAGGATATCAAACATTATTTTAGACTGTAGGTACAAGACCACTGTGTCATTCCTATCCTCATCTATGAATTCCACTGTTTTCACACCCTCAGATTCGATGGCCCTTAGGCTTGGTATGAGGTGAAACAGCCGTAATACATTGTGGCGGTTTAGAATTAGGTCATCGCTGTTCTCGACTCGTTCCAATCTCAGCCTATGTGGTGCTTGCACTTTGGAGGGGTCCCTTTCCCCATCTTTGTTGTGTTTCGTGGTAGGGCGTTTCAGATCTTCTTTGTGTCCACTGTTTTGGGCAATTTTTTGATTATGTTGTAAATTACTTGACGCATTCTTCAAAGTGCGACTAGCAATACGGGTGTACTCGAGAAGTGAATTTTGTTGGTCATGAGATTTATGGGTTCATTACGTTGTGTCTTCATGGCCAGGGTCTGACTGTGTTGCGCTAAGAGCTCCCATTTTTCATTTAGAGTGGTGAAAGTTGGACTATAGCTTTTTGTTGTTTCGTTTCCCACCATCATGTCACCTCGTACAAGTGTGCACTTTCTTCTAGGTTTAGGTATTTTCAGTGAACAACTTTTTGCCCTTAAGTCAGGTTTTGAGGACGCCTCATCATTTGGCATTACAGGGGCACTAGGCAGTGGAGATACATCCTCCCCCTCATCTTCATAGATTGACATATTCATTAGGTCAATTGATGTGTCGTTCATGCATACGATCTCACCAGCCATGTCTGGTTTGGGTTGCTGCTTCGCATCACTGCTATCCTTGTTTGTCAGTGTTTTATCGTTGCAGCTGTTGCTGTTTACAGTTACATTGACTGTCTTACTATTATGGAGAAATTTCCTTGAGTTGTTACATCGCCGTATTTTTTTTGCTGGTTGATTCTTGGTCTTTTTTGTCCGGCCACAAGTCCCTGGTGGCTTAAGTGCTTTCTCTGGGATAACACCAGTAATACCCTTGAATATTTCAAAAAGCCCATTTTGTTTACTTGCATCGGCTGTCAGAGGTTGTTATTGCTAATGTTAGACATCCATTCATGGTCGAGGAAGTAGAGGCTGTTTGATGGTTTTGTAATGCAAGGTTACCAGGAGCCAGACTGCTTTTGAGGACGGTGTTGAAAGAGATGTTCTGATCACTGCACTGCGGAAGTGGATCCTTTTGTCTGGTATGTTCACTTATTAGAGGAATGTTTTGAACAATTGGCTCTATATTAGCTTGAGGAGGGACCTGCATTTCATATTTGCAAGGCTGTTGCAGGTTGATTTTGTCATTATGCTTTGAGGTTAAATTCGTTTTTCTTGTGGCATCTATACTCACAGTATTTATTCGCACTTCGGATGTAAGCCCACCTACTTCACCAACGCTCTATACGAGGGTCGCAGTAGGTGTAGGCCCCTCCATACATCCAGATTCATTGACTTTAATACAAACGTTGGTCTTCTTCTAGCTGGATTTGTCATGAGTCAAAGGCTCACCGTTGGGCGACATACAGAGGCATAGTACTCTGTTGTTTTTAGAACAGATTTCTGGAGGATCCTTTATTTTTTAAAAGCCCCAGTGCTTCTTTTGCCACTTGCGCCAGTAATTTCTTTCCATGTTATTGTTTTTCGTTTGTTCCGTCATTGTATTTAAGGAAGCCTCGATCTTTCTGTTTAGGTCATGATAAATTTCTTTGATGTGATTATCACTTTCAAGATTTAATATTTTTGTATTCATTACCGCAACTAATGTCGACAGATCTTTGTTGTTGTTGAGATGTTTATATATTTTGAGGAACTGTGCAATTGTTATGGTCATTGATGACATTATTGTCGATTGCAATTCTCTGATCATGTTTTCGTCACGAGAGATGTCATCCTCAGCACATTTGGCCGGGAGACTCGGTCTAAAGTGACTCTTCACTCTCCTTACTTTTGGGTAAGGGCATTCCATTATTGATGAGTCGGATGTTGAACACTCTGAAGACAACGATCTCTTGAGCACCAAGTTTCCCGAGTGGTTCTTCCTCCACTTGATTCGACACTACGGGCTCCATAATGTCGGCATTTGTAGCTGCTTTTTTCTTTTTGTTATTTTTTTGCTGAGAGCAACTGATGCTCTGTGACAAACTAATTTCAGTTCTTCTGCGTTTCGCTTGTCCACTTGACCATTTTTTTGTTGTTGTTGGCGTACATAAGGCAGTAGAAACAGTTTCAGCATTTGCTATCTGAATACGGTTCACATCTTTATTCAATTGGTCTCTAGATCCATTCTTAAGAATTCGGTCTTTATTTATCCTTTCAGTCGAGTAGCAGTTTGTTTACAACTTCCAGTGAATTTCGTCTGTTTTCTTTATGATGTGTCTCTTGCAGGGAGCCTAGACAGGCACATTCGGGTTCCTCCGCTACTTTGTTGTTCTGTTCTAGGAAATCAATGGTCTGAAAAAATACTACATCTTCTTTCAACGCGGTCGTCTTTGACAGTTGTTGCAGTGGAAATTAAGTCAATTGATGTTGCAATTGCACTGTAAAATTTGGAACCCCCCCGTTTCGAGTCATCCATGGAATGTCTTCCCATACTTGATTGTGGTTCTTGAAAGTCTATATACGCCACACCTTGCCGGTTCTGTAGGCCATGTGGTTCAGAGGGCGTCAAGTCATTGCCAATTATCACCTCATGATCATTTTTCGTGAACGCTTTGTATGTACTCCAGGCGAGCACACGTAACTGCAGCACTAGAGTAGAGCTTAACCTGGGAGGAGGGACATACGCCGGGCAGGTACTCGAGGGACCCACATTCACTGCTTTCTCGCCACCGGGTCACGCCACCCCAGACAATGGCGTGTTATATTGCAGGGGGCAATAGAATGTATTCAGGTTGATGTTTGATACTTCTCTCAAGTATGAACTTTGGGGCGTTAAAAGTAACAGAGCACACAGATTAGTTGTCCTGGTCAGGCCACACCCGCTCTTGTCAAGGTTTTGCTGGGCTGGCTCCGTGTTCATTTCACAAATGAAAGGAGCACCAGCGATGTTGACATACGAACATTTAATAGGAGCGATTGATGTTTCAGTCGTGCTTGTATTCTTTTTATACGGGGGCCGACTGAGTCCACCAAGCCCACCAAACCCGCCAAGCCCACTGCAGAGAGACTTACTTGGATTTCAGGGATTTTGGAAATTTCAGGGGGGGTGGCTCTGGTGTGTAGAGCTTCTGAAGTCTCAAGCCTCCGCTGGGCTCTGGTCTTGGGTGAGGAAGCCACTTTGAGTTTCTTGCGGATGTTGCTGCTCATGGTTGAAAAGAGCAGGCTTCCGGCAGCATGAGTGTTGCCCTTTCCACGACTTCCACGGACTTCAGGGGTTCCCCGATCGCTATGCGGTGCGAGTCAGCTTTTGATAGTTATGCCCACAGGATGAAGGAAACAAAGGAAACACTCCAAAGCACTCCACAGCAACGGTCTGCCTCGTGTCTCCTCCATAGACTCTGCTAGACACTGCGTTTGCATAGACATAAGTGTTCTATGCCATTGGGATGGCTTTTGCTGGCTGGCATGCTGTGCTGACCCGCTGGACACGGGGGCCTGCTGGCTAGTTGGACCCGGAGCAGGGAATCATGACCACAGCTGGACATACAATTCCCTGCCTCAGTGGCCTCGGGGTGAAGGCACCATTATAAAGGAGTGCTTTGGAGGGACCTATAACTGGTCTGGCCATTGGACTGGCAGACCAGGCTGCCCTGCTGGGTAAATAAAGGAAGAGGTTGATCCTACAGTAAGGCCTCTCAAGATCCTGATCAAAAGGTGATGGGGGCGTAAAGGGGGCCCCACGATAGCGCACAATATAAGAAGGTGGCCAGAGCTGAATACCCCTACATGACAAACGTGGTGCTAGTGTGTAGCAGTGAGGGCAGACATCGACCAACCCGACGTTGCAAACCAACAGAAAAATATTAATTTTGTTTGACTGCGTGGAGTTGTGCCTCTTCTTTACCATTATGTTTGTGGGGTCTGGGGCCGACCACAGAGCAGGCAACATGACAAAAGGAGCGTGTAGAAAGCATGGGCCCATGGACGCCTTTCCAAATACCACGGTGCAGGCCCCTTGGTTGGAAGACTCAGGCTCTGCTGAAGGCAAGGGCATGTCAGAATATGCTGTAAGAGAAGATCCTTTGATGGTGGTTATTCAGAATGGCTTTGTTTTTGTAAATGTAAAACTGGATGACATAGTGGCCAACATCAGCTCCCTGCGATCCAAAATTTATAAAGAAATGGGCCGTATCACAGAGGCCGAGAATAGACTAGGTGAAGTGGAGGACAAGGTAGATTGTCACGACGAACAATATCTATGCTGAAGGCAGAGCTAGCGGCAGTCCATGTCAAGTGCGACGACCTTGAATCGTGATCTCATTGCAATGTGGGGTTGCACAAAAATGTTGCGAAGGGACCCATGGAACTGTTCGTGGAAGACTTACTTAAGAAACTGTTTGAGGTGATGCAGTTCTCGGCACAGTTCTAAGTGGAGCTTGCCCACCATGGTCTTGCTCTATTGCTCCGATCCCATAGCCGGGGGCCTCCAGTGCACCATTATTGCTAGGGTACTAAAGTGCAGGGACGGGTATCGTAACACTGCGAAATGAAGGCAGTACCATTCCTATCTACCATGACTTTGTGGTCAGGGTTCAGCTGATGCAGAGATCCTATGACCCAGTGAAGCTCCTGCTCCAGACTCAACAGATCCCACATGCTCTCATGTTCCACACTAAACTGCAGAAACAACAGGGGGGAGTGCACATTTCTCTGAAAATCTGGCATATACTATAACCTATACAGAGGCATCGATCCCGCCTCCGAGGGAACGCTGACCTAGCCCAGGTCCTAATTCAACATCAGAGATGTTGAGACTGAGATGAACATTTATTGTAAGCAATACTGGACCGGGAAGGCAAAATGTATTGGCACTAGGAGTTCCCGATGTGTATTCCCCGTGGCATGATGCTGCATCTCTGAGGCACTGCTGTTCGCACCGCACCCCTCAAGGTTTCCATTTTGTTATGGGGGAACATCATCGAATTGGGGGTGATGGTCTGGGAGGTATGGTCAGGGGGCTGGAGATGGAGGTCTAGGTAATGGAGTGGAGCTGGGGATGGATGCTATGGGATGCCATGTGATGTTGGGGTTTGAGAATGGGGAGGATGTGGGGGGGATTGAAACAGGTTAATGATGTTGTAATGTTGGGTTGCAATGTGGGGAAATGATGGTGGGATTGAGTATCAGGAGGTAAACTTAAAAGTTTCACAGACTGCTGTGGTCCCATAGACAATACACAGGTTGTGCACATGCACATGAGTGACATGATCAATGTATAGTTAGGGGCCTTAATAACCCTGCCAAAGCCAGAAGGGTACTGAATTATCTAGAGAGACACCGCCCCAAAATAGTCATGCTACAAGAAACGCATGCGCTGGGCCCTTGTCATGATCTCTGCTTCCAAAAGGTCAGGGTTTTCCCAACTCCCTTGGAAGCAGATCCATAACCTGAACAACATTACAAATAAAGGCACGTTGCACAGTAATAATACACGTGGAACAAGAATATAATTACAGGAGGGGATCCGCCCAAGAGGATAATTAAAGGCACTTGTCAACCCCAACAGAGGAAATATGAATTATAAAAATATGGCAAACTCATGATCCGAATTAAGTCCTTCAGAAACAGTGCGATATTTACAAATTAATTTGGCCTCCCATTGTCGTAATTTTAGTGTAAGGTTACCACCCCGTGGGGGCAATGACACTTTGCACAGCCCCACAAAACGAATGTCATTTTTGCAGTCCATTTGATGAGATTTTTGCCAATGATAGGCAAGGGGTATTTGGCATCTTGGCTCCCAATGGAAGCCAGATGTTCACAAATTCTAATTTTAAGTGGGCGAATAGTGCTCCCTATATATTTCAGGCCACAGGTGCATATAATGCAATACACTACAAACTTAGAATTGCAATTGATGAAAGACTTGATTTCATGATTACCTCGTAGCCCAAAAGAGACTGCGGATGTTTCAAATGTAAAGCTGCACATATTACAAACACCACATTTATGAAAACCAAGGACTCTGGCGGAATTGAGCCAAGTCTTGGGTATAGACAAGGGGCTCATAAATGATGGACTCAATACATTTTTAAGAGATGTACCTTTGCTGTAAGTGTCATGATCTCTGCTTCCAAAAGGTCAGGGTTTTCCCAACTCCCTTGGAAGCAGATCCATAACCCAGGTTCCGAGTGCCAACCAGTCCCAATTGGGACCTTTTGGACCCAGTCCTGGCGCCAGTGGCATCAGGCTCATAAATATGCCCAGTCCCAGCGCTGGAAGCGCCGGGCTCATAATGCTTGGGTGGACTTACCTGCAGCAGACCATGCTGCTTACTTGCCTGCCAGTTGAGCCTCTGATCCTCTTCTGTTTGGAACTACTTTTCCTGTTGGGTGGGGCAGGAGCCACTCCCTAGATTCAGAACACTGGAACTCTTCTGGAAAGCAAGAACTCTTTTCTTACCTAGGCGTGGCTGTGGAAGGAGACACCTAAGCACTACAGGAGGCTATTTAAACCACACCCGATGGATGAATCTTGCTTTGCGTTATTCTGCATCCTCTGCAGCAGAACGCTCATCGTGTCTTCTGCATCTGATCCTGGGCCTAAGGAAAATGGCTTACCATCCTGAATCCAGTCTTCAGCAACACCTATAAAGACAAGAAAGAACAGGTTAGCATTACGGTCTTCAGTGACAGCTCTTCACTTACCAGGTCCATCGGCTGTCACCAACGCCTCGCGCTGCATTCCGGCATCTGAAAGACAAAGGCTTACCTACTCTTAGTGCGCTCCGGAGGTCTTCACACTGCATTCCGGCATCTGAAAGACAAAAGCTTACCAACTCTTCGCACGCTCCGGAGGCCTTCGGCGCTGCATCCCGCATCTGAAAGACAAAACAAGGTGCGTTTAAAGACATTGGGGAACTTTAATACTCACGTGCCATTACTCCTTTCCACATCTAACCCAGTGGGTATTCCGGCACCCTGCAGCCGCTCCGAACTTGTACCTGCAAAATAAAAAGACAGTTAGAGCGCATCGTGAAGCAGGCAACAAGCGCTTACTTACGTGCTTCCAGGCGCTTCTATTCATCACACGGGCTCCATCTTCAACTCACTTCAGCCCGTCATCCGCCATTGCCGGAACCCTGCAAAACAAGAAACATCATTACTAAAGACTTTAAAGACATTAGAATTACTCGAAACTTACCGTTCGTGCAGTAAACGACAGACAGCAGTCCTCTGAAGTCAAGAGGCCTGCTCCCCTTATCCAGTGAAGAAACTGGTTACAGCACCCTGCCCCGAGGCAGATGGAGAGCACGGCGTTCACTTACCTAAGACACCTTACCCTTCGAGTCAGACATACAGTGCACAGAGGTCCAGCCCAAAAAGCCAGCCGTGTGTTACACATCACCTTTGAAGATACGGTATACGCCCAGTCAAAACCGGCGCCTCTACGGGAATCAGGTGAGCGTTACAGAACGCAAAGCCTACCACAAAACTCCCGTCCAGGCGCTATGGAAACCTCGGATACCGACCAGCTAGCCCAGTTACTTGGGGAACTAAGGGCAGAAGTGCATGCAGCCCGTCAGGAAACGAACGCTGTAAGAAGGGAACTGATTATTTCCAAGGAGCGAACAGATGATCTCGCTAGACAATTGCTACAGTCACAAGCCGGACAGACCCCGTTACCCGCATCTGGGGGAAATCTTCCTTCTACATCCTCTATGAATCCAGTGCAGATCAACCTACCTGGGAATGTACCTCTGGCTCCGCCCGAACGATATTCTGGTGACCCAAAGAGGTTTGCAGTATTTATCAATCAGTGCCGGTTGCATTTCTTATGCCGGCCAGCAGCCTTTCCAACTGATCAAGCTAAAGTAGCTTTCGTGCTTTCGTACCTTAGTGGCAATGCGGCAGACTGGTCGATCCCTCTAGTAAATCAAGATGATCCGGTCCTCCATGATTTTCAAGCTTTTCAGCTCAGTATGGAAAAACTGTTCGCAAGACATTCACAGGGGCAGGCCTTGGACAATGAGCTTCTTTCGTTGCAACAAGGTAATCAAGACCTTTTGGCTTATATTGCGTCTTTCAACAGACTGATAGTGGAAACTCAATGGCCTGAGGACAAAAGGATTACGCTGTTTTATAGAGGTCTACGTGGAGAGCTCAAAGATGTGTTAGCCCAAGTAGTGAATCCCCCACAAGATTGTTCGGAGTATATAGACTTAGTCGTTCAAATAGATCACAGACTGCAGAACAGGAAGGCCGATCGTTCCAAGTTTGATGCTCGAGTATTTTCCAAACAGCCAACTCCTTCCAAATGAGTAGACTCCGGGGAACCCATGCAAATAGGGGGTCTGAAAGGTCCTCTAACACAAAAGGAGCGGGAAAGGAGAAAACAGTTGCAATTATGCCTCTATTGCGGAAACTCAGGGCACTTTCTTCGAGACTGTCCGGTGAAACCTGCCAAGAAGGCAGTAGGAGCTGCAGTTACCAAAGTTACAAACTCTGAGCAGGGAAACGACCTCGCCCGACAAGAATAGAGGTCCTCTTGCCGAGCGTGAAAACCAGTTCCGTGACCTCGCATTTCGTGATACCTATGGTCCTCATTAGCCCTGATAATTCGGATCGATTACATGCAATTGAAGCTTACGTCGACAGCGGTGCCACCGGCAATTATGTGGATCATGAAATGGTTTTGAGGATGAATCTAACTCTTTGTCCCAAGGCTGTAAAGGACGTCATTACTACGGTGGATGGTACGGAGATAGCCTCCGGGCCAGTAACGCATACCACTCAAGAGGTGACGCTAGTAAGTCAAGATGGACACCATGAGAAGATCGTGTTCGATGTGATCAAGGCCCCTCAGTTTCAGATTATTCTAGGAATACCATGGTTAGAGAAACACAATCCTCTGATCGATTGGCGAGCAAGAACGGTCCAGTTTCCAGAATGTGTCTCTACTTGTCACCCTCCACCTGGTGTTGCACTGGCAGCAATTTCTTCAGAGACTCCCCAGTTACCTCCCGAATACCTAGAATACCAAGATGTTTTCCGGAAGGATCAGGCTAACTCTCTACCTCCTCATAGGTCTTATGACTGCCAGATAGACCTGATACCTGGATCTACTCCTCCTTGTAGTAGAATTTATGCCCTCACCGAGCCTGAGAACCTTCACCTTCGACAATACCTGGATCAATACCTGGCAAATGGGTTTATTCGTCCTTCCAAGTCCCCTGCTTCTTCAGCTTTGTTCTTCGTTCCAAAAAAGGAAGGAGACCTTAGAACTTGTATAGATTATCGCTCCCTGAACCAGATCACCGTTAAGAATAGATATCCGTTACCTTTGATCCCTGAACTCCTGGACCAAGTCAGAAAAGCATGCATATATACAAAGCTGGATCTTAGAGGAGCTTACCACTTGGTACGAGTAAAAGAGGGCGATGAATGGAAGACGGCCTTCCGCACCAAGTATGGGCTATTTGAATATCAGGTCATGCCCTTCGGACTTTGCAATGCCCCGGCCGCCTTTCAATATTTTATGAACGATGTCCTCAGAGAGCTCATAGATGTGTGTGTTGTTGTTTACATTGACGACATCCTCGTTTATTCTTCATCGGAATCTGAACATCGGAAACACGTGAAAATGGTCCTCGAAAGATTGCGTCAACACAAACTTTTCGCTAAGTTGGAAAAATGTGTTTTCAACGTGACTGAAGTTGAATTCTTGGGATTCATATTATCACCTGGCGGAGTGCGTATGGATTCAAAGAAGGTCGATGCAGTTCTCAAATGGCCATCACCATCCTCCGTAAAAGGTGTGCAAAGCATGTTAGGCTTCGCTAACTTTTACCGCAGGTTTATCCCCGAATTCTCTCGAATAGTCCAGCCCATCACTGCCTTGTTAAAGAAAAACAAACGTTTTGAATGGTCTACCGAGGCGGAACAAGCTTTCCAGGATTTGAAGACTAAATTTATCTCTGCACCAATCTTAAAACACCCTCGCCCCGAACTCCCCTACATCGTGGAAACTGATGCTTCAAGCCTTGCCATGGGGGCAGTTCTATCACAAAAGGACCTGGTAACCAATCAGTTGCATCCCGTGGCATTTTGGTCCCGCAAATTCTCGCCTCCTGAAATCAATTACACGATTACTGACAAGGAACTTCTGGCTATCAAGTCTGCCTTTAAGGCTTGGCGGCATTGTCTGCTGGGGGCCCGACACACCGTTACTGTGATTACGGATCACCGAAACCTGCAATATTTGAAAACCGCAAAAGCCCAATCCTCTAGACAACTCCGTTGGGCATTATTCTTTGCCGAGTTTGACTTCATAATTACCTATCGACCTGGTACAAAGAACGGTAAAGCTGATGCCCTTTCTCGGATGGGAGTGGAAGAACACTTGATCAACCCTAAACCTGTACCAATCATTCCCGAACAAAGAATTCTGGGTGTAATTGCCACAGAATCCATAGAGGAAGTTAAGGATAAAGCCAGGCAACTTGTAACTCCAGCAGACATACAGAATTGGCATCTGCAGGGAAAGGACTTTGCAGTAAAGGACAACTTATTGTATTTCCAAGAACGATTATACCTACCCAGCACAGATTTACAGAAAAAAGTAATCTCTTATTATCACGATTCTTTAATGGAAGGACATCCCGGTATGGCCAAGACCTCAGAAAAGATCAAGCGCTACTTCTGGTGGCCGTCTTGGAAAAAAGATATCAGAGACTTTATAATGTCCTGTGGAGTATGCGCCCAAAACAAGAGTCAAAAGGAAAGACCAGCAGGCCTCTTACGCCCTATTGACATCCCACCTCGCCCTTGGCATACGCTTTCTATGGACTTCATCACCGATCTACCTCCATGCTCCGGATACAATACGATTCTAGTAATCGTGGACTTATTCTCCAAGATGGCGCATTTCATTCCGCTCAAAGGCTTGACAACAGCAGCAACTCTGGCCTGAGAATTTCTCGAAAAAATCGTCCGACTGCACGGTTTTCCTTCGGTTCTAATTTCGGATCGAGGTAGTCAATTTATTTCTCATTTTTGGCGAAGTTGCTGTCGGTCGGCTCAAATTGATGTGAGACTATCGACCAGTCACCACCCTCAGACCGACGGACAAACCGAGAGGACCAATCAAACTCTGCAACAGTATTTACGCTGCATGCTGCAACAAACTGAAAAAACTTGGAAAGATATCCTTTGGATAGCCGAATATGCCTACAATAACTCTGTCCATTCGGGAACTGGCAAAACCCCGTTTTTTCTTTTGTACGGCAGTCACCCTCGAACCTCGGAGTTGGATCCCCTCCAAGATCTTGAAACACCAGCAGTAGACTACCTGCATTCTACAATCACCCAAGCCTTTAAGGAAGCTGTTTCTCACCTTCAAAGGGCTAAAGAACAATACAAGAAAGGAGCAGATCAACATCGGAAGGAAGCCCCTCAATATCAAGTAGGGGATCAAGTCTGGTTATCCACCAAATATCTACCTCTAAAAGGGCCACGCACATTCAACCCAAGATACCTTGGTCCCTATTCCATCACTACCATAGTAAACCCAGTAGCGGTCAAGTTGGACTTGCCCCCGCACATGAAGATACATCCGGTCTTCCACGTCTCTCTATTAAAACCCGTGCAACCTCAAACCCGACTAACTAAATCTCCAAAACCTATCCTAGTTGATGGAGAACTCGAGTTGGAAGTCAAAAGCATTCTGGACTCCAAGATCTCCAAATCTAAACTATTTTACCTAATTGACTGGAAAGGCTACGGCCCCCAAGAGAGATCCCGGGAACCTGCTGAATATGTCCACGCTCCTCGCCTAATCAAAAGATTTCACCGAACATTTCCTGACAAGCCAAAACCCCCGGAGAAGCCCGGTTTGGGAGGGGCCTTGAGGGGGGTACTGTCATGATCTCTGCTTCCAAAAGGTCAGGGTTTTCCCAACTCCCTTGGAAGCAGATCCATAACCCCGGTTCCGAGTGCCAGCCAGTCCCAATTGGGACCTTTTGGACCCTGTCCTGGCGCCAGTGGCACCAGGCTCATAAATATGCCCAGTCCCAGCGCTGGAAGCGCCGGGCTCATAATGCTTGGGTGGACTTACCTGCAGCAGACCATGCTGCTTACTTACCTGCCAGTTGAACCCCTGATCCTCTTCTGTTTGGGACTACTTTTCCTGTTGGGTGGGGCAGGAGCCACTCCCTAGGTTCAGAACACTGGAACTCTTCTGGAAAGCAGGAACTCTTTTCTTACCTAGGCGTGGCTGTGGAAGGAGACACCTAAGCACTACAGGAGGCTATTTAAACCACACCCGATGGATGAATCTTGCTTTGCGTTATTCTGCATTCTCTGCAGCAGAACGCTCATCGTGTCTTCTGCTTCTGATCCTGGGCCTAAGGGAACAAAGGCTTACCATCCTGGAATCCAGTCTTCAGCAGCACCTGTAAAGACAAGAAAGAACAGGTTAGCATTACGGTCTTCAGTGACAGCTCTTCACTTACCTGGTCCATCGGCTGTCACCAACACCTCGCGCTGCATTCCGACATCTGAAAGACAAAGGCTTACCTACTCTTCGTGCGCTCCGGAGGTCTTCACACTGCATTCCGGCATCTGAAAGACAAAAGCTTACCAACTCTTTGCACGCTCCGGAGGCCTTCGGCTCTGCATCCCGCATCTGAAAGACAAAACAAGGTGCGTTTAAAGACATTGGGGAACTTTAATACTCACGTGCCATTACTCCTTTCCACATCTAACCCAGTGGGTATTCCGGCACCCTGCAGCCGCTCCGAACTTGTACCTGCAAAATAAAAAGACAGTTAGAGCGCATCGTGAAGCAGGCAACAAGCGCTTACTTACGTGCTTCCAGGCGCTTCTATTCATCACACGGTCTCCATCTTCAACTCACTTCAGCCCGTCATCCGCCATCGCCGGAACCCTGCAAAACAAGAAACATCATTACTAAAGACTTTAAAGACATTAGAATTACTCGAAACTTACCGTTCGTGCAGTAAACGACAGACAGCAGTCCTCTGAAGTCAAGAGGCCTGCTCCCCTTATCCAGTGAAGAAACTGGTTACAGCACCCTGCCCCGAGGCAGATGGAGAGCACGGCGTTCACTTACCTAAGACACCTTACCCTTTGAGTCAGACATACAGTGCACAGAGGTCCAGCCCAAAGAGCCAGCCGTGTGTTACACATCACCTTTGAAGATACGGTATACGCCCAGTCAAGACCGGCGCCTCTACGGGAATCAGGTGAGCGTTACAGCCCTTTACATAGGGAGTTTGCACCAAGATGGGGGACAGCAGTGGTTTTACACTGATTATTCATCTCAGGCGGGGGATGTGCTCAAATTAGTACATTGGTCCCTACCCTTTCAAGTGGATGAAAGCTTCATTGACCCTGCAGGGAGATATGTAATAATGTGGGGGAGGTTGGCTGGGTCTACAGTTGGACTGGTTAACACCTACGGCCCGAATGTGGACGACCTGTCCTTTTATGGTCACCTTTCTGATCTGCTCTCCAGAGCTGCAGATGTCCCTATAGTTTGGGGGGCCAGGGGTGACTTCAACACTATCCTTGATATTGTAAAGGACCAATCGGCAACTGCTGCGCGTGGCCTTTCTGGTGCCGCGCAAATGATAGGACAGATTATGTCCCAATTAGGACTGGTGGACGTATGGAGGAACACCGACCCTGCCACAAAAAAATATACCTATTACTCATTGGTCCATGACACGATGCCCAGAATAGATATCTGGCTGCTCTCGGCTGGGTTGTTATCGAGGGTGCGTGGATGTCCGATCCACTCACATACGCTGTCCGACCATTCAGCAGTGGAGTTGTCCCTTGCTTCTGATAGCTCCCCAAGGCCCAGCCTCTGTGGAGAATGACTCCCTCTATGCTATTGGGTGCTAGCTTGGTAACTTCCCTTCAGGATAACATCGAAGAGTTTCTTACTTCTAATGAGGGGTCGGTGACTGTCTATCCTCATACCCATTGTTTTCTGTCAACCTCTGATTCTGTTACCCCTTATTTTCTGTAAGCCGCTCAATCCTCTTACCCCTTGTTTTCGGTCAGCCTGATTCCTCTTATGCCTTGTTTTCTGTCAGCCTCTGATTCCTCTTAACCCCTGTTTCCTGTCAGTTTATGATTCTTCTTACACCTTGTTTTCTGCCAGGCACTGATTAACCTTTCTCCTTGTTTTCTGTCAAGCTCGGATAGCGCTTTGCAACACCCCTAGTGTATAATCCATCCTCTCCAGCTACTCTCAGGATCCCCCTGAGGGCTGCACCTAGCAAAATTATTTTATGCACCACCAGTCGCCTAATACGAGGAGTTCCAGGTTTTGTTTAGGTAAGAGAACTGGGGCACTGAGGCAGGAACATTATTTGATCAAGCTCACACAACACGGTGAAGTGATGCCAGGAGTAGAAAAGAAGTCTGTGTCAACACTGCCAATGAACCCACTGGATAACATATGCGACTTTAGCCAATAGTACACTGCAGGCTCCTAGATGAAGGATTTGGCAGACATTCCTGGGTGTTGGGCATCATACCTGGGCGTATTTTGAAATGTGTTACTGCACACTGTGTATTTGCTTAGTAATTATTTGTTCTGTTTGTTTAGCTCCTGTAAGTTGAACATGACCCACTAAACAGTCTCCCGTGATTTAAAATGTAGTTCGACATCCGTTTGCCTGGCTTTCCAGCATCCGCTTGACTGGGCTGGACATTGAGAGAACTCCCAACAGGGCACCTGACGTCGACTGACGCCACGCCTCACCTGACGTCGACTGACGTTACGCAAGCAATGCTGAACCCTTTGGCAAGCAGCTGCTAAACACATTCTCTTGCACAGACACATCAGATGGAATATGATGGATACAGCAAAGACGTGGTGTCCACTGTCCTTAGGTTGGACCCTTGTCTGCTTCAGTTCCAGCCCTTAATCTTCTCCCAACTTGTCTCAGCGGGAGAGCACTTTTCTTGCTGTTAGAGGGGACATCCCAGAGAGGAATGCCGCTTGATTTGTTTTGGCAAAGGGGCGACTTCATCTGAGGACAGCATCTGCACAGACACACCCCCCTTTCTGATTTGTTTTGGCAAAGGGGCGACTTCATCTGAGGACAGCATCTGCACAGACACACCCCCCTTTCTGCTTCTAGGTAACCTTAAGGGACCCCTCTCAGTTAAGCCACATGTCGTGCTCCACTTGGGCAGTCTCTAGCACTTTGTGAGTGAGCAATGAGAATTAGCCAGGTGCCATGTCTGACACCTTAGGCCACTCCTGATTTCGTAGTCATTTTGCATGCTAGTTCTTGAATGCCTATCTGTAGGGCCGATGGCATAAAAGACCCATAGACATACTCGCAGACGCCTCACTACACCGATATAAAGGCAGCTTTATATGAGACAAGCTTAATCATCAATTAAAAAAAAGTCCTTCCCCGCCATCACCATGCACACACTAATGTACCCCTTTCATTGAATTACTACAGACATAACTTTCCTATCACTCTCCCACACCAAGCATAATTCCCACACCCTCAGTGGGCAACAGAACCCCCTCTCCCAGACCGGCTGGTTCCTTAACTTCTGTTTAGGGGCCTGAGCAACATTGATCTTTCTCCAGCCTGACAGTCACCCTTTGCCACATCTGTCAGTCCTTAGGCTACCATGATTGTTCCAAGACCAGGGAAGCACGAGTTCCCACCACAGGGGTGGAATCCGGTGTCATTTTTCCTTTAAAGGAATGAAGTAATCATCGTCGGCACCTCGGGGGTTGGCAGTAGACTTTATGTAAATCAGTACTCAAATGTGCACTCATAAGGACTCTCGTGGGGAGCCATTCCAGAGTTCATCTTTGCCACTCTGCAGCAACTGTTACAAATTGTAGGGAAGATTTTCCTTTTGCAACTTTTCCTCCATAGTTTCCTATGGAACCCCATTTTTTAGCAGTTTTTTATCCTGTCCAGTCTTTTTGAAGGGAAGTAAAGCCTTCAGCTTCACTTCCTTGCCTTTGCTCATTGTTATGGGGAAACTGATCAGTCCTTCAGACTATCACTACTGAGAAACTATGGGTCCCTTTTTAATTCTTGTACTTTTTAATATTGCACACTGCACCTTACGGTGCAGTGCAATGTGGACTCTTGTATCACCAAAGCTTTTCATACTTGGGAGTTTTGGTTACTTTTATATGTGCATAAAGAGAAGCTGGTGGCGACAGTTACATTTTTACTGTTTTTGCATTATGTTTGGTGTGCACATTCGCATTCACCACGTAAGGCTACTAAACGTGGCTAGTGCCTTACAATGGCAACACAACTTCCGCTTGCTCTTCTTCCGGCCGTGCCAGGTCAGGAAACTCCTTATAAGGTCATGCACTCAAGCTGCAGCTTTTGTGGGTTTGTGAGCCTTTGTGCTTGGCCCAGGTAGGGGGATGGAACTACCTAGTTCCAATCCACATCCTTGGTACCTTAAAGTCTGGGTGTGGGAACAAATTTGAAACTAATAGTTGTCCCTGATTGGACAACTACTGGCTGTTTGCATGGTGGTGATCCTTACATTCCAGATAATTTTCTGGATAAGAGCAGAGCCTCTGGAGCCATTTCTTCAGATCTGCATTGGAACCAAGAATCCCTCGAAGAAGAACAGCGTACTGAAGATCCAAAGACTACTCCTGAAGTGGCCCAGCCTCCTTTCCTGTGTCAGACCCGGTGAAGTCCTGCTTCAATGCCTGATCTCTGAAGAGCCTGAGTGGTGCTTCAGCCACTGGAAAAGTGGGACCAACCACCCTCAACAACTTTCTCGAGGATCCAGCCCTTTAGAGGCTTCGGAAGTGTCCATGGAGTGCCTGGCGGACTGATCAGATTGCCACTGGGCAACCTCACCATAACCGTTGCCGTTCCAAATTGAAGTCCAGAACTTTGGTGCTTGCTAGCTCATGCCACAAGTAGACTTCTCCCTGAATTCCAGCTTTCCGCCTTCATGGGATCCTGTGCTGGAGCAGCTGCTGTGACCGTGACTGATTTGATGCCTGTAGTCCCTTCCTGTTTGCAGAGACCGTTGATAGCACTGACCTCCCTCCAACCTGTAAGGTGTCCTGACGGGGTCTGCATCAGTGGATTCTGCATTTCTCCTCCAATAGGATATCATTGGCAACCAGTCCCTTTTTGTCTCCTATCTCCATTCCACTAACCTCGAAGCTGGGCTGGGTATTCTGTGCGTGCGTTAGCCTTGGGTCTGAAAGAAAGGAGAACTCTTACTTACCTCTGGTAAAATTGTCGTAGAACTTTGAAACTATCACCAACAAGCCTATTAAATCCTACCTACAGAGAGAATATACTGGTGAGACACATTGTGTGGCTCCTGTGACTATTTGGGCACTAGGCCTTATTCATCTTAGGGTTTGGACTTCCTAAGTGAGGATAGTGTCTGGTGATTTGGATCCATCATTTCCTGCATCTAAAATACTTTCCTGCTTTACTGCTGAAGGTATCTAATGTATATTTGAACCTACGGTGAATTGTATATATTTTTATGCAAAGTATATATTTGTATCATAGCGTGTTGTGCGATAAAACTGCCTGTTAGATTTCTTTTCCAGTGTGTTCATAAGGACTGTACTAAATAACGGTATTTTTATATCTGACTGTCTAAATTGAATTATTGTGTTGTGGATGTGGGAGGCAGGCCAACATTGGGAAGGCCATGTGGGAGACCCTAGGCAGCGGTGGGACAAAGCCTGATCTGCATATGGTCTTTCCCATTCTGTAATTGCTTGGCAGGCTGGCAATAAAAGACAGGCTACACCAAAAAGTGGGAACACCAATGAGTGAAACGAAGTCTTTAGAGAACAGGTTTATTACAGACAGAGAAGTAGACTTATTGCCAGCAGAGTATGTTAGGCACACAAGTCATAGATGATTGTCTGCATGGGCTGCAGGCACAAGGCGGGCCATTGATGTCAGGCGTACTAGCTAGGCACACACACTGGCATGGTACGTGGGGGCCAGAGAAGTACCCGTGGATGCAGGACAGGATGTAGGGGGAGATGGCACCCCCGTAGGAGGAAAGGAAGGGCTGGTGAGGGAAAAGTTTGAGTTGGGAGGCTGCTGGGAAGTAGGAGAGAGGGAGAGAGAGACTGGGGAGAAGGGAGAGACAGAAGAAAGAATGGGCAACTAGGGAGATGTGAGAGGGGTGGAAAGCAGGGATGGAAATTGCCAGTGGGGAGATAGTGGGTGAGGGGAGAGAAGGGGGCTGGTAGAGAGAGTGATGGCTCAGAGAAGGGGAAAGAAAGAAGGAAAGGAAGCACGAGAGAGAGAGACAGAGAGATGAAAAGAGAAAGGGAGAGAGAAAATGAAAGCTGAAGAGAGGAAGAAGGAGGGAGAAGAAGAGAGCAGGGAGATCAAGAGAAGCGGGGACGAGAAGGAGAAAGAAGCTGGAGGAAGCAGAGATGCCAGGAGGCCCGCTGGTGCAAATATAGAGCGGGTTGTGGGAGGATGAGAAAAGGGGAATAATAGAGAACGGATTACAGGTACCTGCTGAAAGGACCTCGTCAGCTTCTCTGTCCCCAGTCCCGTGTCCAGCACCACAATGCCGGCAAACAAGAACGACAGACAGGTCCTCCCTCACACACTTATAAGGCTGTGACTCCCCCACTCCAGAGTTGGAACCCACCCTTCCCCCTCCAATGGACACAATAGTATCCAGGGTCCAAGGAGGAAGGTGGGGAGCAGCACATCACAGGTGGCAAACATAGGCAGGGACAGGTTCTTTCTGCACAGCTGTCGCTTTCCATCTCCAGAGCCCACCCCTACTCAACCCCCATGATGGACACAATAGGTGGACCAGGTTTCTGCTTGTTCCCAGGGCTCAAGGAGGTTTGGTACACGAAGGGGGTGGGGACAGTACAGGGAGCAGGGCAAGTGGGCAAACACAGGACTGGGTGGGGGGAAGTTCCTCAGGAAAGCGTCAGCACCCAGGCTGCAGATTATACCCTGTCTGTAAAGGTCTGCAGCTGTTGCCTTGGCTGGGAACCAGTTTTGTTTGCAAAGGGGTTGGCCAGGCTTGGATTTCCTGTGTCTTGGCAGGAGCAGGGCTTATACAGAGCTAGGACATCCTGTTTGCTGAGTCTTCAGGGCAGTCCATGTTAGATCTTGCCATTTTTGTCATAACCAAGTGGTGCTTGTGTGACCGGAGCACTGTCGATTGGCATTTGGTGGTGGTGCCACATCTTCTGTCCCTGCTTTGCTTTCCTACTCGAAGCACTCAAGGAAGGTAGCCTTGTACCGCACAGTTAGAGCCGGTCTTTCCAGGTGTGCACTGGGATTTTCCCAGGATGGCAGAGGAATAGATTGGCGATGATGGCCTGGAGCAGGAACTCTGTGCCCTGATGGGAATGTATATCGGCACAGACCCAGCAGTTGGTCTGATTGAGTTCGCGCTGGAGGAAAGAGTATTCTTGGTATTCTGTTAATGCAGGAGGAAGGAGCATAGGCAGCAGAGCAAACGTGATTCACTGACTGATGGCAGACATTACGGATTGGCTTTGGGGATCCACTGGGAGTAAGAACACCCGGTTGGAGCAGAGAGTGTGCAGATGGGCCAGAGTCTCTTTGCCCTCCAAGTCCATTGGGGAGCAGATGAATAGTTGACTAGATCCAGAGGAAAGCAGCGATATTACAAGAAAGAAAACTGGAACGAAATGAGAAACTGGTACATATATACGGGACAATGTTATTGTGTAATAATGAGAGATGAGAGGCAAGGCTGGTACGCTAAAACAGAAAATGTAAAAATAAAATACACTTAAAGCAAAGTGAGCTTGGTATACTGTAGCCTTATGATTGTCACACTAGGAAACATTCAAAAGCAGAACTGTTACATCCAAAACACTGGTCATACTCCAAACATATAATATTCAAAATATTGCAATTTACAAATGTAAAAATTCAGAAATGTTTGCATTGAAAAATATTAGCTTTCTAAGAGATATCAAGCATCACAAACCAACAAAATCGAATTTAAATACAAAAATCATTGTTCATAATTCTAAACCAAAATTCTATAACTAAACTTTGATACTAAAAATTCAAATGTAAATATTTAAATCTATAAAACCAAAATTCATCCCAAAAATAAAAATGTATATTTAAATATAAAAAATCAAAAATACAAACACTGTAAAAATATTAAAATTGAAAAATGCGGGGCGCTGCTGAGCAGCAAGAAGGATGGTGGCCTGAGTGAGAGCTCCGGCCCTGGTACAATCCTGCTTCAATAAATATCCTATCTAGTACTGTGTGGAGGTGGCGTACGGTGCAGACATTTTTTTGGCCGAGTAGTGCCCTGCTCCGATAAGTAGATACTGAGAAGTGGGCCTCCAAAGTGAGCAGCAGAGTGTCGGTACAGCTGAGCCCAGCCAGCACATCCGTGAGCTTAGGGGCCCTGCTACATTGGACCACAGCGGCCTGTGAGGGGAAGGGGCAGTGAGATTATGCAGCCCACGCTGTGGGTGGTGGGCTGCTCCAGCTGAACCGGCATCCCCATATTACCTGGTGCCGGCATGCAACTTGAAGAAGAAGACCCGAAGTTCCAGCATTGGCCGACAGCGGTGCGGAGACTGGCCCCACCTTCCATGTGAATGGATTTGGCTGTCGTGGGGTGACTCGTCTAGGACAGTGAGGTTGATTGCTGCAGGGCCGGGAAGTGTGGCAACTGGCAGATACAGCCCCAAACTACCCTACCTTCTTTTTGCTCCACACCTTCCCTCACCCCTGTCAAAACCTTACGACCTGGCAACTGGGGTGCACACTGCCTATGACAGTGGGGGCTCTGGAAAATGTATCAGGCCCAAGACATAGGTGTTCTACACCATTGGGGTGGCTGGTGCTGGCTGGCATGCTGTGCTGACCCGCTGGACCAGGAGGCCTGCAGGATAGTGGGACCTGGAACAGGTGATCAGGACCATGGCTGGACATACACTTTACTACCTCGGTGGCTTTGGGGGGCAAGCACTATTATAATGGAGTGCTGTGGAGTGACCGATAACTGGTCTGGGCTTTGGACTGGCAGCCCAGGCTACCTTGATGGGAAAATAAAGGAAGATGTCGATCCTACAGTGATGGACTTCCAGGGCAATACTCCTCTCGATAGCCTGACCAAAGGTAGAGGAGGTGTAAGGGGGGGCCCCATGATAGCACAAAATATAAGAAGGTGGCCAGTGCTGAATACCCCTATTTGACAGAAGTGGTGCTAGTGAGTAGCAGTGAGGGCAGACAGCGACTGGTGACTGCGTGGAGTTGTGCCTTTTCTTTACCATCCTGTTTGTGGGGTGTGAGGCCCTCCAGAGAACAGGCAACATGATGAAAGGAGCGGTAAGAAAGCGTGGGCCCATGGACTCCTTTACAAATACCCCTGAGCGGCCCCCAGGTTGGAAGACTCAGGCTCTGCTGAAGGTGAGGGCACTTCGGAAGATGCTGTAAGAGAAGATCCTTCGATGGTGATTATGCCGAATGGCTTTGCCTCCTTGAATGTAAAACTGGATGACATAATGGCCAAAATCAGCTCACTACGATCCAAACTTGATATAGAAAGTGGCGGTATCACGGAGGCCGAGACTAGACTTGGTGAAGTGGAGGACAAGGTGGATTGTCACGACCGACCAATATCTGGGTAGAAAGCAGAGCTGTTGGCAATCTGGGTCAAGTGCCACAACATTGACTCACGATCCCATCGACAACAATGTGCGGATAGTGTGGGTGCCTAAAAATGCAGGAAAGGGACCCATGGAACCGTTTGTGGAAGACGTACTTAATAATAATAATAATAATACTTTATTGTGATACAATCCAGGAATTGGATTTTACACAACTCATACATTTTTATACACATTTCAAAACAAGCAAATCATACATATCAACTCAATTAAATTCTATATAGAAAATATACATGAAATACATAAAATCACATAACAGCAACCTAAATAGTAAGAAAAATTGCACAGTCGTGAGAGTGCCCTATAGTAAGTAGACAAGAATAATATAGATAAAATCCTTACTGGAGTAAGGGCTTTATCTGATTCCATACCCTAAAAAGAGCTAGCTGTAGACTTAAGGCAACTGGGTTCAGGCATCCATACCAGAAAACTTCATCTTTTATCGCCTCATAATTATGAACCCATTTTTCATAAGCGTTCATATATATCAAACCAAGTTTTGAGCAAAGTGTTAAAACGTGCCGAGTTGTTTCAAGTACTCCAGATACCTGACAAATTCTACAGGTCCTGGACTCTCAGGGAATTTTTAACCTTGGCCCAATGATCGTGAGGACCGGTAGCTGGTTCGTTCTCAATTGCAGGAGAAATCGTCTAACTTCGGGCGCCGGCGATAATAATAGGTACATTTGGGGTCTTAGATATCTATGGGTGACATGGGAGACTGCCTCATAGCCTTTAAGTGTAATTAGGTGATCTGTGTTCATACACCAGTCCCACTTATTTAACTTATCTTGGAATGATCTTTTCTGGTGTTTAAATGGTAAATGTTTTAGCTTTTCATGAGGCCAGTCAATCTCCACAAACAATGATTCATTCAAATCTTTATATGAGCCGCCCCTAGGATGTTTTTCAAGGTCATAACTTTGTCCTGCCAATTTAAGCAATTTACATCGAGGATTTGCTAAGGCTTTCAGGTAGAAGGAACCTCGGGCTCGCAGTGCCATCCCTCTCAGGGAAATTAGTCCCAGTTCCAATCTCAGGTATTGTACTGAGCAAGAGGGTCCCAAGCCAAAGACACTGCGCCAATAATGGCCCTCTAGTGTATTTAACCACGTCAAGTCTTGCATTGCTAAGGCCTCCAAGCCATATAGTACTGCAGGGACAAAGCACTGCTGGTACAGCCTCATAATACCAGCCATACTAAAACCTGCAGTCCCCTTAGCAAATCTGCAGGCTTGGAGGGTGAGCAATTTAGCTCTCCTTTTTTTATTTCTAATAATGGCTTCATAATCTGATAGCGCCTTGAAATCCAGCCCCAAATATGGGTATTGCTCCACCACAGCAATAGTTCCCAGATTGGTATCAATGCCAGACCGCCTTGGCCCTTTTCTTGCAATAGCCATTATTTTTGTTTTTTCCAGGTTTATGACCAATCCCAGTTGTCCTGAATAAACCTGAAGTTCATTAAGTAGGTTCTTGATACCGGATAGAGTACGGTCAAATAGGATCAGGTCGTCTGCATATAGCATTCCCGTAATAGGAGTTTCCTTCAATTTCGGTGGACAATTTGATTTAGATGCCAAGTGGTCTAGTAGGTCTGCTATATATAGGTTATATAGCATGGGTGCTGTTACGCATCCCTGCTTGACTCCTATATTGGTGCAGATCTCCTCTGATACCTCCCCCCTGTCGTTAAGGCGGACCCTTGTGGAGGTGTTACTATGCAGGGCTATCAAGATGTTTAATATCCAGCTAGGGCACTCCATTTCTTTTAGCTTAAGCCACAATATGTCCCGCCCCACCAGGTCGAAAGCACTGGTGAAGTCTACAAAGGCAATATATAATGTGGCATCTTTACAGCTCATGGTGTTATTAATCAAAGCCTGTTTGTGCATAGTGCAAGATCTGTCTTTCCATGACCCAATTTTCAATCTCTTTAAGGACCAAGGTGTTAAAGATTTTACTTCTAACGTCGAGCATAGAGAGTTGACGGTAGTTGGCAGGTAAAAATCTCTCCCCCTTTTTATAGACTGGTATTATTACAGACTTCTTCCAAGAGGAAGGGATTTGGCAGGTTCTGCAGATCCTAGAATAGAGTGTGAGTAATATCTACGCCCAGTTATGTGGGTCCTGCTTCAATACCGCATTGGCCAGGCCATTTGGTCCTGGGGCGTTTGAAGATTTTAGATTCAAAATCGTCTGTTTTATGCACCTATAACTAAGGGGGAGTGTCCAACTAGAAACCCCTGTACTACTTTGTGTGTTGGTCGTGTACTCCCTATGAAATTTATTGGAGATATATTCGACCCATTTTTCACCCGAAATAGGATTCAAGACGTTCAGCTTCTGTTCTCCCCCCGCACGTGTCAGTATTTGCCAAATCCTACGGCTATTTCTGCTACATAGTGCTTCAGCAAACTTTTGCCATTGGCTTCTCTTTTGGTGCTGACGATACCTTTTTAGCCAGCTACGATATTTGCGTTTTATCTCTAATACCTCAAGGTTAAATGTATCCACCACACCATTAACAGTTTTATGTGCTCTTATTTCTCTTAAGGCTCGACGCATGAGGCGTTTCTGGTCTCTAATGTTTGCATCAAATATTTGCGTACCACCATTTTTCCAGATCATCCCCGGGGTAGAGTTAGCTTTGAAGAGTGAGTGTGTTAGGTGGGTGATCCAGCTTTCAATTTCCTCTGGGCTCTTATTCCACATTAATTGCTGAATGGTCTTATCGCTAGGGAATGTAATGGTAGTCATTTTTTCAATGGATCTTTTGGTCCATCTAATTTTGTTGCCCGCTTGGTTAGTTGTCAGCTCTCTGCAGGCGTCCACCTTAGTGCTATCCCCCCACCCTCCATACATAATGTGAGGGTACCATGGTCACTAAAATCGTTCAACTTGATGTTTAGTTGCAGAATGTGTGGGAGGATACACTCTGACACGGCCATGTAGTCAAGGACTGCAGATTTTTCCCCCACTGACCAAGAATCTTTCCCTGGTATGTCCCCCCTTACGCGGCCATTTAGTATAGTCAGGTTCCATTCTCTAAGGATATCAAGCCAGAGTCTCCCTTTGTTATTACTCTTGGGCCGGGACATATCACACATATTCTGGACGAATCTGTAAGTCCCACACCCTTCCAGATCAAGGCATTTCGCATTCAAATCTCCACAGAGTATGGTAGCTGACTTATTATCCCCCGTACACCAGGCGCTCAACAAGGTGTCCAATATATCCCCAATAGGTTCTGTATTCTGCTCACCTGGGGGATCGTAAACATTAATTATCAGAACCTCATTAAAGCCTACCCAACCTCCCGGCGGATTTATTTGAATCGCCAGGACATTTCCTCCAGTGCTATCTTGGTAGATCAGTTTAGGGTTATATGAGGACTTTACACAGGTTAACAGTCCCCCCTTTGGTCTTCCTCTATCTCCTTTTACTGCCATACATTGAAAGGTGACATAGCCATCAAATTCTAGTTACCCAGGATTCTTGCAGTACGAATATATCAGCCGATAGTAGGGCATAGCGAGACAATCCCTCTCTTATGCAGTGGCTATGTCCCCTTGTGTTCCAACTAATGATAGTAGAGGTTCATTCTCTTTTCTTCTGGGCAAACATTCCTTGTAACCACACCCACCCTTGTTCATCACTAAATTTTTGTGCCGCTTTTGTTGTCGTTGGTACAGCAGCACTAGAAGTACATGCGCAAGAGCACTTATCTTCTCTTGAGACAGATGTTATAGGTACGTCTAGTTCATATCCCAAGTGTTCCAAAGACGACCGATTTGCCCTTATCATAGCGGCTGTCTCAGGTAAGCAGCAATGGACTGTTGTAACTTTTACTCCTTTCAAGCGCGAAGGTTCAACAAAATCAACATCGCTGGTATTCAGTATTCTTAATGATGGTATTTTTGCAAAGAGGGCGAACAGAGCGGATCTATTTAATTGAGTGCCCATTTTTCCTCCTTCAATAGGCGCTATGGTCACATTTTTGATGTCCAGTTTTTCAGTTCTCGTAGCACCCATTCCACCCGGACAGGGAGTTTTGGAAGGTTCCTGTCTGGGTAAGGATACTGAGTTTTGGATAGCCGTGCCTGTTTCAGAGCAATTTGACAGCTGGGCTTCCAGATGCTTGCTAGGTTGCCCCGGTTGCTCATCTATTAGCCAGCTGGTTAAAGTGCCCACTGTTTGGGCTGATCTTCTTTTCCTTCTTCCAGCCCGTTTCCGTTGTTTTTTAGATAGATTTTTAGCTGGTGGTCGAGGGGTAGAATTTCGTGGAGGGGGGATTGGCGGGTTTATCCGTGCTTCTCTTTGCCTGTCTTTTCTGTTTTCTAGAGGGTTGGGCTCTGTTTTCTGGCGCACCCTCGCCTGGAAGAGAGGGTCCCTGTTCTTCTTCGATCGAGGTTTCCTTATCTAAGGATGACGCTGGCATAGCCCTATCCCGTCCTTTCTCTGGGATGGCAGTGGGCGGGATCTCCCTCAGGTCGATACAGGGAATAATAGGTGTTTTAGTAGATGCACTCAGCAATTTGTAGAGCTCAAGCACCACTCTCCCCTGTGCTTTTTGATCTTCGTGAATCGTACCACAGAGTTTTAGCAGTATTTTAATGGCAAAGTTGAGAGTAGCGTTTCCAGTTTGTGATGTATCATGGGTACTGTAGTCTGGCTGTACCTGATCATGTAACGAATTTCCGGATTTAAAGGCCATGTCTGGACTGGCCGATAGTCGCGGTGCCTTTGGGGAGGGTGTAAAGTTCGTATTTGGTAAGAAGGGGGGGTCTGTTTGGGAGGCCGAGGACAAGAGAATAGGATGATCCTCGTCCCCTAAAAGGGTTTTTACAGATTCCTCCATTGTCGGGATCATGGACCCTTTTTCCTCAAGAGTATCGGGTATCATATCACTAGCTACAGGAGACACTGCCGCCTTTTCATCCATTTCTTTCCCCTCTTGTGTACCCACCCGCTCCTGAAGGGCATAACATAGCTGTAGAAGAGAGTCATTATCAAGGTCTAGCGGGCGGTAGCTGCCTTCTCCTTCTATTTGTGAGGCATTCCCTTTTTTGGACCCAGTCGCAGGCCCTCCCTCTGTAATTTTACAGGGAAAGCAAGCGTCCAGAGGGCCCTTTTGGGGGGGCCGTCACTTTTCCTCCTGGGGCGTTGTTTTCCCCGTTTTCTCCCATGGGGTTTTTGTCCATATCTACTGAGGTTCCTTTGTTTGACCGTAACCCATATGGTTTCCTTCCCTTTACAGATGCTGTTTTATTTCGGTTAATTGCCTTTCCTGGCATCCTCGCGTTTTTTCTGATTTATCCGAGCTGAAGCAGGGAGGAAAATAGGGGAGGGCAAGGAGGGAAAGGAGGGAGGGAAGGAAGGGGGGAAGGGTAATCACAATACAGCTCTTATCTTTTGCTCCACTTGGAGCCACCAAAAGACAGCAGATAAGAAGCCGTTTTTAGATAACGCTGCTACCTAGGGTTATGACAATATTATTGCCACACTCCCAGAGGCTTGCCAGAATATCCGACAATTGGCAGCAAACGGTTGTTCGTCAGGATACAAACGATAGTGCACAGAGGAGAAGAAAGGTTTGGCAGAGTCTTGCAAACTTTGGGTTTTGTATTAAAATACCTGTGCCTTTCAGTGTGCAGTCAGCTAGGTCGTGGCTTCCTACTTGCTCGCTCCCCGAGTAACACGAATAACACACTGCGCACACCACGCGCTCCGCGTAGGAAGCCCTTTCTTTTTAAGGCTCCACCCTCTCCTGAGGGGAGCAACAACAAGTGTAGACAGACTCCGCAGCAAAGTCCTTGGGCACGAAACTCACGAATAACACACTGCGCACCTTATATGTTATACCAGGATCAAAGGTGTTACCCGCAGTCTCCTGGAATGGACAGCGTACGACTAATGCCCCATACACCGATACACCACGGTGAATAGGTACTTTATCCTTCTAATTTAAATTCTCATTGTGCCTTCTTTCTTTCAATGCTGCCCCTGACGGGAGCCCAAGGAGAGTGATTGGGGGAAGGGAGTAAGTATATATATAGGGTGTTCTGATAGCTCTAAGCTTGGTGTACCACTGGGTTACGGGAATCCCATTAGGATGTCCGTGCCAAAAGATTATCAGTGCAATGGCCTCAGACTATAATTTACCCAGATGGCAATTTATTGGGGATTATCCAGACGTGATCTGGAGTCAGTGCAGACGAACCATGGAAGGTAGAGGTTCGTGAGCACTACTCCCTGTCTCCCTTCCGGCCTCGCAGCCGCCCCAGGTACCAAAAATCACGGGAAAATGCTGTAAATTAGTGCAGAGGTCAGCTCTTACCAGCTCTTACCAGTCCTTAAACTGGGTGCCGCTGCTGGTGGGCTAGCCACACTGCCCTCACAACCATGAGACGTTACGCCATGCTCAGCCCTCGTAGCCAAATCTGCTGCCCAGTCCGACAGCGGCTTCAAGCACCAGGCGTTAGTCCGCGGCGTTGTCACGTTATCCCCACAGTATCTCTGCGGTCCTCTCGGGGCATCGGGGGCTGGCGCAGGCGTTCGTGATTCCGGGATCGCGGGCTCGCTCTCTCACGATTAGAGGAAGGGACCTTTGCTGCTCGTCTGTGCGCGTCAAGCCGCACCAGGTTCACACGCTCACGCTCACGTCAGCAGAGCAAATGAGAGCAAACGAACTGGCCGCTTCCGACACGTCTCCTTCACGTCACAAAGACTTACTTAAGAAACTGGAGCGACGCAGTTCTCAGCGCAGTTCTTAGTGTAGCACGCCCACCGGGCTCTTGCTCCAATCGCAAAGCGGGTGGCCCCTGTCATGCACCATTATTGCTAGACTACTAAACTAGGGAGAGGGATCGTATCTTAAGAATGTCTAGAGATCTGGTAACACTGCGATATGAGGCCAGTAACATTCATATCTACTCTGAATTTGTGGCCGGTGTTCAGGTGATGCTAAAATCCTATGACCCAGTGAAGCACCTGCTCTGGGCTCAACATATCCCACATGCTCTCATGCTCTCTGCTAAACTGTAAGTACAACATGGGGAAGAGCACATTTCTACGATAATCCGGCCGAAGCTATAACCTATCTAGAGGCATTGATTCCACTGCCTCAGAGGGAACACTGACCTAGCCCAGGTCCTAATTCAACGGCAGAGACTGTGCCAGTCGACGCGGGAGAAGGAGATGAACATTTATTGTAAGCAATACTGGACTGTGAAGACACTAGGAGTTCCTGATGTGTATATGCCCGGGTGTGACGCCACCCTCTCTGAGGCACTTCTGTTCGCACCCCACCTTGGAGGTTTCCATTGTTGTTGTGGGGGAACATCATCAAGTTGGGGGTGATTGTGTGAGAGGTATGGGCAGAGGGCTGAGGAAGGTTGCCAAGGCTGTTGCTTTCTGAAAGTGGAGCTTGGGGTGGGTGCTACGGGATGCCATTTGATGTTGGGGTTTGGTAATGGGGTAGGATGTGGGTGGATTCAAACGGGTTCATGATGTTGTGATGTTGGGATGCGTTGATGGAAATGAGAGCGGCATTGTGTATCAGGAGGTCAAATTAAAGGTTTGACAGACATGCTGATCAATGGGAACATTTTCAGATTAGGCTTTGGTTGGTGGAAGTTTTGTTCCCTTAGACAATACACAGGTTATGCACATGCACATGAGTGACACAATCACCCTAATTACTTGGAAGGTTAGGGGGCTTAATAACCCTACTAGAGCTAGGAGGGTATTGGTGCATCTTGAGAGACACTACACCAAAATACTCATGCTACAGGAAACGCATGCTCTGGGCACTTTACATAGGGAGTTTGTGCCAAGATGGGGGCAGCAGCGGCTTTACACTGATTTTTTGTCTTAGGCGAGGGATGTGCTCACGTTAGTGCATCTGCCCCTTCAAGTGGATGAACGCTGCATTGACCCTGCAGGGAGATATGTGATAATATGGAGGAGCTTGGCTGGGTCTGGAGTTGGGCTGGTGAACAACTTCTGCCCGAATGTGGATGACCTGTCGGTTTATAGTCAACTTTCTGATCTGCTCTCCCGAGCTGCAGATGTCACTATAGTGTGGGGGTGGGGTGACTTCAATACTATTCTTGATATCGTAAAGGACCGATCGACAACTGCCCCACGTGGCCTTTCTGGTGCAGTGTAAATGATAGGACAGATTATGTCCCATTTAGGACTGGTGGATGTATGGAGGAACACCCACCCCGCCGCAAAGCAATATACCTATTACTCATCTGTCCATCACAGGGATAGAAGGTCAGGCAGGGAATGTGTTGACCCCCAATGATGAATATTGACGAGGAATTCATGCAATATTATTTGACCCTCTATGCTAATGCTGATGGATGCACAGACGCAGTACTTGACCAATATGTGAACAATATGTGAGCAATATAACTCTCCTGTGTTTAACAGAGGAGATGAGAATGGCACTGGATCAGCCGGTGATGTTAGAGGAGGTAACCGTTGCAATTATGTCGCTGGCGTCTGGGAAGGCCTTGGCTCGGATGGCCTCGGGATTGAGTTATACAAAGAGTTCCGACTGACCCTGGCACCAAGCTGTTGAAATTATGGGAGGAGTCCCTAGATGCGGGCTGACTTCCGCCGTCCCTCACTGAAGTAATGATTACTATGCTCTTAAAGCTGGGCAAGCTCCTGCATGAAATGGACTCTTACAGACCCTTGTCCTTGATTAACGCAGACGCCAAGGTGTTTGCGAGAATACTGGTGACCCAGCTTCTCCCCTACATGCCTCTGCTTGTGCACCCCGATCAATCAGGATTTATGTTTAGCCCCAACATATCCACTGCATTAAATCTCAGAAGACTCTTTTGCATAATATCGTAAATCAACCCGTATGCCATATTTAGTTGCAGAAAAGGCTTTTGATTCCGTCTTGTGGGCTTTTTTTCGCTGTCCAGTCATTTGGTCGAAAGACAAATGGTCGACGGAATTTGGTCGAAAGACAAATGGTCGAATTTTTTTTTAAATTTATACATATATTTTTTAGGCTTTCGTTTAGGGAAAAAAAGGTTTTTTTAGAAAACAAAGGGGGTTGGGGGACCCCCCCCAAAAAAAAAAGGTAAAATACAAAAAAAAAAATGTGACCATTTGTCTTTCGACCAAATGGTGTCGACCATTTGTCCTGTCGACCTTTTTTTCCGCCCAAATGACTGGTAACCCTTTTTTCAGGGTGCTGTACCAATTATAGTTTGGAAGTATTTTATCAACCGTGTGCGGTTGCTATATTTGGGTCCAGTTGCCAGGGTCCACACCAATGGCGGGCTGACATGGACCCTTGAGCTGGGCTGTGGGATGTGGCAGGGTAACCCCCTGTCCCTACACCTATTCACCCTCACAACAGAACCCCTTGCATGGCTGGTGAAAAGGCGACATGGACACAGGGGTATCTGTATATTCGGACCGTCCCAGATAATCTCCATTTATGCGGACGATACCGTACTGAACGTACGAGACCTGGCACCGAATCTTGGCCATATAATGGAGGAAGTCACTAGATTCACATACTACTCAGGCTACAAAATAAACAGTGCTAAATCAAAATTGTTTCCACTTACAGGGAGTACCTTTCAGATGGTAGATCTAATGGAGTTCTGATTAGCTTTAAGTATCTTGGAATACTAGTCTTCAGAGAGCACCAATTCACTGTATGTTGATAATCATGAGGAGTACCGGGGGCAACTTGCCACCAAGCTACAGCGATGGCAAGGCTCCCCATGTCTATGTATGGTCGATTATCCCTTTTAAAAATGATTGTGGTCCCCAAATTATTATGTTGCTTCAGCAACATCCCACTATGGCCTGGACATCAGTTCTTCACTCGACTGCGGTTTCTGGCAGTGAATTTTGTGTGGGGGGTGGGAGGGCCTGGATGAGCCGGGAGCGAATGACGGAACCCTTTGATCGTGGGGTGTTGGCAGCGGCAGATTTGAAATTGTACAACATAGTTGCACAGGTGCAGTTCTCTGGGCACTGGTACTCCTCCGACATGGGGCCCGTACATCATGCTTTGGACTAATATGGTACAGCGCCAACTGACTTTAAGTCAGCCCTGTTCGCGGATAGATACGTTGATTAATATGGCTTTGACCCGGTCTATACAACAGTGAACGCTTGGTCTCGGCTGTTCCGCAGATTGGAGGTGACGGCCCCATATAATGGAGTTGTCCCTTTATGGTGTTTCCCTGGGCTGCCCCCACATATGGTCAAGACATGCGGACCTCTTGGGATGGGGAGAGGCAGTTGGTTCTGGGAGATCTTTACCCGGGTGGACGGTTTGTGACAGTCGATACGTTTGATGGCAAACTGGGAAGCATACCCATAAAAATCCTTCACTATTACCAAATGAGGGAAGCAGTCAGACGAAGATGGCCATCATTCCCACAGGAACATGAGACTCATAGCTGTACAGATGCGACAATATCTTGGGGCGACGCCATTAGACTGATTTCCAGGCTCTATAGACTGGTCCAGACCCCTAGGACTGGACAAACCCCTAGGAATGTGGCGAGGGTGAAACGGGTGTAGGATTTAGGGATTGAAATCCAGGATGCCCAATGGCACAAATACTGTCTCCTAACTAAGGAAGGCTCAATGAATACATGATTCTGGCTAATACAATTTAAGCTGTTAAACCAGCTGTACTAAACCCCGGATAGACTCACTAGATTTGCATCTGCTGTAAGGGATGAATCTCCAAAGTGTGGGGGGCAGCGGCCAACTCGTTTCATATTTTTTGCGAATGCCCACCGATTTTGCGGTTTTGGCAAAACATTCGGAGGTGATACATAAAATTGTGGACATTCTCTGGTGCTAACCCCTCCCAAGTACCTATTAGGTGACATTGGTAAGGTTTCAATGATTATGTGTAGATTTATCTACATTGCACGTGAAATTGGCCAAACATTTATATTTAAATACTGGAAATCTAAATTTGTACCTTCATGCAAGGAATAGCTCAAAGAAGTTACCTACACCCATGACAGAGAGGAGGGGTATGTGGCGATGGTTGTGGGGGGTTGTTGTCCAAAGGACATCTGTGGCCCGTTTCAGGACTATTTCATTTGTATAAGTCCGAAGGATGATTAGCCTTAAGTGTGCCCTAATTGCTTAGGCAATTTCTCCATGTTTCTGTTAAAGTTAGAGATAAACAAGGGGACGACTGTCATATTGTTGTGTATTGTTTATTTCTGTAAGTGAATTACTCTGTGATGCTTTGAAGAGCTGTGTAATGTGATCTCAGAGTGATATTTTCTAAATGAATTTTATTTTTATTTTAATTATTTAAATGCAAATATTAAGATTGCAAAAAATTACAATTCAAAACATAAAACGTGAAATTCTAAATTATTCAAAATATCAAAAATCCAAAATGTTCACAGTCAAAATACCAAGGTCCAACAAAACCACTGTTCCAGAGTCCAGATTCCAAAAATATCTGTATTCCAAAAACACTTTCACAGTACAAAGAAAATCGATGTTCTTAATCTCACAGTTCAAACAGTGCCGTCTTCCGAATACAAGTCACTTCCCCACAGTGAGAGAAGACAGACTGTTACCATGCCAGCAGGCTTTCCGAGCGGGCTTGGGGCAGAATTTTGGGAAAGAAAATAGAGTCCATGATCTGGGGTGCAGTGTCCTAGCTCTCCCTCCTGCACTAAATGTAATCTTGGTTGGCCTGGCACAGGTTGTGCCTTGCTGACCTGGCAGTAGATCTGTCTCATGTCTGAAGTAAGGTGTTTGATATATGCCTGAACTGAATCATCTGTCAGTGCCAAAAGTAACCTGTTCACAGTGGGGGGAGCTGCAGCAGGCAGAGGCATTGTTCTTGTCATCATGCTCGCAAATAGAGAGAGTCTAGCAAAGCGACTAGGCATAACTCTCATGTACATGAGGGTAAGTGGCAACTCATCTGGCCTACTTAGTCCTGCCTGTGTGCACACATTTGTCAACTTTTAGCTCCCCATCCTTTCTTTCGGTTTTCCCCAAGCTATTTCATCCCTAGAGTAGCCTGCAGTGTGTGTAGCAATGTTGTCCATTTTGCTACAGGTTCCTGTACTGGTAATTTGGGGCGAATGGACCATGGACACAGAAGTCGGAACATCATGCAGACAAGAGGGTAGGGCAGCAGCAACAGGGTCAAGCAGAGTGTTGTAGTATGCCAAAGGATGCAGTGCACCCTAATGATGCAGGCACCTTAGATGGGATACCCTCTATTCCTATAGCTGTGGCAGTCCAGCCAATGCTGGGGCATCCATGAACTCTCCCAGCCTCAGTGTGCTGAAGGTGGCACCTGTGACCTCCACCAGCATCCTGGCACGCTTGCTATTTACCTAGGCTGTCACTTAGGGGCCAATGAATGGGAATGGGATGGTTAGGGTGAGGAGTTGGAGTGCTGAGGGTATTTCGTCTGGGCCCAGTTCTCGTTGGGCTTGAGGGAACTGGAAGGGACTTTGACCTGGGTGCTGGGGCCAGGGTTGCAAGGCAGTGCCAGAAGAGGCACCATGGCTGCTCTGACTACTGGCTGGGGATGAGAGGCATTGATCCAGGTTCCAGCCAGGTCTTGTCCTGGCTGGGGTGCTGGGCCAGAGCCAGCATTCTCATCTGGGGGTCTAAGTTGATCAGGGAGCTGGAAGGGATCTGGCTTGTTATGGTGCAGATAGCTATGATTGGTCCTGAGCAGACGGGGCTGCGTCCTTGTGCTGCTCATGCTAAATCCGCTGAGGACAAATATACTTCCAGCGGCTCCATTGTTTACCATAGGCGCACTAGTGCACGAGGTGACCTAACTGGGATGAGTACCGGGCTGGGGTGGATACTGGCCTGGCACAGGATGAGGCATGTACTGAGTTTTTTATTCTTATGTTTATTTTTTATTTATTTTTGAATGGCCTGGTATAGGCTGAGGCATGTAGTGATGGTTCTAATAGCCCTAGAACTGGAGGTCAGAGGGAGCATCTGGTAGTGGTGAATACATCCTCCTCTTCCTCTCCCTCCCCTGCTAAATTCATGCTGGCCTCTTGAAGCCACATACTAGCCCCCATAGGGTGCGTGCACCATCTGGATGACATTCTCATCCAGGTCAGACAGTACAGGGGCTGACGCAGCAGGGCATACACCCAAGGGACAGGGATTACTGGGGGTTACAGTGGGAACAGGTGGGGGGTCACACCTGTAGCTGGGGTTATTTCTCATCTTCTCTATATTATACTGTTCTAGCTTTTCCTCTAGAGTCACTTGTTGTTTCAGCCACTTCTTCCTTGCCATGGACACACCTTTCTGGAACCACAATCTATAGTCCTCCCACTGCCTAACTTCTGAGCTCCTTTTCTCCCTTTTAAGTACCGTATAAACTGTAGCTGAGTGAGTCTCATCAATGGAACCTTCTAGGGGTCAGGCCAGTAGGCTCTGGCGCTTCGTCTGTTTCATGCCATACTGGCATTCATCTGACAATATCTGGGCCATGCACTGTGGCCATGAGGGCCATAGGGGAGTCAGGGGAAAGGCTCACTCTCTAGCTTACATAATTTACAAGATTCTCATGACAAATACTAAATCACTACAGCGCATAGGTCAGCACCACTGAGTCCCTACTAACCAAGTCTGTCAACCAAGGTTTCTCTAGCACACTCACTGTCGCTCAGAGGCACTTACATATGCACACTCACAGGCGCTCAGCTAGTGAAGGGATTGGGTGATAAACTGTTGCAGGACAGGGGGAAAAGTAATGCTAAGCTACTGGTCCACTTCTAAAAAAGTGTGTCAGGTACAATTCCCAGGCGTCCTTGTAAGCCTACTCCGATTCAGGTAGTCAATCAGAACAGGCACTCAACACAAAAGAGTTCCAGGCCAAGATGATCTCTAGAAGCCCACTGTCGTGGTTCTTAAGAAATGCATGGCTCTTACGCCAAGGATATGAACATGATAAAACTGGGTAAGTGGGTATGGTTGGGCCCTCTACAAGCCCCGTTCACTCCTAATGATCATCTAGGAAATGGGTTTGGTACAGAATAGGTGGCCCTGGTAAACTGAATTAAGTGACAGGTAGCGTGCTCTAAAAGGAGACTCCAGGTGGATTGGGCCTTAAGTTGCGCAAAAAGCCACAGCTACCCTTGTTCAACCTCCAGTATGTGCCTAGAAGGTGAGTCTATTACAAGGTAGGTGACTCCCCTCTCCTGAGGAACTCCCAGGGTCAATACAAGACACAGTTCAAATTAGGGGTTGAGATCTGGGGGCTATGACTAGTTGGGTGGATTATCCGGAAAAGTAAACCCTACAATTTGCCAGTACAATTGTGTGATGTTGTGTGTGTGTGCAGGTCCTCCTCTGACAGTGGAGATGTGCTAGCACCTCACCACTGTGACAATGGGACCTAGTTTGACTGGATGGGCACACTGACCTACCCTCAGTGTTACCATCCCCCTCAGAAACTAGGAGTCCTCTGCACAAGCTACAAGCTGGTAATGTCAGTTTGTGTGACTGGTACTTCAGTTCTTAACTTACTGGTTGATCAGGCAGACAGGCAGCTAGGCACGGGCACAACAGGCACTTGGTAGGACAAGTCAGGACTTCTTTGGGACTGACAGGCTCAGGTCCATAGATTCTGAAAAAGGGGAACATTAGAATCCATGTGGATAGAAATGGCTGTAGGTGAAAGCAGATTGGAACAAAGGAGAGGAGCACAGGCCGTACAGCAGGGGTGAGTTCAGTCAGAGAGTTTTGCAGATGTAAAGGTGCTTTTCATGTGATCAGGGACCTAGACCCGGTTCTAGATCTGAGTCACGGCACCAGAAAATTGTGGATGTGGGAGGCAAGCCAAAATGGGGAGGGCCATGAGGGAGAACGGAGGCAGAGCCACAGCTTTGGCCCAAGGAATTACCATACCCGGTATGGGTGTGTTGTGTATGTAGATTGACTGGGCCCCCCCTCCGCAATAACGGACAGCCCACACCAAAAAGTGGGAACTCCAATGAGTGAAGCACAGTCTTTACAGAACAGGTTTATTACGGGAAAAGAAGTAGACTTGTTGCTAGCAGAGTACGTTAGGTACACTGGACATGGATTATTGTCTGCAGTGAACTGCGGCAACAAGGTTGGGCATTGAAGGCAGGCATACTAGCTAGCAACATCCACTGGCATGGGACCCGGGGGAGTACCCCTAGATGCAGAGGAGAGTTGCAACACCAAGAGAAGAAGGGAAGAGCTGGAGAAGGAAAGGTTTGCGAAGGAAGGCTGCTGGGAAGGAAGAGAGAGGGGCTGGGGAGATGGGATAGAGAAGAAATAATGGTCAGCTGGGGAGCAGTGAGAGGGAGAGAGTGGGGAGTGAGGAGGGAAATAGCGGGTGGGGAGATAGTGTAAGAGGGGAGAGAAGAGGGCTGGTAGAGAGGGTGATGACTGAGAGAAGGGGGAAAGACAGAAATAAAGGGAAAGAGAGAGAGAGAGAGTGAGAAAGAGACAGAGAGGGAAAGAGAAAGGTAGAGAGAAATAGAGATCGAAAGACTGGACAAAATAGGGAGAGGAAGAGAGAGCAGGGGAGAGCAAGAGAAGGAAGCAGGGGGAAGCAGAGGAAGAGAGTGCCAGGGGCCCACTGGTGGCAAAATACAGCAGGTTGGGGAGGAGGGGGAGAAAAGGGGAAGAATGGAGAAGGGAATACAGGGACAGGGTACCAGTTGAAAGCGCCTCTTCAGCTTCTCTGCCCCCACCGCTTGTGTCCAGCACTCCAATGCCAGCAACCAGAAAAACAAGCCAGGTCCTCCCTCCGCACACTTAAATGGCCGTGGCTCCCGCACTCACCATCAACCAATTACTGAGCGGACCAAAATGTTGAATCCAAAAATGCAGAATTTCGAGGGGTACATTACTGTGCAACTATATGTGGGGTGTGGGGGGATTTAGTGTTATAAAGATATAAGGGGAGTATGTGGGAGGGGCTGCAGGGGATTGCCCCCCACATATAATTGTGAAGAAATGTTTGGGAAAAACATGTTCCGCATTTTTGGATAACACATTTTCAATTCATAGTAGTCACATAGATCCCCCCCCCCCTCCAGAGTCTGGCTCATCCACCTCCCTCCTACCCCCCATGGGCACCATAGTTTCCTGTGTCCAAGGATGAAGGTGACAAAAAGGGGGGGGGTGGGACATCACAGGTGGGCAAACATAGGCAGGGACAGGTCCTGTTGCTTCCCCACTCCGGAGCCCACCCCCACCCAACCCCCATGATGCACACAATAGGTGGACAGGGTTTCTGCCTTTTCCCAGGGCTCAAGGAAGTTTGTCACAGGAAGGAGGCAGGGACATGACAAGGTGCAGGGAAAGTGGGTAAACACAGGGCTGGGGAGGGCAGTAAGTTTCTCAGGAAAGGGCAAGCCCCCCAGGCTGAAGACTTTCCACTGACTGTAAAGGTGTGCAGCTGTTGCAGCTGTCATCTGGGCTCGGAACAAGTTTAGTTCTTAGCGGGGCTGGTCAGGCCTTGAATTCCCTGTGTCTGAGCACAAGTAGGGCTTATACAGTGCAGTCACATATAGTGCAAGATGAAAATTACATTTGGGAAAATGAAAAGTCATTCAATACATTGGTAATGCAACACAGGACATGCATGTGAAACACAGGTAAAGGCTGCATTTCTGCAGTGTACCATACTGTGTGTACTCATTGAGGACCCCTGACCTCACTCATACTCTCCTGAGACTAAGCCTTGACTGCTCTCCACACTACCTTGATTGAATATTTGCAAACCTCTCAGAGATCCCTGTCCATCATAACTACGGTGGCCTAGTAAAACCTGTCCACCAGGCCAGATTCTAGAAATCCATCTTAACACAAAGTAACACTAATAGATTGGTCACTGGCAGACTGTCATTGTTCTGCTGAGGTTGCATCCTGTCCACCGCACATTTAGGACTTTTTTATCCCTTTTTTTCTTTTTAACTCGAAAATGATGGGTGCAGAAGCCGACCCTGAAGCCTGGAACTGATAGATTGATTGCTTGAGCCCTCATTGGGCAACCTCATTGCCCTTTGGCCTATGAGTCGGGCTTCTAGTTTTATCACATCCAGTATTGGTTGGGGCTTTGGGCAATAATACTTCAATATGGACCTACCATTGACCAGATAAGAACAGTATCGTATTATCCCTTCCCTACTCTGAAAGAACTCCATGTCAAATCCCAGTACATTTAAGGTCTCCTAGCTAGTCCTCACCTCCTGGACCTACTAGCCCCCTGTCCAGTTTACTGGCCTCCCGGTGTCGTTGAACTCCCTCTGGTCAACAAACCTTTGAACATTTTCAACCATAGCTCTGCATGATCATTCAAGGACGAGATTAGCCCAAATTCATACCATTGTGCGACTAACTTTCAAACCAAAAGCATTCTTCTAAAAAAGATGTACCTTTGTCAATCTCCCACAGACATAAGAACAATGCCTGACATTCCCATGACCAATCCTGCAAACTCCATCAACTGCATCGTGCCCGGTACATTTCTCTGCCCAGGAACCATAGATATAGTCCATCTTTCAGACAGCATGCTGGTCTGTTGAACTTGATGATCTATCTGTGCTTCATGCAGCCACCCTTTCACGCGACCCCTTTATTTCCATATTATTTGCAGAGCTCTCTTTATCACTGCTATCTTCCTTACCCCTTACCCCTTCAATATCCACTTTGGCTTCAAGTGCATCCACACAATCCTAAGTCCTGGTCATGAAAGCATGTGCAGCAAGACAGGCAGACAGGGACTCTGTCCTCCTTTCTCACAGCAAGCCCTTACATGGTGCATGGATTGGCGATCCCCCAGTTCCAGTTTGTCACAACATATGCAATGTTTCCAGGCAGGGACAGTTGTGCGTCCAAATGTCCTGACATCAATAGGGTTGTTTGCTTGTAATGCCGTTGGGTTTATGAAGTCATCATGCTATATTTGTTCAGGTAGGGACAGCTATGTGTACACATGTCTGGATAACCATAAGGTTGTTTGCTTGTGTTGCTGTAGATTTTATCAGGTCATCATGGTTGTGATTCATGCAGGCCCAGGCAGGGACAGCTGTGTATAGGAATGTCCTGTTATCCTCCTGTGTTGCTGTAGGTTTTATCATGTAATCAAGCTTGGTTTTCAGGCAGGGGCAGCTAAACATACTTTTTGAAAGCACATGTGCTTTATAGGCAGAGACCCCATTCCTCTCGACTGTACCTAAACCAGGACAAAATTGACCACATTCCTTTGTCTGGAGATAAAAGCATAGAGTCAGGCATTTAAAGGATAGTTCCGGGACTTTTTTTTTATTGTCCCTACGGTTCGGCCATGTGTTTTTAAGCATAACTCGGTAGATCGTAGAAAACTTTCCTATGGACCTTACCCGACTTTTCGTCCATTAACGCACTCGAAATCAGCCGCCATTTTCTGATAATCCTATCATTTCCCCCCATCGCCCTGGCTCACCTGCTTTTGCGGCACTAAATCAAATCCCCCGCCCCTGAAACAGACTTTATCAAAACATTCATATTCCCCGCCTCTACCCGTGACGTGACTGAGCTGCGTAGGCAAACGCGCCCAGGCGTCTTCTACGCGACTCCATACAGAACCCGGAAATCAACACAGATGAGCTCACACAACACAGCGCGCCACAATTGGGAATATGAAACTGTACTTTTAAATTAAACCGCAAGATTGTAAATTTGGTAAAGTACATTTATTTGACATCAAATGTTTTGAGAATATTCAGCAATTCGCATTTTTATTTGCTCACGTTCCAAAAAGTTCGTTTTGAGGCACGCGATGTTCCTTTGCTGTACACAGGGTCTTAGATCATCTCACAATACAGCGCCACAATTCGGAATATGAAACTGTGGTTTAAAAGCAAACGGCAAGATTGTACATTTGGCAAAGTACATTTATTTGACATCAAATGTTTTGAGAATATTCAGCGATTTGCATTTTTATTTGCTCTCGATCCAAAATAGTTTGTCTTGAGGCAAGCGATGTTCGTGTGCAGTACACAGGGTGTTGGTTTACGATAAAATAAGCTCTTCGGTCGCACTGATAATCGCATGGCTGTTCCAACAACAAGGCACTAGGCCACCACAACGGTCTGTATGTTGCATCTAGCCGTTAGTACCGCGTAAGGGCATACTTGTACTTGCCGATCGTCCCATAAAATGGTCAGGGTGGTAACGTTGTTCACGCGGAGAAGCAACTGGCGGTTAGAAAAGCCATCCACCGGGGTCTGGCACTCGTGACACATACAATAATGAATGATGTACCTGTTTGAAAAAAAATAAAAAATGAAATTAGCCTCACCATCAGATCTTTATTAAAATTATTCATTTTATATATTAGGTCGGGAAATTATTTCATAGCTAGGACAGTGCAACTGGGTATTATACGTCAAGGGGGGGCTGTAGGATACTGAGACAGTCCCCCAGTGCAGGGGTTGACAGGGAGGCAGTGCAGGTGGAGAGTGGAAGGGCCCAGGACCGAGGTCGCAGACAGTGGACCAGTTGTAGCAGGGGAGAGGGAGAGAGAAAGCAGAAGCAAAGAGGAAGGTTTTGAGGTGCTTCCGTAAAAGGAGATGGTTCTCCTCAAGATAGTGCACGGTACAAAACAATATGCCACATAGAACGAACAAGTACAACTTAACCCGTCTTTAAAGCTACTGTATAGTAATTAAATTGCGGTATAAACTCATCTAAAGAGTTACTTACATTATATTTGCATTTTCCATTGTGTCTGTGCGTAGGGCAGCCCCGAAATACCACTCCTTCTATGCCGACGTTATTTCTTCTAATGAACGAACATTAAATGGCTTTCGTTTCTGAAATTATATTCATTATCGTTTCTTACGTTATTGCACCACACCCCCAAAAAGAAGGCTTTCGGGATGGTCCCGGCCTGTCAAGGTCAAATAACAATAGAACCTTATACTGAGTCGTGGGCCATTCCGGCACCCGAGCAAAAAATCAAAGCAGCTGACCTTCACTTTGAACGAGCACACATTCCTAGTTAGCTACATTCAGTGTAAGGCCATCTCACAGGACTTGAAATTTACACTCCATCTTTGCATTTTGTCTGCGTGCTTTGCAGCCCCAGAGAACCATAAATACGGAGACATTCTATATTTTTTGAAAAATTATTTATATTACTGTTTGGTTTAATTTAATGCGCAAATGAACAAGGTTGGATAGACACATTGCATGTACACTGAGCAATCACTTTTATTTACACAATACATAGCTACACATATTCAATGGGCCTGCGACATGAGGAGACTCGAGAGCAAAGTCACAGGTGACACCCGGGTGGTTCGCACTACTGCACGGTGAAGGGAGGGGCAAGGGTGGAGAGACACATTGCATGTACACTGAGCAATCACTTTTATTTACACATTACATAGATACACATATTTAATGGGCCTGCGACATGAGGAGACTCGAGAGAACAGACATTCAAATTACAATCATTTAAACCGTGATGTGTATTTCTCAATGAGCTCTTCCTTAGGTGGACATGGAACAGAGGCAATGTTGGGTGGCAATGCAGTTGTCCCCTGCACAGGTTCGTTCACAACTCCATGTATGTGCCTATCTAGGACATCAACAATAAGTCTCTCAATAAAGTCATATTGCATATCCTCAAACACTGGTTTGATAATCCATTGTTTACTTCTTTTAGTGAAGGCCTTATTGTAGCGAAGCGTCCCTAAAGTTCCGGTCGTCCTACTTTGTTGACGGCCAACATTATGGTTATGTGCCAAGACCGCTAGAAGAGTCCGATTTATCATGCCCTCCATGCCAAAATGCAATCGTTTTGGCCTGTACTTTAGGCACATATTGTGGAACACCTCCAAATCTCCTGTGCGGCAGAATTCCGTGAGTCCCCTCAAATCTCTTGTTATAGTTTTATCAAATACAATCTTTTTAATGGCTTTGTGAGTGGGTGATGAAGGAATCAACCACTTCTTCTTCCGTGCCTCCTCTGTGGACAAATGGCCATGTTCACAATTGTGGAAATGTTGGTTTGTGTTCCAACGGTGAACGTTGGTACAGTGTAGCATTACTGACCGCCATTTTTCCAGTAGAATTTCCAACGACCCTCCACATGTTTTTGAGCTCCACCAAAGATGGTTGCTGATTGACTTGGACCACTGTGAAATACCTTGCATATCTTTTTTTTTACCTGCAGCCGACATTTTTTTATTGATTGTTTTTGCAAGATGCCAAACGTCAAATTGGTGATTTATATTTTTGTACTCTTCTCTCATTGTCTTGGCAATTGAAACGTGTCTGTCCGTGGCTATCAGGTCGATCACCATTCCCCGCGATTGTAGTTCTTGCAATGATGCTACAAAGCCAACTTTCTCCATGGCCACTGAGGATGTACTTTGTGACACCTGCACGACCACCGAACTCACAATTTTCTTACTTTCCATGTCCTGAAAGTGGTAGGTGCAGTACTTGGCTGAAAATCCTGGGCTGTCGCACTGTCCATCACCGGCTAGCCTGAACCGTTTGCCCGCGAATGTACTAACAATAGACATTTTTTCCATTCTCCAAGCTTCGCTAATGGCTGGAAATAGATAATCGGTTTGGTATTTGTAGAACTGAGTTTTCGCAATGAAATGGATTCCCACAAACTGAAAGAAAGACTCTAACTTTTTAAAACTTGAACCACTAAAAAGTGCAGCCGCTGCACAAAGTAGATTGCCTGCTGGCAGTTGCCCCAGCATGGGTTGTGCAGACCATGAGAAAGGATGATATTTTGTACAGGTGGCATATATTTTAAGGTTAGTGCCTCGAATTGCACGAGTCACATTAATCAATGGCTCCCCACATACTTCCCCACCAACCGAATGCCCACATTTCATCCGAATAATAATATCAATCAAACAACTATCGAATACAATGAATTTGGCCTCTTTCCTTATACTGTCACTCTGCATCCCAGCTGGTTCGGCCTGTAACGTTGAGGACATGTCACTCACATGAAAGGTAGAATCTCTGATATCGTCTTCCGCTATGTTCAGTGATATTGATGGTGTTTCATTGTCGTCCACTTCATTCTCTTCCATTGCAACATCTGTTCCTTCTCCGGCGATGGGTGAATAAAACAATTTCTTCAACTTTCTCGCGGTCTTAGTTTTTGCGGGTGTGGATTCTGTGAATTGATCTCCGACTGCATCCGAACTACCAGGAGGACATTCACTATCAATGGCTGGTGGTGGTATAGCTCCGTTGTCAATCACTTCATATTCTTCCCATTGGCACGATGCATCTCCAGTCTCAAGTCCCTGCCAAAAGGTTTGACAAGCAACATCTCTCGTTCGCTTCACTGTCTGTGTAGATCTAGTTCGTACACCCACTCGCAACTAGAGGACAGATTGGAAAAGGGATGTTCAGTTTAAACACAACTTACAGTATTGAACTATTAACAGTGAAAAACAACATAATATAGTGACCAGGACACTAACCTTCTTTTGCTTTCTTTTCTTTGAAACTTTCTTGCCTCGAACTTCAACATCAGGACGCTGCTGCTCCGACTCGTGTGTGCATGTCTCCACTTCCTCTTGCGCTGCAACGACTATATTTTCATGATAAGCACATCCATCACGCACTGACGCTCCATCGACTCCCTGAAACATAGAACTTTCATTAGTATGTATAATAATATTGAAAACACAAAATGTACTTGGGGACCAATACCCACGTACATCTCAATAGCAAAACACGAATGAACGCTTTGTGTAGAACATTCAAACGACAATTATTCACGCATAGTTGATCTAGTCAGATGGAACTGTCAAGATCCATACCTCGGGCTCCTCATAGACTTCCATTGATGATATTATTGAAGATGATGCTTCAGTAACTCCCTGAAACACAGTAATTGCATTAGTATGGTTTTCTATTTTGATAAAAAGAACAGAAACTTTGTGCAGGCGTCAACGACTCATCTAAATAGACCTGCACAAATGATCAGTTGTCTAAAATAAATAATGGATATCTAAATATGATTCGATTTGCTTGATCGTTGGAAGTGTCACCACCCAGAGATCTGCATCAACTACTAGGGGTGATGTTCTTGTAGAAGAAGCTCCGTCATCTCCCTGAAACATAGTACTTGCGTTAATAAAGAAGGAAGTATAGCGGATGTAATCACGTCATATGATTTTGCTTGATCGAACTGTCAGTATCCATACCTCGAAATGCATAAGAACATCAAGGGACGATGTAACTGCGGTGCACACTTCTGCAAGCTGTTGCGCCGACCCGTAACTGCATGCTCCCCCTTCTTCTTGGACTAATGCTCCATCGACTCCCTGAAACATAGGACTTTCATTAGTAATGAACACAATATTGAAAAAAGAAGACACATAGGAGGGCGACGACAGAAGGACATATCAATGGCTAAAAACGAAAGAAACATTGTGTGTAACAATCACGCTACAAGAATGCAAGATCTGATGATCTCCATCGATGGAACTGTCCGGAAACGTACCTCGAGCATCTGAGTGACATCAACGGTAGTCGTCAATACGTTGGACTCCTCAGCATCTCCCTGAAAGACAGTACTTGCATTATTTTGGATAACAATAATTATAACTGAAAACAAAGACTAGAGGACGAGTACAAGGGTGTACCATTAGGTAAAATAATTACACGATAAATTAAAACTATTGATTTACATGCCTAAAACAAGTCAGTGGCAGAATAGCCAAGTAAGATTACCCGATAGGCGCTTGAAGTGGCTGATGACTGCAATAACGACACGGATGGAGAATCTTCCGCCTTCATATTGAGTGGATACATAAATGGGGAAATTATTGTTAGCTAATGCTACACACTACCGCAAGGCCGAGAGATAAATACGTAAACTTGACTCACCAGTGGAGGGATGTGGACGAATAGAGTGGGAATAGCGGTTGAGAGCAATTTTCACCTCGCTCGCGGTGTGTTCTTCTTTATTAGCAATGATGTGGAGTACATGTCAGAGGTAAAGTGCCTGCTGCAGATGCGGTATCGATCACCCCTCTTGTCCGCAAAGACTTCTAGGACTCTACTTTCAAGCTCAGACGGTGGATATCCGCAATATCGGACCCATTCTCTTATCTGATCTATTGTCTTAGGGAAAACATGCATTATAGTACCTTCAGATTTATTATGGGCCTTCGAAGGGCAACCGCCAATGGAACAGGCAGGCATTGTGGAAAGTTCTGAAAAGTAAAGATCAACAATTCTCTATGAATACCAATGTAAACTCAGAACATGTGACTAGTTCCTTGCATGTACTGTCTTGAACGAAAAGAAATTGGACGCAAAATGATTATGGTACATGGCCTTACCTTGACGAACAAACAGTTAGATGCAGGGATCAGAGTAGTTTCTTGTCGTAGAACAGGGAGCAGTTCACAGGTTGCAAACTGAGGAGTTTCCTCGAAGTGGTCACGGAAGTTCACAGAGACGAAGAGCAGATAACCAGCACCTTCACGGGTTGACTAGCAAAGCGCAAAGAAGTGCTCATTAGAAATATGAAGTGGGTTATAAAGAATTCGAAACAGGGGTGTGTTTGTGAATGAATGACGTGTATATGTCGTGGCATTATGCGGTTTGCAGGGGGCCGTCCAGCGTGAGGGGGGATGCTTGGCAGGAGACACAGGGTCTGGAGGTAGACATGGGAACAACAACCCATGCTCTATAGACCACTTTGAAGTGTACATGGTCTTTGGCACCTCTTGGCCTTTATCGCTCCCTGACAGCTCCACTTGGCAGCGCAAGTACCCCGGTGCGAACTGCCTTTGATAGGGCGGGGGGTGGATTGGGGCGGTGGTCGTGCAGACAAGACACAGGAAGACTCGTGAATGGAGACACACTTATGTGGATTGCAGGGGGCCGTCCAGCGTGAGGGGGGATGCTTGGCAGGAGACACGGGGTCTGGAGGTAGACATGGGAACAACAACCCATGCTCTATAGACCACTTTGAAGTGTACATGGTCTTTGGCACCTCTTGGCCTTTATCGCTCCCTGACAGCTCCACTTGGCAGCGCAAGTACCCCGGTGCGAACTGCCTTTGATAGGGCGGGGGTGTGGATTAGGGCGCTGGTCGTGCAGACAAGACTCGTTTGCCGCAGGGCCTCACCAAGGAGAGGCCATCTAACTGCATGTAAGAGGCAGGCTGAAGGATCTAGTACATGGAAGGCAGGGGGGTGAGTTTATAAATACCTCAGCCTCCCAGGAGAATATATGGGTGCAGTTCACCCTGGAGACCCTGGATGCCTAGGCAGTTAGTCAGCAGCAGGCTGGCCTGTGGTGGCAAGGCGGCACGGGCCAGAGGAGGTCATCTCTGTACCCGGTGCCCAAAAGGATGATTTATTATGATCAACCATATTGATTATTTACCTATAACCATGTTTTGTATCAATAAAATCCAACGGCCTTCCTTTTATTGCCAACGCTTGAACAAAGTGGTGTGGTAAGTATTTTTGGGGGAGGAGGCAAGGCCGGGAGGCTTGATGCCAACCCGCAAAATAACATATGTATGTCTGCTGCATATGGGTTCAACGGTTATGTGGATTGAAGGTGGGCGGCCAGCGTGAGGGAGGATGCTGGCCGGAGACATGTGGTGTGACAAGACAAGGCACAGGAAGACTATTCAATGGAGACACACTAGATTCATTTAAAAAATCAAAACAACCATTGTTAAAATATATGTTGGGTTTTATTTTAGATCTTAATTTCAATTGAACATAAATAATAAACATTACACATTGTAAAGTTCTGGTTGCAGCACATCCAGGGAAAATCCGCGGTATTGTCCACTGTCGCTGGGGAAATGTTGTCTAATGGCAAGTACCGCACAGGCAGGTATTACTCTCCGAACGCGGTGTCCGAGCCTCCCGTGAAGCCACCAAGTGAAGCAACGATAGGCCACCAGCCTGTACCACCTGTGAAAACGAAAGATGCAAACTGTATTAAAATGACAAAACTTTCTTATCACTGTCGATTCAGGTAAAAAATGTCATTCTGCTTTGAAAAAAATTCTATCTAGAAAATGCACAATATGGAACCAATTTACATGCATTCAAATGATATGTAGATGTCATTTTATATGTGGGAGACGACCATGACATAGTAGTGGCATCACTGACATCAAAACCAGAGTATACTTACTCGTTACTCGGATTACGCGGACGAACAGTGCCGCGAAGTTCGTGCATAAGCACCATCATCATCCTCAACACGGTCCGTGAGAGGCAGGCTTCCCTGAACTCTGGCAGCTCGGTGATGCATTGCGGACTTGGCTCGCCTTCCGAAATGTAGGCCAAGCACCCAGAATTTTCACGGCAGCAGCAGTTCTCCTCCTCAGTTGGCATTAGCTCGCACCGATTGCACGTGCACCAGGTGGAGACGCCGTCCATGCGACATGGTCCAGGCTCTTCATCCGTTGACTGGTCCTCCCAACCTCCGTCCGAATCCCCATCGTTTTCGCGTGCTTGCCTTTCCAGTAGTTCTTCCTCGGTGTACTCGGGCTCGTACATATACGGCATTATTGTAGCCATTGTGTGGTAAAGAAAGTAAAATAATTTACAGAAATGGTACAGGTGTTCACAAGGCCTAGAAGCGGCGAAGGTAGCTGACCAGAGCACAGAAACGAGTCACAGAATACTCAAAGTAACACACAGAGAGTAATGGAATCGAAAATCTGCTGCTGTGTGTTGTGAAACGGTGTGTTTATACTTATTGAGGAAAGAGGCGTCCTGCCATTTCCATGGCGACACTTCATTAGCTGAGGCGCAGCGATTGTTGACACGAAACGTGCTTTGGCGTTGGGAAATGGGCGGTACTCGTCTGCTGATGTCAGGCTCAGGGGCGGGGGATTTGATTTAGTGCCGCAAATGCAGGTGAGCCAGGGCGATGGGGGGAAATGATAGGATTATCAGAAATTGGCGGCTGATTTCGAGTGCGTTAATGGACGAAAAGTCGGGTAAGGTCCATAGGAAAGTTTTCTACGATCTACCGAGTTATGCTTAAAAACACATGGCCGAACCGTAGGGACAATAAAAAAAAAGTCCCGGAACTATCCTTTAAGTGGTTGTAAGGTCACATATTTCCAACACATTCCATCCTCGCTCAGTGGGTCCCACTTTCTTTGGGCAGAACACTTCTGTCTCCCTTGCCCTTTTTGCATGGGCTGGGGTAGGTTCCTACCCTCTTGGCTCTACCCTCTTGTAATGCCACCGGCTTTTGTTTAGGATGTTGGCACTCAGGAGGCCGTCATTGCAGTATCCAGGCTCTCTCACCACTGTATTTGGAATTCTGATGCTGCCCTTTGGCCTTCTGCTTGTTCCTATTTAATGTGCCTCCCTTGACTGGGGGACTGGGTGGCTCATACACCCACTTATGGTCTGTTTGGCTGTGTCTGGGCTGTTGCCCTTATGGATCAAAGTCCTGTAATTTTGACTTTGGACTCATTCTGCCTTATGGACCCACATGCTGGGCTAATTTTGGCTAGTGCACTTTCAGGCCTTAATCAGCGGCACCAGGGGACTGTTTTGCTCGGAATGCTTTGTTGGGAAGATCTAGCAGAGACTACCAGTGTTTTCTTTGTTCTGTTCCAGTGCAGGCAATGGGGTGTTGTTGGGGTGGCAAGGATTCAAGTATGCAACATTTTAGGCAGGGTCCCAGGAGGATTGGCACCATGCCGTGGTTAACACCAGAGATCGACATGGGTCAAGGGCGGAGATGGCTCTACACAAAGAAATGGCCCTTGGTGCTGGATTGGGAACATAAAGGCGGGGACCCTTCAGCCTCATTGTTGGGGATTGGTTGGTGCTGAGACACTGGGATGGTGGCTGAAGCGTTCTGTTTTTGAGAATAAAAGTCTACAAGAGTGTGACTTGGGGGCTGGGAGAACCGCTTGCTGGCTATATGTGTTGCCAATTTGTTCTTAGTAAGTGAATACCAGGGGTCTGAGACTTAGCATTGTCCGGATTTATTCATTTTCAGAGATTTCTGAAAGGATGGGGATCCACACATCAGGTAAACTGCTAACAGTGAGTTTATGAAAGAGAAAACTCTCACAGCAACCCCCAGCACTGGTGAGCTCCTTTCTAACTCCCAACTGGCCTTGCCAAGGGTCCATGGCAAGGAACCTTGGCCTGAGAAAGCAGGCTGTAACACATTACAACACATCTCCTTTCTTCAACTATGTACAACAATATTTACATTTACTGAGTATCATGAGCCATTCAATTGCATTTTATAGGCGCCACCCTGGCCATATTCCAGACCTGCCTCTTCCATCCAGGTTTCTAATTCTCCTTCTTTACCCACTCATCATCTCCCTAGCTAGGGGAGGGGGGCATACCTTGGTATTGTTTTTTTTCCCTTTCACACACACATCTGCCACCCTCACTGCCTCCATCACACATCTGTTTAATCTCTCTACAGCACCATTCCACGGAGGATGATAAGCCGCCATCCTCTTATGCTTCGCCCCACTGCGTATCAGATACTCTTCAAAGCACCCTCCTACGAGTTATCTGTCGTTGTACGCCAACACGGAATTGGGTAAACCCTCTCTCACCCTAAAGAAGAACACCCTGTCCCTTGCGGGGGTGCCTGTCCCTGGGTGGTGCGTGGTGTATCGCCTACCTAACAGATATAGACGAGAGAGCTGTCCCTCAACCTTCTATACTAGTGGTAGTGTCTGTAGGCAGACAAAATGATCCAATTGTCAAAACAATTCAAATTGGTGTTCTCCAGAGTGGTATAGCAGTGTTCCACAGAGCTGTGGATTAGATTCTGTGACTGCTGGGTCTTAGACATGGGTACAACCTGAGAAGCAGGTCAACTGTTTGAATTCCAACCAAAGGGTACACATTTAATACAGCCCGTAGGTCACTGTGGTTAGAGTTTGAAACAGTACAGCTGGAGAAACCACTGGCGGGTTATGCAGTAAAAGGCAGCCAAAGGGCTGAAGGGTTAAAAGTTAGCTCTTATAAAACCAGCTCACTCAATGGTAATGAATGTGCTAAAGCAAACAATTTCCAGGAAGCAAAGTCTCTTTGTTGATGTGAGAGAGATCAAAAGGTGGGTCATGAGAGCCCTTATGACCGAAAGGGGTCGACCGGTTTCAATGGCGTAGGTGATTGGAGCCATCTTCAGCAGGACCGTGATTAAAGATACAAGCTGAGTTGTCGGAGTTCAAGAATGCTGAACTGAAGAGAAGTGCTGATGTCTCCTGCACGGAGACAAAAAGAGGGGAGGGGACGAACAAAGGGGAGGGGATTAAAGTGGACCACTGGCAACAGTAAATGACTGCTAGCGTGGGAGTGGAGGTCTTCATGCATTAGAGTGAGCATGTGGAAGATCCGAAATATTTAGGTCAGTGAGTTCAGGAGAGGTGGGGGTGCCTGAGCACCTGTGAGAGGTCTCACCACCAAAAAGGTGGGGCGGGGAGTGTGGGGAGGTGTGGGTTGAAAGGAGGTCAATGGCTGCAGGTTACTTGTAGCCAGGAGGTGAAGGGAGTGAGGGTCTGGGTCGTGGGATTACGAGGGGATAATTAAGGTAAACAGGCATCCAGGTGCCCCAGTGAAAAATGCATCAAGGGTGCAGTGGGGACTGCGGGAGAACCTGCTGGTGTCTATGCGTGGGGGTTGAAAAATACCCAGTGTGCAGGTGGGGGGGGTGGTAGAGACCATACCTCTTAAATGAAAAATGCCCACTGTGCAGGTGGAGGGGTGGTCAAACCATACCTCTTAAATGACATCCAAATGGGGAGCAAGGAGGCGATCAAATGTCAGAGGTCACTCAAATGACAAAAGCCAATGGGAGGCAGCAACCAATGCACGCGTCTATGCCATCTGAAAAAACACGACCACAATGTGGCTGGTTAGCGTAATGAACGTGTTGGGGAAAAGCAAATTGGTGCTTATGGCCAGAGAGGATCAGACTATAGAGTAGACCATACCTGTATGGTAGTTGCTGCTAGCCTCCGTGCGCGCCGAGTGCTGTAGCGAAGTGTACAGCTCGGAACTTGCGAGTGTCATGGGATAAGCCCAATCGCCTGTAAAGAAGAGGGAAGAGCGCGCTCGCGCTGGCATCAATGTGACGTGGCGGGCGACTAGGTAACGCCTCAAGCGTTGGGAAAAAGAGGCCCAATCGCCTCTCAACAAAAGGGAGGAGCACGCTCACGCCGGCAAAATCCAGGCAAGTGAGTGATGCTTTCCAAGGTGCATTTTTCACTAGCCCTGCTCATGAAAGGGGAGCAGGGCTAGTGAAAAATGCACTGGGTTACCCGGGAAACAAAAGGGGGGAGGGGGAACAAACAGGGGAGAGAAAACAAATGACTGGGAGAGGGGCCTTGCAGGCTGCAGGGGGACCCAAAGCAGAAAAGGAAGTGGGTACAAGACAGTGCAGAGGCCTAAGCGATTAAGGACACCTACAAAAGAGCCAGGAACATATCATGGTCAATCACCCTACAGCAACATATCAAACCCAGAGACTCCACAACCTTCACAGCTGTCTTTAGCTATTCCCCTCTCCTCAATAAAATCAAACGGGAAGTGAAGAGACTATGGCCCATCCTCAACACGGGCACCTCCAACATTCCCGTCCCACGTTTCACCCTCAAGAGACGATGTAACGTAAGAGACAAGGTCGTCAAGACCCTGATATCCAGCACACTCAGGGCGGAGCCTAGCCAGGGTACTCTATGGAACATCCCACCCATTATGGGACATGCACCCTGTGGAAATTGCTCCATGTGCGTCCAGACCTCCAGAACCACAGAAATAGAGAATGGATGGAAAACACCATGGAGACAGAACACCTTCACCAATTGTAATACTAAGGGTGTTATCTATATGATAACTTGCCCCTGCAACCTTATTGGCATGACCACTAGGCCTGCCCGAACACGCATGATCGAACATAGATCATGCATAAGAACGAACAAGCTGACTGCGCCCTTAGTGTCTCACTTCTCATCCAAAGGACACACTGCGGACCAATTCAAGTGGACCATCCTTGAGAAAATCACACCGCCCCGCAGACGTGGCAATTACCATAACATGCTGTTCAGGAAAGAGCAGATGTGGATTTTTAGGCTAAACACCTGCTCTGAAGGCCTTAACTAACAAATCCAGTGGCACGAACTAGCAGTGTTGACCTAAATTCACCTCCACCAGCACCATGAGTGCCTCAGCACTGTCTTGTACCCACTTTTCTGCTTTGGATCCCCCTCCAGCCTGCAAGGCCCCTCTCCCAGTCATTTGTTTTCTCTCCCCTGTTTGTTCCCCCTTCCCCCTTTTGTTTCCCGAGTAACCCAGTGCATTTTTCACTAGCCCTGCTCCCCTTTCGTGAGCAATTTGCCCCCAACCCCCCCCCCCCCCCCGGACCCTGCCCCTTATTTTCAGTTCAGGTAGCAGCATGTTCACTGCACCTTGGACAGCATCACTCAGTTGCCTGGATTTTGCCGGCATGAGCGTGCTCCTCCCTTTTGTTGAGAGGTGATTAGGCCTCTTTTCCCCAACGCTTGAGGCGTTACCTAGTCGCCCGCCACGTCACATTGACGCCAGCGCGAGCGCACTCTTCCCTCTTCTTTACGGGCGATTGGGCTTATCCCATGACACTCGCAAGTCCGGAGCTGTACACTTCGCTACAGCACTCGGCGTGCACGGAGGCTAGCAGCACTACCATACAGGTATGGTCTACTCTATAGTCTGATCCTCTCTGGACATAAGCACCGATTTGCTTTCCCCAACACAATCATTATGCTAACCAGCAACATTGTGGTCATGTTTTTTCAGATGGCATAGACAAGTGCATTGGTTGCTGCCTCCCATTGGCTTTTGTCATTTGAGTGACCTCTGACATTTGATCGCCTCCTTGCTCCCCATTTGGATGTCATTTAAGAGGTATTGATTGAGTGATTGATATTTTATTTCTATCGCGCTCATACACAAGTGTTTCAGAGCGCGACAAGGCAAGGGAGGGAAACAGGGAGAACAAAACAGCGATCTTACTAGGCCCAGTGACATTGAGAACGCGCAAGTGCATGGGAGAGGGGGGAGGGGAAAAGTGCATGGAAGGGGGGAGAGGTGGAAAATGCGAAGCAGAGGAGAAACAGATAAATAACAATAAATAAATAATAAAGGCAACAAACAGTGGTAATGCAGCCAGCAATTTGCAAGTGCTAGGTTTAAGGCAGCAGACAGGGTAGGTCCGATAAGCGCAGGAAGAAAAAGGGGGGGCTGTATGGGTACAGATACAGACCCCAGTGCAAGGGGTGGCCCGGAGGCAGTGCGGGAGGGTGGCAGGGTGAGCAGGTACCTGGGCCCAAAAGACAGAGCGTGGCCAGGTGCACGGTGCCAAGAGAGAACAGATCAGCAGGGGAGAGGGGGAGCGAAGGCAGAAGAAAAGAGGAAGGTCTTGAGGTGCTTCCAGAATGGGAGATGCTTCTCCTCAAGTTTTAGAGTGGCAGGGAGGCTGTTCCAGAGGGAGGCCCCAGCCGAAGACAGAGATCTACCCCCAGCTCGTTTCTTAGAAAAACGACTGACCCTGAGTGAGTTGGAGGTAGAGGAGTGAAGAGCTCGAAGAGGGGTGGTATGGTTTCTACCACCCCTCCACCTGCACAGTGGGCATTTTTCATTTAAGAGGTATGGTCTCTACCACCCCTCCATCTGCACAGTGGGTATTTTTCAACCCCCCACGCATAGACACCAGCAGGTTCTCCCGCACTCCCCTCTGCACCCTTGATGCATTCTTCACTGGGGCACCTGGATGCCTGTTTACCTTAATTATCCCCCCGTAATCCTACGACCCGGACCCTCAATCCCTTCACCTCCTGGCTACAAGTAACCTGCAGCCGTTGCCCTCCTTTCAACCCACATCTCCCCACACCTTCCCCCCCTTTTTGGCAGTGAGACCTCTCACAGGTGCTCAGGCACCCCCACCTCTCCTGAACTAACTGACCTAAATATTTCGGTTCTTCCACATGCTCACTCTAATGCATGAAGACCTCCACTCCCACGCTAGCAGTCATTTACTGTTGCCAGTGGTCCACTTTAATCCCCTCCCCTTTGTTCTTCCCCTCCCCTCTTTTTGTCACTGCGCAGGAGACATCAGTACTTCTCTTCAGTTCAGCATTCTTGAACTCCGACAATTCAGCTTGTATCTTTAATCACGTTCCTGACGAAGATGGCTCCAAACACCTATGCCATTGAAACTGGTCGACCCCTTTCGGTCATGAGGGCTCTCATGACCCACCTTTGATCTCTCTCACATCAACAAAGAGACTTTACTTCCTGGAAATTGTTTGCTTTAGCACACTCCTTACCATCGAGTTAGCTGTTATTATAAGAGCCAACTTTTAGCCCTTCCGCCCTTTGGCTGCCTTTTACTGCATAACCCGCCAGTAGTTTCTCCAGCTGTACTGTTTCAAACTCTAACCATAGTGTCCTACGGGCTGTATTAAATGTGTACACTTTGGATGGAATACAAACAGTTGACCTGCTTCTCAGGTTGTACCCATATCTAAGACCCAGCAGTCACAGGGCCTCATTACACGGTATGCGGTAAGGGTTTACCGGTACCGGTAAGGGCACCGGTACGGTAAACCCTTACCGCCTTACTACGAGGTCCCTTTGCCAGACCCGACCTGAACGGCTGGTTTTACCAGCCATTAAGGAACGGGCCCGCAAAGGGACCTTGGTGCTAATTACGGTACCACAATTTGCGGTACCGTAATTACCTCCTTCCCCTTTCCCATTGCGCCCTATGGGGGCAAAAATGGGAATGGGGAAGTGCCTTGGTGAATGGGGAATTACCGCCCGCTCACCTTGGAGTAGGCCGGTAACTCTGCCATCCACCAAGGCGGACACGGTAAAATACCGGCGGCAACCGTGGCGCTAATAGCGCCATGGTTACCGTATACCGTGTAATGAGGCCCACAGAATCTAATCCACAGCTCTGTGGAACACTGCTATACCGCTCTGGAGAACACCAATTTTAGATTTGTTGACAATTGGATCATTTTGTCTGCCTACAGACACTGCCACTAGTATAGTGGGTTGAGGGACAGCTCTCTCGTCTATATCTGTTAGATAGGCGATACACCACGCGCCACCCAGGGACAGGCACCCCCGCCAGGGACAGGGTGTTCTTCTTTAGGGTGAGATACGAGTGTGAGCACTCTCTTGACCCTATTTTTGCATTTTTGACATGTTCTTTGAATTACCTTCCTAGAAAACCGTTGTTTTTGTGCTACCACATGTTTCCTTGTTAACGGTTAAAAGGACAACCACGGTTAGTCTGTGCTCTTTAGCTTTTTTAAGATTTCCCTGTTTGTTTCAAGATAAATCCTCTCTCAAACATGCACTTTAGAAAATCAACCACTGCACTCCCTGTAGTCTCCCGAACAATCTTAAACTCCATCCAACGTGATAAAAAATCAACCAGAATCAGAATGAACCTCCCACAAACTCCACCAAGGTCAACAGGAACCAGAATGTCCAAAGCTAAGTTGAACCATATGTTCTCTGGGACACCCACCTTTACCATTGGCTGCAAATGGGCCACCTCACCCTTACCCGAATACTCACGCTCAACACATTTTCCCAGAGCTCTCTCTATATCGTGATCAAACCCAGACTAAAGGTGCTCACTCCTTAATACTGCTTTGGTCTTGGTAATTCCAATGTGACCTTCATGGGCCGTCTCCACCATTCTCCTTCGTAAGCTCTTGGGAGCGACCACCCGGTCCCACCGATACCAAGCGCCATCCTTGGAGCTTAATTCAGAGCGCACTGGCCAATAAGACCTCTCCTCTTCACTCAGCAATCTATTTTATGGCCAACATTGGCCTACAAATTCAATAACTCTTCCCAAAACGCTCTTCTGCCTCACAGTCATACACCATTCTTCCCGAGATACATATTTTTTATTTTTTTTTATTGTAATTTTTAGTTTTAAATCAAACTTTCATCACAACATGTTTTCCTTAATTTTATCAAGGAGTTTTAAGAAAATCAACATCTTCCAATTCAGTTTACTATCCCAGACTTAAGTTTCGTTGTCCAAACAGGCGTCTAGAAAGTTTATTGTCGAACACGTCTAGTGAATAGAGCTTCCACCTAAGATTCTTTACCACCATTCGTCCATGTTGTCATTTTTTGGCGCGAATTGCCCTATGTGGATTGATCTCAAACTCTTAAATTCTGGGCATTCTGTTGTTAGATGTTTTGGTGATTCTGTATGTGACTTGCAGAATCTACAACCATCGTCATCTGTTTTTTCAATATGACGTGCCACTAGCATTTGTTTTGTCTTTATAGCGTTTAGTCACAGTTTCAGGAACGCCTTTCAATGGTATCTAGAAGGAAATTTCTATAGGTATTGGGGCAGGTTGTTTAGTTTGTTCTTAGCTTGACTATGGTCTAGTGTGGATGAAAGATCTTTTAATTTGGCCATATTTGTTATCCAAAACCATTGTTGTAACTTTTTTTTTGCAATTTGCGGCTGATCTAACAGTATTTCAAGTTTGATGTCACTCGCATTTAGTACGTCTTCGAGCTTGTGTACCCAGTTCTTGAGTAATCCTGTATATTCTGAGTTGTCTGTAGGCACTAGTATTTTGTAAGCCGGTACAGGATTTGCAATCAGCATTTTTCTTAACATCGCAAGTGATTTCCATACTACACAGCCATATAGTTCTTCTAGTGCAAGTTTGTGTCTTATTGCAACAATTGAGATGTAATTTGGCAGACTTAACACTTTTAGCCAAAAGATGCCCTCTAATTTTGCCCAGATTTTATGGTCCAGGTTCCACGCTGTTTCTGACCCATATGTGATTCCTGGGACCACCTTTTGCAGGTAGAATTGCCGCACTGGAATCAGGCTGAACTTTCCATACAAGCTGTGGATTCTCGTTCCTTGTAGAGAGAGCCTGTTCATTTTTTGCAATAGGTGTAATGCCCAATTGTTTTCGCGGATTGACGTATTTATTTGCACTCCTAGATATCGTATTTCATTGACAACTTCGATTTCATCTTTGTCAATCCTCCAGACAAAGTCTTGATTTCTTTTTCCCTTTGCTGGCCCAAATTTCATTATTTTGGTCTTGTTTACGTTAATTCTTAATTCATTTTCCTTCATGTATTGATGCAATCCCTGTAGTAGCCGCTGTAGCCCTATTTGTGTTCGATCAAGCAAAACTAAATCGTCAGCATAAGATATGCACCAGATTTTATGTCCATTTATTTTTGGCGAGAAACGATGTATTCTGGTTAGTGCGTCCGGGATGTCAGCAATGAATCATTTAAACAAGACTGCAGCTAAAGGGCAGCCTTGTTTCACACCTCTATTCGTGCTTATTTCTTTGGTTAGTTCTCCTTTACCGTTTATCCTTACACGAATTGTAGTTTTGGCGTGAAAGGCCATTATAGGGTGTAAGATGTTTGTTGGACATCCCCAGTTTTTAAGATATCTCCACAGAAGATCACGATTTACTGTGTCGAACGCCTGTTGCATGTCTACAAAGTCCAGATTTAAGTTTGTTCTTTTTGATAGAGTTTCTAGTTTTAGCAGATTTACTATAGTCAGGTTGATCTCTGTCCCCACTCCTTTAGTAAACCCAGTTTGACGACAGTCCATGATTCCTTGCTCAGTGGCCCACGATGTTATCTTCTGTTGTAAAAAGGTTGCCATTACTTTCCCAATTGTATCAAGAAGGGCGATGGGTCGATAATTAGCTGGATCAGCCCGATCACCCTTCTTGAAAACTGGTACAACAATTGCATCGGTCCATGAATCAGGGAGCAGTTTCTGTTTTGCAATTCTTTCAAACAGCATGGCAATGAAGATGGCCCATTCAGCTTTATGTGTATTTAGTTGTACATTGGATATGCCGTCAGGCCCTGCTGCTGTTGAGTTGTTTAACTTAGCGATAGCGTTTTGAATGTCTTCCACAGTTTCTACTACTTTCCAGTGGGTTGGTTCTTGGTTCACGTCCAATGCTGAGACTTGTTGAGATTGATTGAAGACACCTGTGAAGTGTTGTTGCCACGCACCCTCAGACACTTCATTAGCAAGCATATCTGTTTGATTTGCGTTGTTGTTATTTAGAATGTGCCAGATCTCACGCGTGTTGTTAGATTGAATCAAGGCAACATCAGTTCACCACGTTCTTGGTCTCTTATATAGGCAAATGAATTGTGCCAATTTCGATATTTTTGTCGCCGCAGTTTAATTTGTTAGGCAGTGTGCGCTCCCATGTTACGCTTCAGTTTTCGTATATCTTTGTTTAGCAGTTTCTTTTGGCATTTAACCAAATTGCTCCATTCATGCTTGTGTGTGGACTTGTTGTTTAGAAATCTGTTACTGCTCCTTTGTTGGTAGGGCAGTATCAAATCATAATTAGTTGAATTTCTTTCTTTGTTGGCGAGAGATCGAAATTTCTCAGTGAGGCCTTTTATTTGTTGTTCGTTTAGGCATAGCCGATTTCGCCCTTGATTTATTTCAACTGGATGTTTGTACAGAGCTGCTTCTGTTTTTTGAAGTATAGTGTCACTCGCAGTCGCGGCCATCACCGCGACTGGCGATTTCTTCCGCGTTGGAGTTTGAGAGGACGCAGAGGAGGATTACTTTAGTCCTTTTTCTGTGTTCGCTCCGCAGCTCCGAGCGCGGGACGCGACGCTGCCAGGAGTATTTAAATCCCTGCCTCCCGGCAGGTCGTTGCGTTGCAACCCCCCTCTGTTGTTTACTTTTCGACTCTGGGTCCTTCGCTCTTCCTCTGCACCTCGCTTTGGAATTTCTCAGGGATTACTCCCCTTGGATACTTTTCTCCGGGGTTCCGGCCTTTCGGAACACCGTACTTTGTTTCCCATTTCTCTTCGCCGCCTTCCCTGGGCGGCGCTAGCTGTGCCTTTTTTCTCCGGTGGTCTCTCGCACTCTCTCTCTCTCTTTCTCTCCTGTTCTCTCACCTTGCTCTTTTTGGTCCAGTCAGCGTGGGGGTTCCTTCCGTGCTCCTCCGCAGTACTTTTCTGGAACATTATCGACCTCCACTGCAGCCTCCTCAGCTGCTGCCTTCTCCGCCTGCGCTTCAGGCCTACTGCTATTGTTGGACTTGGACATTTATTGGCCACCCTTCAGTTGTTGGAGATCCTTCGCTTCCTTCTTTTTCATCTGGGAACAACTGGCCTTCGCAGACAAGTCTTGGCACCTCTTATCAGGGTTTTTTCCCCTCTGCGGGTTTTTCCCTGCATTTTCTGGCTTCGTCCCGGAAAGGAGGTCACTGTGCCGCTGTTCTCACCCAGCGGCCACAGTGGCTTCTCTCCGTGACAAGCCCACGCACCAGAAAAAGGAGAGAGACTACCTGGCACGTCGAGGAATGCAAGAAACCATTGACTCGGAAAGCTCAGGTGAGGAGAACGTGGGTACAGGGGAAACTCAGCCAAGGGTACTTGTCAAGTCACAGATTGCAACGCCAAAGAGTATCACGATGTCAGCTGAGGAACAGGTCCAAGAGCTGTGGAAGGCTTTTCAGGCTATGTCCCAGGAGCTACAAGGGGTCAAGACTGAGAATGCTTTGCTTAAACAAATGGTTGCGGCCAGGGAACCGACTCCCTCGGAATTGCCACCCATGGCACTGTCCTCTGGGAAGTTTGATGGCTCCCCCAAGAAGGTGAAGAAGTTTCTTGAAGCAAGCCTGGTTCATTTCACATTCAGACCTCGTACCTTTGCTACAGATCAGACCCGGGTGGGTTTCCTAATATCCAACATGACTGGAAACGCTCTGTCCTGGGCCACCCCATTGGTGACTAGTGGAAACGCCATTTTGCAGGACTATTCGGGGTTTCAGAATCTTCTCAAGCAGACCTCTGAACGACCAGAGCTCTCCTTCACAGCCTGCGAAGATCTGTTGGATGTCCGGCAAGGCTCGCTAGACGTTTTATCATATATTTCCTCTTTCAAGACATTAGCAGTCGGAGCAGGATGGCCCGAGGCAGCACAGTATGCCATTTTCAGAAGAGGACTGAAGGAGGAAATTAAAGACGAGCTGGCCAGATCTCCTCGTTCTCCTACTTTCTCAGATCTACTTTCTGCTGCACTTCATATAGAGTATCGCCTTCAAGAGAGACGAGTTGAACGTCGGAAGCAAAGGATTCCTGGCCATATCTCAGACCCCTCTGTACCCGTTCTCCCTAGTCGCTCTACTAACATCGTTACTGAAGAACCCATGCAGATCGGTGCCACCAGGGCGCCCTTGTCCGCAGCTGAAAGACGTCGCAGAAGAGAGAAAGGACTGTGTGCCTACTGCGGATCAGATCAACACTTTCTCAGAGACTGTACAGAGCTGTCCAATAAGAGGTCGGGAAACGACTACCCTCGGCGTCAGTAGGGACAAGCGACCGAGGGTCTTCGAGCAATCTTCATCGTCCCTATGTCTCTCTGTCAGTGACCTCCTCTGAATCCAAGGAGGACTCCAGGCTGATGGTCATTCCAGTACAACTCAACCTCGGAAAACATCAGGTGGAGACACTGGCCCTATTAGACTGTGGCGCGGCAGGAAACTTCGTTGACACCCTGTGGGCAGACAAGGTGGGACTCCGTAGGATTCCCCGGGCAGAAGGTCAGAAGGTGGAAGGTGTGGACGGTTCACCTTTGTCCTCAGGTCCCATCACCCATACCACTGAAGATCTCTCCTTGACGATTAACCAACATAAGGAAGTTATGTGTTTTGATATTATCAGGGCTGCCCATTTCCCCATCATATTGGGCATTACCTGGCTCCGTCGACACAATCCTCTGATCAACTGGACCGAAAATCAAATAAGTTTCAGTTCCCCGTACTGCGCAACCAACTGTTTTTCACTGGAAGGTCGAGCTGATCTGCAGCCAGTCAAGGTGTTTCCCAACAACCATGTTGGTATCCATGCTTTACCCAATTTCTCCTCTGGCTTCTCTGAGGTATTTCAGGAGTGCCTCCATGCCAGACTTCCACCCCATCGGCCAGAGGACTGCACTATTGATCTGGAGCCCAATGCCTTGGTTCCGTTTGGACGGATGTTCGCTCTCACTCAAACCGAGAGACAAGTCCTAAGGAGATACTTGGATACCAACATGGAAAATGGTCTCATTCAACCTTCAAAGTCTCCAGCAGGAGCCCCTTTGTTTTTCAAGAAGAGAGATTCCGCCGATCTTAGACCCTGCATCGACTACAGGGGCCTGAATACAGTGACAGTCCGTGACCGGTATCCTATGCCCCTTATCACGGACATTATTGAGGCGGTGCAAGGTGCTCGAGTTTATACCAAACTGGATCTTCGCAACGCATACCATCTGTTGCGGATTGCCAAGGGTGACGAATGGAAGACCGCGTTTCATACTCCTCTGGGCCTATTTGAGTATAAGGTTATGCCGTTCGGTTTGGTGAACGCCCCAGCGGTGTTTCAGAGGTTTATGGACCGAATGTTCTCTGACATGCTTTCCATCTCGGTCATCATCTATTTAGATGATATCTTGGTTTTTTCCCCTAACATGAGAGAACACATAACACAAGTACGACGAGTTTTGGAGCGTCTTAAGCTGAACAATCTACTGGTCAAGGAGGAGAAATGCAGATTCGCTGTACCATCGGTACATTATCTGGGATATGTTCTATCAGAAGGAGGGATCGCCATGGATCCTGACAAAGTACACGTTATTCTTGACTGGCCGGCCCCGACCTCAGTCCGGGAGGTCCAGAGGTTCCTGGTCTTTCGAATTACTACAGGAGATTCATTCCTAACTTTTCGGAGGTGGTAAACCCCATCACCCGCCTACTCAAGAAGACGGCCTATCCTTTTTCCTGGACTACTGAGGCGGAAAAGAGTTTCTGTTATCTGAAAACCCTCTTTTGCTCTGCCCCGATTCTGCAGCATCCCAACCAAACTCTTCCATTTATTCTGGAGACAGACGCCTCTGCCATAGCTGTCGGAGCAGTGTTGCTCCAGTCCTTTAACAAGGTGGAGCATCCTGTCGCCTATCTCTCCAAGACTCTTTCTCCCAGCCAACTCAACTACTCGGTTCTGGAAAAAGAATTGTTAGCAATGAAACTGGCTTGTGAGGAATGGAGGCACCTTCTCATGGGTGCCCGCCATCGGTTCCTCATTCGCACCGATCACAAGAACCTAAAGGCTTTACAGGACATGGAATGTTCAAATTCCAGGCAAGCTAGATGGGTCTACCTATTTTCGCAGTACGACTTCCAGATCACGTACATCCCTGGGTCTCTCAACCGTCTGGCTGACGCCTTGTCTCGCAAGGATTCCCACTTGGAAACGGTAGCTGTCAAGTCTGAGCCATTGTTCCATAGAAATCGGATCCTAGCCATGGTGAGTTCTTTTCTTCGGGAGGTCAAGGCTGCTGTTGCGCAAGAGGCTCCTAATATCTCTTTTTCAGCTGATTCCCCTTTCCAAATCAAGGACGGTTGGGTCTTCTACAAGAAGAGGTGGTATATCCCTGAAGGGTCGTTGCGCCGGAAGATCCTTAAATGGTGTCACGACTCTCGTCTAGGCGGACACAGAAGCGGAAATGGTACGATGGAACTTATCTCGAGGTCATTTCTCAGGAGAGACGTGTTCAACTACGTAAAGACCTGCCCAACTTGTGCCAGAATCAAATATGCCTCGGGGAAGCCCCTAGGACTTCTCACCCAAGTGGAGATACCGACTCGCCCATGGGGACTCATCTCCACGGACTTCATAGTGGAGCTTCCTGAGTCTGAGTCATGCACATGTATCATGGTTACGGTGGACTCTCTAAGCAAGTTAGCCCATTTTTCTCCTCTTCCTGGACTTCCTTCTGCCACTAAGATGGCAGAGACATTTGCCCGAGATATCTTCAAGCTTCATGGCCTCCCCGACAAGATAATATCCGATCGAGGAAGCCAGTACATTTCCAAATTCTGGACGGCTTTGTGTTCTCGATTGGGAGTGCAAAGGGCCCTTTCCTCTGGGTTTCACCCACAGACGAACGGCCAAACGGAGCGACTCAACGCAACCTTGGAGCAGTACTTGTGATGCTTTATTTCCCAGCGTCAAGATAATTGGGTTTCTCTACTCCCTACTGCAGAATTCGTCTACAACAACTCCAGGCACTCTGCCACAGGCCTATCCCCTTTTTTTTGTACCTATTGTGTTCACCCGCGTTATCTAATGCCCGAGGTGCCCAGGTTCTCTAACTCTCCGACTGCGGAAGAGGTGCTAAGAAATGTCAAGGAGGCCAGGGACAGTGCATTGCTAAGCTTGACGGATTGTAGACAGCGGAATAAGACTGAAGCCGACAAACATCGCAGGGAAGCACCTTCATGGAAACCCGGGGACAAGGTGTGGTTGTCCACCAGATTCCTTCCCAGATGGACAAAACCTTCTAAACTGTCTCCGCGTTTCTTGGGACCTTTCCCCATCCTCTCCAAGGTCAATCCTGTTGCCTATCGTCTAATACTCTCTCCATCTCTCAGACGCATACACCCTGTCTTTCACACCTCTCTTCTTAAGCCCTACTACTCTGATCCACATCGCCGGCCTCTCAACCGGAATCTTCCTGTTACTGCTGCCAACCAGGAGGAATACGAAGTTTCTGCCATTCGCGATTCTAGATTTCTTCGTGGCCGGTTGGAATACCTCCTGTCATGGAAGGGCTACCCGGTATCGGAGGTTTCCTGGGAGCCTGCTTCTCAAATACATGCCCCTCAGCTGTTGGCTAGGTTCCATCGCTTGCACCCGGGTAAGCCCGGGTGGTTGCACTCTAGGGGGGGGCATACTGTCACTCGCAGTCGCGGCCATCACCGCGACTGGCGATTTCTTCCGCGTTGGAGTTTGAGAGGACGCAAAGGAGGATTACTTTAGTCCTTTTTCTGTGTTCGCTCCGCAGCTCCGAGCGCGGGATGCGACGCTGCCGGGAGTATTTAAATCCCCGCCTCCCGGCAGGTCGTTGCGTTGCAACCCCCCTCTGTTGTTTACTTTTCGACTCTGGGTCCTTCGCTCTTCCTCTCCACCTCGCTTTGGAATTTCTCAGGGGTTACTCCCCTTGGATACTTTTCCGGGGTTCCGGCCTTTCGGAACACCGTACTTTGTTTCCCATTTCTCTTTGCCGCCTTCCCTTCCCGGCGCTAGCTGTGCCTTTTTTCTCCGGCGGTCTCTCGCACTCTCTCTCTCTCTCTCTCTCTCTCTCTCTCTCTCTCTCTCTTTCTCTCTCTCTCTTTCTCTCCTGTTCTCTCACCTTGCTCTTTTTGGTCCAGTCAGCGTGGGGGTTCCTTCCGTGCTCCTCCGCAGTACTTTTCTGGAACATTATCGACCTCCACTGTAGCCTCCTCAGCGGCTGCCTTCTCCGCCTGCGCTTCAGGCCTACTGCTATTGTTGGACTTGGACATTTATTGGCCACCCTTCAGTTGTTGGAGATCCTTCGCTTCCTTCTTTTTCATCTGGGAACAACTGGCCTTCGCAGACAAGTCTTGGCACCTCTTATCAGGGTTTTTTCCCCTTTGCGGGTTTTTCCCTGCATTTTCTGGCTTGGCCCCGGAAAGGAGGTCACTGTGCCGCTGTTCTCACCCAGCGGCCACAGTGGCTTCTCTCCGCGACAAGCCAACGCACAAGGGTACTTGTCAAGTCACATATAGGCCATGACATTTCCAAGATGTCATGGTCACTTCGATTCTGTCTGGATGATGCGTAGCTTTGAGATTTTAGTCCAAACGTTTCTTGATGTCCAGATGTAGTCTAGAATTTTTTTGTTGCCGAAATTGTAAAGTGTACATCGGAGGCGTGTCTCCCGGTATTTGTCCATTAACCAGATCACAATCTCTTGCGTCCATTTCATTGTCCCAGCACGCTCTCCTTTCACTGCTAGTCCGTTTTTCTTTTATTTCTGATGAGATAAGTTTCCTCTCGTCATTGAACCACGATAGGTTCATATCACCACATATGATTATTGATAAGTCTTGGTGCTTCTTTTGATATTTGTCAATTATTAGTGTTACTGATTGGATACATTTTTCGGTTGATATCTTAACCGGATTCCAATACAGATTAATTAGGAGTATGTATTTTCCCGCTATTTCTTGACTTGTTGACTTTCGAATGAGTGTGGTCTGTACAAGGCTGTTTGGGTTTTCAGTTTCACAGACTTCTCACGTGGTTCCATGTTTGACCATGGTTATCAGACCTGACTGCGGGCAACCTCTAGCATTTTTTTCAGCCGGATTGAGCATTGTCAGGTACCCATCCTTTACAGGCGGACTGCGTAGCCATGTCTCTTGTAGACAAATTAGAAAGTTATCAGACTGATCGACTGGAAAGTCTTCAAAGAGGTGCTGGAAGCCTCATGTGTTCCATGAGATTAATGTGACCAGCCCTTCTCGTTCATTTCTTTCTACCTATTGATTTCTTATCCTTGGTTCCACTTCGCTTTTTTGCGAATTCACAGAATGCGTGATTTTCGTCTGGTTTCGCAAGATGTCCCGGCACTGTTCCATGGAATCGATTGCCATTTTTCTGGTGTTCGTACATCTGGAGTTATTAGAAATGGATAAATCTTCATCTGAGATCTCAAAACCCATGAACAGCACTTCGTCTTTTGCTCCCAAGAGTGTTTTTCGTACAGCTTTCGAATTTATATGTAGCAGAACTTGGTCTCCGCGTTCTTCTGAAATATATTCTACAATTCCTATGTCGTTTGTTGTAACTGTTCTCAGTATCGGCACTGAGTGCAATAATCTCATGACGTTGCCTCTGTTCAGGTTTATGTCATTTTCCTCATGGAAGATGTTTTCAATACGTATTCTGCCAGACTTATCGTTTAATTCGATTTGTTTAGATTTGTCAGCTGCACGAGATTTAATCTGCGATTGTGTGCGTGTTAATTTTGGGTTTAGTGAGACATGATGTTTTGTCCCTTTTTCTTCCTCTTTACTAATCTCCGACTCATGTTGATTATTTGATTTTTTCGTGTTAATCCATTTTTCTCTGGCTTCGTTTTTGTTTGTTGGACGTTCGTTTGGTTTCAACAACAGACGTTTTCCAGCTCCTTTCATTGATTCTTTCATAATTGACCGACAGGTTTCATCCAGCTCCTGGAAATCTGCCGTTGATTCATCTACAAGGTCGTCAATGTAGGTTGAAAGATCGCAGAGATCCACCGAAGATTGTATCGAATGTACTGAAGCATTGTCTGAATCCAATCTCAATCTTTTTTTTGGGTTTGTCGCAACCGGTTTGTCTGTTATTCCTGTTATTTTTATTAGTGCTTTTGCCTTTTCTAACCCTTTATTTGGTACCAGTTTTTCTCTTACAAATAAACTTTGTTTCACTGGTGTAGGTAGGTTACGAATGAACTTTCTTGATCCACTGGAATATTTTTTTATCACCTCTAGGTTTTTTTTTTCGTTTTTTTTCCTGTGCGGATTTTGTTTTGCCAAGTTTAGTTGGTCTTGTTTGGCGTCACGTATGATGGTTTTTGCTGTTCCTCCAAATATGCCATAGGTTGTCTTTTCAATCGAGATGTGAGAGGAACCTGCGGATGGTCCGGCTTGTGCTTTTCCTGTTTGCCCGGTTTGTGTTTTGCTTGGAGGCGGCTTCTCTTGATCTCCGCCGCCTTTGGGAGGGAGCTGCCGCCCACCATACTGTTCTGTTGGTCTTCGAACGATGAGTGTTGATTATTTTGGATTTTTTGGCATTGTTCTTCAGTCTCTTGATTTTGCAGTTCTGTTGTAGCATTTTTTGTTGTTATGTGTATTGTGCTTATTGGGGCTCCTTCTATCTCCAGGCGGCTGATTTGTCGTGTTCTGTTCGGGATCTGTCATGCATGCCACGGGTTGCTTCTCTTTTTCGGTATGCCACGGTCCTTGCATCAGACTTCCCTTTAAAGCATTCAGTAAAGAGTTGTTTTCCACACAATCATTCCTAATCTGTGTGCTCAGCTCGGTGTACCGTGACCAATTTGTGGATGCTTCGTTTCCCATTTGTTGTCTTAGCTCACTGTTTGCATTTTCCATTTTCTTCACTTTCTCATTTAGATGACTGAGTAATGCATTATTGTTTTGTAGTTCGTCGTGAAGGGATTCATATAGTTTTATGAAAGGAATTAGAGCCAAGGAGGTGGCAGCAAGTACATTGTTGTGAATTTGTATGGCCGCCGCCGTAGATATGTTGGATTTCAATACTGACTCATTATCAGAGTCATGATGTATAGGCTCTGTCCTCTCCGTTTCCTTTTCAGTTCTTTCTTGGTTACAGGCTGCTTTTGCCGGCAGTCACTCTGGACTTGCGTTGGCGGCTGGCTGCGTTGTTGCAGGCATTAAACAGCTTATCAACAGATGAGAGGAGTTGGTTTGACGACCTCTTTTCCTCTGAAGATCATATGGCATGATAATATAATTAGTAGTGGGAGTTTCCTGAAATTGACTTTTTGGCATTTGCCTTTCAATGATCGAAGTACAAGGTCCTGTTTGACCATGTTTTCCAGGTGATATTTGAGTGTTTGTATAGTCTTTACTCTTTGCAATTTTTTGAAGAGACTCCGTTATTACTTGCCTGTCTTTGCCTTTGTGTTTTTCTGTAAAGCTTTCAGCTAATTTGTGCTTCATCGCTTCAAAGTCGGCTTTTAGACGCTCCGTTAAGCGTGCTTCCCGACCTGCGAAGTCAAATCCACTGCTCTGCTTAGGGCTGTTTTTCTGTATGCATTCGTTATTAAAGTGATCGTTGGTTTGTTTATTCACGATGACTTGTCCTTTTGGAAATCTTTCATCCATATTTATCCTCATTTCGTTTGCTCTTTCTGTCTCGTCTTTTTTTGCTGTACCTTTATTGTTCTGGGTCGGTGTATTATAACCTGATTGTCTTGAATTTTCTTTAATTTTGTTTTGCGTCATCCTCTCTTCCACATCGTTTAACTTGCAGTCTGTGGGTGGATAGACGAACCGCATTAGGCTCTCTTCGCCTGATCTTTCTGGGACAGCTAGTTGTAACAGTTTGTGATCCGTTACATCAAAAGGCGAATCAAACAGCACTGTATTGATTTCAATTGTATTTACAATTGATCCATCTTCTAAAATTTCATTAGGAATAGCTTTCGTGCAGCTCGCGTTGGTTGTTTCTGCGCATTGATTTAATTCAACAATAGGCACAGTCTTAGTCATTGTTGTTTCTGTGCAAGTGTTAAGAGTCAGAATTTGACTTGTAAGGTAATTCTACCTTAGCTCGACCTAAAGTAGAATTGCCATTTTCCTCAAGACGCCCTGTGTGGGTATTTGTTATTGAAATTCTAGCCAGGTATTTGCTGGTTAATTGAGCAAGAGAGGGGAACTCAGAGACATTATTAGTTTGCTTTTGTGGGGTTAGTGCTATTTGTGGACCGTGTGTTGCCATATCAGAAGTGTCTGTGTTTAGCTTTTGTTGCTTTTGGTTTGACCAATTGTACCCCTCCAGTTCACATTTTTTATTGTTTAGTTTGTCATCCATAGATACAGATTTATCTATAGCTTGTGCACAGGACTTTAGTTTTGAACGTGTCTGCGGCCCCGCCTCTGCCATTTCGTTACTTCTTACCTGTTTGTTACAGGAATCGGCAGGCGTCTCTCTGTGCTGTGTTTTTCTTCGACCGCCGAACGCCAAAGCTGCCAAACAGCCAAACAGTGAATAGATCACAGCCCTTATGTCGCAGGGCTTACGCCGCAAGGGTGGCGCTGAGCAGCGGCTGGCGGTCGTGTGACAATCGCGTCACGGGAAAGGGGAATCCTCGGACTTGCAGCTTAAAGCGGGGGCGTCCATTTCACCGCTCGCTTCGCTTACCTTAGTTGTGCATGTAGACAATTGCTGGAGATGCAGAATCAGAGTTCAGTTCACTAAGGAACTGTAGAAGTTGCACCGCCACAGCCAAACAGTGAATAGATCACAGCCCTTCTGTCGCAGGGCTTACAACACTATCATGAGTGACAAATACAGTATTTGTCACTTCCGAAACTTCATGTTCTACAACACCACACAACATTGACAAATGATCTACCAAAATGTTCTCCTTCCCTGGTATCACCACCATGACAAACTTGTGTCCCTGCATTCTAGCCACCCATCCGTCAACCCTTCTCGACACCTTGTCCAACACTTTCTCCTCAAATATCACCTTGACGGGCTTGTGATTCCTTTTTATGCCAAACTCTGCCCCCACCCCCACAATGTTTCAAAACTTCTCTACTGCCCAATGACATGCAGGGGCTTCCTTTTGAAGAACTAAATAGTTTATTTCTGCTCCCCTCAACATTCTTGAAGCATGTGTGATCACATGCGCACACCAACCTCACCAACCTATGACAACACAGCACCAACAACGCTATCACTGGTGTCTTCAGTAATGATACACCTTCTTTTTGTATTGAATTGTGCAAGGGGTCTTGCCAAGTCAATTTCGCTCTTAATTTGCATAAACTCCTTCTCACACTCAGCATCCCACAAGAATTCCACACTTTTTTAATAGACTCCTCATCTTAACCACTTTGTCACCAAAGTTATGAACACATTTCTGATCAAATGCTATCATTCCTAAAAACGACTTCTTTTCACCCTTATCCTTTGGAGACAGCACCTTCATTATCGCACTAACCATGTCACTTTTGGGCTTCAAACTGTTGGCCGATATTTCATGCCCCAAATACTCCACAACACCCTTCCTAAACACGCACTTCTCCGCTCTCAGTGTAATAACTCTTTCCTTCAAAATATCTAACAGTTTCCTAATGTTTCTCTAGGGCAGAGGTCTTCAAACTGTGGGGTGCGCCCTCCAGGGGGGCGTGGCCGCCACCTAGGGTGGGGCGCAGAGCCCAGCATGAAATGTGTAAAAAAAAAAGTTTTAAAAAAGTGTTTTTTTTTAGTTTGCAGGATATGGGCAGGGGCGGCTCACATGATCAGACTGGACCATAAAACAGCTCAGGCACCAATGAAAAAGTGGCCTTCAGTTGCAAACGGATATTCATTCCTTTAGGCACAGAATGTTTGAATAGTACCCAAGGAGGTGTTTTTTGTTAAAATGTAAGCAAATTGTGATATTAAAGAATACTTATTCAGTCAAAACTACTAGCTGCATAGTGAAGTAACTCATCAAACGGACCCACATTGGCCCAAAAGAGTGACCCATTTTGACTGGCCTACACTAGCATTTTGCATTTTTGGTACGGGTGTTGCCCTAATACCCTATAGGCCAGTCCGAGCCTGGCAGCTCATCCATAATGGGCTTGTCAACCCAGTGGCCCACTCACCCATAATGGAGGAGCCGAGAAGCCAGCCCTGTGAAACACTGAGTACTCCCTCAGCTGCTTTTTCCATCTGAGGGAGGGCTCCTGGGTTTGCTGAACTGTCAAAGGGAAACACTGTTTCCCTATGACAGCACAGTACCCCAGCCACACATGCTCACTGAGCTATGCAAGGCTGGGGGTGTTTTGCTTTGCCAGCCTTACATAGCTCATTGGAAATGCTGGCTAGGCCACTGCATGTCTGTATGTGTGAGGGGGAGCTCCTGCACCTCTTTGCGCATACAGACAGAGCAACCTGGAGTGGGGCATTTCAGCACCCACGCACAGGTCCCTGCAGAAGGTACGTTTATGTTGATTTATTTTTTTATTTAAATAGTGTATGGATGCCTGTATGCTTGTGTAATGAGTGAGAGTGTGGTGATGGGTGCTCGTATGAATGATAGTGATTGCTGTGGGAAGGTGTGTGTGTGTTTTTGTTTGGTTCGTTGAGCTGATTTGCTTTATCTATCATAGCTGTCCAAGGTCTGTGATGGGGTGGAGAGAGCCCAGGGACTGGGTAGGAGTGGGATGAGGGAGCCCAGCGACTGTGATGGGAGCAGGTGGGGGAGCCCATGGACTATACTGGGAGTAGGGTGCAGTGACAGCGCAAAATAGTTCATAGCTGATTGTACATACTGTCCATTTGGCATTTTTGGGGGGTGGTTGCCTGCCCAAATTTTGCTCAGGGGGGGCCCAGGCAAAAAATGTTTGAAGACCACTGCTCTAGGGTCTCTCCACACACCAATATGTCGTCTTGAAGACAATGTACTTCCTGCAGACCTCTCAACAAAATGTCCACCATCTTTTGAAGGACAGAACAAGCAGGGACCAACCCAAAAGGCATCCTGCGGAACTGGAATACTCCTTCATGGGTGATAAAAGCTGTTAATTTCCTTGATTGTTCATCTAACTCTATTTGTGCTAGTCCGAGGCCATGCCAAGCTTAGAGAAATATTTTGCCTTTCTCAACATCGTCAGAATCTCTGTTATATTGGGAAGAGGATGTCGCTCCACAATGACACACTTGTTAAGCTCTCGAAAAATCTACGCACAGCCTCAATTCACTGCTTGACTTCTTCACCACCACCAGTGGTGACACCCACATCACACTTCCTGTTGTCTCTATCACACCAGACGCCCTCAGCTTCGTAACTTCAGTTCTCACTCCATCTCTCATCACCAAAGGCCCCGAATGCAACTTTGCGGCAATAGGAACACTACCCTCTTTAAGCACAACCTTGTGCCTCATATTTTTCATGCATCCTACACTTTGAGAACACACTGGGATACGATTCAACTATATTCATACTCTCCCCCACATGCAACACTTGTTCAACCACATTGGGATCAAGCCTTATGCCTAATCCATTCTGCTCCCTCCAACCCAGTGGTGTCTCGCCACTTCATGTGGCATACATTTTACCATGTGTTTTTCTTCCTTTACATTTAAATCATGCAACAAAATATCCAATGACATCAATCTTTCCCAAATGATATCCACCTGGTTTGATATCAGGAGGCAATAGATCATCAAGTTGTCCACCCACCTCCCTTGGGAACACCTCATTGTTCCATAGAAATCGGATCCTAGCCATGGTGAGTTTCTTTTCTTCAGGAGGTCAAGGCTGCTGTTGCGCAAGAGGCTCCTAATATCTCTTTTTCAGCTGATTCCCCTTTCCAAATCAAGGACGGTTGGGTCTTCTACAAGAAGAGGTGGTATATCCCTGAAGGGTCGTTGCGCCGGAAGATCCTTAAATGGTGTCACGACTCTCGTCTAGGCGGACACAGAAGCGGAAATGGTACGATGGAAATTATCTCAAGGTCATTTCTTTGGCCCAACATCAGGAGAGACGTGTTCAACTACGTAAAGACCTGCCCAACTTGTGCCAGAATCAAATATGCCTCGGGGAAGCCCCTAGGACTTCTCACCCAAGTGGAGATACCGACTCGCCCATGGGGACTCATCTCCACGGACTTCATAGTGAAGCTTCCTGAGTCTGAGTCATGCACATGTATCATGGTTACGGTGGACTCTCTAAGCAAGTTAGCCCATTTTTCTCCTCTTCCTGGACTTCCTTCTGCCACTAAGATGGCAGAGACATTTGCCCGAGATATCTTCAAGCTTCATGGCCTCCCCGACAAGATAATATCCGATCGAGGAAGCCAGTACATTTCCAAATTCTGGACGGCTTTGTGTTCTCGATTGGGAGTGCAAAGGGCCCTTTCCTCTGGGTTTCACCCACAGACGAACGGCCAAACGGAGCGACTCAATGCAACCTTGGAGCAGTACTTGTGATGCTTTATTTCCCAGCGTCAAGATAATTGGGTTTCTCTACTCCCTACTGCAGAATTCGTCTACAACAACTCCAGGCACTCTGCCACAGGCCTATCCCCTTTTTTTTGTACCTATTGTGTTCACCCGCGTTATCTAATGCCCGAGGTGCCCAGGTTCTCTAACTCTCCGACTGCGGAAGAGGTGCTAAGAAATGTCAAGGAGGCCAGGGACAGTGCATTGCTAAGCTTGACGGATTCTAGACAGCGGAATAAGACTGAAGCCGACAAACATCGCAGGGAAGCACCTTCATGGAAACCCGGGGACAAGGTGTGGTTGTCCACCAGATTCCTTCCCAGATGGACAAAACCTTCTAAACTGTCTCCGCGTTTCTTGGGACCTTTCCCCATCCTCTCCAAGGTCAATCCTGTTGCCTATCGTCTAATACTCTCTCCATCTCTCAGACGCATACACCCTGTCTTTCACACCTCTCTTCTTAAGCCCTACTACTCTGATCCACATCGCCGGCCTCTCAACCGGAATCTTCCTGTCACTGCTGCCAACCAGGAGGAATACGAAGTTTCTGCCATTCGCGATTCTAGATTTCTTCGTGGCCGGTTGGAATACCTCCTGTCATGGAAGGGCTACCCGGTATCGGAGGATTCCTGGGAGCCTGCTTCTCAAATACATGCCCCTCAGCTGTTGGCTAGGTTCCATCGCTTGCACCCGGGTAATCCCGGGTGGTTGCACTCTAGGGGGGGGCATACTGTCACTCGCAGTCGCGGCCATCACCGCGACTGGCGATTTCTTCCGCGTTGGAGTTTGAGAGGACGCAAAGGAGGATTACTTTAGTCCTTTTTCTGTGTTCGCTCCGCAGCTCGGAGCGCGGGACGCGACGCTGCCGGGAGTATTTAAATCCCCGCCTCCCGGCAGGTCGTTGCGTTGCAACCCCCCTCTGTTGTTTACTTTTCGACTCTGGGTCCTTCGCTCTTCCTCTCCACCTCGCTTTGGAATTTCTCAGGGGTTACTCCCCTTGGATACTTTTCCGGGGTTCCGGCCTTTCGGAACACCGTACTTTGTTTCCCATTTCTCTTTGCCGCCTTCCCTTCCCGGCGCTAGCTGTGCCTTTTTTCTCTGGCGGTCTCTCGCACTCTCTCTCTCTCTCTCTCTCTCTCTCTTTCTCTCCTGTTCTCTCACCTTGCTCTTTTTGGTCCAGTCAGCGTGGGGGTTCCTTCCGTGCTCCTCCGCAGTACTTTTCTGGAACATTATCGACCTCCACTGCAGCCTCCTCAGCGGCTGCCTTCTCCGCCTGCGCTTCAGGCCTACTGCTATTGTTGGACTTGGACATTTATTGGCCACCCTTCAGTTGTTGGAGATCCTTCGCTTCCTTCTTTTTCATCTGGGAACAACTGGCCTTCGCAGACAAGTCTTGGCACCTCTTATCAGGGTTTTTTCCCCTCTGCGGGTTTTTCCCTGCATTTTCTGGCTTGGCCCCGGAAAGGAGGTCACTGTGCCGCTGTTCTCACCCAGCGGCCACAGTGGCTTCTCTCCGCGACAAGCCAACGCACAAGGGTACTTGTCAAGTCACATATAGGCCATGACATTTCCAAGATGTCATGGTCACTTCGATTCTGTCTGGATGATGCGTAGCTTTGAGATTTTAGTCCAAACGTTTCTTGATGTCCAGATGTAGTCTAGAATTTTTTTGTTGCCGAAATTGTAAAGTGTACATCGGAGGCGTGTCTCCCGGTATTTGTCCATTAACCAGATCACAATCTCTTGCGTCCATTTCATTGTCCCAGCACGCTCTCCTTTCACTGCTAGTCCGTTTTTCTTTTATTTCTGATGAGATAAGTTTCCTCTCGTCATTGAACCACGATAGGTTCATATCACCACATATGATTATTGATAAGTCTTGGTGCTTCTTTTGATATTTGTCAATTATTAGTGTTACTGATTGGATACATTTTTCGGTTGATATCTTAACCGGATTCCAATACAGATTAATTAGGAGTATGTATTTTCCCGCTATTTCTTGACTTGTTGACTTTCGAATGAGTGTGGTCTGTACAAGGCTGTTTGGGTTTTCAGTTTCACAGACTTCTCACGTGGTTCCATGTTTGACCATGGTTATCAGACCTGACTGCGGGCAACCTCTAGCATTTTTTTCAGCCGGATTGAGCATTGTCAGGTACCCATCCTTTACAGGCGGACTGCGTAGCCATGTCTCTTGTAGACAAATTAGAAAGTTATCAGACTGATCGACTGGAAAGTCTTCAAAGAGGTGCTGGAAGCCTCATGTGTCCCATGAGATTAATGTGACCAGCCCTTCTCGTTCATTTCTTTCTACCTATTGATTTCTTATCCTTGGTTCCACTTCGCTTTTTTGCGAATTCACAGAATGCGTGATTTTCGTCTGGTTTCGCAAGATGTCCCGGCACTGTTCCATGGAATCGATTGCCATTTTTCTGGTGTTCGTACTTCTGGAGTTATTAGAAATGGATAAATCTTCATCTGAGATCTCAAAACCCATGAACAGCACTTCGTCTTTTGCTCCCAAGAGTGTTTTTCGTACAGCTTTCGAATTTATATGTAGCAGAACTTGGTCTCCGCGTTCTTCTGAAATATATTTTACAATTCCTATGTCGTTTGTTGTAACTGTTCTCAGTATCGGCACTGAGTGCAATAATCTCATGACGTTGCCTCTGTTCAGGTTTATGTCATTTTCCTCATGGAAGATGTTTTCAATCCGTATTCTGCCAGACTTATCGTTTAATTCGATTTGTTTAGATTTGTCAGCTGCACGAGATTTAATCTGCGATTGTGTGCGTGTTAATTTTGGGTTTAGTGAGACATGATGTTTTGTCCCTTTTTCTTCCTCTTTACTAATCTCCGACTCATGTTGATTATTTGATTTTTTCGTGTTAATCCATTTTTCTCTGGCTTCGTTTTTGTTTGTTGGACGTTCGTTTGGTTTCATCAACAGACGTTTTCCAGCTCCTTTCATTGATTCTTTCATAATTGACCGACAGGTTTCATCCAGCTCCTGGAAATCTGCCGTTGATTCATCTACAAGGTCGTCAATGTAGGTTGAAAGATCGCAGAGATCCACCGAAGATTGTATCGAATGTACTGAAGCATTGTCTGAATCCAATCTCAATCTTTTTTTTGGGTTTGTCGCAACCGGTTTGTCTGTTATTCCTGTTATTTTTATTAGTGCTTTTGCCTTTTCTAACCCTTTATTTGGTACCAGTTTTTCTCTTACAAATAAACTTTGTTTCACTGGTGTAGGTAGGTTACGAATGAACTTTCTTGATCCACTGGAATATTTTTTTATCACCTCTAGGTTTTTTTTTTCGTTTTTTTTCCTGTGCGGATTTTGTTTTGCCAAGTTTAGTTGGTCTTGTTTGGCGTCACGTATGATGGTTTTTGCTGTTCCTCCAAATATTCCCTAGGTTGTCTTTTCAATCGAGATGTGAGAGGAACCTGCGGATGGTCCGGCTTGTGCTTTTCCTGTTTGCCCGGTTTGTGTTTTGCTTGGAGGCGGCTTCTCTTGATCTCCGCCGCCTTTGGGAGGGAGCTGCCGCCCACCATACTGTTCTGTTGGTCTTCAAACGATGAGTGTTCATTATTTTGGATTTTTTGGCATTGTTCTTCAGTCTCTTGATTTTGCAGTTCTGTTGTAGCATTTTTTGTTGTTATGTGTATTGTGCTTATTGGGGCTCCTTCTATCTCCAGGCGGCTGATTTGTCGTGTTCTGTTCGGGATCTGTCATGCATGCCACGGGTTGCTTCTCTTTTTCGGTATGCCACGGTCCTTGCATCAGACTTCCCTTTAAAGCATTCAGTAAAGAGTTGTTTTCCACACAATCATTCCTAATCTGTGTGCTCAGCTCGGTGTACCGTGACCAATTTGTGGATGCTTCGTTTCCCATTTGTTGTCTTAGCTCACTGTTTGCATTTTCCATTTTCTTCACTTTCTCATTTAGATGACTGAGTAATGCATTATTGTTTTGTAGTTCGTCGTGAAGGGATTCATATAGTTTTATGAAAGGAATTAGAGCCAAGGAGGTGGCAGCAAGTACATTGTTGTGAATTTGTATGGCCGCCGCCGTAGATATGTTGGATTTCAATACTGACTCATTATCAGAGTCATGATGTATAGGCTCTGTCCTCTCCGTTTCCTTTTCAGTTCTTTCTTGGTTACAGGCTGCTTTTGCCGGCAGTCACTCTGGACTTGCGTTGGCGGCTGGCTGCGTTGTTGCAGGCGTTAAACAGCTTATCAACAGATGAGAGGAGTTGGTTTGACGACCTCTTTTCCTCTGAAGATCATATGGCATGATAATATAATTAGTAGTGGGAGTTTCCTGAAATTGACTTTTTGGCATTTGCCTTTCAATGATCGAAGTACAAGGTCCTGTTTGACCATGTTTTCCAGGTGATATTTGAGTGTTTGTATAGTCTTTACTCTTTGCAATTTTTTGAAGAGACTCCGTTATTACTTGCCTGTCTTTGCCTTTGTGTTTTTCTGTAAAGCTTTCAGCTAATTTGTGCTTCATCGCTTCAAAGTCGGCTTTTAGACGCTCCGTTAAGCGTGCTTCCCGACCTGCGAAGTCAAATCCACTGCTCTGCTTAGGGCTGTTTTTCTGTATGCATTCGTTATTAAAGTGATCGTTGGTTTGTTTATTCACGATGACTTGTCCTTTTGGAAATCTTTCATCCATATTTATCCTCATTTCGTTTGCTCTTTCTGTCTCGTCTTTTTTTGCTGTACCTTTATTGTTCTGGGTCGGTGTATTATAACCTGATTGTCTTGAATTTTCTTCAATTTTGTTTTGCGTCATCCTCTCTTCCACATCGTTTAACTTGCAGTCTGTGGGTGGATAGACGAACCGCATTAGGCTCTCTTCGCCTGATCTTTCTGGGACAGCTAGTTGTAACAGTTTGTGATCCGTTACATCAAAAGGCGAATCAAACAGCACTGTATTGATTTCAATTGTATTTACAATTGATCCATCTTCTAAAATTTCATTAGGAATAGCTTTCGTGCAGCTCGCGTTGGTTGTTTCTGCGCATTGATTTAATTCAACAATAGGCACAGTCTTAGTCATTGTTGTTTCTGTGCAAGTGTTAAGAGTCAGAATTTGACTTGTAAGGTAATTCTACCTTAGCTCGACCTAAAGTAGAATTGCCATTTTCCTCAAGACGCCCTGTGTGGGTATTTGTTATTGAAATTCTAGCCAGGTATTTGCTGGTTAATTGAGCAAGAGAGGGGAACTCAGAGACATTATTAGTTTGCTTTTGTGGGGTTAGTGCTATTTGTGGACCGTGTGTTGCCATATCAGAAGTGTCTGTGTTTAGCTTTTGTTGCTTTTGGTTTGACCAATTGTACCCCTCCAGTTCACATTTTTTATTGTTTAGTTTGTCATCCATAGATACAGATTTATCTATAGCTTGTGCACAGGACTTTAGTTTTGAACGTGTCTGCGGCCCCGCCTCTGCCATTTCGTTACTTCTTACCTGTTTGTTACAGGAATCGGCAGGCGTCTCTCTGTGCTGTGTTTTTCTTCGACCGCCGAACGCCAAAGCTGCCAAACAGCCAAACAGTGAATAGATCCCAGCCCTTATGTCGCAGGGCTTACGCCGCAAGGGTGGCGCTGAGCAGCGGCTGGCGGTCGCGTGACAATCGCGTCACGGGAAAGGGGAATCCTCGGACTTGCAGCTTAAAGCGGGGGCGTCCATTTCACCGCTCGCTTCGCTTACCTTAGTTGTGCATGTAGACAATTGCTGGAGATGCAGAATCAGAGTTCAGTTCACTAAGGAACTGTAGATGTTGCGCCGCCACAGCCAAACAGTGAATAGATCACAGCCCTTCTGTCGCAGGGCTTACAACACTATCATGAGTGACAAATACAGTATTTGTCACTTCCGAAACTTCATGTTCTACAACACCACACAACATTGACAAATGATCTACCAAAATGTTCTCCTTCCCTGGTATCACCACCATGACAAACTTGTGTCCCTGCATTCTAGCCACCCATCCGGCAACCCTTCTCGACACCTTGTCCAACACTTTCTCCTCAAATATCACCTTGACGGGCTTGTGATTCCTTTTTATGCCAAACTCTGCCCCCACCCCCACAATGTTTCAAAACTTCTCTACTGCCCAATGACACGCAGGGGCTTCCTTTTGAAGAACTAAATAGTTTATTTCTGCTCCCCTCAACATTCTTGAAGCATGTGTGATCACATGCGCACACCAACCTCACCAACCTATGACAACACAGCACCAACAACGCTATCACTGGTGTCTTCAGTAATGATACACCTTCTTTTTGTATTGAATTGTGCAAGGGGTCTTGCCAAGTCAATTTCGCTCTTAATTTGCATAAACTCCTTCTCACACTCAGCATCCCACAAGAATTCCACACTTTTTTAATAGACTCCTCATCTTAACCACTTTGTCACCAAAGTTATGAACACATTTCTGATCAAATGCTATCATTCCTAAAAACGACTTCTTTTCACCCTTATCCTTTGGAGACAGCACCTTCATTATCGCACTAACCATGTCCCTTTTGGGCTTCAAACTGTTGGCCGATATTTCATGCCCCAAATACTCCACAACACCCTTCCTAAACACGCACTTCTCCGCTCTCAGTGTAATAACTCTTTCCTTCAAAATATCTAACAGTTTCCTAATGTTTCTCTAGGGCAGAGGTCTTCAAACTGTGGGGTGCGCCCTCCAGGGGGGCGTGGCCGCCACCTAGGGTGGGGCGCAGAGCCCAGCATGAAATGTGTAAAAAAAAAAAAGTTTTAAAAAAGTGTTTTTTTTTAGTTTGCAGGATATGGGCAGGGGCGGCTCACATGATCAGACTGGACCATAAAACAGCTCAGGCACCAATGAAAAAGTGGCCTTCAGTTGCAAACGGATATTCATTCCTTTAGGCACAGAATGTTTGAATAGTACCCAAGGAGGTGTTTTTTGTTAAAATGTAAGCAAATTGTGATATTAAAGAATACTTATTCAGTCAAAACTACTAGCTGCATAGTGAAGTAACTCATCAAACGGACCCACATTGGCCCAAAAGAGTGACCCATTTTGACTGGCCTACACTAGCATTTTGCATTTTTGGTACGGGTGTTGCCCTAATACCCTATAGGCCAGTCCGAGCCTGGCAGCTCATCCATAATGGGCTTGTCAACCCAGTGGCCCACTCACCCATAATGGAGGAGCCGAGAAGCCAGCCCTGTGAAACACTGAGTACTCCCTCAGCTGCTTTTTCCATCTGAGGGAGGGCTCCTGGGTTTGCTGAACTGTCAAAGGGAAACACTGTTTCCCTATGACAGCACAGTACCCCAGCCACACATGCTCACTGAGCTATGCAAGGCTGGGGGTGTTTTGCTTTGCCAGCCTTACATAGCTCATTGGAAATGCTGGCTAGGCCACTGCATGTCTGTATGTGTGAGGGGGAGCTCCTGCACCTCTTTGCGCATACAGACAGAGCAACCTGGAGTGGGGCATTTCAGCACCCACGCACAGGTCCCTGCAGAAGGTACGTTTATGTTGATTTATTTTTTTATTTAAATAGTGTATGGATGCCTGTATGCTTGTGTAATGAGTGAGAGTGTGGTGATGGGTGCTCGTATGAATGATAGTGATTGCTGTGGGAAGGTGTGTGTGTGTTTTTGTTTGGTTCGTTGAGCTGATTTGCTTTATCTATCATAGCTGTCCAAGGTCTGTGATGGGGTGGAGAGAGCCCAGGGACTGGGTAGGAGTGGGATGAGGGAGCCCAGCGACTGTGATGGGAGCAGGTGGGGGAGCCCATGGACTATACTGGGAGTAGGGTGCAGTGACAGCGCAAAATAGTTCATAGCTGATTGTACATACTGTCCATTTGGCATTTTTGGGGGGTGGTTGCCTGCCCAAATTTTGCTCAGGGGGGGCCCAGGCAAAAAATGTTTGAAGACCACTGCTCTAGGGTCTCTCCACACACCAATATGTCGTCTTGAAGACAATGTACTTCCTGCAGACCTCTCAACAAAATGTCCACCATCTTTTGAAGGACAGAACAAGCAGGGACCAACCCAAAAGGCATCCTGCGGAACTGGAATACTCCTTCATGGGTGATAAAAGCTGTTAATTTCCTTGATTGTTCATCTAACTCTATTTGTGCTAGTCCGAGGCCATGCCAAGCTTAGAGAAATATTTTGCCTTTCTCAACATCGTCAGAATCTCTGTTATATTGGGAAGAGGATGTCGCTCCACAATGACACACTTGTTAAGCTCTCGAAAAATCTACGCACAGCCTCAATTCACTGCTTGACTTCTTCACCACCACCAGTGGTGACACCCACATCACACTTCCTGTTGTCTCTATCACACCAGACGCCCTCAGCTTCGTAACTTCAGTTCTCACTCCATCTCTCATCACCAAAGGCCCCGAATGCAACTTTGCGGCAATAGGAACACTACCCTCTTTAAGCACAACCTTGTGCCTCATATTTTTCATGCATCCTACACTTTGGGAACACACTGGGATACGATTCAACTATATTCATACTCTCCCCCACATGCAACACTTGTTCAACCACATTGGGATCAAGCCTTATGCCTAATCCATTCTGCTCCCTCCAACCCAGTGGTGTCTCGCCACTTCATGTGGCATACATTTTACCATGTGTTTTTCTTCCTTTACATTTAAATCATGCAACAAAATATCCAATGACATCAATCTTTCCCAAATGATATCCACCTGGTTTGATATCAGGAGGCAATAGATCATCAAGTTGTCCACCCACCTCCCTTGGGAACACCTCATTGTTCCATAGAAATCGGATCCTAGCCATGGTGAGTTTCTTTTCTTCAGGAGGTCAAGGCTGCTGTTGCGCAAGAGGCTCCTAATATCTCTTTTTCAGCTGATTCCCCTTTCCAAATCAAGGACGGTTGGGTCTTCTACAAGAAGAGGTGGTATATCCCTGAAGGGTCGTTGCGCCGGAAGATCCTTAAATGGTGTCACGACTCTCGTCTAGGCGGACACAGAAGCGGAAATGGTACGATGGAACTTATCTCGAGGTCATTTCTTTGGCCCAACATCAGGAGAGACGTGTTCAACTACGTAAAGACCTGCCCAACTTGTGCCAGAATCAAATATGCCTCGGGGAAGCCCCTAGGACTTCTCACCCAAGTGGAGATACCGACTCGCCCATGGGGACTCATCTCCACGGACTTCATAGTGGAGCTTCCTGAGTCTGAGTCATGCACATGTATCATGGTTACGGTGGACTCTCTAAGCAAGTTAGCCCATTTTTCTCCTCTTCCTGGACTTCCTTCTGCCACTAAGATGGCAGAGACATTTGCCCGAGATATCTTCAAGCTTCATGGCCTCCCCGACAAGATAATATCCGATCGAGGAAGCCAGTACATTTCCAAATTCTGGACGGCTTTGTGTTCTCGATTGGGAGTGCAAAGGGCCCTTTCCTCTGGGTTTCACCCACAGACGAACGGCCAAACGGAGCGACTCAATGCAACCTTGGAGCAGTACTTGTGATGCTTTATTTCCCAGCGTCAAGATAATTGGGTTTCTCTACTCCCTACTGCAGAATTCGTCTACAACAACTCCAGGCACTCTGCCACAGGCCTATCCCCTTTTTTTTGTACCTATTGTGTTCACCCGCGTTATCTAATGCCCGAGGTGCCCAGGTTCTCTAACTCTCCGACTGCGGAAGAGGTGCTAAGAAATGTCAAGGAGGCCAGGGACAGTGCATTGCTAAGCTTGACGGATTCTAGACAGCGGAATAAGACTGAAGCCGACAAACATCGCAGGGAAGCACCTTCATGGAAACCCGGGGACAAGGTGTGGTTGTCCACCAGATTCCTTCCCAGATGGACAAAACCTTCTAAACTGTCTCCGCGTTTCTTGGGACCTTTCCCCATCCTCTCCAAGGTCAATCCTGTTGCCTATCGTCTAATACTCTCTCCATCTCCCAGACGCATACACCCTGTCTTTCACACCTCTCTTCTTAAGCCCTACTACTCTGATCCACATCGCCGGCCTCTCAACCGGAATCTTCCTGTCACTGCTGCCAACCAGGAGGAATACGAAGTTTCTGCCATTCGCGATTCTAGATTTCTTCGTGGCCGGTTGGAATACCTCCTGTCATGGAAGGGCTACCCGGTATCGGAGGATTCCTGGGAGCCTGCTTCTCAAATACATGCCCCTCAGCTGTTGGCTAGGTTCCATCGCTTGCACCCGGGTAATCCCGGGTGGTTGCACTCTAGGGGGGGGCATACTGTCACTCGCAGTCGCGGCCATCACCGCGACTGGCGATTTCTTCCGCGTTGGAGTTTGAGAGGACGCAAAGGAGGATTACTTTAGTCCTTTTTCTGTGTTCGCTCCGCAGCTCGGAGCGCGGGACGCGACGCTGCCGGGAGTATTTAAATCCCCGCCTCCCGGCAGGTCGTTGCGTTGCAACCCCCCTCTGTTGTTTACTTTTCGACTCTGGGTCCTTCGCTCTTCCTCTCCACCTCGCTTTGGAATTTCTCAGGGGTTACTCCCCTTGGATACTTTTCCGGGGTTCCGGCCTTTCGGAACACCGTACTTTGTTTCCCATTTCTCTTTGCCGCCTTCCCTTCCCGGCGCTAGCTGTGCCTTTTTTCTCTGGCGGTCTCTCGCACTCTCTCTCTCTCTCTCTCTCTCTTTCTCTCCTGTTCTCTCACCTTGCTCTTTTTGGTCCAGTCAGCGTGGGGGTTCCTTCCGTGCTCCTCCGCAGTACTTTTCTGGAACATTATCGACCTCCACTGCAGCCTCCTCAGCGGCTGCCTTCTCCGCCTGCGCTTCAGGCCTACTGCTATTGTTGGACTTGGACATTTATTGGCCACCCTTCAGTTGTTGGAGATCCTTCGCTTCCTTCTTTTTCATCTGGGAACAACTGGCCTTCGCAGACAAGTCTTGGCACCTCTTATCAGGGTTTTTTCCCCTCTGCGGGTTTTTCCCTGCATTTTCTGGCTTGGCCCCGGAAAGGAGGTCACTGTGCCGCTGTTCTCACCCAGCGGCCACAGTGGCTTCTCTCCGCGACAAGCCAACGCACAAGGGTACTTGTCAAGTCACATATAGGCCATGACATTTCCAAGATGTCATGGTCACTTCGATTCTGTCTGGATGATGCGTAGCTTTGAGATTTTAGTCCAAACGTTTCTTGATGTCCAGATGTAGTCTAGAATTTTTTTGTTGCCGAAATTGTAAAGTGTACATCGGAGGCGTGTCTCCCGGTATTTGTCCATTAACCAGATCACAATCTCTTGCGTCCATTTCATTGTCCCAGCACGCTCTCCTTTCACTGCTAGTCCGTTTTTCTTTTATTTCTGATGAGATAAGTTTCCTCTCGTCATTGAACCACGATAGGTTCATATCACCACATATGATTATTGATAAGTCTTGGTGCTTCTTTTGATATTTGTCAATTATTAGTGTTACTGATTGGATACATTTTTCGGTTGATATCTTAACCGGATTCCAATACAGATTAATTAGGAGTATGTATTTTCCCGCTATTTCTTGACTTGTTGACTTTCGAATGAGTGTGGTCTGTACAAGGCTGTTTGGGTTTTCAGTTTCACAGACTTCTCACGTGGTTCCATGTTTGACCATGGTTATCAGACCTGACTGCGGGCAACCTCTAGCATTTTTTTCAGCCGGATTGAGCATTGTCAGGTACCCATCCTTTACAGGCGGACTGCGTAGCCATGTCTCTTGTAGACAAATTAGAAAGTTATCAGACTGATCGACTGGAAAGTCTTCAAAGAGGTGCTGGAAGCCTCATGTGTCCCATGAGATTAATGTGACCAGCCCTTCTCGTTCATTTCTTTCTACCTATTGATTTCTTATCCTTGGTTCCACTTCGCTTTTTTGCGAATTCACAGAATGCGTGATTTTCGTCTGGTTTCGCAAGATGTCCCGGCACTGTTCCATGGAATCGATTGCCATTTTTCTGGTGTTCGTACTTCTGGAGTTATTAGAAATGGATAAATCTTCATCTGAGATCTCAAAACCCATGAACAGCACTTCGTCTTTTGCTCCCAAGAGTGTTTTTCGTACAGCTTTCGAATTTATATGTAGCAGAACTTGGTCTCTGCGTTCTTCTGAAATATATTCTACAATTCCTATGTCGTTTGTTGTAACTGTTCTCAGTATCGGCACTGAGTGCAATAATCTCATGACGTTGCCTCTGTTCAGGTTTATGTCATTTTCCTCATGGAAGATGTTTTCAATCCGTATTCTGCCAGACTTATCGTTTAATTCGATTTGTTTAGATTTGTCAGCTGCACGAGATTTAATCTGCGATTGTGTGCGTGTTAATTTTGGGTTTAGTGAGACATGATGTTTTGTCCCTTTTTCTTCCTCTTTACTAATCTCCGACTCATGTTGATTATTTGATTTTTTCGTGTTAATCCATTTTTCTCTGGCTTCGTTTTTGTTTGTTGGACGTTCGTTTGGTTTCATCAACAGACGTTTTCCAGCTCCTTTCATTGATTCTTTCATAATTGACCGACAGGTTTCATCCAGCTCCTGGAAATCTGCCGTTGATTCATCTACAAGGTCGTCAATGTAGGTTGAAAGATCGCAGAGATCCACCGAAGATTGTATCGAATGTACTGAAGCATTGTCTGAATCCAATCTCAATCTTTTTTTTGGGTTTGTCGCAACCGGTTTGTCTGTTATTCCTGTTATTTTTATTAGTGCTTTTGCCTTTTCTAACCCTTTATTTGGTACCAGTTTTTCTCTTACAAATAAACTTTGTTTCACTGGTGTAGGTAGGTTACGAATGAACTTTCTTGATCCACTGGAATATTTTTTTATCACCTCTAGGTTTTTTTTTTCGTTTTTTTTCCTGTGCGGATTTTGTTTTGCCAAGTTTAGTTGGTCTTGTTTGGCGTCACGTATGATGGTTTTTGCTGTTCCTCCAAATATTCCCTAGGTTGTCTTTTCAATCGAGATGTGAGAGGAACCTGCGGATGGTCCGGCTTGTGCTTTTCCTGTTTGCCCGGTTTGTGTTTTGCTTGGAGGCGGCTTCTCTTGATCTCCGCCGCCTTTGGGAGGGAGCTGCCGCCCACCATACTGTTCTGTTGGTCTTCAAACGATGAGTGTTCATTATTTTGGATTTTTTGGCATTGTTCTTCAGTCTCTTGATTTTGCAGTTCTGTTGTAGCATTTTTTGTTGTTATGTGTATTGTGCTTATTGGGGCTCCTTCTATCTCCAGGCGGCTGATTTGTCGTGTTCTGTTCGGGATCTGTCATGCATGCCACGGGTTGCTTCTCTTTTTCGGTATGCCACGGTCCTTGCATCAGACTTCCCTTTAAAGCATTCAGTAAAGAGTTGTTTTCCACACAATCATTCCTAATCTGTGTGCTCAGCTCGGTGTACCGTGACCAATTTGTGGATGCTTCGTTTCCCATTTGTTGTCTTAGCTCACTGTTTGCATTTTCCATTTTCTTCACTTTCTCATTTAGATGACTGAGTAATGCATTATTGTTTTGTAGTTCGTCGTGAAGGGATTCATATAGTTTTATGAAAGGAATTAGAGCCAAGGAGGTGGCAGCAAGTACATTGTTGTGAATTTGTATGGCCGCCGCCGTAGATATGTTGGATTTCAATACTGACTCATTATCAGAGTCATGATGTATAGGCTCTGTCCTCTCCGTTTCCTTTTCAGTTCTTTCTTGGTTACAGGCTGCTTTTGCCGGCAGTGACTCTGGACTTGCGTTGGCGGCTGGCTGCGTTGTTGCAGGCGTTAAACAGCTTATCAACAGATGAGAGGAGTTGGTTTGACGACCTCTTTTCCTCTGAAGATCATATGGCATGATAATATAATTAGTAGTGGGAGTTTCCTGAAATTGACTTTTTGGCATTTGCCTTTCAATGATCGAAGTACAAGGTCCTGTTTGACCATGTTTTCCAGGTGATATTTGAGTGTTTGTATAGTCTTTACTCTTTGCAATTTTTTGAAGAGACTCCGTTATTACTTGCCTGTCTTTGCCTTTGTGTTTTTCTGTAAAGCTTTCAGCTAATTTGTGCTTCATCGCTTCAAAGTCGGCTTTTAGACGCTCCGTTAAGCGTGCTTCCCGACCTGCGAAGTCAAATCCACTGCTCTGCTTAGGGCTGTTTTTCTGTATGCATTCGTTATTAAAGTGATCGTTGGTTTGTTTATTCACGATGACTTGTCCTTTTGGAAATCTTTCATCCATATTTATCCTCATTTCGTTTGCTCTTTCTGTCTCGTCTTTTTTTGCTGTACCTTTATTGTTCTGGGTCGGTGTATTATAACCTGATTGTCTTGAATTTTCTTCAATTTTGTTTTGCGTCATCCTCTCTTCCACATCGTTTAACTTGCAGTCTGTGGGTGGATAGACGAACCGCATTAGGCTCTCTTCGCCTGATCTTTCTGGGACAGCTAGTTGTAACAGTTTGTGATCCGTTACATCAAAAGGCGAATCAAACAGCACTGTATTGATTTCAATTGTATTTACAATTGATCCATCTTCTAAAATTTCATTAGGAATAGCTTTCGTGCAGCTCGCGTTGGTTGTTTCTGCGCATTGATTTAATTCAACAATAGGCACAGTCTTAGTCATTGTTGTTTCTGTGCAAGTGTTAAGAGTCAGAATTTGACTTGTAAGGTAATTCTACCTTAGCTCGACCTAAAGTAGAATTGCCATTTTCCTCAAGACGCCCTGTGTGGGTATTTGTTATTGAAATTCTAGCCAGGTATTTGCTGGTTAATTGAGCAAGAGAGGGGAACTCAGAGACATTATTAGTTTGCTTTTGTGGGGTTAGTGCTATTTGTGGACCGTGTGTTGCCATATCAGAAGTGTCTGTGTTTAGCTTTTGTTGCTTTTGGTTTGACCAATTGTACCCCTCCAGTTCACATTTTTTATTGTTTAGTTTGTCATCCATAGATACAGATTTATCTATAGCTTGTGCACAGGACTTTAGTTTTGAACGTGTCTGCGGCCCCGCCTCTGCCATTTCGTTACTTCTTACCTGTTTGTTACAGGAATCGGCAGGCGTCTCTCTGTGCTGTGTTTTTCTTCGACCGCCGAACGCCAAAGCTGCCAAACAGCCAAACAGTGAATAGATCCCAGCCCTTATGTCGCAGGGCTTACGCCGCAAGGGTGGCGCTGAGCAGCGGCTGGCGGTCGCGTGACAATCGCGTCACGGGAAAGGGGAATCCTCGGACTTGCAGCTTAAAGCGGGGGCGTCCATTTCACCGCTCGCTTCGCTTACCTTAGTTGTGCATGTAGACAATTGCTGGAGATGCAGAATCAGAGTTCAGTTCACTAAGGAACTGTAGATGTTGCGCCGCCACAGCCAAACAGTGAATAGATCACAGCCCTTCTGTCGCAGGGCTTACAACACTATCATGAGTGACAAATACAGTATTTGTCACTTCCGAAACTTCATGTTCTACAACACCACACAACATTGACAAATGATCTACCAAAATGTTCTCCTTCCCTGGTATCACCACCATGACAAACTTGTGTCCCTGCATTCTAGCCACCCATCCGGCAACCCTTCTCGACACCTTGTCCAACACTTTCTCCTCAAATATCACCTTGACGGGCTTGTGATTCCTTTTTATGCCAAACTCTGCCCCCACCCCCACAATGTTTCAAAACTTCTCTACTGCCCAATGACACGCAGGGGCTTCCTTTTGAAGAACTAAATAGTTTATTTCTGCTCCCCTCAACATTCTTGAAGCATGTGTGATCACATGCGCACACCAACCTCACCAACCTATGACAACACAGCACCAACAACGCTATCACTGGTGTCTTCAGTAATGATACACCTTCTTTTTGTATTGAATTGTGCAAGGGGTCTTGCCAAGTCAATTTCGCTCTTAATTTGCATAAACTCCTTCTCACACTCAGCATCCCACAAGAATTCCACACTTTTTTAATAGACTCCTCATCTTAACCACTTTGTCACCAAAGTTATGAACACATTTCTGATCAAATGCTATCATTCCTAAAAACGACTTCTTTTCACCCTTATCCTTTGGAGACAGCACCTTCATTATCGCACTAACCATGTCACTTTTGGGCTTCAAACTGTTGGCCGATATTTCATGCCCCAAATACTCCACAACACCCTTCCTAAACACGCACTTCTCCGCTCTCAGTGTAATAACTCTTTCCTTCAAAATATCTAACAGTTTCCTAATGTTTCTCTAGGGCAGAGGTCTTCAAACTGTGGGGTGCGCCCTCCAGGGGGGCGTGGCCGCCACCTAGGGTGGGGCGCAGAGCCCAGCATGAAATGTGTAAAAAAAAAAAAGTTTTAAAAAAGTGTTTTTTTTTAGTTTGCAGGATATGGGCAGGGGCGGCTCACATGATCAGACTGGACCATAAAACAGCTCAGGCACCAATGAAAAAGTGGCCTTCAGTCGCAAACGGATATTCATTCCTTTAGGCACAGAATGTTTGAATAGTACCCAAGGAGGTGTTTTTTGTTAAAATGTAAGCAAATTGTGATATTAAAGAATACTTATTCAGTCAAAACTACTAGCTGCATAGTGAAGTAACTCATCAAACGGACCCACATTGGCCCAAAAGAGTGACCCATTTTGACTGGCCTACACTAGCATTTTGCATTTTTGGTACGGGTGTTGCCCTAATACCCTATAGGCCAGTCCGAGCCTGGCAGCTCATCCATAATGGGCTTGTCAACCCAGTGGCCCACTCACCCATAATGGAGGAGCCGAGAAGCCAGCCCTGTGAAACACTGAGTACTCCCTCAGCTGCTTTTTCCATCTGAGGGAGGGCTCCTGGGTTTGCTGAACTGTCAAAGGGAAACACTGTTTCCCTATGACAGCACAGTACCCCAGCCACACATGCTCACTGAGCTATGCAAGTCTGGGGGTGTTTTGCTTTGCCAGCCTTACATAGCTCATTGGAAATGCTGGCTAGGCCACTGCATGTCTGTATGTGTGAGGGGGAGCTCCTGCACCTCTTTGCCCATACAGACAGAGCAACCTGGAGTGGGGCATTTCAGCACCCACGCACAGGTCCCTGCAGAAGGTACGTTTATGTTGATTTATTTTTTTATTTAAATAGTGTATGGATGCCTGTATGCTTGTGTAATGAGTGAGAGTGTGGTGATGGGTGCTCGTATGAATGATAGTGATTGCTGTGGGAAGGTGTGTGTGTGTTTTTGTTTGGTTCGTTGAGCTGATTTGCTTTATCTATCATAGCTGTCCAAGGTCTGTGATGGGGTGGAGAGAGCCCAGGGACTGGGTAGGAGTGGGATGAGGGAGCCCAGCGACTGTGATGGGAGCAGGTGGGGGAGCCCATGGACTATACTGGGAGTAGGGTGCAGTGACAGCGCAAAATAGTTCATAGCTGATTGTACATACTGTCCATTTGGCATTTTTGGGGGGTGGTTGCCTGCCCAAATTTTGCTCAGGGGGGGCCCAGGCAAAAAATGTTTGAAGACCACTGCTCTAGGGTCTCTCCACACACCAATATGTCGTCTTGAAGACAATGTACTTCCTGCAGACCTCTCAACAAAATATCCACCATCTTTTGAAGGACAGAACAAGCAGGGACCAACCCAAAAGGCATCCTGCGGAACTGGAATACTCCTTCATGGGTGATAAAAGCTGTTAATTTCCTTGATTGTTCATCTAACTCTATTTGTGCTAGTCCGAGGCCATGCCAAGCTTAGAGAAATATTTTGCCTTTCTCAACATCGTCAGAATCTCTGTTATATTGGGAAGAGGATGTCGCTCCACAATGACACACTTGTTAAGCTCTCGAAAAATCTACGCACAGCCTCAATTCACTGCTTGACTTCTTCACCACCACCAGTGGTGACACCCATATCACACTTCCTGTTGTCTCTATCACACCAGACGCCCTCAGCTTCGTAACTTCAGTTCTCACTCCATCTCTCATCACCAAAGGCCCCGAATGCAACTTTGCGGCAATAGGAACACTACCCTCTTTAAGCACAACCTTGTGCCTCATATTTTTCATGCATCCTACACTTTGAGAACACACTGGGATACGATTCAACTATGTTCATACTCTCCCCCACATGCAACACTTGTTCAACCACATTGGGATCAAGCCTTATGCCTAATCCATTCTGCTCCCTCCAACCCAGTGGTGTCTCGCCACTTCATGTGGCATACATTTTACCATGTGTTTTTCTTCCTTTACATTTAAATCATGCAACAAAATATCCAATGACATCAATCTTTCCCAAATGATATCCACCTGGTTTGATATCAGGAGGCAATAGATCATCAAGTTGTCCACCCACCTCCCTTGGGAACACCTCTTGTGACATTAATGAAACCTTTGCTCCAGAATCCGCCATCATCCTCACCAGGGGTGTTGCTAGGTCTTCAAAAGATCCAGGGCTACACTAATGTCAGGATTGTTGGGACTCTCGGCTAGCTAGCCTTTGGTGTAGACCCTGAGATTCTATCCGGGGCTGCAACTAAAAGACCCAGGGCCATAGCCCTATAAGCCCCCCCCCAGAAACACCTCTGATCCTCACACACTTGCCATCAACTCCAACCTCCACAAATGAACTCTCTTAATCCTCATCACCAACACACTTCACCATTTTGATAGTAATCGCATCTATCTGATCTTCATGAATATCGCCTGACGACTGCTGCCCTTCCTCTGTCACATATAACACTCTCCGCCCTGCCCTAAGGGTGAAATCTTTGCAACAATTGGCATAATGACCCCATTGTTTGCATTTTGAGAAAGTACCTTTGCTTCCTGGATATGTTGGGGACTCGGGGAAAATTATTAGCACTCGCGCACCTATAGCACAGACGATCCTCAACCTTCTGCCCCTTGAGTTTGTCACGCTTGTAGTCTGAGGCATCACAAACATGCTGACCACTGCCCTTCTGCTTCTTTTTCTTCACCTTTCCTGCTTCTCCCACCCTCAGAATTTCTGTTGGTGGAGCTTTACCATCCTTCTTCACCAATTTATCCACCCACGCCATTGAATGCTCAACCTATTTTGCAATACTTATCACCAGATCCAGACTTGTATCGTCCTTGAGCCACAATTATCTTGTCATTACTACAATGAATCAAAAATTGATCTCTTATGTATTCATCTAATTTGTCACCAGATTTACAGGAAAGTAACAAATGGGGAAGTGCGGTACGATATTCTTCTACTGTTTCCCCAACTTCTTGCACTCTAACTCCAAAATTATATCTCTCTAGAATTGTGCTAATCTTGGGATTAAAGTATAAATCCCACCTCTGTAAAGCAGAGTCAAAATAAATTGAAGCCGACTCCTCATCTGATCGATCCAATTCTGGCAAAGTTTCATAGATGTGCTGTCCCTCATATTCTAGGAAATGCATTAAAAGAGAAACCCTGCGATTGGTTGAAATTGTGTTGCCGTAGGCAGCCCTCACATAGTGGAGAAATCCCCTTTTCCATTGTGCCTATTTAATCTTTGCAGGACCTGCACTGGGCATAAATGCCGGAGGACCAGGTACTCCCGGCATAGCCATTGTGAATGGGTCTCTCTAGCAGCAAGCACAAGTGTATTGAAAGCACACTCTTTTTTAAGCTCCTCTTTTCCTCCTACCTTCACGTTAGCAATCTTGTGTCATCTCTGCTGTAGTGCTTCTCTGCTTGAGTGAAATGTTTCCTGAAACTCTTCACACCAGCGCTGTGCACAGCACGGTGCACTCGATCAATACAACAGCCGTGAAACGTTCCTGCGAGACGATAAATGTTGCCTCGGCAACCAATGTCACAAAGATGGCCACTGTGCGTCTTACGCCACAAAGTCCTCTTTTCTAATGCAGTGTGGCCTCCTATCAATAGCCGTACTGTTTGCTGCCTTAGCTACAGCTCGAGCAGCTCGATACAAAGTAATGTTGAGCTTGCACGCAGAGCCAAAATAGCCCCACAAACTCCATTGCAGTCTTATTCCTGTCCTCAATGCTTATTAGTGATCTTTATCAATGCTGTACGCCCTGTGATGTCGCGCTGCGCTGCTCACCTCTTGACAATAGCGTTTGAAGTGATGCAGTGGCAGGAGAATCTTCCTCAGCGGTACATTTGCCCCAGCCAGTACATGCCAGAGCACAACTTGGAAGGTTTATCTCTGGAGCACTGGCAAATGTGCACAGGTCCATGGGAGGTTAACACAGATGGGTGACACAGGGTTGACAAGGCATCAATGCTCTCCGAGGGTCACTGGCACCAGGTGCCAGACACTTGTCGCCAATAAAAGTATGGGGATCCACACATCAGGTAAGCTGACAATAGCGAGTTTATTCAAGAAAAACCTCTCATAGCAACCCCCAGCACTAATCAGCTCCTTTCCCAACTCCCTACTGACCACATTTCAACATAAACAATCTAACATCAAATACCTTGCCAAGATTAATGGCAAGGATCCTTGTCTTGAGGAAGCAGACTGAAGCACAGAGTACACACAATACAACAATTTTAATCAAGGTAAAATGTACCATGTTGCACTGCATAGGAGCTCTTGCTGAAGCGTCTGCTTAGTCCAGCTTCATGCCCAAAATTGGCATGCTCAACAATGTACATTCATGCATGCACTGTTGCACATGTGCACTTCCCCGAGGGCCTGCTTCACCCTACATGTGGCATGGAGATCCACTGAAGGGTATGCTAGACCATCTTTTCCTTTGGTGAAGACTCTTCCTCTCCATATGAAATTCTGCTCATATCCTTTCTACCTTGAGGGCAATCTTCTTGTTCTGTTGCAACGGGGAGAAGTACAATTTGAACCAGTTTCTGTGGGCTGACACTTGCTGTGGGTTCAACGGGCGCGAAGGCAAAGACCACAATGTCAACATCGTGGAAAACCTCTAAAAGGTCATTGCATTGTTGTGGGTCTACAACTAATCTCATGTCCACTTAAGGTGTCCCTTTAGAAGCAAAGTGACTATGCCTCTGCAGAGTCTTCCTCTCTATGAAAGTGGGTCAGGGGAGGCAGCTGCAAGCACCTCTGTCGTGGCTGAAGAATCTTGCTACCGTTTCTACGTTCCATAACTTTCCATCATCTGTGTCCACATGCTTGGTTCCCACATGTATAATTCCTTGAGAGCTCTGTATTTTGACAAGGTGTCAGGGGCATTATTATTCCTCTTCACCTTGATCCAGTCACCTACTCTGAAGGTGGGGCTTCTCACTGATTTCTTTTCATCATAGCGAGACTTCCTGTTCCTGCCATCCCGTTTACTCTCCCCAAGATATCCTCTACTGAGATTGACTTGTCGTCTCTGGTATCTGGTAGCCAGGGTGGAGTATGAGATCCTGGAGAGGCGAGACACTTGTACTGGAGCAAGGTGCAATTCTATGTGCTGCTATTGCTGGCATGACAGTCTTGCGTAGTTCTCTGTGTGAGGCATGTGAAATTGCAGGCTTCTTTGAATAAATGTTTACACCCACTCCACTTGGCTGTTGGCCTGTGGGATATAGGAAGCATCTCTGCTTGTGCAATGTTCAATACACATTTCATCCATTCGGTCCCCTTTCTCAGTTCAGGCAGTATCTCCACATTCTGAAGTGAATGTCAAAGTTGAGAAATAGGTGGCAACTTCTGATAATTCACTCAATGTCTCGATCCTTTTGCGACCACCAGTAGGTTTGTCTGACTCTTTTATTGTGAGAATGGTTCCTACGTATCCTCTCTGACCTTGCTCTAGTATATTGATTCTGAAGGCTGCTGGAGGTATGACCCCTAAACAATATGGTATTCATCACTGCCACATGCGGGGCTATTGGCCTGTATGTGGCATTGATGGCATTGATGGGAGGTTTCTATCTTCTGGCTTATCTTCCACTACTAATTGATTAGATCACATTTATTATTTAAGTATAGAATGGTTAACATAATATTTTGTTCTTTGCACATAAAATATACCTAAACTATACAATTGAACATATAATGAGGACACAGGGAATAAAGTAGAGGCTGGCTTTGGTGGAAGCTGTTCAAGCGGCGACTCCTTGGTAAACCTTTTGCACTGAGTAGCTACCAAATTCTTATTTAGTCTCTAATAAAAGCTGATAATATGTTGCGTCTCGGTAGAGGAAGCGGATGTAGCCAGAAACCACTAATAGTAACGGGAAAAAGATGGCTCTTCGAGATTGCGTCAAAAATATTGTACCGCAAGGTCTTCATTAATTTACATAGATCAATTTTATTCACTGTATAGTGCCCTTCCACTGACACGTGTTTTGGCTGATAACAGCCTTTTTCAAATTAGGGCATAGGGCCTCATTAGGAGGTGGGCGGTAAGGGGTTAGCAGCGCCAGTAAAGGCACCGGAGCCGTTAACCCCATACCTCCCTATTACGAGGCCCCCTCACGGGACCCGCTCTGAACGTCTGGTCAGACCAGAAGTCCTTGCGGGTCCCGTGAAGGGGCCCAGCATGCTAACAACGGGCCTGTCATTAACGGGCCAGTTGTTAGCATGCTCCCCATTCCCATTGAGCCCTATGGGGGCTCAAATGGGAATGGGGATGGTCCAGGTCCGGTTCCCTGAATGGGGAAATACCGGGCCCTCCAAAGTCGGAATGGCCCGGTATTTCCCCATTCAGGGAACCCGGACCCAAGTTTGGAGTAGCCATGCTCTTATTAAGGGCAATGCTGCCTCCAAACTCCTAATGAGGCCCGTAGTCGTAATCTAATCAACATTCATAAACACATTTTATGTGCCCAAACCAATTGTGATCACACATGTATGAAGTATTTCGTAGACATAAATTGTCAAATAATAGTATTATATTTGTTGATTACAATTTATGTAGCCATTCATTGTTTGTTAACAAAAAAGACAGAAAAAATGGTGTGTGTAAAGGGAAGGATTGTTGGGAAATGAGAGAGTAGGAGAAACAGATGTATGGAAATGTTAGTTAGAAATTGTACAGAACACGGGTTGTATCTTCAAAAAGTCTGGTTCAATTTGCAGATAGAACGTGTATATTTTCTTACCGTGGTTCTTACATTTCAAAGGATTGTTAGATACTTGTTGTATCAAGGGATATATCCCCTTTGTTTCCTGTGAATGATAAACTAGCTATGACTCAAATGTTTAATTATCAGGATCCGATAAAGCACCCATCCGTGAGTTCCAGTATAGATATTGTATGCATTCAATCTTAGTATTATATTAAGCACATCGGAATGTACTTGCGCGTGTAACATTCTCTTGCAGTATTTTAATTCAACCTGCTGTAAGCGCGTCTGGTCTAATGCTGCAGTGAATTTAAAAATGCACGTTTGGAAATCCGTTTCGAACTTGACTATTTTACGTGCTTTAAGGTATATTACGTGAAAATAATATAGATACATTAAAATAGGGAAGGACTTCCTTTTAACAGCTTACTGTGATTGTAATTCAAGTCTCATACGCGTCAGCTCTTAACACTCGGGATCCTGGCGCCATTGCTGTAATATGTTGTTCGGTTTCCTTGGTTACCAAACGCGAGGATAACGCAACGTGTCTTGTACTAGATAGTCCTTTTTCTATTTCCTAGTGCTTTGTTTTGGAAACGCCATCTTAAGGGGGTGTAAAAGTGCATGAAAATGTGCATATTTTATCGTGCGATGATTTGCCCCACAGTGAAATAGGTTCAAAATAAAGAATCATTGCTTAATAATTAAGTCCAAAAGATAGTTGATTACAAAAGGAATAATTGACAGAGTGACTGCCCATACATTAGCACTATCTATGCGTAGCTTGCTAGGGACACCTGCTTCTCTGGTTCTGAACAGTATGAATATTGTAGCAGTAACATGAGAATTCTGGTGCTCAAGCTGAAGACACCAATGCTTATCGTGATAATACTTACATCATGTTATTGTCAGCAGATATATACGTAGGCACAGGATGTGCACATTGATAGTAATGGAAACAGATTCAACAATAGAAAAGCAAGGGAATTTTCAACAATTCATGTAAACATAAACTCTTATGAAATATTGTTACAATTATTCTATTCAAGGTTAACGTCTTATTGTATAATGTTATATTGTGCTAGTATTTCTAAAGGAACCATGCCATCTCATTATTAGAATTCAACCCTGTCACAGTGGCATTTAAAAAACAAATAATTCTTGCTTCAGCTTGTCTCAATCTCATTAGTCTATCGCCCCCTCTTTTACCTTGGGAAATATGTTACCATCCTATGAATCGGATGGCTGCTTTGTCTTCAACATGATGCGGTGTCTGCCAATGGTGAGCTCATGGGAACTTTGGGTCCTAACTCCCAATTTTTGTCATGTGCTCGCAAATCCTTGTGCAAGGCTCTCTCTTGGTACTGCCAATATATATTTTATGGCACTTGCAAACAATCCCATATATCACATATTTCGTTCTACAGTTGATTTCCTGTTTGATTTTAACAGTTCATCCATTGATATAACGAACCTCCTTGGTTTGAATGTGTGCATATTTGCACATGGTGCAAATGCCGCATTTCCTGAATCCAATGTGATCTGCTTCAAGCCATGGTTTGTTTCTTTTTTCTTTCACATCCGGCAATAATGATGGACTCACGATCCTTCTCAAAGTGTCTGCTCGTTTGAATATCATTGTTGATTTTGTTCTGATATAGTTCACAATATGTTAATCTAATCTGAGAAGGTACCAATGTTTCTGCAGGACTCTGCGCAAGACATGATGATTCTGGCTGTATTTTGTAATACATCCTACTTGCATTGTTTTGATTTGACCTTCTTTTTTATTCAAAAGAGTTTCTGATTGTTTCTTTCCCTTTGTAACATTGTATGCTCTCTCTATGTTGGCTTTCGCATATCCCCGTTGTTTGAACCTGGTCTTCAAAAGAGTACATTCTTCCTCAAATTTGTCATCTTTCTGGCAATGTCGTCTGGCCCTTGTGTATTCACCAATTGGGATGTTGTCTATAATTGGTCTAAAATGACAGCTCTTAGCATGTAACGTGGAATTAACTTCAGTTTCCTTTCTGTATGTCCATATCTCCAAACGCCGACCTTCTGCATGGATTGTAAGGTGTAGGAAGTGTATCTGTGTCTTGCCGCATAGACCTGTAAATTCAATCCCAAACTCGTTGGTGTTCAATCGATTGATGAATTTGTGAAATTCTTCTGTTGTTCCCTCCCAAATGAGAAGGACATTGTCAATGTATCACATCCAAAGTTTGACCTTGTCTTTGTACTCTGGGGGCGATTTCATGACTTCATTGGATGAGACACAGCTTCCCACCCATGAAGAAGACTGTCTAACAGCCAAGACCTTAATGGCCTATTGTCAGCTAACGGTTCCCCCTTGTAGAGGAAGTCACAAAACCTTTTTTTTTTCTTTTGTTTTTATTGGTTTATTGGTTTATGTAAACCTTTAAAACTGAGCAATTTGATACATTCTCATTGGTCAAGAAAGTTAGCATACAATGTTTGTCCTTCACATTTAGAGCACAAAATGAGTCTCTTGTTTTCCTTATTTAAGGACTTTGCGCTTCTGGCTCGCCGCTCTTTGCCTCCAAAAAATCTCTTAAATCCTTCAAAAAGACTATTAACGCAAATGTCAATTTCCGGTCAGTTCCATCGAACATTAGCTGCCACCAATCGTCTGCAATTAGCGTTTGTTGTCTACCAAGAGTTGCACCCAAATGCCTTGTTCTTAGGGTTCGTAGCTTTGTGCAGAAAAGTGTTAGGTTTTTTAATGTTTCAATGTATGATTCACAGAAACGACATGTTTGATCTATGTTAGCATGTCGTGGCCATATGCTTAGACGTTCTTTTGTTTTTAATGTGGTAAGTCAGAAGTACATATACAGAGATCTTATATTTTGGTCAGGAAATAGTGATACATAGGGCCTCATTACGAGTTTGGTGGTAAAAATCCGTCATTACCGGCATGCCAGTATGAAAGTGTCCGTGTTGGACTGCGTCCATAATGAACGGGAGATCACGAGTCCACGTGCATGCACGTACCGGCATGCTGGTAATGGATGCAGCGGCTTGCTGGTAAAGTCCCCCCACAACCCTGACAGCGGCATCAAGGAATCCGATCAAACCTCCCCACCGCAGTTGGTATCCTAAATAACGGTACCGTCACTACCGGGACCGGCACTGGAAGCAACGTCATCATGCCGCAACAAGAAACGCACTGGCGGCCATCTTAAAAAACACAATCCATTGCAATCCTCCGCAGACAGGACCTGAGCAGCCAACTTCCCAACCCCTACTGGTGGACAATGTCGAAAGTCACCAAGAAAAGAGGAGACTGCCAGAAAGGTGAGTGCAGTTGGAACCACTGCACTGTCAGTAAAGGACTGCAGGAAGGAGTGGGACGACCTGCGCCTGCGAGTCCGAAACATACTATCGGCCAACCGCAGCCAGGGGCTGGCAACAGGCGGCGGTCCAAACTCCCCCATAAAGCTGTCGAGGTGGGAAGAGACCTGTAGCTCCATCATCGACATGGAGGCCATTGAAGGAGTTGGTGGAGCGGAGTATGGAGTTCCATCATCGGCTGATGAAGGTGAGTGACCCTTTGCGCACCACAAAAGTCCCCACAGACACCTGACAACCAAAGTAAAACTTAGGCCAAAAAATGTGAACCTGATGAGAGCAAATACATGGGCCATCATACACACATCCCTGTCGAGAAGCTGGACCCACCACTGTCGCATCAAAATGCATTCTGCATGTGGCTCCTATACCCAATACACACCCAATACACAAACAAAAATCACATTTCACACAGCACGCAAGCCACAACACACCTCTTGGCTTCACAGCAGACACCATGGTAAACATGACTACACCTGAGGGATGCCAATACTACCCCCCCACAATCTTGCAAGCATCCTGTCCACCACACCAACAAGCATGCAACAAACCACAAGGCCCAAACTGCACAAAAACCAATGCATGCATGATGTAAGTACTCCCATCACTGATGCCCTGCCTCTCTGCCCCCCACACGCACTGAAGCAGACAGCAATGAGGATGATGCAGCGCCACAGCCCAGGACACCTGCCAATAGTTCCAGGGGTCAGGACGATGGCACCAGGCCATCCACGTCCAGGGCCACAGGGATGAACCAAGGGGCTCACAAGGCACACACCAGTGCCCAACCGACTGCACAGCCCCCAACACCGGTCCAACAAACACCTGTGCCTGCCCCCCTGGAGACACACATCAAACAGGGTGAGGCCACATCTGTGGCAAGCAGCCATGATGGCACGCCGTCGGCAGCCACAAGTTCAGTTGGGGAGGTCGCTGCATCTGCACAACATAGTGCCGATGAGGACGAGGGGCATGAGGAGGTCACCCATGAAGCAGTCAGCATGTTGGGGGATGGTGGACATACGCCCAGCCCACAGGACACACCACAGGGCACCCCTCAGCATGAGCCTGAAGGCCAGGACAGCCAGGGGAATTGGTGTCCATGAGAGGACAGCCCCGTCCTGCGCACGTCCACACCAGCTATGGAAACATCCACTTACCCTGCAATACGGGACCTCGAGGGACGTTTGTCGAGGATGGAGGGCCGTCAAGAGTCCATGCATGCTCTTGTAAAGCAATATGTTGCTGATGGGGAGGCAACACGCCGGACCATGAGGGAGAACACTGAAGCCATCATCAAGGCTGTAAATAACAATTCTGAGCGCCATGAGGGCTTTGCAACTGTGTCCCAGAAACTGGAGAGGATGGCCAACACCATGGAGCAGCGGCGTCCTGTGGCAACCAAGCCACATCCATCCACTACCACGCCTGCCAGCTCAATTTAGACGAGCCCCGTGCGCAGGTCCCAGCGCAGCATGCAGTGCATAGACATGCAACCCCGTCCATCGGGAAGTGGGCAGCAGTAGCAGGGGTATACTGCACGTGTTGCCTGGAAGTGCATCTAGACACATGTTGTGCTCTTGTTGTGTGCGGGTGCTGGGGGGAGGTAGGACGGGGAGTGTGGGGCTGTTGGGTGGTGGGGAGGTGGGAGGGCGTGTGTGTGGCTGTTGGGTGGTGGGGGAGGTTGGAGGGGCTGTGTGGGTCTGTTGGGGGCTGGGGGAGGTAGGAGGGGCTGTGTGGGGGGTGGAGGGTTCATTCATGTTGTAAATAATATCTGTTCAATACACCCGTTGTGAAAAAAAAAATCACATGACTGGACATTGCTTCTTCAGCGTGTGTCAATTTATTGCATGACAGTGTACAGTGCGAATTCATCCCCAAACCCCCCATGTCACAGTACCCAGGGTCCCACATCCATCTCACCCTTTGCATCCCAGTGCTTCAGAAACTATGGTCTATCACTGATTGGCGCACAGCACGTCCCTCATGTGCATCGCAGCCTGGTCGATGTGCAACATCTTCTCCTTCCTCATCTTCTTCTTCAACTTGTGGTGGCTTGTCCATGTCAGGTGGCAGAGGAACGTTCCACCGGATGCACATGTTGTGCAGCATGGCACATACCATGATGATCTTGCCCACCTTCTCAGGACCGGAAATTAGTGCGCCACCCGACCTGCTGAGGCAGCGAAACCGTGCCTTCAACAGGCCAAAGGTCTGCTCTATGACCACACGAGTGCGTTTATGGGCACGATTGAAGTCCTCTTGGTGCCTGTTCTGCAGATTCCAGACAGAGGTGAGGAGCCACGGCTTCTGGGGATAGCCAGCATCACTTGCATGGGAGCATAACAAGGTATGTGTAAGGGTATTTCTTCTATTCCATTTGTGCTCATCCTGTACATCGTTCATGCTCATATGCAGTATATCGTGAATGGCAGCTATTGACTTCACATCTGCGCTACTATCTGCCCTGTACAAAACTTGGCACTCCATGGTGCTGGTCTAGGGTGACGTACACGACTTAGGGGCCTTGACATTGGAATCACCAACCACCCAGATGGAGTGACAAGGTCCATGATGTACTCACATGTGAGGGTTGTGTGGCAGGGGATGAGACTAAATGCATGTTGGGCAATGTTTGATGCATTAAGCTAATGTAAACGTGATACAGTTTGTTTAGTCTGTCATGCTTTTGGAAAATTGTTGACGCCATACATGTGTCCCTCGACGTCTTCGCACCAGTCACAATGGCACAATATGATTGTTGGTAGGGTCCCCCACTGTAGGGATGTGTTCCTTGGATGATGCAGGGTGTCGACTTGCATGCTGGTACTCATGTGCTGTGGGTGATTCCTGCACCAATCGCACCCATGTAGGTGTTATTCAATACTTAATGGGTCCAATTTAAGGCATCCTTGTCACGCGTTTTCCCATTTGTAGTCATCTGCACATGTTGCCATGGTGTCATGCAGTGCTACTGTCGGGGAGGGTCAGTGACAGGGGATTTCCCTGAGGGGGAATTCATACTGTGCACTCATGGATGCATGACCTGTGAGGTGCTTCGGTGCGGTCATGTGTATTCAGCTTTGTGACTGCATGATATTGCATTGTGGTGCTGTCAGGTGATGTCCAGTTTGGGCTTTCTTGTAGCGTGGTTAGGTCAATGTCATTTTCTTTTAAGACATCAAGGCATCGATTGTTCCACATTGATAACATAGTATTTGGGTGAGCGTCTCCAGAGTTGTGTAGGATTTGGAATTGAGACAATGGTTTTTGTGACATTGTTTTTCGAAAAGTGCTTAATAGATTCCAGAATACTCGTGCATTAATCGATGTTAAGCTTAGTTCATAGCGTATGCACGCAGTTGATGTTCCTTTCGGTAGTTGGAGTACTTTAACCCAAAGTATGTTCTCCAAGGTGGCCCACAAGTCGTTGGCACACCCAAATGCATTTTCTGCTCCATAAATTAGCGATGGTAATGCTTTTTGCTGATAAAAGTAATTTGCCGGTTTTAATGAGAATTTCCCATATTGTTTATTGAAAATGAGTGCTTGGCATGCCAACTGCCGACATTTGGCTCTTTGCGGTTTCGGTCCATGGGCCGTCATTTATGTTTGTGCTGATCCTCATGCCTAAGTATAAGTTTGATATTATATTCAGACTCTCGTTTTCCAGGCGTCAAACAAATTTGTCTTTTTTGTTGTTTTTCCCCATCATGAGATTTTGGAAGGTCATTATTTCGCACTTTTGTCTGTTGATGTGTAGGCCATTGTTTAAGACAAAGGCTTCACGGGCATCCAATTTACGTTGTAATCCAGTTGGTGTCATGTCTAGTAGTATTAAATCGTCGGCATATACTAGCCAGCTGACATGAGATCCATGAATTTTCAGTGAAAAGGAATGAACTCCGTTGATCGCTCCGCCAATGTCGGAGATAAACAAATTGAAAATAATGGATGGCAAAGGGCGTCCCTGTTTCACACCCTTGAATGTATGGATTGCGGTTGATAATGTCCTTTTTTGGTCTAATCGAATTTTGATGGAAGTATCCATGTGAAGTTCCATGATGGCATCTAAGAGGCTGGGAGGACATCCCCAGGTACTTAACTTTTCCCGCAACTTTCCTCGATCGATGCTGTTGAAGGCGTATGAGAAGTCTATGAATGCCAAATAGACTTAAGCCTTAGGGCCTCATTACACGTTGTGCGGTAAAAATCCACAATTACCGGCATGGCGCTCTTAACGTGTCCGCCCTCGCAAGAGGGCGCTAATAGCGCACCATTACGAGTACGCGGACATGAGCATAGCGCCATGTCGGTAATGACCCAACCGCCATGCCGCTACAGATCCCAAAAAGTCACTTAGCGCCCTCAACGAAAGTGCAGATAGCACCTCCGCCCTCACGCTGCATGCAAATAGCGGTCACCGCTATTAGCGGTGACCGTTAAATTGCGGAACCGGAAATAGCGTCATCGCACAGGAACGGGAAAGAGCACGGCGGCCATCCTTAAAAACACAATCCATTGCCATCCTCTGTCCCCTGGACCTCTTTGTGGTACTTTGCTGTCTGAGATTCACTGGAATACCCTTACCATGCCCAAAGCACTGAAAAAAACAACTGACCGCCAGCGGAAAGAAATGTTTTCTAATGAGGAGTTACTCATGCTGACCCAAACCTTAGCAGACGATGCTGCAGTGGTTTTCGCTAACGACATGCGGCGGGAGACCCTCCTTAAGAAAAAGGCCATCTGGGCCAAAGTGGCAATGAAAGTAAGTGCCGTGGGCACCTGCACCCGCAATGTACGTGAGTGCAGGAAAAGATGGGATGACCTGAGACTCCAGGTCAGAATTATCCTGGCAGAGAATCATAACACTGCCACCGCTGGCGGATCTGGGTCGCCAATCAAGCTAAAGGAATGGGAGGAGACATGCGCCAACCTGATCGGAGTCGAATGTATCGAGGGAGTCGGGAGGATGGAGCATGGCGTAGCAGACACGTCGGATGAAGGTAAGTGTACTGATGATAGCATGCAATGTGTATCTACAGGTCCCCACAAATGTCAGCCCAGGCTCACCTCATGGATGGCCATACATCCACACATGCATCCCACCCTGCCCATGTCAGTGCCAGACCCAAACACACACACATGCACACATCAACAGAGCCAAGTGCCACACAAAACACTGCATGGATGAGCCACTGAACTGGCACATCACCTGCACCCTTCACAATGAATTGCAAATGCCCACAACTGCATTGATGATGTATCCTGCATTAAGTACATCGAACCCTAACCAATGCCATCCCCCTTCTTGTCCCTGACAGGGTCACATACTGACAGTGAGGATGCATCCCAGGCACCCCCTGCACAGAAAAAGAAAAGGCCACAGTCCACCGAGGACACCCCCACGACATCAAGGACAAAAAAGGCGCAAGGCTCCATTTGCAGAGTTCCAAACATCGTTCGAGCGCCACTAACAAGGCCACACCAAACCCAACAGCCCCACCTCAGGAGGTTCACTCACCACCACCACTCACAGCCACTGAGGGAGCACACTCAGCTACTGCTAGTTCTGCAGTAGAGGCGGCAGCCACCGCACCATTAACTGATGTGGAGGACCCAACTGAATTTGAGCTGGGCATGCACACCCCAAGCCCACCTGGAACCCCCGAGCCATCACCCCATCACACACCTGGCTCCAACATCACTGGTGACGAGACCATGGGATCCTTCAGTAGCCCCCCGGTGCCTTCATCTGTACACCTGCCAGCATCACAATGCACAGCAGCCACACCACCAGAGGCCGACACTGCCCTTGACCTGGCCAGCATCATCCAGCGGCAACAGGGTTTCACTGTGCTGGTTGGTCAGCATGTGGCGGAGGCTGCCCGTCTCAGGGTGGAGATTGGGGAGACATCCAGGCACTCCTGGGAGAGTATGGAGACCTGCACAGACAGGCTGTGTGGGGAGCTCATCAGAGTTTGTGAGGTACTCACATGCATTGCGGATGCAATGGACCGTCAATTTCCACCACCACCAGCACCAGGACAGTCTGCCACTTCTTCAACCACCGGTTCGCGGCAGACAAGCCCACTCCGACGCTCTGCACGCACCTCCAGGCGCTCCTCCCGGCAGCCTCCAAATGCTGGATCAGGCAATGACCAATAGGGAGTGAATATCCATGCTTCTGCATGCATGCCTGGATGCATAAATTGTGGAAGACACATGAGGGACAGTTGTGGGGGGTGGGGGGTAGGGTGTGATGGGACAGTTGTGGGGGGGGTAGGGGGTAGGGTGTGATGGGACAGTTGTGGGGGGTGGGGGGTAGGGTGTGATGGGACAGTTGTGGGGGTTGGGGGTAGGGTGTGATGGGACAGTTGTGGGGGGAGGAGGGTAGGGTGGTGGGATGTTTGGGTACATGCACATTTTCCTGTTTGAGTTCATAAATACACTGGTGTTAGAGCAAAACACAGGCCTGGACTTCTTCATTGTGTATGTTGGATTTATTGACACCAGGGTCCATTGTGAGCTAACAAACAGACACCAGTGCACCACTAGCCATATCCAGGTGACAGTACGAGAACTTGTTACTCAGAATATTTGGTTGATCAGATGCTGCCTCACAGCACGTCCCTCCTGGCCATCCCCTCTTGCATGACCTGCATCCCCTTCACCTCCATCCTCATCACCATCATCATCCTCATCAGGTGATTCTATTTCAACGTCAGGGGTCAGTGGCACATTCCGTCTGATACACATATTGTGCAGCATGACACATGCCATGGTGATCTTGGCCACCTTCTCATGGCCATACAGGAGAGCGCCACCAGACCTGCTAATGCACCTAAACCGTGACTTCAATAGGCCAAAAGTCTGCTCGATCACGATGCGGGTACGGGTATGTACACGATTGTATTCCTATTCGTGCCTGTTCTGTGGGTTCCGTAGAGGTGTGAGGAGCCACCTCTTCAGGGGACAGCCGGCGTCACCTATATGGGGGAAGGAATGGGGTCCTGTTACTGTTCACCTCAAGTGTGGCCTGTTCATCTCATTGGCTTACAACCGTATGTGCATTTGGACAATGGACTACAGGCTACACCCAGTTGGAGTATCTATCTCTCCGCCCCCACGCACACCCAGTTGGAGAATCTATCTCCCCCCCACGCACACCCAGTTGGAGTATCTATCTCTCCCCCCCCCACGCACACTGCCATGTGCTTGGCCTGCTACTCACCAAGTAGCCACAAACGCTGTCCCGTTTGTCGCTCCATGTAGCGTGGGATAGTTGAGTTCCGCAGGACCATGGAATCATGGGTATATCCGGGAAATCGGGCACAGCAATGTGTGATTATCTTGTTGGCGTCACATACCATTTGGACATTGATGGAGTGGAATTGCTTCCTGTTTCGGTACACTACTTCATTGTGATGTGGGACGACCAATTCCACATGTGTACAGTCGATGGCCCCGATGCAACTTGGGATGCCTGCCAGTGAATAGAAACCGACTTTGGTGTTTGCAATCTCCTGGGCAGTCCGTGGCATGTATATGTGTTCGGGTGCATGCTTCAGGAGGGCATCAAGTACCTGGTTCAGTGTGCGTGAGAATACTGGTTGGGAGATGCCATGCATCTGCCCCACTGTATGCTGGTAGGTACCTGTGGCCAGGAAGTGGAGCACAGTCATCATCTTCAATAGAGGGGGGATGGCAGTTCTGATGTCTATGAGGCTCACAATGTCGTGGTGTATCATGTCCACGATGCTGGTGATGGTATCCCGGTCCAGACGGTACAGGGTGTGTATCTGCTCAGGTGTTAGGTTAAATGAACTGGCTCTGATCCTGGGAATTGGTTGGTGCCTCTGTGGTATGATTAGGTGCTGTGGTGGTGCTTCCTGTGCCTGTCTTGCCCTCCTCCTCCTCCTGCGTCTCCTCTGTGCTGCCTGTTGTTGTTGCAGCTGCGCTGCTATCAGGTCCTCCAGGCCATGTAACGCTGCTAGTATTGGAACCATCTTGGTGTGGGAAGGGGTGTGGGAAAGGGTATGGTGTGCTCCTTTTGAGCAGCCACAGTCTCCATTGCCTCCACCTGTGCTGATTGTGGCCACCTGTGGCAGGTGGTAACACTGCACAGTTATTTTAACGGGTGGTTCGCGATGGCGGTATTAGCGGCATACCAGTAAGGGGTTTTGGGGGCTTTACCATGCTACTATTGGCATGTCCGCTCGCCTTGTGATGGTGTGCTATTAGCGGCATGGTGTTATTTACGGGATGGAGGGTCGTGCGCCCGCGGACTGGCCGCTATTAGTGGCACCGTACTTAGCGGTGCCACTAATAGCGGTGAGCCGGGTCGTAATTAGCATGGGGATTTAACGTTACCGGTATTCCATTACCGGTAACGTTAAATCCCTACCGCCTGCCGTGTAATGAGGCCTTTAGTCTTAGTGCCTCCATTTTGAATAGATTTAATAGTAGAAGTTTCAGGCCACAGCCCACGTCCTTTACAAATCCTGATTGTCTGATGTCGATGTGGTTGCTTTCTATAGACCATTTTAGTAGCGTTTGTTGTAAAAGAGTTGCATATACTTTTCCCAAAATGTAAAGCAATGCTATTGGTCGATAGTCTTTTGGATTGTTTCTGTTGCCTTTTTTGAAGATCGGTACAACTACCGCACTTTTCCACTATCTTGCTATGGCACGTTTGATGACGATTCTCTTAAATAAGGTGTCGCAGATGTCAGCCCATTTTTCAGGGTTGTGCTTGATTGTGTAATTTGTTTGGCCATCTGGGCCGGGGGCCCTCGAGGCGCGGGCTTTGTTGATTGTGCCAAAATGTCGTCTCTTTCAAACTCAAGATCCCCTCGAGTAAGAGTTGGTGGATTCTAGATGTCATTGTCACTGTTTTTCCTGAACAACTCAGTGTAAAATGAAATACATGCTGCCTCAGAGACCATATTGGTCTGTAGAGCAGTCTGTGGTGCAGATGATTTATTGTTGATGATTTTCCAAAACTCTGATGAGTTTTTGTTCTTCATCTTTGACATCATCAATTCAGAGTCGTTTTGAAACATCACTGCTTTGTGTGCTTTAATCCAGTTTTTATATTTTTGTTTGGCACCTTTTTTCATGTCTAGAAAAGCTGTGATGTCGACTTGTGGTATGTTTCTTATTTCAGCACGCATCATTTGTTTCCGCTTTAGAATTTCAAGGTCATATTTGTGTTTTGGCACAAAATGACAATGGTTTAGACCTTGATTTTGTTCCATAAATTGGGTGAGAAAGTGCTGATATTCAACCTCATCCTCTTCATAATGATAATGATAATGATAATGATGTGTTATTTATATAGCGCCTTAATGCGACTTGGATCACGGCCACATCTTGAAGGTTTAATCTTATTCTGTTTGAATCGACCATCACAACATGGGGCCAAACAGGTTGCTTTGTCGCACCAGGAAAAATTATCTTCAACTTCACCATGTTGTGATCGCTGTAGGCCATTGGTATGACCTGTAGGCATTCGGCCCATGTATGGACAGCCTCAGAAACAAAGATGTAATCGAGTGTTGAGTTTTGATCAAATCTTCTGCATGTCCGGATCGCAGGAATGTCTCTGACTATATTGCCATTTAACATAAATATCTTTCTGAGGTCCATTTCAAGGCACCACTGTGAGGCTGATTGATCCGCTTCATACGAGCCAATCTTGTTCTTTTGCTGTCTATTCACACAGTCAAGGTTTAGATTGCCGCAAATTATTATGTGAGGGGAGCTAAATTCTTCTTGTATTGCATCTACAATCGCCGTTACTTGGTCTAAAAAGGATGTGGTTCCTGCTGTTACATGATTCCAATATAGATTGATTATATGTAGAATGCTGTCCTCCCCCTTAGGTTTCTTCGGCAGCATAACAGTGTAAACTTGAATGTACAGTGATACATTGGTAGATTTTACAATCCTGAACCCAGAAGCTTTCTTCACTAAAGTTAGTAAGCCGGTCATCGGTCATCCTTTAAGTTGTTTTATGGCTAGATTTATTGCAATTTCGAATCCCTTCAAAATTGGGCACTCTGTCAGCCAAGTTTCTTGTAGACAGGCTAAATCCAAATCATCTAGCCAAGTGGTCTGAAAGAGATGCACAAAGCCTCTGGTATTCCAAGACCCAAGGGAACATAGTGTGCCGTCAGCGGATGCCTGGCATTAGATTTCTGATTTTGAACTTAATGCTGTTGCAAGCCAAGACCAATCATTAGACTTGTCTGAGTTTATTGGGCCATTTGGGTTTTCGCTCGTAATTGTCTTAATACCACCTGCGCCTTCAATAGTTATTTTAATTTGGTCTCCAGGCTGCACTTTTGGTGATTGTTCTTCGTCCCTCTCCCAACGATATACTGGTCTTGTCAGCAATATCTTGGGCGCAATATTGCGATCGATGTCCAGAGGCATAGCACTATTTCCAAACTCATTCGACAATGGCGGCTTTGCTTCGGGTTGCTCATTCTCAAGGTCACCTAAGGGTTTGTCTCTAACCTTAGAGATGTCGAACTCAAGTGACATGAAAGCAGGGGCTGCTTCCAACAGGATATCAAACATTATTTTAGACTGTAGGCACAAGACCACTGTGTCATTCCTATCCTCATCTATGAATTCCACTGTTTTCACATCCTCAGATTCGATGGCCCTTAGGCTTGGTACGAGGTGAAACAGCCGTAACACATTGTGGCGGTTTAGAATTAGGTCATCGCTGTTCTCGACTCTTTCCAATCCCAGCCTATGTGGCGCTTGCACTTTGAAGGGGCCCCTTTCCCCATCTTTGTTGTGTTTCGAGGTAGGGCGTTTCAGATCTTCTTTGTGTCCACTTTTTTGGGCAATTTTCTGATCATGTTGTAAATTACTTGACGCATTCTTCAAAGTGCGACTAGCAATATGGGTGTCCTCGAGAAGTGGAATTTTGTTGGTCATGAGATTTATGGGTTCATTACGTCGTGTCTTCATGGCCAGGATCTGACTGTGTTGCGCTAAGAGCTCCCATTTTTCATTTAGAGTGTTGAAAGTCGGACTATAGCTTTTTGTTGTTTTGTTTCCCGCCATCATGTCACCTCGTACAAGTGTGCACGTTCTTCTAGGTTTAGGTATTTTCGGTGAACAACTTTTTGCCCTTAAGTCAGGTTTTGAGGACGCCTCGTCATTTGGCATTACGAGGGCACTAGGTGGTGGAGATACATCCTCCCCCTCATCTTCATAGATTGACATATTCATTAGGTCAATTGATGTGTCGTTCATGCATACGATCTCACCAGCCATCTCTGCTTTGGGTTGCTGCTTCGCATCACTGCTATCCTTGCTTTTCAGTGTTTTTTCATTGCAGCTGTTGCTGTTTACAGTTACATTGACTGTCTTAATATTACAGAGAAATTTCCTTGAGTTGTTACATCGCCATATTTTTTTTGCTGGTTGATTCTTGGTCTTTTTCGTCCGGCCACAAGTCACTGGTGGCTTAAATGCTTTCTCTGGGATAACACCAGTAATACCCTTGAATATTTTGTCAGGTATATCGACCCACGTTCAAGTTATTATGCTGCAACATTTGGTGCTGTGGGCTTAGAAAATCCAAGATGGCCGAAAAGCCCACCTTTGCGCCAGAATCCAGGAAAACCGTGCAGTTTTTGCGCACACCAAAATGGTCACCTGACCTGCCACCCACCAGTGCGAGCATGATGGGCCAGAAGCGCCATGAGCGAAATCAGTGCAAAGGAATATGGTGCTGTTCAAAATCTGTTTTAATTAATGTCAAAAATTGCTAAAAATCATGGGCACAAAACCACCGGACAAAAATCCAACTTCTGGTTGGGTGTTCTACATTATTCTACTGCAGAATCCACATCAATGCAATGTTAGCAAGGATCACATGCTATCAAGTAAAATCCCTTCTTTTTGAAATATATTAATTCAAGACAGCTCCCAAAAAGGGGTGCAGTACCGGTGCTCGACACTAACCGGCGCGAGCGGTCTAAACTCTGACAGCAGGCCTGTATTTCAGGAGCTGACAAGGAACCTGAGTTAGCTGGAAACTTCAAAGCATTGCTGATCAATGGGAAGCCTTAACACCTCAGAACTCCTCACAAGAAGGCAGTCTGATTCAATTAAAAGTTCAAGAGGCCTCTGTCAATGGGAAGCCTAGACACCTGCTCTTACCAGCAACAGCACAGGAGATCACATGGTCGTGTTAATCAGATGCAGAGTGGCACCCTGGTCTGCTGACCTCAGTCAACACAATAGGCTCTGTCTACTGAATAGGATATGCTGATTTGAGGTGTAATTTTCAACAGTTGCTCTGGGGGAAGGAAAGACATTTGATCTCTGAGTCAAGCCAAGTTCCCGGGGGCGGGGACAAGCAAATGGGTGTACTGAAGGAGAGGCAAATGTATGTTTTATTAAATTGCTTATGAAATATTGTATGAAGCTTACAAAAATGTACAATTTGGAGATTCTTAATATGAAAAATGTACCTACAAATTGAGACTAAGTTCATCTCTGTGTGATGTTCTGAGACCGAACCCCGGGATTTATGAATATTGTGGGTACAATGTTTATGCTAGAGACTTGATAACTTACAGTAATATGCTCATGGAGGGGGGGGGTGTACCTCCGTGGAAAATTTGATGAAAAACCAATATGGCGAAACCCACTAAAAAGCGCAAAATGTTGTTGTTTCTGAACCCAAGCTCGCAGGAACATGGGGCTTGAACAGAGAACTATATTAAATTAATCTGGGATGTGTACATTTATTCTTAACAACTTGTGTACCTTGGAAACATGTTTGATTATGAAAAATTGGGTTCTCAGTAAAAGCAAAGGGGCGTTTCTTCAATAGATTGTAAAATGTAGCAACACTCTGACTCACAACTCTGTTCTCCAGTGAGAGCACAGAAAATCCTTTAACATATCAGTATCCTCAGAGGGTTGGGCATAGAAAGTCAGCCTTCCCACCCACTTTCAAAAGACATAAAAAGACCCACTGAGACCCAGGTTGGGACATTCACTTCCCACTTCAAACTGATTTTTTGTGAAGCACTTTGACGGACGACTTCAAATTCAGGCAATATCCAGAGACCAGAACTTAGAAAACCAGACTCCAGACTTCAAATCCAGACAGATCCTGAGATCCAGAACTTAGACTCCAGAACTTAAAGCAGAGGGGCCAATCCACAAGCTGAATCCTTTTCAGCAGGCCTCAAAATCTTTTGCAACCTGATATTCAACAGCCGGGCGAGCTGTTTGATTCTGGCTAGAACCCTGTGCCAGAACCCAGAAAGCAGAGCGGTATCCAGAACCGCAGCCAGACCCAGACCAGACCGCCGTGCCGTGCCGATAGAAGACCAGACCGCTGTGCAGTGCCAAGAACTTTTGCCAGAACCAGAGATCCAGACCCGCAGAGCAGAGAGAACCGCAGCTAAACCTGTTGACCAGATCTGTGATGAGGCCCATTCCTTCCAAAATTAGGAGTGAGTATCCAGCCAGAGCTGTGCAAAACCAATCTCTTAGTTTAAAATAATCTAATTCAAACCATTTCCACCTATTTAGAACTGCATAGAAATCGTGTGTCCATTCTGTGATTTCAAACCTGTGAAAGTGTCATTTGTCATTTGAATCTTACTTTATTTCTGAGAATCTACCTCCACTAAATCGTCCGTGTCTTTTGAACCATACGTGCTAGGAACGAGATTTAACTTTCATTTTAAAGCTAAGATCCTCAGCTTTCCAACAAGCCCCACTCCTTATAGTTTTTCCGTAATCGCGATTTACGCACTCGGAAAAAGGGCAGCGAATTGCAATTTGACTCCATTTTACCACACGTTAAAAATAGCTGTCCTTGCTTTGCATTGCTGAAATTTGTTTTCAACCTGATAATCCCTCATGATAATCCCTCATGAATCATTGCTAGTGTTGACCTGAACTAATTCAAAGTAACTGTCACCTACCCTGAATCTCCTATAGGGAATTAAAATCATTTTTAGCATATTTTTCACTTCATTGCAAATCACATTTAAAAGTATTTCTACCTGTTTAAAAGCATACCGGTTGCTCTAAGCTTGCTAGGGGGGAACTGAACTGCTTTTGATTGTATTCCTGAAAACCTGTGTGCTCTCCTTCCATCTCCTTATATTGCGTAGGGGGGGTGAATTGTCAAAAGAAAAAGTGATCATATTATCTCTTGTTGAAACCATATCAGTTTATTTCTGTGCTGCATTCTTTCCATCATTGCTTTTCCTTGAAACCATAAAAGTATTCTCTGCTACCTTATCCTTTCTATACTAACTCCTTACTGATTGAAAAGAGTGTGCAATTGTAACATTACCCATTGTTGATCAACATTATATTCATAAGTGTGCTATCAAATATTAATTTAGTCATAAAGGTGTGATATATATATATATATTGTTTAATTTTTCAAATAAATCTTTTAATTTACAAAACAAACCTACTCCTTGGCTCAGTGAGGTCAGGGGGATTCAAAGAGAGGGGCGTTATACAAAGGTTTATCATCCAGATATATGAACTTGTCATAAAAACATATAAATAAGGGCTTCCCTTGGGCATCCCAGACTAGGCATTGACTTAGTTAAGAGTGCTGAATTGAAGTCACTTAACAATTTCAAAAAGCCCATTTTGTTTACTTGCATCGGCTGTCACGTCGTCAGAGGTTGCTATTGCTAATGTTAGACATCCATTCATGGTCGATGAAGTAGAGGCTGTTTGATGGTTTTGTAATGCAAGGTTACCAGGAGCCAGACTGCTTTTGAGGACCGTGTTGAAAGAGATGTTCCGATCACTGCACTGCGGAAGTGGATCCTTTTGTCTGGTATGTTCTCTTATCAGAGGAATGTTTTGAACAATTGGCTCTATATTAGCTTGAGGAGGGACCTGCATTTCGTTTTTGCAAGGGTGTTGCAGGTCGCTTTTGTCATTATGCTTTGAGGTTAGATTCGTTTTTCTTGTGGCATCTATACTCACAGTATTTATTCGCACTTCGGATGTAAGCCCACCTACTTCACCGACGCTCTTTACGAGGGTCGCAGTAGGTGTAGGCCCCTCTATACATCCAGGTTTATTGACTTTAATACAAACGTTGGCCTTGTTCTGGCTGGATTTGTCATGACTCAAAGGCTCACCGTTGGGCGACATACAGAGGCATAGTACTCTGTTGTTTTTAGAACAGATTCCTGGAGGATCCTTTATTTTTGAAAAGCCCCAGCGCTTCTTTTGCCACTTGCGCCAGTAATTTCTTTCCATGTTATTGTTTTTCGTTTGTTCCGTCATTGTATTTAAGGAAGCCTCGATCTTTCTGTTTAGGTCATGATAAATTTCTTTGATGTGATTTTTCTCACTTTCAAGATTTAATATTTTTGTATTCATTACTGCAACTAATGTTGACAGATCTTTGATGTTGTTGAGGTGTTTATATATTTTGAGGAACGGTGCAATGGTGATGGTCATTGATGACATTATTGTCGATTGCAGTTCTCTGATCATGTTTTCGTCACGAGAGATGTCTTCCTCAGCGCAGTTGGCAGGGAGACTGGGTCTAAAGTAACTCTTCACTCTCCTTACTTTGGGTAAGGGCGTTCCATTATTGATGAGTCCAATGTTGAACACTCTGAAGACAATGATCACTTGAGCACCAAGTTTCCCTAGTGGTTCTGCTCCACTTGATTCAACACTACGGGCTCCATAATGTTGGCATTTGTAGCTGCTTTTTTCTTTTTGTTATTTTTTTGCTGAGAGCAACTGGTGCTCTGTGACAAACTCATTTCAGTTCTTCTGCGTTTCGCTTGGCCACTTGACCATGTTTTTGTTGTTGTTGGCGTACATAAGGCAGTAGAAACAGTTTCATCATTTTCTATCTGAATACGGTTCACATCTTTATTCAATTGGTCTCTAGATCCATTCTTAAGAATTCAGTCTTTATTTATCCGTTCGGTCGAGTAGCAGTTTGTTTACAACTTCCAGTGAATTTCGTCTGTTTTCTTTATGATGTGTCTCTTGCAGGGAGCCTAGACTGGCACATTCGGGTTCCTCCGCTACTTGTTCTGTTCTAGGAAATCAATGGTCTGAAAAAAATACTACATCTTCTTCCAACGCGGTCGCATTGTTAGTTGTTGCAGTGGAAGTTAAGTCAATTGATGTTGCAATTGCGCTGTAAGATTTTGACCCCCCGCGTTTCGAGTCATCCATGGAATGTCTTCCCATACTTGATTGTGGTTCTTGAAAGTCTATATACGTCACACCTTGCCGGTCCTGTAAGCTATGTGGTTCAGAGGGCATCAAGTCATTGCCAATTATCACCTCATTATCTTTTTTCGTGAACGCTTTGTAGGCACTCCAGGCGAGCACACGTAACTGCAGCACTAGAGTAGAGCTTGACCTGGGAGGATGGACATATGCCGGGCAGGTACTCGAGGGACCCACATTCACTGCTTTCTCGCCACCAGGTCCCACAACCTCAGACAATGGCGTGTTATCACTCTGCAGGGGGCAATAGAATGTGTTAAGGTTCATGTTTGATACTTCTCTCAAGTATGAACTTTGGGGCGTTAAAAGTAACGGAGCACACAGATTAGCTATCCTGGTCAGGCCACACCCGCTCTTGTCAAGGTTTTGCTGGGCTGGCTCCGTGTTCATTTCACAAACGACAGGAGCACCAGCGATGTTGACATGCGAACATTTAATAGGAGAGATTGCTGTTTCAGTTGTACTTGTTATACTTTTTATACGTGGGCCGACTGAGTCCACCAAGCCCACCAAACCCACCAAGCCCACTGCAGAGAGACTTACTTGGGTTTCAGGGATTTTGGAAATTTCAGGGGGGATTGCTCTGGTGTGTAGAGCTTCTGAAGTCTCAAGCCTCCGCTGGGCTCTGGTCTTGGGTGAGGTAGCCGCTTTGAGTTTCTCGCGGATGTTGCTGCTCATAGTTGAAAAGAGCAGGCTTCCGGCAGCATAAGTGTTGCCCTCTCCACGACTGCCACAGACTTTAACAGATTCTGTGATCGCTATGTGGTGCGAGTCAGCTTTTGATAGTTATGCCCACAGGATGAAGGAAACAAAAGAAACACTCCAAAGCACTGCACAACAACGGTCCCGCCTCATGTCTCCTCCACAGACTCTGCTAGACTCTGCGACCGCTCTGCGGTGCGAGTCAAGTTTTGATAGAGTCACGCCCACAGTATGAAGGAAACAAAAGAAACACTCCAAAGCACTCCACAACAACGGTCTGCCTCGTGTTTCCTCCATAGACTCTGCTAGACACCGCGTCCGCTGCTCGAGTCAGCTTTTGATAGAGTCATGCCCACAGGATGAAGAAAACAAAAGAAACACTCCAAAGCACTCCACAACAACGGTCCGCCTCATGTCACCTCCACAGACTCTGCTAGACTCCTTTCTCTACACTACTCTGGTCAGGTCCCCACCTTTGACCCAAACAAAGTTACAGTTCCCTAACACTTGTACCTGGGGAAAGAGCTAGACATGTGTTACGCTCACCTGGTTCCCACAGGGGCGTCGATCGGACCCGGACAGCTGCGGTCTCCACCAATGTGATGCGTAGTGCCGAGATGACTGTCTGGACTGGCCCGCCTAATCTCGTCTGCTTGACCCGTAGAAGTATTCTCCTGCAAGTGGAGAAAGGGATTTAGCCATCCGTGGATTTTAGTGATGGCCCCCTCCCACTGTTCTCGTTCTCCCCTCTTGTCACCTCCGATATCTCCTTTAGTAACCTCACCTTATCTTTTTAAAAGATGAGCTCTCCATCCTGCATGGCATGCAGGGGCACGTAGATACCAGTTACTTCACTGGTTTGAGGGTGCTGGAGGAGTTCCGGAGGAATATTGACTCCGGGGTTTATAAGTTCAAAGAGTTCAATATGTCCGATGTTCACTCTTATTCCATTCCCTTGTTGAATTGCAACTGGTTCAAAAGAATATTGCCTGGAGGCAGCTGATGGCGTTCAGGTAAGAGTATGTATTACCCAACACTGCCCGGTATAAGTTGCATGAGTTTAACTTGTTGTTTTCTCCCTTTATAGGTTGGCAAATGAAGATGAGGCGTATTAACGGGTAATGCCTCCGGTGATAAATCAGGTAAGCTTTTGATGGTAAGAGATTGTATTTGTCGGCTCTCTTGGCTCACCTTGTTGTTTCTTTTGTTTCTTCCCCCAGGGGCTGGAGTTCGGCGAAGAAAATGATGGAGGCAGTGCCGGATCAAAGAATGCTGTGAGGAATGGTGAGTAAGGCGCGGTGCTGCAGCTGGCAATGCGACGCGTGCAGAAATAATGTCCTTTTCAAGTTCGAAGACGTGATGGATCCGGAATCAGGTAAGGATTGAAATAATGTTGTTGTTCTAACCTTTCCTTCTTCTTTCCTCTTTTGCTAGGAGCTCAGGAGTTGAGACGGGCGTGGCTGAAGACTGGATGCTAACTGCAGGCACAGTGAGCGTTACGCTGCTGGATGTAGAATAACGCGAAGCGTGTGTTGCTGATCGGGCGTGGTTTAAATAGCCTCCAAAGTAGTTCCAGGTAAGAAGTTCCCCAGAACCACACCCGAGTAAAACATAGTCCCTGTAACAAAATAGTCCCTTCCAAGCCTCACGTTGGCTTGGATTCAGTTGCAGCATGGTCTGCATGAGGTAAGTCATGTCTAGCAGCCTGGCGCCTATGGCGCCAGGACTGATTCCTATTATGAGCCTGGTGCTTAAGGTGCCAGGACTGAACCCAGACAGCCCCTGGCCGGGGATGCTGGGGTTTTAATAAATATCTGGATGCCTGCTCCCAGGACTGATGGTCTTGGTCCGGATGCATGGGGGTAGGCGAAAGCTCAGTGTGCGCGATGCTGTCCGGTGAGTAATGCGCGATGCGTGGCGCTGTTTCGCCTTTTATATTGCTAACCTGTGTCTTTTCTCTCCTTGCAGGTTGCGATTTTCCTCGCCGAGCGCTGTAATGTTCCAGCAATGATACTGACCAGGAGATGACTACCCAGGTAAGAATTATGTTGCTTTCTTCATTCGGGAGGAAACGTGAGTAAATGCTTACTAATGCGGTCTTTCTTTCTCCTCTTTCCAGGTTATGGTATTCCAGGATGCATGTGGTGCCGGATGATGGAGTTCGTACCTTCAGGTGAGTGGAACTGAAGTCCGCAATGGATTGAAGACAGGATACTGTCCCAGGTAAATTTGGTGGTGTTCTTTCTCTCTCTGCAGGTCCTTGGTTTCAGGTAAGCTGGCATCAAAGAACTGGACACGGTGAGCGTTACGCTGCCCACAGCAGAATAACGCAAAGCATGTTCTGCTGTTTGAGTGCGGTTTAAATAGTCTCAGGTAAAGTATTCCAGGTAAAATAGTCCCAGGCCTGCCACACCCAAAGTAGTCCAGGTAAAGTAGTCGCAGGCCTGCCACACCCAAAAGACTAGACCGCATATCTCAGTTCCTTGTAACTGAGCTATATGTGTGCCTCCATGTTGGCTGAACCCCCCCAAGTTAAATAGTCCCAAGAAAATAGTCCCATTCTAATGTTGGTCTTCATGATGTTTATGAGCCTGGCGCCAAAGGTGCCAGGACTGACTCCAAGAGAGTCTTGGATGAGGTTGTAAGGCCTTTGACCTGGCCCTAACTGGAAGGATGACTTGCCATTGAGGGCCAGGGGCAAGGGTCATGACAACACTACTCTGGTCAGGCCCCCACCTTTGACCCAAACACCCACAACTCACACATAACACCTTTTGTTTCTGATGTGCCTTTATGTGAAATCTCTGAGAAAAACCTCTAAGAGTTAAAAGTCAAATGACAAATGAAATCCATTGATTCCAACTACCATAACCACCCAGGTACTGAGATGAGGAGGAAGATGAGGGAGTTTGTGCAAAGTGAGAGGAGATCGAAGTACAACATACAGGCTACTTGTGTTTCCAAGTCTTCATTGCGCGGGACATTTAAAGATGGCAACCACACTATTGGATCGAGCAGTGCAGGAGAATACATTGAACCTCATGCTGAGGCTCACGAATGCAAGAAACATGGACAGGTTAGGTCGAATGGAGAAGGCTGCAGGGACAGGAAGAGAAACACTGCAAGCAATAAGGGCCATAGAGATGCTGGGAGCCGCTTAGGATCTCCTGCATGCTGGGCCACTCAAAGAGACAGCGTGCTCCAGCCCTGGCTGAAAAGGAAAGGTGGCGTGTGACTGCAGAGCTGCACAGGATGCTGGAAGAATAGCTGCACACTCCAAAGTAGAAAGCAGGTGAAGGAAACACACCACAGCGGCACAAGTTGAATCAGGGACGCTGGAAGGAACAGTTCAGTTTGCCCAAAGCAGCTGGGTACCCCAGGCGGACAAGCACGCCAACAAATGTTTGAATTTTATGAAATTACTGATGCAGAAAATACCCAAAGTTTGTTCGAATGCAGTCAAGGCAAAGTACAAATTCAACACCCAATAAGAACAATTATTGAATGCAGACGAGGCAAAGTACAAAGGCAGACTCCAATCTAGTACAGATGCATTAGATGCAAGTGTGGGGGGGAAGTTTGAGCAAATGTTACCATAGACAGTTATACCAAGCACCTCACAGTATATACTATTGTGATATTGACAAAGAACTGTGAAACGCATAAGAAACACTTGTGTATTGGCGCGTTATAAATGACATATCATATCATATCATAAGAAGACCTGGCAGGTGAGTACACCAGGCAGCTGAAATTGGATAAAGATTCCTGGCAGGCGGGGATACCAGGTGATCTAAAAAACTATAAGAAGTCCTGGCAGGCAAGTAAACAGGCAGCTGAAAATGTATAATGATTCCTAGCAGGGGTATACCAGGAGATCTGCAAAGTTACAAGAAATGTGACTGAAAGACTGTTATACAACTTATTGCTTAAACAAGAACATTGTGAGTCCAGTGAAGACACAAAGGAACTGTTAGCTAAAGAGACATTTTAGCCATCCTATTTAAGAATCCAGGGGCAGGTGACCACCCTCTGGATCCACAAGTCTTTACCTTGGAGAACATTTTCGTTGGAGTCATTCTTATACTTTTGGTTCTAAACACTTTTTCCAACATCAAGTTAAATTAACACAAACACAATCCCACAACACCGGCTTCCACCCAATAAGGCTATGGGTTTGTCTGTAGCACCTGCCCGCTACACATACAAGCTACCCATTATCTATTTAGGTAGACACACACAATTCTTAAAAAAAGAACACATATTTTAATGTCTATCAAAATTATAAAAAACTGTAGAACACAGTAATACATATAAAAGAACCCTAATGGTTCACACATCAGTACATCTTTTCACCATTTCATTCAATGTGCTTGTCAATACCCTGCGTAATGTTTATACCATCGGGCATAACATGTGGACACACCTTAATTGTACGTTCTTATTACAAAATGTTCCTCTTCTTTGGGAAAACAAATGTTAAACATCAAGTTAACGGCATTTCCTTGCAACCCTTTGTTTTGTTTATAGTGTGACGGTCAGGGCAGGAAGTTTTGGACACAAGGACGGCTTTTCAGTTACTGGCATCCTGACAAAGACACATCCTTAGTTTTTGGTTTCAAGATAGGGAAGTTCCACTTTAGACTAGGACCAGAGAGGCATTTTTACAACCCTTTTGTATTTAATAAATGTGCCTCATTACACGGCTACTAGCACCTTGGTCCATGCCAGTAAAATTCCGGCACCGCCTTGGTGGAAAGGGGAATTACCGCCCTATTCCAAGGTTGGTGGGGCGGTAATTCCCCCTTCCCCCATTGCCCTTCCCCATTCCCATTTTTGCCCCATAGGGCTCTATGGGAATGGGGAAGGCGCTAATTACGTTACCGCAAATTGCGGTACCGTAATTAGCTCCCTGGTCCCTTTGCGGGTTGATTTTTAACGCCTGCAAAAAGCAGGCGTTAAATTCCCCAACCCGCAAAGGGACCTCGTAGTAAGGCGGTAAGGGTTTACCGGTACCAGTAAAATACCGGTACCAGTAAACCCTTACCGCCTACCGTGTAATGAGGCCCAATGTCTTCAACCAAAAACATTCCAACTTTGTGTCTGGCTTTCATTTCTGACCTCTCACACTACCCCGCTCTGGTATATACTGCCTCCCAAGGTCACAAACGTTTCCAAACCAGCACTCATCAATGCAACAGGATTTCTCCAAATCTGCCTATTAGTCTATCGTACTAACTCCTCCCACCCATTAATCTTACAGAGCCTTGTGTAGCAAGGCTAACATTATTGGCAGGAGGGTGCTATGCAAGACCACTTTACATTACATTATATTTGCTCCCAACCAGATCATGTTGGGGCACTCCGATGGTATTACCTGTGGCAAAGGATTCAAGTTGTCGCCACTTTTTAAATAGTTTTTCATGGTTGTATAAGAGTTCATCATTGCCTGCACATTTACTATAATGCTGTAGAGTACCTGGTGCAGCCTGCAAGCCTTTGATATATGCTATTTCCATCTGTTGCATCGTCTTGGATCTCAAGGACCTTGAGCCTATCTCAGCTTGCAAGAATCCCAAAGTCAGACATCTTGGTAGATCAATGAGGGCTTTCAAACACTCTCTGTCTTAGCTAAACGCATGGTACGCTTAGCACTCCCAGTCTCACTGCCATATAAAATGAATGCTGACAGCGTAACACATATACACTTATCAAGGCTCTTCATTTGCTTACGAATTGTTTAGTAAAGCACAACAGCTAGTAATTCTAGTTAGGAGTTGGAAGTAAGTGCTTTCCACATTTGCTTCTGATCAGTAAAAAAGCCCAGGTAAGTCTAGTTCGTCCTTAGCTCCACCAGTTCATATTCCAGGCGCCATGTATACTTACCTTGCTTATGCCTATTGCCTTAGTGTTGGATACATTGATCCTGAGGTAATGTGGATTAACGTATTGCTGAAAAGCTGTGAGGCAGGTGAGACGCCCCACAGGGGTGCTGTCCAAAAGCACAATGATATGATATAATATATCATATGATATGATATGATATGGCATTTGTAACGCGCCTATACACAAGTGTTTCAAGGCGCGAGATCATCTGTATATCACAACCACTGCAATTTTACAGAACCTAAGTGCACTTTTAATATCCAATGCCTCGTAGGTATCTGCCAGTCATACAATCAAAAGCAGAGGAGTCAGTACACATACCTGTTCGAGTCAAATATAAGTAGAATCCTGTGACTAAGGTGCCCACTAGTATCCAATCAGATGGCTACACTTGTGTTTAATCCACCAGGTATTTTCTAGGTGTTCAGTTTCTACCCCCAAAAAAAAGGTCAATAAATGCATTGTAAACCGGTCGACTGAAAGTGCACTTTGCTTGCTCGATAGAAGTGTTTATGGCCAATAAATTCATGGTGGTGGAGAAACCCTTCATAAAACAGGTTCGATTGAATGGCAAAATGGGTGACTGAATATCCCATGAGGTCAATTCGGTCAATAACACGGGAGAGACAATGTTTTTATGACCTGCCTTTACACAGCGGGAGTCTTAGGCATGGCTCCCGTGGCACCAATGGCGGCAATCAATACATGATGCATCCGTGGCTAATGTCCAGGTGTCATTATTAAGAGGGCATTACATATTCCATCAGGACCCGGAGCTCTTGATGAGCTGCTGTTCTTAAAGATATTGAAAAGGCCAGAACATATATCCTCCACCAGTGTTCCTTCGGCTTGACGGATCATGTGTCTATGCACACATTGGTTTTATGTGCTATTCCCATGTAGCTTGAGTAACCATAGGTAGGTCTGTCAGCCTCAAATACTTTTTCCCAAAATCTCCTAGAATCATTTCTTATAAGTATTTTAATAATTTATTTACATGGAGAGAGAAGTTTCCTTTCCTTATTTATCCTAAGCCAAGTCTTATACATGTTTCCTTTTTCTACAAGAAGCAATCGCCTGCCATACCTGTCTCTTGCCCCCGAAGGATTCTGCATTCATGGTTTCACTGTCAGAACTGTGGAGATGTTTCTTAAAGGTGTGACTAACTTCAGAATGACAAGTTCATATGCATTAACGAGACGAATAGGATCAGACCGTAGGTTACAACTGGCCATCCGGAACGGCTCAATGTTCATATTCATAACCCTTGCATTGCTTCTAGTGAGTGTGTCAGAGTTCTGCTTAACGTGGTTCCATCCATTATTGCATAAGACATTACCGGTGTAATCCTGTATTGTTGCAGAATGGGGGGATATTCTGCAGTTGACCAATACAGCAAAACAATCACTCTCCTCCCCCTGTATCACGGTTATAGTGTTGATATTTTGGTGGTCAGAAGCTGGGATGAATGAGTAATCAATCATGCAAGCTGCATTATCAAACGCTCTGTTAAGGTGTGTCGTCTCACTATTAAGCAAGCATATTGTATAGCTGGCCATCATGTTCTGCCAATTAACATATTTAGGATTACTGTTCTTCTGTTATAATTCAGAAGCCCGTATCCCATACTCTTACTGAACTAATAAGAAGACACACGCACACACACAGATAACCCCCCCCCCCCCCCCAGCGCCACCCCCATATCGTTCTTGTCTCAGGGCCCCATGTTTTCGAGTCTTTCCTCTGTTGCACACTCTCACAGAAGGTATCAATCTTTGTAATCGTTGGATGAGGTGGGAACAATGCATTCGTCCTTGAGAAAGGTATATGTTGGTGCTGATAAGTCCGGCAACCGAGACATACTGGGCTTCATTACAAGTGTGGCGGTGCTGGAAAAAAAACGAGGCAATGCAGTGGTAACTGCGTTACCACTGCTTTACTGCTGCATTACCGCACCTCCATACTAGACCTTTGGTGTTAAGATGGAGGATATTCCTCCAGCTAAATGCTGAAGGTAAATCCACCACCTTACCACCCAAAAAAGGTAACATCAGCAGAATTACCGCCAGCGGAATTAGCACCGGTGGTAATTCTACCAAAATCCCCATCAAGTCCTACGAACTCAAAGAAATGGGGACTTACACTGCCTACTACCACTTGTAATCCTGTGGTAAATCAGTGGGACCAGGTAGCAGTAATGGTAATTCCGTTTGGCAGTATTTGTGCAGATTTACCACTGAAATACTGTCAACCTTGTAATGAGTCGCACAGTCCGTTTGTCCATTTCTCCACCATGGCATGTATTTCGAACATATTTTCTTGCAGTTTTGAAGAAAGTCTGTCTAATCTCGGATTGGACGTTCTGGTGCCTCTGGGACTGAGCAAGTGGACCATTGGCGTGTTTTGGGAAGGTGGCAAAAATATCTTTTGTTTTGTCACGCAGGCACCAGCTAGTAACATTCTGGTGTCGATTCATGGAATTAATGTGCGCCGAAAATTCCCGTGCAGAGGTGCCAAAACGTGCGAATCGCAGTAAAAGTGCGAAAATCACAGCGCAAGTGCGAAAATCGCAGGGAAACCAGTAGAAAAAGTGCACGGCGCACGCCGGCGCACAGGATATCTAACGGCGGGTGCCACGGCCACAGCGAAATCGCACATAGCGCACACACCAAAAACACTCGGAATGGGGAACAACTTGTCAAAATGTGGGCGTCACGGGGGAAATACAGGAGGCAAGTGCGCGGAACGCCCACACGCTCGCCTACAACACGTATTCATGGAATCCAATAGGGCAAACCAGATCACGGTCAAACCAGCGCACAGGCCCAAACATGTCCGCCACAAGAAAGCAGGCGGTAGTGTCCCTGCCCCTGAAATAAATGTGCGCCAAAATGTGCACCAACAAAAAGCACCTATATACAGCTATGATGAATGTCACATACTGTGGCCCTCTAAGACAAATGACGTGCAAAGGGGTACGCGACAAACACGGACACCCGCTGTGTGAAAAATAGCGTGCGCGTGTATTCTGTGCTGCGCGGAAAGTCCCACACACGATTTGCCTGGGTACGTGTATTCCGGGTTGCGCGGGAAGTTCCACACGTGAATTGCCTGGGTCCGTGTATTCTGGGGTGCGCGGGAAGTCCCACACACGAATTGCCTGGGCCCGTGTATTCCGGGGTGCGCGGGAAGTCCCACACGCGATTGGCCTGGGTACGTGCATTCCGGGGTGCGCGGGAAGTTCCACACGCGATTTCAGCAGGGTACGTGGATTCCGGGGTGCGCGTGAAGTTCCACACGCTAATTCTGCAGGGTACGTGTATTCCGGGGTGCGCGGGAAGTTCCTCACGCGATTGGCCTGGGTACGTGTATTCCGGGCTGCGCGGGAAGTTCCACACGCGAATCGCCTGGGTCCGTGTATTCTGGGGTGTGCGGGAAGTCCCATACGCGAATTGCCTGGGTCCGTGTATTCTGGGGTGCGCGGGAAGTCCCACACGCGATTGGCCTGGGTACGTGTATTCCGGGGTTCGCGGGAAGTTCCACACGCGATTTCAGCAGGGTACGTGGATTCCGGTGAGCGTGTCAAGTTCCACAAGCTAATTCTGCAGGGTACGTGGATTCCGGGGTGCGCGTGAATTCCACACGCTAATTCTGCAGGGTACGTGCATTCCGGGGTGCGCGGGAAGTTCCACACGCGATTGGCCTGGGTACGTGTATTCCGGGCTGCGCGGGAAGTTCCACATGCGAATTGCCTGGGTCCGTGTATTCCGGGGTGCGCGGGAAGTCCCACACGAATTGCCTGGGTCCATGGATTCTGAAGTGCGCGGGAAGTCCCACACGTGATTGGCCTGGGTACGTGTATTCCGGGGTGCGCGGGAAGTTCCACACACGATTTCAGCAGGGTACGTGGATTCTGGGGTGTGCGTGAAGTTCCACACGCTAATTCTGCAGGGTACGTGTATTCCGGGGTGCGCGGGAAGTTCCACACCCAATTTCAACAGGGTACGTGTATTTTGGGGGTGCCGGTTAGTACTACACGTGAATTGACCGTGTGGGTCCTCCCAGGTGTTCCCTCTACACCCTCCACGGCCCCTGCAGGCAGCCCACACCACAGGGGACTACCCTGCACCCCTGCTCATGTCCCGCAGGAACCCCATCCACCATGGCCATGCCCCCCAGCCAACCCACATGTCACCTTGCACTACTGATCACCAACGTATGTCTCCCAGCACCCCCACCCCCACCAGTCAGGGGCACCTGCCAGCAGGCCCACACACATGTCTCCCACCACCCCCACCCCCCAGTAGCCAGGGGCACCCTCCACCAGGCCCCCACTCATGTCCCCCTGCACCCCCACCCACCAGCAGCCAGGGGCACCCTCCACCAGGCCCCCACTCATGTCCAACTCATGTCTCCCAGCACCCCCAGCAGTGCAGGGCACGCTCCACCAGGCCCCTACTCATGTCCAACTCATGTCTCCCAGCACCCCCACCCCCTAGCAGTGCAGGACACCCTTCACCAGCCCCCACTCATGTTCAACTCATGTCTCCCTGCACCCCCACCCACCAGCAGCCAGGGGCACCCTCCACCAGGCCCCCACTCATGTCCAACTCATGTCTCTCAGCACCCCCACCCCCCAGCAGTGCAGGGCACTCTCCACCAGGCCCCCACTCATGTCCAACTCATGTCTCCCAGCACCCCCACCCCCCAGCAGTGCAGGGCACCCTCCACCAGGCCCCCACTCATGTCCAACTCATGTCTCCCTGCACCCCCACCCCCCAGCAGTGCAGGGCACCCTCCACCAGGCCCCCACTCATGTCCCCCTGCACACTCACCCACCAGCATTGCAGGGCACCCTCCACCAGGCCCCCACTCATGTCCCCCTGCACCCCCACCCACCAGCATCCAGGGGCACCTTCCACCAGGCCCCCACTCATGTCCCCCTGCACCCGCACCCCCCAGCAGCCAGGGGCACCCTCCACCAGGCCCCCACTCATGTCCCCCTGCACCCCCACCCACCAGCATCCAGGGGCACCCTCCACCAGGCCCCCACTCATGTCCCCCTGCACCCCCACCCCCCAGCAGCCAGGGGCACCCTCCACCAGACCCCCACTCATGTCCAACTCATGTCTCCCTGCACCCCCACCCCCCAGCAGTGCAGGGCACCCTCCACCAGGCCCCCACTCATGTCCCCCTGCACTCCCACCCCCCCAGCAGTGCAGGGCACCCTCCACCAGGCCCCCACTCATGACCCCCTGCACCTCCACCCACCAGCATCCAGGGGCACCCTCCACCAGGCACCCACACATGTCTCCCACCCCCCACCCCCCCAGCAGTCAGGGGCACCCTCCAACAGGCCCCCACACATGTCCCCCTGCACCCCCACCCACCAGCATCCAGGGGCACCCTCTACCAGGCCCCCACTCATGTCCAACTCATGTCTCCCTGCACCCCCACCCCCAGCAGTGCAGGGCACCCTCCACCAGGCCCCCACTCATGTCCCCCTGCACTCCCACCCCTCAGCAGTGCAGGGCACCCTCCACCAGGACCCCACTCATGACCCACTGCACCCCCACCCACCAGCATCCAGGGGCACCCTCCACCAGGCCCCCACTCATGTCCAAGTCATGTCTCCCAGCACCCCCACCCCCCAGCAGTGCAGGGCACCCTCCACTAGGCCCCCACTCATGTCCAACTCATGTCTCCCTGCACCCCCACCCACCAGCAGCCAGGGGCACCCTCCACCAGGCCCCCACTCATGTCCAACTCATGTCTCCCAGCACCCCCACCCCCCCAGCAGTCAGGGGCACCCTCCACCAGGCCCCCACTCATGTCCAACTCATGACTCCCTGCACCCCCACCCCCCAGAAGTCAGGGGCACCCTCCACCAGGGCCCCACTCATGTCCCCCTGCACCCCCTCCCCCCAGCAGCCAGGGGCACCCTCCACCAGGCCCCCACTCATGTCCCCCTGCTCCCCCACCCCCCAGCATCCAGGGGCACCCTCCACCAGGCCCCCACTCATGTCCCCCTGCACCCCCCACCCCCCAGCAGCCAGGGGCACCCTTCACCAGGCCCCCACTCATGTCCAACTCATGTCTCCCAGCACCCCCACCCCCCAGCAGTGCGGGGCACCTGCCAGCAGGCCCACACACATGTCCCCCAGCCAACACGTCATCACAATCCAGATCCCAGGCTCCTATGCCCACCCAAATCCCACCCCACGCCACCCCAGTCCAAACACCCAAACAAGCTTTACATCCATTCAAAATGGAAATACCCATTACATGATAGATACCAAACAAGCAGTATGCACATGAGTACCAGTCCGTCAGACCCACACAATGGCAACACATGACTGTGAAAACCCACATTCTGACAGGCATGAAACCAATGAGAGAAGTCCACACATTGAAGTAAGAAACAAAAATGTATTACAGTGTAAATGAAGTCTGTGGAAACCACCAACCTGGATGGCTCCACACCGTCTTCCACCGTTGCAAGCCCCTGTGGGGGCTCACCCACCCCTTCCGCTGCAGCCGTGGGGCATCCCCGCCGCTTTGCTCCACAGCGCCGTCCCCGCCCTCTTCTTCACTTGCCGCTGTGTAGAGGGAGACATAGAACACAAGCATCAGGGTACTGTACAATGGTCCCCTAGACAGGAAGCAATAGCAGATGAGTGGCACTGTCAAAGATCGCTTCCATCATGTACCTCCACAACACATGAGTCAGTGCAGGCAAAACACACACAGTAACAGGCATGGCACATGCTATGGACATTTGCATACATGTCCAAGGGACTGTCCAAACATACAATGTTGTTATGGAACTCACATGCATCATGGGTCATGCCTATCACATGCACACACATCAACGCAATTTCATCCATCTGGCCTTGTACACCCCAGACACAGCGAATACAAGGATAACTAGGCTGCATCTGTGAATCTGTACATTGTCACAGACATGTGTCATGCATCCATGGCATTCACAAGTCACAGACATGCAGGTCAGACACACAGACATGGATACCATACATGTACATGGCATCAGCACCCATCCCTCACCCCCACCCATGTCCAGGAACAGAGACTGGCATGCTCTCATGTGTCCAATCCGCATAGGGCTCCCCATGTTGCATTTAAACACATGCACCAACCGTGTGGTTTACACATTACTGGTCTCACATGCATGACCATGATGTCCCTGCACACATACATGCGTACATGGCCTATGTCACACATACAGGCAAGCATCAGACAACCAGCACACTGCAACATGCCCTGTCTCACACAGCAATGCTTGCCCACTTACTGCTCAACTCCAGACGGGTCTGCCTCGCAAGGATCTGGGCGTGGAGCGCTGGGTCTACACGTTCCAGGACCCTCAGCTGGATGGTACTCATGCGGCCCCGGCCCCCCTCCACGAGGCGCCGGGCCTTCAAGAGGGTCCTGGACCTCAAGTCCTCCCAGCGCTTCTTGACTTTCTGGATGTTGCGGGTTGCCACCGCCTCCGCGTTGATGGCAACCACCAAGTCGTCCCAGATTCTGTCCCGTCCTTCCTTGTTGGCACGTGACGATCCGAAGAGGGCATCATATTGCCCCAGGACTTGCTCCACCAGGACACCAACTTCGGTGGCAGTGAAGCTGGTGCCCCTCTGCCTCTCTGGCTGGGGGTTGCCACTGGTGCCAGATGTTGCAGTGCCCGACATGGCAACCCCAGAGGCAGGAGTGGGTGGGAAACTGGGTCCTGGGGCTGGGCTGTGGAGCGATGGTATGCCAGTCGGGTGTCTTCTGTTCCAGCAGGGGTGGACACAGCAACTGGACCACTGCAGATGGCAGATGTGGAGGCACAAAATGGTAGGGCACGGTGGCAGCAGGCAGGCAGGCAGCAGCAGATGGCTCGTGGGAGGCTGCTCGGGGCTCTTGGGGGCAGTAATTCGGCCTTCTGGGCAGGAGCGTGTTCATCCGTGTGCTTACCCGTGGCCAGCTTGATACGGAGTGAATTGGCACGTGAAAATCCTGCACATCAACGTGAAATTCGAGGAAAGGGCCTTAGCGCGTAAGCGCGTCAGCACGCATACGCGATTCCATTGGACCAAAGGCCCTCAGCGCGTAAGCGTGTCTGTGACGTGACGCGCGCGGGTGTTTCCCTCATAGCACGTGATGACAGAGCACACGTGGAAAAACTGCACGTCAGAGTATCATTGCGTGTAATTGGATGAAAGTGCGCGTACACGCAATTGGCCTGGGTACGTGTATTGTAGGGGTGCGCAGGAATTCTCACACGCGATTTGCTTGGGTACGTGTATTACAGGGGTGCGCGGGAATTCTCACACGCGATTTGCTTGGGTACGTGTATTACAGGGGTGCGCGGGAATTCTCACACGCGATTTGCTTGGGTACGTGTATTACAGGGGTGCGCGGGAATTCTCACACGCGATTTGCTTGGGTACGTGTATTACAGGGGTGCGCGGGAATTCTCACAAGCGATTTGCTTGGGTACGTGTATTACAGGGGTGCGCGGGAATTCTCACACGCGATTTGCTTGGGTAGTGTATTACAGGGATGCGCGGGAAGTTTTACACGCTCGCCAACAACACGTATCCATGGAAATGAATGGGGCTAAGGCATGCGCGCAAAAAAACGTGCTAATCCGGAAACATGTACGCCAGCAGGAAGCAGGCGTACGTCGACCCGTGCAGCATAAAAGTGCGCGCAAACAACAAACAAGCTCAGACGCCAGGATGAATATACAGTTCCAAGCAGCAGTGGCCGTGGGTTACCAAAGGAGGAGGAGGAGGATAGTGATGGTCCGAATTTTCACACCCAGAACCAGCCCTTTTGGGATGCCTGATGACCAGGTGTATGGGAGGTACAGGTTTCCACCTCACATAATACTGGACCTGGTGAGTGAGTGGGAGGATGACCTCACATCACCCACCCTGTGCTCCCAAGCACTCAGCCCCCTGGAGAAGGTCTTTAATGTACTGCACTTCTTGGCCACTGGATAATTTCAGCGGACAAGTGCCATAGTGGGTGGGGTGTCACAGGCCACGCAGTCACGCTGCCTACACCAGGTCTTGAACATCATCACTGCACGCCCATCAGTCCGCTGGCACATATACCTGCCCAGGACACCTGCAGAAAGGCAGGCTGCCACCCTGGATTTCTACGGTGTGGCACAATTCCCCAAAGTGCTAGGTGCCATTGACTGCACCCATGTGGCACTACGTCCCTCCAGGGCATCTGAGCACATCTATAGGAACTGCAAGCACTGGCATTCCATCAACGTGCAGGTAGTATGTAATGCCAAGGGAATCATCACCTCAGTATATGCCAACTATCCAGGGTCCACCCACGACAGCTTCATTTACCGAATGTCTACCCTAAGCCGGGACCTAGAAGCTGGGCGGCATGCCGATACATGGCTGCTTGGTGAGTATGAATGCCACTGCACATGCATGCATGTCAGATGCAGAGTTATGTCACTACCCCACTAATGATACCCATCACCTCCTCACCAGGGGACAGTGCCTACCCTCTGAGCACCCACATGATGACGCCAATTCGGAACCCCATCACGCCTCCCGAGGTAAGATACAACACCGCCCATATTGCAACCCAGGGCATAGTGGAGTGCACATTCGGAGTGCTCAAGTCACGCTTTCGCTCCCTTGACCGTTCTGGCGGGCAGCTGTTATATGCGCCCCCAGTAGTATGCAGGATCATAGTGGCAGCATGTGTCCTGCACAATGTTGCAACACGCCGGGGCCTGGCTGTGGACATGGTGATGCCCCCACATGCCCAACCACATGCACGCCTGCTGCGCATGGGAGTGGAAAGGGCACGGGGTGAGGCAGCCCGTACGGATCTGGTGGCTAATTACTTCACATAGAAATCACACCCCTGTGGAGTGCACACAGCCCTGGCACATACCATCTGATAAGCAATGATGACTCGACCTGACAATTATGACGAACAAAGGGACAGTCAACTGTCAGAACCATAGCAGCCTGAGATGTTCATGTGGAAGTGTCACAATGTGTGCATCCCTACCTACACAAACACCACCAATGCAGTGTCATCAAAAGACACACTTCCATGCAGCAGAAATGAATACCCACTTGCAAAATACTACATGAGAACAGTGCCATGTCACCCAACCCCTCCCCGGCACGGCCACACAACACACCATGGCATGTCATGCAATGTGAGAGCAAACAAATTAATCCCCACAACATGCCCCAAGTGTCACCAACTACAGTGTCCCTAATGGAAACTGGCCACACATGAAATGTTCACAGTAATGCAGGACCTACAACACACATTACCAAATACTTACCAAGAATACCAATCACCTACACAACCTCCAACCTACCATAAACATGACAGTACAGACTTAAAAAATTGTTAGCCTCACTACCTGATAATGCCAGCACTTCGAACACTTCCAAGTATACAGTGTTAGCGCCACGCAAGAGTGTAGGTGCACTGCTTACAACATGGACTCCAGTTCCAAAGTAGACCGCCTTGTGAAGACATGAGAAATGGACCTCCAAATTAGGAGGATGAGATGGATGCAGAGGCACATATCAATACACCATGCAGTGTACAATACAACAACAATATGCACTAGGAATGTATACACAGTATTGACTACAGACTTCCCACACATCAAATGGGAGTCCAACGTCACCGTGTACGTCAATGTCACTTGGGCACACCCTTTGCAAGCCCATGGAAACGGGAAGCAGGAGGGGTGTGTGTCACACAAACCCACGCATCTGACCCAAATTCATGACAAGCCTGCATGTGCTCAGCCACAATACAGCGTATGCCCACGGGAGCCACACAAGGCAACACACTGTCCAAAAAATCAAAAATTAAAAAAGAAAATTCAAAAATGGCCATTAATGAGCCCGGGGGGGTGGGGGAGGCCACCCAGGAGGTCCGAGGACAGGGTGCACACCAAAACCCACCTGTGTGGTTCTTGCGGAAAAAAACACCTCCATGGGCTCATGGCCTGCACGGCTACCCTATTGTGAGAGAATCACTGCTGTCGCTCTCCCCAGACTCTGCAGCTGCCTCAGAAGGTGGTGGCACTATGGGAGGCAGCCCACGCAAAGCCCTAGTCTGGTCCTCCATGGCAGCAAGCATGCGGGTCTGGAAGGTCTGGTTCTGGAGGATAATCGTGCGGAGGTCCCCATGCAATAACTCACGGAATGACCCGACCTCCTCACGAGTTGCCTGCATCTCAGCTGAGAGCGTACGTGTGAGACGCTCCAGCTGCTGTTCTGTCCTTGTGTTTGTTGAAGCCTCAAGCTCAACAAGAGTCATCCTGAGGTGACGGAGTTCCACCCTCAGGGCTTCCCTGTGGCCCTGGGACTCTATGGAAATGGCTTCCCGCAGAGTCGCCAGTGTTGCCCGCCTGTTCCTGTCGGACGCCAACATGTCCTCCCTGTGTGACTGGCAGATGGAGTCTGTTGCCTGCTGTAGTCGCTCCATCAGCCTTTCTGGGGGGACAATGGAAGTGGTCACCCTAACCATGGCCTGAGCTGAGCCATCATCTCTGATGATGCTGCCTGTTGGTTTGCCATACCGTATATGGATTGCTCCCATGCAGTATTGCCAGGAACAGGATCAGATGTTGCGGAGTGTGACCCTGCATCCGTAACCACCAAAGGCGTACCTGCCAACACTGACATCCCCATTGAGGGTTCTACCCCTGGTGCAGGTGTGTCGGACAGAACAGAATCCCTCCCAGGAACACTCACCTGCGACGCCACATAGGTCATCATCCGAATCGACACCTGAATACAGCTCGGGGGAGGAGCACCCAGAGACACCCCTTGAGAGCACGACCTGCAGCAGTTGTGGGTTCTCACCCACCACCACACCACGTCCCTCACTGGTGGTCGGTCGGCACTGAGACCCCTCCTGGGTCTGCACCATCTCCACAACCCCAGCAATATCAAGTGCGTCATCTCCTGCAAAGACATAAAAGAAAAGAAATGGAAACAGGCATTAGCACTATGGCACACAATTAGGACTGAGAAGCTACAGAACCAGTACTTGATTGACACATGTCCCACATGACTAAAACCCTCCCATGCATGCGTATGAAGGGGAGGCAGATGGCACACATTGATGACACCAAGATGGAAGATGAACACATTTGCTGCATGCTGCCTAGCAGTGGCATCACACATTGGCCTGTGATTGGCAGGTCAAATACACATGCCACCACACAGATGGCATGTACCCTAGCCATAAAGTGAAGAGGGAGAGGAGGGCACCAATTGTTCATTCAGTCTAGTTTGCTCATGAAATTGCTTTTTTAATTGAAATGGTTCAAATGTTTAACCTGGAGCTGCCAGTCCAAAATGGTCCTATAGCACAGGGACATGTCTAAACAAATGATATCCAGGAAACAAAGTCAGTCCACTGTACCATAGCCATGTCAGACATGTGACAATAGGACTGAGAAATACCTAGTAAAAGTGGTGGAATGCAAACAATCTGCCTGAATAAACAGAGAAAAATAAGCAACAGTGTTGTGGCAAGATGACACTTCAAGGGCAACTGGCGTGGTGTTGGGCTAGATGTCTAATGTTGGCAGAAGGGATACTGCTATACCCAAATGCTGGTGCGCAGAATGTATTGGATGAGGCTCATGGGTGACCCAAACCACTCAGGCACACACACCCTCACCTGGCACCCAAACAGAAGCCCTCACACACACACCATGCACATGGATGACACACACATGCATGTGCACTCACCGAACAATGCCTCGTAATCTGCCAGTTCTCCCACGCCTTGGATCTGTTCCTCCGTGACGTAGGTCCCAGCAACATGCTCATGTGGAGTGAGTTCTCGTACCCTAGTGCTCTAGCAAGGCTGTATGTCACCCCTGGGGAAAGATGACGGGTCACGCAACGCACAGGCACCCCAAAAAAGTGAAGTAAGGTGCAAGCAACCCCTCCTAGACCACGTGCGTGGAAAAATAAACCTGCACTACGCTGTGGCACCCAGAAACACAAGAAAGAACGTATGTGTGTCACACGCAGCCTAGAATGACCTCTGAAGGGGTACGCGACACACGGGGCAAGCACAGATGTTAAATACGTGTGCGACTCACCGTCTGCCAGGAAAAAAAGCGTGAAAAAGGCGCGCGTGTGCGCGTTGGCAACACCCCTGCCAAAAGAAGAATTGTACGCTGTCTGAGGAGACAGGACAACAGTAGAAGGGAACGCTGTTTGAGGGAACAGGCCCAGGAAAAAGAGGAAAAGATAAAAAGCTGTCAGAGATAACAGGGAGTGCGAACTTGAAACGCTGTGAAGTAAATCGCGTGTGAACCGACAAGAAGTACAGATTTCACCCACTCGCTCTTCACGAAAAGCACGTACAAGGAAATGGTGTTCTACACGTACCTTTTATACACACGTCACAGATGCGCATACGCGCTGAGGCCATTTCCACCAATTACACGCTTTGACACTCAGATGTGTATTTTTTTTTAACACGCACCATTCTCAACGCCCATGTGCGTGATGTCATAGACGCGCCTGGGGGCCTTTGGGCCAATGAATTAACGTACGTGTGCTGACGCGCTTACGCGCTAAGGGCCTTTCCTCGAATTACACGCAGACGTGCTGGATTTTCACGTGCCAAATCACTCCATATCAAGCTGGCCATGCGTAAGCACACGGAAGACCATGCTCCTGCCCAGAAGGCCGAATTACTGCCCCCCAGAGCCCTGAGCACGCTCCCACCTGCCATCTGCTGCTGCCTGACTGCCTGCTGCCCACGTGTCCTGCCATTTGCTGCCTGCACATCAGCCAGGGGTGCTGTTGCTGTGACCACCCCTGCTGGAACCGAAGACTCCCAGCCCCAGGACGCAGTTGCCCATCCACTCCTGCCATGTCGGGCACTGCAACATCTGGCAGCAGTGGCAACCCCCGGCCAGAGAAGCAGAGGGGCAATAGCTTCACTGCCACCGAAGTTGGTGTCCTGGTGGAGCATGTCCTGGGGCAGTATGATGCCCTCTTTGGAAGGTTGCGCGCCGACAAGGAAGGACGGACTCGGATCTGGACAGACATTGTGACTGCCATCAACACGGAGGGGGTGGCAGTCCGACTATTCCATCATGTGAAGAAGCGCTGGGAGGACTTCAGGTCCAGGACCCTCAAGAAGGCCCGGCGCCTCCTGAAAGCAGCGGATGCTAAGGGGCGCCGGGGCCACTTGTCGGAAGATCAGATGAGGGTCCTGGAACGCATATCCCCAGCGCTCCACGTCCAGGTCCTTGAGAGGCAGACCCGCCTGGAGTCGAGCGGTAAGTGTACATGCATACTGATTGTAAGCTGTGCGTGTGGTGGTGTGGCAGGAGTGTGCAGGTTGCACATGTGGTTTTATGTGGCCAAGTATGGGGGGGGTACAGGGCCGTGAGGCTGACACATGCAAGGGCTCTCATGTGTGACACATGGATGGTGCTTGTGTGTGTAGGCTTACATAGCAAAGGATGTGGAAGAATGATTGGCAGGTGTGACATGGATGCCGATCTGAACACTGCGACAGTTGGCGGAGGTGTACACATGCATGCAAGTGTGGTGGTGTGTGTGCATGTGTAGTGCACTCCCTGTGTCGCATGTGATGTCTGGCTCACCTTTGCCTGCTCATGCTGTTGTATGTGTATGGATGGTGCTGGCTGTTGCGATATGGCTGTGGTATAGCTCATGTGTGCAAGTTGAAATGACATGTGTGTTGGGGATTGTGATGCCATGTCTGAGGTTTGCCAATGCCACTCATGTACAACTGTCATGTGTTTATGAGTCGATTATACAGTGCCCTGATGCCTGTGTTTTATTTCTTCCTGTCTGCAGCGTCAACTGATGAAGAGGGCGGAGAAGGTGCTGTGGAGCACAGCGGCAGGGGTCGCACCACCAGCCGGAGACGAAAGGCCCGGCTCCCCTCCCAGGTTGTGATCTCGTCGGGGAGTGAGGAGTCCAGTGCCACGTCCGAGGCCGCAGCTGCCGGGGGGAGGTCCAGGAGGCGGAGGTTGGAGTTGGACTCCTCCGCAGCAGAAGGGACAGCTGGGACCCCACAGGGCACAACGGAGGAAGATGGCATGGAGTCATCCAGGTTGGTGGGGGGTTTGGTGGAGGAGGAGGTCGTGCAAGCAACAGAGGCGGGGTCTGGAGGTGGGGATTCCACTGGTGCTAGTGGTGCAGTGCAGGACCAGGGACAGGTGGCAGTACAGGCCGCCGCTGAGGTGCCCGTGTGCAATCCTGTCCCTGCTCCTGTCACTGCATCATCTTGCACCAGCAGGGATGCCTACCTCCAGACCCGTTCTCAGGGAGGGGATTGGCTTACACCAACTGGCCTTCCTCTCCCTGCGGATGTGGCTATCCTGCAACAGGTTGAGCCTGTCCAGGGTGGGGTGGCGTTGCGTCAACGGGCCATGCAAGCTGACCTGGAGTCTTTCCATTATGAGACCGCACGTCTTCTCGCATGGCTCGTTGACCGCGTTGACCCAATGGGACAGCTCACCATGGCCGGATTCCTCCGTTTCCTGGACCTTGTTCCGACCCCCTCCTCAACGGAACCCCCTATGCCCCAGTCATCCTCCATGCCATCTTCCCACCCATGTATCACCTGGGTGCCCTGTGGAGCTGCCTCTGACCGTGCGGCCAGGCTGGTGGACAACAGATCCCTGCCACAGTCGGGAGTCGGACGTCCAGCAGGGGTGGCCACATCAACAACTGCACCCCAGCTGGAGGAGGATGTGCAGGCACCATCGGACAGGGCACATGGACAGCAGCAGCAGCAGCAGCAGCAGCAGGAGGCTGTAGGTGGGAGCCACGATGGCTCGGGGCCTTCGACATCGGAGGGGCAGGCATTGGCCGGAGGGCAGGAGAACCCAGGACGGGAAGTGTCTTCCGTGTGGCAGCAGTTGGGCCACGCCATAGATGCGGAGCGGCAGCGGGCAGAAGAGGCACGGCTCACGATGGTCAGGGCGGAGAACTCCATGCGGAGGGCCCTGAGGCGGGCCGAGTGCCTCGAGGCAATCCGCAGGGAGTTGGAGGAGAACATGTTGTCGTCCCTGCGGACCCTCGGGGCTATGGAACAGGACCGCCTCCGGGACATTGAGCAGGAGTTCGATGATGCCCTGGCCCGCAACATCCAGAAGTGAGCCGTTGGACTAGCCAGCTGCCATTGTAATTAGTGTTAGGTTTTATTTTTATTTTTAATTTGGGGCGCTTGGACTATGCCCCACTTTTTTGTATATAGTTATTAGTTAGGTGGGTTTTATTGTAGGTTTCATTTACATCGTTGGGATCATGGACCATGGATTTGCTCTTCGTACATAGTTTGACAGTCGATTTGTGGCCTTCATCTTTTATTATTTTTTCACCATGGAGCAATGGATTTTCACTTTACTTTCCCTTTGGATTTGCTTTGTTGGACGGTGACTTTGGACACAATTTCATTATGGTTATTTTGGATTCCCATTTTCATTATTTATTATTTTGGTGGACATGCTGCATTTTGATATTTGTTGCCATTATTGTTTCTTTTGATTTAATTCACTTCATTTACACTGTAATACATTTATGTTTCTTACTTCAATGTGTGGACTTCTCTCATTGGTTTCATGCCTGCCACAATGTGGGTTTTCACAGTCATGTGTTGCCATTGTGTGGGTCTGACGGACTTGTACTCATGCACATACTGCTTATTTGTTATCTATCATGTAATGGGTATTTCAATTTTGAATGGATGTAAAGGTTGGTTGGGTGTTTGGACTGAGGTGGCGTGGGGTGTGATTTGGGTGGGCATAGGAGCCTGGGATCTGGAGTGTGATGACGTGTTGGCTGGGGGACATGTGTGTGGGGGCCTGGTGGAGGGTGCCCCTGACTGCTGGGGGGTGGGGGTGGTGGGAGACATGTGTGTGGGCCTGCTGGCAGGTGCCCCTGACTGCTGGGGGGTGGGGGTGGTGGGAGACATGTGTGGGGGCCTGGTGGAGGGTGCCCCTGACTGCTGGGGGGTGGGGGTGGTGGGAGACATGTGTGGGGGCCTGGTGGAGGGGGCCCCTGGATGCTGGTGGGTGGGGGTGCAGGTGGACATGAGTGGGGGCCTGGTGGAGGGTGCCCTGCACTGCTGGGGGGTGGGAGTGCAGCGGGACATGAGTGGGGGCCTGGTGGAGGGTGCCCCTGGATGCTGGGGGGTGGGGGTGCAGGGGGTCATGAGTGGGGGCCTGGTGGAGGGTGCCCCTGGATGCTGGGGGTGTCGGTGCAGGGGGACATGAGTGGGGGCCTGGTGGAGGGTGCCCTGCACTGCTGGGGGGTGGGGGTGCTGGGAGACATGAGTTGGACATGAGTGGGGGCCTGGTGGAGGGTGCCCCTGACTGCTGGGGAGTGTGGGTGCAGGGGGACATGAGTGGGGGCCTGGTGGAGGGTACCCTGCACTGCTGGGGGTGGGAGTGCAGGGGGACATGAGTGGGGGCCTGGTGGAGGGTGCCCCTGGATGCTGGGGGGTGGGAGTGCAGGGGGGCATGAGTGGGGGCCTGGTGGAGGGTGCCCCTGGCTGCAGGGGGTGCAGGGGGACATGAGTGGGGGCCTGGTGGAGGGTGCCCTGCACTGCTGGGGGGTGGGGGTGCTGGGAGATATGAGTTGGACATGAGTGGGGGCCTGGTGGAGGGTGCCCCTGACTGCTGGGGGGTGTGGGTGCAGGGGGACATGAGTGGGGGCCTGGTGGAGGGTGCCCTGCACTGCTGGGGGGTGGGAGTGCAGGGGGACATGAGTGGGGGCCTGGTGGAGGGTGCCCCTGGATGCTGGGGAGTGGGGGTGCAGGGAGACATGGGGACATGAGTGGGGGCCTGGTGGAGGGTGCCCTGCACTGCTGGGGGATGGGGGTGCTGGGAGACATAAGTTGGACATGAGTGGGGGCCTGGTGGAGGGTGCCCTGCACTGCTGGGGGGTGGGGGTGCTGGGAGACATGAGTTGGACATGAGTGGGGGCCTGGTGGAGGGTGCCCTGCACTGCTGGGGGATGGGGGTGCTGGGAGACATAAGTTGGACATGAGTGGGGGCCTGGTGGAGGGTGCCCTGCACTGCTGGGGGGTGGGGGTGCTGGGAGACATGAGTTGGACATGAGTGGGGGCCTGGTGGAGAGTGCCCTACAGTGCTGGGGGGTGGAGGTGCAGGGGGACATGAGTGGGGGCCTGGTGGAGGGTGCCCCTGGCTGCTGGGGGGTGTGGGTGCAGGGGGACATGAGTGAGGGCCTGGTGGAGGGTGCCCTGCACTGCTGGGGGGTGGGAGTGCAGGGGGACATGAGTGGGGGCCTGGTGGAGGGTGCCCCTGGATGCTGGGGGGGGGGGTGCAGCGGGACATGAGTGGGGGCCTGGTGGAGGGTGCCCTGCACTGCTGGGGGGTGGGAGTGCAGGGGGACATGAGTGGGGGCCTGGTGGAGGGTGCCACTGGATGCTGGTGGGTGGGGGTGAAGGGGGACATGAGTGGGGGCCTGGTGGAGGGTGCCCTGCATTGCTGGGGGGTGGGAGTGCAGGGGGACATGAGTGGGGGCCTGGTGGAGGGTGCCCTGCACTGCTGGGGGGTGAGAGTGCAGGGGGACATGAGTGGGGGCCTGGTGGAAGGTGCCCCTGGATGCTGGGGGGTGGGGGTGCAGGGGGACATGAGTGGGGGCCAGGTGGAAGGTGCCCCTGGATGCTGGAGGGTGGGGGTGCAGGGGGACATGAGTTGGGGCCTGGTGGAGGCGGCCCTGCACTGCTGGGGGGTGGGAGTGCAGGGGGACATGAGTGGGGGCCTGGTGGAGGGTGCCCCTGGATGCTGGTGGGTGGGGGTGCAGGGGGACATGAGTGTGGGCCTGGTGGAGGGTGCCCTGCACTGCTGGGGGGTGGGAGTGCAGGGGGACATGAGTGGGGGCCTGGTGGAGGGTGCCCCTGATGCTGGGGGGTGGGGGGGCAGGGGGACATGAGTGGGGGCCTGGTGGAGGGTGCCCCTGGCTGCTGGGGGGTGGGGGTGCAGGGGGTCATGAGTGGGGGCCTGGTGGAGGGTGCCCTGCACTGCTGGGGGGTGGGAGTGCAGGGGGACATGAGTGGGGGCCTGGTGGAGGGTGCCCCTGGATGCTGGTGGGTGGGGGTGCAGGGGGACATGGGTGGGGGCCTGGTGGAGGGTGCCCTTCACTGCTGGGTGGTGGGAGTGCAGGGGGACATGAGTGGGGGCCTGGTGGAGGGTGCCCCTGGCTGCGGGAGGGTGGGGGTGCATGGGGACATGAGTGGGGGCCTGGTGGAGGGTGCCCTGCACTGCTGGGGGGTGGGGGTGCTGGGAGACATGAGTTGGACATGAGTGGGGGCCTGGTGGAGGGTGCCCCTGACTGCTGGGGGGTGTGGGTGCAGGGGGACATGAGTGGGGGCCTGGTGGAGGGTGCTCTGCACTGCTGGGGGTGGGAGTGCAGGGGGACATGGGTGGGGGCCTGGTGGAGGGTGCCCTGCACTGCTGGGGGGTGGGAGTGCAGGGGGACATGAGTGGGGGCTTGGTGGAGGGTGTCCCTGGATGCTGGGGGTTGGGGGTGCAGGGGGACATGAGATGGTGGGCAGTAGTGCAAGGTGACATGTCGGTTGGCTGGGGGGCATGGGCATGGTGGATGGGCTGCCTGCGGGACATGTGCAGGGTAGTCCCCTGTGGTGTGGGCCGCCTGCAGGGGCCGTGGAGGGTGTAGAGGGAACAACTGGGAGGATCCACACAGGCAATTCACGTGTAGTGCTCCCCGCGCACCCATGGAATACACGTACCCTGATGGAATCGCGTGTGATACTTCCCGCGCACCCCTGAAATGCACGTACCCTGCTGCTTTCGCGTGTGATACTTCCCGCGCACCCCTGGAATACACGTACCCTGCTGCTTTTGCGTGTGATACTTCCCGCGCACCCCTGGAATACACGTACCCTGAGGAATCGCGTGTGACACTTCCTGCGCACCCCTGAAATGCACGTACCCTGCTGTTTTTGCATGTGATACTTCCCGCGCACCCCTGATGTACACGTACCCAGGACAATCGCGTGTGAAACTTCCCGAGAACCACTGAAATACACGTTCCCCGCTTGGCGTTTGCTGTTTGGCAGCCCTGTGAACTGGTCCAGGGTTAGCGCAGCCCTTTGCGATGGTTTTGGAATTTTGAAGGCTTTTCCTTGCGCGAGGGCGTTCTTGGGGGCGTAACTGGCGCTGCTGCAGGGTCGCTGCGCCACTCTGCGCCATGGCTGGTTTTGGAGGCTAAAATCCATGAATACGCTGTGCGATGAAAAGGATTTTATCGCACGTGGCTGGCGCAGTGTATCGCACGGGGACAATGGGCCTCATTCCGAGTATGGCGGTAAGGGATAGCGGCCACCGCTAACGAGAGCGGTGGCGGTAATCCCTTACCGCCATACTCCGAGTTCCCTTTGCGCCATGGAGGTTTTAACACCTGCTTTTAGCAGGTGTTAAAAACCATGGCGCTAAGGGACCTTGATGTTAATTACGCCACCGTAATTTACGGTGGCGTAATTAACGCCTTCCCCACTCCCATTATGCCCTATGGGGCAAGAATGGGAATGGGGAAGGGTAAATGGGGATTGGGGAATTACCGCCCCGCCAACCTCGGAATGGGGCGGTAATTCCGCCATCCACCAAGGCGCTGCCGGTCCGGGTACGGCGTCAACCAAGGCGTTAATAGCGCCATTGGTTAGCGCCGTACTCGGAATGAGGCCCAATGTGCGCCAGCCGCGTGCGCCACTTTTGTGCGAATTTCTATGAATTACCCTATCTATAGCTGAGTAATTTCTTTACACTGTAGAACACGTTTGTGATACAAATGAAACAAAATGTGTTGGCCCTGTATCTTGTCCCCCAAGCCATACATTCGTGCTGGCATAAGCCGCGATAGAAGCCTGGAGTCTGGGATGGACCGGGCTGTAGGCCTGGAGCTTTGGGTATGTTCTGCTTGATGGCACTGAATGCTCCTCATCTTGTGCAAGCCCCCACTCAACTCCTGCCTCCTTTTTGAGAGTGTTCTCAGTGGTTCTGTCTTTTCCAAGAACCTGGGAATTTGGCAAAGCAGATCGATTGGAGTTCTTCCTTGTTGCGCGGAGGGGGTACTTTAGTGACGGCACACATAAGATAGACTTTTGCTCTGATGGCTTGCTCGATATGGAATAGCCCAGATACTCCGCAGAATCCATTTGGAAAGCACACTTTTCCTTGCGTTGGTCCACGCCTACTGATTTGAGTTAATAAAGTGCAGTACTCAGGTTTGCATAACGGGTATTCTACCATTCTGCCATAGGTTAAAAGGTCATCCTGGAAATAGGTAACATTGGAGACATTGCCCTGCAGTGAGAAAATTGTTAATTGAATAGTTGGGCCATCATGTTCTGCCAATCCGCACATTTACGATTTCTATACTTCTGTTTTAATGCAGAAGTATGTCCCACACTGAACTAATAATATCACAAACCAAACACGCACACTGGTCTCAGGGCGCCTTGTTTCTAAGTCTTTCCATTGGTGCACATTGGTGCACATTGGTGCACACTCACAGGGGGCATCATCTTTGCAAACATTGCATAAGGTGGCCGCAATGCATTCATCCTTTAGAAACGTGTATGTTGGTGCCGATGGGTCAGGCAACTGAGACATGTAGCCTGAAACACCGAGGCCACGGGCATATTCCAAAGGGCGTCCGCTTGTACTGGAATGTTCCGAATGGTGTGACGAATGATTGATGGCAGACATTGGGCCTCATTACGACTTTGGAGGTAACCATGGCTGCCTCCAAAATTGTGTCCAGGTCCGGTCTGGTGGAGAGGGGACTTACCGGGACATTCCGCCGTAGGAGGACCCGGTAAGTCCCCATTCCAAAATGCCATTCCCCATTCCCATTTGAGCCCCCATAGGGCTCAATGGGAAGGGGGAGGCGCTAATAACGGGCACGCTAATTGCGGGCCCGTTATTAGCTCCAGGGTCCCGGGTCATTCCGAGGTTGGAGCTAACCATGGAGTAATTAGCTCCATGGTTGCCTCCAAAACCGTCCCAAATCCGGCATGGTGAATGGAGTAATTACCGGTCCATTCCATGGTTGGAGGGACCGGTAATTCCCCATTCACCTTTTGCCCTTCCCCATTCCCATTTCTGCCCCATAGGGCTCAATGGGAATGGGGAAGGAGGTAATTACGGCACCGTAAATTACGGTACCGTAATTACCTCCGGAGTACCTTTGCGGGTCCCGTACTTTACTCCTGCTAAAAGCAGGAGGTAAGGAAGGACCCGCAAAGGGACCTCGGAATACGGAGGTAAGGGATTACGGGCATCGGCACCTTACCGGTGCCGGTAATTCCTTACCTCCAATCTCGGAATTAATGTGTGGTCAGACCACACGTCCTTTACAGTTCCTGCTAAGGGACCTTGGAATTGGGCAGTAAGGGATTACCGGCACCGGTCTCCTTACCGGTGCCCGGTATCCCTTACCGCCCAACTCGGAATGAGGCCCATTGTGAAGATCTAGTTTTGAAAGCTATTGGTTATGACTACCTTGTTCAAACTGCACAGATTAACACCGATGTAATTGCTGTGAGTGGGATTTTTTGTCAGCCATTTTGGACTCAGCTATTCTGTGAGTTCTATGCTGCCTTCTTTCAGCAGTTTCTCTATTAGTGTTTTGCGTCTTTTCTTGGTATGGACGGTAGGGGTATTAGTTTATGCCTGATCAGAATAACGTCCTGACTCCTGATGTAGTTTCATCTTGTGCTCCTAACTCCTTGTGCAATCCATCGATTTAATGAAGAATCTGTGACGTTTGTTTGGGATGGCATCAAGTGTGTCGGCTTGTATAGATGAAACTTGATATTCGCTTCTGGGTTGAGGCTAAAGTCTGATTTTTCCTGATCATACCACCCTAGCATGGCAGGCTTGGGTTCAGCCAGATGTAATCCCATGTGGGCCAAGCGGCCTTACTATGCACAGTGGCACTTCTTCGGCTCCAGATGGTCACTCGCGGTGCCTAGCATGCTGTTGGTCTTATGTGTACTTTCTTTGCATGAATTGGGCCTCATTACAAGTTAGTCGCTGCGTGATAACGTTACGGCAATAAAATTTACTGGCACGTTACCACACTAGGCAACTACAAGTTTGCCGGTGGGGCACCTGATTTACCTCCAGCTCAAGGCTGGAGGTAAGTCAGGTTCCTTACTGGCCATAATCGCTGGTATTACCAGCACCAGTATTACCGGTGGCGGTAATACCAGCAAATTCCCCCATTGAGTCAAATGAGACTCCATGGAATGGGGATTTACAACCGTTGCTGTCATTTGTAACCTGTAGGTAATGCCACTGACCCAAGTGGTGGTAACAGCAATACAGTTTGCTAGTATCTTGGTGGATATACCGCCCAGATACCACCAAACTCGTAATGTGGCATACCAACATTTAGGGCAGCATCACAGTGAGGTCTGAGCCACGTTAAGCCATTAACTGGACAACTGTACTGCCTACTTGAACTATGCAGTGAGGTCTGGGTGTGTGTACACATGTGGTACTCTTCACAGCTGTTGGGGCTGAAACCGTTTTCCTCATTTGAGTGAGTGTGAACGGCAGTCTGGCGTTTTTGTCGACAAGCCTTGACAAAGTGATCCATTTTCCCACAGGCTGTTCGTTCCTTCTGGGCATCTGGTGTCCCTTCCAACATGGTGCTTCGCTGGGCATCTGGTGTCCCTTGCAGTATGGCGTTTTGCTGGGCATCGGGTGTCCTTTGCAGTATAGGGCTTCGTTGGGCATCTGGTGTCCTTTCAGTATGGTGCTTCGCTGGGCATCTGGTGTCCCTTCAGTATGGGGCTTCGCTGGGCATCTGGTTTCCTTTCTAGTATGGTGCTTCGCTGTGCATCTGGTGTCCCTTCCAGTATGGTGCTTCGCTGGGCATCTGGTGTCCCTTCCAGTATGGTGCTTCGCTGGGCATCTGGTGTCCCTTACAGTATGGAGATTCCCTGGGCATCTGGTGTCCCTTACAGTATGGAGATTCCCTGGGCATCTGGTGTCCCTTACAGTATGGTGCTTCGCTGGGCATCTGGTGTCCCTTCCAGTATGGTGCTTTGCTGGGCATCTGGTGTCCCTTCCAGTATGGTGCTTCGCTGGGCATCTGGTGTCCCTTACAGTATGGAGATTCCCTGGGCATCTGGTGTCCCTTACAGTATGGAGATTCCCTGGGCATCTGGTGTCCCTTTCAGTATGGTGCTTCACTGGGCATCTGGAGTCCCTTACAGTATGGTGCTTCGCTGGGCATCTGGTGTCCCTTCCAGTATGGTGCTTTGCTGGGCATCTGGTGTCCCTTCCAGTATGGTGCTTCGCTGGGCATCTGGTGTCCCTTCCAGTATGGTGCTTCGCTGGCCATCTGGTGTCCTTCCAGTATGGTGCTTTGCTGGGTATCTGGTGTCCCTTCCAGTATGGTGCTTCGCTGGGCATTTTGTGTCCCTTCCAGTATGGTTCTTCGTTGGGCATCTGGTGTCCCTTACAGTATGGTGCTTTGCTGTGCATTTGGTGTCCCTTCCAGTATGGTGCTTTGCTGGGCATCTGGTGTCCCTTCCAGTATGGTGATTCGCTGGCCATCTGGAATCCCTTGAAGTATGGTGCTTCGCTGGGCATCTGGTGTCCTTGCTGTATGGTGCTTCACTGGGCATTTGGTGTCCCTTCCAGTATGGTGCTTCGCTGGCCATCTTGTGTCCTTCCAGTATGGTGCTTTGCTGGGTATCTGGTGTCCCTTCCAGTATGGTGCTTCGCTGGGCATTTTGTGTCCCTTCCAGTATGGTGCTTCGCTGGGCATCTGGTGTCCCTTACAGTATGGTGCTTTGCTGTGCATTTGGTGTCCCTTCCAGTATGGTGCTTTGCTGGGCATCTGGTGTCCCTTCCAGTATGGTGATTCGCTGGCCATCTGGTATCCCTTGAAGTATGGTGCTTCGCTGGGCATCTGGTGTCCTTGCAGCATGGTGCTTCACTGGGCATTTGGTGTCCCTTCCAGTATGGTGCTTCGCTGGGCATCTGGTGTCCCTTCCAGTATGGTGATTCGCTGGCCATCTGGTGTCCCTTCCAGTATGAGGCTTCGCTGAGCATCTGGTGTCCCTTCCACTATGGGGCTTCGCTGGGCATCTGGTGTCCCTTCCAGTATGGTGCATCGCTGGGCATCTGGTGTCCCCTGCAATATGGTGCTTTGCTGGGTATTTGGTGTCCCTTGCAGTATGGTGCTTCGCTGAGCATCTGGTGTCCCTTCCAGTATGGTCGTTGTGCCCACATCGGTGGACAGTGATTTCTCAGCTCTCACGTCTCCCCTCATAGATTTGAATTTGCCTCCTGGGGCAGATTCTCGTTTTGAGGTTTAGTCCATGCACCTTAGAACAATGGGGAATGACGGATGATGTATGGTCCTGGGTGAAGCCTCCTCATGGATCTGGCAATTTCCAATGCCCTTGTCCAAGGATAGGACCTTCTCCTGTATGAAGCATCCGTGTGCTATGAAGTTATTCATGTGTAAGAGCAGCATGTCCTGAATGAGATCTTAGGTGTAAGTGTGAAATGTGCAGGGTGTGGCCACTTTCTTTAGTATAACAATGCAATCACATGGCAACACCTCAAGTCGAAAGCTGGAGAAGAACATGTTGGGTGACATGGCATTCTTATGATCAATTTGCTTAGCAAATGAGACAAGGCCAAGACACTGGCCTTGTCAAGAAGGGATGGGAAACCCTTTCAGCCGTGTGTAGGAGGCCTATCAGGGAGAAATCCAGAGCCAGTCGTGAGGAGGACTGTGGCAATTGAGAGGGTCCCAGTTCCTATTCCCCCCCATTGTGCCAGCAAACTGTTTTACTGTACACCATTGCTCATGAAAAAAATGTCCGCCAGACTCTTTTATTTTTTAGTGTCAACGCACCAACGAGAGATCAGCCCTCCAGAACCACACAATCTTGCATCTTGTCAGCAGAGGCCGGGACCCAAATAAATGGAATCAACCCACCACAATCCCTTACTGTCAGCATTCCGACGCCGGAGTCCGAGCCACAGCAGAGATAGAGAACCAGTATTTCAATGGGTATATGACTGGTAGAGAAGCGGCGCAACGCTCCCGAGTGCCAGCACAACGCAACCGCGCTCCGCTCCCTAGACCATCAGGGACAAACCCATGGGAACCAGAACCCAAAAAAAGAGTGCACTGACCGGAGGGTAGCCCAGAGTCCACCCCACGAACATGGACATTAATCAGCCCGGGCCACCATCATCGTTCTGCGATGGGCCGGCACGGAGAAAGGGGCAGGGCTTAGTTGACTGTTAGGTCTTGCTGATGGTGTCAGCCACAGGTGGTAAAGGAGGCCAGATTGGGCAGGGCAAGCAATCCAATGGAAGGAGGGTGTGGAGCATAACAAGAGGAAAATGAAGTAGGAAGGTGTAGGTTGTTTGGGTGAGGTTATAGGAGGAGGTAGCAGATCGAGAGACCAGCAGGAAAACGATGGAGCAGCCGTGAGTGGAGGCAATTTCCGGAGAAGTTAATGTTAGAGAGCGTAAGTGGTACTGCGCTGTGAGTCTGCATGAAAGTGTAAAATGTGTGTGTAGGTGAGGCAGTGTAAGGAGTGAATGCGAAGTGGCTGTGACTGAGTGAAAGGAGGGTGTCTAAAGAGGAGGTGGGTGGAATTGTCGTTTTAATGCCGAGGAGGGAGTCGTGGAGCAGAGGAGGGAGCTGTAGAAGGGAGGTGTAGTGCAGAAGAGAGTTGTAGTGCAGAGGATGAACCTGTGGTGCAGAGGAGTGGGTGTTATTGCAGAGAAGGGAGTAGTAGAGTAGCGGAGGATGGAGTAACATCAAAGGATGGAGGCGAAGCTTAGAAGGAATGGGAGATATCAGAGGGACAGAAAAAAAGGGGAGAGAGTAGCGGCGGGCAGACGAAAAGGCGTGTAGTGAGAGAGAAGGGGAGGGAGAGGAGAAAGTGAGCATGCTGAAGGAAGACTGAATTAGGCAGAGTGTCTGCAAGGTACAGTCCCCAACCCCTGTAGAACAGTAACCACTGGATAGAGTAGGGAGGAGGAAGTCCCTGAGGGAGTTTAGTTTAGAGGGAGTTTCATTAGAGAAGTTATCCTGCCTTCAGGTCCTCACATCAATTGGAAGATAGATCTTGGATAGTAGGGGGCAATCTTCACTACCTACTAAACTGGGCTCAGTGATGCCTGGCCTAGGGGAGAGGCATGGTCAGACGGGGGCATACAATTGTCTCGGGCACCAATGAAAAAGTGTCTCACAGCAGCCAATGCCAATTCATTCCTTTTGTGACAGACTGTTTAAATAGTACTCAAGGGGGAGTTTTCTGATATAATGTGGTGCCAATTTGTGCATTTTAAAGAATATTTTTTCAGCATCAATGTTAAAAACTACTAGCTGCATGGTTCAGTAACTCCTCAGACTGGCCCACATTGGCCAAAAAAGTGGCTCACTTTCACCAAAAAAACCGGGCCACACTAGCATTTTGCATTTTTGTTTCGGCCATGGCCAGTCCGGCCCTGGGAAGAGGTTCTTTTCAAGACGAGAGAGCGCGGGAGGGGCGGCGTTACCAAATCAATAAAAACCTTGGAACTTTCTCTGAGGATTGCAGAAATTCTTTTTCCATCTGTGAAACGTGGTGTCAGAGTGGGATCCTATAGACCCCGATACAGAGGTCACCCACACCCAAACCATAATGCTAAGGATTGTGAGACTATTAAACACGGCAGAATCCTAATGGGAGTCACACCCGGAGCCACAGGGTGTGATTTACATGGAGACGAAGAAGAAACCATCCCACCAAGAGGACAAGCCATGGTTTGGATCGGACTACCTATGGAGATAACCGAGGAAACCAATGGAAGAGTGGCTCGAAAATCCGGGATGGCCACAGCCATTCCCTAGAGGTAGGAGCAAGAGTTATTCTTTGAGATTACAGAGTGGGGGTAAAGATAATCCTGCTAAACCGTGGGAATCCATCCTTATCCTTCATCCTACAGCCTGTCCCCCCATAGCACAACTAATCTGTGAGAAGATGCTGGTCCCTGAGATAGAAGAAGTGTAGACGCTGAAACCTACCGAAGGCGATGAGGCCAGTTTCACAGGTGCTATATTCTAACTCCTTTTTTTTACATGAAAAGTAGGGCATTGCTAGGAGAATGCCCTGGCAGTCTCTGCTCTGCATTATAGTGGCCACTAGGCCCGGGGGCAGGACATAAATTGGGCACCTGCAAGAGTCGAGGCTTTGACGTCAGAACGCCGACGTCTTTCTTTCACAGAAAGGAACAACACTTTTCTAATTTTACATAGACCACAGAATGGGGCCCTCAGCATCTGTGACTGATGACAGATGCGGTGGATTCTAAAGTTACCCATTAGTCCCATGTCCTCTCCAGTGGCCACAAGCAAGGGGGAATAATCATCCCAAAAATGACCCCCGCACCCATTATGCTCAACGCCGCTCCTCATATCAGAGCTAGTTGTTTTGGTTTTCTCTTGTTCCCATTGGCTGGGGCAGAGAATGGTGTGGAGCAATTTCAGCCAATATCAATCACAGATTCAGACCCGAAAACCCACCAGAGCAATCAAACAAACAAACAAACACCGCCCTCACCTCCTCTAACAGGGAACTAACTTCTCAGCTGTTTGCAAATAACAATCAAGGATTTTGGACCAAGAACATCTACTGCAACAAAGATCAAACAGTTCAGTCAAGCACCACATTCTCCTACCTCCAGCAAACAATGTCATCTCTCCCTCTTCCTGCCCCCTTACACTACGTGCACAGACCATCACACACATGCCAGCGTCATGCCTCGACCAAAGCCAAGTTAACCTCGGCGGATCAATGCAAGAGATCACATGTTTCGCTGTATCACACCTTCCAGCTCCCGCAACACCAGCAGCTGACCACTGTCCAAGCATTGCAAGTACTTCTGGTCTAAATTATGACTAGTTGACTTGACGTTTCACATCTGCCTCCTCCTCTACCCCAATAATGCCCCAACCACAACTCCTCCTTTTTTTTCTTTCTGAATCATGTGCAACAAGACTCCCAAAATCGCAAAGGTGCACCATACAACACTGCTTTAAGCTGTATTTCTACTTTAGCAATCTTTTCTCCTAAATCCCTTTTGTCGCCATACCCTGTCACTATCACTATGCTAGAATGGCCAGATCCGTCCCCGCTACCAGGAAAACACCTTTACAGTCAAACACTCTTCTTTTATAAATCATTGGTATCAGATGATTTAGCTCAACTTGTTTTATTGAGTCAACCAAGACTCGAACCACTAGAAGGCCTTAGCTGTACAAATACATGCATAGCGCCGAGACCTACCGATGCCAAATCAGCTTATCTCCCCTTCTCATCCTCTTTCAGTCCAATCTCCCCTCTTGCTTCCTTCTGAAGCAATGTCTCTCTCTTGCATGAGTGGCCTATGAGCAGACAATACATATATATTTACAATCTCACACACTCAAATCGTTAGAACACAACATAAAAATACATTGAATGCATATACAAGTGCTAACATCTTCTCCATTCGTCCCTTTCTTGATTTCTATTGTAAAAGTGCTGAAATCTTCTAAATTCTCCCTTTTCTTTATCTCTATTGTATAAGTGCTGACATCTTCACCATCCTTCCTTTTCTTTTTTCTGTTGTATAATTGCTGATATCATATCCATCCTCCCTTTTCTTTATTTCTATTCTATAAGTGCTGATATCTTCTCTGCCCTTCCTTTTCTTAATCTCTATTGTATAAGTGCTGACATCTTCGCCATCCTGTCTTTTCTTTATTTGAATTATAGAGGTGCTGTCATCTTCACCACCCTCCCTTTTCTTTATTTCTATTGTCTGAGTGCTGATATCTTCTCCATCCTTCCTTTTCTTTATCTCTATTGTATGAGTGGTGATCTCCATCCTTCATTTTCTTTATCTCTATTGAAGGGGTGTTGATATCTTCTCCATCCTTCCTTTTCTTTATTTCTATTGTGTATGTGCTGACATATTCTCCATCCTTCCTTTTCTTTATTTCTATTGTGTATGTGCTGACATATTCTGCATCCTTCTGTTCTTTATTTCTGTTTTCAGAGTGCTGATATCTTTTCCATCCTTCCTTTTCCTTATCTCTATTGTATAGGTGCTGACATCTTCTCCATCCTTCCTTTTCTTTATTTCTATTGTGTATGTGCTGACATATTCTCCATCCTTCCTTTTCTTTATTTCTATTGTGTATGTGCTGACATATTCTCCATCCTTCCTTTTCTTTATTTCTATTGTGTATGTGCTGACATATTCTGCATCCTTCTGTTCTTTATTTCTATTGTGTATGTGCTGACATATTCTGCATCCTTCTGTTCTTTATTTCTGTTTTCAGAGTGCTGATATCTTTTCCATCCTTCCTTTTCCTTATCTCTATTGTATAGGTGCTGACATCTTCTCCATCCTTCCTTTTCTTTTTCTCTGTTGTGTATGTGCTGACATCTTCTCCATCCTTCCTTTTCTTTGTCTCTATTGTAGAAGTGCTGATATCTTCTGCATCTTATGATCTCTCCCTCGCCCCCTCTCTATGACTCATCCTTTATTGGAAGATGTCAGAAGTACTCGTTCAGTATTGGGACTCAACTCGAGTAATGGTGTGCTTATCCTGTCTAGTCTCCAGTGGAGATGAGTGTATCTTGGTCTGGGGTATTCGGTAATATTACCCCCACACAAGAGGTCGCCATACATATAGTCGCCGGGAAAAGGATGTGGCGACATTATGTATGGTGACCATTTGTGTGGGGAGTGGTGCTGTCCCCCGCTCCCTTTGGAGTGGAAAAATATTTATAAAAAACGGGTTGCCAGGTGTCCCTTGAAGGTTTACAGTGATAATGTCGCTCCAAACCACGCTCTTTTTGCAGTGACTTTTTTGCCACACAGCCTTTTTGCAGGGACATTATCACATGGAACCTCATCTGGGAGGTGTTCACACAGCGTGGATTGATTGATAGACAGGGCATCCGGATGTGTATGAAAAAGTCCATCGTCCCCTACCTACCTACCTATCACAGCAGCTGCCGGTTCAGCAGGATCTGTGGAATGGGTGCACGATCACTGGCAAAGGGTCCTGCTCATGCACTTTAGACTGGGCATGTTGCCATTGAAAACCCCACAGGCCGCCCGGAGAAGCTCTGCTCATCCAGTTGCCAGGTGCACGTGCAACTCTGGTGAAGTGGATTCTATTGTTCATTTCCTTATCTTGTGTGTCATTTGTACAATTCAGCGAGGAAACGTACGATCTATAAGGTCTGCTATAAAATGGAAGTTTTAACTCAAAATTGGCCAAAGTCTGGTTGAACATACATTCTTATCCTCGTATGTGCTTCGCACTAGGTACTTTATTGACAACGGCATTAGCAAATAGTAATTTCTGGTATATTAAAATGAATACATGTATTATTGACGATAGGATCTCCGCTCTAATGTTCAATACGTCTGGATATTTATTAAAGGTTTATTTTGTGTATACCTGCCTTCTTAGAAAAAAATGTCTGTACTGTAATTTTATTTTTAGATTGATGCATGTGATTAGACTGGTCAATTATTTCTGTATTTTATTATTTTATGAAATGTATTCAGAAATAATTTCTTTCTATATTTCTTCCTTTCTCTTTTCTTCTCTCTTTTCCTTCTGAAATTCCTGCATTCTTTCCTTCTTTTCACCTCTCTTTCCTACTTTTTACCCTTCCTTTCCTGCTTTCTTTCCTTGTTTTACCCTCACTTTCCTCCTGTCTTACTTCTTTTTACCCTCTCCTCTTTCTTGTTTTCTTTCCTTCTGATTTTTAGTTTTTTTTCAATCTGTTCCTCATTTCTACGTTCCTTCTTTCCTCCTCTTTTTTCTGGCCCTCATTTCTTCTTTTAGCCCACTTTCTCCATTTCTTTCTCTTTATCTCCTTTCTCACCTCTACTTCCTTCTTTCCTTCTTTTGATTCCTCTTTCTTTTTTTTCTTTATGTTTTTCAATACTCCTTTTGCTCCTTCCTGTATGCTTTTTTAACTGATAAACAACACAAGTGACACCACATTTAAAGTTCTTCCATATGTTTTTATCTGTGCAGTGATTTACGGGATGCTGCATTAGAAAGTCTGACAAATGCTATCCAATAAAGATGTTTGATGTGATCGGACAAATGGAAACAAAATCTTTGCCAAGTATTTTTCAATAAATGAAGACCAGCCTTATTTCCTGTCATTAAATATATGACTGGCAGGAAGTTCTCTATACTCTTCTATTAGGTATTTCTCATTTATGCATGAAAGAATATTTAGTTTGATCCATGTGTTATGTAAATTGCCACTATTACATCATCTTGTGAGCCTGATCGAGATGCATTTGATTGGTCTTTTTGAGAGCATTTCATATTTATACAGGAGGGGTTTGAATGAAGTGCTCTGGTATTAAATTACTTTATTAGCTCCTTATGTTTGTACTCCAGTCAACACACATACATGGGTGAACTTTGAGCGGTGTTTTTCAAAACTCCCCACAGTGGTGTTTCCGGCATAGTTTCCTTAGTCAGCAGCCGGTGATATATGCTGGTTTACCAGATGACCCACCTTACAACAAAAGTATAGAGAGAATATATATCCATCAACTGAAGATTAATAACTAATAGGAAAGGGATTCGTTACAGTGTCAACATTAACACCGTTAGCCTTCTTTCCAACGCAATGCTTCCAGGCTCCATCGTTGTCCAGGGTGGAAGGTGCACATAGGTTGCCACCAGTAGTAGAACGAGTGGTAGTGTTTACAACCTCGGGGTCATTTTCGACTCCACACTCTCCTTCTCTCCTCACATTTCTGACGTTTCTAAGAAGTCACACTACCAGCTGCACCTCCTCAGAGGTATCCTTCCTTTCCTCTCCTTCCCCCAGAAGCTCACTGTCTCCAGAGCCCTGGTTCTCTCGAAGCTGGACTACTGTCACAGCCTCTATCTAATCCTGCCTGCCTCTACTCGCCGCCCGCTGGAACTCATCCAGAACAGGACTGCGAGACTTGTCCTTGGCCTCAAGCCCAGGGACCGTATCTCTCCAGGACTGAAATCGCTACACTGGCTCCCTGTGGCTGAGAGGATTAAGTTCAAAACCCTCTGCATTGTCCACAAGGCCTTATGAGGCCTTGGGCCAAAATACCTTCAACTCTCTCTTCCTAAATATCTTCCTTCTCGAGCTCTTCGCTCATCCGCCTCCAACTCCCTCAGGGTCAGCCGCTTCTCCAAGCAACGAGTTGGCGGGAGATCTCTCTCCGCAGCAGGGGCCTCCCTCTGGAACAGCCTTCCTGCCTCCCTGAAACTTGAGGAGAACCATCTCCGGTTCCGGAAGCACCTCAAAACCTTCCTCTTTGCTTCTGCTTTCTCTCCCCCTCTCCCCTGCTAAATCACTGAAACTGTACTGAATCAGCAACTGGGCCACTCGCCAAGCCACTCTCCCCTTGGCCCAGCCACTCTCCCCTGCACTGCCTCCCTGGCAACCCCCGCACTACGGGACTGTCTCTGTATCCCTAAAGCCCCCCCCTCCCAGCACTAGTCTGCACTTATCCTGCACTTGCCACCAGCTGGCCCTTATTATTTATCTTGTATTTACTAATCACTTTGTACTGCACTTTCCCCTCTCCCTTTCCCCCTTGCACTTTTCCCGTACCCCCTACCCATGCACTTGCGTGATCTGCATGACACCTGGCCTAGTAGGATCGTTTGTCTGTCTCCCCTTGTTCCCCCCCTCCCTGCCTCGTCGCGCCTTGAAACACTTGTGTATAGGCGCGTTACAAATGCCATATCATATCATATCATACAATGATCATAATGCTTAGGGGGCAGGATGTGAACTTGGTCTTCCTTTGTGGAAGCAATATCAACAAAAAACACTCTTCGATGTATCATATATTGCAATGCAGCGTTCATTAGATAATTCATCAGTTAAAAGAAAAAAAGAAGGCAGAGAAAGGAGGAAGGGGAGAAAAGTGAGGGAAAAGGCAGAGAAGAACTGAGAGGGAAAGTGAAAATAATAGAAAAAAGCAAATGGACAGATGGAATTAAAGAAAGAATGTGAGAACAAACATTATTTTTTCCGTTTTTTTATTTAAAGTGCGTTGTGGGTGACTAGCTTCCTTTTTGCACTGGCAAATACACAAAAATACATTTTTACACATTTACTTTTTTTTATTTGTACATGGTTTTATCAAACCTTTACAAAAATGATTTACACTTTAAAAAAAACAATTATTGATAGTAAAAGAACACAGGAAAACAGCAAAACCAAACGAGAAAACATAAGGACAAGTACAGGCAAAATGTATGCAAATATACGCAAATTAACCAGAATGTGCAAACAGAGGACACAAAGTAGTAAAATAACAGAAGTAGTAAGCACCCAAATCTCCCATATAATCTCAACATATTACCATAATAAAAATATAAAATCATTATCTAAGTTGCTCTAAATGAAGGTTCTTAATGAATCCAGAGAGAGCCAATCCCTCTCGCGTTGCCAAACAAGATCAGTTAGTTGGCTAGAATACAAGACCTTCAACTCGAACATCTAATTGCGGGCAGAGGAGTATGAGGTGTTTAGCCGTTTCCGGCACTAAATGGCAGAAACTGCATAGGCTTTCTTCCTCCTTGATTTGATTTCTTCTTAACACAATGTCAAGGGTAGGAAGAATATTCCAGTATAGCCTTATCAACAATGCACAGTGTATTCTATTTGGAAATAGGCAAAGAATCTTGGAGAGGGACCATTGTTTCTTATATTTGTGTGATAAATGGCTCATCGACTTATATGAGTGAAACGTTTCTAAAGTATGGATCCAATCGGTGTCAAATAGCTTCCTTTTAGTTTTCATTGGGTTAGTCATTAATGAGCCCCAGATTAGAATTGATATCAAAAAGGATCTTTTCACACAAATTGCAAAAGTGTGTTAGGAAATCTGAAAAGTCAATGTTACAACCCACCAACTCATATAAGGTTTTTACCAATGGCGCCTTGATTTTTGCATTTGGCATAAGCATCCTCCATTGGACATGAGCCCCCAAAGAGATTTACCCTAGTTCATATCTAATAGCAGATAGAGGGACCGCATTAGGTAAACCAAGGATCCGTATCCAGATTCTACCCTCAGTTACCTGTAGCTTAGCCACAGTTTGCTCAGAGCACAATTCTAAACCATAAATCAGTTTGGGGACTAGTTTCCCTTCAAAAAACAAAAGGGGTGGTTTTATAGAAAATCTCCCGTATTTGCAATTAATTCTAAGAATCTGATTTTCCAAAAGTGTTGCTTTATTGGCAAGAACCTCCATCTGACCTCTAGAGCCCTTGTGCGCACCAACATAGTAGCCCAAATAAGTGAGACTACTAGAGATGCCCACGTTGGCCCCCTCTAGATTCCAGAAAGGACGCAGGTTCTTCTTATCCGCTCCTTTTGCAAATGAGAGAATTTTAGTCTTAACTGGGTTAATTATCAGGCCATTACTCTTGGCATAGTTAGCAAAAATAACATTTACACTTGTATTACCATAAAATAGTAAAATTCATCATACAAAAATAATTCATAAAATTAGCATCATATATACCTCATTATTAAAATCAGTCTTAAAAGCTACCATCGTTATTAATCGTGATTTTTTTACAGAATTCCCATACACACATTGCCAATGTATTTAATACTGAAGAAACAGCTCCAAACAAACCACTCCAAAATACATCAGAGGCAGGATCTTTAAACTTCTCATATGCACGGTCATATGTCAAATCTAACCTTTCGCCTTGTGTAAGCATATGCCTTGCTGTCTCAATGGATTTCCCACAGAGTCTGCAAAGCCTATTGTGCCATGGAATGCTTCTCCATGCACCAGTGTTTTAAAGTACCTTGATTGTCTGGAGTCTGAACGATAGCATGAAACTGATCATGGCCAGTGGCCATTTTACCGAATACCATAATTTTTGATTTACTAATATTGGGTTCCAAGGCCAATTCAGAAGAAAATGTCGACAAAGCCTGGAGAGATCGTTGCAGGCCTACTTTGGTACTATCCAGAATCATCACATAATCTGCACAGGATAGGCATACTAGGACGCTATTCCCATATTGGGGGGGCGGTGGGGTATTAAGTGCCTCTCCCAACCTTTTTGCAGCAGGGACAGGTAGCTATTAAAAAACAAAGATGCCAACGCACACCCTTGTTTTAAACCTTTCCATGTTGGGATGGCATCTGATAATGTCCCACCCTGGGATATCCTAATTTTAACTACTGTATCCCCATACAGGGCTTTAATAAAATACAGCAGTGAGGGATCTATTTTCCATTCCTCTAACATTGTTTACAACTTCCCTCTATCAAACGCAGACCAGTAGTCCACAAAGCATACAAATAAAGCCATCTCTGGTTTAGTTTCAAGGTCAGAGATCAATATCAGCAGGGTTCAGAGTGGGTGAGTTGTCGAACACCCCTTTCTGAACCCTGTTTGGTGATAAGTAAGTACTCCTTTTTGGGCATTTCAGTGAGTAGTTCCAATAAGATATTAGCAATTACTTTCCCGCTACAGACCAGCATAGCCAGGAGTCTGTAGTTTTCCGGGCATTCTCTCTGGCCTTTTTTAAAAATAGGAATTAGGATGGCACTTTTCCAAGTCTCGGGCATCACCCCGGTTTGGCAGACCTGCAAGTACAGTAGCGTAGTTGCCTAAAACTCTGGATCGCCTTTCAGTCAAGTTAGCAAGGCCGTCTGGGCCAGTAGCACTAGACAATTTGAATTGTTTCATTTTGGCTACCAAATCTACTTGTAAGGTGCCTCTTCCTTGTTTTTTTTATTTCTGTATATGTACGAGTAGACTGCAATCTGTGGCAGACCTGAGCAAAGGAGTCTGACACCTCACTGCACACATGTGCATACCAGGAGTAACCGGGGGAAAGGTAGATGGACCTTAGTAAGGGCCGAGGTGAGGTTCACCCATATGTAAGACCGCAAAACCAGGGCCCCACATTAAATAAACAGACACAGTCTGGCTTCTTTTAACAAGCGGGAAACGCTTTCCTTTATACATATATTTGCTTCAGTCAAATCGATTCTTATTACACTTAGCCAGCTTACATTACTGAGCATCATATCTGAGGCTCTCTCGAATAATTAGGACAGTAACAAAATTCAACAGTTTTCAGTCCATCACTTTCGGTATCATAAATTCTTGTTCTGTCTTAGGTTTCTCTCAGTGGATCCTGTGGGGCCCTTAGGACCCGATTCATTCCCATTAGCTGAATAACTATTCATATATTTAAACGTTAGCACCTGGGCAGTTTAGCATACACCTTGGTTCAATTAATCTTCATAAGACTCAGAGAGATTCACTGAGAACGTGTGCATTCACCGTGGTTGACTAAATACTCTCCTTCTTATCACAGCCGCCACTTGAAGAAAGTGTGCATTCACCTTTGGTAAATAAATATTCAAATAGATCATGTAGGTCACATGAGCAAGTGCACATTCACCTTTAGTAAATAAATATTCCAATGTAGCATGTATGTCACCTGAGAAAGTGAGCCTTCACCTTTGGTAAATACCTTTCAAATATAGCATGTGGGTCACATGATAAAGTATGCCTCACCTTTGGTAAATACATATTCAAATATATCAGGTATTTTACACGAGGAAGTGCGCATTCACCTTTGGTAAATAAATATTCAAATATATCATGTAGATCACTTGAGAAAGTTCGCTTTCACCTTTGGTAAATACATATGCAAATCAGTTATGTCACATGAGGAAATACGCATTCACCTTTGGTTAATAAATGTTCACATATATCATGTAGATCACATGAGAAAGTGCGCCTTCACCTTTGGTAAATAAATATTCACATATAGCATGTATGTCGAATGAGGAAGCGTGCATTCACATTTGGTAACTAGATTTTCAACTTGATTGACTCCACTCCCCCACCTTCACACAGGTAGATAAAGACTACCACCGGGAGATACCATACTCCTACAGCATTTCGTCGCAACTCCCCAGTCTAGAACCAGGCTGTATTCCGGCCACAGTACAACATTAGGACAGGGCCCCTTGGATAAACCATCCCAGGGGGAAGTATCTCATTCTGCCCCCTCCCCCAGAGTGGGTGCAGAGTACCAATAATGGGCGTGTAAATCACTGTGCCCCTCAGGTCAAACTGTCACCTGAGACCCGGGTCAATCCCCCAATAGCAGCATGGGCCAAGGACTGGCCACCTGAGAGACAACGAGGGACTTTCCCAACATCAGGGTGGCCCAATCCCTGCAGGGCACCACAGCGCCTTCTTCACACCGTACTCAAATTCTCCAAAACCCCTTATACACGGAGCGTAGTTTACTTTATATCCCTCTCAGCGTCCTACATGTAACCCGAGAGGAGAATTGTACCATCTGTCAGGGCGTTCCACGGACCACGTGTATGCTGGCAGGCCGCTCACGCAGGGCTCGGGGCCCGTTCTAGTATTTCCCTCTCCTACCTGACTCAATATTCTTTGCGCAATACTGCCACGCTCTCTCTCTCTCCACGTAACGGTGGCGAGCAGGTGGAAAAACACCCGCCAATTGCGCCTTTAAACAACGGACACCTCACACTTCCTCAACCCCGGGGTGGGGGAGAGAGACTGGCTATGCCAGGTGGACAGCTTAGCGAAAGGGACCGTCACTGGACTCCAGAGGGCCACGATGCCCTCAGTGGCATGCTCAAGCTCCTCTCTCCATTCGCCTCGCCGATGATCTCGCCCTACCGATCCCCTCCGGCCACTTATTTTTTGCAGGGATTCTCCAACTCCCTCCGCCAGCAGGAGGGCCTGCGACAGTCCTGAGGTGAAATCACCTCGCAGACCAACCCGCTCCCCCTGCTGGTGGAGTCTACCATACACGCTCTCAACCCTTCATGCACTCCAAAAAGAATAACCCCTGTATCCATGAAAAAATGATACAAGTGAGTAAGCAAAACATGACAGCCATAGATATGTGACCATATTCCGTGCTCACGGAAAACCCACAGGAAATGTGGGTTTACACTCTGTTTTAAGATGTGCTCCTACCATGGTGTTTGACATCGAACTGACGGTCTGAGTTAAATTTTAAGGGCCCTGAAATTTCCTTTTGATATATTCTATCCATTTCCGCTCAGTTACCGTAACAATTTCCTTCAGACCCCTATGAGGGCCCTGCGCCTTACCAAACCAATGCCAATTTATTTTTGCATCATCAGTTCGTATTAATTTTTTCAGGTACTTCCACCCCTCATCTTCGCCAGACACCCTATGGTTAAGAAGCCATGATTTATTAATTTATAATTATTTCTTAAGGATGAGATCTGTTCTCTAACTTCTAGGTCTGACCTCTCGTGCTTTTTTTTCAATGTATTAATTGCAGAATTGAGCTCTTTCTTTTTCTTGGCATTAAGCAGGTCAAACCGGTGGACAGGGCGAGGTACATTTTTGTTCACCACTTTTTTAGAGGGTGCAGCTTCAGTAGTTACCCTACAGAGGACTGCAGCCAAAATATCTTGCATCCTATGCCCGTCCATGGCTACCAGTTGATTTTTTAAAAGAGCATTATATTTAGCCATCGTTTTAGGGGTCCAACGTAAACGATTTCCACCAGAATTGACCCCAAGTTTGTCCCTTAAGTAGGCCTTTGGCCTCTGGTTGGTTTCATAAAGGCCAGTAATAAACATAGAGTTAAATTGGGTTTGTTCACAAAAATGAAGTCAATTCTAGAAGATACTTTTTCATTTAGACCAAGTGGTACCTTTTACCCCATTAACCAGATCAATAGGTGCTAGATCAGATTCGGCCATCATTCTCGTCCACGCCATAGCTCTCTGCCTCTCTCTTGGGTCATGATTCACCTTCCAGCCCCGCATCCCAATCTTTATTTGACAACAATCCCCATTAAAGTGACCCATTATCACTATCCCACACCCCTTGTGTGTTACTAGCCATGCCCTAAGTGTTCTCATCAAGACCTCTCTAATTTCGGTGGTCATATGTCCACCCGGGGGGGTCATATAAAGTCGCCATCAAAATTGGTAGTGCACTATCATTTGGGATTGAGATGGTGGCTGCCAAAAAATTCAAATCTGGGGGACCCTCAGTGTATTCCCTTATATTAAGCCAGGTTTTTTCCCCTATGCATAATCCCCTTTTGGGTCTGCCAATTACAGGATGGTTTTTGATAGCCAAAAAATCTTTGTGTAGCCGTCTATTGCACAGCGCTCACACAGCCACGTTTCCTGTAGGCAAAAACATGACATTTCATTCAGTATCTACAATGCCTAAACATTACGTAAAAAGGACCTGTGCCCTCTAGAGTTCCATGATAATAATGTCAGTTCTTTGGGCTCCTTCAAAGTCTTCCATCAATAAGTGGGTACCTGGATTTCTTCCCAGTGGCCCTCCAGCCTCATAACATTAAATTCTGTAGTATATTTGAACAGGTCCCCTCGCCTTTCCCTATAACTACCTTCTTTTAGGGCAATCAAGTTCTGAGTGGCTGGGATGAATATTTGTATCTCAAATCCCAATTGGTTCAAGGCTTCAAAGTTCCTACAGATCCAGTCGGTCACCACGGGAGAGACGTATGTCATTACCACCCAATTGTCCGCACTGCCAAGGTTGGGTAGTTCTACTTAAGCAATGTCTTTAGATGAGATCAGTGTCAAATCCAGAATCATGTGCAGTAACTCCAACAGCCACTAACTATTTAAGAAAGGGATGTGTATAGTCTGATTTCTTTCCACCAGTTTCATGTGTACTAAATCCGCACACCACCGTGGGTCTTTAATTGTGGACTCATTTGTATCGGGGCTAGGTGTTAGTAGGGCCACTCACCCTGCCCAGGTTGTCGGGAATTCTATTTCCCTTGTTTCTTCCACCATAGTACGGACCTCACTTTGAGCCACGGACTTCATAGTTGTCACAAGTGATCCTCCCTTCTGACCCTTAGTATGGGTTTCGTTGTGGCCGGTTCAGTCGACTCTATGGGATTTTGTATCCGCAATTGTGTTTCTACCTCATCTGGGTATTGCAGGGCTGACATCCTGCTACTCAGATCATCCCTGTTTTTGTTAGAAGGGAGACTGCGGTTTCACAATCCACACGTCCAGCGGGCCTCTGAGCTGAACTTGTCTGATCTATCCATCCAGATTGGTCGTTGTACTGGGCGTAACCATGGATTGTTTTTTCTGTTTGACTATAAGATCTTGCTTGGCTTTCTTACAGGTTACTATTTGCTTCTTTATTTGAGCCCCCGATGGCTGAATTTATCTATATTTTCTTGGGGGAGATTCAGGTGTGTTCATTAATGATAACTCTGCACATATGGCTTCAAGCGCCCCGCTGTCAGATTCTGCCACCACATATGCCCCATCAGGCAACATGTTAGGTTCTCTCTGGGATGATGTGAGAGTTCTGGCGTGTTCAACGCCATACTCTTCCGTCATGGCAATGGTATGAGCCTTCAAATTTTTCAATAAAAAAATAATCTCTAAGGTTTCCTCTCTCGCTATCTTTTGTTCCGCTGCCACATTGGCACATAATTGGAAAAGGGCTTCAATCTTGGATTTCAGCACCTCAAGTCCCTTCGCCATGCCTGGTGAGAGTTGATCATTCACCTGGATCCAACTTCCCCTTACTTCTTCTACTTCGCCTTCCATACTGGACTCCTCGTCATCAGTCTTATCAATAGCTGATTCAGACCGAGTCATGAAGTTTTCCAAGTCGGGGGTGGCTGATAAATTTGATGACAGCAAATTGTTGGGTTTGAGGTCATTCGGCATCATAGAATTCCTTTTAGCCACTTTACATAGCTTTAATAAGGATCCATTATTGTTTAGTGAAACAATCACATATTGTTCTGCCATGTCAGGGCATTGTACATTAAGATCCGGCGTTTCCTGAGATTCTTTTTGTAGCAAAAAAAAGATTATTTTTTTGTGAGTTCAATTGTGGCATAGTGCTAATACAGGCCGCCTTTTTTTCCTCGAGGCTGTATTTGCTTCGCCCTTGTTCTTGGTTGGGCTTCTGACCCTTTTACCCTGTGTCTTCATGTTTTGGGGTAACTTTATTAGTCCCACCTCTTTACTTTACTTTTCCAGTGGGGGGGCCAGAAGCCGTTCTTGGAATTAGTCAGCTTTTGAATAGAAGCAGTGAGAAGTACCCATTACCACAACAAGGTTACTAGTTCCACGTAAACTTGTAACCGTTTTTAGGCTATTTTGCGCAGCTGGCCAGTATGTCCCTTTTCAGCTGCTGTAGGATACACGACCCTTCCTTACAGGGTAGCATACTAAGCACTCACGCTATTTATGGTGCACTAAGGTCAAGTCTGTGTAGGAACTGCATTAAAGTTTAAAGTAAATCAGTTAGTCCGACACTGTCGCACTTGCATAGTTTGTGAGTCGGGTACACTGCACCTCCCCAAACGAACTCAGCAAAACACTTAAGCTTCGCTACAGCGTAGTCGGAAGGTTTTGTAATTCTGCAAACATTCGGACAATTAGAAGGGGCAGGACGCTCTTTTCTCGTTTTCTCAAGCCACCTTTGGAGCAATTAGCTGATGTCATCCACAAAGCTATACTCTGCCACGCCAGCAAAGTGCAACTTCCTCTCACAGCAAAAACCGGCTAGGTAGGGTACCCTCATGGAAACTCATGGAAACTGGTGCTTGGAATGTAGGGCAAAGCACCCAAAATCACAACACGATATTACCTTGGTCATATTTACCTTGATTCCGATATCACATGTGGCAGTCAAAGCCAAGCAGGCTCCCGGCGCCGAGTGGACAGAGCGAGCAGCAAGGTTTCTCGGTCTGCAGCTCTCTGCAGTCTGCTCTCCACTTTCCACCGGGGCACCGTGAAACACCAGTACCTAGCACCAGTGGCAAACCAAAGCCACCCCAGGTAACTCGCATCCTTCTCAGTCTTCCGTAGTTTTGTTTCCTTTTGTCTTCCGAACTAGAGGAAAGAACCTAGGAACTTTTCGCACAGCATTCAACGTACAAACTGAATCAAGCCGCACTGAGACACAGACACTTCCGATTCTGCTTCAGAAAAGGAAATAAGAATATGAATAGATGGGACCAAGAAAGGAAATATAGAAAAATAATTTGTAGATGAAAGAACGGAATAAAAGATTTACAAAAGGGCATAGTGAAATATTGAAACAATTAAGAACCAAAGATGGCATGAATGAAGGAACCAAAAAGGCTAGAAAGAAAATAGGAAGAAAGTGGAAGAAAGGAAAAAAGTAAACATGGAAGGGTGGAATGTAGTAAAGAATAATGTAAATACGGAAGGATGGAATACAGTAAAGAATAGTATAAATAATGATGGGAAAAGTAAATATGGAGAGGCGGAATGCAGTGAAGAATAATAAAAATAACGAAGGGGAAAATTTAATATGGAGGGGCGGAATGCAGTATACAATAATATAAATAATTATGTGAAAAAGTAAATATCGAGTGGCGGAATGTAGTAAAGAATGATATAAATAATAAAAAAAGAATGAGTGGAAGAAGGAAATGAAGATAGTGAGAAGAAAAGATTGAATGAAACAATGGTGAATGAAAGATGAAAAAAAGGGAAGACAAACATATAGACTGAGGAAAGGATTAAATGAAACCAACAAAAAGCCCTGTAAGGTGGCTACGGCAGAGGCCAGTCAGTCACATGAACTCTCCCCCTGCCCTGCCAGCTTTTCAGGGGCAGCAGCCTGTCAGTAACTCTGTCCCAGCCCGGCCAGCTTTTCCGAGGCACTGGCCTGTCAGGAATTTGTCCTATTTCTCGTTAGAGCTGTTAATTTCTGAATTGTTTGCATCACCTTTCAAGAACCACTCAAAGGAGACAACATGGGAGGTGCAGAGCTGTCCTCTCTGGCCCACAGATTCTGAGGACTGCACGGTCCAACCATACCCAAATGCCAAGAATCCATCACAGGGAAGGGAGTAGGCAAGAACAAGCTGCAATGAGTAATGGATGGGTCAGTAGGTCACCTCTCCTATTTTCTCCATGCCTCATCTGCCATTGAAGTTCCTATGGAGCCAACATGGCTGGTGACCATGCTTTTCATGGTTTTGGGACATTGAATTACTTGCAGTCTTGCACCTGAAGTAAAGCATTACACAGGGAGAGGAATAACGCAACAGTGATGCTGTTTACACCATCCCTTCATCTCTTGGTGCTTCAACTTTGTGAAAGCCCTGAACACAAGGCCATTAAGCAGATGGAGAATCTCCAGATGAGATATGTGGGGTTCAAATGCAGGTCCAAGAAAAAAAGAAAACTGCATTTGACTGGCTGAGGCCTAAACATGCAAAATATTGAATGCTCACTGTGGGCTGGCAGACCAAAAGCCCAGCATGAACATTTCAACACTGACAAATACATCAACAGTGTGTCAGAAACGGGAAGACTAATATTCAGTGTGTCATATGTCTGAATGACAAAGAACTAAAATCAGAGGCCTACCTTTATGAAAAAATGAAAGGCACTATCCACAAGATGAAAGCTGCAAATGGAAAAATAGAAATAAACACGTTCTGCAGCTGGAATTGAAAGGAACTATTTACCAGTGAAACTCCAGTGCCTGTGCCAATTTAATCTACAGTAAGTATAAATAAAAGTTGGACATTCATGGATTGATGTGAGATATTAAAGAATGCCAATATGTAAAGAAAATGAACATTGAAAAACACCGGTTTTCAGCGCATGAAGAAATGCTGTGTTCAACCGAAAAATACATTTTCTCATGAGATTCACAAGCCCAGGAATGCACACCTTCCCCTATCTTCTATCTATCTTTCTGAAGCCACAGCAGTGACCAGGAAGGAATTTATGGAGGTTTTTGGCAAGTGACTGGGTAAATAAAGTCAGCCCTTAATGGGTTGACCTTTCTAAAATACTTGGATTTAAAACTCCAATTTTTGGTCCCTCTCCCTGAACTAATGACATTTGACGGACACCAGAAGGTGCTTTATGAGTCAGGGGTGGAGTTGTCTTCATCTACATCAGGGTATAAGCAGACCCAGGGTCCGGCCATTGACTTTGCAAGAATATTAAAGGATTTAGACAAGGCCAAAACCAACAAAGGAAGCAGATGGCCAGAACACATGTTTAATTTGAAGAAAAGAAAGGTAATGTGAAATTGAAGGGAAAATATGTATGTCATTATTTTGCCATAGGGTTACATAGAAGAACATGCTTTCTTCATTTTCTCAGGAACCATAATGCATACAGAAATCATTCAAATATCACTGGGAAGCTTAAAAAGAGGCAACCTAAAATGTCTTTTTAGCTCCCCAGAGAATGTGACAAAGCAGCGATTTGGGGAAATGATAGCTTTAATAATTAAATACTTGTATAGGAAATGTTGCATTTGCAACTGTTATATTTTATTATAAATCACAAAAATTGACCATTCAAAACCTCCAACCTCTTACTGACAAGAACTAATTTCAATAAGTCCGGCATGATGAGAATAATTCAAAAATATATATATATGTTTAGGTTTATTTCAAAATGTTTGTTGCCACATTGTAGTTTTTAGGTGCAAAACTCAAAAGTGTGCAAAGGCCATTCCACATGGGTGGGGTGATACATTAAGAGGGAGGATGACTTGTAACTTCAGGAACCAATCATTTCAAATGGGAGTCACAATAGAGGTCCAATCCAAATCAAGAGCCAGTAAGCTGCCACATCCTAATTTTAATAATTTGGGGTGTGATTATCGCTTCATAAGGTGACACACAATTTTAATTGAGGAAGAGCTGCCTGACATCATCTGGTTTGGAACTGCTGACCAAATTGCAGAGGAAACCAGGAAAAGATTAAAATCTGTCTGCAGAGAAGAATAAAGGAATGAATGCTGGAGACAATTCTTGATTGACCCTGGTGAGGCCTCTAGCCAAGTCCTAATGTTTCCCCTGAGTATCCATAAGGTTTGAGGATTTTTCCCTGAGCACAAAGGCCAGATATATTTTATGTAAGTAAACTTGTCCAACCAATCTAAGTCTTGTGGGGATCTGTTTGATTTGTTTTTTTTTTTTTAAAATATATTTTTATTTTATATATAAACCAAACAACAATACAACTGAACATAAATAAACACATTTAACAACAGAAAGCACTGCAATCCCCATCCCTCCCCCCTATGAGCCTGTATGGTGTTCGCCATTGGTATCCGCTGTGAACGGGGGGGCGTCATCGCTCTCAGATTCAATTGGAGCCGACCCCGTTCCAAACAGTTCAGCTATCAACAATTTCCATGCCGCGAGGGGGCACATTTCCTCCTCCTCCCCTGCAATACTGGTATCCCGCCACACAGCCGTCTCGGCCTCCGCCCATTTTTGGAGATCCCTCCACCAGACCTCCATTCGTGGCTTATGACACTCCTTCCATCCCATGGCAATCCTACGTTTAGCAAGCACATAAGCCAAATCTTTCAATTTCTCGACATGTCTAAGTTTACTCGCTCTGGGATATCCCCCCAGTAAGCAGGCCCAGGCTGAATCCACTTTGAGCGTGACACCCTTTCCTGCCAGCTTCTGCGCCACTTCACCCCATAGCCTGCAATTACTGGGCACGCCCAGAACATGTGTATCATGTCTGCATTCTCCTCGTCACACTTGGGGCACGCCTGGCGTCCAACATCCCGAAATTTGGATATTCTCAAGGGGGTCATGTATGCCCTGTGCGTTATATAAAGCTGTATTTGCTTAAACCTGGCGTTTCTCGATACTTTTTTATGATACCCCAGGGCTCGCTCCCACAACCCATCTGCCATCGGGGCCCCCATCTCCGTTTCCCATTCCAGTCTCAAGTGCACTAAATCGCTCCCAACCTTCGTCATCAACATCTCGTACAACCTAGAGACCTCATGCCCGCCCTCCGATGTGTCATATAGTATCTCCACCGTGGCGTCCGGTTCATCGGCCAGGGTAGTTTCGGGCCACCTATTCCGGATCTCCTGCACTATCCTGTGATATGTCATATATTGACCCCTGTGCAATCCCGACCCTGCCTCTAATTCTTCGAACTCCAAGATGGTCCCATCCTGCCAAATATCTCCCATGGTGACCAACCCCACTGACTCCCAGTATATCCGGATGATTACTCTGAGCTGTCCATCTCCCTTCGCCAGTGCAACCAATGGGAACTGCGACACACACGGCAAAGGGTTACCCATCATCCGGCAGGCCCGTTTCCACATGTTCCGTCCCAAAGCTAGCATTCTAGGCCGCTCCCTCATGCATGCATTAGTCACCCAGATCACCTCTCGCAGATAAAAAGGGGAGCAATCCCTCCCAAACAGCCTGTGTTCAGGGGTCTCGTTGTCAGAGAGCCACCTGGACACATATTGTAGCTGCGCTGCCACATAATAGGCCTCAAAGTTCGGCAGTTTGACTCCGCCCTTCTCGTAGAAGTTCTGCAGCTTCCACAGTGCAACTCTGTTGCGCGTGCCGTGCCACAGGAATTCTCTGCAAACACTATGTAGCCTCACAAAAAACTTCCCAGGAATCATGTAAGGGATGTTGTTAAAATAGTGCAGAAGCCTGGGCAGTACCACCATTTTAAGCATAGCTCCCCGGCCCATCATCGCTATTGGCAATCTTTCCCAGAACCTCATGCATTTCTCGATCTTCCCCACAGCAAGTTCAGTGTTATGCTTGTGCTCTTCCACAGTCGTGTGATACACGTCAATTCCCAAGTACCTAAAGGATCTCGTCGCCCACGGGATCTGCAACACTGGCAACCTGTCTACCGGAGTCCCCACATAGCCCCCTAGCGGAAATAGAATGGATTTCTGGGGGTTTACCGCTATACCGGACAACCAGGCATACCTCCCCATCACCTCTAAGACAAACTGCAAATTTTCTTCTGGGTATCTTAGGTATAGCAGCATATCATCTGCATACAGGGATATAAGGTGACACTCTTCTCTTACATCGATGCCGACCGGGTCATATTGCTGCCGGAGGTAAATCGCTAAGGGTTCTAGGGCCAGGATGTACAACATTGGGGACCAGGGGCACCCCTGCTTAGTGCCTCTGCACAACTGCCATCTCTCTGACACCACTGCACCCGTGCGGACCCTGGCTAGTGGTGCACTGTATAACATCTCGACCCACCTAACGTAACCTGGTCCCATCCCGTACCATCTCAGAGCCGCCAGCAGCCAAGGCCACCGAACAGAGTTGAACGCTTTAACCGCGTCCAATGCCACTATCGCCATTTCGCTGTCATCACTACAACCCCACTCGACCACCCTGTGGAGGCGTCTGTGGTTGTGAGTAATGTTCCTATTAGGGACATAGCCCGTCTGGTCAGGGTGGATCAACTTGCTGATCACTCTACGCATTCTAGTAGCCAGGACAGCTGTCAGGATCTTGCTATCTTGGTTCAGCATCGACAGGGGCCTGTAAGAGCCACAATCATGTCCCGGTTTATTTGGCTTGGGGAGCGGTATTATAATCGCCTCCCTAAGTGACTCCGGCAACCGTCCCATCTCGTACGCTTCGTTGAGCATTTCCAGCATGGGCGGGAGCACTTCCTCCGCATACACTTTATAAAATTCACTGGGGAACCCATCTGCCCCTGGGGCCTTGCTAGTGGGCAACTGTCTCACAATCTCCTTCAGCTCTTCCAGGGTGATCGGAGCCTCCAGCTCCTCTCGCTCCTCATCGCTGACCTTAGGCAAGCCTATATCTTCCAGCACTTCGTCTATTTCCTCCTGGCTGCCCCCTTCGCAATCTTCGTATAAGACCTTATAGTATTCCACGAATGCCCTGTTCACGCCTTCTTGGGTGTCTACCTCCTCCCCCCTTTCATTGGTTACCAATCTGATCGGGGATCGTGGGGTCTCGCTCTTGTACAGCCAAGCTAAGAGTCGGCCCGTTTTATCTCCCCCCGCATGCAATCTCTCGATATACTTTCTATAGTTCAAATTACAGAGCCTATCCCAATGGTCCGCACACTCCTGTTGCAATTTGGAGACCGCCTCCGCATCTGTCCCACCACCTTTCAACTCCTCCTCCAGCTCAGTCTCAGCTCTATGCAGATCCGCCAGAACTCCCCCCATCAATCCCTTAGACTTCGCAATGGCGATCCCCCGCATTACGACCTTAAAGGCCTCCCATAAGGTGCCAGCCGACTTAACGCTCCCTTTATTCACCTCAAAATAAGCAGTTATCTCTTCCCTCATATCCTCTCTGAAGGCATGGTCTTTGAGCGCCTCCGCCCTGAGGCGCCATGTTGGTATACGCGCTCGTGGGGAATACAGCTGCCATCGCATGACCAGGGGCGAGTGGTCAGAGAGGACTCTCGCCCTGTAGTCTATATGTTCACACTCCGCGACTATGTCTGGCGTAGCGAAAAAGTAATCAAGCCTCGTGTGCAGTAGATGCGGAGCCGAATAGTGTGAGTATTGCCTCACGCCCGGGTGTTTCGCTCTCCACACATCTGCCAGGCCAAAATCCGCCAGCAGCGTCTGCAATACCTTAGCCGCCGGACTGGGCTTAGCCATCTTGTCATCCGACCTATCCTCCCTGGGATTCAACACGCAATTAAAGTCGCCACCCCATATCACCGTTCCCCCCATCCCGACACTGAGCTTGGTGCACAGCGTCCTAAAATATGTCGCCGTTTCCTGGTTAGGCGCGTATGTGTTTACAATGCACACTACTTTGTTCTCTACCAGCCCCCTCACCATAACCAACCTCCCATCCTCCTCCACAACCTCCTCAATTAGCTTAAATGGGACGTGTGGCGCCACCCACACCAGCACTCCTCTGGCATAGGCGGAGTACGTTGATCCTACCACTGTTCCTTTCCACTTCCTCCCTACCAGCTCCAGTTTCTCTCGCTTTAGATGTGTCTCCTGTAGCAGGGCTACGTCTATCTTCTGCCTCTTAAGATACAACATGACTTTATTTCGCTTAAGATAACTGTTAAGCCCTCTAACGTTCCACGTTAATATCCTGAGGTCTCCCATGGCCTATCAGTAGTTTCCTCCCCCCATCCGAGGCAATCCCTCCCCACTTTGCGAACACCCAATCCCGGTTTCACCCCCAGGCTCATACAAAAACTAAAACACCCCCCCAAACTCCTACCCCAAACAACTGCCCAGCTCCATCCCTGGATCTCAGGCATCCCTGTGTTCGGTCCTCCTTGGAAAACCCAAATAGAGAACCCGACAGGGTGTCACCCCACTAACAGTGACTAAACTAAACACAAAAAGGGGTGTAAAGAGCGGCTTCTGGAGGCTCCTCTGCTTCGCAACCATGTCCGTGCTCACGGACCACGTTTCATAACCACTGACGCACGCATGTTCTCCAGCGAGTTCAATAACTATATTCAAGTCCCTATGTTCGTGACCCGACCGGGCCTACAGCGTTACTTATCTCGTCTTTTATTTTCCAACGGCCGTCTGAACATCTGACTCCTGAGGGCAGTTTTGTGCATCCAACCACTCCATAGCATCCTCCGGGGTGACAAAGAACAGCAGCTTGCCCTGAAAGAAAACCTTCAGTTTGGCCGGATAGAGCAACATGTATTTAAGCCCCGCTTCCCGCAATCTCCTCTTCACCGATCCAAAGTTCATACGACTGCGCTGTACCTGCAGGGTGTAATCGGGATAGGCAGTTATGTTTGCCGCTCCTCGTTGTATTGTGCCTCCCTTGCGGAAGTGTTCAAGGATCCTTTCTCGGTCCCGGTAATTAAGGATCTTGGCTATCACTGGCCTGGGCGGGTTTCCCGGCGGCGGCTTCCTAGTTAAGGCCCTGTGCGCTCTCTCAACCGCAAAACCCTGCGACAGGGTGCCTCCCGTGATCTCCTGCAGTAGCATGTTTTCAATAAATTCCGTTGGATTATGGCCCTCAGTTCCCTCCGGTAGGCCCACGATACGAATGTTGTTCCTCCGGGCGCGTCCTTCTGCCTCCTCCGCCCTACTCTCCAAATTGCCCACGCGTTGCACCAGGGCATGGAGTTCACGCTTATGCACAGCGCAGTCCGCCGCGGTAGGGCCCATTTCTTTCTCCAAAGTCTCCGTGCGCTCAGCCAGAGTACGCACGTCCTGCCTTAGGAGGTTCACGTCCTCCTGTACTGCCCCAACCTGGAGTTCCATTGCGGTCTTCAGTTCAGCCACAGCGAGCTGGAGCTTGGTCTCCCAGGTCGCTTTCAGGTCTGCGATTGCAGCGAGGACCTCCTGGTTCGCACCCCCGGCGGCCATTTCCTTGGCTTGCGTTTTATCTTTGCTTTTGGCTCCGTCTGGGCCGGGAGGCGTCTTAGCGTATTCGTCGAGCGTGGGCTGTTTGGTCTTCGTTCTCAGGGGCTTGTTAGACATGTCTCCCGTCCTACTATCCCCGCTCGGATCTAGGGCAGGGTGTCACAGTGCGCTCTTCGGGTGCCCCATCATTATCGCCACATCTCTGACACAAAGTTCCTTTGTCCTCCGGCTCCCCCGGCCATCTGGCTAAGCCAGGTCGCGTCTCACCCTTTGAAGCACACTTTAGGCCATGAAGGGCCCGGGGCACAGTTCCAGGTCACACCGCACGCTCCGGTTACAAAGTATCTTCGGCCAGGCCCTGCTCCCTTCCCAGGTCCGCGCCGTCGGCATCGCAGGACTGGGTGTCTTTAATGACCACGATGCACCCGAGTCGTGCACCTTTCCCACCACCACGCTCCAGTGCGACCGTCAGGCGCCCAGATCAATCACTCCTTTGTTCCTTCGTTAGGCGGCGGCGGCCATTTTCTCGTTCATCGCACTCTCGCCTCCAGGTCTTCTTTTAGCTTCTTGTTGCGCTCTCACAGTGCAGGCCCGTATCGAAACGTGTCCACACGTTCACCTGAGATTCATGTACGCAGTCATATCAGTCTCAGCCAAATTACATCGGTCCTTGCACGGTTTTCAGTCGGATAATGTACGGATCTTCGGGAGCCCCCGTACAGACACGTCCTTTCACATGGCTTCCTAGCCACGCCCCCGATCTGTTTGATTTGTATCTTCCCTTACTTATTGGGTGGGCAGACTAAGTAGACCCTTAGTATTTGTACTATATAGTGACAGGCATCGAACAGACAATCCAGCCTTACCAACACAACCTTCAGCCGTCGGCCCCTGTTGCAGCACTCTCCAACATTAGCGGCAATCACAGCCAACTGCCATGGCTGGCACATGTGGAACAACTGCAAAAGCAAAAAGAGGCAGTAGTGCAAGCTAAGTTGCCCGATAATCATGCTTTGGGTCCGAGGTTTGTGAAAATAGTCGAGAAACACCCCTCGGATTCTAGCCCTTTTCTCAATCGTTCATGGGTCTTCCAGCTGTTCGGCCTTATCCCTGCGCTATCAAAGTTAAAATGTTCTGATATTTCATCTTTGGAATTACCACAAATAGGCAGTACTACCAACTGGGTGTTGGTAACTATGTCCATGCCCGAGACTGCCAAATTGATTTGTAAACATGCTAATGAGCTGGCTGGATTGGGCTTTGACGTGGCGAACTTCCAACCATTCAATGAGTTGGCGAGTGTTAACAAATTAAGACCGAAGTGCCCCCAGAGTGGTCCCCAGCGCAATTTTCATAAAAAGGTCCTGGCCAGGCAAAAGTGTTGTGTGTTGGGCACCTGGCTGAATTTACCCTCTACCATGCAATGACTTAAGCCTCTTCTGAGCGGTGAACTAAACATGATCTTCTGGAACACACTCAGACACAGTTCCTTCCTGATCAACCCAGAGGGGACTGCTAAGTTAAAAAATGCTAATATATTTATGTTGCAGAAGGCCTGACTGTCTGTTAGGTTTGATTTGGATAGGTATACTTTGCTGTTCAACCTCTCAAAGCCCCCTATTGTGGGTCATCCAAAGGGTGGTCTTTGTGTGGGAGCAAATGCTGATTATGAGTTAAAGCTTTTCCTGGGTAGCTGGTCCCACTTGAACCTTCTTTGTGCAGTTTTGTCACATTGTCTGTTTGATATACGCCCCACCCTCTTAATCACACTGTACAACCCTTCTGATGGCAGCTGCACATTGAAATTAATGAAATCAGTCAAGGGCTGTCTGAGAGAATGGACCGCCCCGAATCCTAAGAGTAAAATTATTGTGGCCAGGACTTAACATAGACTAGCTAAGGAAGGGGTGAGAAGAGTCCCCAAATCTTCAAGGGGGTAGAACGATTGGTGTAGTATGTTTTTGGAATTCGATGTTCATCCCTTGTTACCGCACAAGGGCGGGTTCAGAGCTACGTGGTCTAATGGTATGCACACAAGTAGGATTTACTTCATCTTTATAAATGACACCATGTTGGAAAGCAATCTGGTGGGAAAAGTTTCACTAACCCACTTGAGTGACCACGCCATCCTTTCCATGTCGTTCTCAGTGGGTGTCACAATAAAGGATATACCTAGGAAAAACCAAGAGGTTAACATTCAGGGTAATCGCCTTTGCTGGACGACCTACAATATTAGGAAATTCAATCACAAGGTCGCAAGCACAGATAAACCTTGACCCCAGTTGTTGGCTTCCAATGACTGGCAGTTGGATGGCTTAGTGAGATTGTTTGGTCACGACATCTCCAGACATCTCCTAAGATTCAGACCCAGGGATGCCCAAGTGGGGTCCTTTGACACAGAGATTGCGAAAAAGAAAAGGGAGCGAAATAATAATAATTTTGCACTTATATAGCGCTACGAACCCTCAGGTATCTGAGCGCTGCTTATTATTACCCACGGTGTGTGGTGCTCATTTATCGACCTCGGAAGGATGAAATGCTGAGTTTGGCCCTGCCGGATTCGAACCTGCAATGCAATAGCAGGCTCTGTACAGATGTCAAAGCAAGCGCTCTACTTGCTGTGCTATCGGACCGGAAATAGGGAGCTTAGACTGATCCACAAGCAAGTAGGCCTAGATTGGACAGAGAGGAAGCTGGAAAGAGAACTCATCTAAAAACGTTACACATCTTGGCTGGCCAACCACCGATAGAGCTCTGCTAGTGCCAGCTGGAATTATATCAACAGACTGATTTTAACAAATGACACAAAGACATTCTGGCACATAATTTGCTTCTCACGGCTGGCTCCACAACAAATGAGATCATAGCTGTCTCAGAAGGAGTCCTGGGCATCCCACATAAAGAATATCTATTGTGATGATAGGGAAGCCCTGCACATGACCCAAACTCGATCTATGAAAGACACATGGGTCTGGCAATGCCTAAATGAAACGGACCCAGACACAGCTATTATCTCACGAAACTCTTCAGCGCACACAGGGCCAGATGGGATGAGTAATGTGGTCCTAAAGGAAAATCCTTTTCTCTGGGCAGATGTCTTGTCTCTACTCTTCTCCCATATTTGGGAGACTGGCAAAATTCCTGGGTTGTGGAAGCAATCAGTACTGGTTCTGGTTAACATGTCATGGCCCTGGGATATTCCCCACAACTTTTGCTTGCTAGCTATGTTAGATAGTTCTTCTAAAATCCTTTCAAGTATATTGTTGGGGATGTTGACAACCTATGCCATGCAGAGGGGTTTTCTCCACCGTACCAAAACAGGCTTTAGGAAAAACTACAGCACCTCCCACCAGATATGAGTTATCCAGACCCTGACATCTGATGCCTGGCACTACAAGGAGTACCCCCTATATGTTTGTTTTGTTGATTACACAGGTACCTTTGACCGTGTCGGTCAGAGCAGACTTTGGAGGACGCTTAATGGCTGGGATATTGACCCGTCACTATTGTACTTCCTGAAGAAGTTGTACTCCGATACGACATTAAGAATCCGAATATCACAAAGGGGGGAATTATTGTGACATTTTCACACCTTGTGGGTTAGTCACCTTCACTGAACATCACTTCAAACATCTCTGATTTTTCCTCCCTCATTCCCTCTCTCCTGGACTTCCACTCTCATTACCTCCAGCTGCGCCCAGTGGCTGCATTGTTTTTTCATCTGTGCTGCTTATTTTGAATTTAGCTGCGCCCAGTGGCTGCATTGTGTTTTGATCTGTGCTGCTTATTTTGAATTTAGCTGCACTCAGTGGGTGCATTGTGTTTTCATCTGCCATTGTGTTTGCATCCGCCACATCTTATACATGCAAACTCATCAGAGCAGAAAAACCTTTCCTCTCTCCGTCTAACTGTATCACCCTAGCCAGGGCTCTGATCTTGTCCAAGTTGGACTATTGCAACTCACTTTATGTAGGATGCAACAAATATATTCCGAACAAAATTCAGATCCTTCAAAATAACGCCCTAAGAGCGGCCCTCAGTATCTCTAAGAAAGCCCACATCTCTGATTCTAGAAGGTCTGTCAACTGGCTTTCTGCCAAAGACAAAATATTCCTCAAATCGGTTTCCCTGATCCACAAATGCCTTCACCAAGCAGCCCCTCAATACCTCATCACTAGATTCACCAGACCTACTCCCTCTCGCCCCTCTAGAATGACCAACTCCAATCTGCTCCTGGTGCCCAGGTTTAAACGGTCTATGTCAGGTGGGAACAGCTTTCCTGTTAAAGCAGCACAATACTGTAACTCCCTTCCACCTCCTTGCAGGGAGGACCTCCCCTACCGCCTATTCAGAACTAAGACCATCCATTGGCGCAAGATTCACGACACATAACAACCTCATGCTCTCTTGCTGCCCTGATGCTCCACCACTATGATTGTAAATATGTACATTTAGCTTGTCAACTGCTCAGTGTACATACCTATTCAAGAGACAACCGATGTATTGATAGTACTGCTTATATTGTATACTTCTATAACCTATGCCTCATCGGCGTGCATTATTTCTTTTTGACGTGTCCAGCACTGTAACCACGGCTGGACTGCGTTCCCCTGTATGTAACTAAGCCTTGCAATCCTCTTGTTGCCTCTGGGCCTTGCTACCCCTTTAGGGGTTAGGTGCGCAATATAAATAAATAAATACCAAATACCAAGTCTGTACTGCTTATTTTGAATTTAGCTGTGCCCAGTGGCTGCATTGTGTTTTCATCGGTGCTGCTTATTTTGAATTTAGCTGTGCCCAGTGGCTGCAATGTGTTTTCATGTGTGCCGCTTATTTTGGATTTTGCTGCGCCCGTTGGCTGTCTTGTGTTTTCATTTGTGCTGCTTATTTTGAATGTAGCTGTGCCCAGTGGCTGCATTGTGTTTCATCTGTCCTGTTTTCTTTCCTGTCTTGTTCTGTTTCTTCTGCTTGCACCCCCACTGTGTTCTCCCCAAGTGTCCCCCCTTCTGTTCTTCCCTCATTCCTCTGCCCTGCCCCCCTCTATCTTCTCTTCTCTCTCTTCCACATCACCTATGGTGCTCTCCGTTTCTCCTATCTTCTCCAACTGTTTCTCTATCGACTATCCTACCATCCTCACTAAGGGCCTCATTAGGAGGTGGGCGGTAAGGGATTACCGGCACCGGTAAGGAGACCGGTGCCGGTAATCCCTTACTGCCCTACTACGAGGTCCCTTAGCGGGTCCCTCCAGTAACGCCTGGTCTGACCAGGCGTTATGGACGGGACCCGTTAAGGGACCTTGAAGCTATTAACGGTACCGGAATTTGCGGTACCGTTATTAGCGCCTTCCCCATTCCCATTGAGCCCTATTGGGGCTCAAATGGGAATGGGGAATGGCTTTTTCAATGGGGACTTACCGGTCCTGCAAAGGTCGGACTACACCGGTAAGTCCCCATTGAACGAAACCGGTGCCGGACACGTTATTGGTGGCAGTCATGGCGCAAATAGTGCCATGACTACCACCAATCTCGTAATGGGGCCCTAAGTCTGATAGGAAAAAGTTCAAAAAGGATATCCTGTTCTCCAACCCAGGCCTCCCTAATGCTGATACCTACATTAGTGCTTCCTCCAGACAGACCCTTTCCTGTCCTTGGTCTCACTGAAACAGGGTTCACGGCCAGCTCTGTCACGAGCTTTGACACTCTTCTTCCTGATGGCTACAAGATCTTCTCTGCGCCCACATCCAACCGTTCCGGTGGAGGTGTAGCCCTGATCTTCCCAGAGTGGATTCCTGCCTCTATCATCCCTATGCAGTCCTACTCCTCCTTTGAATTCCTGGTCTGTAGGCTTTCTCTCTCTCCTGGTCACTCTCTCACAGTGACTACTATCTACCTGCCACCTGGTCAGATCTTCCCCTTCCTACCTGAGTGTGCGGACCTCTCCTCCTCCCTCCTGGCCTCAAACACTCAACTTCTCCTCCTTGGTGACTTCAACATTCACCTGGATGCTTCCTGTCCCACCACAGGACTCTTTCGAGACCTTTGCGACTCTCTCTCTCTATTCTTCCCTCTGGCCCGACTCACTCTGCAGGGTACATTCTCAATGTTCTGATCTTCTCAGACCTCCCCCTCTCCACCCCTCAAGCCAAGCCTACCCCAACACTGCCACCCACCTTCTCAGTCATTCATCCCATGAAGCGTGTGTCAGTTGAGGCTTTTGCCACCTCTTTCTCTCTCCCTTATTCACCTCTGGCTGACTCACACCCTGGCAGAGCCCTTTCCACGCTCCACTCTGCTATCTCTCATACTCTCGATGCACTTGCCTCTGTCATGAGGATTCGCATGAAGCCTAAAGCCAAGTGCAACTTCTGGTATGACTCAGATCTTGTCACCCTTAAACACAAGTGTAGGGTGGCTGAGAGGAAATGGCTGGCATCTTGTACATCCTCCAACAAACTGGCCTGCCGCCTGCTCCAAAGGCAATACTGACTCTCTGTCCTAACTAAGAAGAGAGCTCACATACAAGCCTGGGTTTCTGCAGCATCTAACAACTTGGCCGAACTCTTTAAAATCTGCACAGAGCTGGCCAATCCTGCCGGAGTCTCTACCTATCCTGTTCCTTCCCAGGCCATCTGTAGGGCCCTGGCTTCTCACTTCATCTCTAAACCCAAGACATCCTTTCCAACCTCTCAGCCTCTCCTCTTCCTCCGGCCCCAGTGCCGTCACCCTCCCCTTCTCTGCCTTTCCTCTCCTCTCCCCAATGAGGTTTCTAGACAAGTCTGATGTATGAAAACCTCATCAAAACAGGTTCTCCCCTGTTCTTCCAAAACCATCAAGAACCACATTGACACCCTCGTTCCAGCCTTGGCCAACTTCTGCAACCACTCTTTCACCTCTGGAACCTTCCCCTCCCCCCTTAGGCACTCTCTTGTGGGCAGGAACCCGGGGCAAGGAGCTCGATGGAAGCGGCCCAGTACATAATCAGGAGCGACGGGGTATCGTGCAGCATACCAAAGCAGGGCATATGAGCCCAGTGGGTGGCAAGGGGCAGAGTCGATGGCAGAAGACCTAAGAAGGGGACGGGACCCGTGGGAGCGGAGATCAGAAGCAGACCCGCATCTCCAAGTGCTACTGCAGAGCAGGCGGGTCTAGCGCCTCTACTCACCGCCAGACGCACAGCGCTAGTGTGCAGGCAGCGTGGCTTGAAGACAGCCTTCAGTGCACACATGTGCGCGCTTCTGAAGGTTGACGGGAGAGGGGCTGCAGCAGGGCCTGTGTTGGGCCTAGAGACTGGCACATTGGCAGTGGGAGCTATGAGTGTGCGCAGGCGCCCTCCCAGAAGGAAGCCTGGTCACCCTGCATTTGCCAAGTGTGGATGGTGCCATTGCACAAGGCTGCGCTGCAACCTCACAAGTGTGCAGAGCGGCAAAACATCCCTGCGCCAAAACATCCCATTGCCAAAGTGGCCGCGCCGAACTGACCGCGGCGAATCAGCCCGCACCGAACCGGCGGCGCCGAAACGGGGTGTACCGATTTTTTATGTTGAACTCATATACAGTTTTTCAGATGCTTAAAGGTGTTTATAAAACCATGGTAATGCATGTACATGCTAGTGTGTAGGGACTACTATCAAAAACATTCCTAGAAATATATACATGTCACAATCCAGAGAAAAAAATGAGATCTTTACAGTTTTTGTTTTTAGAAACCGAGTAGCTCGTTTAATACAAAAAGAGTTTTCTAACCTAGACAGTTTTGGGAAGATCCATAAGAGGTATGCTGAAAGCTTTTTTAAAGATAAAAATACAATAAACCTGCTCCTTATATGTGTACCTTTGTTTCTAGGGTAGTGTCTCTGAAGGACAAGCCAAGCGCGTGCAACGTTACCTGAAGTCTGGACACATGTGTGTGGAAAAACTGTTGTACGCTATGCTGAAAGATAGAATATCTGTAAACGCCCCACTCTCGTTGAAATATCTTCTGGTACCTACACTCCGAAACAAGAGTATTTGTAAAAGTGTGATCTGTGTAGGTGACAGTTGTACCACCATCAAGATGCCGGCTGTGGATGAATACGGTTATGTATTCCAATACAGTGTGGGATCTTTATACCTGTGCCCTAGAACTGTATTGCAGCAGTGTGTGCATGAGCGGTATGCAGGCTACATTTGCATTAAAGGTTATGTTTTACAGGCCTCAAAATTATCTGGACTTTCAACTGCTACGATTATTTGATGTCTGTAGAGTTATAGACATGGCGCCTGGGAGGACATGTATAGCGTGATTTATAAGGCGGCCGAGAACATTTCACAGATGGTAACACTTTGTCACGCCCTACATGCATAACATCCATTAAAAAAAAAAAAAAAACATCTTCCACCAGTCTGGTCTCTGGTTATTTTTTTGTAGTGCTTCAATGGATAACAACACACGTTCAAAATTGCATAAAAGCTACTAGGATAAAAGTGGTGTTATGAGTTATGGGGGTGTTGATGCTCTTTATCGAAAAGTACAACGTGATAAACACCCCATCACATGTGGAGCTGTTAAGGCCTGGCTATCTGGTCAGGAGAAAAATACCCTTCATAAAAATGCTAGAAAACGTTTTAAAAGAAGAATGACTGTGGTATCTGACGAGACCAGCAGTGGCAGGTTGATTTAGTGGATGTATGTCCTTTTGAAAAGCAGAACAATGGTGCACGGTACATCTTGACAGTGATAAATGTTTTATCAAAATACCCTTTTGCCGAGGTCTTGAGGCATAAGACTGGTTCAAGAGTGACCGTGGCTTTCAAGCATATCTTCAGCAAGGGACGAATACCTTGTAAAAGCAACACGGCGTACATCACTTTATAACACACAATGAGGTTAAAGCCGCCATTGTTGAACGTTTTAATAGATCCTTGAAATCTAAACTATGGAGATAGTTCACAGCCTATAATAGATAACGCTATGTGGATATATTACAGACTTTTATAGATGTGTATAATGACAGCTATCACTGGTCTATTAAAATGATTTCAAAGTCTGTAACGTCTGAAAACTCATTAGCAGCATGGAGAAACCTGTATGCTGAAAGGTTATGGGAGAAGATCAAGAAAACAATCTTACACGTAGGGGACCATGTCAGAGTGTCCAAAATAAAAGGTGTCTTTACAAAAGGTTACCATCAATCCTTTACTGATGACATTTTCATAGTGGCAAAAACATTGGTGAAAGAGGGGGTATACATCTACCAGTTGACTGATTATGCTGGGGAAATTTTTAGTGGTAATTTCTATACCGAGGAGTTACAAAAGGTGGCCGACGATCCCCAGCATCTTTATAGGGTTGAGAAAATTATTCAGAGTAAAGGTAAGGGGCCTAAGAAACAGCACCTGGTAACATGGATGGGCTGGCCTGAGAAATGTAACAGTTGGGTCAACAACGCATCTATAGAGGATCCAAAAAGCAGAGGCGCTCCCTGAGTAGAAGATGGAAAACATTGGATTTTACATCACCTTGCCCAGTAAAGCCTCTTTAGATACATTCCCCAACAACAAAATATCAACTTATTTTGTTACGCTGGTTAAGCCCAATGATTTAGAAAGGATTATGGGAAGTGGGTCTGATGGTGACTCAGTACCCCTATAAGTGGGATACAGTGGACAAAAGAGTGGCCTGGTATACCATCAAGCGTGGAGAACCTGCTGAACTGTTACACGTGGGTTTGCCTCATGGCTTACCCCACCATTCAAACGCTGCTAGATACTATAAACCGATCGCTCGCAAGCATCAAGCGCTATTCAGATATACAGCTGTTTCTGGATAACGCTCGGAGGAAAGTATTTCTAAGATCAGACGATCTTAGCACAGAGTTTTTGTATAGCAGGAATCTTTTCAGGGTGTCGGGAAGTGGTCAACATGTCAAAAGTAATAAAACCCTAGACAGAACACGTTCTGATATTGATGGTGGATTTTACAGTCTCATGATCTACAGCAATATAGTAGAATACCAAAGAGTTGGTGACTCATATGCACCCCTAATAAGAACTGCACAAGACAAGGGTGAAAATAACAGCATTGTTAATATACAATGCATTAAAACTAATTATATCCCTTTTCCTAAGTGTCATTATGACACCATCAACATACAGATAATGGATGATCAGGGTGAACTGGTCTCAATTAAATATGGGAAGGTCCTAGTGAAACTACACGTGTGCCCTACATGGGAGGAAGACAACTAGAACATGGTAATCATGAAGGATTACGGAGAGCCGCAGGTTTATAGGGATTATTACTGCAGACAGGCCGGTTATGGCGATCAACGTTACTTTCAAGGAGTTCCTGTTATGTATGGTGAGGGTCTAGGAAGTATTTTTAGAAGTCTTTTTCAGAGGGCCATGCCCTTCCTGCGCAAAGGTTTTGAATTAGCCAAGCCGCATATGAAAACAGCTGCTACAAACATTGCTAAGGATGTGGTGTCTACTGCAACAGCGTCCATCGCAAATCGTTTCAACCAACCAACACAAGAGGGTTCTGGCTCGGTTTACATTGGCAAAACCCCTATCATGATGTCTACCGCTGGAGCACCAGGCCAGGCCAAGCACCGCCGAGAGCAGGCATCATGCCCCCAGTAAAAGCCCAGCGGCCCCTTATAGGGGCTCTTTGGACTCTGTCCTGGCGCCGTTGGCGCCAGGCTCATGTTGGACATCAGTCCTGGCGCCATAGGCGCCAGGCTCATAAAGGAAGGTGTTTTGTGCACTTACCTGATGGAGACCATGCTGCAAGATTCAGGCCTCCCTGAGACCTGAAAGGGACTATTTTTTCATTGGGACTATTTTGCCACTCGGGCGTGGCCAGGGAAGGATACTTACCTGCAACTACTTTGGGGGTATTTAAGCCACGCCCAGACAGTAGCTCACGCTTCGCGTTGTTCTGCATCCAAGCAGCTGAACGCTCACCGTGTCTGCTCCTGCATCTGGTCTCCAGCCACGCCCGCCTCGATCCTGGAACACCTGTAAGGAAAGAAGAGAAGAGAAAGGTGAAAACCAAGAATTTTATGAAACTTCTTACCTGCATCCGGAACCTTCACGCCAGCGTTCCTGAGAAAAGACTTTCATTTAAAAGTACTGCGTTGCTCGCTGCAGCGCCGCGCTTCACTCACCTGTCCTCGGGAGTTCTTCTGGCTCCACCGCGGCTGTCTGCACCGGTCGCCACATCTCTGCGCCTAGGGGAGAGAAGAAGAGACAAAAGGTGAGCAGAAGGAACATATGAGGAAAGCCTAATTTTCCGCCATAACACTTACCGGTCTTCTGTTGGTGGACCATTCCTCATTTCGGGTCGGCGCCGCTTCGTTGGCAAGTACCGCACCCCGGCCCCTATGGGGAAAGGACAAAAGACATTACTGGAGGAATATAAAGACATTAAGAGGGATCGCCCCCATTGCTAACTCACCTGAGTTTACCATCGGCAATTTAATCCCTCAACGCATCGCCTTCATTCTGCACCTGAAATAAAGGACAGATCACAGGTTAGGAAGGCAACAGAAAAGGAGGCTCTACACTTGAACTTTTGTAATCTTCATACTTACGGCGTTCCACTCGGAAAAGTCAAGTGGATTTTGCCAGCGCCATTCTGAAAACCAGTGAAGTAACTGGACAAACACGCGCCCCTGTACCAGAAGCAGGATGGAGAGTTAATCCTTTCAAACCATAAGGTAAGCTTCAACCGGGGATTTCGGAGGAAGTTAGAGAAGAACGAAGGGGGGAAAGGGGAAGCAAGCACACTATTCTGCAGACTGTTAATCCCCTTTCTCATCTGCAGAAGGATACTCCTACGGGCCAGACAAGCAAGATTTGAGGGTCCTGTTCAGTCGGTGTTCCGAGTTCTGCGCATCACGCTCGAAGAGGCCACAGCAACCCAGACTAGACCAGCGCCTCCGTGGGAGTCAGGTAAGCGTTACAGAACGCGAAGCCTTCATACAAATTCCCACCCAGGTGCTATGGAAACTTCTGAGACTGATCAGTTGGCCCAACTACTGGGGGAATTACGGGCCAAAGTACAAACAAGACAAATGCTCTCAGGAGGGAAGTGATTGTATCAAAGGAAAGAACTGATGACCTGGCTAGACAGTTTTTGCAAGGTCAAGCTGGACACACTCCTCTACCCGGTTCCGGGGGGAACCGCGCTCCTGTGGTTCCCAGTAACCCTGTGCAGATTAATCTACCTGGAAAAATGCCGCTGGCCCCACCCGAACGCTTTGCTGGGGACCCCAAACGATTCGCCGTACTCATGAATCAGTGTCGTTTGCACTTCCTATGCAGACCTGGGGACTTCCCTAATGACCAGACCAAGGTAGCCTTTGTATTGTCATATCTCAGTGGCTGTGCTGCCGATTGGTCAGTTCCACTGGTTACTCAAGATGACCCAATTCTCCGTGATTTTCAAGGATTTCAAGCAAGCATGGCAAGGTTATTTGCTCGACACTCTCAGGGGCAGGCTCTGGATGACGAACTCCTATCCCTGCGACAGGGCAATCAGGACCTCCTATCCTACATTGCAACCTTTAATAGACTAATTGTGGAAACTGGGTGGCCAGAGGATAAAAGAATCACGTTATTTTATCGAGGTCTACGCGGAGAACTTAAAGATGTCCTGGCCCAAGTTGTAAATCCCCCCCAAGAATGCACAGAATATATAGACTTAGTGGTCCAATTGGATCACAGACTTCAAAACAGAAAAGCAGATCGGTCCAAGTTTGAGACCCGGGTGTTGGTCAAGACCCACGCTAACCCCAAGGGTGCTGATGTCTCTGAGCCTATGCAAATCGGAGGGGTTAAAGGACCTTTAACTCAAAAAGAACGTGAAAGAAGACGGCAGATGCAATTATGTCTTTATTGTGGATCCTCTGGACACTTTCTACGAGATTGCCCGGCAAAACCGCCCAAGAAGGTGGTAGGAGCCGCTGATAAAAACCATGAAGACTCTGTGTCGGGAAACGACCACGCCCGACAAGCGTAGGGGTCCGCTTGCCGAACTTAAAAACTAACTCTCAGACCTTGTATTTCATTGTGCCAATGGTCCTCGTAGATCCGGAACAGCCTAAGCGGTTGCATGCAATAAAGGCATACATCGATAGTGGGGCTATAGGAAATTATGTGGATCGTGAATTGGTCTCTAGGATTAACCTCCCTCTGCATCCTAAAACCAGCAAAGATGTCATCACCACAGTCGATGGAACCGAAATTGCCTCTGGACCGGTAACACATTCCACTGCTGAGGTGACACTTATAGGTCTGGACGGCCATCGGGAGGCAGTTGTGTTTGATGTAATCAAGGCTCCACAGTTTCAGGTTATTCTCGGAATCCCTTGGTTAGAGACACATAATCCTCGAATTGATTGGCGAGCGGAGGGAATAACCTTCCCGGTTTGTGCACAAACCTGCTACCCAGAAAATCTGAAGATTAGCCTAGCGTCTGCAACCTCTGTCTCCATGCAACTACCTCCGGAATACCAAGACTTTCAGGACGTCTTCCAAAAGGAAAAGGCCAACACGTTACCTCCCCACAGATCGTACGATTGCCAAATCGATATGGTGCCCGGTGCACAACCCCCTTGTAGCAGGATTTATGCCCTTACTGAACCTGAGAATCTGCATTTAAGATAATATTTAGATCAATACCTAGCCAATGGTTTCATTCGCCCGTCAAAGTCTCCGGCATCCTCGGCTTTGTTCTTCGTGCCCAAAAAGAAGGCGACCTTAGAACTTGTATCGACTACCGCGCATTGAACCAGATAACTGTTAAAAACCGTTACCCTCTGCCTCTGATCCCTGAACTCCTTGACCAGGTGAAGGACGCTTGCGTATACACCATGTTAGATCTCCGGGGGGCTTATCGTCTGGTGCGCGTAAAAGAAGGCGATGAATGGAAAACGGCCTTCCGTACAAAATATGGATTATTCGAATACCAGGTGATGCCTTTCAGGTTGTGCAACGCGCCTGCTGCCTTCCAATTCTTCATGAACAATGTCCTTCGGGAACTCATCGATGTTTGTGTTGTCGTATATATCGATGACATTCTTGTGTACTTCTCTTCGAAATCTGATCACAGAAAGCATGTCAGGGCCGTCCTTGAGAAATTGCGCCAGCACAAACTGTTTGCAAAGCTGGAAAAGTGCGTTTTGCATACCACCGAGGTTGAGTTTCTTGGATTCATCCTGACACCTGAAGGGGTCCGAATGGACTCACGAAAAGTGGATGACATCCTCAAATGGCCATCACCTAGTTCGGTGAAAGGTGTCCAAAGCATGCTTGGTTTTGCTAATTTTTATCGCAGATTTATCCCGGAATTTTCACATGTGGTACAACCCATCACTGCACTCTTGCGAAAAAATAAACGCTTCGAATGGACCGAGGAAGCCGAACAGGCCTTTCAGGAATTGAAAGCTAAATTCACGTCCGCACCTATTTTGAAGCACCCGCGTCCCGATCTCCCATATATAGTCGAAACCGACGCGTCCAGTTTAGCCATGGAAGCTGTCCTGTCTCAGAGAGACCCTGAAACCAACCAACTGCACCCCGTAGCATTTTGGTCCAGAAAGTTCTCGCCGCCTGAGGTAAATTATGCAATCACCGACCAGGAATTATTAGCCATTAAGTCCGCCTTTAAGGCTTGGCAGCATTATCTTCTTGGCGCCAGGCATACCATCACCGTGATCACTGATCACCGATACTTACAATATTTAAAAACTGCCAAGGCTCAATCGTCACGTCAGCTCCGATGGGCTTTGTTCTTTGCTGAGTTCGATTTTGTAATCACTTACCGCCCTGGCTGTAAGAATGGCAAAGCGGACGCGCAATCTCGAATAGGAATGGGAGAAATAGACACAAACTCAGAACCTGTGCCGATAATTCCCGAACAAAGAATTTTGGGGATAACCTCTTTACAAACCCTTGAAGACATTCAAGCACGGGTAAAACAATTCCTGGACTCTACAGCCTTGCAGAATTGGATCCAAAGGGGGTCTTACTTTTCGGTCAACGATGGCCTACCTTACTTTCAAGGACACTTATTTCTGCCAGAAAAGGAATTGCAAGAACTAGTTATTTCCCGTCATCATGATACCCTGATGGAAGGACATCCTGGCATTGCCAAAACTGAGGAAAAAATTAAACGACAATTCTGGTGGCCTTCCTGGTGAAAGGATATTAAATCTTTTGTGATGTCCTGTGGAGTTTGCGCCCAAAACAAAGGCCAAAAGACAAAACCCGCCGGTCTTCTTCAGCCTTTAGACATTCCACCAGCACCTTGGCACACCTTGTCACTAGATTTTATCACGGACCTGCCCCCTTGTAATGGATACTATACTATTCTGGTTGTGGTGGATTCATTTTCCAAGATGGCCCATTTTATTCTGTTGAAAGGATTACCTTCAGCTTCTGTCCTAGCCAAGGAATTCCTCGAAAATATCATCCGTTTGCATGGATTCCCATCCATACTAGTCTCTGACCAGGGAAGCCAGTTTATTTCTCATTTTTGGAGAAAGTGTTGTCAACTGGCACAAATCGACGTAAGACTCTCAACCAGCCACCACCCACAGACCGATGGTCAGACGGAGAGAACGAACCAGACCCTTGAACAATACCTACGATGTATGTTGCACCAATCGGAGGGTAATTGGAAGGATATTTTATGGGTGGCCGAATATGCATACAATAACTCGGTACACTCTGGAACTGGACAAAGCCCCTTTTATACCCTATATGGACATCACCCTCGTACTTCAGACCTGGACTCACCTCTGAGCTTTGAAATGCCCGCAGTGGACCATTTGCATTCCACGATAACTCAAGCCTTCAAGGATGCAACTGCACATTTGCAACAAGCAAAAGGGAAATACAAAAAGAATGCGGATCTGCATCGGAGTGAGGCGCCTCCATACCAAATAGGGGATCAAGTATGGTTGGCTACCAAACACTTATTGCTCAAGGGACCTCGAACTTTTAATCCAAGGTATTTGGGCCCTTACTCGATCAAAGCTATAATTAACCCAGTGGCAGTCAAGCTCGATCTACCAGCTAACATGCGGATTCACCCCGTTTTTCATGTGTCACTTTTGAAACCAGTGCAACCAGGAACCAGATTAATAAAGCCACCAGAACCAATCCAGACAGATGGGGAGCCTGAATTCGAGGTGAACAACATTTTGGATTCTAAGATCTCAAAATCAAAACTTTTCTATCTAATTGATTGGAAAGGGTACGGGCCTCAGGAAAGGTCTTGGGAACCCAGCGACCACGTACATGCACCTCGGCTGGTAAAAAGGTTCCATCGGAATTTCCCAAACAAACCGAAACCTCCAAAGGGAACAACCTTGGGAGGGGCCTTGGGGGGGAGTGCTGTCATGATGCCTACCCCCGGAGCACCAGGCCAGGCCCAGCACCCTCGGGAGCAGGCATCATGCCCCCGGGTAAAAGCCCAGCGGCCCCTTATAGGGGCTCTTTGGACTCTGTCCTGGCGCCGTTGGCGCCAGGCTCATGTTGGACATCAGTCCTGGCGCCATAGGCGCCAGGCTCATAAAGGAAGGTGGTTTGTGCACTTACCTGATGCAGACTATGCTGCAAGATTCAGGCCTCCCTGAGACCTGAAAGGGACTATTTTGTCATTGGGACTATTTTGCCACTCGGGCGTGGCCAGGGAAGGATACTTACCTGGAACTACTTTGGGGGCTATTTAAGCCACGCCCAGACAGTAGCTCACGCTTCACGTTGTTCTGCATCCAAGCAGCTGAACGCTCACTGTGTCTGCTCCTGCATCTGGTCTCCAGCCACGCCCGCCTCGATCCTGGAACACCTGTAAGGAAAGAAGAGAAGAGAAAGGTGAAAACCAAGAATTTTATCAAACTTCTTTCCTGCATCCGGAACCTTCCTGCCAGCGTTCCTGAGAAAAGACTTTCATTTAAAAGCACCGCGTTGCTCGCTGCAGCGCCGCGCTTCACTCACCTGTCCTCGGGAGTTCTTCTGGCTCCACCGCGACTGTCTGCACCGGTCGCCACATCTCTGCGCCCAGGGGAGAGAAGAAGAGACAAAAGGTGAGCAGAAGGAACATATGAGGAAAGCCTAATTTTCCGCCATAACACTTACCGGTCTTCTGTTGGTGGACCATTCCTCATTTCGGGTCGGCGCCGCTTCATTGGCAGGTAACGCACCCCGTCCCCTATGGGGAAAGGACAAAAGACATTACTGGAGGAATATAAAGACATTAAGAGGGATCGCCCCCATCGCCAACTCACCTGAGTTTACCATCGGCAATTTAATCCCTCAACGCATCGCCTTCATTCTGCACCTGAAATAAAAGACAGATCACAGGTTAGGAAGGCAACAGAAAAGGAGGCTCTACACTTGAACTTTTGTAATCTTCATACTTACGGCGTTCCGCTCGGAAAAGTCAAGTGGATTTTGCCAGCGCCATTCTGAAAACCAGTGAAGTAACTGGACAAACACGCGCCCCTGCACCAGAAGCAGGATGGAGAGTTCATCCTTTCAAACCATAAGGTGAGCTTCAACCGGGGATTTCGGAGGAAGTTAGAGAAGAACGAAGAGGCGAAGGGGGGAGCAAGCACACTATTCTGCAGACTGTTAATCCCCTTTCTCATCTGCAGAAGGATATTCCTACGGGCCAGACAAGCAAGATTTGAGGGTCCTGTTCAGTCGGTGTTCCGAGTTCTGCGCATCACGCTCGAAGAGGCCACAGCAACCCAGACTAGACCAGCGCTTCCGTGGGAGTCAGGTGAGCGTTACAGAACGCGAAGCCTTCCTACAAACTCCCACCCAGGCGCTATGGAAACTTCTGAGACTGATCAGTTGGCCCAACTACTGGGGGAATTACGGGCCGAAGTACACACCGCTCGTCAAGAGACAAATGCTCTCAGGAGGGAAGTTATTGTATCAAAGGAAAGAACTGATGACCTGGCTAGACAGTTTTTGCAAGGTCAAGCTGGACACACTCCTCTACCAGGTTCCGGGGGGAACCCCGCTCCTGTGGTTCCCAGTAACCCTGTGCAGATTAATCTACCTGGAAACATGCCGCTGGCCCCACCCGAACTCTTTGCTGGGGACCCCAAACGATTCGCCGTACTCATGAATCAGTGTCGTTTGCACTTCCTATGCAGACCTGGGGACTTCCCTAATGACCAGACCAAGGTAGCCTTTGTATTGTCATATCTCAGCGGCTGTGCTGCCGATTGGTCAGTTCCACTGGTTACTCAAGATGACCCGATTCTCCGTGATTTTCAAGGATTTCAAGCAAGCATGGAAAAGTTATTTGCTCGACACTCTCAGGGGCAGGCTCTGGATGACGAACTCCTATCCCTGCGACAGGGCAATCAGGACCTCCTATCCTACATTGCAACCTTTAATAGACTAATTGTGGAAACCGGGTGGCCAGAGGATAAAAGAATCACGTTATTTTATCGAGGTCTACGCGGAGAACTTAAAGATGTCCTGGCCCAAGTTGTAAATCCGCCCCAAGAATGCACAGAATATATAGACTTAGTGGTCCAATTGGATCGCAGACTTCAAAACAGAAAAGCAGATCGGTCCAAGTTTGAGACCCGGGTGTTGGTCAAGACCCACGCTAACCCCAAGGGTGCTGATGTCTCTGAGCCTATGCAAATCGGAGGGGTTAAAGGACCTTTAACTCAAAAGGAACGTGAAAGAAGACGGCAGATGCAATTATGTCTTTATTGTGGGTCCTCTGGACACTTTCTATGAGATTGCCCGGTAAAACCGCCCAAGAATGTGGTAGGAGCCGCTGATAAAAACCATGAAGACTCTGTGTCGGGAAACGACCACGCCCGACAAGCGTAGGTGTCCGCTTGCCGAACTTGAAAACTAACTCTCAGACCTCGCATTTCATTGTGCAAATGGTCCTCGTAGATCCGGAACAGCCTAAGCGTTTGCATGCAATAAAGGCATACATCGATAGTGGGGCTATAGGAAATTAGGTGGATCGTGAATTGGTCTCTAGGATTAACCTCCCTCTGCGTACTAAAACCAGCAAAAATGTCATCACCACAGTCGATGGAACCGAAATTGCCTCTGGACCGGTAACACATTCCACTGCTGAGGTGACACTTATAGGTCTGGACGGCCATCGGGAGGCATTTGTGTTTGATGTAATCAAGGCTCCACAGTTTCAGGTTATTCTCGGAATCCCTTGGTTAGAGACACATAATCCTCGAATTGATTGGCGAGCGAAGAGAATAACCTTCCCGGATTGTGCACAAACCTGCTACCCAGAAAATCTGAAGATTAGCCTAGCGTCTGTAACCTCTGTCACCATGCAACTACCTCCGGAATACCAAGACTTTCAGGACGTCTTCCAAAAGGAACAGGCCAACACGTTACCTCCCCACAGATCGTACGATTGCCAAAACGATCTGGTGCCCGGTGCACAACCCCCTTGTAGCAGGATTTATGCCCTTACTGAACCTGAGAATCTGCATTTGAGACAATATTTAGATCAATACCTAGCCAATGGTTTCATTCGCCCGTCAAAGTCTCCGGCATCCTCGGCTTTGTTCTTCGTGCCCAAAAAAGAAGGCGACCTTAGAACTTGTATCGACTACCGCGCATTGAACCAGATAACTGTTAAAAACCGTTACCCTCTGCCTCTGATCCCTGAACTCCTTGACCAGGTGAAGGACGCTTGCGTATACACCAAGTTAGATCTCCGGGGGGCTTATCATCTGGTGCGAGTAAAAGAAGGCGACGAATGGAAAACGGCCTTCCGTACAAAATATGGATTATTCGAATACCAGGTGATGCCTTTCGGGTTGTGCAACGCGCCTGCTGCCTTCCAATTCTTCATGAACGATGTCCTTTGGGAACTCATCGATGTTTGTGTTGTCATATATATCGATGACATTCTTGTGTACTCCTCTTCGGAATCTGATCACAGAAAGCATGTCAGGGCCGTCCTTGAGAAATTGCGCCAGCACAAATTGTTTGCAAAGCTGGAAAAGTGCGTTTTGCATACCACCGAGGTTGAGTTTCTTGGATTCATCCTGACACCTAAAGGGGTCCGAATGGACTCACGAAAAGTGGATGCCATCCTCAAATGGCCATCATCTAGTTCGGTGAAAGGTGTCCAAAGCATGCTTGGTTTTGCTAATTTTTATCGCAGATTTATCCCGGAATTTTCACATGTGGTACAACCCATCACTGCACTCTTGCGAAAAAATAAACGCTTAGAATGGACCGAGGAAGCCGAACAGGCCTTTCAGGAATTGAAAGCTAAATTCACGTCTGCACCTATTTTGAAGCACCCGCGTCCCGATCTCCCATATATAGTCGAAACCGACGCGTCCAGTTTAGCCATGGGGGCTGTCCTGTCTCAGAGAGACCCTGAAACCAACCAACTGCACCCCGTAGCATTTTGGTCCAGAAAGTTCTCGCCGCCTGAGGTAAATTATGCAATCACCGACAAGGAATTATTAGCCATTAAGTCCGCCTTTAAGGCTTGGCGGCATTATCTTCTTGGCGCCAGGAATACCATCACCGTGATCACTGATCACCGAAACTTACAATATTTAAAAACTGCCAAGGCTCAATCGTCACGTCAGCTCCGATGGGCTTTGTTCTTTGCTGAGTTCGATTTTGTAATCACTTACCGTCCTGGCTGTAAGAATGGCAAAGCGGACGCGCTATCTCGAATAGGAATGGGAGAAATAGACACAAACTCAGAACCTGTGCCGATAATTCCCGAACAAAGAATTTTGGGGATAACCTCTTTACAAACCCTTGAAGACATTCAAGCACGGGTAAAACAACTCCTGGACTCTACAGCCTTGCAGGATTGGATCCAAAGGGGGTCTTACTTTTCGGTCAACGATGGCCTACCTTACTTCCAAGGATGCTTATTTCTGCCAGAAAAGGAATTGCAAGAACTAGTTATTTCCCGTCATCATGATACCCTGATGGAAGGACATCCTGGCATTGCCAAAACTGAGGAAAAAAATTAAACGACAATTCTGGTGGCCTTCCTGGCAAAAGGATATTAAATCTTTGGTGATGTCCTGTGGAGTTTGCGCCCAAAACAAAGGCCAAAAGACAAAATCCGCCGGTCTTCTTCAGCCTTTAGACATTCCACCAGCACCTTGGCACACCTTGTCACTAGATTTTATCACGGACCTGCCCCCATTTAATGGATACAATACTAGTCTGGTTGTGGTGGATTTATTATCCAAGATGGCCCATTTTATTCCGTTGAAAGGATTACCATCAGCTTCTGTCCTAGCCAAGGAATTCCTCGAAAATATCATCCGTTTGCATGGATTCCCGTCCATACTAGTCTCCGACCGGGGAAGCCAGTTTATTTCTCATTTTTGGAGAAAGTGTTGTCAACTGGCACAAATCGACGTAAGACTCTCAACCAGCCACCACCCACAGACCGATGGTCAGACGGAGAGAACGAACCAGACCCTTGAACAATACCTACGATGTATGTTGCACCAATCGGAGGGTAATTGGAAGGTTATTTTATGGGTGGCCGAATATGCATACAATAACTCGGTACACTCTGGAACTGGACAAAGCCCCTTTTATACCCTATATGGACATCACCCTCGTACTTCAGACCTGGACTCACCTCTGAGCCTTGAAATGCCCGCAGTGGACCATTTGCATTCCACGATAACTCAAGCCTTCAAGGATGCAACTGCACATTTGCAACAAGCAAAAGGGAAATACAAAAAGAATGCGGATCTGCATCGGAGTGAGGCGCCTCCATACCAAATAGGGGATCAAGTATGGTTGGCTACCAAACACTTATTGCTCAAGGGACCTCGAACTTTTAATCCAAGGTATTTGGGCCCTTACTCGATCAAAGCTATAATTAACCCAGTGTCAGTCAAGCTCGATCTACCAGCTAACATGCGGATTCACCCCGTTTTTCATGTGTCACTTTTGAAACCAGTGCAACCAGGAACCAGATTTATAAAGCCACCAGAACCAATCCAGACAGATGGGGAGCCTGAATTCGAGGTGAAGAAAATTTTGGATTCCAAGATCTCAAAATCAAAACTTTTCTATCTAATTGATTGGAAAGGGTACGGGCCTCAGGAAAGGTCTTGGGAACCCAGTGACCACGTACATGCACCTCGGCTGGTAAAAAGGTTCCATCGGAATATCCCAAACAAACCGAAACCTCCAGAGGGAACAACCTTGGGAGGGGCCTTGGGGGGGAGTGCTGTCATGATGCCTACCCCCGGAGCACCAGGCCAGGCCCAGCACCCCCGGGAGCAGGCATCATGCCCCCGGGTAAAAGCCCAGCGGCCCCTTATAGGGGCTCTTTGGACTCTGTCCTGGCGCCGTTGGCGCCAGGTTCATGTTGGACACCAGTCCTGGCACCATAGGCGCCAGGCTCATAAAGGAAGGTGTTTTGTGCACTTACCTGATGCAGACCATGCTGCAAGATTCAGGCCTCCCTGAGACCTGAAAGGGACTATTTTTTCATTGGGACTATTTTGCCACTCGGGTGTGGCCAGGGAAGGATACTTACCTGGAACTACTTTGGGGGCTATTTAAGCCACGCCCAGACAGTAGCTCACGCTTCGCGTTGTTCTGCATCCAAGCAGCTGAAATCTCACCGTGTCTGCTCCTGCATCTGGTCTCCAGCCACGCCCGCCTCGATCCTGGAACACCTGTAAGGAAAGAAGAGAAGAGAAAGGTGAAAACCAAGAATTTTATCAAACTTCTTACCTGCATCCGGAACCTTCACGCCAGCAATCCTGAGAAAAGACTTTCATTTAAAAGCACCGCGTTGCTCGCTGCAGTGCCGCGCTTCACTCACCTGTCCTCGGGAGTTCTTCTGGCTCCACCGCGACTGTCTGCACCGGTCACCACATCTCTGCGCCCAGGGGAGAGAAGAAGAGACAAAAGGTGAGCAGAAGGAACATATGAGGAAAGCCTAATTTTCCGCCATAACACTTACCGGTCTTCTGTTGGTGGACCATTCCTCATTTCGGGTCGGCGCCGCTTCGTTGGCAGGTACCGCACCCCGGCCCCTATGGGGAAAGGTCAAAAGACATTACTGGACATTAAGAGGGATCGCCCCCATCGCTAACTCACCTGAGTTTACCATCTGCAATTTAATCCCTCAACGCATCGCCTTCATTCTGCACCTGAAATAAAGGACAGATCACAGGTTAGGAAGGCAACAGAAAAGGAGGCTCTACACTTGAACTTTTGTAATCTTCATATTTACGGCGTTCCGCTCGGAAAAGTCAAGTGGATTTTGCCAGCGCCATTCTGAAAACCAGTGAAGTAACTGGACAAACACGCGCCCCTGCACCAGAAGCAGGATGGAGAGTTCATCCTTTCAAACCATAAGGTGAGCTTCAACCGGGGATTTCGGAGGAAGTTAGAGAAGAACCAAGGGGGGAAGAGGGAAGCAAGCACACTATTCTGCAGACTGTTAATCCCCTTTCTCATCTGCAGAAGGATATTCCTACGGGCCAGACAAGCAAGATTTGAGGGTCCTGTTCAGTCGGTGTTCCGAGTTCTGCGCATCACGCTCGCAACCCAGACTAGACCAGCGCCTCCGTGGGAGTCAGGTGAGCGTTACAACCCCAGCAAAAAGAAAAAGAAGAGCATCGAACAGACAGGGGCCTGCGAAGCCACATACAAAATGAAGATCAACAACTAGAGCTTCTCTGAAGAGAAAACGCACAACGAAGAATAGACGGAGCAAGAGAAGCAAGAGAAATAAAAACAGACCCCACCCTCCTTCCATCCACATCAGGCACACGTGGCTACGAGGCCGCACTAACCCACTGCGGCACCCGATGCTCCCCGACCCCCGCTCTCACCGTAACCAGCATGTTGGTTACAGGGTTCCCAGGAGGCGTCCAGAGCACGTGCAACATACAGCATGTCTCAGGACTCGTATCGAAAGAAATGCTTAACGCTAACATAGCGGAACAATGTGCACGATCTCAACAAGTGACATGACAATTGCTGCAAGGCCTTTCAACCCATTGTCTCCTACATTAAGACACCTTGTACATTGACCCCAATGTATAACACCAGCGATGTACCTGATAGCAATAATGTAAGCCCTGCTACCGCCTTCGCCACCACATGCAGCCGGCTCATACCATATGAACTACAGAGTGTAAATGCTGCATTAAATACATATGTGCCCCACCATTCTGCCCATATTGTGCCCGGAGCCATAGATGTAATTGCTACTAGATCACCTAATGTTAATGTTGCCTGCAATGCATATGTGCCCCACCATGCTGCCCATGTTGTGCCTGAAGCCACAGATGTAATTGCTACCAGACCACCTACTGTTAATGTTGCCTGCAGTGCATATGTGCACCACCATGCTGCCAATGTTGTGCCTGAAGCCATATAAGTAATTGCTACCAGACCACCTACTGTTAATGTTTCCTGCAATGCATATGTGCCCCACCATGGTGCCCATGTTGTGCCTGAAGCCATAGATGTGATCACCGCTCCTGACCATAAATGCACACTACCCATCACAGATATGCACCATGCTGCCCCTGATCTGAATGTCGACAGCACTAAAGATACACCCCACCCCTTGCCCCCCTGATCAACCATCACCTCTACCGTCAAGAATAACGGTGATAACTCACACCTTAAATTTACCCTGGTCAATGCCCGCTCCATCAATGCCCACGCTCTTGACATCAATGACCACATCCTTAACCATGATCTCTACATTCTATTGATAACTGAATCATGGCTACACAAAGCCACTGGTCCTGCTCTATCACTGGTGCTACCCCTTGACTATTCCATCATTAGACAAGACCAACTTACCAAGGGTGGCGGAGTAGCCCTGATAGCCAAAGAATCATTATCCATCAGAAAGACCGATAAGGTCATAGACAATAACAGTGACTACCTCCTTGCTAAAGTTATCATCTCTCACAACTGTACCTTCACAGTGCACCTTGTCTACCAACCACCTGGACCAGTAGGGACTTCCACACAGCCCTTACTCACCTTCTATCTGACAATCTAAAAAAATCAACAAAGGCCATGCTACTAGGAGACCTCAACTTAGGTCTCAATGACGATAATGACCCTGCAGCCAAAGAGCTCAACACCACACTCGAGACCATAGGATTCAGCAACACTGTTACAGGTCCCACTCACAGTCAGGGATGTTCCCTTGACTGGATCCCCCAACACAACTGCCCCCTCACTATCACCGCCAACTCACCCACCCTTCGGTCTGACCACCAAGTCATCCACTTTAGAATCCCTACTGCCAGAAACAAACATATCCCAGCGCCCCCCATGGCACGGACCTTCGCCAGAAGCTCCAGGAAACTCACAAAAGAAAGGCTGTTGCCTTATCTATCAGGACCTGCCTTCAGGCATCCATTCTCAGCTGACCCAGAAATCCTGGCACTTACTTATGACAAAGCCATCAAAGCAGCAGTTGAAGATATCGCGCCACTAAAACCACGAAAGGCCAAACCTTCCGGCCACACCAATGCTTGGTTCAGCACCAACCTCATGGCATTGCAAACCAAGAAACGTGCAGCCCAAACACTCTGGCAATCCACCCAAATGGATAAAGCAAAACTCGACTTCAAAACATGTGCTAAAGAATACAAACAAGCTATCATTAGAGCAAAAGCCACCTCCTTTGAAATCAGGATCCTGGAAGCTCAATCCCATACCAAAGAGATATTCTCTATCTTCAGGGACTTAGAAACCCCTATGCCCACACCACAGAACTTCACCAAAGACAAGACTTGGTGTGAAGGAATCCAATCAGCCATGATCAACAAGATCAAGACACTTCAGAACAAAACTGAAACAACCAGACAAACCCTGAAGCCAACACCCTCCCCAACCCCCGGCCGCTGCATTACCAACATCCCCAGACACCTGCACATACTTCTCCTTCAAGAAAATTGAAGAAACTGACATGATCAATATCATGAAATCCATTAAGCCATGTAATTGCAAAGGAGACACATGCCCAGCTACAATTCTCTAAGAAAGCGCCAGCCTTCTCACACCCTTCCTTACGGCATTCGTGAACGCTTTATTTGATACTGGCAACGTCCGCTCCTGCCTCAAAGAAGTGTGGGTATGCCCTCTTATAAAAAAAACACACTTGACCCATCCTGACCCAATGACTACAGGACCATCACCACAGTGACCTTTCTGCTCAAAATACTAGATAAAGAAGCCTACCTCCAGGTTCAGAAATTCATTGAAGATAATAAACTCCTTGGGGCCAATCAGGTTTTCGTCCAGGGCACGGGACAGAAACCGCCCTACTGGACCTAAAAAAACAGATGGACGAGGCTAGGGATGCAGGCAAACCAGCTCTTCTCCTCCTCCTAGATCTTTTGGCGGCCTTTGATCTTGTTGATCACAAGGTCCTATGCCACCACTTAGCCACCACAGCCAAGTTCTCACCAGATGCCACTACATGGATCTCATCCTTCCTGCAAGGAAGAACCATGCAAGTCTTCTCTAACTCTACCTCTGCCTCACCCACCATCATTCTGTGCGGTGTACCACAAGGGTCATGCATCTCGCCCACCCTCTACAATACTTTTTTTGCACCCCCTCTTCCTCATTCTAGACTCACTTGGTATTTTGTATACTAACTACACCGACAATACCCAGATCCTCCTCACCCTAACAGCAGACTATGACACCGACTCTAAGACCCTGAATGACATATACAACACCATCCAAGCATGGATGGCAGTAAATGGACTATGCTTGAACTCTGACAAAATCTAGTTGGCACCAACAAAACACTCAGGAACTTCGACCCCAAGTTCAGCCACTTCAACATTGACTGTATCAGAATCCCAGTTGCAAACACAGTAAAAATACTGGGAGTCTACCTTGACTCTAAACTATCGATGATCAGACAAGTCAATGCCATCACCTCTGCGGCGGCCTACCACGCTAAACTCATGACTGCAGCCAGACCATTCCTATCCAAAGAAAACTCCATTACCATTGCACAAGCCATCACTGGCTCGAGACTGGATTATTGCAATGCCCTCTTCTTAGGAACTTCTACAAAAAACATGGCTAAACTACAGGTCATTCAAAATAATGCCCTGCGTGCAGCGTTAGGCATCCCAAAAAGGGAGCACATCATGGCCGCATGGAAACAAGCTCACTGGCTTCCAGTCAAAGAGAGAGGCATCTTTAAAGCCCTTGCCTTGACTCACAAGTGAATTCACCAAGCCACCTCTACTTACTTTTCAGAGAGAGTCCACCCCATTTATGTGGCAAGACCCACAAGAACACCATATGCGAACATGCTCACAGAGCCCACAATTAAGAGTGCCCGAGCTGGTGGCACCAGCTTCCCCTACCTAGCAGCTATGCAATGGAACGCCTTGACACCCCCACCTCATGGAGAAATCTCACACCTTGCATTCAGAAAAGCTGTAAAAACACTGCTCTTCACTTAATCACTGCCCACACCACACCGAAATCAAGACCCACACCCGCTAGATATGAATAATGAAATGTTGTGGTATCCTACTGAGTGTAATGTATTTTTTGAAAATGCTCCTTTCTGTAACCAAGTTAATTACAGGTAACTGCGCTGCGATGCCCAGGGGCTGTTTTGTGCGCTATACAAATGTAAAAATAAATAAATAAATATTTTCTAAAAGATGACCTTTATCCATTGTGCCTCAGGGGAATGTGTGAAATCGGAACTAGACCTTTTTGTCGTACCCACAACACAGACGAGAATCGAAAACAGTTTTTCCATGGAAGTTGCGCCCCTTGCTGCACTATCTCCTTTAGCGCCCATAGAGTTTTACATATCAGGCTCAACGGAAAAATACCTGGGTTTGAATGACACTTTACCTATCCTTTAAAATAGCAAAAGCCGATGGGACAGCTATCACAGCTGCTGCTAAGGTTGCCACGGTTGCCTATCCCATGGCCACCCTTTTCAACCAGGTGGACATTACTCTAGGCGACCATCTGATTACACAGAATTACAGCATGTACGCTTATAGAGCATACATAGAAAGCATTCTGAAGTACAGCAATGACGCTTTGGACACACAACTCACTGCAGGACTTTTTTATAAGGACACAGCAGAGCATATGGAGCATTATGCTCTAGATGGAGCCAACACAGGCTTTATAAAAAGGACAATGTAGGCGACAGGTAGGAGAAGTTTTGATTTACTAGGACGTTTACACACAGATCTATTTTTCCAGGAGAAACGTATGGTGAATGGCATTGATCTGAAAATTAAACTCTCTCGAAATAAAGACTCCTTCTGCCTTAACAGAGAGGATGCAGAAGCCTATAAACTGCTAGTATCAGCAAGTCTATTTATTAAAAGGGTCTATGTGTCACCTACAGTCAGACTTGCTCATGCTGATGCTCGACAAGTATCTAACTTAAAATACCCGTGGAGTGTGGCTGGAGTGTGTTACCTGTGAGAACTGCTGGAGCTTCTGCCATTTTTTACAAGTATTTTTTTCATCTCTATCAGTGAAAGGACGAGCAACCCTACATAACACCCTGCCAGACACGGAGCGTCGCAGAGTGTGGCTGGAGTGTGTTACCAGTGAGAACTGCTGGAGCTGCTGCCGTTTTACAAGTATTTTTTTCATCTCTATCAGTGAAAGGAGGAGCAACCCTACATAACACCCTGCCAGACGCGGAGCGTCGCGGAGTGTGGCTGGAGTGTGTTACCTGTGAGAACTGCTGGAGCTGCTGCCGTTTTACAAGTATTTTTTTCATCTCTATCAGTGAAAAGAGGAGCAACCCTACATAACACCCTGCCAGACGCAGAGCGTCGCGGAGTGTGGCTGGAGTGTGTTACCTGTGAGAACTACTGAAGCTGCTGCCATTTGACAAGTATTTTTTTCATCTCTATCAGTGAAAGGAGGAGCAACCCTACATAACACCCTGCCAGACACGGAGCATCGTGGAGTGTGGCTGGAGTGTGTTATCTGTGAGAACTGCTGGAGCTGCTGCCATTTTGTAAGTATTTTTTTCATCTCTATCAGTGAAAGGAGGAGCAACAGTACATAACACCCTGACATACGTGGAGTGTTGCGGAGTGTGGCTGGAGTGTGTTACCTGTGTTCCCTGTGAGCCGTGTGACTGTGAGTCATGGACATAAGAACTGGAATACCCTTGACACGTGCCCAGGTCAGACGAGTGAAAGGCGCCATGTCCAGGGTCCCACAGCCGAACAGGGGGAAAGTCGCGGGCAGGAGGACTATACCAGCGGCTGAGCCGGCAAGCGAACAAACAATAGAAGTAAGTGAGTGGGGGGGCTTGGGGAGAGGAGGAGAAGGAGGACCAACTTGCAGCCCTGTCCTCGAGTGAGGACTTGACCCCTCTCCCTGCTCGGGGCACTCAGTGTGCTCCGCGCAGTCCAATTTGTCCCCCATGCCTCTCACAGCCACAAAAGGGTGGAGGTTGCTAGACCAACCCCCGATCTCCACTGCCTTGTGTAGTGGATAAAGAACAAATACGAAGGGCGGAGTTAGCTCTAATTAGACTACCATCGGAATCAACATTGGAACTGCCCATATCCCAGGGCGCGATTCCACAAAAAGTGGATCGCATTCTAGCAAGCGACATGGACAGATGGGTTGGTCTGCCAATCAATGTGCACAATGCACACAACAAGCGGCCTGTTAAACTTGACAGTTGTGAGGAAGGGGATAGAGACGAAACCGAAGCCTCAGATAACACCATGAAAATAGTGGGTGGGCCATACCGAATTCAGTCAGCCCGCACAGCATGTGAAGCCCATTCCATACTGCTACTGAAGAGCACTCCGAATATACAGCCTTTGAAAATAATAAGCCTGGAGAATCGTGGAAAGGACTGGCAAACCAACTAAAGGTCTGGATTTACTCCAAGACACTAAAAGGCCTAGCAGCCAAAAAAGTCAAGTGAACCATCCAGCTCGAGCTGCTGATGAGTCTGACAATTCAAATCAGAGAAATGCTCCCTTATGGCCTCCCATACACGAAAGAAAGATCTGCACACTCCTTAGTCCTAGCTCCAACAAAGATGATGTCTACATGGAAAGCTTAAACGCCAGAAAGGCCGAGTCCATGGAAGTACATGAACTGATTAAAACAAGCGGCCAATCTTGCATAACGTTAGGACATCAGGATGCCGCCTTGAAAGACCCACATGGCCCAACTGGGCCTGTGGGGTCCGTCCCGAATATCGCCAACTCGACTGAAGTAGGAGACAATGAATTGTGGGAAGCCATGGGTGATACCTGTCCGCAAGAATAGAACTGCAAACACAGTCCTAATAAAAATCGACGTAACTCAATTGCAATTGCTGACCACGTGATTAGAGACCTTGTACTCCTAAATACAAAGATGGCCCTGGCAACGATGTCCAATAGACCGACGGGAAACGATATCCCCAAGAGAGACGACAAAACAAACCCACCCGGTGCCTTCGACTGGTTGAGTGCGGACTGTGCTGACAAGTGTCCATTAGTCAAAACGAATTTGCCAGCCAGATCAAAACTGAAGCAAAAAAGGGCCAGAATTGAAAATAGCTCTGAGAGTGACTTCTGCTACTCCCAGAAACGAGTTAAAAATCCAAGGATGTTGGAAAGAACAGACAATAAAAACTGTGGAGAAAGCAGGGCAGCGATCCCAAGCTTAATAAACCAGCGCATAATAGAAGACTCATCTTTGTCAACCAAATCCGAGCCATGAAGTCCCATGAGAAGAAAATCAAAATGCCAGGTACCAAAAGCACCAACATGGAGCGAGAGAAATCAAACTCCATCAATTGCAGTCATAATTGAAAAGGTGATTAATGAATTGAGACAAAATTTGATGTCAGCAACCTCGATTGCAGTTGCCCCTTTTACAAAATTTTTGAACAGTTGAACGAAAATGACAGGGATCAAAATACATTGATAGCATTAAAAACCTCAAAAATCACAAAATTGGAACTGGATCTGGTGCAAATGGCAGCACTAAACACAGCAACACAGAGAGAGAATGATCTTGCGATGACAGTGCTGAAAGAAGACTTAAAAAATAACTCCGAAGATAAAAGACTGCTGGCGGAAGTAGCACGAGAGGCCTTAGCAATTCTGAAAAAGGAACAAGAGACAAGAGTAAAGATGAATCGAAACCCTGTAGAATCAGAGGTATGTCAAAATCTAATCCAGCACAATCATACAGAGGCCAAACATCGGGGCAGCTGCCGACCTTCAGGTCGGAATTCGCCAGAACCAGAGTTTGAGTCCGAGAGAATGAAGGCCAAAAATCTAAACGGAAAAGAGTTAGGCAATTCTGATTGTCTGGAAATAATCCAAAAACCTTAAGACCCAAAGCTGAAAGATGCATATAACACTGAGGACGATGCAGGACTGAATATAGAAAAGGAAAGAACATCAGTCGACGTAGAATCACCACTGCTTTTTGCAGCAGAGAAAGAAGCGCCAGACACCCAAGCACCTTCATCAGAAGCATCAACTTCAGCCAATGTAGAGGGGCTCACGATAGATCCACAGACGTCCAAGAATTCATCCTCAAGAACAACACAAAAAGAGACTGAATGGTTCGATATATTTGAAAAACCTGAAGCCACAAAGAAAGCCCAATGCTCCATTAAGGCGAATGAATCCGCTTTTAAACATGGAAAATGCAACAACAACATATATATATATATGCTGGCTCAAAAGAACAAAAATGCAAGAAATGCATCTACCTTCTTTAGAAATATAAAATCCTTGAATGTCACGATTAATCAGACCTTCCAGGATTTTGCGGCATGAAATGGCAAATTTTGCGGCATGAAATGGCAAATTTTGCGGCACAAACCTTTATTTATTGCGGCATTTTTGCGGGACATTTTGTATTAACTGGAGGGTGTAAGATTGCCACATTGCAGGAAATAGGTAGAGTGCAAGGCTAGAAGAGAGCCAGGGTATCATTATTATGTGTCTTTTGTATTAATTTAATAGGAAGAGTCCCAGATGTCTCTGGCTTGGCAGAACAGTGTTTGATTTGGCTACATTTCTGGTTTAATGTTCATGCCTATTTAATAGTATTAACTAAATTGATCATTATCAATTGTAATGCTGAAAATATTCCCCTTCTATGTTCTCCAATCCCCCAAACACCCACAAACATCTCACCAACTCTCCATCATAACTTACATTCCTTAACCTCTCACTCTGTCATACAAATACTCACGTGCTATGTCACACTGTCAAGTCACAATCTGCACTGCCCAGCCCCTGCCACACTCCAAATCATACTCCCAACTCACACCTTACACTCTACAATTCCTCCCTCAATATACAGTCCTTCATTCTTTTGTGCTGCTTCTGCATCTTGCATCTTTTCTCCCATTCTATCACATTCTTCCCTCATCCTTTTTCCCAATCTGCAGCTCACTGCCTCTTTCTGGCCAACCGCTTCCTCTACTTTCTGTACCTCTGCTCGCTCTCAGATTTCTGGCCCACCGCATCACTGCTTCCTCTGCTCTCTTGTGCAGCACTTCCTCCTCTGACCCACTGCTCTTCCTCTGCTTTCTTGCCCATCACTTCACATCTCACCCATCACTCTCCCTCTCTCTCATAGTGTAACCATTTTTATTATTTTTTTTAAATGTAGATTTTGTCCCAGTTCCTCAAATGAGGGGGCATTTAAAAAAAGAACGGAGGATATGCTATTTTTAGACAACCCATTTTTGGAAATGAGCAGGTCACCTTATTCTCAAAGGTGACCGGCGCATTTCCACAGGCTTGAGCTGTAGCGCAAATTGTGCGCTGGCAGCTGCCTTGAATGGTGTTCTGGGTTGTTTGACCGAAGTGTAATTATTTGCGGCGGAATTGACCGTAGTCAATTTTGCTGCAAATTGATTTGCACTTCAGCCAAACAACCCAAAATGTACCTTTCACCACCACCCGACCCCCTCCCCTACTTAACCGCTTGGTCGCTGCAGCTTCCCCTGCAACCCTGCGGTGCCAGATCCGTCCCTCTAACGCGGGTCGGATCCGTCCCTCTAACGCGGGTCGGATCCGACTCTGCAGGGTCCTTTTTTCGTTATTTTCCTTTTTTTTCTGTCCCCGCCTCCAATTTTGAGGAAAAAGGGGAAAACACTTCTGCAACCACTCTAGACCAAAAATACTAAACAAGGGGAGCGGGTGACACCCCCGCAACACATGTTCAGTATTTATAAAAATCGATCGAATAGTACTGCACGTAATTGGTCAAATTGTAACATTCGATAGATTTTTGTCATCAAAATGGGGAGTACTTTGAATAGAATCGCTCTCCCGACAGTGTTCTGCAAGCTCCCAGCGCCTTTCACAGGGACAGGCACTCTAGGTGCCTGCCGCTGTAAAATGTGACCCGAAAAATGCATTTTTATCCTGTTTGAGGAACAGAAATGCAAGCAACTCAGCAGCGGTTCATACCTTAAAAGAAATGCATGACAGGGTCAGGAAAGACCCTGTCATGCAGTGGCAGCCCCACATCCCGTGCGCGTAGGGTTGCCTACAATTTCTGCACATTTAAAAGTGCATCTTGCTTGGAAATGAGGGATGTGCTTTTAAATTGACAGAAACGCCACTTTATTTGATCAAGGAGGTGAAAAAGGCCATCTGAATGGGCGCGCATATAAAATGTGCCCATTCATGTGTCCCTTGTGGATTGGGCTGCAATTTTTGGGGCGCAAGTGATTTCATTTCTTGTGTAAATAAAAACAAAAAAAAAAAGTTGAGCACCTGGCACCCTGAGGATTCTTTTTTTCAAAACAGTAATTTTTGCAGATTACTTAAAAAAAAAAAAAAAAAAAATTTTTTTTTTTAAAAGATGCTGTTTTTGCACAAAACGGCCATTTTTGCGGCATTTTGCGCAAAACGGCCGTTTTCGCGGCATTTTGCGGGATCGCAAAATCGCAATAAGCTGGAGGGTCTGATTAATAATTCTGAAACAAATATGGAGCAAATGTCAAATAATCAAGCAGCAAGTAAAAAGACCTCTAAACTAGCACAGAAGAAAGGGATGTTGGAGAAGGAGGGTAAAAAAAAAACCAGCATAGAAGGCAGTGACGACAATAGTTGTGATGATGCCTTGATGAACATGTCCACATACAGTATCCCGTACGAGGATGAAGAGAATATCGAAAAGAGTGAGAAAACCGAGAACGCAAACAAAGAGAATCCACCAGACGCGATAAGCGTTCCATCGGAAGAGCAAAAGGCCCTGCAAGTTGAGAAATCCTCAGGGACTGGCTCGGTGGATTTAAGCAAAAAGAGAAAGAAGAGAAATTAAAGAAGAGCATACATAACAGTTATTTAGCGCAACTCGAGAACATTGATAATTTTCCCCAGACAAAAAAGGCTATAGTCGCTAGACAATTTAATGAAGGATCAAACCCGGAACAATAGACTCTGACTCTGATCACACAGAAATTAATTGAATGACATGAGCAGATTCTGGGGTGAGTGCTCCAAAGAAATCCCGATCCAGCCCCACTCCCGAAGGATCAGGAATTGCAGGCTGCCGGCAAAACTTATAGAATCCTGATCGAACGAATTGAATCAAGAAAAGGAGACCCAAGACTAAATAGAAACCTAGTGTTGCATCTCTTTCACTTCATTCCGGTACTGAGGACCATGAAAAGCACTGAAATTAAACTCGTGGAAATCCTAGAAGACTCAGGAAGGGATAGACCATTGCTGCACATTGATGCAACAAAGCTAGTCCAACTGGTAATGATGTGCGAGCGACAGCTCTTGGAGGCTGGGTTTCAAATATATGAAGTTGACAATGCCCTGATCAATCCCCGAGCTATAGAGATTACCCCGCTCTCCCCAAAGCCAACTGATTCAAGAGTGATCAAGAAGTCGAACTCCGTTCCAATTAACCTCTTCCCACTCAAGAGCGCTCAAAATGCAGCAGATGAAGAGTTGATTGCACCATTGGTGGACGTAGCCGCTCTCCAGACTGAACTGATAAGAAATAAAATTAAAATAACAGTCCAGAACCGGAATGAGAAATCCACAGAAAACGACAGGACAGGGAACCTGAACTCAAGTCATAAAGAAGAGAGCAGTTGGGCTTAGGTGGCTAAATCCCTAAATGAAACAAGCAAAGTTCATGCCAAGATCAGCCTAAGCAAATTCTGCTAGCCACATGGAACACCAGAGGTTTTTTGCATTTAATGGAAACCTCGTCAAAAGAGTTAATGTCCTTTGATATAATTTGTCTCCAAGAGACTTGGCTATCTAAATGCCCATGTATTAGCGGATTTGAAATGGCTCTGAATCCTGCAGTACAACAAAGTAAAGGGAGGCCAATGTCCGGACAACTCATTTTAGTGAATCGGAACAGTGGGTTTAGGATAAAATCAAGGTTTAACCATTCCCCTTACATCCAATGTGCAACTTTAGAGGCAGCTATGAGTAAGAACCTGGAAAAAAATGGTCCACATAATACACATTTATTGGAACCAGATCGACAAAAGTTTGTAGAAGAATTGCTCGATCTTATTGATGCCATATTGATCGAAAACCGAGAGCAAACATAGTATTGTGTGGAGACCTGAATATCAGATTAATCGAAGGTCCATCTCAAAAAGACAGAAAGAGCAATGGCCAATGTCAGAAGGAGAATCTCAAAAAAATGTGGCTTGAAGAAATGAATGACCGTAATATGAACATGATGAATGGGAACACCAACAGTGATATGGCGCCAGTAGAAACCTGGGAAAGAGGCAGCATAAAGTCCATCCTAGATCACTTCTTTATTTAAGAATCAATGACACAAGAAATCATGTCTCTAATGGTAATAAAGACTCCGCAAAGTGACCATAACCTGGTAACCTAGGTGTGGAAACAAGGATACTTTGTGCCAAAAGAAAAATGGAATCAGGATTTAAGCTTGGAACCTGGGCGTAATCGCCTCTGTTTGAATAACAGCAACATAATGGCTTTAACTAATGAAATTAGACCCAACGCTGGAAAAACTGAGAAAGACCACATAGAATATCGAGACTTCATGGAAGTTTACAAGGTCAAAGGAATGAGGCCAAATAGACCGACATATACAAAACATAAATTTGATCAGCAAGTGGCCCAAAAAACAAAACAACATAGAAGAGGACTAAGAACACTAAAAAACAAAGCACATGCGAATCAAAATGAGATGAAAAGGAAATTAAAGAACAAATATAATAATTGGATAAAAATACACAAAGCGACTATGGAACAAAGAGATGCAGAAGCCATACTCGTAGCTCTGGCGCAAAGAAACTCAAGAGGATTCTGGTCCCTTATAAATGAGAGTGAAAATCCACAGAAGGCCATCCTAATGAACATGGTCAATGAAACTCAATGGACATCACACTACAGTGAGCTGTTTGCAAGACAAAAGGACACAAAGAGCCCCAAATTCACCTCTAATCAACAGTGGGACATCAAAATAAATCAAGAGGATATCCTGGGATGCATTGAAAAGATCACCTCTTCAAGGGCGGCTGGCCCCAATGGGCTATCAAACCAAATACTTAAAAATAACGCGGAAGAATGGTTGGACTTCTGTGAGGTATTATTTAAAAATATAATACAAGAAAGAAGAATCCCTGCCTCTTGGAAATTAGCGATAATTGTGCCAATCTTCAAAAAGGGTTGCCGAATGGATCCATCAAACTATTGGGGTATAGCCCTTTTAGACGTGTTAGGCAAAATATTTGCAAGTCTCCTTCTGGCACAACTAAATCAATGGATCAAAACAAAAAGCGCATTTGACATGCGACAAACGGGCTTTGTCAGAGGAGTAGGATGTGGTCTGAACCTCCTAATTCTTAATCTCCTAAAAATGTACGCAATTAGAACTGGTATATCTAGCGTTCATAGATTTAGCACATGCTTTTGACGGTGTTGACCGAGAGATGCTCTGGACAAAATTAAAATCACGAGGTTGTCCACATAGTATGTAATTAGCAATAAAAGAACTTTACTCAGGTACCCATGTTCAGATCAGGTTAGACAAAGAAGGACATCTTTCCAATACAATAAAAACAGCTTGCGGTGTGAAACAAGGGTGTCCATTAGGAACAGCGCTCTTCAACTTCTACATCTCTGAGGTTGGAGAGGCGCTGGATGGAGTAAAATCATTCCCTTCCAAGCTAAATGGGAACTCATATCAGCTGGATTCTTTACGCCAATGACATAGTCCTACTTGATCTAACCAAAATTGGTTTACAACGAAAACTGGATGCTTTGAAGATCTATACAGAGTAGAACGGACTAGAAATAAACGTAGCAAAATCTGAAATCCTGATATTGAAAAAATCTAAAAGGAGGGCAAGCCAAAAGGGAAAAACACAGATGGTCAATAGGATCCGATCGCTTGAAACCAGTAACATGTAGTCGATACTTGGGCACCTACATAAACTCGAGTATAATTGACGAACAATGACAAAGAGAATCGTAAGTAATTGCAAACAACTAATGGCTCAAGGTGTGACCATAAAGAGAAAGTATGGCAAATTCTCTTATAAACCAGTCATTCATTTCTACAAGAGAAAGGTGGTCCCAGCTCTAGTTTATGGAGCAGAAAGTATGTTCGACTGTTCAAGCCAGATTTGGTCTAGGTGCGAAAATACCTTTTGGAAGCAAATCTTACAATTGCCCTAAGGATTTCCTACAGCATGCGTACTATATGAAGTGAGTTTGGCCACTTTGAATGCCAGAATCATATGGAACATGCTAGCCCTATAGGGAAAGACCATGGAAGAGGCTGACTTGCCGCAATTCGAAGTAATGGTCGATCAGAAGAGTCAAGAGAACGAGACCCTACTTCAGAAGTGGAGACAAATAAACAAAGATATTCTAAAACAACTGGATACAGATGAAAAGACTTTCATAAATAATCAGAATGCTGTAAAAAAAAATAATTGTTCCAACTAGATTGGATAGAAACAACAGAAAAGAGAGCAAATCATTAATGTATACAAAATTCTCCCATAGAAGCGAAAAAGTCTCAACAGCCTACCAAAATATATAGAAATATTCCCTTGTAAGCGCTTAAGAAAAATCTACTTGAAATTCAGACTAAATCTCTTCGTAAAGAAAGAAATCCAAACCTTAAGTCAGAACACCGGAATGGGAGACCTTAAATGTCACTTCTGCCAAAGCCAAGACGAAACATTAAAATATCTAGTATTCTTTTGTATGAACTTGAGAACACTAAGAACAAAATATCTAGGTCAGGAACTGAATAAAGGCTTAACCTATAGTATTGAAGAGTGGTGGACGAGAATGCATAGTAATAACTGCAAAAACCTGACAATAGCCCTGACATTGCTTTTGGAACAGATGCAAAAGAAATTGGTAGAAACTGATAAAAGGCACTGGGAAAATGAATAATGAAATTAAACAAAGAAATTACAAGGGTGAATGCGAGACAAGTCAGAGACAACGATGAATGGACTTGTGTTGCTTATTTGGTTATTCCTTTATTCTTTTATCCAGTTTATTTTTCATTTATTTTTTTATTCACTTTATTTCAATTTCAAATGAACAACAAAAACACACACAAAACACAAGCGCAGATCAATACATAGCATAGGTCATAAAAGGTATAATAGTAATAATAGCCATAAAATATACATAATAATACATGAAGATTGACAAATCAAGTGAATAATGAAATACTGTAATACAACCCAACTAGTTAACAGCTATCAGACACACAACCATCAAGACAAGACTAAAAAAAAAAAGATAGACACATAATGATGTATAAACCACTCCATCCAACCCCCCAATCAATGTACACTAATAACAGTATATGAAACACAGGAAACCTAGACATACAATTCATTAAAGGATCCCCACAATCGTAAATAACAATCTTCTCTCCCCTGTTGTAAATACATAACCTTTTCATAATTTGACAGAGTCTTCACATCCAACAGCCAATTTTCTATCTTTGGTTTCTTCCTTGACTTCCAAACTCGCAGTATCTGCTTAGCTGCCACCACCAAAACTCTATTTAACCAATCAGCTTTGTCCCTGGCCCTATATCCTCTTCCTCTGTTTGACAACAGGATAGTGGAACAAAAGGTACGTGGAATATGTTCCCCCACCACAATGGCCAATCTATCCAACACCTCAGCCTAAAAAACAGACCCCCTTGGACATACCCACAACATATGCATTAAAGTCCCCCCGCCACCTCCACAACCCCAACAGGAATCAGTATCCAAAAGACCCAATCTTGACATCCTAGACGGTGTCCAATACAATCTGTAAAGGATCCGTTGCCTAATGTAACGTAGGCCCAGATCTAATTTTGATTGCTCTCTCACACGGAGCTAATATTCCCATTCTTTCACAGGTATATTGACACCAAGGTCCTCAATCCAAGTCTGGCAAAGCTTATCCCATGCTATCACCTCCCGATCATCCATTGGCATCAACTTAATATATATGGATACAGTACACTGGCAGGAGCGAACAATCTCGCCTACGTAGGGTCTTTCTGTCATAGCACCACTCAACATACCAGTCCGTTCAATCAAAAGAGCCTTCAAAGACCTGTAGCGTTCCCGTTCCCTACCCCCAATCCCAAAAGACGATCGAAGGGAATCATACAATCATTGTGCCATACATCACGATTTTTGAGTATACCCTTATTAATCCAACTTTTCCAGCATAAGGGTTTGTTCGCTAATTGCAGTCCCAAAGTATGCCACAGAGAGGCTTCATAATGCATCCAAACCTCATTTCCACTTTTCTTCACAAAATCTTGCAATGCCTCTCTACTAGTACACACAGGCGGCAATTTCACTCCCGAGTTCGGCAGTTTCGACATAGAGTAGACAGTACAAAGAGAATACGGTAAAACCTTAGAATTTTCAATGATATGCCAAGTAGGTACATAGTTGCCCGCTTCAGAGAGGTAAAAAGTTGACTTTTTCAGGACAAAACCAACACAGTACTACCTCAGATCCAGATATCCAAACCCTCCCTCTTGTACAAAATGCTGCAAAATATATTTAGGTACTTTCGGTCTATTACCATCCCCCCAGAGGAAGGACTGAAAAACTTTATCAATAAAAACAAGGATTTTCTTAGTGATTTTAAAGGGATAGACTGTATAATATACAAAACTTTGGGTAAAAGAACCATTTTAATTGCATTCACCTTAGCCCACAATCCCAATTTCAAGAGACTCCATTTAAGTATATCTCTCTTCACAGTCTCCAGTATTTTGGAAACATTGAAACCAACCATCCTCTTCAAATCCCGGATCAGATAAACCCCCAGATACTTTACAGCACCCACTTCCCAACTACAATCCCATGAACCCAAGATACCCCGTGGCAGACTTACATCCAGCGGGAAGGCCACCATTTTCTCCCAATTAATCTTGTGGCCCGATAACCGACCCACTTCTTCAAACATACGTTTAAGCTTGTCGCACCCCTCCGCTGGATTGGACAAAACAATGGTCATATCATCCGCATAACAAAGAACTTTTACCTCATCATCCCCAAATTGGAGACCACGTAGACTTAGTTCCTGCGCCAGATATGCAATGAGCTGCTCAAGTGCCAAATTAAATAGATAAGGCGACAATGGGCATCCCTGTCTCGTCCCCCTATACAAGAAAAAAGAAGAAGACATAGCACCATTCACCCAAACCTTAGCATTAATGTTCAAATTCAACGTTCGAACAGTATTAACAAAAGTGTCTCCAAATCCCATTCTTTTAAGGGTATGATATAAGAAGGACCAGTTGACTCTATCAAAGGCTTTCTCAGAGCCCATGAAAAGTAGCAGGGTATCTCGAGTTGTAGTCTCTGGTAATCCCAAAATGTCAATCAGTGTCCTAATGTGATCATACCCATACCTCCCTCTCATGAATTCAACCTGGGAACTGCTTATCAAGTGGCCAACATATGCATCTAATCTATTCGTCAATATTTTAGTAAATATTTTCAGATCTGCATTCAAAAGTGAAACTGGCCTGTAATTCTTACACTTTCTACAATCCCTTCCTGGCTTCGGCAAAACCACCACACAAGCTTCCTTCATTGTGGGACACATTACCCCGTCCCTCATAAAACCATTATATAGATTACATAAAAAGGATGGCAACACACTACTCAGTCCCTGGTAAAACTCAGCGGGAAGCCCGTCCAGGTCTGGGGATTTACCCCTATTAAGTTGTTTAATCGCTGTCAGCACCTCCTCCTCCGTTATAGGACTATCCACCACTTCCGCCTGATGCACACTCAATCTGGGCAAAACAATTTTACCAAAAAATGCATCCATATCAGCCCTCATTGGGGACTGTTCCTCTTGATATAAAGTAGCATAAAATGTCTGAAACTCTTCACATATATCACATTTTTTTATTACAAAATCCCCATTCTCTCTTTCCAATTTGCGAACAAAGCAGCTCTCTGTGAGACCACGAAGCCTAATCGCCAGGAGTTTACATTTTTATCCCCCTGCTCCCAGAATTTTTGTCTCATAAAAAGCATACCCTTTTCATATTGAGAATCCCTCATCTGTTTATCCTGTTCCCTCAAACTCCCTATAACCGTCTTGTCCTCAATTCTGCGAGACGCTGCATACCGTTTTTGAGCAGCATTCAGATCATCTTCCAATTTCTTAAGTTCCGGCATCCCTTTTCTCCTTAACCTAGAAGTAATATTAATGATTTCCCCCCTTATGGCCGCCTTATAAGTATCCCAGACCATGTGATCCGAAGCCGAGTTAATATTTAGTTCCAAAAACGTGTTTGTAAAACTTTCCAGGGATTCAATTACCCCAGGTTCCTGCAAAATATGAGATTTCATTCACCATTTAGAAAACCCTGAGTCACCCTGTCCCATAGTCACTTGCATGGTCATCATGGAGTGATCAGATATCCCTCTTTCCTTAATATTCACTGAATGAATTTTGTCATTCAACCTATCCGTAACTAGGAAATAATCAATTCTCGAGTGAGAATTCATGGACCCGGGGAATAAAAGGTGAATTCCCTACTAATAGGATGCATGAACCTCCAAGCATCCATCAAATTTAGGCTGTCTAAAAAATCCCCAAATGCTTTACTAGAGCTCCCAGCCGTGTATCTGCAGTGCGCTGTACGATCCATCCTCCGGTCAAGTACACAATTAAAATCACCCCCTAAAATTACATATTCGCTAGTCATGCCCCGTAAGAGCGATAAAACCTTACCAAAAAAAGACTTCCCACAAGTACAAGGACCGTAAATAGAGCCAATTGTGACAGAATACCCTCATAATTAGGATCAATCAAAATTATTCATCCTTCTCCATCCATCACCACCTTATCCACCACCAAATTCAACCCCTTATGAAACAAGATACATACACCTCTAGAATTGCTAGTATAACAATTTAGTAGGACCTTTGTGAACCATTTATTGATAAGAAGGTGTTTGGACCCGTCCAACAAATGAGTTTCTTGAACCAAAGCAATATCAATCTTCTCCCTTCCCAACCTGGCTAGTACCTCCTTCCTCTTCTGTGGGATGTTGAGGCCTTTGACATTCCATGAACCTATATTCAATCCAGCCATCATCCATCAATTCTCTTCAGACATATATGAAACCAAGCAAACAAATTTGCCAATGACAGGACTCATAGGGAGCTTAAATAAAGGAGTTGTAAGCAAGCTTCCAAGACTACAAGCAACACTGACAAGTACGACAAATAACAGAACAAACAAACATAAAACATTTAGCAACCTATATCTACCTAATCTCACACCTAGCGCCACCACCAGATGATATTGAGCTTTAATATTTACAACTTTTCCCGCTTCCAGAATCTTAGTCACTCCAGAGCCTACACCTAACTCCATATCCCAATCTTTTAAAGTACCAACCCACCCTACCCCACTTTCCAGTCCCCCACAACTATATAAACCACAAAAAGCATTTAACCCTCAAGTCTAAGGTATCAATAACCAATACAGTTAAAGTATGGAAGCAATTACATTCCCATTCCCATTCTTATTCTTCCAGTTCCAGAAATCATCACACTCATCCCTCCCTCCCCAATTGAAGGCCTGGGGTGACAATACGACCCCATTGAAGGCAGTAACAGAAACCAGATATAAAAACCATCTGTAGCCCTCCCAAGAACTTTGGTTCACAGCATTGATTCAATACAAAGTGAAAAAGAAAAATGAATTATTGTAGAAGCAATAAATGTCGCAGAAACCAGCAGTTGCCAACAGTCACCAATCTGCGCCCATATTTTCCTCTCCCTTCACACGTTGTACTGTATTTCATTTACAATTAATATCAAACGGCCTGACTCTCAGGGTGTGCTCTATAATGATGACTAAACATCCCCCAAGAATCCCATTTCCCCCATCCAAATCCAAGCTTTAGGCTCAGCCAGACCCTATGCCTGTTTTAATAACATATTTTACACACATCCATAACTTGAGCAATCCCATGAAAGTACAATGTCACTAGCAAACCCAGCAGATGCTTCTCTTGCCCAATTTCAGCAAAAAGAAATCTACATTCCTTTTTTTAAATTATTTTAGTTCTTCCATATACTGGCCTCAAAATGAAAACATAGAATAGGGATATCGCCCTACACAAAATTCAAGCATTCCATTTCCCAAAGTCTGGAAACACAGCACCCTCGCCAAGATAATCCATGCAGTATTTACTTCAGGATGACACACCAATGGAATCTGCTTCATCTCAGACCAAAGAATAAACATCAAAATGTTTCATAAGGTAGTCAGACTGAAACGTGTATCCACCATATGAAAAGTTATCGTTGCAAGTTCCGAGATCGTTTATTAGAGTACACAGCTGAAGGATCTGCATCGTGCATCAGAGGTCTAAATTCCAAACTTTGTTGCGCTCCTCATGCATGACCGGCACGCAGTAGTTGCCGAACAATGTTGAATGCTGCCGTTGGGGAATATGCGCACTCAAGTTGATATTGCCGCGCAAGCCTCAACCTCCGAAAAAGCATCCAGCACATTAATATTGTTCATAGCCCATGAGTTGGCGCCGAATGCACTTTGTGTTCGCCGGCCATGTGAACACCCGACCCGCCTCCTCACCTGTAGTGGAATGGAGAAACTCGATCCTCCAGCACCGACATCTATACACCAAACAGGTACGGAGACATTGGGGAGACCCTCTGCCGGCTTCTAATCCGTACGTCCTCCATTTCCAATGAACTCACGTTCTTTTCGGGCACACACAGACGTGATTCATGCGTCGCCAGGGCCTTTCCTCTAACAGCCCACGGCTTGTATCACAAAAATAAACAAGTCGCAATGGATCCAACGATTCCTCGAAGCCGATTTTTTATTTTTTGCCATAAATTGCGTCAATAAAGAAATAGAAGTATCCAAAAGATAGCACAGAGAATAAAATTATAAGTGTGTACCTCGATGAAAGTCACAAGCAAAATTATCTTTTCTTTTTGGAAGACAGTGACCTCTGAGAGGTGAATGCATTCACTTCCATGGGCTGTTCCATATCTGTCTCATTTCCCAAATCACTGAGATAAGCCTCAGCACTCTTGCTGTCAGTAAAGGAGAATAACCTGCCATCCTTGACAACACAGAAGATGGCAGGATATACCATATAATATTTAAGGTTCTTAGCTTTTGCCTTGTCTTTTGCTGCTTTGAAATCTCTTCTTCTGTCAAGGCTGAGGTCCCCAAAAATCATCACTCTGTGCCCCGTCCAAGATAAATCCTGCATTTCTCTAGCTTTTTTAAGTATCATCTCTTTGATTGGGAACCTTAGAAATGTCACCACAAAATGTGTGGACCATTGACCCACACCAGGTTTGGGCCCCAAGCTCCTGTGTGCCCTCTCCAAATCCAAATTCATCTTAGGGTCCAGCTTGAGTAAGGATAGTAGCATTTTCTCCACAAATTCCATAGGCCTCCCCCACTCAGCGTCCTCAGGAATGCCAGCAATCCGGATATTATTTCTACGTGAATAATTTTCCTGTTCAGAGAGTTTCAAGGACAACTTCTCATTTTTCAATTGTAGATCCTTGATATGGTTTTCCATCCTCTCCACTTTATTATCCATAACATTCAAGTGTGTCTCCACTCTACTAAAGTTAATAGCCTGTTGAGTATATTTTTCTTCTGCCTTAGTCATCTTGTCTTTGATTTCAGTAACATCCAGAGTCAGCTTAGTCAGCAGGTCCAATATTTTATCCACTCTTTCATCAGAGGCCACATCTCCATCACCACCTCCCTTCTGCCTCTTTGCTGGTTGTTTGGGGCCAGGAATAGCAGAATCAGCCATGCTACGTCAGGGAATTCAGTTCAGTTCAGGTGCAGGAGCTCAGCCTTCAGTCAGCCATCCTTGGAGCTGACAATTCTAGAATTAATAATGAAATTAAACAAAGAAATTACAAGGAAGAATGCGAGAAAAGTCAGAGACAACGATGAATGGACTCGTGTTGCTTATTTGGTTATTCATTTCTTCTTTTATCCAGTTTATTTTAAGTTGTGCTTAATTCTCTTTTTAAAAGTTTGTAACAAACTAAATAAATGTGTTTTTTTTAAATACCCCATGGAGAGGACATCCTTGAAAGTCTTTAGTGTACCAGCAGGCAGTCGTGTCGCCAGTCGGGATAACTTATTCTTGGGACAACTACCTAAAATAATCATTATTGATTTTGTGGATAACACTGCTTTTTCAGGGGATTACGCCAGCAATCCTTTTCATTTTAAACATTACAAAATTAACTATGCTGCTCTTTTTAAGGAAGGGGTCGTCATACTGGCCAAAGCCTACAGTCCCAGTTTTCAACACAAAAATACGATTATGGAGTATCTGGGTCTAGTCTTCATCAGCGGCAAGCACATGTGTCATAAAGCCTTTGTAATACCTTGTGACGACTATGATGGAGGTTACACCCTGTTGGCTTTTGATTTGAGACCTGATAATGCATCATCCGGCCATTATAATCGGATTATCGAGGTGCGGTTTGCTGCAAATTTACCAAACGCTGTGAATCTTATTATTATGGCTCTATTTGACTTGGTCATAGAACTCAACAATCAGCATCAGGTGTTGTACGATATGTAATGGATACCTACCAGATTGTGCGTTTTTCTGCGTAAAGATAAACATGCTATGAAAACATTCTGGGCGTATATTCATGTGATAACATTGCAAGGAATATACCTGGTGAGCGGCTCGTCAGTCTTGTGGTGAACACAGATCCCCATGCGGGCCCAATGCCAGAAAAGTACATGGGGCCCGCAGAATTATTTTGGAAAGTTGGGTGAGGTTTTGTGGAGGGGGGGCAAAATTATATTAGGGGTCCCCAACATTTTTTTTCTCCATAGACTGAATGGGCAAAAACTTTGCGCACGGCTACAGGCTGAACGGCTGGAAGGATTGTAACCAAATTATCCGCAGGAGCGGGGGCATGGTTCAGAAAGCGTGCTTTTGTGTGTGCAGTGGAAATCCGACCAGTACTTTTGTTGCAAAGAACTGAATTGTACGTCTCCAAAAATGTTTGATATCAGGCTCTGCTCCGCAGACCCATTTCCCTGTTCACTCCGCGGACAAAAGTCTCATTGGCTTGCAGTACGCTGTGATGTCGGCAAACATTGGACACGGCCGGTGGTTGGTTGGAGGGAAGCATGCTGTGCATCAACATTTTTGGGAAACTCCGCCATGGTGTAGCGGAGGACAGTGCCGCACCGGAAGGGGTTGCAAAACATTGTTTGCAGGATCGGGTGGGTGGAAGAGAGGATGAAAAGTTTGGTGGAGTGAAAAGTGGAAAATATGATATATTTGTTTAGATCAAAGAAGACGGTGGTGTGTGAGGGGTGTACACGAGCAATGCGGCAATGTGCGGGTAGCTCCTCAGGTGCAACCTTCTGTGGTGACTGCATGGACGATTCATTGGGAACACAAAGTGCATTGCAGATGATGCGAAGAAATTGACAATGTGTTGTGCTGTTGCTTAGGGGTGCTAGTGCTTATGTTGACTTTGTGGGTTTCCATTGAGTTATGGCGGTGGGTTGGGCTTTCGGTGGCTGTGGTACATTTGTGAAGTATGGTACATGGCCAAATGTTGGCATGCATGCCTGCATTGCCTCGTAGTGGTTGTGGGCTCGGCCTAGGCTTTTGAGTGTTTTTGTGGAGGCCGTACCCCTCCGTTTGTACCCAAGAGCCTAGGGCTTGGGCACCACCCCCGCAATGCAATGCCTCTATGCATGGGAGAGTAGTGAGGCAATTTGCGGGTAGCTCATCAGGCGACTACCGTCGGTGGCGACTGTGTGTACGCTCCCTTGGGAATGGGGACTGCCTTGCAGATGATGCAAAGAAATTGAGAATGGGTGACATTGCCACATGGAAGGATTTTTTACCATCACATTTTTGCGATGTGGACCATTCACGCAGCTAGTCACATATACTTCATTGGCTGGTAGCTGCAGAGGCAGCTATCATTTTTTGGTGAGTGCAGCAGACTCCATTGGGGATGGGAAGTGCATTGGAGACAATATGTGGATATTTCCAGTTGGTGTACTATGTTGTGCCTGCAAAGCCCCTACTGCCTTGTGTGCATAACTAGGGCCCTTGGACCTAACAGTCTGGCCACTGGTTGGAAGTAGGTTTGAGAACGTTGCCTTGTTTTGGTCCGTTAGTATACCCATACGTACCCTTTAGTGAGGATAGCTACGTGGCCACATGTTCCCATGCATGGCTCTATTGCCTTCTAGTGGGTGTGTCCAAGGACTAGGCTCTTGGTTGCATGGGCAGAGGCCATAGGCCTCCGCATGTACCCAAGAGCCTAGGCCTTGGCCACAACCCCCACAACGCAATGCAGCCATGTATGGGACTACGGTGATATTGGTCTGTGGATTGCTCACATATGTATAAAGAGTGCATTACCTTTGACTTAGCTCATTTGGATAGTTTATTACAACCATACCTTCTGACATCACACAGACTTTTAAATATGTAAGTGTCCTAAAGTACTCATGTTCGCAGATTCATTGTGGAGGACATGTTAGACTTCTTACAGCAGAAGTGGTGAGACATGCCACCATTTGCCTTTCGAATGGTGTGGCCGGGTAGGGAGCCTTGCTTCAGGGAGTGCAGTAAGACATTGGAACATGCATGGGAGCACTGTGATAATGGTATTTCGATTGCACACATATGTATACAGAGTGCATTTCATTTGCTGTTGCTAACTTCGTTAAGTTATTATAACCATACCTTGTCTCATCCCACATACTTTTAAATATGTGAATGTCCTAAGGTACTCGCCTTTGTAGAATCATTGTGGAGGACATATTACTTGCTACAGCAGCATTGATGAGATATGCCACCATATGCGTTTAGAATGGTGTGGCCGTGAACAGAGCCTTGCTTCTGTCATTTTTGCAACATGGCCCATGTATACAGCTACTGATCTATAATTAATCATTGTTGGGTAGCTGCACAGGCTACTACCTTCAGAGCCCATTGGGGATGCAGAGAGTAATGCAGATGAAATTGGGATATTTCCATTCGGTGTACTATGTTGTGTTGGGAGTGGCAAGCCGCTACTGCTTTGTGTGTATGGCTAGGGCCCTTTGAACTAACAGTCTGGACACTGGTTGCAAGTAGGTTTCAGAATGATGCCTTCTTTGGGTCCATTCCTATACTGATATGTAGCTCCAGAGTACACTCTTGGATATATGCATGTCTCCTGCGGGTGCTCACCATTACAGAATGGTTGTGGAGGACATTTTGCAGTTGGTACACCACTAGAGGTGGCGTGAAGTGCCTGCACTTGCATATGGTGTACGTCATTGGACTTGTTGCCGTTCATGGACTGACATGCCACCATTTGTGTTTGGTATGGTGTGTCCCTGTGCTTTGAGAGTGAAGGACGATATTGCGACATGACACGAGTTACTAAGCATTACACATTTAAAGTATGGATAATTTACAGAGCGACCCACATACATTTGCACCAGACAAAATCATCAACACTGTTAAGTCCTGCCATATACAGGACGGCAGGCCATCTGACTGTTAGCTTTCTTTTGCGTACTTGTTGAGATGGCCAACAAACGCGGTTGGCGTTTCTATTGTGTGCAATTGTAATGTGTGCATCGCTTCCATTACCTATACATGTGGGAGGCATACACCATCGCAATAGTCACTGGCATAGCTGACTTTAGTTGTGGAGAGTTGTTGCTCACGGCGTGCACTCCAGATATTTTCGTTACTTGCGTGCCAAGCGTTGCGCACTCTGTCATGTGAACACCTAGCTCCGGAATGGAACAACATAAACAAAAGCAAAAGGAGACATGCGCACACAGAACGTACGGTTCCAGAAAATTCCAATACTTTACCAACAACACTGTGAATTGTTGCATGTGCTTTATTTTGCTACAGAATGTTCACAAGAACGTGTAAGGTTGCTGCAATCACCAATCTTTTATTTTGCACACAAAATCCAGTGTGCAATGTCATCTGGTGACTTCTTTTGTCATCTAGCAAAGTGGAAAAAGGATTTGTTTGTGGTCCTTTGTGGGCCGTGTGGAAGAACACATCTTCTTTGCAAAGTAGACAAGGTAGCAGCTGTTGCCTCTGGGATGCCTTACAGCATAAACGTTTGGAGGTTGGTTCGTATTGCCGGAACTGCAAATGGGCACACAGGCCCATATCGGTCGGCCCAGATAACGACGACGGAAAACACATCGCTTATGGTAATCTTGCAATGCTTGGTCCACCACCCATCTGTTGGAAAGTGGAAGGAGTGGCACGCACAGTAAGGTGCAAGGTATCTGAGAAGAAAGAGGAATAATAATAGATGTAAGTAGCTGTTATTAGTGGCAGCGTACAGGACAAGAGTTTGTGGAAAGAATGTCGTAATAGATGGCTACCTCATGGACCGTGTAGTGTGTGTTATTGAGTAGCGTCATATATTAACCCACTGCCTTGCTCTATGTTTTGTAGTTGATACTGTCCTTGTACGGCTCCACACAAGAAAAATGTCTTTGGAACGTTGCCACCAGATGCTCCTTTCGTGTGTTTCCTTTTAACAAAAAATGACAGTTCTAGCAAGTGTTTTTAGACCCACGACACAATGTCTGTGTGTTTGTGCAAAGAAAAAAATTAAAAACAACCCTCATGGGAGTCCCCTCGGATTGCAGGAGAATGCAGGAGCTGGATTGCTCAAAAAATGCAGCATTGAAATGTGAGCTGTCGATGTTTGTGTGCCGGTTGACTGCTGCGTGCACCTGTGGCCGTTATTACTTTCAATACAATGAGGGTGTGTAAAACTGGTAATTGTTTGAAAGGGCATAGTAAGGGCAAAACAGGGAATGTAGCACTGCACAAGTGAGCATAAGGTGTGCTGTTTCACTGCACGAATTGCGTTCCCTTTATGTCAGGATTTCAAGGTCTGGGGAAGAATGGCACCAAAACGAAGTATAATCACAGTTGCAATTTACGGGGAATGGTGGAGACATACCACTGTAACGGCCCGTGATTACTGCCATCACAAACCTCTGTTCAATGCACACAGAGAAAGTGTGCGGTAAAGTAAATTTATAATCATGCATTCAGAACTGCACTTTAATACATTTTATTCGTAATACACATGTGATGTAAAGTTGTACTTACATAACTTTGGCAAATTCCATGCTTGTATAGGGTGGGCGACAAATTGCAGTGTACGGCATATGGAATAATTGCAGACTCCCTTTGGGGCACATGGGCAGATCAACTTCACTGTAAATTATGTATACTTTTTTTGTACAATTCCATACAATATCTGCCCTTGGAGCTAATCATGCTTCCCACTCGAGGCTGTTTTACAATGAGCATTTGTACTGTTGAAGGAGAGGTATGTTAGATTTCGCTTTCCGGACGTGATGCTGGAAAAAAAAGGATTCAGACAGCAACGTGTTTCGATTGTACCATGCATTTCTGAATGTTGGTAGTTTCATTACGGTGAAGTTAGTATGACGTATAAGTAGAGATGATGGTGCCGTACACATGCTGCCCTGAATGCAAAGATGGCAACATACATAAAATGTGCTTTTACAGACCCCAAGGAATACTTATATGTGCAGTGTGTTACAAGGCAACGGTGGACGATGGCAGAATGTGTGTGCGCTGCCTCAGCATAGGTGGGTGGCTTGGCTATTGTATGCAGTTTGGTGTCTTGCAGCATGAACATGTTTGGGGCTGTCTTTGATCAAAGGAACGGAATACTGTGTACGTCCTTCAAACATTGTAAGGCGGTTAAGGTGTTCAAATGCTGTTTCCATTATACTATAAGAAATGCAAACTGAACAGTTAGTGTTAACAGAATAGCCGACACTGACACAGCTCCACAGCCTCTGAGCTACAAGGAGACCTTGCCGTCTGCACTGTGCTCATCGCGGCATCACCAAACCTCTTTTTCGCCTAGTTCCATCCATTATACCAGACAACAAAGAAACCATTAAAATCCTTGCCAGTACCAAACACGACAGTCGTCCATTTATTTGAGTTTAAAAGACAACTTCGAGGTACTCTCTAGTGCCCGGTTTTTCTAACATCCCCGTCCTGATGACAGTTCCGTCCCTACAGACAAACTGACCAGTTACAGCATCTGTCAAGGGTCACTCATCTACAGAACCAGAAACACATCTACATAATGTGTCGACAATAATGGCGTACTACTATAATTAAGTAGTACAGAATTTTGCACAAAAAGTGTTGTTACTAACCCTCACTACAATGTCTAGTTTAACATATCATTGTATATTTTTGCCCTCATGGGCTCATGTATATCTCTTTTAAGGCCCAGTGTGATATAGTGGCCTACTAACGTTTAGATGTGTGTTGAAGAATAAATATTATATACACTTTTTTCTCTTTCTGACCATGGCTCTTAACTAGTATTTGTTAAACCTAGTTTTTTGCTGCAATCCCTACATGTGTCTTTAAACAGGGGTAGCCTCTGGCTCCCTTTTTTGCTCTCTTAGTTGACACACCCTCTTGACTCAGGCCCCTCGTAAACAAATCTCTTATCACACACTTAATGCGCCACAGAAAACTTAATTGTGAATCAATTAACCATAAGTCAAAGCTGAAATGGTGTGTTCTTCAATTCTTTATTGTTGGCCCTTTGTGATTACACATGTTTGTTTTGGCACGTTCATGTGCCTTTTTGAAATCAGGGCATATCTTAGTATACAACACATTTGAAGATTAAGTTAAAATGTAACATTGATTGCATGTTACCATAATTGTTGTTCACAATTAAGAAGGATATGAATGATGTAACATAATAAACAATAAAAAAGTGTGCAAGAACAACATTATTTTGGAAAAAGAACATACAAAATTGGGATGAAGAGTAGTAAAAAAATGAACAAATGTGGACATTGTGATAAAATATAAGCGTAAAGACATAGAAAAGTGGGATGGGATCAGGTAGGATTGTTAGGGGTTTGTTGATAAATAAGGACAACATCATGTAATAGAAAATAATAAGAAAGCAAATAAGTAATTTGTTAAATAGGAATAGCAGATGTGTATTTCATAAATATGTTAAATATGACTTAAGGTTGTTTTGAAATAATTCCATTGCACCTTCATATCTATTTGTTTGATTCCTTCTTACATACAAAAACAATTATTCTTATCGTGCTAATTTCTGAATTTGTTACATGAATATTATGTTATTTGGAATTCCCAAATGCATGGTTATTAATGTTCTTAACAAAAAATGTTCCTTGCATATGTTTCAAATCATCTACTGAACGATATTGTTTGTCTGAAATTACACCAAAGAAGGGAAAAGTTACTTATGGTGGTTGTCCACCCCTTACCCTTTTCTTCCGTGAATGAGTCTCTTTTCACGGTTCCACAAGGGTTGATATTGTCATGCGTTAAATCCCACCTGAAGTATAACATACATCCACATCTCGTGATGGTGCACACAATAGTGTGATCATTGTTTTAAACATAATGATTCGTCTTGGTATCCTTGCTCGGTTCTCTCTAAATATCTAATGTTTTGATCTAGATATATACACATGTTGTGAGCACAATTCTGTGCCCTGTGTTGGATTCAAATTTCTGATGTTTTAATTTTCATAAATGTAATTGTTGCGAGAGTAATAACATGCCCCGTGTTGTATTTCCAAATGACTATGAAAAGCGTTATTTTTCGGATGGAAGTTAAATGCAATACGGCTATGACCGAGTTCGTTGTGTTGGCATACTGAGTTGCAAAGTTTACTTCATCCGTGCATCTAATTGCTATTGGTTGTCCCTTGAGGTGGGTCAAGAGAGACCCTAGGGCTTACCTGCAAGTTCTGTGTTATCTCGCATCATAAATTCACAAATACGTTTTCTGTGGCGCAGTAAGTGTGTGTGGAGGAAACCTTTCCTTATTTTCATATGGAGTTGAGGGACTCTATGTCTCCATCTACTCTCCCACACCTATGCAAAACCTTGTTTGAATTGTAAACCATTTAGGTTGCGGAGGTCCCAAAGTGGATATCTCTAAAAAGTTTCTCAGTCAAAGACGTAAGATATATGGATGCATTGATCAATTATGCATTGTTGTGATTGTGCAGATTATCGGGTAGGTTACTGTAGTGTAGTGCATTCAGTGTGTCCACTTATTACAGCCTTAGATGAACAGAATACCTAGGAAACAGGGTATCTATTGTGTGGAAGAAATGGCAGGCAATGTCAACTGCAGTGGCTAAGAGGTAGGTGGCTGTGTTAAGTGTGGGGTTTCTGGTACATGGATAGATGTTTGTATGCATAGTTGTACAGTGCAACGGCAGTTGTGGGCATGGTCTACCATATTGAGTGCATGGCTGGAGCCCCTACACTGTACTGGGTGTAGTGAAGTGTGTAGGGTGTAGTCACAAGCTGCGTGGTGTAATATAGGTGTGCATTACAAATTGTGGCATTGCTCTGTGCATTGCAGAAATAAGTGCACACATTGCACTCTGGACATTGTAGGGAAGTATGATACCAATAATTGCATACTTACTGTTTGGATTGGGGAGGGCCTGTGCTGTTTTTTGTGTATGGAATGTGAAATTTTGTAGTAATCATTGCTGCATTATCCGTGGGAAATGAGAACAGAACATGTTAGAGCAGGTATTTTGTTACTTTGCAGTCCACTACATCACATATATTTATTCACTTTGTGGACTCTCATAATTAGTACTTTATAAGTACTATGCTTTGAACCAGTGAACTGTGCAATGTGCGCAGTTCCTGTGTTTCTTTGAATAATCTTTGGGTCTGTGGGGAAATAAAATCCATGCTGGATAAAAAAAAATTCAAAATGTGCTATGGTGCACAATGATGTACAGTAACTTTGGAGTGGCTACTGCACTTTTTAGGTGTACTCTTAAAGGAGGAGGAAATGTAATGGTTTACGATTTCTGTCCTATACCTGTTGGTAGGATGGGTGGCATTGTATAGCAGTTTGTGTTTTGTAAATGTTTACCTGCTTCATTTAGCACTGTTTCTTGATATGTTTGGTTGCTGCTGGTGTTTTGCAAGTATTGTGGCATTTTACTGTGCTACTGCAGAATTGTGACTGCAGTTACGTACCTGTTGGTGTACTGTAACTGCTCATACTTTGGAAGTATTTGAGTATATGTTTGTAGCACAGTCGTTGATGAAGGTTGAGTTGGGTTGTTTTAATGCTGCAAATAACATTGTAATATTCTGGTTGCAGTTAAATACCAGGTGGCGTATTATAACTGTTTACAGTGTCCCATTCCTAAAGGGTACGTTTACAAGCTTGTGCATTCCTGTTGCTACTTTCACATCTGTGTACATTCTGAAGTGGTAGTGTACCAATATGGGTTTACGTAGTGATAGTTTCATATGTCTTGCAGTTGTATGAGTATTCTTAGAGAGTTGGTGACTCATTTGCGTACTTGGTGGTTTCAGAGGTTACTGAGCATTGTTTTGAACCATCATACTTAGTACTTTCCCTTTTATGTATCCAGTGTAAAATACTGCTACTGTGATTTGTGTACACTCATTGTTTGCGTGAGTGTACTCATCGGGTTCATTGGGGATAAAATTGTCCAACACACACTTTAATGCATTTCTTCAATGCCTGCTGTATGCTAAATTGCTTTAGGTCAACAGTGTGGAAGGACATTTTTTTTTGTGCAATTACGAAGGTACTGGTTGGTGCTGGGGAGTAATGTATTCATTACTACATTTTGGCTTCAAGAATATAAGTAGGTTTTTGCAAGATTTGCAGGTAATCTCTGCTTTGGAATGATGGAAGTATCATTGCATTCCCACCATGATCATTGCTTTCTAATGTATGCAGTATAGTGGCCTCCACTTGTTGTGTCGCTTGTGTGGTAGATTATGGCTACTGTTGTGAAGGTTTCCTTGCCAAGTGATACCTGTCTGTGTGTGAAGGCAATAAGTTTGCAGTTGTTTTTGGTTCCATCGGCATTGTATCTTAAGAGCATTAATATTATATATTGACTGTGTGAGTGTATATGTAGCATCAAACGATTATTAGAATTGCACAACGTACACAATATTCTACATTTTGCATTTTGCACCAGTTGCTGAAATGGAATGGAGTCACAGTTAGGTATTGACACATACATGAAGCATTTGTTAGGGACGTGTTCCTGAATTACATGGTTGCATAGACTGCATGCATGTTTCCACATGTAGGAAATGTGGAAGATTTCATTTATGAGTATGTTTTTCCTTTTCAGTATTTGTAGTAAGTACATTAGAAATTCCTGTGGATCTTGTCAGTTTAAAGTGAAGTTCAGCATTCCAGTGCAGTAGTCCACTTCTTGCCTTATTCCTCAGACACTGTAAATGTTGTCAGGATCACTTACTGCATTTCTGTGAAGGATGAGCATTTGCAAACACAACTGGTCTACGCCATTTAAATAAATATTTTGAACAATTGCTGGCATTTGGAATAGAACATTAATTGTTACATTTGCATAGCAATTAACACCTATTGGAAAATTTGAATGGACCAGGTACTTCTGTATCTGAGTACTTTGATGGTTTCTTTGAAGGGGTACTTTTTTGTGTGGAGTTGGGTATGTCTTGTCTTGTTTACGCCTTTTGCCTGTGCTTTTGGTAGTTAATGTAGTATGAGTTGATTTCAATTTCTTTGGTGGTATTGTTTGCAAATCATTTAGAACTTCTGATTGAATGAGCCTCCTTTTCAAACCTTTGGGTTTCTGAGGAACAGGGTACATTTTCAGATGGGGTGTGTACAGTGCACGTAGTCTATTGTACGCTATGATGCAAGGAATAGCTGTGCTGACTGCAGTTGCATCAGAATTCACTAGATACAGTCCTTCCAGTGTACGTAGCCGTGACAGTGCTACGTAAACATCATGCCTTCTTTAAATACTGTGCTACTAATATCAATTGATGCTTGGTCTAAGGTTAGACCTTGCTATTTATGAATAGTTACTGCACAAGCTAGCGACAGAGAAATCTGTTCTCTGCGTACATACATGTCTTTGAAAAGAAGGAATCGCACCATTGTGCATCCTATCTTTTTAACTTCTGAAAGTTTGTCAAACTGGATTTTCACAGACTGAAGGCTGTTGTCCCATGGGTATGGCTGGAAGCCAACAACTGTACCAAGTGCTCCAGTAACTAAACCTTGCTCTACGTCAAGGTTACGCTTTAGCATTACTCTACACTTCACACATAATGTTAAAATGTTCTCCAAACCAGCTGTGTTAGATATAGAGTTTTCTAAGGTATTTAGTCGTGCTATGCCTTGTTGACACATAGTTATTGTCATAGCGTGTACATCCAGTTTGTCTGTAGCATGAATTTCCACTAGTGGTTCTTTTTCTTTTTTCAGCATTGTTGCATTGAATTGTGCACAGCTTGCTAGAGTTGGCATTAGGAACATACAGGTGACGTTTTTGTGAGATAATTGTTCCATGACATCAGTAGCACATGTGTTGCGCCCGTACAGCTCATGGATGCGTCTAGTATTGAAGGTAGAAAGAGCCTCCTTTGATAGTACACCAATCCGTATGTTTTTGTAAATGTTGGCGTCGGATAGGCCTGCAGACTGATGCATGTTTTGAGTTAGTTCTCTATATTGGAAATGTTGCCAGAGATTTACATTCCCAATGCTTACAAGACTTTTACGGCACACTTTGTGTCCTAATGTTTTGAAGATAGGTTCACCTTTCACTGGTGTTAATTGAAGGAGATCTCCGAAAAAAATGACATGTTTTCCTCCAAAGAGTTCTTCCTACTCTGTTTTGAGGACCTCTTGCAATCTGAGGTAAATCCAAGCCAACATTATGTTGGAGACCATGCTCAACTCATCTATTAGGAGCATTTTAATTTGTTTAAAAACTCTGCGTAGCTCCATAGCAGATTCTGCTGAAAGTTTATAGTACTCTAATTTATTTTGGAGTTCTACTGGAAGGAGTAGCAATCGGTGTAGAGTGACTCCACCTATGTTGTAGGAAGCCAATCCTGTAGGGGTGGTTACAACAGCTGAAAGGTTGCTGTTTGTTAATTGTTGGAGGTATTTACTGATAATTGTTATTAAAACTGTTTTCCCTGACCCAGCTTCACCACTTACATACAGCAGTACCGGTTTGTAGTTGTTACAGGTGCACGTTTTACTTTCATGCTGTATACCATGTTCAATTTTTTCACTTACTTTTAGAAAAATGGTACGCTGCTCGTTGTTTAGTTGGGATTTCAGTACAGCCAACTCTTCTGCAGATTGCTCATGCTGAAACATGGTGGTGGTTACTTCCGTCATGGCTAACTCTGCCTCATTTGCTATGAGGGGCTGTCCAAGTGTTTCTTGGCTTCCTGTTACAGAAGGTTCACTGCTCTCAGAAGTGTCTACATTTAGTTGTGCTTGAAGTTCTTCTTCTTGTTGGCATTCATTGTCCAATATTTGTTTTGTACCATGTAAAGTTTTCATCTGTAATTCTACTTTCACTTGCATTGAACGCATCTTCATAAGAGGTTTGGGTGGCTAATACATCTTCTTCTTTTCTCCATGGTTTGAAAAGTTGCAGTAGAGCCATGTAGTACAGTTCTTTGTGTTAAGGAGTTTCTAATGACAATTTCATATGATTAATTAGGCTGTGTTTGGTAAGTTTCACCAGGCTGCCTTCACAACTTTCCACTCTGTATCTACCTTTTTTCTCATCTGGTTTAATGTTATTTTTGTATGAAAGGTTTTTGGGCTATCTGGTACAGGCACAAGGCTTCTAAAGTAATACTCCTGTTCAAGTAGTATGTGTCCAATAAGTTGTTCTTCAAAATGTACTGGCTGTCGGGATCGATTGTGGCTATTGTTTGTATGTCTTCGTACGATTTAAGTACTCTTTTTCTGGATGCAGCAGGACCAAGGCTTAGCGACACTATGTTTTCAGATTTCCCATATAAGGCAATTTCAGTTAAATAGTCTGCGGCTTCGTAGCAGCCACATTCTCTGTGGGACAGCATTTTTATGCCAAATCTGTACAGTTTTTGTGCCAGTGTTTTGTTAGTTGATATGTATCCCAGAGGTCTTTGAGCTCTGTTTTCTCTGCTTTGGTTAAGTAGGCTGTTACATATCGTGCAGCTGTAGTGAAATTGTCTACAATGTACTGTATATCAACATTAGTATTCCATAGGAGGGCAATTATTGCATTGTAATCATTGATGTACTTTGATTCTTTGCTCCTTTTTATGCAGTATGTGTTCTTAGGAGATTTCTCTTTCATACTGTGTCGAAGCGAAAACATGAAGCTGTTTACTTGCGCTGTTGTTGAAACTGGTCTAGGGAAACCAAAGCGGCATTTGGTGTAGTATTTGCCTCTGTTCTTATATTTACATCAACAATACTTGCCACACTTGTGTCTTTGGAATTGCAAAATGTGTGCTTGTAGGTCACTATGTGTACTTTCCGAAGGGATTTCACAAGTGACATATTTGTGAATGAACTGCAAAACAGTTTCAGAACTCTCCTCACCAAATTTAGGAGCATTTTTAATCCACAATAGCATGTGGATTTGTGGTGCTCCTTTGGCTTGATATTCTTTTCTCCAAAAGAAGTGTTCCACTTCTCTGAGGGGAGGAAGTGCTTTATTGCAAATGAAGTGCAGCATGGCAAGGAAGCGAAGACGGAAGTACCGTGAAACATTTACTGGATCAAGAGAGCAAAGTTCTCCTGGTGTTTTCATGTCTACACCTGCTTTGCTTTTGTTTTCTATGCGTAGGAAATTGTGAAAGTCTTCCCATGCATACTCTGCTCAACTTAAAGTGACAAACCATGTGGGTGGGCCAAGGTTGTGCAGCATACACCGTACATCTGCGTGCGGTCGGAACCAGTACTCTTTCATACCACGCATGTTTGCCAAGAGATTTGTAATACTTGAATGTAAAGTTTTGTCCTTCTCTTGCACCTTTTGAAGTAGCTGTGTAGCAGACATGTTTTGAAAATGGGAACCTGTTTTCAATGTGTGGGCAACTCCATAACCTAGCGTTGTCAATTAACTTTCAAAGAGGAGGTGGAATATGTACTCCACATTCTGTCTAAATCTAGGGTCTTCAGAATACATTCGTAAACATCAGTATTCTGATGCTGTTATTTGTGTGCATCTTTCATCATATCTTCCACCTTTTCCAGTCGGGAAGAGCAGAGGAAAGGCTTGTGCTTTTATACTTTTTTCACATATACTGATTGGCACACCTTTGGCTTGCCTCAATTGATGTGTTTCTAGTGCATCGTCTATGGTGTCTTTGGAGTGCAGTCGGTGAATTGTATAGGGGTCTAAAATATTGGAGGCTGCACTAGGATCTAGATGTTCAAATTGGCCTGTTGGTGAGGAGTCATTAATTATTTTGGCTGTTTCTCTCAGGTTTCTTCAATGTTTATTTCCTTGTAGTATTCATTGTTTTGTTTAAGGTCTTTTTTGTCTATTGTAGGTACACCATTTACCAGGATAATCAAAGATTCTTCTATTGGCCTTTGCACTTGTAGAGTGTCTACATTTTCTGTGAGATCTAATGGTAAATAAACTACTTTCCCACGAATGCCTCTCAGTAATTCGATCGGAGGCAATTTTGCAGTTTTCGGGTGAAGTCGTATTATTTCTTGAAATGGGTGCACTGTTAGGATTATAATGCTCTCATTAAAATTAAGTTGCTGCAGTGTGTTTGACAGTGGAAATACTTCCAAATGATTACTGACTGCCCGTGAAGGCATTTGGTTATTGTCAAGTTTTGTAGTGCAGTATGTGCACAGTATTGAGGTGTTCGTAATTTCCTATTTGTCTTCAGCCATTAGCCACAGAACTAATTGAAATGATTAGGTTTCCTCATTGCCTTCTATTTTCTGCATTATATCTATAGTTTTGGTGCTCTTTCTATGGAAAGTTCTACAACAACACACACATACTCGGTTTGGCATTTCAGCAGATGTGCTTTTGAACTTTTGTATTTCTTTTCTGTATTTGTGATATAAAAAGTTGATAGCTGCAATGTTGTCAGTACTGTTGTTTGAAAATGCTGGAGTTTGTAAGTGCTCCTCAGTTCCACAATATGTGGTCTATTTCTTCAAGCACTTCTTTGGCTGTACCGTGTGGGAGAATATCATGTAAATGTTGCAGTCCTAAAGCTGGACTTTTTACATAGTTCACTTTGTAAACTAGATTTCTGACTGTTGAATGCTGGGTTGCTAACATTTTAATATGGTGGAAGGTGCTTTTGCAAACAGGTCCAGAAATACAGGCTAAGGAATGTCTTTGTATTACTGTGCAGTTGTGCACTGGACAGGAGTCCATAGTTTGTAGTATTTTTATTTTTATTTTCTCGTTGCCTTTGACATACTGATTGAGGAATTGCTGCAAAGATTTGATTAAGCATTGGCGAATGTTACACATTGATGTGCAAGGCCATTTGTAGGTGAGGTGTGTTGGTTTGGTGGAATGGAGAGTGACATCAAAGCTTGATGGGGATATTTCTGAAAGCAGTGTTTCTTCTTCCACTGTGGTATTGTGTATCTTTTCATACCTTCGTCCACTCCAATGTAAGGCAATTTGGTTTGGTTGTTCTTGTTTGTATGATTCTTCATTGAAGTTTGGCTTTGTGTTGGTGGTGCGACTCCACTCACCTGTACAGATGTGGCCAAATGTATCTATGCTGATATTGCATTTGTTTCAAAGTAGTGCTTGCAATTAACCAATTAATGTTATTAGTTGTTTCATTCTGTTCAAAATTACTATAAACAATTTCCATTTCACGATCATTGAACTGTCTATAAGAGCTTCCATGATTACTTTTCTGCGGTAGGTTTTGAGGGTTGAGCGTGATTTCTGCCCTCTATTTATAAGGTTCTGATGGACTCTGTGGTGATACATTTTTTGCAAAATTATTTTTTTGGATTGCTTGCTTGTGGTTACATTACCATTTGTATGTGCTCTGTTAGCAGTACTGCGCGTTGCACTATTTTTAGTGCTTTTATTTTAATTCTCACATTTTGACAGATGAACTACGCTGTCTTTACTGGTAGATGCATCTGTTTTCCTTAATGACCTGATTAGCTCTTCTCTTTCAACTTTCTGTAGAAGTTCTGCTTGCAGTGGATGGCTACTTTCTATGTTTTTAGGTTGTGTGGCTTTATTTCTGCGTTGCTTTCTACGGAGTTACAGTTTGGTAGGCATTGTGTAGTAGCTCTTGGTGAAGAAAGGCAAGTGTTGGTGTGCAGATTTTCAAATGTATATGTGTGCAATGTGCATGAGTGGGTCAATAGGAGGGTAGGCATATAAATGGAAGTGTGTTACTGTGTAATGGCCTCTAACTCTCGGTTGGGGACAGTATCTTACTGTGTGGGGATTAGGCTAATGGTGGCGACATAACAAACACTGAGCACCTGTAGAGGTGTCATGAGTAACAATGAAGTACATACTGGTGGATTGCTGCAAATCTATATGCTACAATACAACAATAGTGCACTCTTCTAGTAAGACGTACAACACTATGATGGTATTGTACTTACATTGTTGCTTGGTGAGAGTAGGTTTATTGTAGGTTGTATTTTGAAGTGCACACACCAGTTGCTTTCCGGCGAGAGGCGGGTACGGCTCCTGTATAAGAAGACGGTAAGAACATATTTTGGCTAATGGCATAGTGCTTACATTTGTACAATACATTCTGTAAAACTCTAGGGGGTTGTCTTGGCAGAAAGAGCAAGTGTGTGTGTATAAATGGATGGCTTATGACATGACTGGGGACTTGGGAGCATAAGCATGTGTGTTAAGGGGGTAGGTGGGTTATTTGGGAGTGCATTGTTTGACTCTTATTGAACACGTGTGTGTATTAATGTAGGACTATTTACTTTCAAAATTGAGTACTTCGCATTGTGGAAGGATGACAAAAAGGTGCGGAAAGATGTGCAGAGTGCAAAGCAGAATATTTTTGTGTGTGCATTTGCATGTACTTCTCTGCATATATATGCTTGCTACATGAGTGGAGCCATTGTTTCGACAAATGAGGGGGTTTTCAATGGGGATATGCTAACATACACAGGCAAACAAGAGATTCTTCTAAGGGGAGATGACTGAACTACACTGGCAATTGGGGTTTTCAATGGGGAAATATTGGATGTACTGCTACAAAAATGAAGGGCTTATGCAATTTAGGGCTGGGGTGATTGCTACTTACATAGCAAGCCTTTTGTAAGGATCAGGAAAGCCAGCTGTATCTCAGGACACTCTTGACAGATAGGGCAAGGGGTCTGGTCACTCCACTCTCAAAGATGGTAAGTTTCAGAAGCCTTCTTTCTTTCCTCCTTTTCCTGTCTCCCAGGTTTTTGTGTTTCCTGAGTCCTAGAACAGTCCCACTTATAAAGCAGAAATGACATCACAAATTTTACAATCTAGAGGAAGTACCCGGCAATAATCCCTGCCGCTAGGATTGGATTGTTACCCTCTCTCTCTCTGCCCTGAGTCAGGATTGATTTAGGGAGTGGGAGCACCATCTGTCTTTTTCCATTTGTCATCATCTTTTGTTCTCCTTACAACTTTTTGACAAAAACTAGTTATGTATCACAACTTCATAATTGTACTAGCAACTGCCATATGAAACACATATTCTGTTTTAGCTGATCATGGGGAATTAGATAAGCCAACCGCCAAATCCATATGATGTAGCATGGCCATGTGACACATTTCTGTCATTTTCATAAAATGTACAACAGTTATGAATATTTAAGTTATCAAACATATTCCTAATTTCATTTTCCACCTTTTCACCCATGCTCACGTTTGTAACATCTTCAGATCAGCCAGAAACCTAGTCTAACCGGCCATTACAGTTCCCAGAGGCACAGGTATATGCATTTTATACCCCCAAAAGCACCTAGAAATTACATGAAAAATGGCATAAAAAGTAAATTAATCCTCAGGTTGTTTACTGTGCAAAATGCCTAAAATGAAATAGTCTTTTAAATTAATGATGAGTGTTTCTTTCAGCAAATGCGATGGCTGCTTCATCCCACACAGCAATCTGTTCCCCTGGGTCAGCCTGTGACCAGAGATTTTTATGACTGTGAAGTTAGTGGCCCTCATTACAAGTCAGGCGGTGGACCATGGTGCTATTAGCACCAAGGTCCATGCCGGATTCCGCCATGGTGGATGGCGGAATTACCGCCCCATTCCAAGGTGAGTGGGGCGGTAATTCCCCATTCACCATTTGCCCTTCCCCATTCCCATTTTTGCGCCATAGGGCATAATGGGGATGGGGAAGGCACTAATTACGGCACCGTAAATTACGGTGCCGTAATTAGCACCAAGGTCGCTTAGCGCCTTGGACTTTAACGCCTGCAAAAAGCCGATGGCGCCGTTAACCCTTAACGCCTGACTTGTAATGAGGGCCAGTGTGTCGTCTTTGGAGTGGGTGCAACAAGGACTCACACCTTTTAGTCATGCTTCAGCCAAGAAAGCTCTTCTCTTGAAGTGCCTGCTTTCCTGCCAGTAGGTCTGTAGAATAGTGAATTTTGACACCTTCGGCAGCATCAAATTTTATTGCAGAGTTTGTAGATGGGAGGTGTGACATCCAGCAATGAAAATCTGGAGTGGGGCTTTTCATTGTGAAGTTTTGCACCCAGCCAGAACAGGTTTTTCCTTAAGTAAGTGTCTCTTTAAATGTCCCTGGAGTTTTGTGGATGAACCATAATATATGTTGCTTTGGTGAAAATACACATCCTGTTCTGCTTTCCTAATATTTTTCTGTGAGCAGTGATATCTTTTTTCCATTGTGGCTTTTTAAAGCCGCTTTTATTTGCAAACGCATGTGCCGTTTTTGCATCCAATGTTTAAAAATCAGGTTTTCCATGTCATAGGATTCTTTGATTCCTCCTTCTTTTGTGAATTAAACTGCTGTTTTTCCATTGATAATGACAGCTAGGCCCCTTTCTCCATGGTTCTTTAACTTTACATGAACAATTAAAGAAAAAACCAGGCCGTTTTTGCTTCCAATGTTTAAAAATCCTGTTTTCCATGTCACAGGATTCTTTGATTCCTCCTATTTTTGTGAATTAAACTGCTGCTTGTCCATTGATATGTAGGCGCTTTCCCTATGGTTCTTTCATTTTTCATGCATAACAAAAGAAAAAGCCAGGCCGTTTTTGTTGCAGTGTTTAAATACCTGCCATTCTTGTGATAGGGAAATCAAAAGCCAGGCCATTTTTGGTTGCAGTGTTTAAATGGCTGCTATTCATGTGACAAGGGCTTCTGTTTTGGGGCTTTAAATGTACCCCACAGAATAAACAGTCTGGGCCTCATTCCGAGTATGGCGGTAAGGGATAGCGGCCACCGGTAACGAGACCGGTGGCGGTAATCCCTTACTGCCATACTCCGAGTTCCCTCTGCGCCCTCGCCCTTAACGCCTGCTTTGAGCAGGTGTTAAAGTCGAGGGCGCAAAGGGGCCTCCAAGCCAATAACGGTGACCGTAATGAACGGTCACCGTTATTTGCATCTTCCCCATTCCCATTGAGCCCTATGGGGGCTCATTTGGGAATGGGGAAGAGCCTTGGGGAATGGGTAATTACCGCCCCGCCAACCTTGGAATGGGGCGGTGATTCTGCCATCCACCAAGGCGCTGCCTGTCCGGGTACGGCGTCAACCAAGGCGTTAATAGCGCCATTGGTTAGCGCCGTACTCGGAATGAGGCCCTCTGTCTATTGCTCATCGCAGAGACCCCTTGTTTGCATGATTGCCTTTTTCATGAAAGCCCACAGGAAACAGCACGTCTTCCTGTGACTTTGTGTTATCCGTTTAACCATCATTACTTGACATTTCAGCGCAAAACGTCCCAACCAATTACATGGCATTTCATAGCGTGATCGCGACTGAAAGGTACACGTGGGAGAGAGTGCGTGATACCTGCCTGAACCAATCTGGAAAACACTGGATGTAGTATCTTGTATTCCCTTACCATCCCGCCGTGCTGGTGAACCTGTGGCTGTGATGTCATGACACTAAGGACCCCCATTTATAGTGACATGTCGTGGCTTGCAGTTAACTCTTCATAAGCACATGACTATTGATCCACCTCCCTGTTCTTATTACTGGGGCCAAATGCAATTGCCATGTTGAACCTTGAGAGGAGCTTTGAAGGGGCCTTGAATTCACCTGATTTCTATGATCACTTATTTCAAAAGGACGCGCCACATCTTCTCACTGTTGACCACCCCCTTTGTTTCATTGCAACATCTTTTGTGTCTAAAGATTATGTGCTAATATTCTGGGGCATACATGCTTTGCTGGGTGGATTGGGGAACACTGAGGTCAAACCTTTCTTTATGCCAATATATGAAGCAACAATTTTCATGTAGTTTATTTCATGTTAATCTTGTTGATGCAATAGGCCTGCAATAGGAGGGATCTGTCAACCCGTCCAACACTCAGTCCTTCTATTCTGCTTCCCTTCCCCAGCCCCACCCCCACCCCCACCGAGTGTTATGCTCCAAAGAAAGCATGGAAACCATCGATGTCAGGGGCAGCCTGGCGGGCGCCTGCATTTGACTTGTGAGCCTGGGCATACGGGCCCCCAAGAGTCCCTGCCATTCCTAGCCAGAGCCTGGCTTGCTGCAGTGCAGGGGTTCGTGTGTGCGGGGCTCATTGGAGCGGGTCTTGAGATGGACTTTGGATCTGACCAGCACACAGCCGTGTTACTTCCACCCACTGCTTTAATGGGACGACAATACGAAAAGACCTTTGTCATGTACCAAATGCGGCCTGCACATCCAATATCCTACACGAAATCCCCAGAACTGAGCACAATGCTTAGTTATGGCTGTAAAGCGCTCCGTTATGCACCTGTAGTATTGTACACCTCTGTAAAGCGCTCTGTTATGCACCTGTAGTAGTGTACACCTCTGTAAAGCACTGTGTTATGCATCTAAAGCTCTAAAGCTAGTCCCAGTACATTATGTGTGCCTTCCAGCACTGAACACAATACACCAAAGTGATCACCTGAGCTGGACAATGATTCTAGTCTGGGCACAATACTCTACATGTGGCCCCAGTAAACTGGACACAATAGTCCACATGCCCCTCAGGCACTGAACTCAATATACCAACGTGCCACCTGAGCTACTGTAGATGTGGCCTCCATAACAGGACATGTGCCCTCGGGCAATGGATGCATTATTGCAGGGATGTTTGGCACAATAACCGAGAACTGGGACCCACAATCCGACAGAATGTGCCTACCATAACCGACCGATTATAGCAGATGAGGCCTCACCAGCGATGTGTGCAAAGAGAACACATCCTCCCATTTCCCGCTCTCCCTGTGCACATGGCACTGATAGCTGTTTCAGTACCTCCAGGGGGTCTGATATGGTAACCCCCAAATCCCCTTCCACCATTTTATGCGTTGATGGCTGGAGAAGTGATCTAGATGTAAATAAGGCAGGACTTTGAATCCCAGCTTGACCACCTGACAACGCTGTGTGTTCCTGGGCAAGCCGCTTTATCTCTCTGTGATTCATATTCCATATATGCATATTTTGGACACTTGCTTTTCCATTGTGTAGGATCAAAACACCCCCCCCGTTCTTTCCCACACCCCTCCCATGTGAATCTGTTTTTCCGGTTGCGTTTCTGTTCCCTGCCTGTGTGACTTTGTGTTTGGCATTCACAAGCCATCCAACCCGGCCTTTTAAAATGCCTCTTCCTGATGCTCTCAGGCCAGAGTGGCACACACATTTGGCAATAAACAAAACATATATCGCAAAGCAATGAATGGGACCAGACGAGGACATGCAGAGAGCTGGCTCCGGCTGCTGCTTCTGATAAGCGAGGCTTGCTGCCATGGTGAGGCCTTGAGGATAAGACACCGTTCCCGGTTGTCTAGGAGACAGATGCGGAGACCACATGCTCCGATGATGAATCCCTCAGTGGTGCTGGCATCAAGGCTATGTGTTTTCCCTGTTCATCAAGCATGGATAAAGCGAATAGTCTGGACTTTGGTATAGTAGACATCTATGGCCCCAGATCAGCTACTGCCGTGTAACCCCTTACAGCCAGTGTAAGGGTGACTCGAAATATGGCAGCCCGACTAATCATACAGTGGTAGTATTCACTGCCAATTAAGCAGGTTCAGAATTACTAACAAAACCTAAGCCACCTGCCCTTCTCTTCCCCGCCACACGGTACAACTGTATCCCCCTCTTTCCCCATGTGTATCCTACCTCCGCTGTATATCTGCTCTGTTGTTACCACTGAAAAGCGCTCCGTTATGCATCTGTAATGTTGTACACCTCTGTAAAGCGCTCCGTTTTGCATCTGTAGTGTTGTACACCTCTGTAAAGCGCTCCGTTATGCACCTGTAGTGTTGTACACCTCTGTAAAGCGCTCTGTTATGCATCTTTAATGTTGTACACCTCTGTAAAGCGCTCCGTTATGCATCTGTAGTGTTGTACACCTCTGTAAAGCGCTCCGTTATGCATCTTTAGTGTTGTACACCTCTGTAAAACGCTGCGTTATGCATCTGTAATGTTGTACACCTCTGTAAAGCGCTCCGTTATGCATCTTTAATGTTGTACACCTCTGTAAAGCGCTCCGTTATGCATCTGTAGTATTGTACACCTCTGTAAAGCGCTCTGTTATGCATCTGTAGTATTGTACACCTCTGTAAAGCGCTCCGTTATGCATCTGTAGTGTTGTACACCTCTGTAAAGCGCTCTGTTATATATCTTTAATGTTGTACACCTCTGTAAAGCGCTCTGTTATGCATCTTAAGTGTTGTACACCTCTGTAAAACGCTGCGTTATGCATCTGTAATGTTGTACACCTCTGTAAAGCGCTCCGTTATGCATCTGTAGTATTGTACACCTCTGTAAAGTGCTCTGTTATGCATCTGTAGTATTGAACACCTCTGTAAAGCGCTCCGTTATGCACCTGTAGTATTGTACACCTCTGTAAAGTGCTCTGTTATGCATCTTTAATGTTGTACACCTCTGTAAAGTGCTCTGTTATGCATCTGTAGTGTTGTACACCTCTGTAAAGCGCTACGTTATACACCTGTAGTATTGTACACCTCTGTAAAGCGCTCTGTTATGCATCTTTAATGTTGTACACCTCTGTAAAGCGCTCCGTTATGCACCTGTAGTATTGTACACCTCTGTAAAGCGCTCTGTTATGCACCTGTAGTAGTGTACACCTCTGTAAAGCACTGTGTTATGCATCTGTAATGTTGTACACCTCTATAAAGTGTTCTGTTATGCATCTGTAGTGTTGTACACCTCTGTAAAGCACTCTGTTATACATCTGTAATGTTGTACACCTCTGTAAAGCGCCCCATTATGCATCCGTATTGGTGTATAACTCTGTAAAGCAATCTGTTGCTTCTCAAAGCAAGGTCCGCGCTCAAAAAATACCATAATAATAATACTGTAATAATAATAAAACCTAGGTATGACCTAAGTGGAAATAATAAGTATGACACACAGAGCCCTCAAGGCCACCTCCCACGAAAGTAACAACCCCACCTACATTGTAAAAAAATAACTACTCCACACCTCAACACCATGAGAGCCTCCTTCACTCACAGCATCCCACAAAGATCTACCATCACTCCTACTGAATGTGAGGACGACAGCAGCACAGACCTAATAATTCGAGGTGATGTAGGAGTGGCTCTGGTTCCCTAGACCCGAGCTGTTTAGGTAAACCTGTTTTCCCAAATGTATACAGTGTCCTTATTTGCTCTAATGACTAAATGTTTTGACAAACACAGGTCAAGAAGAGAATCCTAAAGCAAACTACTTAACAAATAAAATACTTCAAAACAAAACCTGATCACATACCACCAACCCTGCTGCCTTCAGAATTGCCAGGATTACCAGTCAGGCTTCTGTTGGGAATGGGGGATGATCGTCCCAGGACCCCAGCTCTTTCGGGTGAGGCAGAGGCCTAGAAGTGTGCAGTAGGGACTCAGGAAGGATACAGGGAGCAGGAGGCATTGACAGGGGCTATAGAGTGGGAAGAGTGGTGTATGTTTTTTGCTCTAGTATACACAGGGAATCAAACACCATTATAGATAGTAGCAGCCATATTGAAATTGAGGCCTAGTTCTGTGCTGCAGCCAGGGTCGCAGCTCAAGCCACATGCACATGGAAAAATGTGTATGCATGCGAGAATAGAGAATAGATTGTAGCGTGGACACTGGTGAGAAAGGCCAGGGCTACCGAGATTCATAGACCCATCATTGTCTCCCATCGTTGTCTTATGTTGCCAGCATTCTATCGCAGAAGGAATGCACCCTGCAAGGCCACAAGGGGGGTTGAGAGATCTCTGCAAAAAGCAATCTGCAGAGGAGGAGGGCACAAGCTTCCGACCTTCCACGTCCCAGCTCTAAGTAATAGCACTCAAATGCCCCCATCCCAAGATCCCCAGCATTCCAAGGTACTAGTCAGTGCCAGACCACGACCATACCACGACCATAAAAAGGTTAAACCCCCAATCTATCAAGAAAGATCAGAAAGTAGAGACCAGTAGCCTTCACCATAAGTCATGTGATTTCTGCTGCGAGGTGCCGGGAGGGGTAAAACAACATAACCAATATAAGGGTGGGGAGCTTTGGACGGGTGCTGACGTGTCTGGAATCGAGCAGTAGTCTGTTAGATGCAATGAGATCAAAGTAATCCCTTACCCCTTGTCTGCAGTACCAGGTGCCCATCAGGTTAGAGATAGAGCCTGCATTGTTTTTCTTGACATAATCACTAATTAATTGTAGCTTCATACCTGATGACACACAAGGAGGAGCCCACGTGGGGAAAGATGGACAGAAGGGGCTGGGCCAAATGGCCTGGCATCCTCTATGGAGCAGGTAGCCTATGAATAGGGCCTCAACCAATCAGCCATTTGGATTTGTACATTATGTAACTTACGTCAATGATGACGCTGTATGCCTTCATAAAGTGTTGCTCATACTGATTTTGCTAGAACATTCCATGGAAGCAGAGTACTTTGCTGGTCATTTTTATTTTTGTGGAAATAAACCTTGCAAGAGGTGCGCTGGGCCTCTTTCCCTACAGGGCTGCATTTTCTCTATTGTGAGTGTTGCCCTTCGCATCATACACAAAGTTGACTGATGCAAAACGGTCCTGCTTGATTTCCCAACCACCTTTGGCTCAGTCCTCAAACTCTATGCCTTCCCCGTTAGGTTCAAGGACACCGTCCAGATGTGGCTCATCTCCTACTTCACAAACAGACACCAACTGATTCAGATGGAAACAAAAATATGGCAATGATTCTCTATACCCTGTGCAGTCCTGCAAGTAGCCAGTAAGTTTCAATCGCTACATGGAGTCATGAGGGAGGGGCTACTTTTGACCTCATGAAGATCAGTCTCAACATGCAGATTTAAAGTAGCTCTTCTTGAAGGTCAGCTATGTCAATGACATTGCTTGATTCTGATACTACCTACCACTCGTTCAGTCCTGGAGGTTGAGCACCAACCGGAAGTTCTACCCCATAGAAACCAAGCTCATCCTAACAGGAAGTGCCACCAAGCAAGTGTTAATTCAGTCTTGACTGACAGAAAAGGAACCTGACAGATTCCCAGCCCAACTGAGATCATGGAGGAAATCCCTGGGATTCATCAATTGTGATGTTTCCTTCAATGCTCACATTAGCAAGACAAAGCAGACAGCATATTATAACCTATCACTCTTCATCAGCATTAAGCAATTTATCCCAGACCCTGATGCTGACCGGTTGTCCAAGCTTTGGCCATATTCCAACTAGAAGGCAGTAATGCCCTCTTCACTGGTGTCCCAACCTCCGCTTTGGCACCCGTGAAAGCAGTCCAATCCACCATAGTATGCCTCATCACAGGTCACAGGAGGTACATCCATATGGACCCCACCCTGAAGGAAATGCAGCTGTTACCTACCTAAGACTGCATTATCTTGAAACCATCCTGCGTCACCTACGACTCCAAGGCACCTTCGTATCTGGGCGTAAAGCACACTACCGCGGGAGGCCAGCGCACCACTAGTAGCAATGATATGGCTAAACTGGCCTTTTCCTGCTGCACACACGAAGACTCTGGAAAGTCCCTGCTCTTCAAGTAACACACGGTTAGAGATTGACTGCTGAATAACTGTCAGGGCTCCCTTTCTCCTCTCTATTACCTCTTCTCCTCCCTTCCAGTACACTATTTGTCCCACTTCCGTTTTCTGTACAATGCTCAGCTGATAGCCAGCTAGGTTTGTGCGATAGACATTTCATACATACATAGTATAGGTATGACCTTGCTACCCTTGAAACAGGCAGTATAGTAAATTGCCCCACCCATCATCAGGTAGTATACAAATGCCCCTCTGTCTCTCCACTCACATTAACAGGCACTATGGTCATAGACTGACACTGCCCCACCGCCCAGAGGCATAGACAGGGTAGGGACTGAGTGGGCAAGGCTCAACCAGAATCTTTAAAAGCCCATACAGCAACGCTGTGTGTGCATTTATAGATGTTAATGTCACTGCAGTTGAACCAATTACATTAGCTTCAGGCCCCACTTGTTAGACAATCCTGGCTGCGCCTCTGTCTAGACTCCCACAAGCGGGATAGATAGGTAAATCCCTCCCACCCCCATCTGGCATGGAAAGGCCTGACACCAACAGGCAGTATAGGAATTACCACCAATCAGTCTATACAGAATAAGCACAGACTGCAGTATAGGCTTGACCTTCATTACGCAGTATAGGAATTACTACAATAGGTTAGGTAGTATAGGAATGCCTCACCAGGAAGTATGGGTATGACCCTTCAGAATGTTGATAAAGTACCCCCAAAGTGCTGCTTGAGCCAACCAGGTAGCTTTTCAAATAAACCAGTGTTTCATTCGCATTGCTCAAACAGATCAGGGAGGGTCAATGGGTCAGCAGTGTTTGGGTACAGGTTACAGATTATAGCAATCAACCCTGAGTTGGGGGCATACATAGCCGGGAACATACACACCCCAATAAGTGGAGTGGGGGTGGGGAGGGTATCTACTTGCGCCCACAGTTCACCCAGGGTGTAAATAGTTGCTTATTTGTATGGGAGATGAGCACCGCACGTATTGCGCGAGCCCAATCTCCTTTAGAAAAAACAAAAAAACAAGATGCCTGCCACCATAGGGAAAGGGACTGCTTAGTCCCTTTTCCATTTCCATGGCGGCAGTCCCAGTGGCGGGAGGGGCACCAGGACCAGACCACAAAGATCCTATCCAGTAGGTAAGTGGGGAGGGAGAAATGTGGAAAGAGAGCGGATCTCTTTGGCGGTGGGTGGATGGTGGGGATGTGAGGAGGCAACAGGGAGAAGCTACCTGTTGCCTCTCAACAACCAAGATGGTGCCACCTGGCAAAGGGCCTAGGGTAGCTGGAAGATGCGGCCCATACGCCCTGTGTTCTAGCCTGCATTTCCAGCCCCCTGATTGGCTGAGAACCCTTCCCTGGGCGCAAATTTCCTAAGGTATAGGCTTCATTGACCTATGTCTCAAGAAACAGAACAATCCATAACGTTTGAAATATTGCCATCATGTCTGTTGCCACATTGCCACAGTAAAGACTAAGCTGTCAGGATGGTAGTTTCCATATTGCTGCAATAAAGTCTATGTTATCATGTGAATTTCCAGATTACTCACAGTAAAACCTTTCAGAAATGACGCCCCTTAAGGAAGTATTGGCAGAAATGTCTCCACGCAGGCACAGAGCAGCCAGTTTCCACAATGTCCTAAGACTTCACAGCGGGCTGGGACTATGGTGCATGCAAATACTGCCCCATGTCGGGAACGAGACAGCATAGCACATGTCACCTGTTTTCTGACCAACTGCAAGACTTACTTTTAATGTATGGCTTTTTAAAATATCTTATTTCTGCATAGTATGCTGGCACCACTTTAAATACTGGCCTTTATATTCTAATTTTCAAAAATGATGACCGGGTGCACTCTGTGGTAAAGATGGCAGATGAGAGGAGGGACGAGCGTGATGTTGTGGAAGAGTTGATTAAACTAGCATGATGCCAAAGGATGTGGGTGGTGTTTGGGGGAGCTGAAGCCAGGGTAGGTTAGAGGAATGCGAGTGAAAGGAAGCTTGATAAGCAGAGATAAAACAAGAGATGTGAGGATTAGTGGAGTGTTGGCGCGCCAAAATGACTACTGCTCTGCAGGAGTACAGGGATGAGTAGTGGCTAAACCTCCTACTTAGCCCCACCCTACTACTAAACCATCAGAAATCCCAATCACAAAGGGGAAACAGGCACAGCCACAGAGATATACCTCCTTTGCCTTTTGTGGTAGTGCAGGCTGAGGGCAGGCTCCACTCTTCAGGTGGGGTGAGTGCTGATAAAAGTAGCCACCCAAACAATGTGAGTACAATGACATCAAAAGAAAGGAATCTCCAATCAAGGTTCCATAAACATTTACACTGTTAATAAAACAATAAAATGAGCACAGCTGATCATCAAACAATGGAAAAACTCGCCCCTGCAAATGAAATGCAGAGAATGCAGACTGGGTAAATGAACAGGGAATAGATTGATAGCAATGTCAACATTCAAAGTTAGGTTCTTGAAGAGAAGGATAGAGAAGGGGAGCTTTAAAATAAGCCCTTCAATAGGGTCCTTTGAAATAGGCCATGGGGAAGGGCATCTTCAAATACCTTTTGTCTGTTATTGCGGTTCAAAAGCATCAAGCCAGGCTTCAAGGAGCTTTCTGTGGCAGTGATTTGGTATTTGGTGCTTGGGGAACTTGTGACTGGATCCAACACACAGCAGCAATGGCATGTAGCACGAAGGAGCTTCGCATAGGCGGCGATGTCCGAGTCGGTGCAGCTCACAAGCAGTTTGAAGCGGGAATTAGGGCCAAGAGTAGTTAATTTTCTTCTGAGTTCTTTGGGGAGGCCCAATCCAGGGTATCCAGGGACAAGATGAGTCCTTCATTTCTGCATTTCCACTCCAGGGTGCATGGCTGGAACCTACTGTGGATCCTTCACCGCAAGGGAACAGGAGCTTCCTTTTCAATGCAACCAGCAGAGAATGAGGCCTTGGTCTGCAGCATTTCACCTTTGTCTTCTAGTTTAAGGGTACAGTGACACATGCGAGCATCAAGGCCAAAAGTATATGCTGTACACAATGATCTTCCAGCTGGGGCAGGCATGACGCTAAAAAAGGATATTGGTTTTGTATTCATGGAACTTTTTTCTTGATCACTCTGATGGGTGAATTTAATAGAACAATCAGCATTATCCGATGGTGATATCTTCCTTTTCTGTGCTCTTTTCAGTTTTGTTTTATTGAACTGCAATCTACGTGATTCGTGAAACCAAGCTTTACGCTGTACCAATGTTGTCTCGTTACCTCCACCTTCATCCAGATGCAACAAATTAATTGTCCCTGGTAAATTCCCAACACTGCTAAACTCACAAGTAAATCGGATATTGTCGTATAACCAGCTCTCTTTCTATCACGTTTATTCTCTGGTGGACAGCAAAGAACCTACAAATTGTCTTCTTGGCAGATGAAACACTTGTTTCACTCTGTTTTTGTGATTTGTCTAGAAGTATCAGGCTTGAACAGATTCATCAGCTTATGTACTTTCTCCATATTTCTATCTTCTTTTTCTTCATCTTAAATTGTCACATAAACTCCTTCATCTGTGAACTATTGGATGTTTTTCACACATATGTATTACAAATTCACGGAAAACCACATTTTAGATGAAAGTAATGGCATCAAATAACATAAGAAGGAGCAGATTAACATTTTTCAGTGGCCGCCGTTTTGAATGTCTACCGTTACTGTTAGTGGGTTAATCTGGGATCGCCTCACAGCCAAAATAAGACCTTTCCATATGTAGTATGCTTGCCCCAAGTTTCATGCATCTATCATCAATAGCACAATTCTTCCAACTATTTAATCTATCTGCTGTACTAAATATCTTTCAGAACACTACTCAGAAATAACAACAGCATCCCTTTAAAAGCACAGAGCTAGATGAAGGCTAGTCAAGGGGTAAAGGGATTGGGAGGGAAGGAGCATGTGATGGGAGAAAAAATGTCCATAGGGACTAGCATGTCTATGAGGGATTAATGAGTCAGTAAAAAACCACTAGCGGTGTGTCCTCCTCACATCCCTTCTCTCTACTATATTTACTTCCCAATGGTGTTGGCTTACAGGCAATTCTTACAGTGTCACCTAATAGCCAAAACTAAAAGCAAATGGAGGAAACATACCCACCAGATATGGCACACCTTGAGATCTATGGGAACAGCTTGAGATACTGTAGCAACCATGCCCACTCCTCCTTACACACCAGGGTCCTACATTTGTGGGTGCAATGTAGGCACCAGACCAAGCATTGTTGCACCAACATCAAAAAGGAATCATCTTTCAGTTTCTTATGAACTAATCATTAGAATATGGGTCAAGTACTGAAATATGCCACATTTTTGAGATTACATGCAAAAAGATAGAATGTTGAAGATCTTGAATAAAAGATGTCCATCTCAAATGATAACATTGCTATATGTTACCTTGTAAATGCAATAAAATCCAAGGCAAGAAGCAACACATCACATGCTTTGGATCACTCAACAGCAAATTGAGGACTGCCCTTTAATAAGAAAGGTGAAATATTGACGGTTGGGAAGTGTGGGGGCGATGAATGTTAACATTAAAGTTACGGCAGGCAGTAATTATCCAGTTATGATTTAAATCTGGAATATCCCAAACAGAAATCACAACAGCATAATATCTACAGAAATAATGTTGGAATCACGGGTGTTTCTAGGTCTGGAAAAGATCTGGGGTTATGCAAATGTCGGGACTGTCAGGACTTGGGCTAGCTAGGCTTTTGGTTGTAGTCCCTGAAGTTCTATCCGAGGCTGCAACCAAATGACCAAGAGCTATAGCCCCCCAGGCCCATCTAGTAAGGCCTCTGCTTGCAATGCACCTCATATCTGTACTCAACGCTACTATCGTAACACAAGTAAATGGTGAATCTCGCCACCAGGGGCTTGCCGCAAAATGGACTCCATCGAGCTTCGTAAATTCACCCCTCTTCAAATAAACTGGCAGTCTTTTCTGTGAGAATTCCAGAAGTATTAACTTGACGATATTATTACATGTAGATATTAATTGCATGTAGTAATTACTGTCATTGATATAATTGATGTTGGCATCTGTGGAGGTATTTTTGTTGTCACAAATATGGCCAGAAACCTGGCAAGCCTACTAAGGGCATATAAATTACACAATATGAACACTGTGTCTTCTCATAACATGTGTGAATTCCCCTTCCCAAGATATGAGCACGGTTTGGCTCCACATTTCAAAAGAAAATAAGGAAATCCTGGTTTGTCACAAGGTTCCAATCCAGTTTTTGAGGATTTAAACTTGATAACAAAAAGTTCTGTTGGCTCAATAATGTACCAAAAGAAATAGTAAATTCCAGCTCCTCCTGAAGTAAGAACAAGTTTCACATTTGTCTTCGTCGGGTAAACAACAATTGTCTTGGTCAGGATGATTTGCCACAAAATGTGATTTCTAAAAAAAAGTTTGGTTGTTTCAACAATGTGCCAAAAGAAGTAGTATGTTCCAGCTCCTCCTGGAGAAAGAACAAGATTCACATGTGTCATCTTCAAGTAAACAACAAGAAGTGTCTTGGCCAGGATGATTTGCCACAAACCTTGATTTCTGAAGAAATGTAACTCCTCCACAGCAGGTTTACTCAATTCCTCTTGTAATGTCACAATTAATATGAGTTGACTTTGTTAGAACCACAGTTTAGCACTTGCATCAACTACTACCTGGTTTACTCCCGCGCCAGGGGTTCTACAGCAAAAACTTGCCATATGGGTATACTCTCCTGCCTGCTCAATACTTCACAAAAGAACAGTGTGTGATTCAGTGGTAACTTCCAACTTAGAACAACAACAACTTCACAAGGTTACTTTGGCATCAACCTTTAAACCAGCTTTGGGTAAACAAGGAATCACATCAGTGCTCTTTAGGACTCCTTTGCAACTATGTTTGTCTCCCTCTCGATAATCTTCTCCAGAAGGCGAGCCTGTTTATCACCTTTCTTTCCCCTCTATACCAATCACCAAATAGCGACCAGGATATGGTCCCTCTCTGCTTCTGTCTTGGCTTTGGCAATGTGTGTTTTTGTCACCTGATGATCTGAATTTCACAACACATGAGCAGCACATTTTACAACTCTTGGGTTCCCCAATATTTCCCACTCGCCTTGAGCAATGTTTGTTGTATTGTTATTGCTGAGCTTTAAAATACTCTTTTGCTTGGGTATTGCTCTGAAGCTTTAGTTTTTACCAAAGCTTCCCTACTGAGTTTTTTGCCCTTCCACAAACTCACACGCTTGCTTGTATAGTCACTTTGGTTCAATAAGTATAACTTCCGTTGTTTTCAATTAGTCAGCATTCAAAATTGTAATGACTGTTTCTTTCACTCACACCCAAGTGAAACTGCCTGCTGCGAATGCATGGACAGTTTCACAGTGCTCTGGAGTCACTTGCAAGCTGTGAACTCATTGGGTAAGTCGCTCGCTCATGCTCTGCTTGATGTTCACAGGTCTTCTGTTGTTGTGGCTCCTGGCAATCTGGTGAACAGCCACCTCTGGTCCACCCCTGCTCATGCCAGTCGGAAATGGAGCTTCCTCCGCTCAGGAGAGGTTAAGGTGCAACCCAGCCACCTGAAACCTCTAAAGAGGGCACACTTACCTCTCTACTTCTGCTTCCCTCTGAACAACCTGTGCACAACAAGCCTTCAATGGCCAAGCTTCCTTTTCTCACGCTTCCTGCTGCACAGCCTCTGCAAGAGGGACAACTTGAGGCAAAGACCCTCTCAGGACCCGCCACCGCTTCTGGTGATTCAGTCGTACCGGCGCCTTCTCTCGCCTCCAACTTCACTTTCAGCTGCACGGTTCATGCTGCTTCCTCCTCTCCTGATGCTCCAATACCTGTATCTGAGGGGGCTTTTTAAGCCTCTCAGTCTCCCTCAGGTGTAGGTCATCTACACTAATTAGCTGACTACAGCAGTGTTCCTCTGTATCCCTCTTCCTCGCCCCAGTACAGAAGGAATTGTAGGACTTGAATTACCTACTAACAAAGTTAGATTTCTTATCCTTTTCTTGTTTGAGGCTTTGATTTCGACTCTCTACAATATTTATTATGGAAAGAAGAATACGGGTTTCTAAACTTTTGTCGGTTATCATTCCCAAACTTCCTTTCATTACCCCCTTTGGAGTTAGGGAACTTTCTAGCTCTATGGGTTTCACAGGAGTGCTGGCTGATTTCACCCACATTAAGATGTTCACAATATGGAACAGCAAGGATATTGTGGCAACAAGCGATTATATACTTTGGCATGTGTGATATGTCTTCCTTACAGGAAGGCAAATACTGTGTCTCACCTCACGGATTCTTCTCACCTCCCTGGGCCTTTACTCCTCTCAAGTGATCCTCTCGCAGAACACCACCCCCAAGGTCAGGATCAGGAAGCATCTGCCTTTCCCTAGCCACCTGGAAGGAGACTTTAGGCAAGCTTTTAGTGAGGGATCTGTAGGATTCATCACAAGGCCCCACCAACTCATTTACTTAAGTTTAAAAAGAATCACGGTTGAAGGACTCTGTGACCTCTGATTTCTCAACAGAGGCATGCACAGCTGTATTTTGAGTCCCCTGCACTTGGCTGTTCATCCTATATTCACCGATCTTCCTTGGAAACCCTCAAGCTCCACAGTGGGGTGATGGGGGCTGGATATTACGAGATGGGGTGATAGCCGGAAATTTCCTAAGGCGGGCCAGTGGAGTACTTAAGGTAGTAGGAAATCTCCAGAGTTCCCTATGGGCCAGTCCGCCCCTGATCACACTCTTCACTGGGAGGGTTGAAGGACTCTGTGACCTCTGATTTCTCAACAGAGGCATGCACAGCTGTATTTCGAGTCCCCTGCACTTGGCTGTTCATCCTATATTATTTCTTCACCCATCTTCCTTGTCCCAGTCCACAATGAATGAAGCATGCACTTTCCCAGACAGACAATCCCCTTTTCTGCACCAATCATAAGGCTCCCCTTTAATAAGGGTAACCCTTGAGTCATTTACTGAAGCAAGAATGTATCCTGTTTTTTTCTTTCTCCAAATGTCTCCATAAGGTCAGTAGTTCTATACTCTTGCTTCTGTTTCCCATAGATTGCCAATCGATCTGGGTGCCAGTCCCATATGCAGAGGCCACATAATACATATTTAACAAAGCCATTAACTCTTCCCACCACAGGGAGATGATACAAGGAGGCCTACCCACATTGCTATGTGAAAACTGAGGTTCAGCCCTGCTGCACTCAGTTTCCAGGATTGGTATGAGAGTGAGGCTTGGGGGAGCAGCCAAGGCATGTTCAACCGGAGTGCAGGATGGTGGCACTTTATTAACCAGCAGATTACTAGGTAAGAGTTATCCACATTCTCCTTGGTGATATTGGGCTGAATGCATGTGCCCGAAATCTGAAACACTCCTCTAGAGACCATGGATCAGAGAACCTTGAAGCTTTTTCTCCCTAAGGGTGATGACTGGAAACCTTGCAGGTAATGATGGCAGAAGAAATGATTCACACAGGAGTTAGAAGCATCGTTCCAGGAGGGGTTCAAGAGAGTTGATCATGTTCCCCCTCTCACCAGCCTCTCTCCTCCAGTGCTACCTGACCCCCAGAACTGGCACACAACATCACAATCTCTGCATTTGAGATGAGTGCCATGAGCCATACATCCTCACCTTTTAAATCCACCGGGTCGGTGAAAAACTGCGATTTTATTTTTGGCTGATGATAGTCCAATGAACTGTATAGACAGTTTCAGGCGGGGTTGGAGGGTGAGTAACATGATTCCATGGTGGGTCACACCCGACAAAAGCATGTGAGCTGAGAGCTGTGCTTGATCACAGACACAGTCAACACTGCTATTGATGTGAGGTAGCCTCTCCTCCAGGCCAGACTCCATCGCTCATACCCACACCAGCAGCAGTTCTCCTGGGTCCTCCTCCACTAGGAAACCCTCAAGCTCCACAGTGGGGTGATGGGGGCTGGATATTACGAAATGGGGTGATAGCCGGAAATTTCCTAAGGCAGGCCAGTGGAGTACTTAAGGTCCAATTCTCTACAGAAGGTAGCTCACAATAGCAATTGCTTGGCAGAGCCCACTCTCCTCTCCCTTCAGGCATCTTGCATTCCAGGGGCCGAGAACTCCAGGGCAGGCACCCTCACCACGGTCTTCCCATGCTCCGTGGAGTACTCTGTAAGCATCTCCAATTTCAAAGAGATAGGCTGCAGGTTTGAAGTGACTGAGATGGATCTGTTCACCTCCAGTGTGGACTCTCTTCTCACAAGCTTCATTATTATTCATTAATTAATTTATTATTATAATTATTTTTAAAAGGTCAACCCTAGCTCAGGAGCAACTGAGCGCTGTACAAGTCAAAGAGCAAATAATTGGTAGACAGAATTTAACAAGCCATCAATTAAACATTAGCAATAATGATCACAGTAGAATATACAGGTGGGTGTGTGTACACGATAGCCTGAGTCTAGGTTACACCAAACTGCTGTTGGAAAGCCCAGGTCTTCGTTTCCATCCTAAACTGAAGGAGATTTGCAGCAGTCCAGATTGTCACTGGGATGGAGTTCCAGCGGTCTGCAGCATAGCGCGAGAAGGACTGTTTCTCCTTGTGACCCAGTCTAGTTTTCAGTTTGGTGATGGTCTTCCAATGTGATGACCATGTGGTCCTCCATGGTTTTAGCTTAGCTGCCAGGTATGCCGTCTACCGGCAGTGGTTGCTGATTATTGGTACTCAGCCCATGATATCCGAGCTAGGACCGGCATATGATATCTTTCAACTAGGGGATGTTATGATGACTCCCCAAAAGAATGTCAAAACCTTGGGTGTCATCTTCGATCAGCAGTTTATAATGAGGGCCCATGTGGGGAGCCTCGTTTCGACGGCAGCCTATTATACAATGACCAATGCAGAGACAATTGCAACAGCTATTGTTGGATCAAAATAGATTATTATTGTAGCCTTCTAGTAGGGCTTAGCAAAACCGAGGGTAACAGACTGCAAGTAATCTGAAATGGGGCAGTAAGGGTGTTCGTGGGACTATCTCGCCGAGACCATGTCTCGGATGCCAGACGTGCACTGCACTGACTTCCGGTGGAGGCTCGCGTTTGTTACCACCTACTAGTGATCTTGTTTAAATGTAGACAGGGCATTATGCCCACTTATCTGCAGGAGCTCATTATGGAAAAAGTTAACAGCAGATCCCTCAGAACTGGCAATCAGAAATTCTTAACGCTCCCTAGGTGTAGAACCATGAAGGCAGAAAAAGGGAGCCTTCTACATTGCTGCGCCCAAGGCTTGGAACAATCTCCCACTGGATATCAGGTGCCAGAGTAATATAGAATCGTTCAAGAGAAAGTTGAAAACGTGGTTGTTTATATGAGTTCCCCCTTAGGTCTTTCCTTAATGAGCCCAACTGCTCTTGTTGTGCTTTTTGTTTTGTTAGCGGCCTAATGCTGATGGGCCCAAGGATTGCGCTTTATAAATGTTTTAAAGTGAAGTAAAGGTTGCCTACTAGGTGAGGCACACAGTTTTGAATCAGATCCTAGCTGGATGGGAGCCAGTGTTATTTGTGCAAGGTGTGGGTGATGTGATGATAGAACTGATAATGAGACGGGCGGCGGCATGATGGGTGGCTTTGAGGGGGGGTCAGGTAAGCACCAGGGAGCCCTGAGAGGAGGACGTTACCCCTGAGAACCTTAATGTCAAGATGCTGGGATGCTCTCTTGTCCCCTTGGCTGGCTTCTTTCCTTTTTCCATTTCCTCCATTCCCTATTATCCAGAAGGTATCGCTCTGATCCTGGCAGCCCTTCTCTGGACAAGGAAACCCTGGCTTCCTCTCCTTTACGTTACAGTGGGCCTCCTCCCTTTCCACTTTTGGCCCAGCATGCTGGAGCGTCCTCCTCTGTGGGCGTACACCCTGAGTCCTCACAAGTTGACGGCCTGGTGACCAAGTAGGCCGAGAGAGGGACTTTCTATCTCCATGTCTGGCGCAGGATCCTACACTAGGTACAGGTGTTTTTTTTATTCTTGATGTGGTAGGGCTGACCATGATTAACTTACCTGTGACCGAGCTAAGGCATTATCCAGTAAGGATCTAAGTTGTGGTTGGCTAAATCCACCCTGAGAGCACAATGGTGGTGATAAAGTCCTTTATTTGCTACACAACTACTAATCCATCAACTACACCTCCTAAATGACTAACAGTCAGGATTCCGTCCTAATTGCAGGAATGAGACAGCCACCATCCAGGTGGTGTTGATACCCTTCAAATCATGGATAAGTGTGACTCGTGCCTCCCCATCCTCCTTGACCTCTCGCCTGCATTTTACACAAAGTCGATCACTGTATCCTCCTCTCACTTCACACCGACAGGATGTGATTATCTGGCACTGTCCTGAATTGGTTTACCGCCTACCTCTCTGGCATACACTAGGCCACCCAGATTAACACGTTGTGTTCTAACTGGCTTCTAGTCTTCTGTGGAATTGCCCAAAGCTCCCAATAGGCTTGCAGATCCCTTTTAACTTTTACATGGAGCCTCTGGTTACACTTCTCAAAGGGCCACGATATAGCCGTTCACCAATACATGGACGATACTGAGTTGTACATGAGAATAAAACACCCACAGGACCTTGGTTATCTCCTTGATTGCCTAGCCATCATCCAGTCCTGAATGTTGAACGCCTACCTCAATCTTAACCTATCCAAGATTGAATTTGTCCTCTTAGGTCCCCTCGCTAAACAACAACTTGTCCAACAATGACTCAATGATATGCACCTGAATGGATTTAATCTGCAACTCTGTGATTCAGCAAAATCCATAGGCTTCACCATTGACAGCAGTCTGTCCTTCCAGAAATACATAGCCAAGAAATACATAGCTCATTCTTTTGGACCTGTCATTCACTTTCGATACCATTGATCATGGAATACTAATGACGAGGCTAGAGGAGGCAGGATTTGCTGGGGCAGCATTGGTTTGGTTTCATGCTTGCTTGACCTATCGCTCGCAGATAGTTTCCCTTCACCACTACTGCTCCTCTCCGGTTTCGGTCTCCTGCAGTGTTCCGTAGGGGTCAGCTCTTTCTCCCCTGCTTTTCAATTTATATATTTGCCCTTTGCTGATCTTGATTCATCTGTGTGGCTTTAGAGTCTTCTCATATGCAGATGACACGCAGGTGCTGTTTAGACTAGACTATAAGCAGGGCGATGTAAGAGATAAGCTCAAAATCTGCCTGGAAGCCGTCCGAGTCTGGATGGAGTCAAATTGGCTCAAGTTGAATAGCGGGAAGACAGAGATTCTGATCTCGGGCCGCCAGGGGCTGCCGATGAATGGTCCAATGCTTTTTGCAGAGCATCATTGGGCCCGTTACCTAAGCCTTCCATGACCGTTCGTAATTTAGGTGTAAAGCTTTTGGAATCGCTGTCTATGTAGGCGCAGGTTAACTCGGTGTATGGTGCAAGCTTTGTTTCAGGCTCAAGTAGTGGCTGCCTGTGTTAATGGGACTCTGGATTTGTGTAATGCTGTCTACCTGCCACAGACTGCCTTTCTTATGCAGCGCCTATAGGTGCTACAAAACGTAGCAGTGCGTTTGGTTACCCACTTGCCAGCCAGAGCAGGAATAACGAAGGCTAGACAATCTCTCCATTGGCTCTCGGTAGAAGCTCGGGTACAGTTTAAGGCGCTTTGCATGGTGCACCGTGCACTAGGTGGAAATGGATGCTTAGCCATCCAGGAGAAACTGGTTAGATATAACCCGGTGCATTCTTTGAGATCCTCAAATGCAGCACTCCTTCAGATACCCAAGTACAGGAAAGAACGTTTGGGTGGCCAGGCCTTTTCAGTGGCCGACCCCAGGCTTTGGAATTTGTTGCCTGAAAGTTTGAGAAAAATTGAGGATTTCTTATCCTTCAAAAAGCATCTCAAAACGTTTCTCTTTAGATAAAGCACAGAGATGCTTACCCTCTTTGACACCTGGGTTTCGCTTACACCTATCCTGACTATCAGTTGTTTGAGCGCCATGATTCCTTGAGTGATAGAGCACTATACAAATAAATTGATTGATTGAATGAAGGCCCAAACAGCCTTGCTCCAAATCTCCACTCTCCGCAAAATCAAACCCTTCATGCCGCTGCAGGACGTCTGGACCGTAGTGCAGGCACTTGTGGTCTCACACATCGATGGGGGAAATGCTCTCCTGGCAGGGCTCCCAGTCACTCACTTGGCTACCATAAAAGCAGTCCACCACACTGCAGCACGTCTTATTACAGGTGCATGGAAATAGGACCGGATCAAAAAGTGATCTCCGATGCAGAGCACAGCAGAGTGAACTGCTGGCTGTTGGAGGCATCATTGGAGTTCAAGGAACTGTGGATTACTTACTGCATTGTGGGGAGGAACACATTTCTGGTGACACCTAATTTATTCTATAAAATGTTCTCTCCGACGCAGAGCGCAGTGCAGCGTAGCAGAGCATAGCGGAGTGAGCAGAGTGAACTGCTGGCAGTTAGGAGGCTGAGGGAGCGACGTGCCCGAACAGCTTTCTGTGCCTCGGTGAGTACTGGGACATAGTTGCAGCTGTTTAGTGAAGTCCTCTCCCCATTGTACCCCTTTCACTCACAGGGATGATATGGGTCATACCACTAAAGTGAAAACAACTAAGCCCTGGCTGCCGTGCTCGTATGCCCTCAGAAGTCACTGTACATATTTATTTTATTTATTGTCTGCTTGTTAGGCGCTTATACAATAAGAATATACTCTTTCAAAGTGCCCACAGGACGGGAGGGAGCAAGGGTGGGAAATATATTAGAACACAATATTTAAGAGCAGAGGGGGAAGAGGGAGAGGGACAACCCTACTATGCCTTGTGAGTATTCAGAACGTGCAAGTGCAGAAAGGAAGAGGTAAGAGGGGGGAAGTGCTGAGGAGTCCGAGCTCGTGGGTGAGGTATTGACGGAGTGGTAGGAATGTTGAGTGCTACATGGCCTACGCCGCAGGAGGTCTTAGTGCGAGCCTCTAGAGTGGAGGGTGTGCAGATGCAAAGTGCTGTGGATACACAGGAGCTGGGAAGAATTTATGTGGGAGATGAAGGCCCTGAGGATGCATAAGGGCCAACCACACCGATTCAGCAACTGTGGGATTAGCAGAGGAGAGAAGGAGGGAAGGAGGAGGAAAAGAGGAAAGTCTTAAAGAGCTTCCAGAATTTGAGAAGATCCTGCTCAAGGCGCAGGGGGGGGAGGAGGTTATTCCACAGAGGAAAGTGAGCAACCCCCAGCCCTATGTTTAGCAAAACCCTTTACACACAAAGAGATGGTGCCAGAGGAGTGAAGTAGTCTAGAAGGAGAGTATTTAGTAATATAAAGTAGAAGATAGTGTGGTCCCCGGGCCCAGACAGCCTTGTGGGTGATACAGAGGGATTTGAAATTGATCCGTGCAGCAACCGGGAGCCAGTGAAGACTTTTTAGTGCAGGAGAGATGCGGTCCCTGGTTTTAAGGCCAGGGATCACTCTCCCTGCTCTATTCTGGATAAGCCGAAAGGATCGCACAGTGGAACAAGGAAGATTCAGGAGGAGGCTGATACAGTAGTCAAGTCTAGAGAGAACCAGGATTTGAGTCACATTGAGCCTCTGAGGAAAGTGAGAAAAGGTCAAATTTATTTGAGAAGGAAGAGCTGATAGTTGGATTTCTTGGCAATGTCCTGAGTGTGAGGGAGAAAGGAAAGAGAGAGGACTTTAAGATGACTCCAAGGTTTCTGGCTTCAGTTGAAAGTGCAGGTGGAAAGCCCAAAGAAGAAAGCCATAGTGAGGGGAAGAAGGAGGAAGCAGGGTTCCCAATGGGAAGGATCTCCGTTTTAAAGACATTTAGGCAGAGATCATTGGAGGCGCACCAGGACTGGATGGCAGATAGGCAGTCAGGTATGATGGAGGGTGCAAGAGGGACAGCAGGGAGTCGGAAGAAGAGTTGTGTGTCGTCTGCGTAACACGGAAAGTTGGAGAAGAAAGAGGAGGTGCATTCATTATGCATAATGCAGGGCTTGCCCCAAGGGAAGCAGGGACGTTCTCAAGTGATGGCGCTGCACAAAAAGAATACATTTCAAGTGGCATTGAAGCTGCCAGATCAGCCAAAGATCACAGGCTTTCATCCTGTTACCACTTTTATTTCCCATGGAGGCATGGGTCATGTGACTGCACACCTAAATGCTATCTCACCTACAATATCGACAGGATTTGATAAGGACAATTCTTTGCTAAATCTTGGCCTGAATCTCCAACGAGAAGCGAAGCAGTGCACCCCGCCTGCAGCACACAAAAATAATGTAGTTGTTGACAATATTATCTGCTCTAATGTATCTGCCTCGCCGGATCTAGTAGGCTTGGTCTCAGAATCAATACAGAGCCCTGCAGAATGCCTCGATAGCTCAAACTCATCTTTGAATTCCATCTACTCTTCGCCGTAGGAAACTCCTTTTAACCCCACACTAAATTCTATTGCGGTGACTGTCGATGCAGTATTTGGTCTTTGCTCTACAAGGTTTTTTTACCACTTCGCCACACAGCTATTTAATTAAGCTACACAACTACCCTTTGGTTCACTTCATAACATGTCTACGATTTGACATCCTCCCGGTCTTGGAATACACAGTAGCCTGGAATGGCGTGCCTCTAGTGAGCAGACTGTGCCGCCTTTGTGGGTGTAATATTGAGACAGGAAGACATGTATTGACAAACTGCCCAACTTTAGCCATAAAACATGGTAGAGCATATGCAAAATGTGCAAGCCCTGTCACTGACCAATTTTGGTCGGAAAATTAGGGTGCAGAATCATTAGTAATATATGCGGCAGCCTACCACATATGGCTGAAGGCTAAAACACAGCTTCATTCGACTCTTTTAACTTAATCGGTGGATGTCCCTTTTCCTTTTTGAAAAAATTAAATGTTTGAAATTTATTGTTAATAATATGATATGATATGTAAGCATCTTGACATGAAGACTTTTTGTGATATGTTATTATATAATTATGTATATTCATGTTTTTATATGTGTTTAGTGTAAAAGGTTTGTTTGACAAGCCAAACACACTTAAATAAACCCCCCCCACAGCACCACAAAGGAGGGCAGTTAATTTACATGCCATTTACCAAGCTTCTTACCTAAAACCTTTTTTTATTCAACTTTAGATGTTTGAGGATACCGAGCATAGCTGGTGACCAAAACTGGTGATCTCTCACATGCTTTCCTTTTACTTTTTATTTCACATTCTTATAGTCCATACCTCAAAATGTGCACACTCCTTTAGCCATCAGTTAGTGTTGTGTCGTGTGCATGAAGACAATTTCCGCTCGCCAGGTTATAGTCAGGATCCCTAATATAAAGCAAGATATCGTCTGCATATAACGATATGACCTCTGTCTTCCCACCGATCCTATGCCCATGTGGCTATGCTCGGAGCGTATCTTGTCAGCCAGTGGTTCGATGAGCAATGCAAACAGCAAAGGGGACAGCGGGCATCCCTACCTGGTCCCTCCTCCCAACTGCAACACCTGGGAGTCACACCCATTCACTCTCATCCGTGTATACAGCAATCGCACCTAGGAGATTAATCTAGGCCGAGACCTATAATTGGACAACACCTGAAACAGGAAAGGCCACGAAACAGTATCAAACACCTTTGGCATGTCCAAAGAGACTTCTACAGCCTTTATATCCAAGGGCTTCTGTACTACAGTATTAAAGAACCGTCGAAGGTTCAGTGCTGTAGAGCGGCCAGGAAGAAACCCTGATTGATCAGGATGGACAATGTACGGCATTAAAGGCGAGAGCCACATTGCTATGACCTTGGCAAAAAACGTTTCATCTGTATTTATAAGAGACAGCTGTCTGTAGGACCCACACTCCTCAGCCGCCTTATCCGTCTTGAGCAGAAGTATAATAATGGCTTTACGCACTGTTTGAGAAAGCCCCGCTTTTATAAACGCTTCCTCCCAGTGATGTAGCAAGTATTTGGACAGTACATCTATGTATTCCTAATAAAACTACACCCCAACCCATCCGACCCTGGGGCTTTTGCGCACGCTAGATCCACTATGGCTGCAGGAACCTCCTCAGGAGACGAAGACACCTCGAGCCCATTGCGTGCCTCCTCGGAAAGCAGAGTGGTCGGTATCTTACTTAAATATTGTTAAGTTTCGCCCTGAGCGGTGCTCCCTTTGTGTTGATATAAGGCCAGGTAAAAGTCGAGCCATCCACCTTCCTGGTATTAGGTATATGTGCACTCCCAGACGCCGAGTTATTTCCTGGTTAGTACAGGCTTATCCATAAACTTCAATTCCCTCTGCACCATGTCCCTGTAAGCATCCAATGCATGTTTAATCTCGAGGTGCGGGCCCTGAGATGAGCACTGTTCACACCTCATGTGAGGAAAAGTACTGACCTCACAGGCTGCGCTCTACCATCCTGTCATATTTATATATTTAACCACTCAAATGATAGATGGTATATTTTCAACTCAAGGGAATAGTAGAAAGAAAACTTAAGTCAAGATAAGTATTTGAACTTCTGTATTATTATTCATACAGATTATTTGAGTTTCTGTATTGTGATTCATACAGATTAGCATTAGGTACTTACTGTATTATCATACAGGTTGACATTATATGGACATTGTATATTCCAGAAGAATTATAAATCTAATTCACATAGAGGTTCACTGAGTATAAATAACATATACGTCACGCTGACACGTGTTTCAACCCAACAGAAGGTTGTCCTCAGGGCGCATAGCTAAGTGGTATTAGAACAAATTGTATCACAATCCTTAGTCAAAAACGTTGTTTTAGAACATTTTGAGAGTTATTCCTAAAGTGGAGAGTGGGTATATAAAACGGGGTAGAGAGGGGGGTGGAGAAAACAAACACAAAGACAGAAAACAGAAAAAACATCGTTAGATGAATCTCAATTTTTCGGGTGCTCATGTTATGAGTTTTTCCACACAAATTGCCCAAATTAGCACTATTTGTTAGTACAAAACATGATTAGAGACTCATTTTGTAATAGCTGTAATCGCACATATTCTGTTTCAATATGTCGGTTTGTTACTGGGAGTTCAGCAGATTTTGTTTCACGTAGAAGGATACATTATTTTATAATTACCTATAAGTGCAGTAAGTTTCATGCAATATAGGGTGGTTCTTCAACTTGCAGGTTAAGGTTATCTTGTTTGTTTAGCAACAAAAAAAAAATTGGGAAAGAACATTTGGTGCCTAGTTTGTAACATGTATGCATCGGTGGTTCTAACAATTGTAATATTGGAAGTAGTGTAAATATAGGCTTTTACCTGTATGGTATTTTGGCCGCAGAGTGCAAAGCCTTCAACTCAGCCTCCTTTGCAGCCAGCTCTCGCCTCAGACATTTAAGGACCCCCAATTTTGCAGACATAGCCACCCCCTCACATACACCTTGAATGCTTGCCAAAGAGTTGACACCAATGAAACAGACCCCATATTATTATCAAAACCCACATTATTATCAAAAAATAATAGTGAAGCAGGTTTAGACCGCCAAGGCGGGCGGTACGACACATCAGACATAAATCATCACCAACAGAAGCATTGGGGAGTGGTCAGAGATAGTTCAGGGCAGTATTGAGCACTGTGTCACACTATTGAGAAAGAAAGCAAACACCAGTCACGCATCAATTCGTGAGTGCATGTCATGCACAGAAGAGTAGAACGTATACTCGTTGTCCATGCCATGCAGCGAGTGCCATGCAGCCAGTAGGCCCAGTGATTGCATATTATGTAATATTTCCTGCACTTCCATTTTGTGGATGAAGATATATAGTATTGCTGGAGCCCCCAACTCAATGTCAAGCTGAGTGCCTGCCATTCCAGTGCATGCTTCTCTTGCAAAAACAAACCTGGCACCCTTCTGATCGGCATATACTACAAGCTTGCGGGCCTTAACCGGGTTGCCCAGTCCCCTGACATTCCAACTGAGAAACGTAACTTCTTGCATCATCCCCTCACCCTGAGCCATGAACACGGCAGCATAACGTACCTCATTGCATCGAACAGTACACTCAAACCATGTCCCGCCTAAGTTTCACCAGATGTGGTTTTGAATTATCCAACATTACATAATGCCCACCCACCCGCCACCCTCCCTGCTCGCTGAAACTGTGGCAGTGCCTGCCCCCACCAGCCCCTTAACCAGCCGCAACCTGAACTTTTGCACTCGCAAGGGGGACAACACCTGTAATATATGGCGACATACAACATACATGCCATGCCTAATCATAGAGGCATTACAATGAACCGGTATCACATAACCACAGTGTAACAGAACCCACATATACATTTCAAGTAGAAGTGGAGCCCCCCCGTTGGGAATCACACATCGGAATATGTGTCTCTATAAAGGATACAGCTTCAGCCGGGATTGTAAAAAAGTACACTTTGTTGTTATGTTGGAACTTAAGCCAAGCCGAAAATAGCATGGCATAGGGAATGTTCCTTTCCCTCCGTAACTTCTCGATGCCAGTGAACGTGCGTCTCTCCTGTTACACTGCAATGGTGAAATCCTGATAAATATGAACAATGTGTGACTCAAAATGAAGTTCTTTTAGTTCTCTGGTCGGCCGTAGTATCAGGTCTATTTCCCTGTAGTTCAGGATGCGAGCAGTAATGGGTCATGGATAGTCTCCAGGCTTAGGCTTTGCTGCAAATGCCCTATGGTCACGTTCCACTGTGAAGTGCAGAGATAGCCCCGGATCACCCAGAATCGACTTAAGCAGATCTTCCACCGCCATCTCTATGTTGCCTTGAAGTGCATCCTCCAGTATCCCTATTATGTGCAAGTTGTTCCTCTGGGACCTCGATTTCAAGTCATCACATTTAGCTTTCACCGGTGGCGTAGCTTTCGTCAAGGTGACCACAGCAGTCTGCAGGGTTGTGATATCATCTTACGCCGTTCTGATCCTGCTCTCAGCTTCTGTTATTCTTTGTGTCTCCTTCTCTAGTTGAGTGTGAATAGACGTAACATTGGCAGTGATGTTGTCAAGTTTATCCTTGACTGGGCAGAAGCCTTTCTGACTGGAGTTTAGTATTTGTCTGTCTGGGGCATGGGACTCAGCATCACATGTGTCAGAGAGGCCACCATATCCATGGCCCTAGGGGTGGCCCTCATGAAGCGGTTCATGGTTCTGCTTTTCTTGCGTCAAGCACCCTTCATCATACCCAGCACCACGCCGCTCCAAGCTTAGGTAAAATACAAGGAACCGCACCACCCCCCAGCAGTGAGCTGCAACAGACAGTGTTGTATGTGGCTTTAAGCAATGAATATGCTGATGGCTGGTTAGGGCAGGCAGGAAAGCTGCCAGGCAGTCAACCCCCGTCCCAGGTCCCGCCTCGAGATGTATGCGGTGCCCCAAAAGTCTCCTGGCTGCAAGAAGATGTAGACTCCACTCCACTCTTGGTCTACACTGCCAGCTATAAATGATGTGGAGGTCTGGATATAGCTCCTGAGAGCCTGAGAGACTGCAATAGACTAACCCTCCGCCTCAGGCCACCTCTGGGACTGCTGATGCCACTTCAGGAAAGCACAATCATGTGGCAGCAGACTTAAGGAGAGTTCAATAAGTAATCACTGCCGTCCTCCGGCTCCAAATGCTGCTTGTCTCTGTACCGCAGTGCCTGGGCTCCACCTCACCACTTTGCAGCGCGGCAGCTAGTACCTCCAAAGTCACGCCAGTGGAGAGTGCCGATTACAGATGGGCAGACCGGTGCTGGATCCTGCTCAGGTTCACACAGGGCCAAACGGCAACAGCAGGCCCCTGAGCAGTGCAGAATGAGGCAACAGCACACAGGTTTGCTGCAAGTCGCAGCCCGCAGACCACAGCCAGAGGCCGCTCAGACTGCATCTGGGAGCAGTGCTGCGCACCGTCTCACTCACGGGCTCCCAGCAGCCTGGACTGAATGAGACAATCCCCTGGTGTCAATGAAGCCCATAAAAATGCACACTATGTTCAGGGTCAGCTCCGCAAAACAAAAGAGGTGATGGCTGGAATGTTTCGAATTAATCTGAACCTCTGGCATTACTCTGGGCAACCTTCCAAACCATTCTTCTTCGCCTGCCATGACATTACGAAAGGGGAAGACCATATGCAAATCAGGCTTGGTCCCACCCCAAATGGGGCAGTCCAACCCGAAACGCTTGATCACATCCCTTCTGCATGAGACCACAAGAATCCCCAAACCTGTTTTGGCCTCATTGGGCTTCATCCGTGAGGAGTAGCTTCGGCCTGCCAAGCCATTACAAAAGGGGAAAGACCATATAAAAATCAGGCTTGGTACACCCCCAAATGCAGCAGTCCAGCCTGATCTGCTTGGTCACATCTCTTCTGCACGAGACCACAAGCATCTCCAAACATGTTTCGGCCTCATTGGGTCTCATCAGTGAGGATTAGCGTGGGCCTCTAGGCCCAGCAGGCTCGGGACCCACGTCTGGGCTTAGCCGTCCCACTCAGGGAGACTACAGCAAAACAAAAGAGGTGATTGCTGGAAGGTTTCAAATTAATCTGAACCTCTGGCATTGCTCTGGGCAACCCTCCAGATCATCGTTCTGCACCAGCCAAACCATTACAAAGTGCAAAGGCCATATGCAAATCAGGTTTGGTCCCACCCCAAAGGGGTAGGCAAGCCAATACTGCTAGGTCACATCCCATCTGCAAGAGAGCACAAGCATCCCCAAACATGTTTCGGCCTCTTTGGGCCTCATTAGTGAGGAGAAGCTTGGATCTCTAGGCCCAGCAAGCACGGGTCCAACGTCTGGGCATACCTGTCCCACTCTGGCTGACTATAGAAAAACAAAAGAGGTGATTGCTGGATCGTTTAAAAAAAATCTGAACCTCTGGCATTGTTCTGGGAAACCCTCCAGACCATCTTCTTCGCCTGCCAAGCCATTACAAAAGGGGAAAGACCATATCCAAATCAGACTTGGTCCCACCCCAAAAGGGGCAGACCAGCCTGAACTACTTGGTCGCATCCCTTCTGCACGAGACCACAATCATCCTCAAACATGTTTCAGCCTCGTTGGGCCTCATCAGTGAGGAGTAGCTTGGCTAACAGGCACAGGACCTACATCTGGGCATACCCATCCCACTCGAGATGGCTACAGCAAAAGAAAAGAAGTGATGGCTGGAAGGTTTTGAATTAATCTGAACCTCTGGCATTGCTCTGGGCATCCCTCCAGACCATCGTTCTTCACCTACCAAGCTATTACAAAAGGGGAAAGACTATATGCAAATCAGGCTTGGTCCAATCTGAAAAGGGGCAGTCTAGCCCAAACTATTCAGTTACATCCCTTCAGCATGAGACTACAAGCATCCCCAAACATGTTTCAACCTCGTTGGGCCTCATCAGTGAGGATTAGCTTGGGCATCTAGGCCGAGCAGGCACAGGACCCACGTCTGGGCTTACCCGTCCCACTCAGAGTGACTACAGCAAAACAAAAGTGGTGATTGCTGGAAAGTTTTGAATTAATCTGAACCCCTGGCATTGCTCTGGGCAAACCTCCAGACCATCGTTCTTCGCCTGCCAAGCCACTACAAAAGGGGAAAGACCATATGCAAATCAGGCTGGTCCCATCCCAAAAGGGACAGTCTAGCCCGACCTGCTTGGTCCCATCCATTCTGCACGAGACCACAAGCATCCCCAAACACGTTTCGGCCTTGTTGGACCTCATCAGTGAGGAGTAGCTTGGCTCTGTAGGCCAAGCAGGAACGCGACCCACGTCTGGGAAAACCCGTCCCACACAGCAAAACAAAAGAGGTGATGGCTGGAAGGTTTCAAATGGATCTGAAGCTCTGGTATTGCTCTGGGCAACCCTCCAGACCATTGTTCTTCACCTGCCAAGCCACTACAAAAGGGAAAAGACCATATGCAAATCAGGGTGGTCCCATCCCAAAAGGGGCACTCTAGCCCAAACTACTTGGTCACATCCCTTCTGTACAAGACCACAAGCATCCCCAAACATGTTTCGGCCTCTTTGGGCCTCATCAGTGAGGATTAGCTTGGGTCTTTTGGCCCTGCAGGCACGGGACCCATGTCTGGCCATACCCATCACACTCGGGGTGACAACAGAAAAACCAAAGAGGTATTGGCTGGAAGGTGTTGAATTAATCTGTACCTGTGGCATTGCTCTGGGCACCCCTACAGACCACTGTTCTTTGCCTGTCAAGCCATTACAAAAGGGGTAAGACCATATGCAAAACAGGCTTGGTCCCACCCCAAATGGGACAGTCCAGCCCAAACTGCTTGGTCACATCCCTTCTGCGTGAGACCAAAAGCATCCATAAACATGTTTCAGCCTCATTGGACCTCATCAGTGAGGAGTAGCTTAGCTCTATAGGCCAAGCAGGAATGCGACCCACGTCTGGGCAAACCCGTCTTACAGAGCAAAACAAAAGAGGTGATGGCTGGAAGTTTTCTAATTAATCTGAAGCTCTGGAATTGCTCAGGGCAACCCTACAGACCATCTTTCTTCACCTGCTAAGCCATTACAAAAATGGCAAAGATCATATGCATATGGGCCATACCGGTCCCACTCGGGGTGACTACAGCAAAACAAAAGAGTTGATTGCTGGAAGGTTTCGAATAAATCTGAACCTTTGGCATTGCTCTGGGCAACCCTCCAGACCATCATTCTTCGCCTGCCAAGACAGTACAAAAGGGGAAAAACCATATGCAAATCAGGCTTGGTCCCACCCCAAAAGGGGCAGTACACCCCGAACTGCTTGGTCACATCCCTTCTGCACGAGACCACACGCATCGGCAAACATATTTCGGCCACTTTAGGCCTCATCAGTGAGGAGTAGCTTGGGTCTCTTGTCCCAGCAGGCACGAGGCCCACGCCTGGCCATACCCGTCACACTCGGGCTGACTACAGCAAAACAAAAGAGGTAATAGCTGGATGGTTTCAAATTAATCTGAACCTCTGGCATTGCTCTGGGCAACTCTGCAGAGCATCATTCTTCATCTGACAAGCCATTACAAATGGGGAAACACCATAAGCAAATCAGGCTTGGTACCACCCCAAAAGAGGCAGTCCAGCCTGATCTGCTTGGTAACATCCCTTCTTCACACGACCACAAGCATCCCCAAACATTTTTCAGCCTCGTTGGGCCTCATCAGTGAGGAGTATTACGGGTCTCTAGGCACAGCAGGCATGGAACCCACATCTGGGCATACCTGTCCCACTCGGGTTGACTATGGCGAAACAAAAGAGGTGTTAGGGGGGCAAGATTTCAAATTAATCTGATCCTCTGGCATTGCTCTGGGCAACCCTCCAGACCATCGTTATTCGCATGCCAAACCATTACAAAGGGGAAATACCAAATGCAAATCAGGCTTGGTCCCACCCTAAAAGGGGCAGTCCAGCCCAAACTGCTTGGTCACATCCCTTCTGCATGAGACCACAAGCATCCCCAAACATGCTTATCACGGGATTCCCAGAGATAATAGCTCAGCAACTATAGTGCGAATCACCCGCTTCGCACAGAGTTCAAAAGGAAGCACCCATGCTGGCACGGCAGCTCGACAGCACCGCGTGAGCGGCCTTTCAAATGATAATGCGCAGGTGCTAAACCACTCACCTTACAGGGAACTTTGATAACCTCACACCCCAACTGAAGAGTGTAGTCTGACCTTAGTCCACATTAACACAAATTGTGAAGGAGGCATATCTGTTGGGCTGTGTCGGGTTTACCTTTATAACTGGGATCACTGCAGGTTTAGTAGTAGTGTGGGGTTATGTAGGCCGCTTAGCCACTATTCATCTCTGTATTCTGGCAGAGCAGTAGTTATTTCGTTACACTCCAAAACAAGTGGTGATTTTTGTCACATTGTAGTGGACATACTCTTAGCTATGCTGGCTTCATAGGTGTTCCATGCCACAGGGTCACCATGTCATCCTGCTAATGCTACCGAGGAAGTCAAAGTAACTCTGGGAGAAAGTAGCAAGTTAAAAAAAAACAAGAGTGGAGGGCAAATGTAAGAACAGAAATCAGAGGAAATCCCGAATCTTGTGGTCTCTCTTGTTGGTGGCAGAGTGGCTTGCCACATTACAGGAGAGCTGGGATGACCACAACCAAAGAGCACCACAGGATCCAGATGAGAAGCTCCCACAGCTCTGCAAAACAAATAGGGGGACCAGGGCCAGTGTGGGTGTCAGTCCGTGTAAGCAAGCCAAAATGGAGCTCATTTTGATCAAATTAGTAATTTGGCGGTGGGTAGCCATTACTTGTTTACATACACGTAGGTAGATTACCACTGACAAATTTTGATCATTCACGAGGTGGAGTGCAAACGTGCAGGGCAAAAGGTGGTGTACGCCTCCTGTTGCCCTGCACTTTTGCACTGCGCCTTGCAAAGTGAGTAAATGCTTCCTGGCATGTATGCATGCCAGGTAACTTTTACTTTTAATTGAGGGCACCGCTTGACATGCTCTTATCACAATTACAATTAAACACTATCAGACATGCTCGCATGTCACACAGCGTTTAATTTTCATTGTGAACACTGCTTACCACTCACGCATGGTAATTAGTGTCCACAATTACAAATAAACGTTGTCTGACATGCAAGCATGTCGGGCAGCATTTAATGGTGATTTTACAAACTGCCTGCCATTTGTATGGATAGGCCCCTATTCACCTTAAACAAGCAGGCCCGCCAATTAAGGAGCGAGTGCACGTTTCTATGTAAAGTACGTTTTTGTACAATCATCCGGGGAGGATCTAGATGACCCTGTGAACTCGACCTAGCCCAAGTCTCACTGAACCACATCAGTGGACACATTAAACATTTGTTTGCAATGGTTAAGACAATCCCATATTTTATATTACAATCCACTTATCTGATTGGTCAAGACCTATACAAAGAAATCCCATCATTCTCCAATTCCTCCATTCTCACTTGTAGCCATTATCTTAACTACCATCTTCAGCTCATGTGTATTGAACACACCTCCATTTAGGATTTTTCAGTGGTAGGTCATGACAACCTCACACATTTAAACATTCACCTACAAACATAATTCATTATAAGTTCCAGCTGGTCTGAGATCTCTTAATCTTAATTGTAATTTGCACAAGTGTTTTGCACTAATACTTCAAACGACATGAGAGAGAGCAGAATAATGAGGTTCCATTTGAACTATTGAGAGCCATCTCCACCACCGCTGCTTTGGCGTCATATGAAAAGTCTACTCTAACGACTACCATTTCAACATGCACAGCTCATCCTGAATAACAATCGAAACTCCTGAGGATTGGTCACTCCTGGCCTTGAGCAGTACCTCACCCCATATTTATTGCTGGTAAAAACAAATAGCTGAAACCCTGTGTAACGCTCTCATGCACTTAAGAGATTACATTTGCTTTCTGCGATGCTGCCAGGGCATAAACTCTTACAGATTTATAAGCTGACCTAACCATCTACTTAAAGTGGTGGTTACTCATTTTCCATTTCTCTGGCCGTGAAACGCAGCAAAACCAGTTTCTCAAAGTCACTTTAAAATTCACCTTGTAAAAACCTTGACTGCTGCGTTTTAATCCATTTGTAAAAAAGACCACTACATGTAGATTTATGAATTCCCTGTGTATGTTTATCAGTGTGCATGCATGCTTAATAACTGTCATATTTTTCTTCTCAGTGGGTTCTCTCTAACCAGTCCCCTTCCTTCCATGTGCATTATGAAAAACTCTTTGTTGCCCGGTGTCTAGGCACATCATGGCATAGAACGGGCCTCATTGCGGGTCCGGTGGTAACCCTGCCAGTGCTACCTGACTTCCCGGTGACACCGGGCTATTACAAGTCCAGCGGCCAGGAAGTCAGGCGCTGGTAATTTTGTTAATCCCCATTCCCATAGAGTCCATTAAGACTCCATGGGAGTGGGGACATGGAAGCACCAGCACTGTTGTTAACGGTGCCGGTGCTTCCGTGGCGGGTTTGCCTACTGTGACCGCTGTGACCGACAGGGTCAGACCTGTCGGGCACAGCGGCTCCAGCAGGCAAACCTGTAGTTTGCCAGTCCAGAAACAAGGGTGCCAGTGATTTTACCAGCATCCTTATTTCCAGACCGGCAAACTCGGCATGATGCCCGATGTCTGAATCGTGTTTTTACATTTCAATTGATGGCTTTTCGCATTTTATCTTTCTACGCGCATGCAGATCCAATATGTATAAACTTAAACAGAAGTAATACTTGAGTAACATATCCCATTCACATTTAACTGGATACATATGAAATTGCAACATTGCACTAACTTTGCCACATCCCGAGTCACGAATATGGCGTGTGAAGCAAGAACCCCTCTTCTTCATTGGGACTTTTCCTGACCACCCCAAGACATGCGAGAATGCCAGCCAGAATGTACAATGAACCCCTATGGGGTCCGGCTGCTTTATGCTGGTGCATAAAGCTGGAGGATCCCGTAGGGATCTCCAGGATTTGCACTGGTGTGCAAAGCCAGTGTAACATTGGAAAAAACAACCAGCTGCACAGGTAAGTAAGTAATCAAACTGGCCCCCATTGGCTCAATTAGCTGGCCCACAATGGGCAGTTGGGCCACCCTTGGAGTGCGTCCGAGCTTGAGAGGAGTGAGGCACTGAGGGGCACCTGTTGGCAAGACGAGATGGCCAGCTGCTGGCAGTGGGCAAACAAGTGGCTTTTCAAGTCAGGACCCACCTGCGGTAGAGTAAAAAGAGGCAGTTCAGCATAGAGCAGCCAAGATGGAGGACACCATTTTACGGGAGATGCAAAGCGAGAAGGAAGAGGTGGGACAGGAAGATTCTCAGGATGTCTTCATAAATGTGTGAAAGGATGAAGTATGACGGTACATGTTGCTGCAGCGGTGTGCTAATAGAGGAAGAGGTCATAGGCAGTTGCTAATGGGAGTCTGCGTGACAACATAGCAAAGATCTTGAGGTGGTGGCAGTATCGTCCACACAGTTTCAATAGACCTGGAGCTGGCACAGGAGAACACTCTAGGCTGGGTTCTGAGGCAGTACTTTAAATGTGGAAGGTACTAGTGCGTTTAAGCTCAACAGGGCACCTGGGTTTATGTAATTCATGTTATGTCATGTTATCAGCTATATGGCACAGCTTCAGCCATTTACTTGCATGGGACGGCCTTTGGTCTTTCAAGCAAGTATTATTACTTTAGTGTAATGCGCGCACTGGTGCTGTTGCTAAAGTGTGATGCCAGTCAGATTAGAGAAACATTGTTCAGGTGCGGCAAACTGGCAATAGATTAGGAATGCCAGTCAGATCAGAAAAAACATTATTCAGGTGCGATAAACTGGCAATGGATTAAGAATGACAATCAAATCAGAGAAACAATGTTCTGGTGCGGCAAACTGGAAACGTTTTAAGAACCCTGTGTTTAGGCATGTGTTGCAGGCTGAGATAGGTTGTTGTGTTTGCTTACAGGCCAGAGTGTGCATCATTCTGGGGTTGCAAGTTGTGCGTTGGTCACTTATTTTACAGGCTGGATATGGTTCAGCCTAGGGTGACCAGACGTTCTGGTTGTGCCGGGACTATCCCGGATTTGGGCGCTCTGTCCCCCTTTCTTAAGATAATGGGGGTTATTCCGAGGTTGGAGGTAATGGAAAAACGATGCTGGTAAAGGATAACCGGCATCTCATACCGCTCCGGGCTATTCCGACCTAAGACCCCGCTATCAGAGGCACCATTGATAACGGTGCCTCTAATAGCGGCATGGGTGCAGGCACGCCGTCCATCATACCGCTAATCGGAGGAAATCACAAGTCAGGAGAACAAGCAAATACCGGCATGCCGGTAATACCGGTATGACAAACCAACCATAAAATGCTATGTGCAGTGTTCCCAACTGCCACAGGTGCACACAATCAGCTCAGGTGGAGGCAATGGAGTCTGGGCGGTACAAAAGGAGCACACCCACACACCACACCCCTTCTCACACCAAGATGATTCCAATAGTAGTAGCAATACTGGAGCTGGAATACATGCTTGCATTGCAACACCAGCAACAACAAAAACAGCAACAGCAGGCACCAGAGAGGAGATGCAGGAGGAGAAGGAGGGTGAGACAGGCCCAGCATGCCCCACCAGTGCAGCCAGCTGTACCACGCAGTCAGCCCCCAATCCCTCGCATCAGAGCCAGTCCTTTCAACCTAACCCCAGAGCAGATCCACACCCTGTACCGTCTGGACCGGGACACCATCACCACCATCATGGACATGATACACGACATTGTAAGCCTCATTGAAATACGCACCGCCAACCCCCCTCTACTGAAGGTAGTGTCGCTGCTCTACTTCCTTGCCACTGGCACCTACCAGCACACAGTGGGTCACATGCATGGCATATCACAACCCTTATTTTGTTGCATTCTGAACCAAGTGCTGGACGCCCTCATCAAGCACACAAGGGACTACATATCCATACCACAGACTCCCCAGGAGATTTTTGATACAAAAGTTGGCTTCCATGCAATGGCAGGCATGGCAAATTGTATAGGTGCCCTCGACTGCACCCACGTGGGGTTGGTAGTCCCGCATGCCATGCAGGGTGGTGTACCGCAACCACCAGCAATACCACTCCATCAATGTGCAGATGGTATGCAACGCCACGAAGATCATCAAACATTGTTGTGCCCGATATCCCGGATCAACTCATGACTCTATGGTCCTGCGGAACTCCACGCTACCACGCCTTATGGAGCTACATGCTGGATGACGTGCCTAGCTGCTTGGTAAATTGCATGACAGGCACATGGCACTGAAATGGGGGAGAGATGCACACACCACCATGGTGTCAATGTTGATGTGACAGAACGATGTGCACATCACTAAACACTGTGCCCCAAAGCATCCCAAACAGAACATGACACCCAAATCCCATAGGAATGAAGTAAGGCCGACATCTATCACAACATGACACATGTAAACCACCCCACATTCCACAAAACGTGCACCACTCATCAGCAGTCCTCACTCTCCGTAACACCATCCAGCAACATGCAGTGTATATGCACTATGATGCTGTCTCCAGCAAATCACCACACAGGACAAGCATCCATGGGAGTACATTGAACAGAACCACGAAGGGAATCGACTGTCTGTCACAGGGCGGCCACAACCACGGGAATGCTGCATGTCACCATGGGAAAAGTCAGCGCTGAATGCCTAATATCGCAGAGCCTACTGCCAACGCTCGCAGTCAGAAATTCATACAGAACACAACACATCACAAATTTGACACAAACACAGCTGTATGCGTACACAATGCATGACCAACAAGGCGGCAGTGCACACCGTGTATCATTTTGAAGATGCAACCCACACCATTATTCCATGGCACAGGACACATTGAGGGCCTAAAAATGGCATGCATGGAACCAGGGACATGTGCATTTGACCAATGATAATCTGCAGGCATGTGTGACTAGTACAGCTGTCCATCATGAATCCACTGACATATACCTTTTTTTGCCTCCTATGCAGGTGACAGTGGCTACCCCTTGAAGCCATGGCTCCTCACCCCTGTCCGAAACCCACAGAACAGGCACGAGGAGGACTAAAATCGATCCCACACCCGTACCCGTGTGGTCATTGAGCAGACCTTTGGCCTGTTGAAGGTACGGTTTTGCTGCCTTAGCCGGTCGGGTGGGGCACTCCTCGACAGGCATGAGAAGGTGGCCAAGATCATCATGGCATGTGTCGTGCTACACAACATGTGTATCCGACAGAACATGCCCTTACCCCCTGACATTGAACTGCTACCACCTGGTGATGATGAAGGGGATGAAGAAGATGTGGCTGCACATCATCCCGTTGCTGATGCACAGGAGGGACGTGCTGTGCGTCAGTCAGTGATTGCACAATATTTCTGACACACATGGCTGCAGAGGGTGACATGATAGTTGGTTAGAAGGCACTGGGTGTGGGGATACATCTACACTATGCACGGTATATGAATAAATGACGCATGCGCAATGATGAATGTCCACTCAAGTCATTTTTTAACACAACGGGTGTATTGAAATGTACAATGAAAATGAAAGTGTACTAACCCTCCACCAGCCTCCCCGTCCTCCCCCTCCCCCAACAACTCCCCCACACACCCTCACCCCTACCCCTCCCCCGCAACTCCTCCACACACCTTCATACCCCTCCCCCTCCCCCCACAACTCCCCCACACACCCTCACCTCCTCCCCATTCCCCCACAATTCCCCCACAATTCCCCCACACATGTCCCAACAAGTGTCTATTGCCTTCATCGGGTAGGCCAGTCTACTTCCTTCCACTCCCTGCACTTGGTGGCAGCATGTCCGGGCGGCGCAGGGTGCACGATGACCTATGGAGTGGGCTTGTCTGTGTTGAGCTGGAAGACGATGGGGTGGCCGCCTGCTCCATTTGGGGGACCGGACGCTCAGCCTCCAATGCATCAGCAATGCAGCCGAGGACCGGACGCAGGGCTGTTACCTCCTCGCACAGTCTACTTGTGTTTTCGGCAAAGATCTTGCCCAGGGAGGCGGTGTTATCGGCAATGATCTGGCCCAGAGAGGCGGTGTTTTCGCGCCACTCCTGCCTTGCTTGGGCATTGTCACTTACAAATTGTCGCACCAGGGCAGTTAGCTCCCCATGCCGCTGCGCCCCCGCCAGTACACCTGTGGAGGGTGCTTGGTTGTCATGTACAATTTCTATTGGCTCCCCTATGGGACTCATGGCCCCTTGGTTGAACTGCCCCCCAGACTGCTCCGGGGTGGTGGCGTGGTCGGAGTCTAACAATGTGAGCTGTGGGGATGGTGCCGGGCTTGGTGTGCGAGGCAGTTGAGAGTGTTGCTTCAGCTTTGTCCTGTGCCAGTGTGACTGGAGTTATGGGTTGTGTCTCAACAGCCCTTGGCGGCAACAGTGCCGTGGCTTTCGGATGTGGTTTCCTCTGTGGTGCACGGCGAGCCTTGTGTTGGGCTTTTGAGGTCGAAGGCATGTTGGCCTCATCCCGGGCCCTCTTCTGGGGTGTGGTTGGCTGTCGGGCTGAGTCCTGCGCCTCGCTGTCATGGTCTGAGCCTGTGGGGGTCAAAGAAAGGGATGGCATGAGTGATGGTTTGATAAGCATCATGCATACATTTGTATAATTGCTCATCTACACAATAGAGGGTAATAGGCAGTTGAGTTTGGATGATCACGTTGCTTGCTATATGGGTGGGTAATGCAGGCATACGTCTGGGTCACTCATGTTGGGGCAGACGTATGCTATGTGACATGCATATTTGTTGTGGCCTGCATGCAATGTGATTTATGCCATTAACATCTTAGTGTGGTTTGTGTAAGGTATGGCCTTGCCTTGCTGCAGCCATCTGCATGTGTGTGTGCTGCGTACGACAACTATGCTGGGAATGTGTGTGCATTGGGCCATGGCTTGCCTCTTTAGACAGACATATTGGTGCACTATCATCAGACTGCATTACAGTGTTTTTTCAGGACAATCACCCCCTTCCGCCGATAATGTGGCGCCACACTCCATGTCTCCCACGCCTTCAATGGCCTCCATGTCGATCAGGCTTGCACATATGTCCTCCCACCGGGACAGCTTTATGGGAGAGCTTGCTCCTCCGCCAGTTGCCATGGCCTGGCTCCTGTTCGCCAAGAGGATGTTGTGGACTCGCAGGCACAAGTCATCCCACCTCTTCCTGCAGTCCTTGGTTGTGCGTGGGGTATTGCCAACCGTGCTTACTTTTTGCGCCACTAGTGCCCAGATCTCCTTCTTTCGGATTACAGCCTCCCTCTTGAGGCTCAGGGCAAACACCACATCGGCATTCTCTGCCAGGGTCTCCGCTAGCATGGTGAACTCGTCTTCGCTGAAGCGCTCCTTGCGCTGGCGTGAGGTGCCCTTTTTCACAGCCTTGGGCATTGTAGTGTTGTACTGGATAGGTATTGGCTAACAGCAATGATCTACAGGTCCTGGCTGCTGAGGGTGGCAGTGGAATGTGTTTTTAAAGATGTCCGCCTTGCTCTTTCCCGTTCCTGTGCGAGGACGCTACTTCCAGTTCCGCTTATTTACGGTGACCGTTATTTGCGGTGACCGCTATTGGCGGTGACTGCTAATAGCGGTGGCCACTAATGCCATCTTGATTCATGCCGGTAGTGCTTTCTGTGCTTTACATGATGCCGCTAAGGGCCTTTTTCGGGACTTTTACGGCATGCCGGCAATGTCGTTACCAGCATGGCGCAAAGCTCGTGCCCGCGAAGTCGTAATAGCCCTCTATTAGCAGGCTCTTATCTACACGACACGGTATTTGCGCCATGCCGGTAAGGACATTTACTTACCTCCAACCTCGGAATGACTCCCAATGTTTCCATTGGAAAATGCAGTGGTGCCTGTGTTTGGCTGCAGGTCTTCATAGCTGGCAGGCAGGAATGCACAATCTCACACAGAAGAAATACTGCGTCTTACAAATTAAGATGGTGATAGCTTGTGATAAATTAATATGAGTTTACTCCACCAGTAACACTTAAACCTCCTTCTCCTCCAACCGCTACTGAACTAAGCCTTGGAAGCCACTTTCTAGAGGGTATTGTACAAAATGACTGAGGGCAAAAAGTCTGAAGCCCAAAAGTCCGGCCCCTATTTGTTTGAACATATATATGTGGGCGGGGGGTAAAGTTAATAAAAATGTATAGGGGTAAGGTGGGAGGGCTTTGGAGGGGTCTCCCCCACATATATATATAGATACAACAAATGGGAAATAAAAAATAAAAAAACAGTCTTTTGGGACTCAGACTTTTAGATTCGGTCATTTCACGTAGATACTTCTAGAGTTAGTCCTACTTTTATGTTAGTTGCCCTGTCACAGTTTGTTACTTTTTAAATCTGGTCATCCTAGACTTCAGCCGTGAGCAGAGGCCCAGAGCCAGCTTTAGGGCAGGTCAGGCCGGGCGGCCGCCCAGGGATTCCTGCCATAAGACCCCTGCCACGCCAGATCGGGGGAGTCTTTCAAGGTCTCCCCCGAGTTGGCATGGTGGAAGAAGATGTGGCAGACGCTCTATTGAAATTAAATGCTCTCCGTTCTCGGGAGCGGTGTGCATCTAATAACAATAGGGCACCTCTCGTGCCTATTGAAAAATGTGGCGCCCATACCCCCACCCTCAGCCCCATGACTATGGGCACGAGGGGTGAGGAGAGTGGTGCCACATTTTTTATTTGCTGCCCGGGGCCCTGCGGCTTCTAAGACCGGACCTGCAGAGGCCAGTGCTTTAAGTGGGATTATAGGGGGTGTGGCCTAAGTACGGGTGTGCTTAGGCCACGCCCCCTATCTAGAGCCCCCCCCCTCACCTAAGGGGTGGGGGCTGATAAAAGAAGCAGAGCTGGGGCCAACTGGCATTATTACCTTGAATGCGCCCAGCCACTCCTTTTAAACAAAAGAAGGGGCTGGGCACATGAAAGGTGTGACACCCGTGTGCCCCAGCTCACACCCAGCAGGCAGCCTTTTCATTCAAGGAGCCCTGTGGTGCAACGCTTTAACCACGGGCTCCTTGAATGAAAGTTCTGTCTGCTGCTGATGGCTCTGTACTCTGAAACAGGTGGAGGGCTGGACTGCCCAGCTCTCCTTTTGTTTCCGAGTAAATAGCCATCAGCCAACGTGAGGAGCCCAGGGGCTTCATACTGGATGATGGCTATTTAGTACACAGCCATCAGGCAGCCCGCACTGCACAGTTGCACCTGCTGCTTGCAGGTGTCCGCACTTCGGTTCTAATCCGAAGTGCGGACACCTGCAGGCAGCTCATGTAACCGTGCAGCCGCTACACGAGCTGCCCCAGGTGTCCGCATGGCTGGGGCTAGTCGGGGGGTGGGCCCCGGCAGGTCCCCGGCTCGGGAGCCTGTTCTGGAGACTGCCGGGGCTCAGCCCACTTAAATCACTGGCAGTGGCCCATACGTACGGAGAACTTGCCCTTGGCAGGGCCCTAAAGTTTTAATGACAGAGAGCACCTGCTACTTGTAATGGACTATAACAACACTTAACAGCAGGGCTTAATACTTTGATGGAAGAGTACAGCCCTTTCTCAGTCGGAAGCCTGTACTCAGGGTTGGTGAGTAGTGGTACCGTGCCAATGGATGCAGAGTTGGAAATTTAAAGACGAGAGGGACCTCACAGTCCTTGTCTGCAGCTATTATGTGTCTACAGTGCTGGAATTGGGCCGGTATTCCCGGGATTCAGAAACCAGCAAAAACGGTCTTTCGGAATTCCGAATCGGGGGATATGAAAAGCGCATGCACTGCACTGCAATGATCACGTTCCCACCCTGGAGACGAAACTAAGATATCGGCTTCAGTTTGTCATTCTTCTAAGCACATTAAAGGGCGAGATGGCTAGAGACACAGGAGAGGCAATCATCTCTTAAAAGGTGTGGATGTTACAGGAGACGCCGACTTCACGGTGGTCGCCACACCCAGAATTTAGAATTCTCTCCCATCAAACATCAGTAATGAAACATCCCACACCCAATTCAAGAAACTGCTAAAAACCTGGCTATTCAACAAAACTCTAACACTGGGCCGATATATTTCCCCAGGACTATTGTATTTGCCGCTGTATATACATCTATCTCTTCAACTGTAACCTTGACACATATAACCTGTAATTTACCCTTGATTCCCCCGGTTTGGGCGTATTAATAAATCGCAATAAATAAATAAATAAGGGGAAGGATCTGTAAACGTGCATGCCATTAGAAGCAAGGCTAAGCATGATGCATTTTCTTTCAATTGGTTTTATTCAGTCTTGATAGTAAATTCGAGCCTTAGCTCAGATTCTGTTACGGGCACATTTTTGTACATACTGGTAATTATTTGTATGCTTCAATAATTTTTTACAAGCTAAACTTGACTCCACCCCCGAGCTCTGCCCCATCTCGCCACCCTCCCCCAGGTGACTTTACCAAAGCACCCCGTCCTGCACCGCCCTCCTGCAATCCCCCAGAGTGCTATTTTCCATTTCCAGAACTGGTCAACATAGCCAGAAATAGAATCAAAAACATAGCTAGAAGATACAATTATGATGCTATGTCTTTGTTGCCAAACATGCCCCATTTTAGAATGCAAAGAAATACCCAGGATTAGATGACCACCTCTCAAATGGCATGGGGCACGTGGGCAGGTATGGCCTGTGCGAAAGGTTATGCAGAGAGGGACTGCAAAAGGCAGTCTCTTCTGTTTGACCCTGGGTCAGGAATGTGTAAACAGTTGTGTGTTGTCAACATTCTTGGGCGAAGGCAATCTCTATTGTGGAACCTTGGCATCCTTTCTTCCCCCAAATATTGTCTGGACGGCTCTGTGAATGGAGGACAATTGTGCACGTGCGGCAGCCAGTCCTTCAGCCAAGGTCTTCTCGAGGCAGATCTCAGGCTGGCACCCAGGGCTTCTCATTCTTAATGCATTCTCCCAGCAGACATGGACTGGCCCACTGTCCTAAGCGGGGGTGGGAAGATGGACCTCTCAGATAATGCAAGGGAAATGGCATAATGTTTGGATCCCACGCGGTACTGCATTCAGTTGAACTGTAACCTTACAACGATGTGGACAAAATCGAGGCCTACGCAGACATAGGGGGCCATTTTGCAAGAGGCAGAATGCAGGGGTGTCATTTCACCAAAATGCCAGGGGTAGCTGAAGTGACATCATGAATCTGATGGCATCACAGGAAGTACTAATGAGCGGAATAATTCTATTGGAATCCATTATAAAACACTGCTTGCAAAGCGTATTTGCAGCCAGTCTTTTATACTCTCAAAGCAGAGGGTGAAACTGAAGAGTAAAGAAGATTTCGCCTCGTCTTACTCTCAGGGACGTCATTTAGGGGTCGCCAGAGGTAGAAACTGCGACCTCTGAGGTCTCCCTGCGACCTCTAAATAAATAAAAATAAAAATAAAACCTTTTTATTTGCAATGCAAACTCCTGGGCTGTGGCCAGCACCAAGTGGCTCTTTACTTCTGGAGTGGCTGGCTTTCTTGTTCAGGCCCTTTAAAAAAAAAGAAGAAAAATAAGAACACGAGTGCCACAAGTCTAACCCTTTCAGCACTGACCCTAAATAAGAAAGACTAGGAATACCAAATAATGTGTCTTTCTGGAATTCCATACCATAATTGCTAGACTCATTAAAGGTTTATTTCAGGCACACTTCAGGGGGTGAGTCGGTATCAGGTAATAGAATCGTGGCAAAAACATCTGGTAAAAAAAATCGTTTCGAATAAATCTGAATCTTTGCATTGCTCTGGGCAACCCTCCAGACCATCATTCTTCGCCTGCCAAGACAGTACAAAAGGGGAAATACCAAATGCAAATTAGGCTTGGTCCCACCCCAAAAGAGGCAGTCCAGCCCAAACTGCTTTGTCACACCTCTCCTCATATTTCTGACGTCGCCAAGAGGTCACACTACCAGCTGCACCTCCTCAGAGGTATTCTTCCCTTCCTCTCCTTCCCCCAGAAGCTCACTGTCTCCCGAGCCCTGGTTCTCTCGAAGCTGGACTACTGTAACAGCCTCTATCTTAATCTGCCTGCCTCCACTCTCCGCCCTCTGAAACTCATCCAGAACAGAACTGCGAGACTTATCCTTGGCCTCAAGCCCAGGGACCGTATCTCTCCAGGACTGAAATCTCTACACTGGCTCCCAGTGGCTGCGAGTATAAAGTTCAAAACCCTCTGCATTGTCCACAAGGCCTTCTGGGGCCTGGGTCCTAAATACCTTCAACTCTCTCTTCCCAAATATCTTCCTTCCCGAGCCCTTCGCTCATCCGCCTCCAATTCCCTCAGGGTTAGCCGCTTCTCGAAGCAACGAGCTGGGGGTAGATCTCTCTCCGCGGCAGGGGCCTCCCTCTGGAACAGCCTTCCTGCCTCCCTGAAACTTGAGGAGAACCATCTCCGGTTCCGGAAGCACCTCAAAACCTTCCTCTTTGCTTCTGCTTTCTCTCTCCCTCTCCCCTGCTGAACAGCTAATTAATTCTTCACTGAAACTGCACTTATCCTGCAACTGGACCACTCTAAACGGCCTCGGTCCTGGGCCCAGCCACTCTCCTCTTGCACTGATGCCCTGGAACCCCTTTGCACTGCGGGACTGTCTCTGTATCCCTACAGCCCCCCCCCTTTCCCCAGCACTTGCTCTGCACTTACCTCGCACTTGCCACCAGCTGGCCCTATTTATTTATTTATTACTTTACGCCACTTACCTTGTACTGCACTTCCCCCCCTCCCCTTCCCCTTGCACTTTTCCCCCTCCCCCACCCCTGCACTTGCGCGATCTGAATGACACCTGGCCTAGTAGGATCGTTGTCTGTCTCCCCTTGTCCCTCCCCTCCCTGCCTCGTCGCGCCTTGAAACACCTGTGTATAGGCGCGTTACAAATACCATATCATATCATATCATACCTCTTCTGCATGAGACCACAAGCATCCCCAAACATGCTTATCACGGGATTCCCAGAGATAATAGCTCAGCAACTATAGTGCGAATCACCCGCTTCACACGGAGCTCAAAAGGAAGCACCCATGCTGGCATGGCAGCTCGACAGCACCGTGTGGGCAGCCTTTCAAATGATAGTGCGCAGTTGCTAAACCACTCACCTTACAGGGAACTTTGATAACCTCACACCCCAACTGAAGAGTGTAGTGTAACCTTAGTCCACATTAACACAAATTGTGAAGGAGGCATATCTGTTGGGCTGTGTCTGGTTTACCTTTATTTTTAAAATTATATTTATAAAGCGCTTACACAGCCCGCAGGCATCGAGGCGCTGTTACAGGAATAGTTTTTTTGTTTTAGTTACGTATTTATAATGCGCTTAAACACCCAGAGGTTTCTAAGCGCGGACCCGGGGATCGAACCTGTGTTGCTTCATGTCGTCTTGTTTCCAAGGTGAGCACCTTGCCCCTGAGCTATCCTCCCGAGACAAAAAGAGTTTGAGAAAACACAGGGATAATAGTGAATCCTTAAAACCATCACTGTGGGAACACTGGAAGAGAGTGTCCTTAGATAGTCCCAGAGGGAGTAAGATAGCTATGACATTGGCTATGACATTGGCCTTTAGGCTTTTCCCCAGTAGAGAAGTTATTATAGACTGTAGAGTTTACCAATCTTTAGTATTCATGCTGTCCTGCGGAACAGGGAAGCCTGGATTAGGGTATAGCGAGCCCACAGGAGACTCAGGAACCAACTACAACAGCCCCTTAGGCGAATTATCATGCAGTCTCAAACCCTGCACGACAAAGATAATAGAAGATTGTTAATAGAAACATCTGAACAAGCTATCCGATTTGTGAGTTTCTTAAAGCCTGTGACAAGTAGTGTAATTGTGGGGTGGTTCAGGCCCTGATACAGAGACCACCCACTAGAGGCAGGAGATTCCTGGGTTACCCGCAGCAAGTGATCCATTTAATAGTGAGATCTGAGAGTTGGGAGTGGAGCTTACATTTCTTACCTTGGATCCTCTATTGAAAGGGTCAGACGACTCCTGGTAGTATGTAGGCTTAAAAGATACTTGCATTGAACTAGGAGATTTTAATGAATCATCAGTCCAAGAAACAAAAAATAATCTAGGTATAAGATAAGTGAGGCTTGTGGAAAAACATTGAAACAAGAAGATCCCAAGCCAGTGGGATCTGTTTAATGACAGACACCAGCACTCCGGTATTCCAAAAGTGGAGAAGCCTTGACTCAATCAAGCAGAGAGACACTGAATCACCAGTCGTGCCTCACTAAGAGCCCAACGCCAGTAAATCCAAGCTCAACATCATATAAAAATTGATAAGGACCTTGGCCGAAGGATATCTTATGATAAGTAGACAATGCCACAAAGCTCTAACAGTGCTACAGGGATCCATCACATGAAGAAAGGAGAACTATGGTGCCTCACAATATAATACACAAATAGAGCAACAGAAAAGACCCCAATGTCTTTTGTGAAGTTTGAAAGAGCGGCAACAACATGCAGTAGGACCAAGATCCTTGGACCTGCAACGTAGCCCTCCTTCTTATGAGGGATGCCCAACGAGCCTTCCAAGCATTAAACCCAGATGGATCCACTTCCCTATGACAAAGTCAAGAAAGGAATCCTTGACCGGTTGGGACATGACCAGGAACATCAGTGCTTGAACCGCAAACATCGATGACTGTGGCAAGAAGAAACCCTGCAACAGCTACCATATACGGTACAAGACCTCATGAACAAGTGGCGGGGCAGACACATAGTGAGGAGCATCAACAATTCTTAATCCTTGAACAATTTAGCAACTCTTTGCCTCCCCATCTTCAAAAGGTAATTTACCAGCTCCACAAAGCCTCTCTTGAGGAAGCCATTTAGATGGCCAATGCTCATCAAAGAATTGTGGGGAGCTACTGCTCTGAGGAAGGAAACCCAGCAAGCCTAAACCAGCAGTCCAAGTGAGAGGTGGATGTTCTAGAGGAAGCAGGTTTTCATCAGAAAAGCCAATATCAAAAAGCAAATTGAAATATGATGAGGAGCGATGACAGTCGACCACGACATGGATGCCATCCTGTGGAAAACCTGGCCACTACACCAGATTTTATCCCAAGCAGTGGAAGGAAGAACCGATGGGGATCTAGCTACTGATCCACAAAACACAGAAGGATCTGGGTTTCCTCACCAGAGCCAGAGGAAGATTTTGCAGGACAGTAGTGCCGTATGGATCTTTTCTCGGAGAAGGATGAATCCACAGAAACTACATCCTGAGCAATCTGTTCCATGGAAGGGAGCAACCAAAGATATCATCTTCCCATGGTGGTGCAAGGATTATGGATGGCATGAACATTCGGGTTACAGAAAAGGATCTAACAGTGTGCTAGCAGACAGAGAGCGGTCTCAAACTTCACTCAACTTGATCAGGTGGTGGGATCAGTGGGCTTGATGTGATGTTTGCACTCAGGCAGCAGCAACTGGGGAAGAGACCACAATTTCTCATCGTTATTCCCAGAAGTCAACCCCAGTGTCTTCAATAAACCACAAGCCACACAGCCACAGTCCACAAATCAATTGCCTCACCTTAACCGCCTCCCCATCACCTGGTTATGAGGCAGCACAATTCCATTGTTTTGAGAATGATTCTGAAGCCCTAAAGGTGTTATTTACAAGAGAATGCAGACTCCCGTTGTGATCTTGGGTGCAAGGCCTTGGCCACTATCCTCTGCCTGGTGTCTCCCAATGATAGTTATAGGTCAAGTTGAAAAGCCTTTTAAGCTCTTCCATCCCGCTGAAATCCTTCTTTAGTAGATGAGTAATCTGACAGGCACACATTAAGCATGTCTGGATAAACTATAAAATCTTACGAATCCTAGAAAACACTAGGTTTTCTTAGCATACTTTGGAAATGGACATGCCAAAACATCTAACACTTTAACACCTTCTTAAAATCTGTCCATAGTCCAGCAGAAGAATGAATCCAAAGTACTTCACTCTCACTTTTTGAAACTCACACTGTTCTGGTTTTACATTTCATTAAATATTGATTATTGCTGAACTTTACACATGTAACAATAATGAGCCTAAAACGAGTATGAGTACATCAAAATGGTTGTAGGTCATCTGGTCGAAAACAAAAGTATTGAATGCCTTTTGATCGACAGTCAAATGGTCGAAAAAAAGGGTTGATCTTTTTTTAAACATTTTTTTTATGGGGGGGGTTCTCCCCAACCCCCCGTTTTCTTTTTAAAAACATTTTTTTACAAACCCAAACTAAAATATATATATAAATAAATAAATAAAAAAAATCGACCTTTTTTTTTCCGACCATTTGACTGTTCATCAAATGGTCATTCGATCAAATGTTTTCGACCATTTGACTGGACAGCCATCAAAATACCATACACGTGCACAATCATAAATTGCTTCAGGACATCAGAAAAAATGTAACTCATAAACCACTAGAAAATTGAAGTAGCATTATATGACCCAAATGACATTACTTGAGCCACTTCACATTGACCAAACCGTGTCCTAAAATGATCCTTCATTCACCTCTAGACATTCATCTCCAAAAGTCCTAAAAAAATCCAACTATATAACAGCATATCAAACAGATTTCAGAACATCCCCAAGTCATGGTAGTGACTAATGATCCCTTAATGTAATATTATTTAAATGCCTTTCGTCGCCATAGGGGTGAAAATCTAGGGACTTAGTTAACATAAAGCGAACGATGGCTGTGATCCCGTCAGGGAGAAACAACCTTGGGTAGAAGGCCTATCAGGGTTGCAGCAGGAGACAGTCCTTGGGAGTGCCCTAGTCTCTGCCCCTTACATGTGGTGCCTTGTTGAATGTGAAATCAGTCAATCACCCAATGTCCGCCGCACCCTATTCTGGCCAGAATTCTGTTTGTGTCCTTTCACGTCTACGTGTCCCAGAAGATCGTACTCCTCTACTGAGTGAAACCATCAGATCCACACGCATATTGGAAATGCCAGCATTGATCAAGAGAACCAGTCCAGCATTAAAAAAGGCTCACTACCTCTTGGCAACTGGAGCATAGCCATCAAAAGCCTCACCGGAGAGAATGAATCAAGCACTACGCGCAGGGGCTTAATAGTGGGTTTTAAAGTTTCCCACTGCCATGGAACAATCCTGGGCAAAATAGTAAGACCAGATTGAACACAAGAAGCAGGTGAAAAGGGAAACCAATGGGAGGGGGAGAGTTGAGAGGAGAGGGAAGAGTAAAGAGGAGATCGGAGTGTAGAGTCAAGTGGAGAGGGTAGAGGAGATTGTGGGGGCACCAGAAGGACAGAGAGCGAGAGGAAGGAGGAAGGAGAAGGAGAAAGAGAGTGAGGGAGAGAGGTAAGGAGGGAGGGGGGAGGGAGTAAAGAGAAGAAACATAAGGGAGTGAAAAGCACAGAGTTAAAGAAACTGGGCAGTTTGAAAGGCACCAGACCAAAGAGATCCTATTGAAATCCTATCTAGAGGAAACATTAGGATAGGTTACCACAAGAACCCTGGAAGGAGTAACATAGAAAAGCAGGGTGCAAAATGTGCACTCGCCACTGGTTAGTGATATTGGACTCTTGGCAAGTAAGCCATGGAGTGCAAGACGTGGCCACAGACTGGAACCCACAACACCTTTCCTCCTCCACATGTGATGGAGGACTTCAATAACGTGGTATGCAGGGGCCAGGTGATGAAGGACAGCCAGCAACGGGTGGCACGGAATGATTGGGACTTGGTAGGGTCTTTGGACTGGCTGACCCAGGTACAGCTGCAGGAAGAAAACATGATGTGTTTGTTGATGCTGCAGGAGCACTGAAAATTCAGTATTTTGGTGGTCAAGGCTCAGAAGGATGATACTGTATCCCATGCAGCAGCAGCTAATGTCTGGGAGCAGGGACCCAAGAACTCAGTCCTGGTCCACAAATTGCAAAGTGTTGTGTCTTGTGTTCCCTGCCTTGGTCCTGCATGAATGCTTGCTTGAGAGAATGCCTGGTGGAATGTATGCCTGTGGAATATTCTGGTGTGAGTGCCCTTCTATCGTCCATGGATGTCAGTTGGAGTGAAGCAGCCTGTGAGAGTGGAGGCCGGTGGATGTCTCCTGTGTACCTTCCTACTTACTTACCCTTGGTCTTACCTGATGTATATACCTTGTCACTGGAACTTAGTAAAGAAGTTCACTTCCCTTACGTGCAGTATAAGATCTTTCATTTTACCCCGCTGCACAAAGTTCCAGAGCAACCTTGTTTTGGCAACGTATTCACCCACAAATGTCCTTCAGTGTGTGGCAGCATTTACCTATGACCAAGCAGACATATTACACAACTAGAAAAAGGGTGTCCACCTATATGGTCAACATCACACCTGAAACAAAATGGGTGTATTCTGAATACCCAGATCAATCCTGAATTGTCAATGGGCCTCATTATAAGTTTGCCAGTCTGGGAACTATGGTACTGGTAAGCTTGCCGGTACCGTAGTTCCCGGACCGGCAAACTACGAGTTTTGCTTGTGAGGGCCATTACGGCCGCCAGGTCTGACCTGGCGGCTGTACCGGCATCTCGAGCAGGGCATGTCGGATGAACCGGCACCATTCTGAATGGTGCCGGTGCATCCGACCTCCTCATTCCCATCGAGCACTACCTGGCTCAAATGGGAATGGGGAGCATTCCATTCTGGCGCCCACAAATGGGCAATTACCGGATCTGACAGGGCTGTAATTACCCCGTAATTGGCCATTCGTGGGCGCCGGAAATTGTCGCAAGTTTGGCAGCAGCCTGCCGGTTTTACCGGCAAGGCTACCTCCAAACTTATAATGAGGCCCAATGTGTTTGAAGATTAGATCTCTCAATGTAGTATTCAGAGTATAAAGCTATTGCTGTTGGTTTATGCTAGTGGATTGCATCACACTAGTGTAGAGGAGAAGCGGAATGCCTCTGCAGGAAGTCCCGCCCTCATTCTGCCTATATGTTGGAAAACGGAAATTGAGCAACACCAGTAAGAGTACCTATATCACGAGAAGTCTTTGAGACAAACAGCCTCATCACGAGTTGGGCAGTATACTGCTGGGGCTAATAGCATTACCGCCAAACCCCCCAGCGCTATTAGCCGCTGAGCTATCCTTATAACTGGGATCACTGCAGGTTTAGTAGTAGTGCGGGGCTATGTAGGCTGCTTAGCCACTATTCATCTCTGTATTCTGGCAGAGCAGTAGTTATTTCCTTACACTGGGATTTTTGTCACATTGCAGTGGACATACTCTTAGCTATGCTGGCTTCATAGGTGCTCGATGCCACAGGGTCACCATGTCATCCTGCTAATGCTACCGAGGTAGTCAGAGTAACTCCGGGAGAAAGTAGCAAGTTGAAAAAAAAAAAGAGTGGAGGGCACATGTAAGAACCAAAATCAGAGCAAATCCCGAATCTTGTGGTCCCTCTTGTTGGTGGCAGAGTGGTTTACCACATTAAAGGAGAGCTGGGATGACCACAGCCAAAGAAGCTACCACAGCTCTGCAAAACAAACAGGGGACCAGGGCCAATGTGGGTGTCAGTCCGTGTAAGCAAGCCAAAATGGAGCTCATTTTGATCAAATTAGTAATTTGGCGGTGGGGAGCCATTACTTGTTGACATACACGTAGGTGGATTCCCACTGACAAATTTTGATCATTCAAAAGGTGGAGTGCAAACGTGCAGGGCAAAAGGCGGTGTACGCCTCCTGTTGCCCTGCACTTTTGCACTCCGCCTTGCAAAGTGAGTAAACGCTACCTGGCATGTATGCATGCCAGGTAACTTTTACTTTTAATTGAGGGCACTGCTTGACATGCTCTTAGGGCTTGCAGCACTCACAATTACCATTAAACACTATCAGACATGCTCGCATGTCAGACAGTGTTTAATTTTCATTGTGAACACTGCTTACCACTCACGCATGGTAATTAGTGTCCACAATTACAAATAAACGTTGTCTGACATGCAAGCATGTCGGGCAGCATTTAATGGTGACTTTACACACTGCCTGCCATTTGTATGGATGGGCCCCTATTCACCATAAACAAGCAGGCCCACCAATTAAGGAGCGAGTGCACGTTTCTATGTAAAGCAAGTTTTTGTACAATCATCCGGGGAGGAACTAGATGACCCTGTCAAGTCAACCTAGCCCAAGTCTCACTGAACCACATCAGTTGACACATTAAATATTTGTTTGCAATGGTTAAGACAATCCCATATTTTATATTACAATTCACCCCATACCTGATTGGTCAAGACCTATACAAAGAAATCCCATCATTCTCCAATTCCTCCATTCTCACTGGTAGCCGTTATCTTAACTACCATCTTCAGCTCATGTGTATTGAACACACCTCCATTTAGAATTTTTCTGTGGTAGGTCATGGCATCATCACACATTTAAACATCCACCTACAAACATAATTCATTACAAGTTCCAGCTGGTCTGAGATCTCTTAATCTTAATTCTAATTTGCACAAGTGTTTTGCACGAATACTTCGAATGACATGAGAGAGAGCAGAATAATGAGGTTCCATTTGAACTATTGATAGCCATCTCCACCACCCCTGTTTTGGCGTCATTTGAAAAGTCTACTCTAACGTCTACCATTTCAACATGCACAGCACATCCTGAATAACAATCGAAACTCCTGAAGATTGGTCACTCCTAGCCTTGAGCAGTATCTCACCCCATATTTATTGCTGGTAAAAACAAATAGCTGAAACCCTCTCTCACGCTCTCATGCACTTAAGAGATGATATTTGCTTTCTGCGATGCTGCCAGGGCAGAAACGCTTGCAGATTTATAAGCTGACCTAACCATCTACTTAAAGTGGTGTTTACTCATTTGCCATTTCTCTGGCCGTGAAACGCAGCAAAACCAGTTTCTCAAAGTCACTTTAAAATTCCCCTTGTACAAACCTTGACTGCTGCGTTTTAATCCATTTGTAAAAAAGACCACCACATGTAGATTTATGAATTCCCTGTGTATGTTTATCAGTGTGCATGCATGCTTAATAACTGTCATATTTTTTTCACAGTGGGTCCCCTTTCTTGCATGTGCATTATGAAAAACCCTTTGTTGCCCGGTGTCTATGTGTCATGATCTCTGCTTCCAAAAGATCAGGACTTGCCCGACTCCCTTGGAAGCAGACCCATAACCCCGGTTCCGAGAGCCAGCCAGTCCCAATTGGGACCTTTTGGACCCTGTCCTGGCGCCAGTGGCACCAGGCTCATAAAGATGCCCAGTCCCAGCGCTGGAAGCGCCGGGCTCATAATGCTTGGGTGGATTTACCTGCAGCAGACCATGCTGCTTACTTACCTGCCAGTTGAACCCCTGATCCTCTTCTGTTTGGGACTACTTTTCCTGTTGGGTGGGGCAGGAGCCACTCCCTAGGTTCAGAACACTGGAACTCTTCTGGAAAGCAGGAACTCTTTTCTTACCTAGGCGTGGCTGTGGAAGGAGATACCTAAGCACTACAGGAGGCTATTTAAACCACACCCGATGGATGAATCTTGCTTTGTGTTATTCTGCATTCTCTGCAGCAGAACGCTCATCGTGTCTTCTGCTTCTGATCCTGGGCCTAAGGGAACAAAGGCTTACCATCCTGGAATCCAGTCTTCAGCAGCACCTGTAAAGACAAAGAAAGAACAGGTTAGCACTACGGTCTTCAGTGGCAGCGCATCTCTTACCTGGTCCATCGGCTGTCACCAACGCCTCGCGCTGCATTCCGGCATCTGAAAGACAAAGGCTTACCTACTCTTCGCATGCTCCGGAGGTCTTCGCACTGCATTCCGGCATCTGAAAGACAAAAGCTTACCAGCTCTTCGCACGCTCCGGAGGCCTTCGGCGCTGCATCCCGCATCTGAAAGACAAAAGAAGGTGCGTTTAAAGACATTAGGCAACTTTATTACTCACGTGCCATTACTCCTTCCCACGCTGAATCCAGTGGGTATTCCAGCACCCTTCAGCTTCTCTAAAGCTCCGAACTTGTACCTGCAAGATAAAAGGGACAGTTAGTGCGCATCGTGAAGCAGGCTACAAGCGCTTACTTACGTGCTTCCAGGCGCTTCTATTCCTCACGCGGGTTCGATCCTCAACTCTCATCAGCCCGCCATCCGCCATCGCCGGAACCCTGCAAAACAAGAGATATCATTACAAAAGACTTTTAAGACATTTGAAGTGCCCAGAACTTACCGTTCGTGCAGTTAACGACGGACAGCAGTCCTCTGAGGTCAAGAGGCCTGCACCCTTATCCAGTGAAGAAACTGGTTACGGCACCCTGCCCCGAGGCAGATGGAGAGCTCGGCGTTCACTTACCTAGGGTGAGGGCGTTAACCTTTGGGGTTCTACAGGAGAAGAGAAAGGGAAGAGGAGAGAGGCACCCAATAACCCCAGTTCATTAATCCCATATTTTCTATCTGCAGACATCTTACTCTTCGAGTCAGACATACAGTGCACAGAGGTCCAGCCCAAAGAGCCAACCGTGTGTTACACATCACCTTTGAAGATACGGCATTCACCCAGTCAAGACCGGCGCCTCTGCGGGAATCAGGTGAGCGTTACACTAGGCACATCATGGCACACAACGGACCTCATTAAGGTGCTACTGGTGGGTTGCCGTAGGACCCGTAAAAAATACTGGCACCTGACTTCCCGGTGACACCGGGCTATTACAAGTCCGGCGGCCAGGAAGTCAGGTGCTGATAATTTTGTTAATCCCCATTCCCATAGAGTCCATTAAGACTCTATGGGAGTGGGGACATGGAAGCACCAGCACTGTTGTTAACGGTGCCGGTGCGTCCGTGGCGGGTTTGCCTACTGTGACCGCTATGACCGACAGGGTCAGACCTGTTGGGCACAGCGGCTCTGTCAGGCAAACCTGTAGTTTGCCAGTCCAGAAACAAGGGTGCCAGTGATTTTACCAGCATCCTTATTTCCAGACCGGCAAACTCGGCATGAGGCCCGATGTCTGAATCGTGTTTTTACATTTCAATTGATGGTTTTCGTGTTTTATCTTTCTACGCACATGCAGATCCAACATGTATAAACTTAAACGGAAGTAACACTTGAGTAACATATCCCATTCACATTTAACTGGATACATATGAAATTGCAACATTGCACTAACTTTGTCACATCCCGAATCACGAATATGGCGTGTGAAACATGAACCCCTCTTCTTCATTGGGACTTTTCCTGACCACCCCAACACATGCGAGAACAGCAGCCAGAATGTACAATGAACCCCTATGGGGTCCGGCTGCTTTATGCTGGTGCATAAAGCTGGAGGATCCCGTAGGGATCTCCAGGATTTGCACTGGTGTGCAAAGCCATTGTAACATTGGAAAAAACAACCAGCTGCACAGGTAAGTAAGTAATCAAGCTGGCCCCCATTGGCTCAATTAGCGGGCCCACAACGGGCAGTTGGGCCACCCTTGGAGTGCGCCCGAGCTTGAGAGGAGTGAGGCACCGAGGGGCACCTGTTGGCAAGACGAGATGGCCAGCTGCTGGCAGTGGGCAAACAAGTGGCTTTTCAAGTCAGGACCCACCTGCGGTAGAGTAAAAAGAGGCAGTTCAGCATAGAGCAGCCAAGATGGAGGACACCATTTTACGGGAGATGCAAAGCGCGAAGGAAGAGGTGGGAGAGGGAGATTCTCAGGGTGTGTGAAAGGATTTACGTATGATGTTGCACATGTTGCTGCAGCGGTGTGCTAATAGAGGAAGAGGTCATAGGCAGTTGCTAATGGGAGTCTGCGTGACAACATAGCAAAGATCTTGAGGTGGTGGCAGTATCATCCACAGAGTTTCAATAGACCTGGAGCTGGCACAGGAGAACACTCTAGGCTGGGTTCTGAGGCAGTACTTTAAATGTGGAGGTACTAGCGCGTATAAGCTCATCAGGGCACCTGGGTTTATTTAATTCATGTTGTCATGTTATCAGCTATATGGCACAGCTTCAGCCATTTACTTGCATGGGCGGGTCTTTGGTCTTTCAAGCAAGCATTAATACTTTAGTGTAATGCGAGCAATGGTGCGGTGCTAAAGTGTGATGCCAGTCAGATTAGAGAAACATTATTCAGGTGCGGCAAACTGGCAATAGATTAGGAATGCCTGTCAGATCAGAAAAAACATTATTCAGGTGCGATAAACTGGCAATGGATTAAGAATGACAATCAAATCAGAGAAACAATGTTCTGGTGCGGCAAACTGGAAATGTTTTAAGGACCCTGTGTTTAGGCATGTGTTGCAGGCTGAGATAGGTTGTTCTGTTTGCTTACAGGCCAGAGTGTGCATCATTCTGGGAGTGCAAGTTGTGCGTTGGTCTCTTATTTTACAGGCTGCGTATGGTTCAGCCTAGGGTGACTAGACGCTCTGGTTGTGCCAGGACTATCCCGGAATCGGCTGCTCTGTCCCCCTTTCTCAAGATAATGGGGGTCATTCCGAGGTTGGAGGTAATTGAAAGACAATGCCGGTAAAGGATTACCGGCATCGCATACCGCTCTGGGCTATTTCGACCTAAGACCCCGCTATTAGAGACACCGTTGATAACGGTGCCTCTAATAGCGGCATGGGTGCAGGCACGCGGCCCATCATACCGCCAATACCGGCATGCCGCTAATGGGAGGAAATCACAAGTCAGGCGGACAAGCAAAAACCGGCATCATGAAGGTGCTAATAGGGGATAACGGCATGCCGGTAATACCGGTATCGCGAACCAACCGTAAAATGCTATGTGCAGTGTTCCCAACTGCCACAGGTGCACACAATCAGCTCAGGTGGAGGCAATGGAGTCTGGGCCAGTACAAAAGGAGCACACCCACACATCACACCCCTTCCCACACAAAGATGATTCCAATAGTAGTAGCAATACTGGAGCTGGAGGACATGCTTGCATTGCAACACCAGCAACAACAACAACAGCAACAGCAGGCACCACAGAGGAGATGCAGGAGGAGAAGGAGAGTGAGACAGGCCCAGCATGCCCCACAAGTGCAGTCAGCGGTACCACGCAGTCAGCCCCCAATCCCTCGCATCAGAGCCAGTCCTTTCAACCTATCCCCAGAGCAGATCCACACCCTGTACCGTCTGGACCGGGACACCATCACCACCATCATGGACATAATACATGACATTGTCAGCCTCATTGAAATACGCACCGCCAACCCCCCTCTACTGAAGGTAGTGTCGCTGCTCTGCTTCCTTGCCACAGGCACCTACCAGCACACAGTGGGGCACATACATGGCATATCACAACCCTTATTTTCTCGCATTCTGAACCAAGTGCTGGATGCCCTCATCAAGCACACAAGGGATTACATATGCCTACCACAGACTGCCCAGGAGATTTTTGATACAAAAGTTGGCTTCCATGCAATGGGAGGCATGGCAAATTGTATAGGTGCCCTCGACTGCACCCACCTGGGGTTGGTGGTCCCGAATGAGATGCAGGTGGTGTACCGCAATCACAAGCAATACCACTCCATCAATGTGCAGATGGTATGCGACGCCAGCAAGATCATCAAACATTGTTGTGCCCGATATCCCGGATCAACTCATGACTCTATGGTCCTGCGGAAATCCACGCTACCACGCTTTATGGAGCTACATGCTGGACGACGTGCCTGGCTGCTTGGTAAGTTGCATGACAGGCACATGGCACTGAAATGGGGGAGAGATGCACACACCACCATGGTGTCAATGTTGATGTGACAGAACGAAGTGCACATCACTAAGCACTGTGCCCCAAAGCATCCCAAACAGAACATGACACCTAAATCCCATAGGAATGAAGTAAGGTCGACACCTATCACAACATGACACATGTAAACCACCCCACATTCCACAACACCTGCACCACTCATCAGCAGTCCTCACTCTCCGTAAAACCATCCTGCAACATGCAGTGTATATGCACTATGATGCTGTCTCCAGCAAATCACCACACAGGACAAGCATCCATGGGAGTACAGAACCACCAAGGGAATCGACTGTCTGTCACAGGGTGGCCACAACCACAGGTATGCTGCATGTCACCATGGGAAAAGTCAGCGCTGAATGCCTAATATCGCAGAGCCTACTGCCAATGCTCCCAGTCAGAAATTCATACAGAACACAACACATCACAAATTTGACACAAACACAGCTGTATGCGTACACAATGCATGACCAACAAGGCGGCAGTGCACACCGTGTATCATCTTGAAGATGCAACCCACACCATTATTCCATGGCACAGGACACATTGAGGGCCTACAAATGGCATGCATACAACCAGGGACATGTGCATGTAACCAATGATAATCTCCAGGCATGTGTGACTAGTACAGCTGTCCATCATGAATCCACTGACATATACTTTTTTTTGCCTCCCATGCAGGTGACAGTGGCTACCCCTTGAAGCCATGGCTCCTCACCCATGTCCGAAACCCACAGAACAGGCACGAGGAGGACTACAATCGATCCCACACCCGTAACTGTGTGGTCATTGAGCAGACCTTTGGCCTGTTGAAGGTACGGTTTCGCTGCCTTAGCCGGTCGGGTGGGGCACTCCTCTACAGGCATGAGAAGGTGGCCAAGATCATCATGGCATGTGTTGTGCTGCACAACATGTGTATCCGACAGAACATGCCCCTACCCCCTGACATTGAACTGCTACCACCTGGTGATGATGAAGGGGATGAAGAAGATGTGGCTGCACATCATCCCGGTGCCGATGCACAGGAGGGACGTGCTGTGCGTCAGTCAGTGATTGCACAATATTTCTGACACACATGGCTGCAGAGGGTGACATGATAGTTGGATAGAGGGCACTGGGTGTGGGGGTACATGTACACTATGCACTGTATATGAATAAATGACACATGCGCAATGATGAATGTCCACTCAAGTCATTTTTTAACACAACCTGTGTATTGAAATGTACAATGAAAATGAAAGTGTACTAACCCTCCACCAACCTCCCCGTCTTCCCCCTCCCCCCACAACTCCCCCACGCACCCTCACCCCCTACCCCTCCCCCACAACTCCTCCACACACCTTCATACCCCTCCCCCTTCCCCCACAACTCCCCCACACACCCTCACCCCCTCCCCATTCCCCCACAATTCCCCCACACATATCCCAACAAGTGTCTATTGCTTTCATCGGGTAGGCCAGTCTACTTCCTGCCACTCCCTGCACCTGGTGGCGGCATGTCCGGGCGGCGCAGGGTGCGCGATGACCTGTGGAGTGGGCTTGTCTGTGTTGAGCTGGAGGACGATGGGGTGGCCGCCTGCTCCATTTGGGGGGCCGGATGCTCAGCCTCCAATGCATCAGCAATGCAGCCGAGGACTGGCCGCAGGGCTGTTACCTCCTCGCACAGTTTACTTGTGTTTTTGGCAAAGATCTTGCCCAGGTAGGCGGTGTTATCGGCAATTATTTTGCCCAGAGAGGCGGTGTTTTCGTGCCACTCCTGCCTTGCTTGGGCATTGTCACTTACAAATTGTTGCACCAGGGCAGTTAGCTCCTCCTGCCGCTGCGCCCCCGCCAGTGCACCTGTGGAGGGTGCTTGGTTGTCATGTACAATTTCTATCGGCTCCCCTATGGGACTCATGGCCCCTTGGTTGAACTCCCTCCCAGACTGCTCTGGGGTGGTGGCGTGGTCGGAGTCTAAAGATGTGAGCTGTGGGGATGGTGCCGGACTTGGGGTGCGAGGCAGTTGATAGTGTTGCTTCAGCTTTGTCCTGTGCCAGTGTGACTGGAGTTTTGGGCTGTGTCTCGACGGCCCTTGGCGGCACCAGTGCCGTAGCTTCCGGATGTGGTTTCCTCTGTGGTGCATGACGAGCCTTGTGTTGGGCTTTTGAGGTCGAAGGCATGTTGGCCTCATCCCGGGCCCTCTTCTGGGGTGTGGTTGGCTGTTGGGCTGAGTCCTGCGCCTCGCTGTCATGGTCTGAGACTGTGGGGGTCAACGAGAGGGACGGCATGAGTGATGGTTTGATAAGCATCATGCATACATTTGTATAATTGCTCATCTACACACTAGAGGGTAATAGGCAGTTGAGTTTGGATGATCACGTTGCTTGCTACATGGGTGGGTAATGCAGGCATACGTCTGGGTCACTCATGTTGGGGCAGACGTATGCTATGTGACATGCATATTTGTTGTGGCCTGCATGCAATGTGATTTATGCCGTTAACATCTTAGTGTGGTTTGTGTAAGGTATGGCCTTGCCTTGCTGCAGGCATCTGCATGTGTGTGTGCTACGTACGACAACTATGCTGGGAATGTGTGTGCATTGGGCCATGGCTTGCCTCTTTAGACAGACATATTGGTGCACTATCATCAGACTCTGCATTAGAGTGTTTTTTCAGGACACTCACCTCCTTCCGCCGATGATGTGGCGCCACACTCCATGTCTCCCACGCCTTCAATGGCCTCCATGCCGATCAGGCTTGCACATATGTCCTCCCACCGGGACAGCTTTATGAGAGAGCTTGCTCCTCCGCCAGTTGCCATGGCCTGGCTCCTGTTCGCCGAGAGGATGTTGCGGACTCGCAGGCACAAGTCATCCCACCTCTTCCTGCAGTCCTTGGTTGTGCGTGGGGTATTGCCAACCGTGCTTACTTTTTGCGCCACTAGTGCCCAGATCTCCTTCTTTCGGATTACAGCCTCCCTCTTGAGGCTCAGGGCAAACACCACATCGGCATTCTCTGCCAGGGTCTCCGGTAGCATGGTGAACTCGTCTTTGCTGAAGCGCTCTTTGCGCTGGCGTGAGACGCCCTTTTTCACAGCCTTGGGCATTGTAGTGTTGTACTGGATAGATTTTGGCTAACAGCAATGATCTACAGGTCCTGGCTGCTGAGGATGGCAGTGGATTGTGTTTTTAAAGATGGCCGCCATGCTCTTTCCCGTTCCTGTGCGATGACGCTACTTCCAGTTCTGCTTATTTACAGTGACCGTTATTAGCGGTGACCGCTATTGGCGGTGACCGCTAATAGCGGTGGCCGCTAATGCCATCTTGATTCATGGCGGTAGTGCTTTCTGTGCTTTACATGATGCCGCTAAGGGCCTTTTTCGGGACTTTTACGGCATGCCGGCAATGTCGTTACCAGCATGGCGCAAAGCTCATGCCCGCGAAGTCGTAATAGCCCTCTATTGGTAGGCTCTTATCTACACGACACGGTATTTGCACCATGCCGGTAAGGACATTTACTTACCTCCAACCTCGGAATGACCCCCAATATTTCCATTGGAAAATGCAGTGGTGCCGGTGTTTGGCTGCAGGTCTTCATAGCTGGCAGGCAGGAATGCACAATCTCACTCAGAAGAAATGCTGTGTATTACAAATTAAGATGGTGATAGCTTGTGATAAATTAATATGAGTTTACTCCACCAGTAACATTTAAACCTCCTTCTCCTCCAACCGCTACTGAACTAAGCCTTGGAAGCCACTTTCTAGAGGGTATTGTACAAAATGACTGAGGGCAAAAAGTCTGAAGCCCAAAAGTCCGGCCCCTATTTGTTCGAACATACATATGTGTGGGGGGGGGTAAAGTTAATAAAAATGTATAGGGGTAAGGTGGGAGGGCTTTGGAGGGGTCTCCCCCACATATATATATAGATACAACAAATGGCAAATAAAAAATAAAAAAAACAGACTTTTGGGACTCAGGCTTTTAGATTTGGTCATTTCACGTAGATCCTTCTAGAGTTAGTCCTACTTTTATGTTAGTTGCACTGTCACAGTTTGTTACTTTTTAAATCTGGTCATGCTAGACTTCAGCTGTGAGCAGAGGCCCAGAGCCACCTTTAGGGCAGGTCAGGCCGGGTGGCCGCCCAGGGATTCCTGCCATTAGACCCCTGCCACGCCAGATCGGGGGAGTCTTTCAAGGTCTCCCCCGAGTTGGCGTGGTGGAAGAAGATGTGGCAGGCGCCCTATTGAAATTAAATGCTCTCCGTTCTCGGGAGCGGTGTGCATCTAACAACAATAGGGCACCTCTCGTGCCTATTGAAAAATGTGGCGCTCCCCCCCACCCCACCCTCAGCCCCATGACTATAGGCATGAGGGGTGAGGATAGTGGTGCCACATTTTTTATTTGCTGCCCAGGGCCCTGCGGCTTCTAAGACCGGACCTGCAGAGGCCAGTGCTTTAAGTGGTATTAGAGGGGGTGTGGCTTAAGTACGGGTGTGCTTAGGCCACGCCCCCTATCTAGAGCCCCCCCCTCACCTAAGGGGTGGGGGCTGATAAAAGAAACAGAGCTGGGGCCCACTGGCATTATTACCTTGAATGCGCCCAGCCACTCCTTTTAAACAAAAGAAGGGGCTAGGTGCACCAAAGGTGTGACACCCGTGTGCCCCAGCTCACACCCAGCAGGCAGCTTTTTCATTCAAGGAGCCCTGTGGTGAAACGCTTTAACCACGGGCTCCTTGAATGAAAGTTCTGTCTGCTGCTGATGGCTCTGTACTCTGAAACAGGAGGAGGGCTGGACTGCCCAGCTCTCCTTTTGTTTCTGAGTAAATAGCCATCAGCCAACGTGAGGAGCCCAGGGGCTTCATACTGGATGATGGCTATTTAGTACAGAGCCATCAGGCAGCCCGCACTGCACGGTTGCACCTGCTGCTTGCTGGTGTCCGCACTTCGGTTCTAATCGAAGTGCTGACACCTGCAGGCAGCTTGTGTAACCGTGCAGCCGCTACACAAGCTGCTCCAGGTGTCAGCATGGCTGGGGCTAGTCGGGGTGGGCCCCTGCAGGTCCCCAGCTCGGGAGCCTGTTCTGAGACTGCCGGGGCTCAGCCCACTTAAAGCACTGGCAGAGGCCCATATGTACGGAGAACTTGCCCTTGGCAGGGCCCTAAAGTTTTAATGACAGAGAGCACCTGCTATTTGTAATGGACTATAACAACACTTAACAGCAGGGCTTAATACTTTGATGGAAGGGTACAGCCCTTTCTCAGTCGGAAGTCTGTACTCCGGGTTGGTGAGTAGTGGTACCGTGCCAATGGATGCAGAGTTGGAAATTTGAAGACGAGAGGGACCTCACAGTCCTTGTCTGCAGCTATTATGTGTCTACAGTGCTGGAATTGGGCCGGTATTCCCGGGATTCAGAAACCAGCAAAAACGGTCTTTCGGAATTCCGAATCTGGGGATATGAAAAGCGCATGCACTGCACTGCAATGATCACGTTCCCACCCTGGAGACGAAACTAAGATATCGGCTCCAGTTTGTCATTCTTCTAAGCACATTAAAGGGCGAGATGGCTAGAGACGCAGGAGAGGCAATCATCTCTTAAAAGGTGTGGATGTTACAGGAGACGCCGACTTCACGGTGTCGCCACACCCAGAATTTAGAATTCTCTCCCATCAAACATCAGTAATGAAACATCCCACACCCAATTCAAGAAACTGCTAAAAACCTGGCTATTCAACAAAACTCTAACACTGGGCCGATATATTTCCTTAGGACTATTGTATTTGCCGCTGTATATACATCTATCTCTTTAACTGTAACCTTGACACATATGTTTCTGCCAAGCGGATCTGTCCCCAATACCTTGTTTCCATTGCTTAAAACAAGTCTTTATCTCTATGTAACCAGCAAGTAACCTGTAACTTACGCCGTGATTCCCCCCGGTTTGGGCGTATTAATAAATCGCAATAAATAAATAAATAAATAAATAAATAAATAAGGGGAAGGATCTGTAAACGTGCATGCCATTAGAAGCAAGGCTAAGCATGATGCATTTTCTTTCAATTGGTTTTATTCAGTCTTGATAGTAAATTCGAGGCTTAGCTCAGATTCTGTTACGGGCACATTTTTGTACATACTGGTAATTATTTGTATGCTTCAATAATTTTTTACAAGCTAAACTTGACTCCACCCCCGAGCTCTGCCCCATCTCGCCACCCTCCCCCAGGTGACAATCCAAAGCACCCCGTCCTGCCCCACCCTCCCCACAATCCCCCAGAGTGCTATTTTCCATTTCCAGAACTGGTCAACATAGCTAGAATTAGAATCAAAAACATAGCTAGAAGATACAATTATGATGCTATGTCTTTATTGCCAAACATGCCCCATTTTAGAATGCAAAGAAATACCCAGGACTAGATGACCACCTCTCAAATGGCATGGGGCACGTGGGCAGGTATGGCCTGTGCGAAAGGTTATGCAGAGAGAGACTGCAAAAGGCAGGCTCTTCTGTTTGGCCCTGGGTCAGGAATGTGTAAACAGTTGTGTGTTGTCAACATTCTTGGGCGAAGGCAATCTCTATTGTGGAACCTTGGCATCCTTTCTTCCCCCAAATATTGTCTGGACGGCTCTGTGAATGGAGGACAATTGTGCACGTGCAGCAGCCAGTCCTTCAGCCAAGGTCTTCTCGAGGCAGATCTCAGGCTGGCACCCAGGGCTTCTCATTCTTAATGCATTCTCCCAGCAGACATGGACTGGCCACTGTCCTAAGCGGGGGTGGGGAAGATGGACCTCTCAGATAATGCAAGGGAAATGGCATAATGTTTGGATCCCACGCGGTACTGCATTCAGTTGAACTGTAACCTTACAACGATGTGGACAAAATCGAGGCCTACGCAGACATAGGGGGTCATTTTGCAATAGGCCGAATGCAGGGGTGTCATTTCACCAACATGCCAGAGGTAGCGGAAGTGACATCATGAATCTGATGGTATCACAGGAAGTACTAATGAGCGGAATGATTCTATTGGAATCCATTATAAAACACTGCTTGCAAAGCGTATTTGCAGCCAGTCTTGTATACTCTCAAAGCAGAGGGTGAAACTGAAGAGTAAAGGAGATTTCGCCTCGTCTTACTCTCAGGGACGTCATTTAGGGGTCGCCAGAGGTAGCAACTGCGATCTCTGAGGTCTCCCTGCGACCTCTAAATAAATAAAAATAAAAATAAAACCTTTTTATTTGTAATGCAAACTCCTGGGCTGTGGCCAGCACCAAGTGGCTCTTTACTTCTGGAGTGGCTGGCTTTGTTGTTTAGGTCCCTTAAAAAAACGAAGAAAAATAAGAACAGGAGTGCCACAAGTCTAACACTTTCAGCACTGATCCTAAATAAGAAAGACTGGAATACCAAATAATGTGTCTTTCTGGAATTCCATACAATAATTGCTAGACTCATTAAAGGTTTATTTCAGGCACACTTCAGGGGGTGAGTCGGTATCAGGTAATAAAATTGTGGCAAAAACATCTCTGGTAAAAAAAATCATTTCGAATAAATCTGAACCTTTGCATTGCTCTCGGCAACCCTCCAGACCATCATTCTTCGCCTGCCAAGACAGTACAAAAGGGGAAAGACCATATGCAAATCAGGCTTGGTCCCACCCCAAAAGGGGCAGTACACCCCAAACTGCTTGGTCACACCCCTTCTGCACGAGACCACACGCATCGGCAAACATATTTCGGCCTCTTTGGGCCTCATCAGTGAGGAGTAGTTCGGGTCTCTAGGCACAGCAGGCATGGAACCCACATCTGGGCATACCTGTCCCACTCGGGTTGACTACGGCGAAACAAAAGAGGTGTTAGCGGGAGGGGAAGGTTTCAAATTAATCAGATCCTCTGGCATTGCTCTGGGCAACCCTCCAGACCATTCTTCTTCGCATGCCAAACCATTACAAAGGGGAAATACCAAATGCAAATTAGGCTTGGTCCCACCCCAAAATAGGCAGTCCAGCCCAAACTGCTTTGTCACATCTCTTCTGCATGAGACCACAAGCATCCCCAAACATGCTTATCACGGGATTCCCAGAGATAATAGCTCAGCAACTATAGTGCGAATCACCTGCTTCGCACGGAGCTCAAAAGGACAGCACCGTGTGGGCGGCCTTTCAAATGATATTGCGCAGTTGCTAAACCACTCACCTTACAGGGAACTTTGATAACCTCACACCCCAACTGAAGAGTGTAGTGTAACCTTAGTCCACATTAACACAAATTGTGAAGGAGGCATATCTGTTGGGCTGTGTCTGGTTTACCTTTATTTTTTTTTTTTAAATTACATTTATAAAGCGCTCACACAGCCCTTGCAGGCATTGAGGCGTTGTTACAGGAATAGTTTTTTTGTCTTAGTTACGTATTTATAACCCGCTTAAACACCCAGAAGTTTCTAAGCGCGGACCCGGGGATCGAATCTGTGTTGCTTCATGTCGTCTTGCTTCCAAGACGTGCACGCTGCCGCTGAGCTATCCTTATAACTGGGATCACTGCAGGTTTAGTAGTAGTGCGGGGCTATGTAGGCCGCTTAGCCACTATTCATCTCTGTATTCTGGCAGAGCAGTAGTTATTTCCTTACACTGTGATTTTTGTCACATTGCAGTGGACATACTCTTAGCTATGCTGGCTTCATAGGTGCTCGATGCCATAGGGTCACCATGTCATCCTGCTAATGCTACCGAGGTAGTCAGCGTAACTCCGGGAGAAAGTAGCAAGTTGAAAAAAAACAAGAGTGGAGGGCACATGTAAGAACCAAAATCAGAGCAAATCCCGAATCTTGTGGTCCCTCTTGTTGGTGGCAGAGTGGCTTACCACATTAAAGGAGAGCTGGGATGACCACAGCCAAAGAAGCTACCACAGCTCTGCAAAACAAACAGGGGACCAGGGCCAATGTGGGTGTCAGTCCGTGTAAGCAAGCCAAAATGGAGCTCATTTTGATCAAATGAGTAATTTGGCGGTGGGGAGCCATTACTTGTTGACATACACGTAGGTGGATTCCCACTGACAAATTTTGATCATTCAAAAGGTGGAGTGCAAACGTGCAGGGCAAAAGGCGGTGTACGCCTCCTGTTGCCCTGCACTTTTGCACTCCACCTTGCAAAGTGAGTAAACGCTACCTGGCATGTATGCATGCCAGGTAACTTTTACTTTTAATTGAGGGCACTGCTTGACATGCTCTTATGGCTTGCAGCACTCACAATTACCATTAAAAACTATCAGACATGCTCGCATGTCAGACAGTGTTTAATTTTCATTGTGAACACTGCTGACCACTCATGCATGGTAATTAGTGTCCACAATTACAAGTAAACGTTGTCTGACATGCAAGCATGTCGGGCAGCATTTAATGGTGATTTTACACACTGCCTGCCATTTGTATGGATGGGCCCCTATTCACCATAAACAAGCAGGCCCACCAATTAAGGAGCGAGTGCACGTTTCTATGTAAAGCAAGCTTTTGTACAATCATCCGGGGAGGAACTAGATGACCCTGTCAAGTCAACCTAGCCCAAGTCTCACTGAACCACATCAGTTGACACATTACATATTTGTTTGCAATGGTTAAGACAATCCCATATTTTATATTACAATTCACCCCATACCTGATTGGTCAAGACCTATACAAAGAAATCCCATCATTCTCCAATTCCTCCATTCTCACTGGTAGCCGTTATCTTAACTACCATCTTCAGCTCATGTGAATTGAACACACCTCCATTTAGGATTTTTCTGTGGTAGGTCATGGCATCATCACACATTTAAACATTCACCTACAAACATAATTAATTACAAGTTCCAGCTGGTCTGAGATCTCTTAATCTTAATTGTAATTTGCACAAGTGTTTTGCACGAATACTTCGAATGACATGAGAGAGAGCAGAATAATGAGGTTCCATTTGAACTATTGATAGCCATCTCCAACACCCCTGCTTTGGCATCATTTGAAAAGTCTACTCTAACGTCTACCATTTCAACATGCACAGCACATCCTGAATAACAATCGAAACTCCTGAAGATTGGTCACTCCTGGCCTTGAGCAGTATCTCACCCCATATTTATTGCTGGTCAAAACAAATAGCTGAAACCCTCTCTCACGCTCTCATGCACTTAAGAGATGATATTTGCTTTCTGCGATGCTGCCAGGGCATAAACTCTTGCAGATTTATAAGCTGACCTAACCATCTACTTAAAGTGGTGGTTACTCATTTGCCATTTCTCTGGCCGTGAAACGCAGCAAAACCAGTTTCTCAAAGTCACTTTAAAATTCCCCTTGTAAAAACCTTGACTGCTTCGTTTTAATCCATTTGTAAAAAAGACCACTACATGTAGATTTATTAATTCCCTGTGTATGTTTATCAGTGTGCATGCATGCTTAAAAACTGTCATATTTTTTTCACAGTGGGTTCTCTCTGACCAGTCCCCTCCCTTGCATGTGCATTATGAAAAACCCTTTGTTGCCCGGTGTCTAGGCACATCATGGCACACAACGGACCTCATTAAGGTGCTACTGGTGGGTTGCCGCAGGACCCGTAAAAAATACTGGCACCTGACTTCCCGGTGACACCGGGCTATTACAAGTCCGGCGGCCAGGAAGTCAGGTGCTGATAATTTTGTTAATCCCCATTCCCATAGAGTCCATTAAGACTCTATGGGAGTGGGGACATGGAAGCATGTATAATCTTAAACAGAAGTAACACTTGAGTAACATACCCCATTCACATTTAACTGGATACATATGAAATTGCAACATTGCACTAACTTTGTCACATCCCGAGTCACGAATATGGTGTGTGAAACATGAACCCCTCTTCTTCATTGGGACTTTTCCTGACCACCCCAACACATGCGAGAACAGCAGCCAGAATGTACAATGAACCCCTATGGGGTCCGGCTGCTTTATGCTGGTGCATAAAGCTGGAGGATCCCGTAGGGATCTCCAGGATTTGCACTGGTGTGCAAAGCCATTGTAACATTGGAAAAAACAACCAGCTGCACAGGTAAGTAAGTAATCAAGCTGGCCCCCATTGGCTCAATTAGCGGGCCCACAATGGGCAGTTGGGCCACCCTTGGAGTGCGTCCGAGCTTGAGAGGAGTGAGGCACCGAGGGGCACCTGTTGGCAAGACGAGATGGCCAGCTGCTGGCAGTGGGCAAACAAGTGGCTTTTCAAGTCAGGACCCACCTGCGTTGGAGTAAAAAGAGGCAGTTCAGCATAGAGCAGCCAAGATGGAGGACACCATTGTACGGGAGATGCAAAGCGAGAAGGAAGAGGTGGGAGAGGGAGATTCTCAGGGTGTCTTTTATAGATGTGTGAAAGGATGTAGGTATGACGGCACATGTTGCTGCAGCGGTGTGCTAATAGAGGAAGAGGTCATAGGCAGTTTCTAAGGGGAGTCTGCGTGACAACATAGCAAAGATCTTGAGGTGGTGGCAGTATCGTCCACACAGTTTCAATAGACCTGAGGCTGGCACAAGAGAACAATCTAGGCTGGATTCTGAGGCAGTACTTTAAATGTGGAGGTACTAGCGCGTTTAAGCTCAACAGGGCACCTGGGTTTATTTAATTCATGTTATGTCATGTTATCAGCTATATGGCACAGCTTCAGCCATTTACTTGCATGGGCGGGCCTTTGGTCTTTCAAGCAAGCATTAATACTTTAGTGTAATGCGAGCAATGGTACGGTGCTAAAGTGTGATGCCAGTCAGATTAGAGAAACATTATTCAGGTGCGGCAAACTGTCAATAGATTAGGAATGCCAGTCAGATCAGAAAAAACATTATTCAGATGCGATAAACTGGCAATGGATTAAGAATGACAATCAAATCAGAGAAACAATGTTCTGGTGCGGCAAACTGGAAATGTTTTAAGGACCCTGTGTTTAGGCATGTGTTGCAGGCTGAGATAGGTTGTTCTGTTTGCTTACAGGCCACAGTGTGCATCATTCTGGGAGTGCAAGTTGTGCGTTGGTCTCTTATTTTACAGGCTGCGTATGGTTCAGCCTAGGGTGACTAGACGCTCTGCTTGTGCCGGGACTATCCCGGAATCGGCTACTCTGTCCCCCTTTCTCAAGATAATGGGGGTCATTCCGAGGTTGGAGGTAATTGAAAAACAATGCCGGTAAAGGATTACCGGCATCGCATACCGCTCCGGGCTATTCCGACCTAAGACCCCGCTATTAGAGACACCGTTGATAACGGTGCCTCTAATAGCGGCATGGGTGCAGGCACGCGGCCCATCATACCGGCAATACTGGCATGCCGCTAATGGGAGGAAATCACAAGTCAGGCGGACAAGCAAAAACCGGCATCATGAAGGTGCTAATAGGGGATAACGGCATGCTGGTAATACCGGTATCGCGAACCAACCGTAAAATGCTATGTGCAGTGTTCCCAACTGCCACAGGTGCACACAATCAGCTCAGGTGGAGGCAATGGAGTCTGGGCCAGTAAAAAAGGAGCACGCCCACACACCACACCCCTTCCCACACCAAGATGATTCCAATAGTAGTAGCAGTACTGGGGCTGGAGGACATGCTTGCATTGCAACACCAGCAACAACAACAACAGCAACAGCAGGCACCACAGAGGAGATGCAAGAGGAGAAGGAGGGTGAGACAGGCCCAGCATGCCCCACCAGTGCAGCCAGCGGTACCACGCAGTCAGCCCCCAATCCCTCGCATCAGAGCCAGTCCTTTCAACCTAACCCCGGAGCAGATCCACACCCTGTGCCGCCTGGACCGGGACACCATCACCACCATCATGGACATGATACACGACATTGTCAGCCTCATTGAAATACGCACCGCCAAACCCCCTCTACTGAAGGTAGTGTCGCTGCTCTACTTCCTTGCCACAGAACCTACCAGCACACAGTGGAGCACATACATGGCATATCACAACCCTTATTTTCTCGCATTCAGAACCAAGTGCTGGATGCCGTCATCAAGCACACAAGGGACTACATATCCCTACCGCAGACTCCCCAGGAGATTTCTGATACAAAAGTTGGCTTCCATGAAATGGCAGGCATGGCAAATTGTATAGGTGCCCTCGACTGCACCCACGTGGGGTTGGTGTCCCGCATGCCATGCAGGTGGTGTACCGCAACCACAAGCAATACCACTCCATCAATGTGCAGATGGTATGCGACGCCATCAAGATCATCAAACATTGTTGTGCCCGATATCCCGGATCAACTCATGACTCTATGGTCCTGCGGAACTCCACACTACCACGCTTTATGGAGCTACATGCTGGACGGCGTACCTGGCTGCTTGGTAAGTTGCATGACAGGCACATGGCACTGAAATGGGGGAGAGATGCACACACCACCATGGTGTCAGTGTTGATGTGACAGAACGATGTGCACATCACTAAACACTGTGCCCCAAAGCATCCCAAACAGAACATGACACCCAAATCCCATACGAATGAAGTAAGGTCGACACCTATCACAACATGACACATGTAAACCACCCCACATTCCACAACACGTGCACCACTCATCAGCAGTCCTCACTCTCCGTAACACCATCCAGCAACATGCAGTGTATATGCACTCTGATGCTGTCTCCAGCAAATCACCACACAGGACAAGCATCCATGGGAGTACATTGAACAGAACCACCAAGGGAATCGACTGTCTGTCACAGGGCGGCCACAACCACAGGAATGCTGCATGTCACCATGGGAAAAGTCAGCGCTGAATGCCTAATATCGCAGAGCCTACTGCCAACGCTCCCAGTCAGAAATTCATACAGAACACAACACATCACAAATTTGACACAAACACAGCTGTATGCGTACACAATGCATGACCAACAAGGCGGCAGTGCACACCGTGTATCATCTTGAAGATGCAACCCACACCATTATTCCATGGCACAGGACACATTCAGGGCCTAAAAATGGCATGCATACAACCAGGGACATGTGCATGTGACCAATGATAATCTGCAGGCATGTGTGACTAGTACAGCTGTCCATCATGAATCCACTGACATATACCTTTTTTTGCCTCCCATGCAGGTGACAATGGCTACCCCTTGAAGCCATGGCTCCTCATCCCTGTCCGAAACCCACAGAACCGGCGCGAGGAGGACTACAATCGATCCCACACCCGTACCCGTGCGGTCATTGAGCAGACCTTTGGCCTGTTGAAGGTACGGTTTCGCTGCCTTAGCTGGTCGGGTGGAGCACTCCTCTACAGGCATGAGAAGGTGGCCAAGATCATCATGGCATGTGTCATGCTGCACAACATTTGTATCCGACAGAACATGCTACTACCCCCTGACATTGAACTGCTACCACCTGGTGATGATGAAGGGGATGAAGAAGATGTGGCTGCACATCATCCCGGTGCCGATGCACAGGGATGATGTGCGTCAGTCAGTGATTGCACAATATTTCTGACACACATGGCTGCAGAGGGTGACATGATAGTTGGATAGAGGGCACTGGGTGTGGAGGTACATGTACACTATGCACTGTATATGAATAAATGACACATGCGCAATGATGAATGTCCACTCATGTCATTTTTTAACACAACCAGTGTATTGAAATGTACAATGAAAATGAAAGTGTACTAACCCTCCACCAGCCTCCCCGTCCTCCCCCTCCCTCCACAACTCCCCCACACACCCTCACCCCCTACCCCTCCCCCACAACTCCTCCACACACCTTCATACCCCTACCCCTTGCCCCACAACTCCCCCACACACCCTCACCCCCTCCCCATTCCCCCACAATTCCCTCACACATGTCCCAACAAGTGTCTATTGCCTTCATCGGGTAGGCCAGTCTACTTCCTGCCACTCCCTGCACTTGGTGACGGCATGTCCGGGCGGCGCAGGGTGCGCGATGACCTGTGGAGTGGGCTTGTCTGTGTTGAGCTGGAGGACGATGGGGTGGCCGCCTGCTCCATTTGGGGGGCCGGACGCTCAGCCTCCAATGCATCAGCAATGCAGCCGAGGACCGGCCTGCATTGCTACATTGCACAGTCTACTTGTGTTTTCCGCAAAGATCTTACCCAGGGAGGCAGTGTTATCGGCAATGATCTTGCCCAGAGAGGCGGTGTTTTCGCGCCACTCCTGCTTTGCTTGGGCATTGTCACTTACAAATTGTCGCACCAGGGCAGTTAGCTCCTCCTGCCGCTGCGCCCTCGCCAGTTCACCTGTGGAGGGTGCTTGGTTGTCGGGGTGGTGGAGTGGTCGGAGTCTAACGATGTGAGCTGTAAGGATGGTGCCGGACTTGGTGTGCGAGGCAGTTGAGAGTGTTGCTTCAGCTTTGTCCTGTTCCAGTGTGACTGGAGTTTTGGGTTGTGTCTCGACGGCCCTTGGCGGCACCAGTGCCGTAGCTTCCGGATGTGGTTTCCCCTGTGGTGCATGGCGAGCCTTGTGTTGGGCTTTTGAGGTTGAAGGCATGTTGGCCTCATCCCGGGCTCTCTTCTGGGGTGTGGTTGGCTGTCGGGCTGAGTCCTGCACCTTGCTGTCATGGTCTGAGCCTGTGGGCATCAAAGAGAGGGACGGCATGAGTGATGGTTTGATAAGCATCATGCATACATTTGTATAATTGCTCATCTACACAATAGAGGGTAATAGACAGTTGAGTTTGGATGATCACGTTGCTTGCTATATGGGTGGGTAATGCAGGCATACGTCTGGGTCACTCATGTTGGGGCAGACGTATGCTATGTGACATGCATATTTGTTGTGGCCTGCATGCAATGTGATTTATGCCATTAACATAAAATCATCTTAGTGTGGTTTGCGTAAGGTATGACCTTGCCTTGCTGCAGGCATCTGCATGTGTGTGCGCTGCGTACGACAACTATGCTGGGAATGTGTGTGCATTGGGCCATGGCTTGCCTCTTTAGACAGACATATTGGTGCACCACAATCAGACTCTACATTACAGTGTTTTTTCAGGACACTCACCTCCTTCCGCCGATGATGTGGTGCCACACTCCATGTCTCCGACGCCTTCAATGGCCTCCATGCCGATCAGGCTTGCACATATGTCCTCGCACCGGGACAGATTCATGGGAGAGCTTGCTCCTCCGCCAGTTGCCATGGCCTGGCTCCTGTTCGCCGAGAGGATGTTGCGGACTCGCAGGCACAAGTCATCCCACCTCTTCCTGCAGTCCTTGGTTGTGCGTGGGGTATTGCCAACCGTGCTTACTTTTTGCGCCACTAGTGCCCAGATCTCCTTCTTTCGGATTACAGCCTCCCTCTTGAGGCTCATGGCAAACACCACATCGGCATTCTCTGCCAGGGTCTCCGCTAGCATGGTGAACTCGTCTTCGCTGAAGCGCTCCTTGCGCTGGCGTGAGGTGCCCTTTTTCACAGCCTTGGGCATTGTAGTGTTGTACTGGATAGATTTTGGCTAATAGCAATGATCTACAGGTCCTGGCTGCTGAGGGTGGCAGTGGATTGTGTTTTTAAAGATGGCCGCCATGCTCTTTCCCGTTCCTGTGCGATGACGCTACTTCCAGTTCTGCTTATTTACAGTGACCGTTATTAGCGGTGACCGCTATTGGCAGTGACCGCTAATAGCGGTGGCCGCTAATGCCATCTTGATTCATGCCGGAAGTGCTTTCTGTGCTTTACATGATGCCGCTAAGGGCCTTTTTCGGGTCTTTTACGGCATGCCGGCAATGTTGTTACCAGCATGGCGCAAAGCTCATGCCCGCGAAGTCGTAATAGCCCTCTATTGGCAGTCTCTTATCTACACGACACGGTATTTGCACCATGCCGGTAAGGACATTTACTTACCTCCAACCTCGGAATGACCCCCAATATTTCCATTGGAAAATGCAGTGGTGCCGGTGTTTGGCTGCAGGTCTTCATAGCTGGCAGGCAGGAATGCACAATCTCACTCAGAAAAAATGATGCGTATTACAAATTAAGATGGTGATAGCTTGTGATAAATTAATATGAGTTTACTCCACCAGTAACATTTAAACCTCCTTCTCCTCCAACCGCTACTGAACTAAGCCTTGGAAGCCACTTTCTAGAGGGTATTGTACAAAATGACTGAGGGCAAAAAGTCTGAAGCCCAAAAGTCCGGCCCCTATTTGTTCGAACATACATTTGTGTGGGGGGGGGGGGAAGTTAATAAAAATGTATAGGGGTAAGGTGGGAGGGCTTTGGAGGAGTCTCCCCCCACATATATATAGATACAACAAATGGGAAATAAAAAATAAAAAAAACAGACTTTTGGGACTCAGACTTTTAGATTCGGTCATTTCACGTAGATCCTTCTAGAGTTAGTCCTACTTTTATGTTAGTTGCCCTGTCACAGTTTGTTACTTTTTAAATCTGGTCATCCTAGACTTCAGCTGTGAGCAGAGGCCCAGAGCCAGCTTTAGGGCAGGTCAGGTCGGGCGGCCGCCCAGGGATTCCTGCCATTAGACCCCTGCCACGCCAGATCGGGGGAGTCTTTCAAGGTCTCCCCCGAGTTGGCGTGGTGGAAGAAGATGTGGCAGGCACCCTATGGAAATTAAATGCTCTCCGTTATCGGGAGCGGTGTGCATCTAACAACAATAGGGCACCTCTCGTGCCTATTGAAAAATGTGGCGCTCTCCCCCCCACCCTCAGCCCCATGACTATGGGCATGAGGGGTGAGGAGAGTGGTGCCACATTTTTTATTTGCTGCTCGGGGCCCTGCGGCTTCTAAGACCGGACCTGCAGAGGCCAGTGCTTTAAGTGGGATTATAGGGGGTGTGGCCTAAGTACGGGTGTGCTTACACCACGGCCCCTATCTAGAGCCCCCCCTCCCTCACTTAAGGGCTGGGGGATGATAAAAGAAGCAGAGCTAGGGCCCACTGGCATTATTACCTTGAATGCGCCCAGCCACTCCTTTTAAACAAAAGAAGGGGCTGGGCGCAGCAAAGGTGTGACACCCGTGTGCCTCAGCTCACACCCAGCAGGCAGCCTTTTCATTCAAGGAGCCCTGTGGTGAAACGCTTTAACCACGGGCTCCTTGAATGAAAGTTCTGTCTGCTGCTGATGGCTCTGTACTCTGAAACAGGAGGAGGGCTGGACTGCCCAGCTCTCCTTTTGTTTCCGAGTAAATAGCCATCAGCCAACGTGAGGAGCCCAGGGGCTTCATACTGGATGATGGCTATTTAGTACACAGCCATCAGGCAGCCCGCACTGCACAGTTGCACCTGCTGCTTGCAGGTGTCCGCACTTCGGTTCTAATCCGAAGTGCGGACACCTGCAGGCAGCTCATGTAACCGTGCAACCGCTACACGAGCTGCCCCAGGTCTCAGCATTGCTGGGGCTTGTCGGGGGGCGGGGGGGGGTCGGGCCCGGCAGGTCCCCGGCTCGGGAGCCTGTTCTGAGACTGCCGGGGCTCAGCCCACTTAAAGCACTGGCAGAGGCCCATATGTACGGAGAACTTGCCCTTGGCAGGGCCCTAAAGTTTTAATGACAGAGAGCACCTGCTACTTGTAATTGACTATAACAACACTTAACAGCAGGGCTTAATACTTTGATGGAAGGGTACAGCCCTTTCTCAGTCGGAAGTCTGTACTCCGGGTTGGTGAGTAGTGGTACCGTGCCAATGGATGCAGAGTTGGAAATTTGAAGACGAGAGGGACCTCACAGTCCTTGTCTGCAGCTATTATGTGTCTACAGTGCTGGAATTGGGCCGGTATTCCCGGGATTCAGAAACCAGCAAAAACGGTCTTTCGGAATTCCGAATCAGGGGATATGAAAAGCCCATGCACTGCACTGCAATGATCACGTTCCCACCCTGGAGACGAAACTAAGATATCGGCTTCAGTTTGTCATTCTTCTAAGCACATTAAAGGGCGAGATGGCTAGAGACGCAGGAGAGGCAATCATCTCTTAAAAGGTGTGGATGTTACAGGAGACGCCGACTTCACTGTGGCCGCTGCCCCCAGACTTTAGAATTCTCTCCCATCAAACATCAGTAATGAAACATCCCACACCCAATTCAAGAAACTGCTAAAAACCTGGCTATTCAACAAAACTCCAACACTGGGCCGATATATTTCCTCAGGACTATTGTATTTGCCGCTGTATATACATCTATCTCTTCAACTGTAACCTTGACACATATGTTTCTGCCAAGCGGATCTGTACCCAATACCTTGTTTCCATTGCTTAAAACAAGTCTTTATCTCAATGTAACCAGCAAGTAACCTGTAACTTACGCCGTGATTCCCCCCGGTTTGGGCGTATTAATAAATCGCAATAAATAAATAAATAAATAAAGGGAAGGATCTGTAAACGTGCATGCCATTAGAAGCAAGGCTAAGCATGATGCATTTTCTTTCAATTGGTTTTATTCAGTCTTGATAGTAAATTCGAGCCTTAGCTCAGATTCTGTTACCGGCACATTTTTGTACATACTGGTAATTATTTGAATGCTTCCATAATTTTTTACACTATAACCATATATTAAAGTTCGTTTTAAAATCCAAAAAAAAAAAAAAAAAAATTTTACAAGCTAAACTTGGCTCCTCCCCCGAGCTCTGCCCCATCTCGCCACCCTCCCCCAGGTGACAATCCCAAGCACCCTGTCCAGCCCTGCCCTCCCCACAACCCCCCAGAGTGCTATTTTCCATTTCCAGAACTGGTCAACATAGCTAGAAATAGAATCAAAAGCATAGCCAAAAGATACAATTAAGATGCTATGTCTTTATTGCCAAACATGCCCCATTTTAGAATGCAAAGAAATACCCAGGACTAGATGAGCACCTCTCAAATGGCATGGGGCACGTGGGCAGGTATGGCCTGTGTGAAAGGTTGCGCAGAGAGAGACTGCAAAAGGCAGGCTCTTCTGATTGGCCCTGGGTCAGGAATGTGTAAACAGTTGTGTGTTGTTGACATTCTTGGGCGAAGGCAATCTCTATTTTGGAACCTTGGCATCCTTTCTTCCCCCAAATATTGTCTGGACGGCTCTGTGAATGGAGGACAGTTGTGCACGTGCGGCAGCCCGTCCTTCAGCCAAGGTCTTCTCGAGGCTTATCTCAGGCTGGCACCCAGGGCTTCTCATTCTTAATGCATTCTCCCAGCAGACATGGACTGGCCCACTGTCCTAAGCGGGGGTGGGGAAGATGGACCTCTCAGATAATGCAAGGGAAATGGCATAATGCTTGGATCCCACAGCATGGGTTCACGGTACTGCTTTCAGTTGAACTGTAACCCTACAACGATGTGGACAAAATCGAGGCCTACGCAGACATAGGGGGTCATTTTGCAATAGGCGGAATGCAGGGGTGTCATTTCTCCAACATGCCAGAGGTAGCGGAAGTGACATCATGAATCTGATGGCATCACAGGAAGTGCTAATGAGCGGAATGATTCTATTGGAATCCATTATAAAACACTGCTTGCAAAGCGTATTTGCAGCCAGTCTTTTATACTCTCAAAGCAGAGGGTGAAACTGAAGAGTAAAGGAGATTTTGCCTCGTCTTACTCTCAAAGACGTCACTTAGGGGTCGCTAGAGGTAGCAACTGCAAACTCTGAAGTCTCCCTTGCGACCTCTGTGGTCTCCCTTGCGACCTCTAAAAAAATAAAAATAAAACCTTTTTTTTTGTAATGCAAACTCCTGGGCTGTGGCCAGCACCATGTGGCTCTTTACTTCTGGAGTGGCTGGCTTTCTTGTTCAGGCCCCTTAAAAAAAAAGAAGAAAAATAAGAACAGGAGTGCCACAAGTCTAACCCTTTCAGCACTGACCCTAAATAAGAAAGACTAGGAATACCAAATAATGTGTCTTTCTGGAATTCCATACAATAATTGCTAGACTCATTAAAGGTTTATTTCAGGCACACTTCAGGGAGTGAGTCGCTATCAGGTAATAGAATCGTGGCAAAAACATCTCTGGTAAAAAGAAATCGTGTCAAAAATGCTCTGGTTTGACCCGGTAAAGGTGTACCCCATTATACCATTTAAGGGGAGTGGGGATTGCAGGGGTGTCGCCCGCTCCCTTTAAATGGTATAATGGGTCCGGCGGTTGCGGCCGTGTCCCCCATATCCTTTACATGATTTTGGCGGCAAAACCACAGCATTTTTGCCACAATATTTTGTATTCACAGCCATTTTTGCTGCGATTTTAAGACATGGAACCGGTGAGTCACTGATTTAGTCTGTTCTTAAATGCCTCAACTCAGCCTTTCATCCTTCGGAGGTCGATAAATGAGTACCAACACAGGTTGGGTGATAGTGGGTGTATATTTTTTCTATATAAAGTGCTTAAGCTTAAGTGCTATATAATAATACATCATTATCATTTGGTCATGGGCGTCTGCTAGCATTCAGAGTAATTTGGTAATATGGGCCTATACACACTGATCTTAACGATACATATGGCCATCCATTCTTGTATGAAATGCACATCACATTATAGTGATATCATAACCATATTTTTTGTAGTGTACAATGCTATGTGATGCATTTCCTGTTTTGTCAACGGGTGAAAGGTCGTGTTCCATCGCTTCCCGCGATATCACTTCACTGTTCTTTGCCTGTGAAGCCATTACAAAAGGGGAAACACCGCATGCAAAACAGGCTTTGTCACACCCCAAATGGGACAGTCCAGCCCAAACTGCTTGGTCACATTCCCTTCTGCGTGAGACCTAAAGCATCCCCGAACATGTTTCAGCCTCGTTGGACCTCATCAGTGAGGAGTAGCTTAGCTCTATAGGCCAAGCAGGAATGCGACCCACGTCTGGGCAAACCCGTCCCACACAACAAACATGTTTTGGCCTTGTTGGGCCTCATCGGTGAGGAGTGGCTTGGATCTCTTGGCCAAGCAGGCACGGGACCCACGTCTGGCCATACCAGTCCCATTCGGGGTGACTACAGCAAAACAAAAGAGGTGATTGCTGGAAGGTTTCGAATAGATCTGAACCTTTGCATTGCTCTGGGCAACCCTCCAAACCATCCTTCTTCGCCTGCCAAGACAGTATAAAAGGGGAAATACCATATGCAAATCAGACTTGGTCCCACCCCAAAAGGGGCAGTACACCCCAAACTGCTTGGTCACATACCTTCTTCACAAGACCACACACATCAGCAAACATATTTCGGCCTCTTTGGGCCTCATCAGTGAGGAGTAGCTTGGGTCTCTTGTCCCAGCAGGCATGAGGACCACGCCTGGCCATACCGTCACACTCGGGCTGACTACAGCAAAACAAAAGAGGTAATAGCTGGATGGTTTCAAATTAATCTGAAGCTCTGGCATTGCTCTGTGCAACTCTGCAGACCATCGTTCTTCATCTGCCAAGCCATTACAAATGGAGAAACACCATAAGCAAATCAGGCTTGGTACCACCCCAAAAGGGGCAGTCCAGCCTGATCTGCTTGGTAACATCCCGTCTTCATGCGACCACAAGCATCCCCAAAGCTTTTTCGGCCTCGTTGGGCCTCATCAGTGAGGCGTAGTTTGGGTCTCTAGGCACAGCAGGCATGGAACCCACATCTGGGCATACCTGTCCCACACGGGTCGACTACGGCGAAACAAAAGAGGTGTTAGGGGTTTCAAATTAATCTGATCCTCTGGCATTGCTCTGGGCAACCCTCCAGACCATTGTTCTTCGCATGCCAAACCATTACAAAGGGGAAATACCAAATGCAAATCAGGCTTGGTCTCACCCCAAAAGGGGCAATCCGGCCCAAACTGCTTGGTTACATCCCTCTGCATGAGACCACAAGCATCCCCAAACATGCTTATCACGGGATTCCCAGAGATAATAGCTCAGGAACTATAGTGCGAATCACCCGCTTCGCACAGAGCTCAAAAGGAAGTACCCATGCTGGCACGGCAGCTCGACAGCACCGCGTGAGCGGCCTTTCAAATGATAGTGCGCAGCTGCTAAACCACTCACTTTACAGGGAACTTTAATAACCTCACACCCCAAATGAAGAGTGTAGTCTGACCTTAGTCCACATTAACACAAATTGTGAAGGAGGCATATCTGTTGGGCTGTGTCTGGTTAACCTTTATTACTGGGATCACTGCAGGTTTAGTAGTAGTGTGGGGCTATCTATGTAGGACGCTTAGCCACTATTCATCTCTGTATTCTGGCAGAGCAGTAGTTATTTCGTTACACTCCAAAACAAGTGGTGATTTCTGTCACATTGCAGTGGACATACTCTTAACTATGCTAGCTTCATAGGTGCTCAATGCCACAGGGTCACCATGTCATCCTGCTAATGCTACCGAGGTAGTCAAAGTAACTCCGGGAGAAAGTAGCAAGTTGAAAAAAAACAAGAGTGGAGGGCAAATGTAAGAACCAAAATCAGAGCAAATCCCGAATCTTGTGATCTCTCTTGTTGGTGGCAGAGTGGCTTGCCATATTAAAGGAGAGCTGGAATGACCACAACCAAAGAGCACCACAGGATCCAGATGAGAAGCTCCCACAGCTCTGCAAAACAAACAGGGGACCAGGGCCAGTGTAGGTGTCAGTCCGTGTAAGCAAGCCAAAATGGAGCTCATTTTGATCAAATGAGTAATTTGGCGGTGGGGAGCCATTACTTGTTGACATAGACGTAGGTGGATTCCCACTGACACATTTTGATCATTCACAAGGTGGAGTGCAAACGTGCAGGGCAAAAGGCGGTGTACGCCTCCTGTTGCCCTGCACTTTTTCACTCCGCCTTGCAAAGTGAGTAAAAGCTTCCTGGTATGTATGCATGCCAGGTAACTTTTACTTTTAATTAAGGGCACCGCTTGACATGCTTTTATGGCTTGCAGCACTCACAATTACACACTATCAGACATGCTTGCATGTCAGACAGCGTTTAATTTTCATTGTGAACACTGCTTACCACTCTCGCATGGTAATTAGTGTCCACAATTACAAATAAACGCTGTCTGACATGCAAGCATGTCAGGCAGCATTTAATGGTGATTTTACACACTGCCTGCCATTTGTATGGATGGGCCCCTATTCACCTTAAACAAGCAGGCCCACCAATTAAGAAGCGAGTGCACGTTTCTATGTAAAGCAAGTTTTTGTACCATCATCCGGGGAAGATCTAGATGACCCTGTCAAGTTAACCTAGCCCAAGTCTCACTGAATGTCACAACCCTCGCCCAAAACCCCCTCTGGCAAACCCATTGGCCAGGTGGAGTCAGGACTTGGGCCTCTAGAGGCTGGCATCCTCTTCAAAAACCCTCATGGGGCCAGTCCTGGCGCCTATGGCACTAGGCTCATGCACCATGAAAGACAATGTGCTTGGGAACTACTTTATTGTATTGTCAGCCAACATGGAGGCATCCACATAGCTTGGTTCATAAGAACCAAGCTATTCGGTCTAGTGTTTTGGGTGTGGTAGCCTAGGAACTACTTTACCTGGACTATTTTGTTGGGGCTATTTAAACCACACCCGAGCAAGACAACACGCTTCACGTTACTTTGCAGCTTGCAACGTGACGCTCACCGTGTTCAGCTATTATTCCCTCGAACCTCGGAGAAGCAGAACCTGCAAGGAGACAAAAGGAACATCATTAGCAGCAGCATCTTACCTGCAGTCTTCATCTTTAAACACTTGCAGCTACTGATAACAGCTTCCTCGAAACCGCACGCCTACCAGACAGAACGACCTGAAAGAGGAGGATAGAGACAACATTAAAGAAAGCAGTAGAGACATTTACAAATTACGAACTGCTCAAAAGGCTTACCTGGCTGGTCGCCTCTCGGCTGGCACCACTCCGGACATACCACTCGCTCTGAAGAACTCCGCGACCTACAAGGAAGGAAAACTCAGGTTAGCAAAGGCAAGACTTTGCAGCGCTGCGCATAGCGCTGCGCATAGCGCTTACTTACCGCATCATAGCGCTCTTAATGCGCCATCATTTACCAGCGGGGCTCAACCAGGCCAGTTAGCTGCGTTGAAGCACTGCATACCTAAGGGAGAAAAAAGAGACATTTTTAAACAAAGAAAGGTATGCAGGATAGCAACAAAACTAAAGAACATCAATAAATCCTTCCTGAACAATATCAAACGGGCCGGCGTCAGTGAATTAACTGGACTGCACTCGCCCAAGAAAGACAACGCACCCCTGCAAAGAAGGCAGGACGGAGAGCACGCCTAATTCTACCACAAGGCAGCACCTTCCCCGCAGACCACATCAGGGCAAAGCTGAGAAGCATACCAGCGAGTAACCCGGCTGGGTGATGTCCCTGTGGATACCAGGTGAGCGGAACAGAACGCGAAGCCTACCACAACAAATCCACCTGGTCGCCATGGAGACATCAGAAATGGACCAATTAGCCCAATTACCAGGAGTGCTTCATGCTGAGGTTCATTCTGCCTGACAATAGACTAATGCCCTCCGGAGAGACCTAATAGTGACCAAAGAACGCACTGAAGAGATTAGCAGGCAATACTTGCAATCACAGGCAGGACAGACGCGTCTACCTGGAAGCAATCCAACGATGCAAAACCCCGCCATACCACCCACTCCGGTACAGATCACGTTACCTGGAACAGTGCCCCTGGCACCACCAGAAAGGTTCTCAGGCGACCCATGGAAGTATGCGGCATTCATCAATCAGTGCCGCCTTCATTTTGTTTGTAGGGCTGGAGCATTTCCAAACAGTTCCTGAGTGGTAGTGGTAGTGCAGCAGATTGGTCGGTGCTGTTGGTAACCCATGACGATCCTCTATTACATGACTTTTGGGGGTCCCAGAGAAAATGGAAAAACATTTTGCTCGCCATACCCAGGAACAAGCAGTAGACAATGAATTCTTGTCCCTCCGACAGGGGAATCAGGACTTGTTAACGTACATTGCCACCTTCAACAGACTGGTTGCCGAAGCTAGGTGGCCAGAAAACAAAAGAACCACATTATTCCATCGAGGCTTACGAGGCGAATTAAAGGACGTCTTAGCCCAGGTGGTTGATCCACCCAGAGACTGTGCAGAATTCATAAATCTGGTCATGCAGCTAGACCACCGGTTGCAGGACTGAAAGGCAGACCGGTCTAAGACGGACCGTGTATGTTCGACCAAGGGAAAACACACCCCGTGTACCTGAAAATGCTGTAGAACCCATGCAGATTGGAGGGATACAGCCTCCATTAACAAAACAAGAGCGGGACAAAAGAAGACAACAACAGCTTTGTTTGTATTGTGGGGAACCAGGACATTTCCTGAAGGACTGTCCAGTAAAACCCCAAGAAGAACAGTCGGAGCCACAGAAAAGGATGAAGCTAAGGAATCAGAAAACTACCAAGCTCGACAAACGTAGAGGTCAGTTTGTCGAGTGAGAAGAAAGAGTTGCTGACCTCGCACTTTGCAATACCAATGATCTTAATGAACCACCAACAGTCGTCAAGAATGCATGCCGTTGAAGCATACATCGATAGCGGAGCAGTTGGAAATTATATTGATCAAGAACTGGCAGCAGAGATGGGGCTTCCTTTGTGTTCTAAGCCAACTATGGAAAGGTAACCACCGTGGATGGGACAGAAATTCTTTCCGGACCAGTAACCCAGTGCACAGCCAGGGTAACCTTTCTGTGCCAGGACGGACATCGGGAGCCTATTTCATTCGATCTCATAAAGGCAGCTCAGTTCAGGCTAATACTAGGGATGCCATGGTTGGTTGCTCACAACTCTTTGATAGACTGGTGGGACCGAAAATTAACCTTCCCCAGTGACTGCTCCCCTGCCTGCTATTACCAAGAGGAGAAACCCGACGTCTGTATCCCCATGACTCCCGGAGCGACAGTATCAACCCAGCAACTAATACCTTGCCAAGTGAATACCATGATTTCCAGGAAGTTTTCCGAAAGGACCAAGCCAATACCTTGCCGCGCACAGGCCCTATGACTGTCAGATCGACCTTGTTCCTGGTGCGCAAATCCCTTGCAGCAGGATCTACGCTCTCACAGAACCAGAAAACCTTCATTTGAAATCCTATTTAGACCAGTACCTTGCAAACGGATTTATCCGTCCTTCGAAGTCCCCCGCAACCAGTATCCTTTGTTCTTCGTACCGAAAAAGGAAGGAAACTTGAGAACCTGTATTGACTACTGCGCATTGAACCAGATCACCGTGAAGAACCGCGATTCTACGTGATTTCGCCAAAGTATTTTACAACGTGGGACTTTTCATCGCCACGTTTTCATCGACCAAAACTCTTTTTTTAATTTTTTGGTTTGTTTATGGGGGGGGTTCCCCCCTTAATTAAATAATCATACCCCAACCCCAACAAAACACCCACCAAAAAATATTTTTTGAAAAACGAGTTTTGGTCGATGAAAATGTTGCCCATGAAATGTCCCACGTTGAAAAATACTTCGACGAAATGCGTGTACCGCTACCCCTTGCCACTTATCCCTGAGATGCTAGACCAAGTTAAAGATGCCCAGATTTATACCAAATTGGATCTTCGAGGAGCGTACCACCTGATCCGAGTCAGAAAAGGAGATGAATGGAAAACCGCCTTCCGTACTAAGTACAGCTTGTTTCAATATCAAGTCATGCCCTTTGGGTTATGCAACGCTCCTGCGGCATTCCAGTATTTCATGAATTACGTCTTAAGGGAGTTAACTGATGTGTGCGCCTTAGTGTACATAGACGACATCTAAGTATACTCAGCCTCGGAACAAGATCATGTCAGGCACGTTCGTTCAGTCCTCACCAAGCTCTGTCAACATCGCTTGTTTGCAAAGGTTGAAAAATGCTTTTTTCACGTCACCAAAGTAGAATTTCTTGGTTTTATCCTTACTCCAGGAGGCATCAGAATGGACGTGCACAAGGTAGATGCCATTCTGAAATGACATTCACCGACGTCTCTGAAAGGGGTACAAAGCATGCTGGGCTTTGCAAACTTCTACCGCCGGTTCATCCCCGACTTTTCTCAGGTTGTGCACCCAATCACAGTACTAGCACGAAAAAACAATAAAAAGTTTGCTTGGACCGAAGAAGCAGAAGAAGCCTTTCAGGAACTTAAATGAAGGTTTACCTCAGCTCCAATCCTGCGACATCCTCGTCCAGACCTCCCTTATGTTGTTGAAACTGATGCGTACAGTCTCGCAATGAGGGATGTCCTTTCACAGAGAGACCCGGAAACCGGCCAGCTACATCCTGTGGCCGTCGAAAAAGTTCTCATCCCCAGAGATTAATTATGCCATCACGGACAAAGAACTCCTGGCTATCAAATCTGCCTTTAAAGCCTGGAGGCACTACCTTCTGGGGGCCAGACACACTATTACAGTCGTCACAGACCACCAAAACCTGCAACATCTCAAAACAGCCAAGGCCCAGTCCTCGCACCAATTACGGTGGGCCCTTTTCTTCGCCGAATATGATTATGTAATCACATTTCGACCAGGAGTCAGGAATGGAAAGGCGGATGCTTTATCTTGCATGGGCATAGATGAAATGGTATATACAACTCCAGACCCAGACCCAGTACCTATTATACCGAAGACAAATTCTTGGGTATCACGAAAGCCTTAACACAAGCAGAACTACGAAAAGAAATCCAACAGACAATGAATCCCGATGCCTTCCTCGTATGCCAAACTCAAGGAGAACAATATACCATCAAGGACCATCTACCCTTTTTTAGGGATCGCCTATATGTACCCAAGAAGGAATTACAACAGCATATTATTTCAAACTATCACGATTCACTGATCTAAGGGCATCCTGGGATCGCCAAAACCCTAGCTAAGGTGATATAGAACTTTTGGTGGCCTACCTGGCGTAAGGATATCATTCAGTATATTCAGTCCTGCGGTGTCCGCGCACAAAATAAATCACAGAAACAAAAACCATCTGGTCTCCTACAACCATTGGACATTCCTCCAGTTCCATGGAACACTCTTTCCCTTGACTTCATCACTGATCTAACTCCAAGCCAAGGGTTCAACACCATCCTTGTAGTTGTGGACTTATTCTCGAAGATGGCCCATTTTATTCCTCTCAAAGGCCTCCCAGACGCAGCCACTTTAGCAAAAGTGTTCCTGGAGGGTGTGGTTAAGCTACATAGCTTCCCTTCGGTTCTGGTCTCTGATCAAGGCAGCCAGTTTGTTTCAAACTTCTGGAAAAAATGTTGTGCAATGGCGCAGATCGACGTTCAGCTGTCTACCAGTCACCATCCCCAAACGGACGGCCAAACCGAGAGAACCAATCAGACACTCGAGCAATATTTACAGTGCATGCTGCACCACGAACAAAGGAATTGGAAAGACCTACTATGGATAGCCGAATATGCATATAACAATTCTTTGCATTCAAAGATGGGACAAACGCCCTTCTATACCCTTTATGGCAGACATCCATGTACCTCTGAACTAGACCTTCCAGCCAGCTTGGAAATGCCAGCGGTAAAGACTCTACACACAACCATTCAAAAGGGCAAAGGAACACTTTATTCATGCCAAAGAAAAACAAAAGAGATTTGCCGACCAACACCAGAAAAAGGCCCCTGATTATCAAGTATGAGACAAAGTTTGGTTAGCCGCTAAATTCGTACCCATCAAGGGAACCCAGACCTTTCATCCCAGATTCTTAGGACCCTATACCATTAAGGCATTATCAACCCAGTAGCCGTGAAACTAGATTTACCAACTAATCTAAAAATCCACCCGGTATTTCATATGTCCCTCCTGAAACCAATGCAACCCAGCACACGCATTGGGACACCACCTAAGCCCATACTTGTTGACGGAGAACCAGAATTCGAAGTCAAAGATATCTTGGACTCTAAATACTCTAGGACCAAGCTATATTATCTCGTCGATTGGAAAGGATTTGGACCACAAGATAGATCCTGGGAGCCCAGTGAGAATATCCACGCACCACGTCTAATCAGGAAATTCCATCAGAACTTCCCAAACAAACCTGGGCCAGACAGAAGGAACACCATGGGAGGGGCCTTAGGGGGGAGTGCTGACACGACCCTTGCCCAAAACCCCCTCTGGCAAACCCATTGGCCAGGTGGATTCAGGACTCGGGCCTCTAGAGCCTGGCATCCTCTTCAAAAGGCCTCATGGGGCCAGTCCTGGCGCCTATGGGGCCAGGCTCATACATCAATGAAAGACAATGTGCTTGGGAACTACTTTATTGTACTGTCAGCCAACATGGAGGCATCCACATAGCTTGGTTCTTAAGAACCAAGCTATGCGGTATAGTGTTTTGGGTGTGGTAGCCTAGGGACTACTTTACCTGGACTATTTCGTTGGGTCTATTTAAACCACACCCGAGCAAGACAACACGCTTTGCGTTACTTTTCAGCTTGCAACGTGACGCTCACCGTGTCCAGCTATTCCCTCGAACCTCGGAGAAGCAGAACCTGCAAGGAGACAAAAGGAACATCATTAGCAGCAGCATCTTACCTGCAGTCTTCCTCTTCAAACACTCGCAGCTACTGAGAACAGCTTCCTCGAATCTGCACGCCTCTCGGACAGAACGACCTGAAAGAGGAAGATAGAGACAACATTAAAGAAAGCAGTAGAGACATTTACAAATTACGAACTGCTCAAAAGGCTTACCTGGCTGGTCACCTCGTGGCTGGCACGACTCCGGACATTCCACTCGCTCTGAAGAACACTGCGACCTACAAGAAAGGAAAACACAGGTTAGCAAAGGCAAGACTTTGCAGCGCTGCGCATAGCGCTTACTTACCGCATCATAGCGCTCTTACTGCGCCATCATTGACCAGCAGGGCTCAACCAAGCCAGTTCGCCGCGCTGAAGCTCTGCATACCTAACGGAGAAAAAAGAGACATTTTGAAACAAAGAAAGGCATGCAGGATAGCAACAAAACTAAAGAACAGCAATAAGACCTACCTGAACAATATCAAACGGGCCGGGGTCAGTGAAGTAACTGGACCGCACTCGCCCAAGAAAGATAACGCGCCCCTGCAAAGGTGGCAGGACGGAGAGCACGCCTAATTTTACCACAAGGCAGAACCTTCCCCGCAGACCACATCATGGCAAAGCTGAGAAGCATACCAGCGAGTAACTCGGCTGGGTGGCGTCCCTGTGGATACCAGGTGAGGGTAACACTGAACCACATCAGTTGACACATTAAATATTTGTTTGCAATGGTTAAGACAATCCCATATTTTATATTACAATTCACCCCATGCCTGATTGGTCAAGACCTATACAAAGAAATTCCATCATTCTCCAATTCCTCCATTCTCACTGGTAACCGTTATCTTAACTACCATCTTCAGCTCATGTGTATTGAACACACCTCCATTTAGGATTTTTCTGTGGTAGGTCATGGCATCATCACACATTTAAACATTCACCTACAAACATAATTCATTAGAAGTACCAGCTGGTCTGAGATCTCTTAATCTTAATTGTAATTTGCACGAATACTTCAAACGACATGAGAGAGAGCAGAATAATGAGGTTCCATTTGAACTATTGATAGCCATCTCCACAGCCCCTGCTTTGGCGTCATTTGAAAAGTCTTCTCTAACGACTACCATTTCAACATGCACAGCACATCCTGAATAACAATCAAAACTCCTGAAGATTGGTCACTCCTGGCCGCGAGCAGTACCTCACCCCATATTTATTGCTGGTCAAAACAAATAGGTGAAACCCTCTGTCACGCTCTCATGCACTTAAGAGATTACATTTACTTTCTGCGATGCTGCCAGGGCATAAACTCTTACAGATTTATAAGCTGACCTAACCATCTACTTAAAGTGGTGGTTACTCATTTGCCATTTCTCTGGCCGTGAAACGCAGCAAAACCAGTTTCTCAAAGTCACTTTAAAATTCACCTTGTAAAAACCTTGACTGCTGCGTTTTAATCCATTTGTAAAAAAGACCACTACATGTAGATTTATGAATTCCCTGTGTATGTTTATCAGTGTGCATGCATGCCTAATAACTGTCATATTTTTCTTCACAGTGGGTTCTCTCTAACCAGTCCCCTTCCTTCCATGTGCATTATGAAAAACTCTTTGTTGCCCGGTGTCTAGGCACATCATGGCATACAACGGGCCTCATTGCGGGTCCGGTGGTAACCCTGCCAGTGCTACCTGACTTCCCGGTGACACCGGGCTATTACAAGTCCGGCGGCCAGGAAGTCAGGCGCTGGTAATTTTGTTAATCCCCATTCCCATAGAGTCCATTAAGACTCTATGGGAGTGGGGACATGGAAGCACCAGCACTGTTGTTAACGGTGCCGGTGCTTCCGTGGCGGGTTTGCCTACTGTAACCGCTGTGACCGACAGGGTCAGACCTGTCGGGCACAGCGGCTCCAGCAGGCAAACCTGTAGTTTGCCAGTCCAGAAACAAGGGTGCCAGTGATTTTACCAGCATCCTTATTTCCAGACCGGCAAACTCGGCATGATGCCCGATGTCTGAATCGTGTTTTTACATTTCAATTGATGGTTTTCGCATTTTATCTTTCTACGCGCATGCAGATCCAATATGTATAAACTTAAACGGAAGTAATACTTGAGTAACATATCCCATTCACATTTAACTGGATACATATGAAATTGCAACATTGCACTAACTTTGTCACATCCCGAGTCACGAATATGGTGTGTGAAACATGAACCCCTCTTCTTCATTGGGACTTTTCCTGACCACCCCAAGACATGCGAGAATGGCAGTCAGCATGTACAATGGACCCCTATGGGGTCCGGCTGCTTTATGCTGGTGCATAAAGCTGGAGGATCCCGTAGGGATCTCCAGCATTTGCACTGGGGTGCAAAGCCATTGTAACATTGGAAAAAACAACCAGCTACACAGGTAAGTAAGTGATCAAACTGGCCCCCATTGGCTCAATAAGCGGGCCCACAATGGGCAGTTGGGCCACCCTTGGAGTGCGTCCGCGCTTGAGAGGAATGAGGCACTGGGGGGCACCTGTTGGCAAGACGAGATGGCCAGCTGCTGGCAGTGGGCAAACAAGTGGCTTTTCAAGTCAGGACCCACCTGCGGTAGAGTAAAAAGAAGCAGTTCAGCATAGAGCAGCCAAGATGGAGGACACCATTTTACGGGAGATGCAAAGCGAGAAGGAAGAGGTGGGAGAGGGAGATTCTCAGGGTGTCTTTTATAGATGTGTGAAAGGATGTAGGTATGACGGCACATGTTGCTGCAGCGGTGTGCTAATAGAGGAAGAGGTCATAGGCAGTTTCTAAGGGGAGTCTGCGTGTCAACATAGCAAAGATCTTGAGGTTGTGGCAGTATCGTCCACAGAGTTCCAATAGACCTGGAGCTGGCACAAGAGAACAATCTAGGCTGGATTCTGAGGCAGTACTTTAAATGTAGAGGTACTGCCGCGTTTAAGCTCATCAGGACACCTGGGTTTATTTAATTCATGTTATGTCATGTTATCAGGTATATGGATCCGCTTCAGCCACTTACTTGCATGGGCCGGCCTTTGGTCTTTCAAGCAGGCGGTGTGATACATTAGTGTAAGGTGAGCAATGGTCCTGTTGCTAAAAAGTGATGCCAGTCAGATCAGAGAAACATTGTTATGGAGCGACATACTGGCAATGTCTTAAGGACCCTGTGTTTAGGCATGTGCTGCAGGCTGAGACAGGTTGTTCTGTTTGCTTACAGGCCAGAGTGTGCATCATTCTGGGGGTGCAAGTGGTGCGTTGGTCACTTATTTTACAGGATACGTATGGTTCAGTCTAGGGTGACTAGACGTCCCGGTTGTGCCGGGACTATCCCGGAATTGGGTGCTCTCTCCCCCTTTCTCAAGATAATGTTTCCATTGGAAAATGCAGTGGTGACGGTGTTTGGCTGCAGCTCTTCATAGCTGGCAGGCAGGAATACACAATCTCCCACAGAAGAAATGCTGCGTTTTACCAATTAAGATAGTGATAGCTTGTGATAAATTAATATGTGTTTATTCCACCAGTAACACTTAAACCTCCTTCTCCTCCAACTGCTACTGAAGTAAGCCTTGGAAGCCATTTTGTAGCGTTAGTCCTACTTTTATGTTAGTTGCCCTATCACGGTTTTTTACTTTTTTTTATCTGGTCACCCTAGACTTCAGCCGTGAGCAGAGGCCCAGAGCCAGCTTTTGGGCAGTTCGGGCCAGGCGGCCACCCGGGGCACCCCGCCATTACACCCCTGCCACATCAGCTCCGGTGAGTCTTTTCAAAGCGGTGGAAGAAGGTGTGGCAGGTGCCCTATTGAAATTAAATGCTCTCCGTTCTCGGGAGCGGTGTGCATCTAATAACAATAGGGCGCCCGCCATGCCTATTGAAAAATGTGGCGCTCCCCCCACCCTCAGCCCCATGACTATGGGCATGAGGGGTGAGGAGAGTGGTGCCAAATGTTTTATTTGCTGCCCGGGGCCCTGCGGCTTCTAAGACCTGACCTACAGAGGCTAGTGATTTAAGTGCGATTATAAATTGAGGGGGGCTCTCGTTAGGATGTGTGGCCTAAGTACGGGTGTGCTTAGGCCACGCCCCCTATCCAGAGCCCCACCTCACCTAAGGGGTGGGGGCTGATAAAAGAAACAGAGATGGGGCCCACTGGCATTATTACCTTGAATGCGCCCAGGTACTCCTTTTAAACAAAAGAAGAGGCTGGGCGCACCAAAGGTGTGACACCCGTGTGCCCCAACTCACACCCAGCAGGCAGCCTTTTCATTCAAGGAACCCTGTGGTGCAACGCTTTAACTACGGGCTCCTTGAAAGAAAGTGATGCCTGCTGCTGATGGCTCTGTATTCTGAAACAGGAGGAGGGCTGGACTGCCCAGCTCTCCTTTTGTTTCCGAGTAAATAGCCATCAGCCAACGTGAGGAGCCCAGGGGCTTTATGCTGGGTGATGGCTATTTACTCAGAAACAAAAGGAGGGCTGTCCAGCACTCCTCCTGTTTCCGAGTACAGAGCCATCAGGCAGCCCGCACTGCACGGTTGCACCTGCTGCTTACAGGTGTCAGCACTTCGGATTAGAAAAAAAGAAAAGGCAATGCCGCACCTGCAGGCAGCTCGTGTAACAGTGCAGCCGCTACACGAGCTGCCTCAGGTGTAAGCATGGCTAGGGCTAGTCGGCTGTGGGCCCTGGCAGGTCCCCGGCTCGGGAGCCTTTTCTGGAGACTGCCGGTGCTCGGCACCGGGTAGCCCCAGCACACTTAAAGCACTGGCAGAGGCCCATTCGTACGTACAACTTGCCCTTGGCAGGGCCCTAAAGTTTTAATGGCAGAGAGCACCTGCTACTTTTAATGGACTAGAACAACACTTAACAGCAGGGCTTCATAGTTTGATGGAAGAGTACAGCCCTTTCTCAGTCGGAAGCCTGTACTCCCGGTTGATGAGTAGTGGTTCCGTGCCAATGGATGCAGAGGTGGAAATGTGAAGACAAGACGGACCACACAGTCCTTGTCTGCAGCCATTATGTGTCTACAATGCTGGAATGGGGCCGGTATTCCCGGGATTCTGAAACCAGCAAAAAATTGTCTTTCGGAATCCCGAATCGGGGAATATGAAAAGCCCATGCACTGCACTGCAATGATCACGTTCCCACCCTGGAGACGAAACTAAGATATCGGCTTCAGTTTGTCATTCTTCTAAGCACATTAAAGGGCGAGATGGCTAGAGACACAGGAGAGGCAATCATCTCTTAAAAGGTGTGGATGTTACAGGAGACGCCGACTTCACGGTGGTCGCCGCCCCCAGAATTTAGAATTCACTCCCATCAAACATCAGTAATGAAACATCCCACACCCAATTCAAGAAACTGCTAAAAACCTGGCTATTCAACAAAACTCCAACACTGGGCCTATATATTTCCCCAGGACTATTGTATTTGCCGCTGTATATACATCTATCTCTTTAACTGTAACCTTGACACATATGTTTCTGGCAAGCGGATCTGTCCCCAATACCTTGTTGCCATTGCTTAAAACAAGTCTTTATCTCTATGTAACCACATAATATACTCAAACAAATGAACCCTTAGATAGAGGATGACAGAACATACATTTGTTTTTTATAAATAATCACAAATGATTCAATCTTTCTACTTCAATACAAAAAAGTTTTAATAATATTTCATATCTAAAAAGCACCCAGAGGTGTGCAGCATATTTAAAACAAAATCCATAAATTACACTTAGTTAGATACACACCATCATTTAAGCCTACAAACCATTCATTTCACTTTCTCACACTAACATTCATACATATACTTTATAACCACAATAATTAGATTACAATCCAATATTTTGTTCAATGTTAATTCCTATCCATACAATGTTCATATATTCGTAACTGCCCTTCTATAAATAGGCAGTAAGTCGACACGTGTTTCAGGTTGTATTTTAGACTTTACTCAGTCCACTATGTACGCCAACCATCTTCAGGACATATAACAGGAACAAAACTAACGTCCCTTTTCGATCTAATAGGGTGGATCAAATTGCTTCCAAAAACACAGGTGGAGAATCCCAGCAGGCAATCCCACCGACCCGTCTTCTGAACAATACGCCTCCTCGTAAAGGTAAACGCCGTTTACCGACACACAACGAAACAGAATATATTTCTGTGAGGGTGATCGACAGTGAGGGTGATCAACTCCGGGGAGCCCGGTGTGTCGTGGAAACTAGGAAACATTTGGGAAAACAGTTGCTATCTTGGCTAGACGCAACAATTAGGTGTGCGAGACAAATTGGTGACTAGGCACGTGCCTGGTGTACTGAAGGCACGGTCTGCACACGGAAAAAATATTGTTCAGAAGACGGGTCATTGGGATTGCCTGCTGGGATTCTCCGTCTGTGTTTTTGGAAGCAATTTGATCCACCCTACTAGATCGAAAAGGGACGTTACTTTTGTTCCTGTTATATGTCCTGAAGATGGTTAACGTACATAGTTGACTAAGTAAAGTCTAAAATACAACCTGAAACACGTGGCGACTTACTGCATAATTACAGAAGGGCAGTTACCTATATGTGAACATTGTATGGATAGGAATTAACATTTAACAAAATATTGGATTGTGATCTAATTATTGTGGTTATAAAGTATATGTATGAATGTTAGTGTGAGAAAGTGAAATGAATGGTTTGTAGACTTAAATGATGGTGTGGATCTAACTAAGTGTAATTTATGGATTTTGTTTTAAATATGCTGCACACCTCTGGGTGCTTTTTAGATATGAAATATTATTAAAACTTGTTTGTATTGAAGTAGAAAGATTGAATCATTTGTGATTATTTATCAAAAACAAATGTATGTTCTGTCATCCTCTATCTAAGGGTTCATTTGTTTGAGTATATTATATGTGTAGCCCACATCTAAGGGTTCATTTGTTTGAGTATATTATATGTGTAGCCCACAGGACCCTAGATATTTTGGGCTATCCCCTCTTTTTTTGAAATCTCTATGTAACCAGCAAGTAACCTGTAACTTACGCCGTGATTCCTCTGGGTTTGGGCGTATTAATAAATTGTAATAAATAAATAATTAAATAAGGGGACAGGTCCGTAAACGTGCATGCCATTAGAAGCAAGGCTAAGCATGATGCATTTTCTTTCAATAGTTTTTTTTTCAGTCTTGATAGTAAATTTGAGCCTTAGATTAGATTCTGTTATGGGCACATTTTTGTGCATACTGGTAATTATTTGTATACTTCCAATTATTTTTTTACATGCTAAACTGGATTCCCCCCCCCCGACCTCTCCCCATTTCTCGCCACCCTGCCCCAGGTGACAATCCCAAGCACCCCGTTCAGCCCTGCCCTCCCCACAACCCCCCAGAGTGCTATTTTCCATTCCCAGAACTGGTCAACATAGCTAGAAATAGAATCAAAAACATAGCTAAAAGATACAATTATGATGCTAAGTCTTTATTGCCAAACATGCCCCATTTTAGAATGCAAAGAAATACCCAGGACTAGATGAGCACCTCTCAAATGGCATGGGGCACGTGGGCAGGTATGGCCTGTGTGAAAGGTTACACAGAGAGAGACACAAAAGGCAGGCTCTTCTGATGGGCCCTGGGTCAGGAATGTGTAAACAGTTGTGTGTTGTCGACATTCTTGGGCGAAGGCAATCTCTATTGTAGAACCTTGGCATCCTTTCTTCCCCCAAATATTGTCTGGACGGCTCTGTGAATGGAGGACAGTTGTGCACGTGCGGCAGCCCGTCCTTCAGCCAAGGTCTTCTCGAGGCAGATCTCAGGCTGGCACCCAGGGCTTCTCATTCTTAATGCATTCTCCCATCAGACATGGACTGACCCGGTGTCCTAAACGGGGGTGGGGAAGATGGACCTCTCAGATAATGCAAGGGAAATGGCATAATGCTTGGATCCCACACCATGGCTTCACGGTACTGCTTTCAGTTGAACTGTAACCCTACAACGATGTGGACAAAATCGAGAGCTACGCAGACATAGGGGGTCATTTTGCAATAGGCGGAATGCAGGGGTGTCATTTCACCAAAATGCCAGAGGTAGCGGAAGTGACATCATGAATCTGATGGCATCACAGGAAGTGCTAATGAGCGGAATGATTCTATTGGAAACCATTATAAAACACTGCTTGCAAAGCATATTTGCAGCCAGTCTTTTATACTCTCAAAGCAGGGAGTGAAACTAAAGAGTAAAGGAGATTTCGCCTCGTCTTACTCTCAGGGACGTCATTTAGGGGTCGCCAGAGGTAGCAACTGCGACCCCTGAGGTCTCCCTTGCGACCTCGGTGGTCTCCCTTGTGACCTCTAAAAAAATAAAAATAAAAATAAAACCTTTTTTTTTGTAATGCAAACTCCTTGGCTGTGAGTCGATATCAGGTAATAAAATCGCGGAAAAAATATCTCTGGTAAAAAATAATTGCGGCAAAAATGCTGTGGTTTGACCCGGTAAAGGTGTACCCCATTATACCATTTAAGGGGAGTGGGGGTTGCAGGGGTGTCCCCCGCTCCCCTTAAATGGTGTAATGGGTCCGGTGGTTGCGGGGGTGTCCCCCGCATCCTTTACATGATTGTGGCGGCAAAACCACAGCATTTTTGCCACGATATTTTGTATTCACAGCCATTTTTGCTGCGAATTTAAGACATGGAACCGGTGAGTCACTGATTTAGTCTTTTCTTAAATGCCTCAACTCAGCCTTTCATCCTTCTGAGGTCGATAAATGAGTACCAACACAGGTTGGGTGATAGTGGGTGTATATTTTTTCTATATAAAGCGCTTAAGTGTAAGTGCTATATAATAATACATCATTATCATTTGGTCATGGACGTCTGCTAGCATTCAGAGTAATTTGGTAATATGGGCCTATACACACTGATCTTAACGATACATATGGCCATCCATTCTTGTATGAAATGTACATCACATTATAGTGATATCATAACCATATTTTAAGTAGTGTACAATGCTATGTGATGCACTTCCTGTTTTGTCAACGGGTGAAAGGTCGTGTTCCATCGCTTCCCACGATATCACTTTGGGTGGGGTTAAATGACATCACTTCCGGTGACCGGTGTCCGGGTCAAGGGTTGTGTGAAGTCACTTCCGCTGCCCCTGGCATTTTGGTGAAAATACCTCCCTGCTTAATCTTCATTTAACTCTTTGCTCTTAGGGTGACTAAAATTACACGCAGGTGGCCCGACAGCACATACGTGCAAACATAGGTGGTCCTCTGCATGGAATTTCAATTTTTTTTAAAGACCATTGTGGAATCCACATCAGATCACCACCTTCCAAAAAGCAGTCGGATTGCTGAGGACTCCATTAGTAAGTTTTCGGGCAGCTTTACTTTTGCATGAAGCGGAGAGTAAAACTGAAGAGTAAAGATGTTTCACCTGCTTTGTGTCATTACAATTTGTGCTACGCTTTGTCAATGTTTAACATTGCTTGCAGGGTGATCCCCTGCAGGCAATTAGCATTATACTTAAAAAGGTCCGACAGCAATGTACCCAGTCTCAGAGACTTTGATTAGACTGGACTTTACACTCTCCAGTTGGCGTTAGGCCACATTTCCTCCCCAACGGGCATTTGTTGCTGAAGTTCCCAAATGCAGATAGCGAGGGTCACTTTATACAGAGCGGTGCAGAAAATGAAAGCGTAAAAGTGCCTTTACGAGTTCATGTTCCACTCCAGCGCATTTCCCTGCGCTGTGAGGCGAAGGAGGGCAGCACAGCAGAGACAGCATGACCCCTCTATCCTCTGAGTCGGAAGGGCACTTAGTTTGCGGCCTGGATGAGATTTTCGAGCAGGCATGAAACCAAAGATGCCGATGCAATATGCCTTGGTTTAGCACCTGCTAATGAGCAGGCAGATTTAATTGGAATCCATTACAATATGTTGCCTGCAAAGGGTGACTTACAGGGAGTAAATGTGAAGAGTGAAGGGGAATTCGCCTGGCTTTCGTCTTCTCTTCTACCCTCTGCATTGAGAGTGATGAAAATTGCAGGCCGGTGAGCCAATAGGACTTAAGTGCTAATGTTGGGAGAGGGGGGGGTCCCCTCATTTTCTGTTTTCTAGGAAAATGACCCGCAGTGTTGGACAATGTATGTGTTTGTTTGCTTATTTATTTATATAGCGCGCCAAACCCAAAGGTATCTGGGCGCTTTTGCAGGTTGCACGTCATTAGAGCAGGTTAAAGATCAAAAAACATTTGTATAAGAGTATTTACATAGCATTAAGAGGTCATTTACAGCAGGTTACAGAGTGAACAGTTACATGGAAGTATTTACAGGCATTATAAGAGAGTTACATTACAAAAGGATGTACTAGGTTTCTTGTATACGCAGGCCAGATGTTGTTATTAGACTATTGCAGTTTATACGTCAAGAGAGAGGAGCCAACTTTTGGTCTTTTTCTGAAGCTGTAAAAGGAGGGGTCGGATCTTAAGGATACAAGCAGGGAGTTCCACAGTCGAGCTGCCATGACAGGAAAGCTACTTCCCCCTACTTTCTTAAGCGTGTATGTGGAGACCTGAAGGCAGTGGAAGTGCATAGTTCTAGTAGGACGTTGCAAGGTATTTTTGGAAAATGTATCAACTAGGTATTTGGGGACCGAGTTGGATAGACATTTATGGGTGAGGCTTAGCGCTCTGAACATGATTCTATCCTTGACAGATAGCCATTAAGTGTTCCGTCTGGCAACCGAAATGTGCTGCATTCTAAGAATGCTAAGGGCAGTTCTTACACGTTGGTTTGCAGTATTTGCAATTTGTTGACATTATGTTTATTTGATCTCAGATATAGTGCATTACAGTAGTTTAATTTCGAGAGAATTAGAGCTCTTGCCAATGTAGTACAACTTTCTGTGGACAGGAACTGTTTACAGGCATTGATTAATTTACATGTGTAAGCTGTAGCTGAGGCAGTCGCATTGACTTGTCTGTGAAAGTTCAGCGCTGAGTCAAGGTAGAAACCCAAGGTTTTTACTTATTTGGAAACCTTGATATTGATTTTGTCGATGTTGAAAGATTTAAATTGATTGCTTAGTTTGTTTAGTTTTAATGGCGAGCTGATAAGGAGGAGCTCTGTCTTTTCATCATTAAGGCAGAGGCCATGATTGTCCATCCACGCTTGGATAGTAAGATAAATTTTGTTCAATAGGGTAGAGTCTGTGTCATAATCACCCGAGACAGGGATGAGAATCTGAGTGTCATCTGCATGGTAAGTGTAGGTGACACCCAGATTGTCAAGGTCATCAAAGAGGGACTTCGTGAAAATGTTATGGGTGTAGGCTCCGCTTATGCTATGGGAGAGAAGACTCTCATGGACCGGTTATCTAAATAGGATTGAATCCAGGTGGTAGCTTCAGGGGAAAAGTGTGCAGCTGTAGACAGATGTTTGCAGGGCACCTTATGATCCACTAAATCAAAAGCGGCAGACAAGTCCAATAGGAAGAGGAAGACCAGTTTCCCTTTGTCCTTTATTTCATCCATTTTATTTTTCAAGTCAATGAGTGCAGAGTCTGTGCCGTGTTTAGGTCTAAAGCCTGAGGTCTAAAGCATGACTGACGAAGTCCCAAAAGATTGTTGGTCTCAAGGTAGGTCTATATTTGTAAATAGGCCGCCTTGTCTAAAATTTTCAGAAGGAATGGGACAGCAGTTATGGGTATATAGTTAGTCGGGGTGTTAGGGTCTCGATTCACTTTTTTTTAGAAGAGGGAGGACCCATGGGTCCTTTAGATTTGTTGGGACGGTACAAGAGTTAAACAAGGAGTTGATTAACGAAGTGATGAATGGTGCTAGGTCCCTAGCTGCCTCTTTGATTATTGAGGCCAGGCAAATGTCACCCTGACATCTGGAGGGTTTGAGGGAGGCAAGTATGCCCTCCACTTCGTAGGTAGAAACTGGGTTGAATTTGAAGCGATTGCAGGGTTTTGTAAGGATCGCCTGCGTCTCATGCAGCGATGGGCCATTGGATAGGCTTTGTTTTTTAACTTCAATTTTATTTTGTAGTAGAGATTTAGTTAGACAGCGCTGCCTGAATATTAGTACACCAAGTCTTGTCCTTGGTACAAGTATCAGTAGGGGAATAGGAGACTCAGGTTCTCTCAGGATGACAAAGAGTTCCCTGGTACTTTAGCTAGCTTTGTGAATTCTCTCATTGTACATGCCTCGCTTAGTTTGGAGAATCTTAGCTTTATATCTTTGGGCTATTTTGGTGAGATTATCCTTATTCAATGCAGTAGGGTTGTTCTTCCATAAGGATTCTGCACTCCTTTTTTCATTCCGTCTGATTTTAAGATTCGGGGTGAACCACGAGTTACGGTGAGCTTGAGGTTTACCTTTACACATTTATAGGGGTGCTATTTTGTCAATGGCTTGATTAAGCCTTAAGTTGTATAGGTCTACTAGAGCTACCAGATCTGTACTGGAAGATGTAGGATTTCTGATAGGATGGAGTAATGGGAGTAAATGATTCACTGTTATGTTGCACTTATTTCTAGTGAGTAAAGGAGGTGCCTGGAGGTTGGTAAGATTAGGAAGTGGACTGTCTTGCGCTCTTGAGCCCTCATAAGTCCAACATTACATTGTACGGTAATTTACAATCCTTGGAAACGCAATCCAATTATTACAACACATTAGCACCTTTCTGCCTCCTCCCTCTTGCGGGACCATGGTCCACCTATCAGGACTGACAAAGCCATGCCATCACAAAACATTCTTCCCCCACTGCATCCCTACTGCCTTGTGTTTCTAGCATCTACTTCCCTGTTACCTTCCTGTCGCTCGTTTTCTTTCTTCCAGCAGACTAAGGCCTGAACATGCCTGTTGGGGGAACACTACGCCACCACTCTACTGACAAGCCTAGGCTCTCTGATACTACTAAGGTGGTGGTTTGACACGGCATAAAAGCATAATAACATAGCAATGTGAAAAGTCTTTGTCAAATCTCATCAAGGTGGACATGGCTGAGGGCAAGGAAGGGAGCACTATTGGTGGGTACCACTAGGATCCACCAGAATAGAGGAGTGGCAAGACCTTGAAGTACACACAGAGAAATTACTTTGCTCACACCAAGTATTTAAGATTAAAAAGGACACAATCTACCGGAAATATGACCCGTTTATAGCATAAACCAAGAAGCAAAGTAAAAGTAATTAGAGTTAGAGGGTTCAACCAGATGTACCTGTGCGCTATATTATACACCTATGAGATCACTAGGGTAGTGAGTGGCGTGCTGCGATTGTACTTCAAGAGGGCCCCCCCAAACAAGGCTCTGTTTAATAATAGTGATGCACTTGGGTTGCAAGAGTGGTAAATCACGCACTGCCAAAAACAGATATTACTACATAGGATTGAAACAGAAACTGTGGTAACAGATACATTTATAGTGTTTTCACAAATATATTTAATTGTGTTCTGATCATCCGACCCGTGTTTCGACCAAGCTGGTCGTCCTCAAGGTGTGGGAATTTGAAAATGAAGAATAAACATCAAAATAGGTTTGCCGTTACGCCAGTGGAGTAGCACGTATTCATGTTTTCGATAATCTTGTCACAGAACAAAAGGGTCATCAAGTAGAAAAAAGCATCAACGGGTGTAGTATGGTAAAAATGACACTGGTCTGAAAAAGCTTGAATTCCTGAGGAAAAAAGGGGGTCCGATCACGTGATATGTAGAGCTGGGGGTCATGCCTCTAATGACGTTATCCCGTTATAGCCACATTAGTGCGGCTTTCCGCGTACAGTAAGCTGCGCAAGCGGGATTAATCCCCATTGAACGCACATCTCGGGATCACGCTTTTTCAGACCATTGTCATTTTTACCATACTACACCCCTTGAGGCTTTTTTTCTTGGACTATCTGGGCTGATGAACATGTCCACATACACCCAATAGGCACCTCTGCAGTTTCGGGGTGGCCCATGCAGCTGCGCAGTACAGGAGCAAGATAGGGGAAAAGCGTGGCCTGTGCTGCAGCATAGGGTGTAATATGATGTGATATGATAATTCATTTATAACGAACCTGTACACAAGTGTTTCTATGCACACAAGACAAGGGAGGGAAGACAGAAAGAGGACAAAACAAACCCTTTTACTATGCCTTGTGTCATTCAGACCGTGCAAGTGCGATAGCGCGAGTGCAGGTGGGGGAGGGGGATGGTGAAGTGCAAGGAAAAGGGGAAGTACAATCAGGCAAGCATTGCTCAGTAAGTGCAACCAGGGTAGCGAAGCTCAGAGTAAGTGCACAGAGGCAGGGGACTGTAGAGTTACAGCCCCTAAGTGCGCGGTAGGCCTGGAGGCAGTGCACGGGTGACTGATTGTCAAGGTCTTGTCTTAGCTGTGATGCACTGGCAATGGGCAACAAGTGCATGCAATAATCGAGGGGCGTGGCTAGCTGCCATGTAGAGAAGACGTGTCTCTGGTGTCTCTGGTGAGCTCTGCTTGATGTGCCAAAATAAGCTGTTTTATAAGACTCGGAGGTGCCCCTGGACCCCGTGTGCTGCACCACCTGCTGCGGACACCATTTAGCAACCCTGCGAGCTGTCTCCCAAGCCCAACACTTTAACCTTTCGAGTGAAAAGTGGCGGAACGAAGGCCAAAATGGTGGCTCCCGCGCGCTGATCCCCTGGAAGGGCTGGAGCGCACATGTGCCACCATAGATATCCCCCGCCGTCCAGAGAGCGGACCTCAGGCTGCCGATTCGGCACTAGCAGCGGAGTGCATGGGTGGACCAGCCTAACCCATAGACCGGAGCGGCTTGCCCCGTGACCCCTGCCGAGCAGCGCCCTGCCTCTGGCGAGCGGGCTGCCTAGGACAAGGGCACGTCCGAGGGCTGCGGGGGACCTCGATGAGCCGCTTGGATTCCTCCTGAGACCAGAGGCGAGCCAGCGCCACGGATGTGAGCGGGTGCGAGGGGACTAGGGGGTGCGTGGCGTACCAAACACTGATACGCCAACACCGATGAAAGAGCACTAGCTTAGCTGGGAAAGGAACGGCTTGTTTCTCTCCTCCGCCGGCGCGGATTATCCCGCGACCCTCAGAGGCGCAGAGGGCGCGGGGACACCGCGCCGACATCCAACTGGGCCATCGGTCGCCCCTCATGAAGAGCCCCCACATCCTCCCCCCTTGTCACCGGCTGAGGAAACGCCCTGGGGATACCTACCGCCATTGGTGATACACCGTCCAGCGCACAGTGGGCCTACTAGAGTGGCAGGACCCTAAACTTCCCCGTACCGGCCTGCACCCACGCACTGGAACTTCTCACACGCTTACTCCGGTGGACCGGGGGAGTCGGACCTGAGCACCTCCCCGGCGTCGCTACGCTGGACGCCACAGACGCATGGGACGCAGTAGGAAACGCACCTTGGCTCACACAACACTCCTCACAGCTGACGCAATCAGCATACAGAACGGCGGGCAGTGGAGACACGCTCTCCGGATCCTATAGACAGCCCTCAACGCTGAGCCTTTACACATTAACCCACACTGCCGCCTGAGGCCGGTGCAGCCAACTAACGGGGCAGTGCCAGAGTCCCCTGTGTACCCAATACTAGCACCTGGAGACTCTTCAGATTTTGGTGATCAGTTCTACACTACCACCTCATTCCTACGCAGTGTTACCTCAGCCAGCTCCGCGAACCACTGCACCGCATCCCTCGCTAGTGGCCTCCCGTCCACGCCATCTGCGCCCAGAGCAAGGGGATGTCGCTGCCTTAAAAGATGTCCGGGAAAGGTGCAAGGTCCAAACAACGCCAAACCACTATAGACACTTTCACGGCCAGCGGACCTGCAGAACCCGAGAGCTCTAACATGGTAGCACCAGATACTCAACCTGATCCCAAGGAAGCAGCAGCCGAACCCAGCAATACCCTGATTCTCGAAGCCATTAAGCTGTTCCAGGCAACAATGGAGAACAAAATTGATGCCGTGGCCACAGACCTAGGCCTCCTGCACCAAGACGTCCGGTCTCTGGCCGGCAGAACTGAAGCACTAGAAACTCAAGTCCGGGAAAACACAGAAGCCAAAACTCATCTCCTTCGAGACGTGGATGCGCTTCCACAAAGGGTCAAGAACCTGGAGGACAGAGCTGAGGAGGCAGAAGGGAGGGCCCGCCGGAACAATATACGACTCCTCGGGCTGCCGGAGGGCATTGAGGGCCCCAACCCTACTAACTACATTGAGAACCTCCTGCTGCAGGAAGTCGGCGCAGAGAAGCTCTCTCAAGTCTTCACTATCGAAAGGGCCCATAGGTCCCTAGCAAAGAAACCACCGCCAGGTGCTCCACCCAGACCGGTGATAGCAAAATTACTCAATTACAGGGATCGGGAGGTGATACTGGTATTTTCTCGATCAGGAGGTCAAATCCAAAGAAATTCTGCAAAAATTGCCATCTACCCCGATTATACCTTCCAGGTCCAAATGAACACAGGGCAGTTCATACATACAAAGGCCAGACTGAAAGCAGCTGGACTGCGCTATATGCTCTTGTACCCTTCCAGACTAAAAGTGCTACACAACAATAGGGCCCGCCTGTTCGACACACCTGCACAAGCCAGGGACTGGATGGACGGTCAACAAATCCCTGACGTCGAGAAGAAGAAGCGGAGACCGCGCTAAAGCCTTCCAGGCAAACTGAGCCTCTACACAGCTGAATGGATCCTTTGCACGGAGACACCGAAGCCAAAGGTCACTCACCCCCTGGAAGTTTCCTTCTGGGTATATATACCCGCCCGTAGGGCACCCGGAGACCTATGTGTGGTCAAACGGAGTGGAAACGGGACGGTCATAATGAGGGGAACCTCGCTGGATCTGTTCTATGTTTGGGGAGTTTACACTTAAAGGGGGGGTGGGAAACGGGGCATTAGCACTAAAGTTGGGAACCTACATTGGGAAATGTTGAGACCACGGGAAAATCCCATATGCAACGCATCACCAGCAGGACCTCGAGCACCACCTGGAGCTTACGACAAACCGCACGATACTCATGGCTGACACAATAAAGGTCGTAACGTGGAACGTCAGAGGCCTGAACAGCTTCGTTAAACAGCGCCGAATCCACGCCTACTTAAAAAGATGCAAGGTCGGAATCGCCTTGCTCCAAGAGACACACCTAACTGCAAAGAAACTGGATGCCCTGGCCAAAACATGGCGAGGGACCTTAATTGGGTCCTCCTACTCCTCCTATGCCAAAGGGCTCTTGATATGGATCGCCCCGACTGTCCCCTTCAGGCTAACTATCACCAAAACGGACAATGAGGGTAGGATGGCATTGGTATGCGGTTCCATCGAGGGTAGGGAGTTATGCCTAATTAGCACCTACGCACCTAACCATGATGCAACTGCTTTCTTCCACTCCCTATACACGCGACTCAGCCCTTATATAGACAGAATCATGATGTGAGGAGGCGACCACAATTGTACCCTTAACCCATTAAAGGACAGATCGGACAACAAGCACGATCGCCCCTCCCCTCCCGCCAAAATACTATCCAAACTTACTCATCAACTGCTGCTTAGAGATCTGTGGAGGGACCTGCACCCTGAACAACGTGAATACTCCTTCTTCTCCCCACCACACACTGTCCACACTAGGCTAGACTACCTTTTTGCTAGTCAGGTACATCAGGCCATGTTCGTTGATGCACACTATTTGCCCAGGGTATTGTCCGACCACTCCCCCCTGCTAGTCACAAGGGAGGTGTCCCCGCCTAAACCCCCGGTACCCACATGGAGGCTGAAAGCAGAGGCCTTGTTCGATACAGCGTTCCGGGAACGTATAAGGGATAGCACCGAGGAGTATTGGCAAAATAACCTGCATAGCGTAAAATACATGAGCACAACAGGGGAGGCATACAAGGTGGTCATGAGCGGAGAGATGATTGCAGCAGTTGGGGGTGCCCAGAGATCCATCACAACCTCTTTGGAGTGCGCAGAGAAAGATCTGAGTGCGCTTGAGGGCAGAGCTGACCCAACCCCTGAACATCAACTTGAAATTACCAAACTCAGACAAACCTGCCTAACTCATTGGGAATCCCTTGGGAAACTGAACTACGCTAAGCACACAGAAAGAACCCATGCCCTCGGAGACAAACCTGGGAAGCTTTTAGCTTGGCTCTATAAGAGGGAAGCTCCCACGTCACCCATTTGCCACATTCTTTAACCAGACGGCACCACCGCACACACTCAAAAAGAAATTAACTCGGTCTTCTCTGACTATTACCGCAACCTCTACTCCCAGCCCCGCCCTCTCCTGATACCGAGATCGAGGATGTCTTAGACGTCATAGAGCTACCCACATTAGATCCGCAGATGGCCGAAGCCCTGGACGAACCCGTAACTCCTGATGAAGTTTGTGTGATAATTAGATAATTTCTGGCTGGTAAAACCCCAGGCTCGGACGGCCTCCTGGGATTTTTTTTTACAAGACCTACGAGGAAACACTTGCCCCAATATTAGCCCAGTCTTCAACGAAGCCTTCGAGCGTGGCACCCTTCCGGACTCCATGAGCGAGGCCATGATCATTCCCCTATTCAAACCGGGTAAAGACGGAGCGGACTGTGGCTCATACATGCCCCTCTCTATGTTAAATGTAGATAGCAAGATCCTAACTGCCCTACTTGCAAATAGATTGCACAGAGTAATCCCCCTGCTGATCCACCAAGACCAAACAGGATATGTACCGGGGTGCTCCATCACCGAGAACCTGCGCGGGCTACACCACGTCATATAGAGCATGGACCGAAGGCCACAGAAACTTGCAGTTGTGTCATTAGACGCCACTAAAGCCTTTGACTCGGTAAGGTGGGAGTGGTTATGTGCTACCATGGCGAAATTGGGGATAGGCCCATTTTTTTTAAAGTGGACCCAACTGGTTTACACCAACCCAACTGCTAGAGTGCGCACTAACAAACATACTCCGACAAATGGTCCCTCCACACAGGCACCCGCCAGGGATGCCCACTGTCCCCCATGTTATACATTATTGCCGCGGAACCGGTGGCTGCCTATCTAAGACAGGAATACGGAGATGGGGGCATCGAGATAGACGGGGTGACCCACCTCGTCTCTATGTACGCAGATGATACCCTATTGTACCTACATAATCCTGAACACCTATTGCCCTACATCTTAGAAACCCTGGACTGTTTCCACAAACATACTGGGATCCAGATTAACAGGAGCAAGTCCTGGCTCTACCCACTAGCGGCACCACACAATGAAGAATATAGGTCCCTCCCCTCCCTAGATCTTGAATGGCATGTGATCTCCTTCAGATACCTGGGGTTTACTATACACTGCAATCCCAACACAGAGCACATCTTCAACACGGTCAGGGCCAAAGACTCCCTTGCGAAATCCATGGAATTCTGGGGCAAGCTTCCGCTTTCGATGGTTGGGAGGGCGGGTCTCCTCAAGATGGTGGCTCTCCCCCGCCTGCTACACAACTTCGCAAATGTTCCCTTCAACATCCCCCCCTCATTCTTTAGAGACATCAACAAACTCTGTAGGAGATTCCTCTGGCAGGGGGGTAGGCACAGGGTGGCATTGGAGACACTCCATAGACCCTACGAGAGGGGAGGATTGAAGGTCCCCAAATTTGAGCTCTACTTCCTCGCAAGCCAGCTGAGACATGTGACGCGATGGATGGCCGACGAGGAACGACAGATACCCGTCTCCTCCAACCAGCCCTGCCTCATCTGCTACTAAGAGACCTACTTAGGGCTGAGGAAGGAGCTTTGAGACACAGCCCATACCTTGCCAAGCTCGGGATCCGGCTTTGGAGAAGGGCCTGTAAACTAGTCGGGTCGGCAGATCCGTATTCCCCGCAGATCCCCATTGCGGCACTTATGGCAAAACACTCATGGGGGCAACTTGAAACACGCACCCAGTGGGAACCCTATGGGGTGGTCACACTGGGAGACTTGATCCAAGAACAAGAGACCTTAAAATTCATGGAACTCAGCAAAGCCACAGGTCTTCCAGCAGGGCAGTTCCTGCTCCACAGGGTAGTGGTGCAAGCCGTGAAAAACAGATGGCCGGAGCTAGTCAACCAGGCCTTGGAGAACGAGTGTATATAAATAATGCTAGACGTCGCGGGAGGGCACGAGACTTCACAAATCTATGAGGCCCTGTTGCTGGGCACAACTGGGGGCGAACTCAAATGCAGGAAGAAGTGGGAAACCAAACTAGGCCTCGTATTTGAAGACAAAGACTGGGGGGGAAATAACTTATTACCACAAGAAAATCTCCAGAAATTCCTGCTTGCAGCTCATCCAACTGTATATCACCAACAGGGCTTACCTCACACCTGAAGTCATATCGAGGTTCACGGGCGCAGGAATCCAAGTATGCCCCAAATGCAGGGAGCCCAAGGCGAGAATGACCCATATGTTCTGGGGCTGTCCAGTGATAAGAGTTTTCTGGACACAAGTGAAGGATAGAGTGGCTAACGCAGACAATGAAATGGAGGTGCATGAGCCTACAGCCTGTATCCTGGGTGTGGAAACAAAGAAATTGATATGAGGCCGGGAAGCCCAAAGGAAACACACCAACACAGGTTACAAAGAACATACAAAGTGCTTTATTCAAAAGCTACAACAATTACCAAAAGGTCAATTGACAAACGGATAGCTATTCGGCTCTCAGAGTAACAGAACAAACTTTCAACGATAGTTCACTGCGTTAGTGTGAGAGACCGTACATTGGGATACTCATGCTTTTATACCTTTTATCCAGCTCTGGCCAACCCCCTCGCGGGTTAACCATTCTTAGGACCAGGCCTAGGGTTCGTTGCCAGGTCAATCCCATAATGTATGCATTTCGATCAGTTTCGCTGATACAGCTGTTCATTTACACATAGGTCAGGGATAGGACAAGGTCTCAGTTCCGACCCCAACAAGTGGCCTGCAGGCATATTATTCATTCATGTATGCGGAGGTCACAACGGCCAGAATCCCACTCGAAATGTCATTCGGCCTCCATTTTGGTGTTCAGGGTGACTTCCACATTGCAAGAGAACCTAAAATGGCGGCTAAATCCAAGATGGCGATTTACACAGTACATTAAGGTCAAGACATTGCCGCGGAATCTATTTACACAATGTTTTTAGACAACTTGGCGTAGGCCAACACACATTCAAACAATACGGTAGGAGGTATAATATTATTTCGATTCCGACTTTGGCAGCTATAGGCGCAATAGGAAAAATAAGCCCTTAAACAAACTCAGAGACCTAATATATATAACGGCAAAAAGGCGCATAGCCATGGGATGGAAAAGCCCCAGGAGTTTGAATGAGGCCCAGTGGTGGGGTGACCTTACGAAGTGGATTACTGCTGAAACTGCAGCATGGGAAACCGCAATTCAAGTACAGAGGCTGGACTCCAGTGAGGAGCTGCACCGTTGGGTAGCGCTAACGGTGCCCCTGCTCCATCCCAGGGCAGCAGATAGCACCTCAAGCAGCATGGGCAGCCCAAACCAGGAAACTGACTAGAGGAGAACTGGGAACTAACCGTAGTCTTGGGAGAGGGTGGGAAGGGAGGGTAATGGAGGGGACTTTTACTTCTGGTAAAGTATATTCTTTGATAAATGATAATGGTTTTGTTTATGTTGTTAAAACCAATAAAGACATTTTTTTTAAAAGTGTATGCAGTAATAGGGTACAATAATGTGGTATAATTTAGAACGAAAGAATAGTAAGGGCACACTAGGAAGGATATAGAGAAAGCAGATATGGAGGACATTGAGGGCATGTCACCCAATCTTTATTCATTTGCTGGTGGTTCCTCACCTGTGCTTCTGTTAAAGATATGTTCATGTGAATTTCACACAATCTAACCTAATCGAAGGCATTTAAAAAGCAGCACTGAATTTGTTTGTTCTGTTTTTCTCTTCGGTATTTCACACTCTGGACTTTAGCCACTCTCTTATTTGGATTATTATTCTTACATTTTAGTTCCACGATTTCAGCTTTTAGTGAAAAGTGGGCTTGCTTTATAAATAGGTGCCCCTTGGTTAACCCCAGTTTAACTAGGTGCGCCTGGATTACCCCCTGTATAAATAGGTGCCACTTGGTTATCCCCTGTATAAATGGGTGCCCCTTGGTTAACTCCCTGTATAAGTAGATGCCCCTTGGTTATACTCTTCATAAATAGGTGTCCCTTGGTTCTCCCCTGTATACATCGGTTCCCCCCGGTTATTCCTCTGTTTAACCAGGTGCCTCTTGGCTGTCCTGCCTATGTAAATAGATGCCCATTGGTTATCCACCTGTATCAATAGGTGCCCCTTGGTTAACACACTTTTTGAATAGGTGCCCCTTGGTCATCCCCCTGTATAAATAGGTACACCTTGGTTATTCCCTGTATAAACAGATGCCCTTGGTTATCCCTGTATAAATAGGTGCCCCTTGGTTATCCCCTGTATAAATAGGTGCCCCGTAGTTACTCCTCCCTATATAAATGAGTGCCCTTTAGTTATCCCCCTCTATAAATAGGTGCCCATTGGTTAACCCTCTTTATAAATAGGTGCCCTTTGGTTATTTCCCTGTATAACCAGGTGCCCCTTGTTTAACTCCCTGTATAACTATGTGCCTCATAGTTATCTCCCTGTCTAAATAGGTGTCCCTTAGTTATCCCCTGTATAAATATGTGTCCCTCGATTAACCCCCTGTATAAATAGGTGCCCTTTGGATAACCCCCTTTACAAATAGGTGCCCCTTGGTTATCCCCCTGTGTAATTAGGTACCCCTTGGTTATCCCTCTGTATAAACAGGTGCCCTTTGGTTATCCCCCTTTATATATAGGTGCACCTTGGTTATCCCCTGTGTAAATAGCGCCCCTTGGCTAACTCTCTTTCTAAATAGGTGCACCTTGAGTATCCCCTGTATAAATAAGTGCCCCTTGGTTATATCCTGTATGAATAGGTACCTCTCGGTTATCCCCCTGTATAAATAGGTGCCCCTTGGTTAACCCCATGTATAGATAGATATTCCGTGATAACCTGGGTATCACCGATCAGGCTCTGGCTTGGCTAACTTCTTTCATCTCCGATAGACCCTACCAGGTCCAACTTGGGTCCAACCTCTCCACTATCTCTATGTCTACCTGTGGTGTTCCCAAAGGGGTCTGTCCTCTCTCCCTGGTTGTTCATCCAATACCTGGCCCTTTTTCCCCACCGCATTGCCGCTCTCTGCCCCAACATTCAGTGTTATGCCGATGCCACTCAGCTAATTTTCTGGCTCCCTTCTGCAACCTCTTCTCCTTCTCTCATCTCTGACTGTCTGCTATCCAGGAGTGGTGTGCCACCAATGATCTCTGCCTTAATGCCAGTAAGACCGAGATTCTCCTCATTGGCACACCTGCTCCCTCCTTACCTGTCATTGTCTGGCTGACCTCTTCCTGCTCCCACCTGTGAGGCTAAAAACCTTGGGGTCATCTTCGACTCCACACTCTCCTTCTTTCCTCACATCTCTGATGTCTCAAAGAAGTCACACTACCAGCTGCACCTCCTCAGAGGTATTCTTCCTTTCCTCTCCTTCCCCCAGAAGCTCACTGTCTCCAGAGTTCTGATTCTCTCTAGGCTGGACTACTGCAACAGCCTCTTTCTAAATCTGCATGCCTTTACTCTCCGCCCTCTGCAACTCATCCAAAACAGGACTGCGAGACTTGTCTTTGGCCTCACGCCCAGGGATCGTATCTCTCCAGGACTGAAATCTCTGCACTGGCTCCCAGTGGTGGCGGGGATTAAGTTCAAAACCCTCTGCATTGTCCACAAAGCCTTCTGGGGCCTGGGGCCTCAATAACTTTGACTCTCTCTTCCTAAATATCTTCCCTCTCGAGCTCTCCGATCATCCGCCTCCAACTCCCTCAGGGTCAGACGCTTCTTCAAGCAATGAGTTGGTGGTTGATCTCTCTCTTCGGCTGGGTCCCCCTCTGGAACAGCCTCCCTGCCTCTCTGAAACTTGAGGAGAACCACCTCTGGTTCCGGAAGCACCTCAAGACCTTCCTCTTTGCTTCTGCTTTCTCTCCTCCTCTCCCCTGCGATCTCCTGGCTGAAACTGAAACTGCACTGGCCACCTGGCTACCCTCTGATCTCGAGCCCAGGTCCCCGCCAGTTGCCCACCTGCACTGTCCCCCTGGCAACTCTTGCACTCTGGGCTGTTTCTGTATCCCTACACCCTCCTACCAGCACTTGACACTTAATGTCTGCACTTACCCATGCACTTGCCACTAGCTGGCTGCACTTTTTATTTATTGTTTTTATTTATTTTACTGGTTATCCTATGTACTGCACTGCCCCGTTCCCCTACCCCCTGCACATTTCCTCCCTCCCCTGAACTTGCGCGATCTCAATGTCACCTGGCCGAGTAATATCGTTGTCTCTGTCTTCCCTCTGTTCCCCCTCCCTTGCCTCGTCGCGCCTTGGAACACTTGTGTATAGGCGCATTATAAATGCCATATCATATCATATCCCTTGGTTATCCCCTGTATAAATAGGTGCACCTTGGTTATCCCCCGCATAAACAGGTGCCCCTTGGTTACCCCTCTGTATAAATAGGTGTCCTTTGGTTATCTCTTGTATAAATAGGTGCCCTTTGGTTACCCCCTTGTATAAATAGGTGCCCCTTAGTTATCTCCTGTATAAATAGGTGTCTCTTGGTTATCCCCCTGTATAATAGGTGCCCCTTGGTTATCTCCCTGTATAAATAGGTGCCCCTTGGTTATCCCTTGGATAAATAGGTGCCCCTTTGTTATCCCCCCTGTTTAACAAGGTGCCCTTTGGTTATCCCCTGAATATATAGGTGCCCTTTGGTTGCCCCCCACCTGTATAAATAGGTGCCTCTTGTTCATCCCCTGTATCAATAGGTGTCCCTAGGGATAATCCCTCTGTATAAATAGGTGCCCCTTAGTTACTCTCCCCTGTATAAATAAGTGGCCCTTCGTTATCCCCGGTATAAATAGGTGTCCCTTGGTTAGCCCTCTTTATAAATAGGTGCCCCTTGGTTACTCCACGTTGCATAAATAGATGCCCGTTGGTTATCCCCTTGTATAAGTAGATGCCCCTTGGTTATCCTCTTCATAAATAGGTGTCCCTTGGTTCTCCCCTGTATACATCGGTTCCCCCCGGTTATTCCTCTGTTTAACCAGGTGCCTCTTGGCTGTCTTGCCTATGTAAATAGATGCCCATTGGTTATCCACCTGTATAAATAGGTGCCCCTTAGTTAACACACTTTTTGAATAGGTACCCCTTGGTCATCCCCCTGTATAAATAGGTACCCCTTACTTATCCCCTGTATAAATAGGTGCCCCGAAGTTACTCCACCCTGTATAAATGAGTGCCCTTTAGTTATCCCCCTCTATGAGTAGGTACCCATTGGTTAACCCTCTTTATAAGTAGGTGCCCCTTGGTTATTTCCCTGTATAACCAGGTGCCCCTTGTTTAACTCCCTGTATAACTAGGTGCCCCATAGTTATCCCCCTGTCTGAATGGGTGTCCCTTGGTTATTCCCTGTATAAATATGTGTCCCTCGATTATCCCCCTGTATAAATAGGTGCCCTTTGGTTAACCCCCTTTACAAATAGGTGCCCCTTGGTTATCCCCCTGTGTAATTAGGTGCCCCTTGGTTATCCCTCTGTATAAACTGGTGCCCCTTGGTTATCCCCCTTTATATATAGTTGGCCCTTGGTTATCCCCTGTGTAAATAGTGCCCCTTGGCTAACTCTCTTTCTAAATAGGTGCACCTTGAGTATCCCCTGTATAAATAAGTGTGCCTTGGTTATCTCCTGTATGAATAGGTACCTCTTGGTATTCCCACTGCATAAATAGGTGCCCCTTTGTTATCCCCCCTGTTTAACAAGGTGCCCTTTGGTTATCCCCTGTATACATAGGTGCCCTTTGGTTCCCCCCTGTATAAATAGGTGCCCCTTGGTCATCCCCTGTATCAATAGGTGTCCCTTGGTTACCCCTCTGTATAAGTAGGTACCCCTTAGTTACTCCCCATGTATAAATATGTGGCCCTTTGTTATCCCCTGTATAAATAGGTGCCCTTTAGTTACTCTCCCCTGTATAAATAAGTGGCCCTTGGTTATCCCCGGTATAAATAGGTGCCCCTCGGTTAGCCCTCTTTATAAATAGGTGCCCCTTGATTACTCCCCCTTGCATAAATAGATGCCTGTTGGTTATCCCCTTGTATAAATAGGTGCCCCTTGGTTATCCCCCTGTACAAATATGTGTCAGTTGGTTAACCCCCTGTATAGTTAGGTGCCCCTTCATTGTCCCCTGTATAAACAGGTGATCTTTGATTAAACCTGTATAAAAAGGCACCCCTTAATTAACCCCCTTTATAATAGGTGCCCCTTGGTTACTGCTCCCCACCGCCTCACCCCTCCCCCGTATAAATAGGTGCCCTAGGTCATCCTAAAATGGAAAGAGCAGCCTGACAGAGCTAGATGTGCGAACTTAACACCAAAGTAAGAAGGTTAATACAGGTGTGGAGACTATTAGGTTTCCCACTGGGCCATTAATGGAACCTACTCTCATATCTGGGGATGGGTCAACCATATGAGGTGTCCCAGTTGTATATAGGTGCAGCAGATACAGCTGAAAACAATTGAAAACACAGCTGGAATTGTTCACACCAGGCATGCTTAACACACGAGGACAGAACCATCAGATCATCACAGGCTACAACAGTAGCACAGGCCTCACGGTTGTTTCTCTGCAGCAAAATCTGCTGAAAGCAATCGAGAAGACGTGTTTAACGTCTTGCTAGGCCCTGTTATAACTTTTTAGTCTGTGCAATGCTAGCCTTCATCAGGATGTGATAGGTCACCCGCAAAGTTAAGGCACAATCATTATAGTTATCTGGCCAGGCTTCCCTTCCAAGGGAAACCTCAAATATATCCCCACTTCAATGCCACTGAACATTACATGGGGCAACGGTAAAGCACAACTGGGCACACACTGTGCGGTAACTGACATAGCCAAACGCACACCAAATAGCAAGCACAGAATAACCATGTTAGTGCCCCAATGTTACGAGAGTCACTAACTCTATTGCCATGGGGTGATGTATATCTGTAAAAGCACATGTGTATGAAATGTATTTAAAATTACTCTGTGCTGCTTCTTGGTTTCTGGTCCATCGTGGATTTAGCACAGTGGCCCTGTACAGAAACCCCCAATTGAACGTGTTTGAAATAAATACTTATATGACCACACCGCCACGCAATCAAGCCAATGGCTGCTGAAGAGAATGGAGTAGTCTGCGTGCATGGGCTCTGGCCATGTATTGGTTGCGCCAAGCAGTGTGCTGTGAAATTGACGCAGGAGTTGCGACATCACTGAGCACTCCATACAAATGGATTAGTCAATATGGTAGAGGTTCTTCAATCAGTAGAGCGCGGGTACACCTGCAGGTTGATTTTACGCATTTCACAGTTGTGAATACTGATTTTGGTTAAATGTGACTGGTCCAAAATCTAACTTTTTTACAGTGACTGTTTTTAATTAGCTGCTGCAAAATTGACAACATAAACTTTCATTGTATCAGTGCTTTTTCATTGCCCCTCAGGTCTTTCAGTGGGTCGGGTGTCTCTGGGGCCAGCCGTGGAAGGGTTTTTAAAATACTCTGCAGATGGGGGCCGCCGACCATGGGTAGATGTCTCCTGCCCTGACGTGTGCCCTAATGATTGCACTTTGTCACCACTGAAGTATACATTACCGCCACGTCCCTCTTCCTCGTCTCAGTACTTGCCCAGCCTTCTCTCCAGGAACTCCTCCTCACTTTCGTTTTCTTCTGAGGAATAATACGGAGGTATTACCGATAAGCTCAAGTTCAAAAGGTCCTGTCCTCAGGCAACGACAAGTTTTTCAGGTGCAGCCACCACGGAGCACTGTTTGCTGGCCCCTTGGAGGGTCCCTTGGCAGGGCAACAAGTACCTTTCTGTGGGGCGCGCTCCAGGTTCCCCAGTGGGGCTCGGGCTCCGGTTCAGCTCTGAGGGATTTCTGCTCGCTTCGCGCTCCCTGTGGGATGTGGGGGCGCAAGGTTGGAGGTGGTGTTCACTGGCCTGCCCCGGGTCAAGAGGCCAGAGGTTTTCCAGATAAAGCTCTGCTGCCACAGCTCGAGGCTCTGTGGGATGTGCATGGTGGTCCTGGGTGGACTGCCCCCTCCACTGTAGTTAGCGTGTCTGCCTTCCATGCTGGTTTTTCTTTCCAGGCACTGTCCTGGGTTCGCTGAGTGCGGGCCTCTGTTGAGACGCCGGTCTTAGTCTTCTTGTCTCCATGACTCCCAGCGACATTGGTAAGTCTCCTCGGCGGCTGTAGGGTTGCCGTTCCTCAGGAGGGATGACTTTCTTTTCTGTTACCATGGTTCTGGCAATGCGCTCTGGGTAGGGATTGGCTCTGGGCTTTTTCGCTAAATATTTAGGGCCGCTGGGAAGTCCCAATCATTCTGTCTCCTCTCGCCAGCTGGTCTTCTGGTCCTGGTTGGTCCTGTCCCTACTGGTCTACTGAGCGCTACAGGAAAACATGCTGCAAAGTGCAAACATCTGGAGTCCTCAGTTTCTTCCTCTGGGTCCCTTGATCGGTCTAGGCAGACGTGTGCTGTTAAGAAAAAGGCACTCCGGTTCTCCTTATCTGAAAAATAGATTATAAAATTTGTCAAGCAGGCTATTTGTGATCATGATGGGGTAAGAAGCGCAGACGGGCTTCTCCTTCCTCTTCTTCATCTACTTTTTCCCCCAGTTTGGAGTCCTCCTCTTCGGATGCCACCACTTCAGATGCGGCTGCTGAAGGAAAGTACCTGGACAGGGAGCAGGTGGAAGCTGTTCTGTTGCAGGTCAGCATGAGGTTTTCCGAACCCTTGGTCAAGGGCGATTACACAGATCCCACCACACAGCAATACAAACATGCACCCAAGATGGGGTTGCCCCCGATCACGGACCTACGCAAGAAAATCCACAAGGAGCGGAAGGACCCTGAAAGGATTGGCATGTCCCGGTTGATGGCGAAGCTCTATCCGTTAAAGGGTGGTGACACTTTTTTTTCAGAGTCAGTGGAGGTAGATGATATCCTCGCCAACCTGGTGAGCCATTCCTCCATGTCGGAAGAAGAGGCGGCAGTCCGTGACCAGGCTGATTGCAAGGTTAACTCGGGACTCAAAAAAGTGCACTCTGGTGCTCATCTGGCCCTCAGGGCTAATATCTACGGGTCGTACATGGCAGAGACGGTGTTAGTGGGCTTTAGGAAGCTATGCTGGGCATTGGAGGAGGGCTTGGATTGTGCGCCTCTTCTCTTGGTTATGCAGAAACAGGTGGAGTTACTGTCAGGCTTGGCCAATGATGGTGTGCGGGGCGGGCCATGTGTGCTGGTATTTTAACTCAGAGACATGTTCATGTTCTGGATTAAAAGACTGAAGGTTTACAGAAGATGTCAGCCCTTAAAGCAGTGGTCTTCAAACTTTTTTGGCCAGGGCCCCCCTGAGCAAAATTTGGGCAGGTCGGGACCCCCCAGAAATGCCAAATGGACAGTATATATTGCGCGCCGTCACCTGCTCCCATCAAAGTCGCGGGGCTCCCTCATCCCACTCCTACCCAGTCGCTGGTCTCTCCCCACCCCATCACACACCCAGGGCTCTCCCCACTCTGCTCCCATCACTATCCCATGGTTCCCGCCCATTGTGCTCCCACCATAGTCCCTCGGTTCCCCCATCCCGTTCCCAACACAGTCTGAGGGCCAGTGGCGGCTGGTGAATCTTTTTTAAGTGGAGGGGCATTAAGGGGAGGCTCGGGGGGGTTTCCCCCTGTGAATTTTTTTTTAAATAATAGGTTAAAATGTTGCATTGTAGAGCATACTTTTAACAAAAAATGGGTAAATAGCCAAACAGTTTGCAATTGTTGCTGGGAGTCCAGGGGGCAGGCATTGATATTTTATTTCTATCGCGCTCGTACACAAGTGTTTCAGAGCGTGACAAGGCAAGGGAGGGGAACAGAGGAGAATAAAACAGCGATCTTACTAGGCCCAGTGACATTGAGAACGCGCAAGTGTGAGGGGAAAAGTGCATGGAAGGGGGGAGAAGTGGAAAGTGCGAAGCAGAGGAGAAACAGATAAATAACAATAAATAAATAATAAAGGCAACAAACAGTGGTAGTGCAGCCAGCAATTTGCAAGTGCTACGTTTAAGGCAGCAGACAGGGTAGGTCTGATAAGTGCAGGAAGAAAGATGGTTCTCCTCAAGTTTTAGAGTGGCAGGGCGCTGTTCCAGAGGGAGGCCCCAGCCGAAGACGGAGATCTACCCCCAGCTCGTTTCTTTGATAAACGACTGACCCTGAGGGAGTTGGAGGTAGAGGAGTGAAGAGCTCGAGAGGGGAGGTATTTGCGGAGGAATAGCTGAAGGTATTTTGGACCCAGGCCCCAGAAAGCCTTGTGGACAAGGCAGAGGGTTTTGAATGATAGATGTCCGGTAAAAAGATACCATCCCTGTCCCCTGGGCCCCACTGGTCCTAACACAATGAACATGATTATGTGTATATGCAAGGCGCTGCACATTCATACAGCAATCACTCTATCATTCACATGAGCATCCATCACCATACACTCACTCATAACGCATCCATACACATGTTTAAATAAAAACAATGAACATAAACGTACCTTCTGCATTGGCCTGTGTGTGGGTGCTGAAACAGCCTGCTCCAGCTGCTCTGTCCGTATGTGCGAGGAGGCGCAGGAGCTCCCCCTCGGACATACAGACATGCAGTGCCCCAGCCAGCATTTCCAATGAGCTATGCAATGCTGGCGAAGCAAAACGCCCCAGCACTTGCATGGCTCAGTGAGCATGTGCGGCTGGGGAACTAAACTGAACTGTCAAAGGGAAACAGTGTTTCCCTTTGACAGTTCAGCCAGCCCAGGAGCACTCCATTAGCTGGATAAAGCAGCTGAGGGAGTGCTCACTGTTTCACTGGGCTGGCTCCTTAGCTCCTCCATAATGGGTGAGGGGCCACTGGGTGGGCGCCTCTTGCCATTATGGATGAGCCGCCAGGCTCGGACAGGCCTATAGGGCAATGCCTGTACCAAAAATGTAAAATGCTAGTTTGGGCCAATCAAAATGGGCCACCATTTTGGCCAATGTGGACCATTTTGATGAGTTACTTAACTATGCAGTTAGTAATGTTGACCATTGTTGCTGAATATATCACAATTTACTTACATTTTAACACAAGGCACCCCTTTGGGTACTATTGAAACAGTGTGCTTCATAACTACTCTGGCGGTAGCTGTGCCGGTAAAACCGGCACGGCTGCCACTGGAGTTGCATCCGGGTCTGGCACCCGCGAATGGGCAATTACTAGGTCATGCCGAGTTAGGCGGACATGATAATTGCCCTTTCGAAGGTGCCGGTAGATCCCCATTCCCATTTGAGCCCCATATGGCTCAAATGGGAATGGGGAGCTCGGATGCACCGGCACCGTTAATAACGGTGCTGGTGCATCTGACGAGCTGAGGTCAGACCTGGCGGGGGCTGTCAAGCACCCACGAGCACAACTCTTACTATGGCGGAACGGTAGCAACGGTGCCGGTAGCTTACCAGCACCGTTGTTACTGGTCCGCCATAGTAGTAATGAGGCCCAGTCTGTGACTAAAGGAATGAATATCCATTTACAACTGTGGGCCACTTTTTCATTGTTGCCTGAGACAGTTTCATGTTTCAGCCCGCCCATGTGGGCCACCCCTGCCCATTTCTTCCAATCTAAAAAAAAAAAAAAAAAAATCTTTTTTCATGCTGAGCTCTCAGGGCCCCCCTGGGAGGCACCCGCGGACCCCTAGATGGTCGCGACCCACAGTTTGAATATCACTGCCTTAAAAGAATGGTTTGGTCAGAAATATTATTGGCCAAAAAGATGGGTAATAATAAAAAAAATCTAAAAAATATATTTTTTAAAGTCCCTATGTAAAGTATTGAGCAAATGAAGCTCGAACTTTACAATGGGAAGCACTAGGAGGCATCCATTTTGTGAAATGGATGCCGCCTGTGCTTGCCTTTGCGGCACTAATGAAGCAAAAGCCAGCCAGCTGTAGTAAACAAAAGCAACCACTGGGTGGCTTTTTCTTAATTTGTGCCGGACTCGGAGGACGGAGACCAGAGACTCCAGGCAGGAAAGCTGCAGCTGCATCTCGGTAAGTGCTAATTTCTTTAATTAAAATAAGCACTAGCTGCGTTTTTTTTTTCTAAGTTTTCCGGGCTGGAAGAGCCCGGAAAACGTAGAAATAAAAGTGCAGCTTTTAAAACATTGTATTTATGTTTGCCCCTTGGGCTCCAAGTTGAAGCTACCGCAAACATAGATACAACGTTGTTGTGTCTAAAAATGCTGCGGTTTTTCTTTCTAAGTTTCTCGCACTCCTCCAAGCCGGAGGAGCCTGAGAAATTTAGAAAGAAAAATTGCAGCGTTTTTGAAACACAACTGCGTTGTGTTTCTGCCTGCCGTGGCTATCACTTTGGGTCTCCGGGGCTCCCCTATGGGGAGCCCCGGAGACCCAAAGTGAAAGCCAAGGCAGGCATAAATACAACGCGGTTGTATTTCCATGCCGCAGTGTTTCTGCCTGCTGCAGCTTTAACTTTGCGGCTCTCGTGCTCCCCAGGGGGAGCCCCGGAGAACCAAAGTGAAAGCCAAGGCAGGCAGAAATACAACGCAGTTGTATTTCCATGCCGCAGTGTTTCTGCCTGCAGCAGCTTTCACTTTGGGGCTCTCGGGCTCCCTGGGGGGAACCCACAAGCCCTAAAGTGAAAGCCGCTGCAGGCAGAAACACAACGCAGGTGTTTTGAAATGCTGCAGTGTTTCTCACTGCTGCAGCTTTCGCGTGGAGTCTCCTGGGCTCCCCCAACCCTGAGGGAGTCCAGGATACTCCAAGCGAAAGCTGCCGCAGTGAGAAATGCAACGTTTTTGTATTTGTAAATGCTGCAGTATTTACAAATCCAAAAACGTTGTTATTCTGAATGCGGCAGCTTTCGCTTGGAGGCTCCTGGACTCCCTCAGGGTTGGGGGAGCCCAGGAGACTCCACGCGAAAGCTGCTGCTGTCAGAATAACAACGTTGTTGTATTTATGATTTCCGTGGTTTTCCAACCACCGCAATCACAAATACAACAACGTTCTATTTTTAATTTCTGTGCCTCGGCTTTTTGCCTTAATTTTACGTTTTCTGTGCTTCCCTGGGCTTGGGGAGCACAGAAAACGTAAAATGAAAGTGAAGGCAGCCTCCTCAGCTCTGCTCTGGCTGCAGTAAGCATAATCTCCCAGTAGGGGGCTTTTGCTGCTTGTTTAGTGCCGCAAAGGCAAAGCAGAGGAGGCTGCCTGAAATCATAAAATGGATGCTCCCATGTAAACACTTTGAGCCTCGTTTTCTCAAAGTGTTTACATAGGAACTTCCATTCAAAATATGTCTAAACTATGTTTTAGACTATTGCCAACCATTTGATCAATTAATATTTCTGACCAAACCATTTCTTTAGGCTTCCCTTTGAGGGAGCTAAACATTTTGGGGATTCATTAGAGGACAAGGCTACAACACGCTCCTATTTAAAGCCACAGGGTGGGCGTGCTCCTCCTCGCACCTCATGCCCTTTGGGCCAGGTGCAGAAACCATGGCGATTCTTGTGGGCTGGTGGGCAGTCATCTCTGGCAGTTTATTCCAGTGTGCGCCCAATGGTTCTCTGATTCCTGTCATTGCTGCACGTTCAGCGATGGTTATCAAGTGGCCTTCCTGTCTCACCCAGTGGAGCCCATGTTGGTCACGGCTTCTACTCCATGCACTCAGCCCAAGAAATCGGCGATGTCTACAGCCGTGTCAGAGTTAATACTGAAGAAGGCTATCGTGCCTATCCTTCAGGCCCAACAGGGCTGGCAGTTTTACTCAAAGGTCTTTCTGGTTCCAAAACCCTCTGGGAAGCACCACCTCATCCTCGATCTCAAATGCCTGAACAGTTTCGTGAAGAAGGAGAGGTTGGAAGAGCTGGACTCCTTTGATATGAAATCCAAATAAAGTACAAAAAAGTAACTCAAAGACGAGTATACACAGTACAAGAAGGAACACTGCTTTATTGCAGAAACAGCTGGTTGTAGAAATTCAGACAAGACTGTGGAGTTGAACTGGGTGAAGGAATTCTCAACTGCCACTGCTGAGACACTATTTATACAACAAAACATTAATCACATTTTGAGGCAGGTTAAAATAAATGATTGGCCAGCGCCACTGAGCTCCTAAGGGACTCTATACATTAGTCATTGCTAATTGGTAAAAACACTTTCTTGAACAAAACCCTCCACCACCCAGTCATGATGTCATGATATCAAAATATCCCACCCCTTCATTATATCACTTAAGCTGACCAGCAGATAAACTCTTAGCTACAATTGGCTGGCAGAGTTAGATACACAAATAGATAATAGCTGCAAGCTAATAAAATCCTATGTTTGGAGATAGCACAAGCCACAGACATTGTTAGAGCCCCTGGGACACCATATACCAGTTCTCCTCCTCCCTTGCATTGTGCCAGACTTAGTTAGAAAAAACATTGCAGGACACTGTTGATGAATTTCTATTTCTCTGTTTAAATTCTATTTTACTCTTGTATTCGCTGCCAAGGTTCTCAGTACCCAGCACGGTGCCCTTGAAACATATCGTGTGGGACTGCACATGGGGTCTGGCTGGAGCTCTCTTCCCATGAGAAACCATTTCCTTGGCAACAAATAACTAGCTACTGTGGGCTTCTTCATTTCTCAACTTTAGTGAGCTGACCCACTGTTTCTTTGTGTCAGCAGAAATTCAATTTTACTGTGCTGTAGCATTTCAAACACTGAATAATAATGGCTTCTAAAGCATGGCCATACTGTTGTGCATTAATACACCTTACTTATTATACTCATATTTTACTCCCAATACTACCTCAAGCTATTTAATTTCAATAATACAAATGAGCCATGTGTCAATAAAACACAGAACTATGTGTTGTTAATACAACCTAGGAGCAACAGTTCTGCTCCACCTATGCCAATAAAAGAAAAGATAAAAAAAGGCCTATGTGCTCACATAACAAAGCGTACATAAGTGTGTTTTAATATATTTCCCTGCGCAGCGCCCTGCTCCCTGACATGTGAAACACCAGGTGTATTGTGCGTACGTCATGATGTAACCCTCCAAGTTACTTTTTGGCGTTACTCCTTTAGCTTGTATGTGCAACCCCCCCCTCTGGGCACCATTGAATTTACCCCATCACAGGTTCAAGATGGAGACTCTGCAAAACATTCTCCCACTGGTTGAGAAGGGAGATTGGTTGGTGCCCCTGGATCTCCAGGACACACATGCTCCCCTCCCAGAGATGTTTCTTTCAATTTGCTGTGCGAAATCAGCATTTTCAGTTCCAGGTCTTTGCTTTTGGGTTACGCTCAGCCCCCAGGGTTTTCACCAATTTGGTGCCATCCCCCCCACCTGCAAGGGGTTCAGCCTTTCCCATATCTGGATGATTGGCTAATCAAGACAGATCTTTGGGGGATGGTCCTGGCACATCTAAGGCTGGTCTGCAGGGCCCTATAGGACTGAGGGGTTCTGATCAACTGGCAAATGTCTCACTTCAGGCCCTCTCAGGATCTGGTTTTCATTTATACCCCGTTTTGCACGCATGTGGGGAAGGGTTTCTTACCTCTCGAGAGGGTCCAACGGCTTCACTCTGTTCTCATCAGGGTTCCCCCTGGTAGTCATGGTTTCCGGCTCGTCTGTTGCTTACTCTGTAAGGGCACAAGGCCTCCTGTGTTTTTCTGCAATGGTGGTTGCAGGTCCGCAATCTCTGTGCGGGGGTGCCCTGGTTTGACCCATGCTGACCACTCCTACTACCGATGTCAGTGGGCGAGGGTGGGAGCCACTTTGGGTGTATGGTTGGCACAAGAGTTGTGGGCTCCAGAGAAGCTTTGTCGATCGTCCAACTGGAAAGAATTGTATGCCATTCTCCGGGCTCTCTTGCTTTTCGGTGGGTCTCTGGAGGGCCAGGCTTTGGTGGTCAGGATGGACAACACGACTGCCTTGGCTTATGTGAATCGACAGGGGGAGCTTGGGCTTCTCCCTGAATGCCCTAGCCTCACAGGTAGCTATCTGGGAGGAGAAACATCTGGTGTCTCTGGAGGCCACACATATGAGGGGGGTGGACAATGTTCAGACAGATCATCCTACCATCAGGTATTTCCCCTCCTTACAAGATCTGGTCCTGTCGGACAGGGTTTTTGTGGAGATCTGCCACCAGTTCGGGTGTCCGAGTCTGGATCTTTTTGCATCCCCATCCTCTGCAAAGGTCCCCCGCTTCTTCTCCAGGTTTTTAATGGTGGGGGCCTGGGGGTGGACACCCTGAATCTGGAAAGGCTGAGGGGTCTCCTCTATGCCTTCCCTTCTCTCCCCCTTCTTCCCCAGGTGGTGCAGCGGATCAGGGGGTGAAGGGCTACAGTTCTCTTGGTAGCCCCATTCTGCCATCAGCAGGGTTGGTTCCTTCTCTTCTGGAGCTCCAGTGTAGGGAGCCCTGGTTGATTCCGAGGTGACCTTGCCCTCTGCAGGCTTGTCTGGAGTGCAAGGTCCAAAACAGTCAATGGACAGTCTATATCATGCGTGGTCTCAGTTGACTTCTCAGGGGTTTTCTGGTCCTGTGATCGATCATATTCTCCGAACCTGGCACCCTTCTACTTTGAAGACCTATGAGTGACACTGGGGGCATTTTCTGGATTGGTGTGGGCGATCCTCCTTCCCCCTTCAGTGTGGGTTTCCTTCTGTTCTGCAGATTCTCCATGAGGGTTTTGACAAGGGGCTGGTGGTGGCCACGCTTCGCTCCCAATGGGCCTCCATTGAAATCCTCAAAGGGTACTCCGAGGGCCATATTGAAGGGAATGCCTTGGTGGGGAAGTTCCATAAGGGGCTGACCTCTTGTCCCTGTACCTATATGGGTCTCCCTCTGTGGAATCTGCCTCTGGTCTTGAAGTTTCTACAGGGTCCTCCCTTTGAATCTCTTGCAGACAACCTCACGCTCAAGACGGCCTTCCTTATTGCTATCACGTTGGCTCCTCAACTGCAGGAGGTGGGGGCTTTGTTGTGTCGCCCTCCTTTCCTGCAGGTGCTCCCTGATTCCATTGTTTTGGTCTGTGACCCCAAGTTTCTTCCAAAGGTTGTGTCTCGGTTTCACACGTCCCAGGATGTGGTTCACCTGGCTTTTTTCAGAATCCCCAGAGTCCTGAAGAAGTGGCTTGGCCCGCCATTGATATCCGGCGGCCTGTTCTGGAATACCTCTCTCGGACGGAGCAGTTCTGTTGCACTGATAGCCTGTTCATTAAGTTTGGTCCTGCTGGAGCAGGTCGGAAGGCCTCAGTGGTGTCCATCGGCCATTGCATCAGGGCTGTAATTTCCATGGCTTATGTGTCTGCTGGGTTCTCTGTTCCGGAACATGTCCAGGGTCGTTCCACTAGGGGGATGGCAGCTTCCTGGGCAGACGCCCAAGGGGTGACTCCGCAGGAGATTTGTAGAGCTGATACTTGGGCAGACCAGAGCAGATTTATCAACCATTACAGGCTTAATGTGTCTCACCCCTGGGAGGGCTCCTTTGGGGTTGGTTTTTTTCTGTAGGTATGGCTTGATTGTTCTGGGGTAATAAAGTGGTTTCTGGTGTTTCAGCCCTCCTGTCACTCTGTCTCTCATTAGGACCCATACCTGTTGTTTAGGCTTTGGTATACCTCAAAGGTAAGTACTGGGACGAGGGACATGGAGGTAATGCTCTGATTACTTACCCGTAACCTTCATTAGGGTCATTAGGGTTGCATGCTCCGACTTGGAAATATATAGATTTTTTATTGTCATACAGTTAAGAAACGTAACCTTTAACAATTAGAAATAATCAGAAAAGAAACATTAAAATACGCACACAATAATCATATTCACATAAAATTCATTAAAAAAATACAGGCAAATTTCATCAGATAGAGAAAAAGACTTTCTAAAAGGGAATAAATAGATTAGACAAACTCTCAGTTCTATAGGTCCCAATCTTAATGAGCATATCAGACTAAATGAACGTATTACAAGGCTCTTCCTCTTAGAGTCACATAGCACTCTAGAGGTGACCAGGCTTCTAGGCTCGCTCTCAGAAGCTGAGTATTACAAACACCACATTCAGCTCTCTGCCGGATGTAATCGCATAATAGCCTCTCCAACATATTTACAAAAGACACTTAACCATTATCATGATGAAGTCCAGACTAGACCCAGTGACCTAGAATATAATGAGATACTACACTTTTTTAATGAGCCTAAAACTGTCAGTAGAGCACATCTGACAAATTTCCATCTGCTGCAGTCAGCAAAAACATGAAAACATGTATGCGTACAGAATTAAAAAGAATTTGCATGAATAATAATGAGGACTAACCTAGATTGATTAATGCTGTGCAAACAAGATACAAGAACCGTATAAAACAATACAATATTCAAAAAGACAAATAGACGCTGAACGCATGCTAACTGAAATTAGAGCCAACCCCAGTGGAGAAATATGAAAATGTTTTAAAAATGTCAAAAGTAATACATCAGCAACCTGTTTGATTAGCGTAACAAGTGAACCAACCTGGTGTAATCATTTTACTACACTATTTGCCAAAGTTGGAAATGTTCCACCCATCCAACTCTCCAAGTTGGATGGGTGGAACATCTAAAATTCGACCACTTTGATATAGTTATACTAATAAAATTATTGAGCGCCTCTCGAGCCCCTGGTCCAGGTGGCCTCTCCAATACCATCCTAAAGGCCAACCCATATATTTGGGCCAGTATTCTCAAATCAATATACCAAATGATTATAGAAAAACACGAAATACCTCTGACTTGGAGGAAATCAAAAATCATCCCTATCTTCCAGAAGTGAAACAGAGAAGATCCTGTAAATTATAGACCAATAGCCCTGCTTGATGTCCCGAGCCAACTGTTTGCGCGGCTTATCCACCGGGATCTCCAGATATGGCTATAAGAACCATCGCAAACTGATAAATATCAATTGTGTTTTGTGGCAGGCCTTGGAACAACGATCAATCTACTAACCTTGACGGCCATAAAAAATCAGGCAATCACAAAAAACCAACCCGTTTATTTTGCGTTCATTGATTTTAAACAAGCTTTTGATTCAATTTCAAGAGAACCATTATAGCACAAACTATCAGAATCTGGCTGCCCAGTTCACCTACTTAAACTGATTCGACAATTCTACTATTAAATTATGCAGGTTTGCTTTCCAAACACATTCCAACACACAGGGGTCTCAAACAAGGTTGCATGCTTGCATCCACGCTTTTCAACTTCTATGTAAATGACATCAATTATGCGTTTGTACCCACCAGATCATTTTCACCCAATGTGGGAGGCCTCCCAATCTCATGGCTCCTCTGTGCAGATGATCTTGTGCTGGTCGAACTGACCCGATCGGTTTACAAAGAAAACTAACCGCCCTCCAAATATATGGTGAAAAGAACCTTTTAATGATAAACACACAAATCAAACACCTTAGTGATCTCAAAAGGCAAAAAGAAAATGGTCTTGTTCAAATGGCGTATAGGTGGCATGTTTTTGGAAAACGTTTATGAATTTAAATATCTTGGCCAAATGTTAATAACAACATAAAAGACCTAGCTTATAAAAACAAACTAAGATATAAGATAGAGACTCTAACCTCTCAAGCCAAGATAATACATAATAAATATGGTACATTTTCTTGCAATCCCATAATAATGTTTTATATACCAAAAAGTAATTCCTATCGTGACATATGGTGACCTGGTGAAATCCTTGGATAATCAGCCAAATTGGAACCTAATCGAAGGATTATTTGGGAAATCACTCTTGACGTTACCCAAATGCTTTCACATTCAAATTGTTAGATTTGAACTAGGTCTCTCGTCTATCCAATCTATTGTGGCATGGCAGTCTCTAGCTCCCTACAGAAAATGTTTATTAGTGGATCTTGCTAGCCTAACTCTGCTGCTAGAACTCACTAAAACACTAATTATTAAGCAGGATCCAGCCCTAAAAACCTGGAGAGAACAGTGCGAGAATCTTACGAAAGAAGCCGACATTCAGATATCGCTATTATTGAAGAGGCCGGAGCTCGCAAAAAAAACCTCAGAGAACATAAGTGGATAGTACTTTGGGACACGTGTATAAATATTAAACCTTTTAGGCTGGTAAATTCAGAATGAAATCAATGTAACAGATCCCGATATACTTGCAAAAATTCCCTGATCAGTATTACAGAGCACATATCATGAGGCTACGCTTCAATGTATGGCCTACGAGAGATGCCATGGTCACCCGGTATAAACAAGCAAATGTTGACACATCGTGTAGATTTTGCAAACTACCGTCTGAAAAAGAATCTCTTGAACATCTCTTGACTAGTTGAAAAAACCTGGGAACCCAGAGGAAAGAATACTTCTATAAATACATGGGGCAGTTTAAATTACTAAACACAAAAGATATGTGGACCTTGATACTTAATGCAAATTCCATTCCTTAAATATTGCAACAAGATGTTTCTACTAAATCTGATAGACGGTCAATAAAACTAAATATAAGGCTCTTCCAATTTCAGGGATTTAAAAAAGTTGGTGACTGCAATAACTGGTGAGGTAGTATGACCAGACAGGCATGCAGACCAAACCTGATCTCCCTCCCACAAGTCAAAAGATCTTGACATTTTCTTTGAGTGATTCCACTTCCAAACCTGCACAGCTGGACAACCTATCACCAGGTGTTTAAGGGTTTTACATTTGGACGCAACCTTACAAAAACGACACCCAGTCTCATCGGCCTCCAAATAACATTACATCGGAAGTGCAAAGAAGCATACCTTCGAGACTTGACAGGATAGATAGACAAAAAGGGTGCCAACATTCCTAGTTTCTTGTGATCCCCTATAAATTACTCAATGAGGGATATGAATGCATCTCTCTATTGTTTGGATCCAATCATTTTCAAAATAAGAGTTTATTAACTTGGTACTTGTTACTGGGCCAATCCGCTAGCAACTTTAGCACAACTGCCATATCCCATAATGAATCGTACTTCGGTTGTGGCGGTTTTCTAAATCTTATTCCTTTCAGCAGCCGGACAACTGCTATATTCTCTCCTACTCCCTCTATAGGTGTGTGACCTGCTGATATCGCAGATCTGTACACCCTATCGTTCTATAGGCCTTCCCATCTTGCAGAAATTCTGCAAAAAAATTTAGTATCTCCACTAAAGGTGCTGAAACGGGATGAACACCTTTCCTTTTGCACCATCAAGACCATCTGTTCCAAGCTGCGTCGTAGCTCCTTGTAGTCGATGGAGCCCACGACTCTGCGATGAGGCTTGCAGCCTGCGCCGAAATTCCCAGGAGGTGTCAGCGGCTCCTGCTATCCTGCACGCCATCAGCGGGAGAATCCCCCTCACTCTCAGAGGGTGAAACGACCCAGCGGGGTCCGTGAGAAGATTCTCTCCTGGCGGTAGAATTCTCGGATAATCTGTCACTAGCTCCATGAGTGCAGGAAACCATACTTGCGATTTCCATATCGGGGCTACTACTATCAGAGTTGCTGCTTCTCTGCGCACCTTTGTCAGCACTCTGCTCATCTTCATGAAAGGTGGAAATGCGTAGTGCATCTCTATTCTCCAGTCTTGCAGAAAAGCATCTACCCCTGCTGCTGCTGGGTTCATCCTCCAACTGAAAAATGTTTTCTTTTGAGCGTTCAGTCTGGACGCAAACAGATCTATGTGTGCTGGTCCCCAGATCTCTTCTATTTTCTGAAATATCTCCCTGTCCAGCATCCAGTCGCTGGAGTCTGCTAAATGTCTGGAGTTCCAGTCCGCTACCACATTCAGAAAACCTGGAAGATATTCTGCCACTACTGAAGTCCCTGACTCTTTCCGCTAATAATCTGGACATTGTCCCTCCTAAATGATTGATGTACCTGACTGCTGATATGTTGTCCATTTTCAGCAGAATACATGAATTCACTTTGTCTTTTGTGAAGGCCTTGATCGCAAACGATTCGGCTAACAGCTGCAGACAGTTGATGTGTAGCTTGAGTTCCTCTGAACTCCACTAGCCCCCTGTCTGCAGTTCTCCACAGCAAGCCCACCCAGCCCGCTCTGCTGGCGTCCGACTCTATCACTATGTCAAGCCAGTCGGCAAAAATGGCTCTCCCGTTCCACGCTTCCACGTTCTGTAACCACCACTCCAGTTCCGTTCTGGACTCTAGATCTAGGGGTATTAGTTGGTGGTACCGCAAGCCCTGCTGTTGGTGTTTTATCTTCAGCCGCTGAAGAGCTCGATAATGCAGGGGCCCTGGGAATATCGCTTGGATTGAGGCTGCTAGTAAACATACCACTCGTGCTATCGTCTGAAGCGAGATAACTGGTCTGCTGAGGCAGCTTCTTATCCCTTTTTATATCTCTTCTTGTTCATCAGCTCCAGGGTAGCTGTCCCGGTGTCTATGATGAACCCTAGGAATTCTATCCTCTTTGTTGTCTCATCTCCGACTTCTCTTTATTCACTAGGAACCCGAGAGAGGCCAGGAGGCTCGCCACCCAGTCTGTCTGGTACCGAGTGTGTTTCTGCTGTTCGCCATCAGCAGAATGTCGTCTACGTAAATTATTATTCTTATCCCTTTCTCTCTGATCGCTGTGGCTACAGGCTTCATGAGTTTTGTGAACACCCATGGCGCTGATGCTAACACAAACGCCATTGTTGCAAATTGCCATAATTGCCCGTCCCAGTGGAACACCAGAAACGGACAGTAATCCTCTTGCACTGGTACCGTAAGGTAGGCATCCTTCAAATCTATCCTCGAGAGCCAGTCGCCCTGTCTGAGCGTATCTGTGATCTAATGAGTCCCTTCCTTCTTGAAATGGTGGTAAACCACTCAGCTGTTCATATCCTTCAAACGTATCAGTGGTCCCACTTTGTCCTTCCTCTGTACCAGGAACACACTGCTTATACATTTTGGATTTGTTTTGCAAGATTCTATTGCTCGCTTCTCTGCTAGACTCAGCAGCTCTGCGTGTGATGAGTCCTTCTCCGCTTGCACCGAGAATAGTGGACGGGGGCTTGGGATTGGGTTGGGGTCTCTGTAAACTCTATGCACAAGCCTTTGGCTGTCTGCAATACCCAAGCTTCGCTGGAAAGCATGCGCCAATTTCCTCAGAATCTCGCTGTCCTCCCCCTCACTGGCAGCGATGTCATCTAGGGGTCACCAGAGGTCGCCCCCTAGACACGTGTATGAAATATTAAACCTCCCTTGCGAACTCTAAACAAAAAAAGTTTTTTTTTTTTTTGTAATGCAGGCTCCTTGGCTGTGGCCAGCACCATGTGGCTCTTTACTTCTGGAGTGGCTGGCTTTCTTGTTCAAGCCCCTTAAAAAAAAATAAGAAAAATAAGAACAGGAGTGCCACAAGTTTAACACTTTCAGCACTGACCCTAAATAAGAAAGAATAGGAATACCAAATAATGTGTCTTTGTGGAATTCTATACAATAATTGCTAGACTCATTAAAGGTTTATTTCAGGCACACTTTAGGGGGTGAGTCAATGTTTTACTCTGTGCTTAAACGCCTCAACTCAGCCTTTCATCCTTCTGTGGTCGATAAATGAGTACCAATACAGGTTGGGTGATATTGGGTGTATATTATTTCTATATAAAGCTCGTAAGTGCAAATCCTATATAATAACACATCATTATCATTTGGTCATGGACGTCTGCTTGCATTTACAATAATTTGGTAATATGGGCCTATACACACTGACCTTAACGATACATATGGCGATCCATTCTTGTATGAAATGTACATCACATTATAGTGATATTGTAACCATATTTTTAGTAGTGTACAATGCTATGTGAAGCCACTTCCTGTTTTGTCAACTGGTGAAAGGTCGTGTTCTATCGTTTCCTGCGATATCACTTCGGGGTGGGGTAAAATGACATCACTTCATGTGATGTCATCAGGGGTCAAGGGTCGTGTGATGTCACATCCGCTACCCCTGGCATTTTGGTGAAATGACATCCCTGCTCACCGGCGGATATGCCAAAACTCTCACCTGTGGGGAAGTTCTGTCTTCTTCTCTGGCCTCTGCTTTGCCTTCCTCTAGGGAAATGGCTTTTTGGCAGAAAAAAGGTGTCTGCTTGTTTGTTCTCCTAATAATGGGGTCTGTTGGACTGAGGCCCCACTGGAGGTTTGATAGCGACAGGTCGCTTGGCCTCTGTACCGACCGGTCCCGCCAAAATTTCTTCCATGGAATATTTTCTTTATGGAATCCTGTGCCTTCTCTAGGGAGGTATAGGTTCCCATGAACCTTCCCATTTCCTTCCAGAAGGTCTCTCCGAATAATAGTCCTTGGGCTGCCTCGCCCGCTTCGTTGGATGACAAATCTTCTAGTTTAGGGTCTATCTTGAGTAGCAGGCCTCTTCTGCGCTTGGATGAGATGGTACAGTTAGCGTTAGCTAAGAGGAATACAGCTGTCTGGGCCCAGTTCGCCAGTACTCCTGGGTCTACTTCCTCTCCTGTGTCTTTTGCTCGCTCGGCCAAATCCATGATATTTGCCAGTCGGCCTGCTAGACCTAGGACCTTTTCCTGGTACCTTCGCCATGAGCGGTCAATCCCTTTCCTGATATCTCTTTTGGACTTGGCCACGAAGGCTAACATCTTCGTGTCTAGCTCTGGGGCCTCTGTCACTTTCCCTGGCAGTTCTGGCTTTGGGCACTGCGCCCTCATCCTTTGCCTCACTTCTTTTTCTAATGCCTTTCGCAGTCTCTGGGTCATGTACTTAGAGACCCTCTGGGATGGCACCCACTCCGAAGACTGTGGATTACGGATGTCCTCCGGGTGGAACATATCCGATGTCTCTTCGTCCTCTAGATTATTGAGGTTCCTCAACCTTTTCTTCCGTGTAGGTAGACTCTCCTCATCTCGTTCTTTGTCGGCCTACTCCTGCGAGGAAGTGGGAGATTCTATGCGTTCCTCTTCGGGAAACCCTTCTCCCATATTGCCCATATTATCATCCCCTGGATAGGGGGTCTTGAGTCTCCGCATACCTGACTTATTCATGAAAGCTTCTGGCAATCTATTAAATGCGTCGGTAGCCTCTGGGGCCCTTATATCTGCCCTGTCTGTCTGGCCCGGGGGGTCAGAAGAGTTCTTGCTCTTCCGGGCCTTCATACACCCCTGTGGGTCCTCTGGCGTGACCCTTGTGGACGTGCTTGCTTTTGTAAGGGTGCTTTTGTCTTTCTGGCTCAGAAACAATTTGATCGTTTCCAACGTGTCTTGTAGGGGCCTGACCCCTTGAGCCACTGCCTCAATGAGTGAGTTCCCCAGCACTTCTTTAAAACTATAGGCCAGGTCTTCTGAAAAGACTGACTCCTGTTCTTCTTCGCTTCACTCAAAATCTGCCATGATTCTGTGCTGGTAAGTGCCTTATAAATACCTTCCCAGGTGTAGTGGCACGTCCACTGGCTCACTTGACTGTGTGGATGAGGCTGCACCCTGTTCTGCTAAGCAGGCTTCTGAGTATAAGAGACTGGAATGTGTGAGCTTCCAACTGTGCTAACAGCTTTCTTTTACTGCTAAAAGTGGCTTTTGATGTTAAAATCTGTTCCGCGATCGTGAGGCAGACTGTAATTGACTTGACATAAATCTTCGTAATGATTGTTCTATGAGCGCAGCGTTATGCTTACTACACGCTCAGGCCTCTCCTACCCGAGGATGGGGGCTCTTCCCCTTTCCAATGAGCTCTGGGCTCTATACCGTGCCTCTCGCTGGAAGCTCCAACCCCGCGAGGGTGGGGACTGCTGTCCATGCCTCGCGGGAAGCAAAGCTTCCGGCTCGCGAGGTCGAGCTCTGCCGCCAAGTGCGCTGGCAGCCTTCTGTGAGAGGCAGCCGGCAAGCCCCCAAGGTGCCGATAGTGCAGCACGGGGCCGCCGGTTGCTCTTTATTAACCTAACTCAGACTAATATGCTGCGCAGTTCCTAGTACCCTTAGCGATATGCGCTATAGACATTAATCAGTATTAAAGCGCATTTGGCATCTACCCTTATCCAAAATTTCACCACACAGTTACGAAATAGAGGTACTTATCTCTGGAGAGCAGGAAAGAAGAGAAAGAGCACAGGAAGTAGATTGACTAGGTCACGTGACCAGGACACTGGGGTTACAGTGGGCCTAAGACTGATGGAATAAGTAGTTTTTTTAAAAAGAAAAAAAAAGAGTTTATTTGAAATGAAATATTGAAATAGTGTTATTTGTTGAAACTGCTGGAGAGAGGAAATAAATGAAGATGAAGCATAATGCTCGCCTCCGTCTTGACATAGAATTTGTATTTTCAAACCTCACTCTGTCATTCACATATTCTTATGCTCTGTCAAACTGCCAAGTCACAATTTGCACTCTCCGGTCCCTGCCAAACTCCAAATCAAACTCCCAACTCACACCTTACGCTCCCCAATTCCTCCCGCAGTATGCAGTCTTTCATTCTTGCTTGTTACTTCTGCATCTTGCATCCTTTCTCTCATCCTATCGTACTCTTACCTCATCCTTTCTCCCAATCTGCAGCTTGCTGCCTCTTTCCAGCCAACCCCTCTCTGCTTTTGGTCCACTACTACCCCTGAGCTCACGGTCCTTCCACTTTCTGTACCTCCGATCCCTCTCTGATTTCTGGCCCACTGCATTTGCTCTGCTCTCTTGCCCACTGCTTCTCCTCTGACCCACTGCTCTCCCTCTGATCTCGCTTTGCTTTCTTGCCTACCACAACACAGATCACCCATCACTCACCCTCTATCTTCTTTCTCTCACATATTGTGACAATTTTTCAATTTTTAAAAACAGTAGATTTTGGCCCAGATCCTCAAAACATGAGGCATCTACAAATAGAGCACAGAATGTGCTGATTTTAGATAACCCATTTTTGGAAATGAGCAGGCAACCTTATTCTCAAAGGCGACCTGCACATTTCCACAGGGCTGAGCTGTAGCGCAAATGATGCGATGGCTAACCGCCCCGAAAACTTTTGTGTTGGAAACGCTCTCCCGACAATGGTCTACAGGCTCCCTGTGCATTTCACTGTGACTGGCCCTTAAGGGTCCTGCCACTGTAAAATGCAACCCAAAAAAATACATTTCTATCCCATTTGGGGAACAGCAATGCAAGTGAGACAGCAGCTGTCACACGTAAAATATATATATATATATATATATATATATATACAGAAAAAGGTGGATTGGAAACCAATCCAAGTCACATCGGCACTCCGGCTGTATTCCCAACGGGGAGCTGAATTTCTCCAAATAATCCACAGGCAGTCTTAGTGTACTGTGCAATTAAAATGTCCTTTATTGGTTAAAATACATGGACAAGGAAGACAACAGCAGTCTTAGGTGCAAGGAAAGAACAACGCGTTTCACCCTACTCGGGCTTCGTCTGGTATGTGACAGAGAGAGAGGGGACTGTGATTTTATAGAAATAAAGTGTATGAGTCCATCTTTGATGTTTACATTGTAGTAAAATGACAATGGTTAGTCAAAAAGGCGGCCATATTAGAACAAAATGACCTCTCATTTAAATGCACTTGATAAAAACACTTTATATTAGATATATTTTGGTAATTCTATTGCGCATTCGTCCCGGATACCTATTAGCCCGAGTGGGTTAAAGGTGGACAATTTTACACGGAATTAAGATAATGTAATTAGTTTCCTGCTTTTCACCATTTCCAACATGATAGAAGGCAGCAATTTTTCATTATTTCCTAATTCACCAGGCATATTTTAACAGCCCAAGTGGGCCGACACAATATCTGGGCCTGAACTGAAATTCGCTGTCAAAGGTTTACAAAATACATATTGTAAATATTAGTACCAAAATTACAGATATTTCATAAGTAAAAAAAGTGCTATGTGCTATGTAAACATCAGAGGACTATTGGTTACTAAAGTGCTATGTGCTGTCCATAAGGTGCCAGTTGTAAAGTGCAAGTTTTATAACCACTTGTGGTTTATGCATTAGCTATAAGGCTGTATATAATCTTAACGGGTGCCTCCATGGTATATTCTTTCATAAATCAAATTAATTCAACATGGTTACACTCGAAGGAACATGAGGATCTATAGTGCATGTTGTAGATGTTCATAATAGAACACGTAAGTTGATTTAGTGCAACATAAAGGGCAGTATGTTACCCTTGCGGGCGCCTATGTGTTGTCACTTGAGGCTGTATCTAGCCCTTGCGGGTACCTCTATAGTATGTTCTCAGTATACACAAATCAAATGAACTCAACATGAATATGCTAGGGAAGACATAATGATCCATAAAATATGTTGTAAATAGTCATAATAAAACACATAGGTTGGTTTGGTTCAACAGTAAAGGCAGTGTCTTACCATTGCGGGCGCCTATATATTGTAGCTCAACCAGCCTGTGTATTAGATGGTCTTATATTCCCATGCGATTCAAAAAACTTGATGATAGTGCACTTTACATATTGATAAACACAATACACGATTTCTAAAAATATAAAACAGACTCTCATTTCAAAAAATGTGTGCTAAAATAGTGATTGAAAATTTAAGTGCTACACACAGTGAAGAATAAAAGTTAATAAATGGATGCAGAAAGAACTGCAATTGGATGCCTAAACGTCCAACTCAAACATGATTTGCTAGAAACCTTAAATCATTATATGGGCACAGAAGATATGTACAAAAACGCCAAATTCAAAAAATTCCCAAAAATTCTGAAAAATCAGAGAATTTCGGACACTCACATGTATATCTATGTTATCATATGAATACAACCAAATAACTACATAATAATGATAGTTTTAAATTTTTTTAGAGTTTTTCAAGATCCCAGGAATACATATAGTTCTTCATCACGATTATGACCTCCCGGATATTTAGTGTTAAAATCTACTATATATTTGGATTCCATTTGTCTTAAAATACGCAATCTGTCCCCTCCTCTGGGGTGAATTCCTACTGAGTCAATGATAAAATATTTGAAGGAACTGATGTCGTTATGATGAACCTCTTCAAAGTGTTTTGCAAGTGGATACGACATGTAATGCTTCTTGATGGCACGTAGATGTTGCAATATTCGTAACTTGACTTCCAGCTTGGTGCTACCAATGTACCATAAATTACAAGCACACGTAATCACATAGATAACAAATTGTGTGGAACATCTCAGATCTCGTTTGATTTTAACTTTTTTCTTTGTTCGAGGATGTGAGAAAACTTTCATGTTCATTCCATAGCAACAGGCTTTACATTTGGCATAGGTATAGAAGCCTGATGTTCTTGTTGTTAGCCAAGTATTGATACTTTGTTTTGGCGATTGGAACATACTGGGGGATAGTCCATTTTGTATAGAAGGTGGTTTTCTATAGGTCACAGTGGCATATGTTGGTAAATGTGAACTAATATCTAGATCTCGTTTCAAAAGGTGCCAATGTTTGTTTAAGATCTGTTTTGTCTCTTTGGCTCCAGAGTTAAATGTAGTAATGAACCTGAGTGAGCAGTCTTCATGCTGTTGATCCTTTGTTTGATCCCTAAGTGTACTTTTTTTGGCCAGGATCTCCTCATGGGTTTTGTTACAGGTCCGGTTATAGGCTTTGTTTATAACTGTTCTCTTATAGCCTCGAGTCAAAAATCTGGTCGCTGTTTTTTTGGCATTTGTTTCCCATACTTCGTTTTCACTACAGTTTCTTTTCACCCGCAAGAACTCACCATATAAGAAACTGTCTTTGAGAGATTGTGGGTGCGCACTTGTTGCGTGTAGTAATGTGTTTGTGCTTGTTTCTTTTCTATGCAACTCTGTGCTTATACTGTTTCCAATGACTTTCACCTTTATGTCTAAATAGACTATTTCTGTTTTACTGTGCTGTTCCATAAATTGTAAATTCTGCTGGTTTTGATTCAGAATATGAAAGAAATGTGTCCATTCCACATTCGTCCCACTCCAGATAATGAATAGATCATTAATATATCTTTGCCACATAATTACTTTATCTGTGTGTTCTTTGTAGTTGTCATTGGAGAAAAGATCTTCTTCCCATGCGCCCATGTACAAGTTAGCAAAAGTTGGAGCCACTGCTGTGCCCATAGCCGTTCCACAGATTTGATTATAATATGTAGAATCAAACATGAAAGTGTTATGAGTCAGAATAAGAGACAGCATATCTAAAAGCATGATGGAATGTTCACGAAAACTTAAAGATCTAGTTGACAAAAATCTTTTAACTGCTTGTATACCTTTAGAGTGGGTGATGCACGTGTAGAGAGAAACAACATCTAACGTAACTAAAAAAAAGTCAGGTTGCCAGGGAATATGTGCAATTTGATTCAAAAATGCTGTAGTATCTTTTGTATAAGAAGGTAAAGTTTCCACAAAGGGAAACAGAAAGTTATCAACAAACTTTGAGGTGTTTTCAAAGAGAGAATCTATTGATGCCACTATGGGTCTTCCTGGTGGTCTAGTCATTGATTTATGGATTTTCGGTATAAAGTGAATGATTGGAGTTTTAGGATGGTTTTTGGTTAGATACTGTTTCTCTTTAGTGGTAATAAGTTCCAAACTGCGCCATCGGTCCAACATGATGTCATATTGCACTTTATATTCCGGGTAAGGGTCGCAAGGCAGTTTGACATAGTTGCTAGTGTCATTCAGTTGTCGAGCTGCTTCTTTTTGATAGTCCTTAGAATTAAGAACTACCACATTTCCGCCTTTATCTGAGGATCTAATAATGATCGACGTATCTGCTTGTAAATTTTCCATCGCTGTGTGTTGTAGTTTCATCAGATTCTGGACTGTACATATATATATATATATATATATATATATATATATTTTAAGTATTGCATGAGTTAGTAGGGTCAGGAATAGGGACCCCTTGTGCACCTATTCAGAGTGGGTGCATGGGGTTGCCTACAATTTCTGCATGCATGGGGTTGCCTACAATTTCTGCACATTTAAAAGCGCATCTTGTTTGTCAATTTCAGATGCGCTTTTAAATGCGCAGAAAAGCACCCTGATTTGCGCAAAGGGGTTAAAAACAACATCTGAAAGGGCGCATATAAGAAGCATCCATTCAGATGTCCTTTGTGGATTGGACTGTTCTTTTTTTGCGCAAGTGATGAGATGTGCTTGCGCATTTAATTTCTTAAGTAAAAAAAAAACAAAGAGTTGAGAAACTGGCCCCTTGAGTTTTTTATTTTATTTGTTTTGCGAAACAAACATTTTTGTGGATGTTTTTGCAAAAACTGCCTTTTTTGTGCTTTGTTAAAAAACTGCCATTTTTCACTGCATTTTGCGGGATTGCAAAATCGCTATAAACTGGAGGGTCTGCAAAGAGTTTTCGCTCTCAGGGATACAACACCCAACTCGTATCTAAATAAATGTTGATAACAAGTTTGGTAAATACAAAATCCTTCACCAAATCAAGGCTTCAAGAATTGGCAACTCTTCCAAAATTGACAGGAGATAAAAATCCATACCATAAAGAATTTTTGGGGATAATCTTCTCTTCATAATACTTTATACACGGTTTCAAGGTGTATCAATCGTATCAGGAGTCCACCCTTGCCAATTGGTTGGCAAGTGCTGATGTACCATTCTTAAGTCTTGTTGGGCCAGGTTTAGATTGTAGAAAAAATCCCAAATAAATCAACGAATCTACTTTCGCCACTGGCTCTAAACCAACATACCATCGAATAAACGGTCTCTTTCCTGCCTTTGGAGCATTGCAATATTTTAATCTTAAGAGAATTTATCTGAAGTGCATGATTATGTATATAGGCAAAAATGCAGTAATTAGCCTTTGGAGTCTTATCGGAGTACAATCGAACATGAGAAAGTTGTCCATGTAAGACAACCAAAACGGTCTTAAATGATGAACCCCTGGAGTGATGTTATATGATATGATGTGGCATTTATAAGTGGAGTAGAGGAGATGGCCAGCGTTCTACAATTATCATACAGCCACCCACTTGCACAGATGTAGTCGATAGCAGATAACACCTTACCATTCGTCCGCTGGTTATCTCAACCAGTGATTGCTCCCCTGATGGCACCCCCTCCTTATACATAGAAAAAGGTACAGCAGTTTTCATCTAGGGCCTGAAAGGAGGCGAGAAGCCAATCAATGACAGTTATGAGTAACAGTCCAGAGGATAGCACTGACCCATCTCCGCTGGACAGTCTAAAAAACTCTGGCCTGATTCTGCGATGATGAACACTCAATGATCTCCCTCGACCTATAAACAGCCGGGGCAATGGAAGAGATGTCACAGTACCCTTACCAATCTTCACTGATCGTTTCCCTTTTGGTGGAAAAAATTAGTGAATCAATTTAGACTTTGCCTGACTCTCGCTCTGATACACGCACGCTGACGCGCTGCAAGTAAGCCTTTATGCACCTCCAGTCACTGCTTGCTTAGCACAGATGCTCCCAGGCAAAAGCAATCGCCGGTAACAATTTTCTCCTCCAGCACAGACAGAACTGCTTGACTCTGCCCGACTCTCATTCTGACATGCACATGCTCCCAGGCAAAAGCAATCGCTGGTAACAATGTTCTCCTCCAGCAGACAGAACGGACTGCAGGGACTGCTCGACTGAGCCTGACTCTCGCTCTGACAATCGCCGGCTTGGATATTGTGACCTGAGACCTATGGGTAAGTAGTAGGTATTATACCTCAACAAAAAAAAAAATTGAAGAGGGGCTCCTGGAGTGGAGGCGGGGCATCAGAGGTAAGTACTGTGACGGGGAAGAGTGGGACTAGGAGTAATGAAGATCACCAGTAAGTAAACAGAGCATTCACGTCTTCCAAAATAAGGAAAGAGTACGTGGGTTTCAAAACGCCAAAACAAGGAGCTCTGTGTGGATGCACCTTTATGTTTGCCCTTTAGAGTTTTTTGTGGAGGAAAGTCTGCAGGTCTCAAATTGCTACCTTCGAGCCTATAACAAGTTGGCAATTACTTTTACCATCGGTTCTTTCTCTTGAGTGAAGTGTGAGTAAATCTTAGGTAGCTCCCCCTTGGTTGCTAAATATGACTTGCTTCCAAATAAACTAAAACAGTTCGATGGTTTTAAAAAAACATCTACACAATCCATGTCTATAATATTCGCCTTAGTTGTTTTGGGACTGCAAATTGAATTCATATGACGCATAGCAGCAAGCTGCATGCGTGTATCAAATGATTCAGAGCGGCGGTCTTTATCTCACATGTGTTTCCCAGAGGATCCATTATACTAATCCTGGCTTTTAGCCTTTCTTCACTTGTAATTCTAGTAATTGTAGTCATGCATTTATAGTGGGAGAATAAAACTACAATTGCAGTACAAGATCTCAGAATAACATGGGCTTAATGGTCAGAACTTGCAGAATATTTCAAAGCTAGCAGGGAACCACTTGAGCGCTTAGTTTCTGCCTAATTCTGGCAGCTAAGTGTGAATGTGCACCACTCCCGGAGGGGTGGTTCTTAGTGGGGCAAATAGAGCGGCTGCTTGAGCAAGTGATAAAATATGCATGGCACAGTGGTGGCAGAGTAGCATGTCTTTCAGCGGTAACGGCTGCAGAGGAAAGGGCAATACTGCAGAATATTGGAATGAGGGCTGCTTGGAAAGGAGCTCAGTGGGCGATTGCCTGCATGAGAAATGGATGCCCTGGCAACAGATTGCAGTGTGGACAGAGAATGCTGTGGTCACGGATTCCAGAGGCAGGCAGAGACTGTAAGGTAAGCCCTTTGGGCAAAAGAGACTTCGTGTAGGGATAGAGTGCATGGGAACGAGGGCTGCCATAGGGAAGCGACTGCAGCAAAGACGGAATACGGGGGCATACCAGCAGTGATTGTAACTGTTCTTTCTTGGGGACGAAGAGCTGTCAATGAGCATTTCCATACATAAGTGAAATGTAATGTACTTTACCAACTCCTTGGTTTTGGATGTAAGGGGCATTGAAGTCTAATGGCAGGAAAAAAATGAAATGGAGGAGTGGCTTTTAAAAAAGGGGGACAGGTAGGTACCTCTTTAGCTAGAGGGTGCTGCCACTTGACTGCGTGCACTGTTTGCTGCAGGACTACATTAATTGCATTCATTAATCTTTTGTAACGCGCTTAAAACCCAAGACAATTGCCATGGCTCCTTTCGCCAAGCTCTTTGAAGTCCTAAACGAAAACATGAAAGACAACGCCACATGATGCATACAAAAATGATATATTTGGAAACGTTCACAACTAAAGTGGAGGATCGGCTACACTTAGAAGCAGAATCCTCACTCAACTGGCAGCGTTGCTTATGCGACATAGCCAGTGGCGAGCAGGGTGAAAACACAGCAACTATGGCAGCCCTCCTGGACTCAATAACATGGATGCGTTCCCTAGTTGCTGATGAAGAACAAGGCGCAGCACCCGACACCGAGGAATCAAGGCCACAACATAAGGTGACATAACGTGACCGACAGAAGAAGTATACAAAACAGTCTTGAGGTGACTGCCGTGGACCCTCAGAGCAACCCAGGGGTGTTAAAAACAGCGAAGAGACGTGAGTCACATGGGGAAAGGACTGCACAGCAAGTAAGAATGGTTGAAAGAACAAGCAACACTCATAATGACGAAAGCAGCAGACTTCAGACTGAAATCAGAACAGAAGGACGAGTTCCTCACTCAATCAAAACACTGCTGTCAGATTACAACAAGAGAGTGAAAGGCATCTAAACATCATGCCGATGGAAGCCAGAGTCCGAACGAAATCCCTAAAGGTCAAAGTAGAGAACAGAGCCATCGAGTTTGCAGAAAGAGTAACAAACGACCAAACTAGGATTGTGAGTGCTCAGATGACGAGCTATATCCCATATTTCAACAAAAGAGACACAAACTGACCAGGCTAATAATGCCAGGAATGCAAAACCGCAAATGAGTGAAAGAGAAAAGAAAACTAAAAATATGCCAAAGGGTACTACTACATGGAAATCAAATGGATGACGTGCCTTTTTGCAGAACTTATCAACGCCTCCTGGTCATATAAGTGCAGCAGTAAGGAAAAGCACAAACGAGACGACCAAGGCTGCAGCAATACATGTAAGCAGTTCAAGAAAGAGAGAAAGTGACAGAGGTACACTGTCAGATGACTCTATGTCAGACTCAAACGGGAAGACGAAATGGGTGATGAAGCTCTGACTGACAACATCTCATTTTACATTAACGAGAATGAAGATAGTGACCACACTTGGGAAATAAGTGATGAGAAAACAGTGACTATCCCGATACCAAATGATACATACGATCAACCAGAAGTTCCACCAAAAATAATTCAACTATTGAAGCGTATGGCTCAAAACAGCAAACTAAATACTTCGGTCCTAACACTGTCTGGAAAGCGAAGAAAGTATACATTAGGCACTGACAACATTGCCTTTGAAAAAAACGAACAAAAGAAGCCAACTGCCAGCGACTGGAACCCCACAGGACCAGAAAAAAAATAGCAGTGGAAAATTGAAAGGAACCACTTTAATACATTCTAAAAGCGTGAAGGAAGTCAACCTGGAGAAAAGTGTCTTTAGAGAACATATTAGTCAAGAGGAAGGAAGTAAATTTAAACCGGAGGAAGATGATGAAGTTGATCCACAGTGTTCCATCTTTTCGAACAATATCCACTGACGGCGTAGCAATCGTGGAATATGTCGACGAGGATAGAGCTGATCGGGCCATCCTACACATTAAATCAAAAATGGTTAAAGAAACCCTGCTAAAGGGAAGCCAGGAAATGTTGCGATTAGGCTTCGACCTGGCTGACAACGAGCAAGACACACTCGAAAGGCAAAAACCATATGACATCGTTCAACGTGCACATGGTGAAGACAACAATGTTAACCTAACACAGCTTTCAGACGGAGAATCCGACCACGGAAGACCTGTAGCAATAAGAGGGACACTCGAAAACAGCCAAAAGTCGATAATGGAGGATACGAATAGACATAGAGATGAAAACACTGTAACTGAATTCAGTGATTTGGGGTGGCTGTAATATGCCCTGAACAAACCAAGAAAGACCTAGCAAAGAAGACAAGTGAACACACCAGCAGGCGCACCAATATCATGGAATAGCAGAGGATGTCACCATCTGTTTAGGAAGAATCACGCTCAACTGAAAGTAGCCCATAGGCGGTCACGGTATGAACGGTGCCGGTAAGGCACCAGCACCGTTCATACCGGACCGCCGCATTACGAGTTCTGCCCGCTTATTCCTGGCAGCCCGCCAGGTCTCACCTGGCAGGCTGTGCGGCACCCACGAGCAGAACCCGTGATTGCACGGCACCGTTATCGACTGTGCCGGTGAAACCATGCTCCCCACCCCCATTCTGCCCTGTAGATCAGGAGCCTGGCAATACCGCCACCTGCGAATGGCCAATTACTGGTTATTGCCCAGGACACCGCATAAAATAAAATAAAATAAGGATGTTTAAGTGGAAGACCAATCATGCCCAACTGAAATCCTTTTAATTCAAAATGACATTCATGTTGAGAATGTGTAAAACGTTTGTTAGTAAACTATAATAAACAATAAAAATGTTTTTAAAAAAACAAGACCAGACTCTAAGCACGGGACCAGGATTCAAACGTGTGTTGCTCTTTGTTGTCTTCTTTCCAAGACAAACGTGCTGGCCGTGAGCACGGGTCCAGGACTGGAGATTAACAATGACTGCCTAGAGATGGGTGAGCTAGGCGGGGCTTGGGCCACTGCCCTACAAAACAAGAGCTGAAGCCCACAAAGACACACACATCTAGCATGGACGCGGGCGGATGGGGAGCCTTGCTTCTACGCACCTGGCTGCAATCCCTCCTAGCTAGCACGCGAGTCACGTAGGTGATGAGCGATGCAGGCCATGGCCCATGGAAGTCAGGTTCACGGGGCGGATGGAGAGCCTTGCTTCTAGGCACCTGACTGCAATCCCCCCTAGCTAGCACTCGAGTCACGTAGGTGATTAGTGATGCTGGCCATGGCCCATGCAAGTCATGTTCACTGGGGTGGATGGAGAGCCTTGCTTCTAGGCACCTGCTTGCAATCCCGCCCTGGCTGGCACTCGAGCCATGCAGGTGATGAGCGATGCAGGCCATGGCCCATGGAAGTCAGGTTCACGGGGACGGATGGAGAGCGTTGCACCTAGGCACCCGGCTGTAATCTCCCCTAGCTAGCACTCGAGTCATGCAGATGATGAGTGATGCAGGTCATGGCCCATGGAAGTCAGGTTCACGGGGGGTGGATGGAGAGCCTTGCTTCTAGGCACGTGGCTGCAATCCCCCCCGCTGGCACTCGAGCCATGCAGGTGATGAGCGATGCTGGCCATGGCCCATGGAAGTCATGTTCATGGTGGTGGATGGAGAGCCTTGCTTCTAGGCACCCGGCTGCAATCCCCCCTAGCTGGCAATCAAGTCATGCAGGTGAGGAGCGATGCAGGCCATGGCCCATGGAAGTCAGGTTCACGGGTACGGATGGAGAGCGTTGCACCTAGGCACCTGGCTGTAATCTCCCCTAGCTAGCATTTTAGTCATGCGGGTGATGAGAGATGCAGGTCATGGCCCATGGAAGTCAGATTCACGGGGGCGGATGGAGAACCTTGCTTCTAGGCACCTGGCTGCAATCCCCCCTGTTGGCACTCGAGCCATGCAGGTGATGAGCGATGCAGGCCATGGCCCATGGAAGTCAGGTTCACGGGTACGGATGGAGAGCGTTGCACCTAGGCACCTGGCTGTAATCTCCCCTACTGGCACTTGAGTCATGCAGGTGATGAGCGATGCAGGCCGCGCCCCATGGAAGTCAGGTTCATGGGGGTGGATGGAGAGCCTTGCTTCTAGGCACCTGGCTGCAATCTCTCCTAGCTAGCACTCGAGTCATGCAGGTGATGAGCGATGCAGGCCATGGCCCATGGAAGTCAGGTTCACGGGTACGGATGGAGAGCGTTGCTTCTAGGCACCCGGCTGCAATCCTCCCTAGCTAGCACTCGAGTCATGCAGGTGATGAGCGATGCAGCACATGGCCCATGGAAATCATGTTCACGGGGGCGGATGGAGAGCCTTGCTTCTAGGCACCCGGCTGCAATCCCCTCTAGCTAGCACTCCAGTCACGTAGGTGATGAGCGATTCAGGCCATGGCCCATGGAAGTCAGGTTCACAAGGCGGATGGAGAGCATTGCTTCTAGGCAACTGGCTGCAATCCCCCCTCGCTGCACTCGAGTCATGCAGGTGATGAGCGATGCAGGCCGTGCCCCATGGAAGTCAGGTTCATGGGGGTGGATGGAGAGCCTTGCTTCTAGGCACCTGGCTGCAATCTCCCCTAGCTAGCACTCGAGTCATGCAGGTGATGAACGATGCAGGCCATGGCCCATGGAAGTCAGGTTCACGGGGGCGGATGGAGAGCTTTGCTTCTAGGCACCTGGCTGCAATCTCCCCTAGCTAGCATTCGAGTCATGCAGGTGATGAGCGATGCACGCCATGGCCCATGGATATCATGTTCACGGGGGCGGATGGACAGCCTTGCTTCTAGGCACCCGGCTGCAATCCTCCCTAGCTAGCACTCGAGTCATGCAGGTGATGAGCGATGCAGCCCATGGCCCATGGAAATCATGTTCACGGGGGCAGATGGAGAGCCTTGCTTCTAGGCACCTGGCTGCAATCTCCCCTAGCTAGCACTCGAGTCCTGCCGGTGATGAGCGATGCAGGCCATGGCCCATGGAAATTATGTTCACAGGGGCAGATGGAGAGCCTTGCTTCTAGGCACCCGGCTGCAATCCCCCCTAGCTAGTACTCGAGTCACGCAGATGAGGAGCGATGCAGGCCATGGCCCATAGCAGTCAGGTTCACGGGGGCGGATAGAGAGCCTTGCTTCTAGGCACCCGGCTGCAATCACCCTTAGCTATCACTCGAGTCATGCAGGTGATGAGCGATGCAGGCCATGGCCCGTGGAAGTCAGGTTCACGGGGGCGGATAGAGAGCCTTGCTTCTAGGCACCTGGCTGCAATCCCCCCTGCTGACACTCGGGTCATGCAGGTGATGAGTGATGCTGGCCATGGAAGTCATGTTCACGGGGGTGGATGGAGAGCCTTGCTTCTAGGCACCTGGCTGCAATCTCCCCTAACTAGCACTCGAGTCATGCAGGCGATGAGCGATGCAGGCCATGGCCCATGGAAGTCAGGTCACGGGGACGGATGGAGAGCCTTGCTTCTAGGCACCTGGCTGCAATCTCCCCTAGCTAGCACTCGAGTCCTGCAGGTGATGAGCGATGCAGACCATGGTCCATGGAAGTCAGGTTCACGGGGGCGAATGGAGAGCCTTGCTTCTAGGCACCTGGCTGCAATCTCCCCTAGCTAGCACTCGAGTCATGCAGGTGATGAGCGATTCAGGCCATGGCCCATGGAAGTCAGGTTCACGGGGGGGGGGGGGGGTGGAGAGCCTTGCTTCTAGGCACCTGGCTGCAATCTCCCCTAGCTAGCACTCTAGTCATGCAGGTGATGAGCGATGCAGGCTATGGCCCATGGATATCATGTTCACGGGGGCGGATGGAGAGCCTTGCTTTTAGGCACATGGCTGCAATCCCCCCTAGCTAGCACTCGAGTCATGCAGGCGATGAGCGATGCAGGCCATGGCCCATGGAAGTCAGGTTCACGGGGGCAGATGGAGAGCCTTGCTTCTAGGCACCTGGCTGCAATCGCCCCTAGCTAGCACTCGAGTCATGCAGGCGATGAGCGATGCAGGCCATGGCCCATGGAAGTTAGGTTCATCGGGGCGGATGGAGAGCCTTGCTTCTAGGCACCGGCTGCAATCCACCCTGCTTGCACTCGAGCCATGCAGGTGATGAGCGATGCAGGCCATGGCCCATGGATATCATGTTCACGGGGCGGATGAAGAGCCTTGCTTGTAGGCACCTGCATGCAATCCCCCCTAGCTAGCACTCGAGTCATGCAGGTGAGGAGCGATGCAGGCCATGGCCCATGGAAGTTAGGTTCACGGGGGCGGATGGAGAGCCTTGCTTCTAGGCACCCGGCTACAATCCCCCATAGCTAGCACTCGAGTCATGCAGATGATGAGTGATGCAGGTCTTGGCCCATGGAAGTCAGGTTCACGGGGGCGGATGGAGAGCCTTGCTTCTAGGCACCCGGCTGCAATCACCCTTAGCTATCACTCGAGTCATGCAGGTGATGAGCGATGCAGGCCATGGCCCGTGGAAGTCAGGTTCACGGGGGCGGATGGAGAGCCTTGCTTCTAGGCACCCGGCTGCAATCACCCTTAGCTATCACTCGAGTCATGCAGGTGATGAGCGATGCAGACCATGGCCCGTGGAAGTCATATTCACGGGGGCAGATGGATAGCCTTGCTTCTAGGCACCTGGCTGCAATCTCCCCTGCTGGCACTCGAGCCATACAGGTGATGAGCGATGCAGGCCATGGCCCATAGCAGTCAGGTTCACGGGGGCGGATAGAGAGCCTTGCTTCTAGGCACCCGGCTACAATCACCCTTAGCTATCACTCGAGTCATGCAGGTGATGAGCGATGCAGGCCATGGCCCGTGGAAGTCAGGTTCACGGGGGCGGATAGAGAGCCTTGCTTCTAGGCACCTGGCTGCAATCCCCCCTGCTGACACTCGGGTCATGCAGGTGATGAGTGATGCTGGCCATGGAAGTCATGTTCACGGGGGTGGATGGAGAGCCTTGCTTCTAGGCACCTGGCTGCAATCTCCCCTAGCTAGCACTCGAGTCATGCAGGTGATGAGCGATTCAGGCCATGGCCCATGGAAGTCAGGTTCACGGGGGGGGGGGGGGTGGAGAGCCTTGCTTCTAGGCACCTGGCTGCAATCTCCCCTAGCTAGCACTCGAGTCATGCAGGCGATGAGCGATGCAGGCCATGGCCCATGGAAGTCAGGTTCACGGGGGCAGATGGAGAGCCTTGCTTCTAGGCACCTGGCTGCAATCGCCCCTAGCTAGCACTCGAGTCATGCAGGCGATGAGCGATGCAGGCCATGGCCCATGGAAGTTAGGTTCATCGGGGCGGATGGAGAGCCTTGCTTCTAGGCACCGGCTGCAATCCACCCTGCTTGCACTCGAGCCATGCAGGTGATGAGCGATGCAGGCCATGGCCCATGGATATCATGTTCACGGGGCGGATGGAGAGCCTTGCTTGTAGGCACCTGCATGCAATCCCCCCTAGCTAGCACTCGAGTCATGCAGGTGAGGAGCGATGCAGGCCATGGCCCATGGAAGTTAGGTTCACGGGGGCGGATGGAGAGCCTTGCTTCTAGGCACCCGGCTACAATCCCCCATAGCTAGCACTCGAGTCATGCAGATGATGAGTGATGCAGGTCTTGGCCCATGGAAGTCAGGTTCACGGGGGCGGATGGAGAGCCTTGCTTCTAGGCACCCGGCTGCAATCACCCTTAGCTATCACTCGAGTCATGCAGGTGATGAGCGATGCAGGCCATGGCCCGTGGAAGTCAGGTTCACGGGGGCGGATGGAGAGCCTTGCTTCTAGGCACCCGACTGCAATCACCCTTAGCTATAACTCGAGTCATGCAGGTGATGAGCGATGCAGGCCATGGCCCGTGGAAGTCATATTCACGGGGGCAGATGGATAGCCTTGCTTCTAGGCACCTGGCTGCAATCTCCCCTGCTGGCACTCGAGCCATACAGGTGATGAGCGATGCAGGCCATGGCCCGTGGAAGTCAGGTTCACGCGGGGCGGATGGAGAGCCTTGCTTCTAGGCACCTGGCTGCAATCTCCCTTAGCTAGCACTCGAGTCATGCAGGTGATGAGCGATGCAGGCCATGGCCCATGGAAGTCATGTTCACGGGGGCGGATGGAGAGCCTTGCTTCTAGGCACCTGGCTGCAATCCCGCCTAGCTAGCACTCGAGTCATGCAGGTGATGAGCGATGCAGGCCATGGCCCATGGAAGTCATGTTCACGGGGGCGGATGGAGAGCCTTGCTTCTAGGCACCTGGCTGCAATCCCCCCTCGCTGCGCTGGAGTCATGCAGGTGGTGAGCGATGCAGGCCATGGCCCATGGATGTCAGGTTCATGGTGGTGGATGGAGAGCCTTGCTTCTAGGCACCCGGCTGCAATCCCCCCTAGCTGGCAATCAAGTCATGCAGGTGAGGAGCGATGCAGGCCATGGCCCATGGAAGTCAGGTTCATGGGGGCGGATGGAGAGCCTTGCTTCTAGGCAGCTGGCTGTAACCTCCCCTAGCTAGCACTCGAGTCATGCAGGTGATGAGTGATGCAGGCCATGGCCCATGGAAATCAGGTTCACTGGGCGGATGGAGAGCCTTGCTTCTAGGCACCTGGCTGCAATCCCCAATAGCTAGCACTCGAGTCATGCAGGTGATGAGCGATGCAGGCCATGGCCCATGGAAGTCAGGTTCACGGGGCGGATGGAGAGCCTTGCTTCTAGGCACCCGGCTGCAATCCCCAATAGCTAGCACTCGAGTCATGCAGGTGATGAGCGATGCAGGCCATGGCCCATGGATATCATGTTCACGGGGGCGGATGGAGAACCTTGCTTCTAGGCACCTGGCTGCAATCCCCCCTAGCTAGCACTCGAGTCACGTAGGTGATGAGCGATGCAGGCCATGGCCCATGGAAGTCAGGTTCACGGGGCGGATGGAGAGCCTTGCTTCTAGGCACCTGACTGCAATCCCCCCTAGCTAGCACTCGGGTCACGTTGGTGAGGAGCGATGTAGGCCATGGCCCATAAAAGTCAGGTTCACGGGGGTGGATGGAGAGCCTTGCTTCTAGGCACCTGGCTGCAATCCCCCCCTAGCTGGCACTTGAGCCATGCAGGTGATGAGTGATGCAGGCCATGGCCCATGGAAGTCAGGTTCACGGGGACGGATGGAGAGCGTTGCACCTAGGCACCTGGCTGCAATCCCCCCTGCTGGCACTCGAGCCATGCAGGTGATGATCCATACTGGCCATGGCCCATGGAAGTCATGTTGACGGGGGTGGATGGAGAGCCTTGCTTCTAGGCACCTGGCTGCAATCCTGTCTAGCTGGCACTCGAGTCATGCAGGTGAGGAGCGATGCAGGCCATGGCCCATGGAAGTAAGGTTCACGGGGTCGGATGGAGAGCCTTGCTTCTAGGCACCTGGCTGCAATCCCCCCTCGCTGCACTCGAGTCATGCAGGTGATGAGCGATGCAGGCCATGGCCCATGGCTATCATGTTCACAGGGGCGGATGGAGAGCCTTGCTTCTAGGCACCCGGCTGCAATCCCCAATAGCTAGCACTGGAGTCATGCAGGTGATGAGCGATGCAGGCCATGGCCCATGGCTATCATGTTCACAGGGGCGGATGGAGAGCCTTGCTTCTAGGAACCCGGCTGCAATGCCCCCTAGCTAACACTCGAGTCATGCAGGTGATGAGCGATGCAGGCTATGGCCCATGGAAGTCAGGTTCACGGGGGCGGATGGAGAGCTTGCTTCTAGGCACCTGGCTGCAATCCCCCCTTGCTGCGCTGGAGTCATGCAGGTGGTGAGCGATGCAGGCCATGGTCCATGGATGTCAGGTTCATGGGGGCGGATGGAGAGCCTTGCTTCTATGCACCAGGCTGCAATCACCCCTAGCTAGCACTCGAGTCATGCAGGTGATGAGCGTTGCAGGTCATGGCCTATGGAAGTCAGGTTCACGGGGGCGGATGGAGAGCCTTGCTTCTAGGCACCTGGCTGCAATCCCCCCTAGCTAGCACTCGAGTCACGTAGGTGATGAGCGATGCAGGCCATGGCCCATGGAAATCAGGTTCACGGGGCGGATGGAGAGCCTTGCTTCTAGGCACCTGACTGCAATCCGCCCTAGCTAGCACTCGAGTCACGTTGGTGAGGAGCGATGTAGGCCATGGCCCATGGAAGTCAGGTTCACGGGGGTGGATGGAGAGCCTTGCTTCTAGGCACCTGGCTTCAATCCCCCCCTAGCTGGCACTCGAGCCATGCAGGTGATGAGTGATGCAGGCCATGGCCCATGGAAGTCTGGTTCACTGGGACGGATGGAGAGCGTTGCACCTAGGCACCTGGCTGCAATCCCCCCTGCTGGCACTAGAGCCATGCAGGTGATGAGTGATGCTGGCCATGGCCCATGGAAGTCATGTTGACGGGGGTGGATGGAGAGCCTTGCTTCTAGGCACCCGGCTGCAACTACCCCTAGCTGGCACTCGAGTCATGCAGGTGAGGAGCGCTGCAGGCCATGGCCCGTGGAAGTAAGGTTCACAGGGGCGGATGGAGAGCTTTGCTTTTAGGCACCTGGCTGCAATCCCCCCCTCGCTGCACTCGAGTCATGCAGGTGATGAGCGATGCAGGCCATGGTCCATGGAAGTCAGGTTCATGGGGGGCGGATGGAGAGCCTTGCTTCTAGGCAGCTGGCTGCAATCTCCCCTGCTGACACTCGGGTCATGCAGGTGATGAGTGATGCTGGCCATGGTCCATGGAAGTCACGTTCACGGGGGCGGATGGAGAGCCTTGCTTCTAGGAACCTGGCTGTAAACTCCCCTAGATAGCACTCGAGTCATGCAGGTGATGATCGATGCAGGCCATGGCCCATGGAAGTCAGGTTCATGGGGGCGGATGGAGAGCCTTGCTTCTAGGCACCTTGCTGCAATCTCCCCTGCTGGCATTCGAGTCACGCAAGTGATGAGCGATGCAGGCCATGGCCCATGGAAATCATGTTCACGGGGCGGATGGAGAGCCTTGCTTCTAGGCACCCGGCTGCAATTCCCCATAGCTAGCACTCGAGTCATGCAGGTGATGAGCGATGCAGGCCGTGCCCCATGGAAGTCATGTTCATGGGGGTGGATGGAGAGCCTTGCTTCTAGGCACCTGGCTGCAATCTCCCCTAGCTAGCACTCGAGTCATGTAGATGATATGCGATGCAGGCCATGAACATGGATATCATGTTCATGGCGGCGGATGGACAGCCTTGCTTCTAGGCACCCGGCTGCAATCCTCCCTAGCTAGCACTCGAGTCATGCAGGTCATGAGTGATGCAGCCCATGGCCCATGGAAATCATGTTCACGGGGGAGGATGGAGAGCCTTGCTTCTAGGCACCCGGCTGCAATCTCCCCTGCTGGCACTCGAACCATACAGGTGATGAGCGATGCACGCCATGGCCCATGGAAGTCAGGTTCACGGGGGCAGATGGAGAGCCTTGCTTCTAGGCACCTGGCTGCAATCTCCCTTAGCTAGCAATCGAGTCATGCAGGTGATCATCGATGCAGGACTTGGCCCATGGAAGTCATGTTCACGGGGGCGGATGGAGAGCCTTGCTTCTAGGCACCTGGCTGCAATCCCCCTAGCTAGCACTCGAGTCATGCAGGTGATGAGCGATGCAGGCCATGGCCCATGGAAGTCATGTTCACGGGGGCGGATGGAGAGCCTTGCTTCTAGGCACCCGGCTGCAATCCCCCCTAGCTAGCACTCGAGTCATGCAGGTGATGAGCGATGCAGGCCATGGCCCATGGAAGTCAGGTTCACGGGGGCGGATGGAGAGCCTTGCTTCTAGGCACCCGGCTGCAATCCCCCCTAGCTAGCACTCGAGTCATGCAGGTGATGAGCGATGCAGGCCATGGCCCATGGATGTCAGGTTCACGGGGGCGGATGGAGAGCCTTGCTTCTATGCACCAGGCTGCAATCTCCCCTAGCTAGCACTCGAGTCATGCAGGTGATGAGCGATGCAGGCCATGGAAGTCATGTTCACGGGGGCGGATGGAGAGCCTTGCTTCTATGCACCAGGCTGCAATCTCCCCTAGCTAGCACTCGAGTCATGCAGGTGATGAGCGATGCAGGCCATGGAAGTCATGTTCACGGGGGCGGATGGAGAGCCTTGCTTCTAGGCACCTGGCTGCAATCCCCCCTAGCTAGCACTCGAGTCACGTAGGTGATGAGCGATGCAGGCCATGGCCCATGGAAGTCAGGTTCACGGGGCGGATGGAGAGCCTTGCTTCTAGGCACCTGACTGCAATCCCGCCTAGCTAGCACTCGAGTCACGTAGGTGAGGAGCGATGCAGGCCATGGCCCATAGATGTCAGGTTCACTGGGGTGGATGGAGAGCCTTGCTTCTAGGCATCTGGCTGCAATCCCCCCTGCTGGCACTCGAGCCATGCAGGTGATTAGTGATGCTGGCCATGGCCCATGCAAGTCATGTTCACGCGGGGTGGATGGAGTGCCTTGCTTCTAGGCACCTGGCTGCAATCCCCCCCCTAGCTGGCACTCGAGCCATGCAGGTGATGAATGATGCAGGCCATGGCCCATGGAAGTCAGGTTCACGGGGACGGATGGTGGAGCGTTGCACCTAGGCACCTGGCTGTAATCTCCCCTAGCTAGCATTTTAGTCATGCGGGTGATGAGAGATGCAGGTCATGGCCCATGGAAGTCAGATTCACGGGGGCGGATGGAGAGCCTTGCTTCTAGGCACGTGGCTGCAATCCCCCCTGCCGGCACTCGAGTCATGCAGGTGATGAGCGATGCTGGCCATGGCCCATGGAAGTCATGTTGACGGGGGTGGATGGAGAGCATTGCTTCTAGGCACCCGGCTGCAATCCCCCCTAGCTGGCACTCGAGTCATGCAGGTGAGTAGCGATGCGGGCCATGGCCCATGGAAGTCAGGTTCATGGGGGGCGGATGGAGAGCCTTGCTTCTAGGCAGCTGGCTGCAATCTCCCCTGCTGGCACTTGAGTCATGCAGGTGATGAGCGATGCAGGCCATGGCCCATGGATGTCAGGTTCACGGGGTGGATGGTGAGCCTTGCTTCTAGGCACCTGGCTGCAATCTCCCCTGCTGGCCCTTGAGTCATGCAGGTGATGAGCGATGCTGGCCATGGCCCATGGAAGTCATGTTGACGGGGGTGGATGGAGAGCATTGCTTCTAGGCACCCGGCTGCAATCCCCCCTAGCTGGCACTCGAGTCATGCAGGTGAGTAGCGATGCGGGCCATGGCCCATGGAAGTCAGGTTCATGGGGGGCGGATGGAGAGCCTTGCTTCTAGGCAGCTGGCTGCAATCTCCCCTGCTGGCACTTGAGTCATGCAGGTGATGAGCGATGCAGGCCATGGCCCATGGATGTCAGGTTCACGGGGTGGATGGTGAGCCTTGCTTCTAGGCACCTGGCTGCAATCTCCCCTGCTGGCCCTTGAGTCATGCAGGTGATGAGCGATGCAGGCCATGGCCCATGGAAGTCAGGTTCACGGGGCGGATGGAGAGCCTTGCTTCTAGGCACCTGGCTGCAATCCCCCCTAGCTAGCACTCGAGTCACGCAGGTGAGGAGCGATGCAGGCCATGGCCCATGGAAGTCAGGTTCACGGGGGCAGATGGAGAGCCTTGCTTCTAGGCACCTGGCTGCAATCTCCCTTAGCTAGCACTCGAGTCATGCAGGTGATCATCGATGCAGGACTTGGCCCATGGAAGTCATGTTCACGGGGGCGGATGGAGAGCCTTGCTTCTAGGCACCTGGCTGCAATCCCCCTAGCTAGCACTCGAGTCATGCAGGTGATGAGCGATGCAGGCCATGGCCCATGGAAGTCAGGTTCACGGGGGCGGATGGAGAGCCTTGCTTCTAGGCACCCGGCTGCAATCCCCCCTAGCTAGCACTCGAGTCATGCAGGTGATGAGCGATGCAGGCCATGGCCCATGGATGTCAGGTTCACGGGGGCGGATGGAGAGCCTTGCTTCTATGCACCCGGCTGCAATCCCCCCTAGCTAGCACTCGAGTCACGTAGGTGATGAGCGATGCAGGCCATGGAAGTCATGTTCACAGGGGTGGATGGAGAGCCTTGCTTCTATGCACCAGGCTGCAATCTCCCCTAGCTAGCACTCGAGTCATGCAGGTGATGAGCGTTGCAGGTCATGGGCTTTGGAAGTCAGGTTCACGGGGGCGGATGGAGAGCCTTGCTTCTAGGCACCTGGCTGCAATCCCCCCTAGCTAGCACTCGAGTCACGTAGGTGATGAGCGATGCAGGCCATGGCCCATGGAAGTCAGGTTCACGGGGACGGATGGTGGAGCGTTGCACCTAGGCACCTGGCTGTAATCTCCCCTAGCTAGCATTTTAGTCATGCGGGTGATGAGAGATGCAGGTCATGGCCCATGGAAGTCAGATTCACGGGGGCGGATGGAGAGCCTTGCTTCTAGGCACGTGGCTGCAATCCCCCCTGCCGGCACTCGAGTCATGCAGGTGATGAGCGATGCTGGCCATGGCCCATGGAAGTCATGTTGACGGGGTGGATGGAGAGCATTGCTTCTAGGCACCCGGCTGCAATCCCCCCTAGCTGGCACTCGAGTCATGCAGGTGAGTACCGATGCGGGCCATGGCCCATGGAAGTCAGGTTCATGGGGGGCGGATGGAGAGCCTTGCTTCTAGGCAGCTGGCTGCAATCTCCCCTGCTGGCACTTGAGTCATGCAGGTGATGAGCGATGCAGGCCATGGCCCATGGATGTCAGGTTCACGGGGTGGATGGTGAGCCTTGCTTCTAGGCACCTGGCTGCAATCTCCCCTGCTGGCCCTTGAGTCATGCAGGTGATGAGCGATGCTGGCCATGGCCCATGGAAGTCATGTTGACGGGGGTGGATGGAGAGCATTGCTTCTAGGCACCCGGCTGCAATCCCCCCTAGCTGGCACTCGAGTCATGCAGGTGAGTAGCGATGCGGGCCATGGCCCATGGAAGTCAGGTTCATGGGGGGCGGATGGAGAGCCTTGCTTCTAGGCAGCTGGCTGCAATCTCCCCTGCTGGCACTTGAGTCATGCAGGTGATGAGCGATGCAGGCCATGGCCCATGGATGTCAGGTTCACGGGGTGGATGGTGAGCCTTGCTTCTAGGCACCTGGCTGCAATCTCCCCTGCTGGCCCTTGAGTCATGCAGGTGATGAGCGATGCAGGCCATGGCCCATGGAAGTCAGGTTCACGGGGCGGATGGAGAGCCTTGCTTCTAGGCACCTGGCTGCAATCCCCCCTAGCTAGCACTCGAGTCACGCAGGTGAGGAGCGATGCAGGCCATGGCCCATAGAAGTCAGGTTCAGGGGGACGGATGGAGAGCCTTGCTTCTAGGCACCCGGCTGCAATCCCCCCTGCTGGCACTTGAGTCATGCAGGTGATGAGCAATGCAGGCCATGGCCCATGGAAATCATGTTCACGGGGGCGGATGGAGAGCCTTGCTTCCAGGCACCCGGCTGCAATCCCCCCTAACTAGCACTCGAGTCACGCAGGTGAGGAGCGATGCAGGCCATGGCCCATAGAAGTCAGGTTCACGGGGGCGGATAGAGAGCCTTGCTTCTAGGCACCTGGCTGCAATCCCCCCTGCTGGCACTCGGGCCATGCAGGTGATGAGTGATGCTGGCCATGGAAGTCATGTTCACGGGGGTGGATGGAGAGCCTTGCTTCTTGGCACCTGGCTGCAATCTCCCCTAACTAGCACTCGATTCATGCAGGTCATGAGCGATGCAGGCCATGGCCCATGGAATTCAGGTTCACGGGGGCGGATGGAGAGCCTTGCTTCTAGGCACCTGGCTGCAATCTCCCCTGCTGGCACTCGAGCCATACAGGTGATGAGCGATGCAGGCCATGGCCCGTGGAAGTCAGGTTCACGCGGGGCGGATGGAGAGCCTTGCTTCTAGGCACCTGGCTGCAATCTCCCTTAGCTAGCACTCGAGTCATGCAGGTGATGAGCGATGCAGGCCATGGCCCATGGAATTCAGGTTCACGGGGGCGGATGGAGAGCCTTGCTTCTAGGCACCTGGCTGCAATCTCCCCTGCTGGCACTCGAGCCATACAGGTGATGAGCGATGCAGGCCATGGCCCGTGGAAGTCAGGTTCACGCGGGGCGGATGGAGAGCCTTGCTTCTAGGCACCTGGCTGCAATCTCCCTTAGCTAGCACTCGAGTCATGCAGGTGATGAGCGGTGCAGGCCATGGCCCATGGAAGTCAGGTTCACGGGGGCGGAGGGAGAGCCTTGCTTCTAGGCACCTGGCTGCAATCCCCGCTGCTGGCATTCGAGTCATGCAGGTGATGAGCGATGCAGGCCATGGCCCATGGATATCATGTTCACGGGGCGGATGGAGAGCCTTGCTACTAGGCACCTGCCTGCAATCCCCCCTAGCTAGCACTCGAGTCATGCAGGTGATGAGCGATGCAGGCCAGGGCCCATGGAAGTCAGGTTCACAGGGGTGGATGGAGAGCCTTGCTTCTAGGCACCCGGCTGCAATCCCCCCCTAGCTAGCACTCGAGTCATGCAGGTGATGAGTGATGCAGGTCATGGCCTATGGAAGTCAGGTTCACGGGGACGGATGGAGAGCCTTGCTTCTAGACACCTGGCTGCAATCCCCCCTAGCTTGTACTCGAGTCATGCAGGTGATGAGTGATGCAGGCCATGGCCCATGGAAGTCAGGTTCATGGGGGCGGATGGAGAGCCTTGCTTCTAGGCACCTTGCTGCAATTCCCCATAGCTAGCACTCGAGTCATGCAGTTGATGAGCAATGCAGGCCATGGCCCATGGAAATCATGTTCACGGGGGCAGATGGACAGCCTTGCTTCTAGGCACCCGGCTGCAATCCCCCCTAGCTAGCACTCGAGTCACGTAGGTGATGAGCGATGCAGGCCATGGCCCATGGAAATCAGGTTCACTGGGCGGATGGAGAGCCTTGCTTCTAGGCACCTGGCTGCAATCCCCCCTAGCTAGCACTCGAGTCATGCAGATGATGAGTGATGCAGGTCATGGCCCATGGAAGTCAGATTCACGGGGCGGATGAAGAGCCTTGCTTCTAGGCACCCGGCTGCAATCTCCCTTAGTTATAACTCGAGTCATGCAGGTGATGAGCGATGCAGGCCATGGCCCGTGGAAGTCATGTTCACGGGGGCGGATGGAGAGCCTTGCTTCTAGGCACCTGGCTGCAATCTCCCCTGCTGGCACTCGAGCCATACAGGTGATGAGCGATGCAGGCCATGGCCCGTGGAAGTCAGGTTCACGCGGGGCGGATGGAGAGCCTTGCTTCTAGGCACCTAGCTGCAATCTCCCTTAGCTAGCACTCGAGTCATGCAGGTGATGAGCGATGCAGGCCATGGCCCATGGAAGTCATGTTCACGTGGGCGGATGGAGAGCCTTGCTTCTAGGCACCTGGCTGCAATCCCCCCTAGCTAGCACTCGAGTCATGCAGGTCATGAGCGATGCAGGCCATGGCCCATGGAATTCAGGTTCACGGGGGCGGATGGAGAGCCTTGCTTCTAGGCACCTGGCTGCAATCCCCCCTAGCTAGCACTCGAGTCACGCAGGTGATGAGCGATTCAGGCCATGGCCCATGGAAGTCAGGTTCACGAGCCGGATGGAGAGCCTTGCTTCTAGGCACCTGGCTGCAATCCCCCCTAGCTAGCACTCGAGTCACGCAGGTGAGGAGCGATGCAGGCCATGGCCCATAGAAGTCAGGTTCACGGGGGCGGATAGAGAGCCTTGCTTCTAGGCACCTGTCTGCAATCCCCCCTGCTGGCACTCGAGCTATGCAGGTGATGAGTGATGCTGGCCATGGAAGTCATGTTCACGGGGGTGGATGGAGAGCCCTGCTTCTAGGCACCTGGCTGCAATCTCCCCTAACTAGCACTCGAGCCATGCAGGTAATGAGTGATGCAGGCCATGGCCCATGGAAGTCAGGTTCACGGGGACGGATGGAGAGGCTTGCTTCTAGGCACCTGGCTGCAATCTCCCCTAGCTAGCACTCGAGTCCTGCAGGTGATGAGCGATGCAGGCCATGGCCCATGGAAATCATGTTCACGGGGGCGGATGGAGAGCCTTGCTTCTAGGCACCCGGCTGCAATCCCCCCTAACTAGCACTCGAGTCACGCAGGTGAGGAGCGATGCAGGCCATGGCCCATAGAAGTCAGGTTCACGGGGGCGGATAGAGAGCCTTGCTTCTAGGCACCTGGCTGCAATCCCCCCTGCTGGCACTCGGGCCATGCAGGTGATGAGTGATGCTGGCCATGGAAGTCATGTTCACGGGGGTGGATGGAGAGCCTTGCTTCTTGGCACCTGGCTGCAATCTCCCCTAACTAGCACTCGAGCCATGCAGGTGATGAGTGATGCAGGCCATGGCCCATGGAAGTCAGGTTCACGGGGGCGGATGGAGAGCCTTGCTTCTAGGCACCTGGCTGCAATCCCCCCAGCTAGCACTCGAGTCATGCAGGTCATGAGCGATGCAGGCCATGGCCCATGGATTTCAGGTTCACGGGGGCGGATGGAGAGCCTTGCTTCTAGGCACCTGGCTGCAATCTCCCCTGCTGGCACTCGAGCCATACAGGTGATGAGCGATGCAGGCCATGGCCCGTGGAAGTCAGGTTCACGCGGGGCGGATGGAGAGCCTTGCTTCTAGGCACCTGGCTGCAATCTCCCTTAGCTAGCACTCGAGTCATGCAGGTGATGAGCGGTGCAGGGCCATGGCCATGGATATCATGTTCACAGGGGCGGATGGAGAGCCTTGCTTCTAGGCACCCAGTTGCAATCCCCCCTAGCTAACACTCGTGTCATGCAGGTGATGAGCGATGCAGGCCATGGCCCATGGAAGTCAGGTTCACGGGGGCGGAGGGAGAGCCTTGCTTCTAAGCACCTGGCTGCAATCCCCGCTGCTGGCACTCGAGTCATGCAGGTGATGAGCGATGCAGGCCATGGCCCATGGATATCATGTTCACGGGGCGGATGGAGAGCCTTGCTACTAGGCACCTGCCTGCAATCCCCCCTAGCTAGCACTCGAGTCATGCAGGTGATGAGCGATGCAGGCCAGGGCCCATGGAAGTCAGGTTCACAGGGGTGGATGGAGAGCCTTGCTTCTAGGCACCCGGCTGCAATCCCCCCCTAGCTAGCACTCGAGTCATGCAGGTGATGAGTGATGCAGGTCATGGCCTATGGAAGTCAGGTTCACGGGGACGGATGGAGAGCCTTGCTTCTAGACACCTGGCTGCAATCCCCCCTAGCTTGTACTCGAGTCATGCAGGTGATGAGTGATGCAGGCCATGGCCCATGGAAGTTATGTTGACGGGGACGGAATGAGAGCCTTGCTTCTAGGCACCTGGCTGCAACCTCTCCTGCTGGCACTCGAGCGATACAGATGATGAGCGATGCAGGCCATGGCCCATGGAAGTCAGGTTCATGGGGGCGGATGGAGAGCCTTGCTTCTAGGCACCTTGCTGCAATCTCCCCTGCTGGCATTCGAGTCACGCAAGTGATGAGCGATGCAGGCCATGGCCCATGGAAGTCAGGTTCACGGGGGCGGAGGGAGAGCCTTGCTTCTAGGCACCTGGCTGCAATTCCCCATAGCTAGCACTCGAGTCATGCAGTTGATGAGCAATGCAGGCCATGGCCCATGGAAGTCAGGTTCACGGGGGCAGATGGAGAGCCTTGCTTCTAGGCACCTGGCTGCAATCTCCCTTAGCTAGCACTCGAGTCATGCAGGTGATGAGCGATGCAGGCCATGGCCCATGGAAATCATGTTCACGGGGGCAGATGGACAGCCTTGCTTCTAGGCACCCGGCTGCAATCCCCCCTAGCTAGCACTCGAGTCACGTAGGTGATGAGCGATGCAGGCCATGGCCCATGGAAATCAGGTTCACTGGGCGGATGGAGAGCCTTGCTTCTAGGCACCTGGCTGCAATCCCCCATAGCTAGCACTCGAGTCATGCAGATGATGAGTGATGCAGGTCATGGCCCATGGAAGTCAGATTCACGGGGCGGATGAAGAGCCTTGCTTCTAGGCACCCGGCTGCAATCTCCCTTAGTTATAACTCGAGTCATGCAGGTGATGAGCGATGCAGGCCATGGCCCGTGGAAGTCATGTTCACGGGGGCGGATGGAGAGCCTTGCTTCTAGGCACCTGGCTGCAATCTCCCCTGCTGGCACTCGAGCCATACAGGTGATGAGCGATGCAGGCCATGGCCCGTGGAAGTCAGGTTCACGCGGGGCGGATGGAGAGCCTTGCTTCTAGGCACCTAGCTGCAATCTCCCTTAGCTAGCACTCGAGTCATGCAGGTGATGAGTGATGCAGGCCATGGCCCATGGAAGTCATGTTCACGTGGGCGGATGGAGAGCCTTGCTTCTAGGCACCTGGCTGCAATCCCCCCTAGCTAGCACTCGAGTCATGCAGGTCATGAGCGATGCAGGCCATGGCCCATGGAATTCAGGTTCACGGGGGCGGATGGAGAGCCTTGCTTCTAGGCACCTGGCTGCAATCTCCCTTAGCTAGCACTCGAGTCATGCAGGTGATGAGCGATGCAGGCCATGGCCCATGGAAGTCATGTTCACGGGGGCTGATGGAGAGCCTTGCTTCTAGGCACCCGGCTGCAATCCCGCCTAGCTAGCACTCGAATCATGCAGGTGATGAGCGATGCAGGCCATGGCCCATGGAAGTCAGGTTCACGGGGGCAGAGGGAGAGCCTTGCTTCTAAGCACCTGGCTGCAATCCCCGCTGCTGGCATTCGAGTCATGCAGGTGATGAGCGATGCAGGCCATGGCCCATGGATATCATGTTCATGGGGCGGATGGAGAGCCTTGCTTCTAGGCACCTGCCTGCAATCCCCCCTAGTTAGCACTCAAGTCATGCAGGTGATGAGCGATGCAGGCCAGGGCCCATGGAAGTCAGGTTCACGGGGGTGGATGGAGAGCCTTGCTTCTAGGCACCCGGCTGCAATCCCCCCTAGCTAGCTCTCGAGTCATGCAGGTGATGAGTGATGCAGGTCATGGCCTATGGAAGTCAGGCTCACGGGGGCGGATGGAGAGCCTTGCTTCTAGGCACATGGCTGCAATCTCTCCTGCTGGCACTCGAGCCATACAGATGATGAGCGATGCAGGCCATGGCCCATGGAAGTCAGGTGCATGGGGGCGGATGGAGAGCCTTGCTTCTAGGCACCTGGCTGCAATCCCCCCTGCTGGCACTCGGGCCATGCAGGTGATGAGTGATGCTGGCCATGGAAGTCATGTTCACGGGGGTGGATGGAGAGCCTTGCTTCTTGGCACCTGGCTGCAATCTCCCCTAACTAGCACTCGAGCCATGCAGGTGATGAGTGATGCAGGCCATGGCCCATGGAAGTCAGGTTCACGGGGGCGGATGGAGAGCCTTGCTTCTAGGCACCCGGCTGCAATTCCCCATAGCTAGCACTCGAGTCATGCAGGTGATGAGCGATGCAGGCCATGGCCCATGGAAATCATGTTCTCTGGGGCCGATGGACAGCCTTGTTTCTAGGCACCCGGCTGCAACCCCCCCTAGCTAGCACTCGAGTCATGCAGTTGATGAGCAATGCAGGCCATGGCCCATGGAAATCATGTTCACGGGGGCAGATGGACAGCCTTGCTTCTAGGCACCCGGCTGCAATCCCCCCTAGCTAGCACTCGAGTCACGTAGGTGATGAGCGATGCAGGCCATGGCCCATGGAAATCAGGTTCACTGGGCGGATGGAGAGCCTTGCTTCTAGGCACCTGGCTGCAATCCCCCCTAGCTAGCACTCGAGTCATGCAGATGATGAGTGATGCAGGTCATGGCCCATGGAAGTCAGATTCACGGGGCGGATGAAGAGCCTTGCTTCTAGGCACCCGGCTGCAATCTCCCTTAGTTATAACTCGAGTCATGCAGGTGATGAGCGATGCAGGCCATGGCCCGTGGAAGTCATGTTCACGGGGGCGGATGGAGAGCCTTGCTTCTAGGCACCTGGCTGCAATCTCCCCTGCTGGCACTCGAGCCATACAGGTGATGAGCGATGCAGGCCATGGCCCGTGGAAGTCAGGTTCACGCGGGGCGGATGGAGAGCCTTGCTTCTAGGCACCTAGCTGCAATCTCCCTTAGCTAGCACTCGAGTCATGCAGGTGATGAGCGATGCAGGCCATGGCCCATGGAAGTCATGTTCACGTGGGCGGATGGAGAGCCTTGCTTCTAGGCACCTGGCTGCAATCCCCCCTAGCTAGCACTCGAGTCATGCAGGTCATGAGCGATGCAGGCCATGGCCCATGGAAGTCATGTTCACGTGGGCGGATGGAGAGCCTTGCTTCTAGGCACCTGGCTGCAATCCCCCCTAGCTAGCACTCGAGTCACGCAGGTGAGGAGCGATGCAGGCCATGGCCCATAGAAGTCAGGTTCACGGGGGCGGATAGAGAGCCTTGCTTCTAGGCACCTGTCTGCAATCCCCCCTGCTGGCACTCGAGCTATGCAGGTGATGAGTGATGCTGGCCATGGAAGTCATGTTCACGGGGGTGGATGGAGAGCCCTGCTTCTAGGCACCTGGCTGCAATCTCCCCTAACTAGCACTCGAGCCATGCAGGTAATGAGTGATGCAGGCCATGGCACATGGAAGTCAGGTTCACGGGGACGGATGGAGAGGCTTGCTTCTAGGCACCTGGCTGCAATCTCCCCTAGCTAGCACTCGAGTCCTGCAGGTGATGAGCGATGCAGGCCTTGGCCCATGGAAATCATGTTCACGGGGGCGGATGGAGAGCCTTGCTTCTAGGCACCCGGCTGCAATCCCCCCTAACTAGCACTCGAGTCACGCAGGTGAGGAGCGATGCAGGCCATGGTCCATAGAAGTCAGGTTCACGGGGGCGGATAGAGAGCCTTGCTTCTAGGCACCTGCTGCAATCCCCCCTGCTGGCACTCGGGCCATGCAGGTGATGAGTGATGCTGGCCATGGAAGTCATGTTCACGGGGATGGATGGAGAGCCTTGCTTCTTGGCACCTGGCTGCAATCTCCCCTAACTAGCACTCGAGCCATGCAGGTGATGAGTGATGCAGGCCATGGCCCATGGAAGTCAGGTTCACGGGGGCGGATGGAGAGCCTTGCTTCTAGGCACCTGGCTGCAATCCCCCCAGCTAGCACTCGAGTCATGCAGGTCATGAGCGATGCAGGCCATGGCCCATGGAATTCAGGTTCACGGGGGCGGATGGAGAGCCTTGCTTCTAGGCACCTGGCTGCAATCTCCCCTGCTGGCACTCGAGCCATACAGGTGATGAGCGATGCAGGCCATGGCCCGTGGAAGTCAGGTTCACGCGGGGCGGATGGAGAGCCTTGCTTCTAGGCACCTGGCTGCAATCTCCCTTAGCTAGCACTCGAGTCATGCAGGTGATGAGCGATGCAGGCCATGGCCCATGGATATCATGTTCACGGGGCGGATGGAGAGCCTTGCTACTGGGCACCTGCCTGCAATCCCCCCTAGCTAGCACTCGAGTCATGCAGGTGATGAGCGATGCAGGCCAGGGCCCATGGAAGTCAGGTTCACAGGGGTGGATGGAGAGCCTTGCTTCTAGGCACCCGGCTGCAATCCCCCCCTAGCTAGCACTCGTGTCATGCAGGTGATGAGTGATGCAGGTCATGGCCTATGGAAGTCAGGTTCACGGGGACGGATGGAGAGCCTTGCTTCTAGACACCTGGCTGCAATCCCCCCTAGCTTGTACTCGAGTCATGCAGGTGATGAGTGATGCAGGCCATGGCCCATGGAAGTCATGTTGACGGGGACGGAATGAGAGCCTTGCTTCTAGGCACCTGGCTGCAATCTCTCCTGCTGACACTCGAGCGATACAGATGATGAGCGATGCAGGCCATGGCCCATGGAAGTCAGGTTCATGGGGGCGGATGGAGAGCCTTGCTTCTAGGCACCTTGCTGCAATCTCCCCTGCTGGCATTCGAGTCACGCAAGTGATGAGCGATGCAGGCCATGGCCCATGGAAATCATGTTCACGGGGCGGATGGAGAGCCTTGCTTCTAGGCACCCGGCTGCAATTCCCCATAGCTAGCACTCGAGTCATGCAGGTGATGAGCGATGCAGGCCATGGCCCATGGAAATCATGTTCTCTGGGGCCGATGGACAGCCTTGTTTCTAGGCACCCGGCTGCAATTCCCCATAGCTAGCACTGGAGTCATGCAGGTGATGAGCAATGCAGGCCATGGCCCATGGAAATCAGGTTCACTGGGCGGATGGAGAGCCTTGCTTCTAGGCACCTGGCTGCAATCCCCCCTAGCTAGCACTCGAGTCATGCAGATGATGAGTGATGCAGGTCATGGCCCATGGAAGTCAGATTCACGGGGCGGATGAAGAGCCTTGCTTCTAGGCACCCGGCTGCAATCTCCCTTAGTTATAACTCGAGTCATGCAGGTGATGAGCGATGCAGGCCATGGCCCGTGGAAGTCATGTTCACGGGGGCGGATGGAGAGCCTTGCTTCTAGGCACCTGGCTGCAATCTCCCCTGCTGGCACTCGAGCCATACAGGTGATGAGCGATGCAGGCCATGGCCCGTGGAAGTCAGGTTCACGCGGGGCGGATGGAGAGCCTTGCTTCTAGGCACCTAGCTGCAATCTCCCTTAGCTAGCACTCGAGTCATGCAGGTGATGAGCGATGCAGGCCATGGCCCATGGAAGTCATGTTCACGTGGGCGGATGGAGAGCCTTGCTTCTAGGCACCTGGCTGCAATCCCCACTAGCTAGCACTCGAGTCATGCAGGTCATGAGCGATGCAGGCCATGGCCCATGGAATTCAGGTTCACGGGGGCGGATGGAGAGCCTTGCTTCTAGGCACCTGGCTGCAATCTCCCTTAGCTAGCACTCGAGTCATGCAGGTGATGAGCGATGCAGGCCATGGCCCATGGAAGTCAGGTTCACGGGGGCAGAGGGAGAGTCTTGCTTCTAAGCACCTGGCTGCAATCCCCGCTGCTGGCATTCGAGTCATTCAGGTGATGAGCGATGCAGGCCTTGGCCCATGGATATCATGTTCATGGGGCGGATGGAGAGCCTTGCTTCTAGGCACCTGCCTGCAATCCCCCCTAGTTAGCACTCAAGTCATGCAGGTGATGAGCGATGCAGGCCAGGGCCCATGGAAGTCAGGTTCACGGGGGTGGATGGAGAGCCTTGCTTCTAGGCACCCGGCTGCAATCCCCCCTAGCTAGCTCTCGAGTCATGCAGGTGATGAGTGATGCAGGTCATGGCCTATGGAAGTCAGGCTCACGGGGGCGGATGGAGAGCCTTGCTTCTAGGCACATGGCTGCAATCTCTCCTGCTGGCACTCGAGCCATACAGATGATGAGCGATGCAGGCCATGGCCCATGGAAGTCAGGTTCATGGGGGCGGATGGAGAGCCTTGCTTCTAGGCACCCTGCTGCAATCTCCCTTAGCTAGCACTCGAGTCATGCAGGCGATGAGCGATGCAGGCCATGGCCCATGGAAGTCAGGTTCACGGGGGCAGATGGAGAGCCTTGCTTCTAGGCACCTGGCTGCAATCGCCCCTAGCTAGCACTCGAGTCATGCAGGCGATGAGCGATACAGGCCATGGCCCATGGAAGTCAGGTTTACGGCTCTATGTGGTTTCATTGATCACAGTTACTTCGACTACCTTGTGTTACACTCTTGTCGTTCGTACCTCCCCCCCCACACCTGATAGACCTCATAGCAGATTCCACTCATTGCGCATGCACCACGTGTCACCGTTAGCTGATAAGAACTCAGTGGGCACATTTGTGTCTGACAGGCCCCGCCTCCCCATTGCAGTTACACTTGGCCTTCTTTCAATACAATTCAAACCAAGTCACAAAATAACTTTTGAGCTTATTTCCATGGCATCTGCACAAACGTTTGCTTTTTGGTGCAATCTCACATTTTCTTTACATTGCTGTGCACAATAAGACGCATCCAGTCACCCAGTTTTGTTTTCTGTGGTTGTGTGTGTCATTTAATCTGGAAGCTGCAGTTGCAAATCTCAGGGGGTGAGGGGGACCCAGATTACTTTGCATTCTGGTTCTTATTGCCTTCCAGTCAGGAAGTGGGAACATAGAGCTACAAGCACACCCTTGGTGCTTAGCATAAGGATGTACACATTTGTCCATTGCCTTTTTATAATGTGCCGTATGCTCCTCTCTCTTACTCTCTCCATATAACAGTATTATTTTATTCCTGTAAAGCCATACATTAACCCATTTTATTTTTATCGCAGCTGAGAAGGTATGTGGTCAAGAATCTAAAGTGCATACTGGGCACAAATCCCGGCTTCACGTATTATGTAAAGTGTGTGATCTTGGACAAATAATATGCGGTACCTGCAAACATTGGACTCCCAGGATTTGTGGTATGGAGGGATTGGAGGCAGGATGCCTGCTGTGGGTTTTGTGTTGTGGGGGCTTGGGAGGCTGGACGGCAAGTATGTTTTTTTTATTGTCAGCAGAGGTTAGCGTTCCTGGCCTGACTGACCTGCTTGTGTCCCCCCTGATGCTACATGCCGCTCCCCCCTGAGCCTCAGGCTATCTGCGCACCCCCTCCCTTTGCCAAGCCCCTCGCATGGAGTCAGCGGCACGGAACAGGTTGTGTTGGTATTGGCCCATCAGCATTTTCACTATTCTTTTTTTTAACTAGAATCTGCTATGGTGATCGATAATTAGCCCGTGGTGTGTGTTTCTCTAATTAAATCATTTACTGGTGTGAGTGGCAGAAATCTATCCAGAATCCATCTCCCTCGCATAGACACATAGAAATCATTGAACTGGAACTCAAATGCTTCGGGCACACCTTGCAGAGAGTCTGCCGCACATTACTCCATGGGTCCAAAGAATGGACGCCACCAAAAGAAGAGAGCGGTGCAGGGGCTGCCCCCGAGTCTGCAAGGACACGTGGAACCTGAGAAGGCACTGACCTCCCCGTAGGGGTCCACACATCTGTCTTACACCCCCACGCTTCTTCAGGGTTTGTAGCATTCCAAAACATTTCCTTGCATTTCCATGTTTCAGAACGGTTATTTTCGTTATGATCATCACATTGCAATGGCCTTTCTCTTGAAATGTAATACGTTTCCAGAGTGGCGTAGTATATTTCATGGGAGGGAAGCCACGTTGTGTGAACTGACCATCTAGGCGATATTGCATGCGTAATTGAGCTCTTTTTGAAAAGGCGGCGGCCATTACATTTACACCTCAAATATGTAAGTGGGTGCCTACAGCCACGTGTTGGTCATTTGCACAAATGTAAAGGGCAAAAGGTAGCGGACAAGTGTTTTGCCCTTCACATTTGCACTCCACAGTGCAAAGTGAGCAAACGCTGCCTGGCATTTCAGGCAGCGTTTACTTTTGATTGTGAGCACCGTTTGCCAGGCTCACAATTACAATTAAGTATTCTGTGACATCATGCTCGCAGGTCAGGCAGCGTTTAATTTTAATTTGTGAACACTATTTACCATGCCCGCCTGACAAGCAGTGTTCAAAATGAAAAATAAACACTATCTGACATGCTTAATTGTAAACGTTGCTTGCAGACATACAAGTCACTAATACACTGGTTTTACAACAACAAGGTGGTCATTTTATTAAAAGTGTAAATTGCATGCAGATGAGTGCCAAGGTCAGCACTTATGTGGTTGCATGTCCACTATATGCAATTTTAAGGATTTGCGATAGGAATGTAATAGTGAAGAGTACAACAAACAAAAATCGCATTTACCTGTAACTTATATGCTCAGTTTTGCAAAAAAGTTAAAGTCGCCTGGTAATTATGCTTTGCCAGCAACGTTAAGTAATGGATTTTTATGGAATCTGCCTGCTCCTTAGCAGGTGAAAATCCGAGCCGGATTCCATAGGAATCCATTGGTTTTACGCCTGTATGAAAATGTCATGAATCGTAAGAAATGGTGCTCTTCCAAGACGGAGGAGGAAAGCAAAGCGTAGATGCAAACCATTGCAAGGGCACGAAAATGAATTGGAGCACAACATGAAAGCGTAAAGGCTTTACTCCTTGCTTTTCAGCTTTCATTTTGCCCTCTGCTCATTGCACACATATTAAGACTGCAGTTATTAATACTATCTTCATATTTTAGGTAAAAGATATCGAGGTTGTCATTTTTTTACCGAGCAAAAAATGGAGGTGCAAAAACAAAGGGTATTACTTGTACGCCTCCATTTTTCGCTGAAGCCTATCTTTGTGTGACACAAGGTGGAGAATGGGCCTGGAGCGGAGTTAACCTTTCACTGTGCTTTCCTCCTCCGTCTTGTGTGAGCGCTTGTTTTATGCCTGCATGAGTCTTTCATCGAACCATAAAACAAATCTATTCGTACAGAATCTCCCTCGAATTAGCACCTGCTAATGAGCAGGGGGATTTCATAGGAATTCACTAGCAAGATTTAAAAACTGCATGCAGGAAACACAGCAATATGTAAGAACTGACATTGGCGGTCCCCAGCATGCAATTTGCATTTTATTTTCAATGAGCACCGTTGTCTGTTGGAGTTTGATGGTATAAAACATACATGAGCAGCTCACTGTAAGCTATATTGATAAGCAATTGTGAATGGATATGGCGTAGGCCCCAGATGAGGGTGACATGAATATTTTATAATGTGATATGTACAATACATTGATGGCAACAACATTAAAATGATCCTCAAAATCTTTCATGATCCTGCATCCCCCACACCTGACCTTGTGTCTTACATCCCTCACACTTGACCTTATGTCTTACATCCCCCACACCTGACCTTGTGTCTTACCTAAGAGGTGATTATGCCGACTGCCCTAATTGGGTTACTATCGAGAGTGTGACTGTCCGCCCTGTTGTCCTGGATTGCCTGCTTAGTAGGGATAGGAAACTGGCCATTGATCAGATCCCGCCATTTATTAAACAAGAGGAGTTGTGAGTTGTGATGTAAAATATCTATTGAGTTTGGATTCTTCTCTGTGGAAAAATTTGGCATTACGGATTGATAATCGTACCCTCTGCTGGCCTTCATGGCAATCGGCAGGTATTTGGAAATTGGGGTAAGTTTTGTTTTCATGCTTATCTTTCAATTTTTGTGGTTCAAATACAAGTTGCGATCCTCTGAGGCCCCCCGTTATCGTATGCTATGTGATCTTTTGGGGATTTTGTTTTCACCCCGGAATGCCTCTCTGCATAGTGTCCCCATGGTTTTGCACTTGGCCAAGAGCATTCCGTTTTTGGCTTCATTCTTGTACAAGTTTCTTGCACCAATGGAATTTAATGCAGCAGCTGAACATGATAGGGCCATATGGTGTTCAGATTTGGGATTTGCGCTCTCTGATGGTGAATGGGTTGCATATGTACAGGGCCATCTTGGTTTAAGCTTGACCTGCATCTGAGGTATACCCAAAAGCAGCAGATTTTGCATTGTATCTTTTGGTCCCCTTGGAAGATGAAGCAGTGTTAGCTTATAAGCTTAGTCAGGATGATACTTGTTGGAATTGTGGAATGGAGGTAGACACCATTCTTCATATGTTTTGGTCGTGTCCAAAAATCGTATCGTTTTCGGACGACGACCTCCAACGTATGGATATTGTGTTGGGTCTTTTACTTCCTCGTAGTCCCTTGAGACGTGTGTTGGGCTTGTTTGCGACTGGGCTTAAACTGTTAGTTGGCTTACTCTTTTTGGCATGTACAGCCCTTCTGGTGGCCAAGAAACAGATTTTAAAATTCAGGAAAAGTGACCTTAGGCCCTCTGTCGATGCATAGTTGCATGATTTGTCAATTCTTTCAGGCAAAGAGAAGGTGAACTTTCAGGTCAAGAAAAAGATTGACAAGTACTCGGAAGATTTGGGATGTTTTCAATGAGTTATAGGTTTGATGTTAGTTTTTCCTCCTTCCCTCTCCCCACCTGTCATCTTTTCTTTTCTCCTACTTCCAGTACCCCTCCTATTTCTTTCCTCTCTTCTTTTCTCTCTCTTTGTATATATACAATTATTTACAGTTGATTATATGTTCTTGTTTCTTTTTACTTGCTTGTTTGAAGTTCTTCTATTGCAGATTTTATTACCTTGAAATTCTTGTAAACAGATAAAAAACAAAAAAAAAACAAATGCAAGATAACTTAACATACATTAATCCGGTCTGTCCTTATGAGAGCGGTGGGTGCCGTGGTAAGGACGATTATCTACTTGAGGAAGTACATTGTACTGGCTGTCCTGACATAAACAGGTACAGCTCTGTGGTGATGCAGATAAGATCAGCACAAGGTCTGGCCCTGACCCGCCCTGTTCCTAGAAGCGAACAAAGGTACAAGATGAGAAGTGATCTGTAAACAACCAGTTTATTATTATTATTATTATTATTCATTAGTTATCATGGTATTTATTGAGCGTGGACCAAGTTTCGAGAAGCAACAGAGCGCTGTACAGAGGAATGCAATAATGCAGATACACAAGGCAGCACTATACAGAGGTATGCAACAGTACAGATGCATAATGGAGTGCTTTTCAGAGGTAACAACAGAACAGATATACAGCAGGGGGTAGGATATGGAGAGGCACAGAGGAGGGGTACAGCTGTACAGGGTGGCGGGGAGGAGAGAGGCTGACAGCATCTAGCGAGGCAGGTGGCGCGGGGGTAACGTGATGGCCTATTTATTTATTTATTTATTTATTTATTTATTTATTTGCATTTTTAAAGCACACAAAACAGCCCAGAGGCATCGTGGTGCTGTTACATGAGATCGACTTAGTTACAATTAAGGTATTTGAGCTTAGTTGCGCATGTTACATGGTGGGCGAAATGGCTGCACAGTGTTACATTTTGTGTAGTGTACCTTTACATAGCAGGTTACAAACAACTATTTTAGGTTAAGTACATAGGTGGGTGGTCATGAGAGCGTGGTGGGTTCAGGCGAATAGTCTGATTTTGATCGCTTTGGGGAATGCGAAGTGTGAAGGTTCGGACCTGAGGGCAAGAGGCCTAGGTGTTGAGGATGAGAGACTCCTTGTGTGTCTTGAGTTATTTTCCGAATTGTGGGAGCGCAGGTGCAAGTCTGATGCTGACGGGAGGAGGTTCCATGGTCTTGGGGCGTAGGCAGAGAAGGTTTGTTTTCAAGTCCTTTCCTTTTCACAGCGGCAGATTTGCATGTGTCCTGGCTTCTGGTGGTGTGCTGTCCACCAGAGATGCTGAGTTTCTCCGTGGAGTAGCTGAGTGACTTGAGATCGACTACCTTATAGATGATGCAGCAAGACTTGAAGGTGATTTGTGCATGCAGTGGGGTCAGTGAAGGCCGATGGGGGCTAGGGTGATTTGGTCTTAACTGCGTAGACCCTTGATGAGGTGTGTTACCGTGGGTACAACACTTCTAGCGGGTACAAGGAAGGCCTTTCGAGGAGGGCATTGCCCCCATCCAGGTGGACTAGGACCAGTGCTTGAACGCATGATCTAAAGCTGTCCGGAGGGAGGGATATCATTGGCATGTATAATGTTGGCCCAACCGACCTGATGGCTGGAGGGAGAGAAAAGAGAGCCGTCCAGCCTCTCCCAATGGTCAGTAGAGAGTGGATCAAATAACATGCTGCTGGCTGTTTCAGGGGGCCTGGAGAGAGTGGAGCAAATACCACGCTCCTGGCCCTCTCAGGGCCCAGCAGAGAGTGGAGCAAAGACCATGTTCTAGGATGGCCTCTAGGTCCCGAACCGCCACTAATGGCCAGGTTGTATAGGCAAGAAAACAGGGCGGGCCTACAAGCACTTGTAACTCAGAGTGTGCTTTGACCCCTGGCTTCTCGGCAACAGTGTTGCAGGCCGGGTAACCCAAGAGTTCTCGAGGCCTGCTCAGAGCCTTTTGGGGATGGCTAGAGTGGTGTGGCCCGCACTGGGCCTGCAGCTGGGTTCTTCTGGAAGTTATCAGCATAATCCTGCCTTTACATTAGAGGTAATGCAACCGCCATAAAGAATAGATCAGATTGTGCTAAACAAGTAGGGTGAGAATTAGATTGCACTCACAAGTTTAGGGAAAGGTTGCAGAATACACACATAGGGTTACACAAGTAGCATAGAGATGGGCATAGGTAGCGATAGGTTGCATAAAACATGGGCAGGGAATAATGTATGGTGGCACACAATGCATGAGATACGAAGAACATTAACGTGGCCGAGAAAGAACTAGAGTACCGCCATCTTTCAGACAGAACTTTCAGAATTCTGAAATACTGAATCATGCCATCAAAATTGCTTTGTACACACTCCCAAGCCCCACAATCTTCAGACAAACGCTCAGGCATCAAAGTCAGTTAGAAAGGGGGAACTGACAGGGAATTGAAACCACACCAGATAATATTCTTCCGAAGCACACAGCATGAAACTATGAAGTTAATTAGTTTCTTTTGGTAGCAGTGAGAAAGTACAGATAGCCTTGATCTCCAGATGCACATAGCTACCATGCCAAACGACCTCCTAATGAATAGCAAGAAAACTCAAATAAATAGACATAAATGAATTCTGATTGGAACAGGGATACTGTATTCCAGACCTAACTAAATAGTGCACCTGCTACATTCATACACCGACGGCATGCCAAGGCCACAAACACATTGCCAGATAAGGCCTCAAGCCTGCGAACAAGAAGGGAGTATCTTCTTCAAACTGAATCATAGCAGTCCGTTCATTTCCCCTTGCTCACCATGCGCACTGGCATCACATTAATGTGCCCAAGATCGAAAGAGCAAACTATGAACCAATTAGGATTCTGTCCACTATGGTCGCTAATGTTTGATAGTGCCAGCCAATGATACATTAGAATGAAATGCAATATCTTTAGTATGATGAATTTAGGAGGAGACAAAATATATATAAGGGGCGCCTGCTTTTGAGTCTGTGGTCTATCAGGCAAAACGATAAGGCTAATGAAAATTAGACCATCCAGACCAGAGATGACAACTGATTACTCTTTCAATTTGTAATCGTTAACTATTTATTTTGCAACAACCCATATGTCAAATTACACATTAACAAATATATTCATATAAAATATGGCTCTTTGAACTTAGAAACAAACACATCCCTCCAAACAAACTTCATTCACAACTTCTTCATGCATTCATCACATTCACAAACAATAGAAAAAATGATATTTTGTTCATATCACAATAACAATGGCAATTAAAGCATTTCTTGGTTTCACACTCGGTTAATTTACAATGTGTCCATCTGTCAACATTCAGAGGATAGAAAAACTGTTTGTCGACATGTTTCGGTTGAGTTCTTAAAGTGGTCAATAACTTCCCTTTGTGTATTATGTTCAACCTTCTTCAGGACAAGAGACGATCGCCAAATCTGCGTGGTCTCATAGACGAGTGGGGGTGTGTGTAAGGCAAAGAGGCCTAGGTCTATAAAATAAGAAAAGCTGGGTTTTCTCTTGCACTTAATAAAAAAGCTGCACTTATGCAGCTAGTGGCCAGCTTGCACTTATTAATAAAGCTGGGTTTTCTCTTGCACTCAATCCATTTTGTTATTGATCACCTATTATCGATTATCTGTGAATGGGACCACCTTAATAGCTGAAATATGTCTAATTTTGTTGATTGTGAACATTTTGACCTCTGAGTGAGGCCCCCGTTTGATATGAAGATTCTGAGTAACAAGAAATTAACCTTCTTCTTCCCGATTCTTCTTCCAACAAATAAAGTCCAGAATTGTTAGGTGTTCCTCTTGACATGGCAATGGTTGATGAATTTCAACCTGTTTCATCCAAAGAAAGTCATTATTAACTAGGCATTGAATCATGTTGGGAGTAATGCAAACAAGGAAAGGCATTGAATAAAAATGTTAAAATTATGTTTGTTGTGTATCATTTTGAAATATTAAATTCGCTTGTAATGTTATGTAAAGTGGGGTCTGTTTTAAATCAAAAGCTGTTTGTGATATCTAGAGTAAGCATATCTAGGACCAAGTATTAATACATTTGTAGCAAGAGCACCGTTGCGGCAGGATGGTAAAAAGAAGAACAAGCCCAGATGAGCCAGCAGTATTAGCTCCTATGCCCTCCATGGCTAAGCAGTGCCGGCTCCTGCTCACTCATTCAAGACAGCAACTGCAGTTCCTGCCCTTGCCATGCAGTTAGCTGTGCCAGTTCTAACCCTATTAGTGGAGATGCCAGTTCCAGCTGCACCACCTGCAATAGCATCAGAGGTACCACTTCTGGCTCTCTTAGGATAGATGCAATTTCGAGCTGCAGCACCTTCAATAAAATCGGAAGTACCAGTTCTAACCATCTTAGTGGAGATGCCTGTTCCAGCACTCTCAATCGAATCAGCAGTGCCAGTTAAAACCCTCTGAATTAAGATGCCAGCTCCAGCACTCTCAATAGACTCAGCAGTACCAGGTCTAACCCTCTGAGTGGAGATATGCCAGTACCAGATGCAGCACCCTCTCGTTAGCCTCCATGTAATTTTCCAGCAGGGAGAGTTTAGGTGCCCTGTTGTCAATGGCGTGAGAAGAAGGTGGATTCAGGGTGAACAGGCTAGTTTGGCAGCTAAGAAGTGAGGGTAGGAAGGGTGTAGGTGGAATGTCCTGTGAGTTCGGTGGTTTGCAGGACATGGTTAGGATATGGGTAATGCAGTGTCAGGGAGACAGTGGGAGGAGCTTATATGCAACTGGGGGTCCAGGTATGGAGAAGTTAAGGTCGTTGTGTGTTTCAAAGTGCGATGAGGCAAGGGAAGGGGGACAGAGGGAAGACAGAGGCAATGATCTTACTAGGCCAGGTAACATTGAGATCGTGCAAGTGCAGGGGAGGGGGTAATGAGAAAGTGCGGGGGGGGTTTGGGGGGAGTGCAATACAAGGGATCAACAGTAAAATAAATAAAATAAATAAAACAGTAGGTACAAGTGCGGCCAGCTAGTGGCAAGTCCTGGAGAGATACGATCCCTGGGTTTGAGGCCAAGGACGAGTCTCGCAGTCCTGTTCTGTATGAGTTGCAGATGGCAGAGAGTAGAAGCAGGGATATTTAGAAAGAGGCTGTTGCAGTAGTCCAGCCTAGAGAGAACCAGAGTTCTGGTGACAGCGAGCTTCTGGGGGAAGTAGAGGAAAGGAAGAATACCTCAGATGAGGTGCAGATGGTACTGTAACTTCTTAGAGATGTCAGGGATGTGAGGAGAGAAGGAGAGAGTGGAGTCGAAGATAACCCCGAGGTTTTTAGCCTCACAAGTTCATCTGTCTAACGTACACTGTCCCATATACAAGACCATACTGTCGAAACTCCCTGTGAAGCAGGCATATTGGATACCTAAAAGATTAGCATGAATATATATTCATTTAACAGCAACTTGTTGTATTAAAAATAAGAAAAGACAAACGAATCCGCCATAAAATGATTGGCCGGAATTGTGGTACACATGAATAACAGCCCTGTAAACACAAAACCTCTTAACACACAGCATGGCAATACATACGTGCCGTTGCATATGTAGAAACTAAAAAAGGACTATAGTTCCCAAAGGAGGGTACATAAGGAATACCCTCGCAAAATGGCGCCTGAAAACTTCACTGGCGAGAATAGGAGCAGGGTGCATCGAGACGCGAGGCCAATACCAGGTAAATTATGAGCAAAATGAGCCTGCCCCTAACCCCTAGGATGACATGCCTAGCCTACACAACTGTGTATTCGATCGTGGCAGTCCCGCGACCCACAGCACAGCACACACGCAGCGTTTTCTTTTCTTGTCCTAGCGCAGGCATGTAAACACCCGGGAGGGAACTGGCAACCCAATCGTATGCATGGTCCAGGCCTGAAGGAGGCTGGGGAGCCCCTATAGTAGATCTCTTGCACATGATATCAAGGGCATTAACAGCGCCCAGGTCCACAGGCACTTGATAGGCAACAAGTTCACCAATTAAGAACAATGATTTATGGGGTAACAGTCAGAATTGGGGCCCCTCCATAATCAAGAGAGGGTGTAACCACCAACAGACCCGCAAATGGTACAGGGCACCCTTCTCTTTAAGAGCCTACTCATATTAAAGACAATAACGCGCACACTATATATGCAAAAGTGATCCTGACACCACACCTAGTTCTGGCCAAGAAACACAGCCTGGGACTGTAAGAATGAAAAATGTGAAAATGATTAGCTAAGCACTGTCACCTCTGAATGTTATATTACATTATACTGGGCCATGATCCCAAGCACATAACAATTGGCTTACATTACCTCATTATTTCAGGTCCAGTCCGCTAAAGAGCACGAGTAGGATTGCTAACCTTAGAAGGCTACAATATTCCCTCTACATATTGATACATCACAACAGGGTAAGTGGCTACAATTGAAACTTGTTAAAAAAGAAATCTTTATAAGTAGGCTGCTAGAAGGATAATCAAGACAAACCCTGACCAATGGTCATTGAACCGACAGGTATTCAAGACCCTTACCAACCGAGACTAAGAGACCAGAATCAAGCCTACACTCCAAAGGCCATACATTCCGGTAAGAAACACTGTAGACATTGCTTTAGAGAATACAGCAGTCATGTACACCCCAGATCCCTGATTGTGTATTTTCCCTTCTAGGGAGCGGACGCAGTGATGAGATGTCCCAGCAATGTAGAAGACGCCCGTGCCAGTCAAAGAAATTGGAAGATAGCAACATTAAATGACTGTCGTTTTTATGCCAAAGTACAATGCCCTTAGAAGGCCCATTGTACAGTCCTGAAGAAAGTGGCACATTAGTTTCCCCGCTGAAACAGGTCGACATACCTCACTAGATGTAGGAAGTGAGCTTGATACACTTGTCTCACTAAACTGAATAAGTGAGCTTGAATAGAGGACATACACATTTTAATAATCCTGTGGGACCAGCTCCACCACCAGGTGGACAACCTACGGTGTTTTTTAAGATAAGTCACACTGAAGGACAGCAATGCCATTAAAGATGTTTGTTGACTGCCCAATAGTGCGCAATTTTTAGAAGTAGGAAAGTAGTGAGCCAGGCTAGGGCGAGCTTTTTACACTGCCCCCACAGTTGGATAGACGTAGCATAAGCACCATACTAGAATTTACCATCAAAAGGTGTAGTGTTGTTTCTGTATAGGGACATTTAGTTATATGTAGGGACTGATGCGAAAGGTCCAAATAATTTACAATTGATAAAATTGATTCTGCTCGTGATGTGCTAACGGAGAAGGAGGAGGGCCAAGAGAGACTGGCCAGAGAGCGACAGGAAAGGAGGGAGCAGGTGTGCCAATGAGGAGAATCTCAGTCTTACTAGCATTATGGCAGAGATTGTTGGCGGCACACCACTGCTGGATAGCGGACAGACATTCAGAGATGGGAGAAGGAGAAGAGGTGGCAGAATGGAGTCTGAAAATGAGCTGTGTCGTCCGCATAGCACTGAAAGGTGGGGCAGAGAGCGGCAATGCAGTGGGCAACAAGCACCAGGTATTGGTTGAACTGCCAGGGGGAGAGGTTATACCCCGGGTGAACACCACAGGTAGAGATAGAGATAGAGGAGAGGAAGGACCCAAGTTGGACATGGGAGGGTAGATCTGAGAGGAAAGAGGTCAGCCAAGCCAGGGCCTGATCGGTGATACCCAGGTTATCACGGAGACGGTTGAGCAGGATGGTATGGTTGACTGTGTCAAAGGCAGAAGAGAGATCAAGTAAGATGAAGACAAAGGGGGTATTGGAGTCCAGGTTTGAGAGCACGTCTTCATGGATGTTCAGGAGAACAGTTTCCATGCTTCTGGCAGCTCTGAAGCCAGACTGATGGTCATGGAGACAACAAAACAATTCAGTATGAAGATTAAGCTGGGAGATGGACAGCTTTTCCAGGAGTTTGCCCAGGAAAGGAGTGATGGAGATTGAGCGGTAGTTGGCTGAGGGTTTCTTAAGAAGAGTGTCACAAGGGAGTGCTTCAGGGGGAAGGGAAGACTCCAGTGGTAAAGGAGTGGTTGCAGAAGTCGGCCAAAGCAGGAGCCAGGGTGTCAATGAGGTCCTTAATGGTTTTAGAGGAACAGGGGAGAACCTGTTTCGACAAGGCTTTCATAGATCAGACTTGTCTAGAAACCGTGTCTTCGGAGAACAGGGCAAAGGCATAGAAGGAGGGAGTAGAGGTGGCCACAGAAGAGCCAGAGGAAGAGAGGAGAGTAGAGGGAGGAGGAGAGGAAGAGAGAGAGGACAGAATGTCCTGAGTTTTAGAGATGAAATGAGACGCCAGGCTGTGCAGAGGTCCTGGAGGAGACAGGCAAGGTAGAGTCTGCAGCAGCATTGGCCAGCTCTTTGCAGATTTTAAAGAGTTTGGCCGAGTTGTTAGATGCTGCAGAGATGTGGGCTTGGATGAGGGCTCTCTTCTTGGTGCGGGCAGAGATCCGGTATTGCCTTTGGAACAATTGGCAGCCCAGTTTGTCAGAGGATGTACAGGAAGCATGCCATTTCCTCTCTGCCACCCTGCACTGGCTTTTAGGGGTGACGAGGTCTGAGTCGTACCAAGAATTGCACTTGGCTTTGGGCTTCAAGCGGATCCTCATGACAGGGGCAAGAACATCAAGAGTATCAGATATAGCAGAGTGGAGCATAGAAAGGGCTGTGTCAGGGTGTGAGTCAGCCGAAGGGGGAGGGGGATTGAGAAAGTGGCAGCTAAAGCTTCAACTAGGAAACGCTTCATGGGTCAGATAACCGAGAAGGTAGGTGGCAGTGCTGGGGTTGGCTTGGCCTGAGGGCTGGAGAGAGTGAGCTGGGAGTAAGGAGAAAGTGATCACTCCAGGAGAGAGGAGTGGTGAGAGGGATAGAAAGGGGAAGGTCTGTAGAGATCAGTATATCCAGAGTGTGCCCTGCAGAGTGAGTCGGGCCAGAGGGGAGGATAGAGAGTGAGAGAGAGTTGCAGAGGTTGCGAAAGAGTCCGGAGGAAGGACATGAAGCATCCAGGTGGATATTAAAGTCTCCAAGAAGGAGGAGTTGAGTGGTTGAGACCAGGAGGGAAGAGGAGAGGTCCGCCCACTCAGAGAGGAAGGAGGAGATCTGACCAGGTGGCCAATAGATGGTAGCCACAGTAAGGGAATTGTCAGGAGAGATAGAGAGCCTGCAGATGAGGTATTCAAAAGAGGAGTAGGCCTGTTTAGGAATGACAGAGGCAGGAATCCACTCAGGGAAGATCAGGGCTACACCCACTCCAGAATGATTGGATCTGGGTTCTGACAAGATCTTGTAGCTGTCTGGGAGGAAAGTGTCAAAGCTCGTGACAGAGCTAGCCATGAACCATGTCTCAGTGAGACGGAGGACATCAAGGTCAAGTTCTTTGAGGAGGTGGCATATGTCAGAGGAGTGTTTGACAGCTGAGCGAGAGTTTAGAGTGGCAATATGGAGAAGGTTGCCATCCTTGAAAGACAGTGGAGGGGTACAAATCAGAGGTACGCCCTGCAGAGGTGAGGAAGAAGCCTGAGGGGGAGCAGGAGAAGAAGGAGGAGAGGGCAAGGTAGCCAAGGAGGAGACAACAGGGGGAGGTGAGGACGCCGTGGAGGGAAGAGATGGGACAGCAGGAGAAGAAAGGAAATTGATGAGGTGCGGGATGCGTCTATCAAAGAGGAGAAGGTTGGCTTGAGGGCCTTGGACCAAGACGGTACAGTTCAAGTTAATATTAATGATGTATCAACGGTATAAGTAAACTTCTCCTGTATTTAATTTTAATATACAAAAATACGTTTACATAAAATAATGCAAAACAAATTCTAATAAAAGCTACATTATCATATTTTTTGTTTGCTCTGCTTAAACTAATACAGTCGATCATTTATGAAGCTTAAACAGTAAACTAAATTGGAGCTTATGTTGCTCCAAAACGTAATTTTGCAGCGGGCCCTGGTATGCTTGCACTCAGGCGTAGCCAGGTCCTGCTGCCAAATTTTCATTGGTGGCTTACACATGTGTACGCCTCCTTTTGTCCTGCACATTTGCCCTCTGCCATGCAAAGTGAATAAATGCTGCTTAACATGCACACACAGTAAGCAGAGTTCACAATTACAATTAAAGGCTGCGGGCAGCAGTTCATTTTACTGGTGCACGCTGCCTGCCATGGCAGCCAGTATGTACAATGGATCCCTACGGGGTCCACCTGTTTTATGCTGGTGCATAAAGCCAAGTGGAATGAACTGGGATCACCAGTATTTGCGCCGGCATGAAAATTTGCATGGCGCAGCGGAAGGGAGGCGGAGGGAACAAAAGTTGCGTTCCACCCCTCCTTTTCACCGTACAAATGAATGAAAATGTGGCATGGTGTGAAGAATGAAAGGCACAAAAGCCATATGCAAGGTTTTTACACTTTTCATTCATGTTACGCCACTTTAAAAAATGAACTCCACTGTCTTTTGGATCTTATATAAGAAGTGGTAATATTCCATATATGTCCACGGTACCCATTTAGTTAACTGCAGAATAATGAAAGGTTCAGCCCATCTTTTGAGAACTTGAATGTCTGACCTGCTGGTTATACACAGATCTCTGCAGAAGGCACCAAACCACTGAGCTTCCTTGTTGCTGTATGAGCTGTGTACTTGCAGGGTCAGACCGGGGCATAAAATTGTCTCAGGCACCAACAAAAAAGCGGCCCACAGTTGCAAATGGGAATTTATTCCTTTGTGATGCTGTTTGAATAGTAACCAAGAGGGAGGTTTTTGATAAAATGTGATGCAAATTGAACATTTTAAAGAATATTTATTCAGCAACTCTGGTCAAAACTATTAGCCGAATAGTGAAGTAACTCATCAAACTGGCTCACATTGGCCAAAAAAGTGCCCCACTTTGAACCCAAAAAACAGGCCCACACAAGCATTTTGCGTTTTTGGTTCGGCCATGGGCCTATTGCCCTTTAAGCCAGTCCGAGCCTGGTTACTTGGTATTTTTATTTTGTATTCACTGTCGTCTGAAGACCTCTTGCAAGGTTATTTCACACGTCACTGAAATGTTCCAGCCTGTGACCCTTCTTAAAAAAATAACTATTTCCAGCACATGAACAACAGTCTTTTTTTAAGAATTACATACGAGTTTTTTCTTTTACGTTGATTTTGGTAAACGCGTTCTTTCAGGAAATCCCGTTGGACGTCTAATAAGCTCCAGGTCACAAAAGATCTCACAGAAGGACTGCACTTGTTAATCTTCTAAATTCCTGTCGCCTTTTTTCGTCAGGACCGATGTTTCATTTCCTGAGTAGGTGTGGGAAACGCACACAAAGTGCCGCGTTTCTTTTACAATATCCTTCCGGTGCAATGGTGTCCAAAAACCCACACAAGTCTAGGAAACGCTTTAAGACGTCATTGACGGCGACTGGAAAGTGTTCAGATTTTCCTGTGATTAACCATCCTTCAAACTACCTCTAACCTCTTTCAATGATCCAGCATGACCCTCAACAGAGTCTTCACTTACGTCCTCTTCACCTCATCAGGAGAACTCAGGCCCATCGTCCGGAAGTCCTGTGCGCCCACACAGGAATCACAAAGGCCTTAGCACCTTTATACCTCTCAGAGTCTATACCTTCTAAAACCTGTCTCTTACAATGTTAACTTTACTTGCCTGCTGTAAAATGTTGTCTCTCTTTTCCTTCCTGAAAGAACTGCTGCACCGATTAGCCCGACTAACTACCGGCCCTCCTAACGCACAACTTTCACACCCTTAAATGGATGGCCTTTAACCAGATCACTAGCTACATTGAGGCTAATAATCTATCAGACCATGCAATCGGGATTCCAGTGCTGACCCTCTTCCAAAAAGCCACTGACACATGTCTTTAACATCCTCACTTCAGTCCACCACTTTAAACTGTGCTCACTTCTTTTCATACTTGACCTCTTAGCAGCCTTCAACACCACTGATCATCCCTTTCTCAGCCTAACCCTGTTGCACCTTGTCGTCCATGACACTGTACTTGCTTGAATCGCCTCATAGCTCTGTGACTGATCTTTCTCTATTTCCTGGAACCCAAATCCTTTAGACCCTACCCATATTACAGCTGGAGTCCCTCAAGATTCTGACATTAGGCTTCTACTCTTCACACTCTACACCTGCTATCTTTCTAAGATAACCTTCTCCTTTGGATTCTCCTATCACTTCTTTGCCGAATATAGATACCATGGGCCTCATTATGACCCTGTCGGTCTGGAAACAATGGTAGCAGTAAACCCGCCGCCAACGTTGTTTCCAGACTGGCAGATTAAGAGTTCTGCAGGCGGGTGGTGTCATCCTGCCAGGTCTAACCTGGCGCGAGTAACGCCACCCGCCTGCTGACGGAAATGGAAACACCGGCACCGTTATTTACGGTGCCGGTGTTTCCATGGTCCCCATCCCCATGGGGACTCAATGGAAATGGGGATTAACGGAATTCCGCCTCTGGAATTACGGGTCACCAGGGTTGTAATGCCCTGGTGATTCTGGCAATCACGCAGGCGGTAATTCACTACGAGTCTGGTGGCAGCCTGATGGTTTTTCCGGCACGGCTACCGCCAGACTCGTAATAACGCCGAATGTTTTTTCCTTCCCCACTTTTATCCTTCAACTCTCCTCACGCATCTCACATGTCTTTCCTCCTTTAGTCACTGGATTGCAATTCAGGGCCGGATGCTAAATTCTGCTAAGGGCCAAGTTATCTGCCTTCCTGCTTACAACTCTCCACCAGTGGCAGCTGGTGAATTTTTTAACTAGAGGCGCGGAAATGCATGTGTCTAATACGCGTGAGTAACAGAGCACAGCGAAGGAGCCCGAACCAAACATGGTGTGTTTGGGGTGGGGATTCTCCCTCCAAGAAATGTTTTTAAATAATGGGTTAAAATGGTGCATTTTAGGGCACTTTCTGTGAAGAACTGGGTAAAAAGCAACATAGTTTGCTATCAATGTTGTATGGTAGCACATGAAAAAACCCAATAGATGCAAGTATCAACAGTGCATAGAACCATTTTCCAACACATTTTCATTATGCCTTCACCCTTAACACATGCCAGTATATACAACTTTTTCATGCTGACTGTGCCTATACATGCTCTTGCATGCTGCACCAATATATACCAGTGTTGCCATGTGAGGCTCGCAGCCAGTAAGAAAATACGATGCCATAAAAAGACAGTGTAGCCAGACTGGCTATACCATGATAGGCCAGTGTACCAAGCAATCACACTTATGCTTGCTTTTACACTTGATGCAAAGTACAAAAATGCCATGACACACAAAGAATTTATGGCTGAACGGTAGCCACCAATTTAAGCCAGTTTAGCCACGTAATCCCACTCATCATTCTTGCTTTACCCTTGATGTCAAGCAAAAAGTAACAAATGCCATGCCATGCTATGTAGGAAGGTAAATTCACAATGACACCATAGGCCTAGCTATCCACGCAATAATAGTTAGGTTTGCGTTACCAGTTATGCTGTGTAATAAATCTCATGCCACATTAAGAAAGTAAATGCGAACTGGCAATACTGCTGTAGGTAATGTAGAAGTTGAAGTCTGCATATACTTTCTTAATGTAGCATGGCATTTGTTTTACTCGGCATCAAGGAAAAAGAAAACATTAGTGTTATTATATGGATAGACTGACCTAAAATCAATGCAGGCCAGTCTAGCCAGGCATTACCTGGCTACACTGCCTTGATTTCAAGGTAGGACAGTCTAGCCTGGTAATAACATTTATCATGTTTGCTTGACTCTTGATGCACAGTACTTGTAATTTCTATTTTATTTCAATTAATAGAGTGCTTTACGCCAAAGCGCTTAACAATAATATCATAGGCCGTACAATTTAATTAATAAAATGGCACAGAAACCAAACATTACAGGGAAAACAGATGGGTCTTAAGGCTAGAACAGAAGAGAGAGTAAGGGGAAAGATAATAGAGAGGAAGAGGGAGTGCATGCTAGTGGGGAAGGGCCAAGAGACAGAAGGATTGAAAGCAAGATTGGGCACAGGGAGGACAGGGGACAGACAAAAAGAATTGGGATTGAGAACAGAGAGATGAAGCAGGGGAATAAACTGAAAGCAAGTAAAAAATATAAGGGGGGCAAGATTATGGATAGCCTTAAAGAGAAGACATAGGAAATGTAACTTGAGCTGAGAGTGAAAAGGTAGCCATTGAAGTGAAATCAGATCTCGAGAGATGGAATTTCACAGGGAAAGAGAGAAAAGAAGGCGGACCAAACAGTTATAGGTAAATATTAAGATGCTTAAGCAAGAGATAGGAAGACCAAAGAGGAAAGAGGAGCAATAGAGAAGATGAGAGGAAATAAGGGAGGAGATTAACATCTTAGAGGCATGGAAAGTGAAAAAAAGGCTGGTCTTTGCAGATTTTAAACAGATGGGGCCTCATTACGACCCTGGCGGAGTAGGTTTACGCCAGCGGTATTCGCGGCGGACCCTTCCGCCCTACTACGAGTTCCCGTAGCGCCATGGAGCCGTTTTCCGCCTGGTTTTTCCGGGCGGAGAAATCCATGGCGCTACGGGACCTTGATGTTAATTACGCCACCGTATTTTACGGTGGCGTAATTAACGCCTTCCCCACTCCCATTATACCCTATGGGGCAAAAATGGGAATGGGGAAGGGTAAAATGGGGAATGGGGATTTACCGCCCCGCCAAGGTCGGCATGGGGCGGTAAATCCGCCAACCCCCATGGCGCTATTGGCAGCTTTCCGCCGTGCTCCATGGTGCATATTGCACCACGATTTCCGCCAGGGTCGTAATGAGGGCCATGGACCCTGCAGGAGAGAGGGAGAGATGTGATGTGAGTGGAGAAAAAGAGGGAGGAATCAATGTAGATGCCTACAATCCGGACAGAGGGAGAGATGGAAAGCAAAGAGGGAGAAAAGGAGATTGCAGCAGGGGGCAAAGGAGGGGGGATGATTGAAGCAGGAAAGAAGGGGATCTCAGTATTGGAGGAATTAAAAATGAGGAAATGGTCAGACATCCAGGACTGGGTAACCAGAAAACAGGAGGACATTATTCACATAACACTTAAGTTTGCTTTACCCTTTTTACACAGTTACTATGCATTAAGGGTAAGGAAAACATGATAAGTGTTTGTACATGACTAGATGGGCCTGCAGTTAATGAAGCCAGTCTAGCCATGTAATAACACTTATGTTTCCTTTACCCTTAATCCACAGTAACGGTGCATCGTGGGTAAAACAAACATGATAAGTGTTATTACATGGCTAGACTGGCCTACATTGAATATAGGCCAGTGACAACAATTGTCATGTTTCCTTTACTCTTGATATATAGTAAGTCTGGATCAAGGGTAAAAAAAACTGAAGTGTTACTACATGGCAAGACTGGCCTATATACAATATAGGCAAGTCTAGCCAGGTAATAACATTTATTATGTTTGCTTTGCCCTTGATGGGCAGTAACCCTGGATCAAGGGTAAAGGAAACATAAGTGTTATTGTGTAGCTAGACTGGCCTTTACCCTTAAAGCACAGTAACTGTGCATGAAGGGTAAAGCAAACATAAGTCTTATTATGTGGATAGACAGGCCTGCCTTAAATGTAGGTCAGTCGAGCCAGTAATAACACTTCACTTACCATTTTAGTAAAGCAAACAAGAATGACATTCCCCCAGCAGCACCCACCCCTAAATTTAGGGTCCTGACACACACACAAATAATTTCAAACATCACACATACAACTCCTTGCATGCACAGATTCATAGAAACAAACACCTACATACACATACATACATATGTACTAGAGAGACCCCTGACCGGCCCATAGAGTCAGAGTTTGATCTGCAGTACTTTAAGACGAGATAGCTGCACCTTGAGGTGAATGGGGGTGCAGGTATATTACTCCAACACCAATCAATAAGGACAACTCAATGGTTTGGCAAAGGGGAGTCTGTTTAATGACAAGTACAAAAAACAGGCAAACAAGGAAATCAACAGTGATGCGATAGCCCGTCTCGCTTCAACTCCCAATAACTTCATACAAACAGTAACATTTATACCCAAAACTCGTCATCATTGATGTGTGACACTCAAAAGTTAACATGCAATTCTATTGGTTGGAAAAGGTAACTTAAATATAGGTGCTATATCTGTATATGGTAACGGAGTGCAGGGATTGGATAAACGCTATTAGGTGGGCGTTTAAGCCCTTCCTTCAAAATGACTACGGTGGACGTCACAAAAAGTACGACGTCCCATTGGTTCTACTATCTATAGGACCCTAGATTATTTGGTCCATTGTGATTGGGTTGGCTTCAACCACATGCATAAATCTCCACCTTAATTAGCAGCACGTAGAATGTTCAACCAGGTGCATGATGCCCCAAGATTCACCCGGCCTCCCTTCCATAAATCAGTACTTTAGTGGCTATGTGTCAATTATGTGGCTGTGGTCAGCCTCGAAACTGTAGCTTCTTGTCAGAAAAAGTTATGGTATCTTCTGGTTGGGGGACAGCCAGGCAAAGGTGTGAAACTGTGCCTTTTCTCTCTCGGCTGGTGAGGTGGTAGCACACTGTGAATCTGCTTAGTTTTCCTTCTATTTGCGCATTTAATTCTTATTTGGCTTGCCACCTGCCTGGACCTCCTTATTTCGGCCTTCCTGCGAAAGGCTATTCTTTGCTTAAGTTTCGGTTATGCAAAGCTACTGTCCACTCCTTCTCTTGGTCTGACCTCGACTTCCCAGGCACGAGCTGCTCTTGCTGAGTTTCGATTCAGCCGTCTCTTCTCGTTTTAGCTGGAATACGAATCCTGTCCTGTTTGACCCCTAGTAACCTGAGTTAATTCTGCTTTTGTGTAAAGTGGACTCTCAGTTATATAGTGTGCTTCGTTGAGGTAGATATGTATAGGTGGCACTTGCCGCTCTATTCTTCTACTAAGCATAGCAAGCCGCACTGTTTTCTTAGCTTCTTGCGGTTACAAGCATATGTACAGGCATTAGCTGGTTGAATATCTTCATCCTGCTTACGGCTTAAGTTCCTCTATATTTCAACATCGTCTCTCCTTCTAAGTTCATGATGTCCTTCTTCATGGCATTTCGTCTCTGTGTGTCATCTTTTGGTTGTCGTTTTCTTTCATCTGTGAGTCTGTCCGGGCCCTCGGGTCGTCACCATTCGTCTTCAATGAAGGCCTTTTGAGTTTCTTCTGGGACAGTGTTTAAGCAATCTTCATTTCATTTCATTTGCTGGTAGGGTTTTCTCAATGGATACCTTACTGTCCATGGTTGTCTGGTTATTGGTACTTCAATAGGTATTGTTTTTCTGATAGGCACTGGGCAGAGGCCTGCTGCGGCTCTCTGCTGGTGTATTTGCTCATCATACGTCACATATCTCGGTGTGAATGTTCCTGCTACTTCAAAATGGGCGACTGGGGTGCAGGCCATATTTGGGACCTCTTCTACACAGAAATAAATGTATACAATCCATACATGCATACACACATTGGGCTTCATTCCGAGGTTGGTGCTAGTCATGGCGCTATTAGCGCCATGACTAGCACCATTACCGGTACCGTGTCCGCCCTCAGCAGAAAGAGTGTAGCGATGGAAGCACCCCTGCTAGGAGGCAGTCAGCACAGTCCCCCATGCAATTAAAATGCATGTGTCTAATACGCGTGAGTAACAGAGCACAGCGAAGGAGCCCGAACCAAACATGGTGTGTTTGGGGTGGGGATTCTCCCTCCAAGAAATGTTTTTAAATAATGGGTTAAAATGGTGCATTTTAGGGCACTTTCTGTGAAGAACTGGGTAAAAAGCAACATAGTTTGCTATCAATGTTGTATGGTAGCACATAAAAAAAACCAATAGATGCAAGTATCAACAGTGCATAGAACCATTTTCCAACACATTTTCATTATGCCTTCACCCGTAACACATGCCAGTATATACAACCTTTTCATGCTGACTCTGCCTATACATGCTCTTGCATGCTGTACCAATATATGCCAGTGCTGCCATGTGAGGCTCGCAGCCAGTAAAAAAATACCATGCCATAAAAAGACAGTGTAGCCAGACTGGCTATACCATGATAGGCCAGTGTACCAAGCAATCACACTTATGCTTGCTTTTACACTTGATGCAAAGTACAAAAATGCCATAGCACACAAAGAATTTATGGCTGAACTGTAACCACCAATTTAAGCCAGTTTAGCCACATAATCCCACTCATCATTCTTGCTTTACCCTTGATGTCAAGCAAAAAGTGACAAATGCCATGCCATGCTATGTAGGAAGGTAAATTCACAATGACACCATAGGCCTAGCTATCCACGCAATAATAGTTATGTTTGCTTTACCAGTTATGCTGTGTAAAAAAATCTCATGCCACATTAAGAAAGTAAATGCGAACTGGCAATACTGCTGTGGGTAATGTAGAAGTTGAAGTCTGCATATACTTTCTTAATGTAGCATGGCATTTGTTTTACTTGGCATCAAGGAAAAAGAAAGCATTAGTGTTATTATATGGATAGACTGACCTAAAATCAATGCAGGCCAGTCTAGCCAGGCATTACCTGGCTACACTGCCTTGATTTCAAGGTAGGACAGTCTAGCCTGGTAATAACGTTTATCATGTTTGCTTGACTCTTGATGCACAGTACTTGTAATTTCTATTTTATTTCAATTTATAGAGTGCTTTACTCCAAAGCGCTTAACAATAATATCATAGGCCGTACAATTTAATTAATAAAATGGCACAGAAACCAAAAATTACAGGGAAAACAGATGGGTCTTAAGGCTAGAACAGAAGAGAGAGTAAGAGGAAAGAAAACAGAGAGGAAGAGGGAGTGCATGCTAGTGGGGAAGGGCCAAGAGACAGAAGGATTGAAAGCAAGATTGGGCACAGGGAGGACAGGGGACAGACAAAAGGAATTGGGATTGAGAACAGAGAGATGAAGCAGGGGAATAAACTGAAAGCAAGTAAAAAAGATAAGGGGGGCAAGATTATGGATAGCCTTAAAGAGAAGACATAGGAAATGTAACTTGAGCTGAGAGTGAAAAGGTAGCCATTGAAGTGAAATCAGATCTCGAGAGATGGAATTTCACAGGGAAAGAGAGAAAAGAAGGCAGACCAAACAGTTATAGGTAAATATTAGGATGCTTAAGCAAGAAATAGGAAGACCAAAGAGGAAAGAGGAGCAATAGAGAAGATGAGAGGAAATAAGGGAGGAGATTAACATCTTAGAGGCATGGAAAGTGAAAAAAAGGCTGGTCTTTGCAGATTTTAAACAGATGGACCCTGCAGGAGAGAGAGAGAGATGTGATGTGAGTGGAGAAAAAGAGGGAGGAATCAATGTAGATGCCTACATTCTGGACAGAGGGAAAGATGGAAAGCAAAGAGGGAGGAAAGGAGATTGCAGCAGGGGGCAAAGGAGGTGGGATGATTGAAGCAGGAAAGAAGGGGATATCAGTATTGGAGGAATTAGAAATGAGGAAATGGTCAGACATCCAGGACTGGGTAACCAGAAAACAGGAGGACATTATTCACATAACACTTAAGTTTGCTTTACCCTTTTTACAGAGTTACTATGCATTAAGGGTAAGGAAAACATGATACGTGTTTGTACATGACTAGATGGGCCTACAGTTAATGAAGCCAGTCTAGCCATGTAATAACACTTATGTTTCCTTTACGCTTGATCCACAGTAATGGTGCATCGTGGGTAAAACAAACATGATAAGCGCCATTACATGGCTAGACTGGCCTACATTGAATATAGGCCAGTGACAACAATTGTCATGTTTCCTTTACTCTTGATATATAGTAAGTCTGGATCAAGGGTAAAAAAAAACTGAAGTGTTACTACATGGCAAGACTGGCCTATATGCAATATAGGCAAGTCTAGCCAGGTAATAACATTTATTATGTTTGCTTTGCCCTTGATGGGCAGTAACTCTGGATCAAGGATAAAGGAAACATAAGTGTTATTGTGTAGCTAGACTGGCCTTTACCCTTAAAGCACAGTAACTGTGCATGAAGGGTAAAGCAAACATAAGTCTTATTATGTGGATAGACAGGCCTGCCTTAAATGTAGGTCAGTCGAGCTAGTAATAACACTTCACTTACCATTTTAGTAAAGCAAACAAGAATGACATTGCCCCAGCAGCACCCACCCCTAAATCTAGGGTCCTGACACACACACAAATAATTTCAAACATCACTCATACAACTCCTTGCATGCACAGATTCATAGAAACAAACACCTACATACACATACATACATATGTACTAGAGAGACCCCTGACCGGCCCATAGAGTCAGAGTTTGATCTGCAGTACTTTAAGGCGAAATAGCTGCACCTTGAGGTGGATGGGGGTGCAGGTATATTACTCCAACACCAATCAATAAGGACAACTCAATGGTTTGGCAAAGGGGAGTCCGTTTAATGACAAGTACAAAAAACAGGCAAACATGGAAATCAACAGTGATGCGATAGCCCGTCTCGCTTCAACTCCCAATAACTTCATACAAACAGTAACATTTATACCCAAAACTCGTCATCATTGACGTGTGACACTCAAAAGTTAACATGCAATTCTATTGGTTGGAAAAGGTAACTTAAATATCGGTGCTATATCTGTATATGGTAACGGAGTGCAGGGATTGGATAAACGCTATTAGGTGGGCGTGTAAGCCCTTCCTTCAAAATGACTACGGTGGACGTCACAAAAAGTACGACGTCCCATTGGTTCTACTATCTATAGTACCCTAGATTATTTGGTCCATTGTGATTGGGTGGGCTTCAACCCCATGCATAAATCTCCACCTTAATTAGCAGCACGCAGAATGTTCAACCATGTGCATGATGCCCCAAGATTCACCCGGCCTCCCTTCCATCAATCAGTACTTTAGTGGCTATGTGTCAATTATTTGGCTGTGGTCAGCCTCGAAACTGTAGCTTCTTGTCAGAAAAAGTTATGGTATCTTCTGGTTGGGCGACAGCCAGGCGAAAGGTGTGAAACTGTGCCTTTTCTCTCTCGGCTGGTCACGTGGTAGCACACCGTGAATCTGCTTAGTTTTCCTTCTATTTGCGCATTTAATTCTTATTCGGCTTGCCACCTGCCTGGGCCTCCTTATTTCGGCCTTCCTGCGAAAGGCTATTGTTTGCTTAAGTTTCGGTTATGCAAAGCTACTGTCCGCTCCTTCTCTTGGTCTGACCTCGACTTCTCAGGCACGAGCTGCTCTTGCTGAGTTTCGATTCAGCCGTCTCTTCTCGTTTTAGCTGGAATATGAATCCTGTCCTGTTTGACCCCTAGTAACCTGAGTTAATTCTGCTTTTGTGTAAAGTGGACTCTCAGTTATATAGTGTGCTTCGTTGAGGTAGATATGTATAGGTGGCGCTTGCCGCTCTATTCTTCTACTAAGCATAGCAAGCCGCACTGTTTTCTTAGCTTCTTGCAGTTACAAGCATATGTACAGGCATTAGCTGGTTGAATATCTTCATCCTGCTTACGGCTTAAGTTCCTTTATATTTCAACATCGTCTCTCCTTCTAAGTTCATGATGTCCTTCTTCATGGCATTTCGTCTCTGTGTGTCATCTTTTGGTTGTCGTTTTCTTTCATCTGTGAGTCTGTCCGGGCCCTCGGGTCGTCACCATTCGTCTTCAATGAAGGCCTTTTGAGTTTCTTCTGGGACAGTGTTTAAGCAATCTTCATTTCGTTTCATTTGCTGGTAGGGTTTTCTCAATGGATACCTTACTGTCCATGGTTGTCTGGTTATTGGTACTTCAATAGGTATTGTTCTTCTGATAGGCACTGGGCAGAGGCCTACTGCGGCTCTCTGCTAGTGTATTTGCTCATCATACGTCACATATCTCGGTGTGAATGTTCCTGGTATTTCAAAATGGGCGACTGGAGTGCAGGCCCTATTTGGGACCTCCTCTACACATAAATAAATGTATACAATCCATACATGCATACACACATTGGGCTTCATTCCGAGGTTGGTGCTAGTCATGGCGCTACTAGCGCCATGACTAGCACCATTACCGGTACCGTGTCCGCCCTCGTTCAATGGGGACTTACCGGTCTAGTCCGACCTTTGCGGGACCGGTAAGTCCCCATTGAAAATGTCAATCCCCATTCCCATTTGAGCCCCCATAGGGCTCAATGGGGAGGGTGCTAATAACGCTACCGTAAATTACGGTACCGTTATTAGCTCTGAAGTCCCTTAGCGGATCCCGTCCATAACGCCTTGTAAAAGCAGACGTTAAGGACGGGGCCACAAAGGGACTTCGTAGTAGGGCACAAAGGGTTTCCCGGCACCGATGTCCTTAACGGTGCCCGGTATCCCTTTGCGCCCTACTCAGAATGAGACCCATTACATTTAAAAAAACACTGATCTTACCTGCATGCACCCTTCACATGTGCACACGCTCCCACATGGAGGACCGGATGGCCCTCCTAACCCGCGACGTAGACACACTGTCTGACAGAGAGGAATCCTCTCCTGTCAGTCAGTGCATTTACGCTACTAGCGCAATAACGGGAGGTGGAAGGGCCAGTCTTTCGGCACCCTGGTGGCTCTCATTATTGTATGCCATGTTTGTTATGGAGCCAAAAGGGCTCAGCAGAAAATGTGTAGCGATGGAAGCACCCCTGCTAGGAGGCAGTCAGCACAGTCCCCCATACAATTAAAATACATTGGGCTGTGCTTGTGTCACTCAGGCAAGTTGGTAGCCTGCTACTCATGTGAGGGGGCGGTGCCCCCATCCCATAGTGGCAGGCCACCTCTGCGCTCCACCCGTAATTCCCTCTCCTGTAGCTTTCCCCACCAGATCTATAGATGTTCTCCTCTCTAACTGGAACCTAGGAGGTAATTATTGTAAGAAATATTAAGCTTTAACAATGTATCACTTTCACTGCAAAAGCAATCAGGCTAAACCGGCTTAACATTCGAAAAATATACTCTTTTTACCCTTGCCCCACCACTTACCTATCTCTCTTCACCCTGCTCCAAGCACCCACAGGGGTTGAACCAATGGTAGGAATCAGAGAGGGTGCTGCAAAGCAGAGTTTCTGGATGGTAAGGATCAGGGGTGTTGCTAGGTCTGGAAAAGATCCGGGGCTATGCTAATGTCTGGACTGTAGGGACTCGGGGCTAGCTAGCCTTTCAGTTGTTGCCCCTGAGCTTCTATCTGGGGCTATAGACAAAGGACCCCGGGATATAGTCCCATCGCACCCCCAACCCCTAGCAATGCCTCTGGTAAGGATTCAGGAAGGGGCCACAAACTTCCCCTAAATGTAAACTCATGCTGTAATAACACACTATAAAGGTAGGATTTACATAGGACAACAATATAACTATAACAATGACTACGTTTAGGTCTGTAGATCCAACCCTCACTGGAGCATGAAGTATGGCCTCTGATGACTCGATAGAAGGTTATAAGGGCTCCAAAAGCTGATACCTTCATGGCTTCCTATAGTCCAGGACTCCTAAGGGGCACCTAGTGTCTGTAGCTACAGAGGTTTCCCGTAGGCCCTATGGGGCACGGTACACCTCGACACATAGTTGCCTGCCGTGAATCTGTCCCTGTAAAAACAAGGATGGATGTGACTGAGAGCACTCCCCCGTCAAATTTACTGACAGGAAAAGCACTATGGGGCACAGCTGCAACCTGTGCATAACGGAGTGGCACCAACCAATACGTAGAGTGCTGCCACGGACCTAATGGCTTCCTGGATCAAGGAGTAAACTTCATTGCATTCCAGTGCAGGCCGTTAGCCTCACGGCATTGTAAATAACAGATGTTACGATTACCCCACGGAACAGTATTCATTTAATCATCTGTATGAGGATGAAAAGAAGGGACTGCTCTGGCAACATTCTAAGACTGTTATTGAGTCCTATGAGTGCATGCAGCACGTCCTTCTGGAAAGTGGTAGGCAGCTCAGAGAAAGTTGGAGGATTGTGTTCATGTTTCAGCTGATCTGGTGTGCTACACATCTGCTGGAGTTTGCTTGGTGCTCGTTTGGGGTTCTTCCTTTTGTTCTTGTTGGATTGTAAAGGGGCTGTGTTGCGGGCACCTGCTCCTACATGATTCCCGGAGTGTGGAACGGCTGTGACCTTCGCTGTACGTTGTTCTCAGTGTTGTGTTCCTCCTTTCTTAGCCTGCTGTCAGTATGTGTGTGGGCATGTGGCTGATTCCTTGCTGTGTCTGGTTGTTTCAAGAGCTTGATCTGTTTGAATGTTGTGGAGGAAGGCAGGTGTGTAGTCTCTGTTCTTGAGGGCTATGAGTATATACAGTTTGTTGTTGTGTTTGCCTCACTGGCCCGCCTTGCGTGGTGGTACAACACCGGTGAGCGCAGATGCATGACAGCTCAGAGACTGTTGGGTGGAGGCGATGATGCATGATTCTACGAGTGTCACTTGGTGGTGATCTGTGTATGCTCGAGGATGGACCAGTGGGTGCCTCCCTCCCTGCACCCCCCTCCCTTCGTCCTATAACTTGAAGAATAACTGGATCTGATGTACATATTTATGAATAAAGCAACATATTTTGCAACGTCGGGTACCTATCTTGATAAGTGACGGATTTAGCCGAAATTTCCCATAACGTCTGCAACACACAATGGTACCACCCTTGATTCCCGCCACCCCCTGCACATGATGGCGAATAGGGGGCGCTGGTCCAAAAAAATGTGTAATATCTTTCAGGGTGCATTGAAGCAATGTGGCTTTTCAAAAGTGACATTCGATGTGAGCAATTCCTGTGGTAATCCCATGGGCAGCCAGAAAAGGGATGAAAATGATGTTAGAGGAAGGAAAGAGTTGCTTTCGCATCAGGGTAGGGCGGGGAAGGTGAAAGAGGGCCAAATGATTGGATGGACATTTGGGTAAGAGCCTGTTTTGAGTCAGATCGTTTTTGTCTTACTGATGGTTTTACGTTATGGCAATGAGTGGGAAAAATGGGGTGATAGGAAAGGGTAAGGGGTATTTACACAATGGTGGTTGTGAGAGACCCAGAAAGGAGGAGGTGCTGCACATGGTACCTGGCAATGGGGATTTTTTTTATTTTTCAATCTTTTTACCATTACTGAGGTAATCGGCAAAAGCTGCATTACCGCTGGAAATGATTACCAAAGCAATGCAAGGCAGCGTCACAGAAATCGTGGTTATGTTTTTTCTGGGCAATTTTTGGGGGACACTACCACAAAGTCAATGTTTTCAGTTCGACCACACTGCAGTAATCTTAACTGATCAATATGAGAATTATAAGGGCCGGGAAAAGCTAGTAATGCAGACAAACCACTGCCCACTTTTCCCAACTAACATCACTGCTCCCTTCAGACTGTTGTTTCTTAGAAAATATGCAAAAACAGGGCTCTATCATGTTCTGTAAATCCTGGTCCTTTTAGCACATGAGCATATTGTAAATCCTTACCTACAAGTATCAGATGGCAATATGATAAGAGCCTAAAAAGCAGGAATGTTTGATTATTGCACGCCTGACACTGGGAAACATGAACTTACTGACCTTTAGCTGTTATTATGATCAAGATGTGGACCCAACCCAGAGAAGCTCTTTCTATGACGCCACCTGCTTGTAGTGACTCTATGACAAAGGACGCATATTTTTGCTGTGTAAACATGGGACACATTGCACATATCAAACAATCAACACTAGACCTAATGGGAGAAAACACTCAAACACTATTTGCGGTGTCTGCTTCTGCTATTAATAACACTTCTACCCACTGGATGCTTGTTGCTGGAAACAAAGTCAGTGTGAAGAAGCAACAAGGGATTTGCCACCAGGAGGTCTGCTGAAGGAGTGGCCGGGATACCTTCTTTCAAACCCAGAGCTTAATACAAAAGCACTGCTTACAATAAAGAATACAGTCAATGCAGTTACCAGGAGGGAATCTCAAGCAGCAGACTTGGGATAGCTCTGCCTGGGGCTACATCACCATCATTTTGTCAAATTTTGTGGGGGGTTTCAGCCCCGCTGAGCTCGAGGTCAGCCCAGCCCCCCAATGCAGTGTGTTCCAATCCTTGATGTAACTCAACATGAGATGGAGAGACACTGCACCCTGGTTTGGATTGCCTTGCACTGCCCCATGTCTTAAAAAGCATCTGTACTAAAGGCACTTCAATGTATGTATTATGGGGTTCTATGTTCATTCTTTGCACGTTTTCTTCTCGTGGCACTTTTTGCCAAAGGTTTTTTGCTGAAAAAAATCATCATTTTTTTATTTGGGGGGGTCACCCAAAACTTCCCTACCCTATTATTTATCCCTATACACAACCCCACCCTAGCCCTTAAATGCCCTCCCCACCCCCCCGCCCATATTTTTGGATGAGTTTTTCGGCGAAAAGTGCTGCGGGAAAAAAATGGAATGATGGGATTTTGTGGCAAGGTTAGAGGCAGGACTCGGACTCGAAGGTACAGTTTTTCTGTCTTTTATTCAAACAACCACTCTGCTGGTGTCTGCAATCACTGCTGCCTTCCATCGATGGCAGGGCATCGGTCAGAAGCTGAGTCAGCCAATATTAAAGGGTCTAGAGCAGTTTCATACACCGCAGCATCTGCATAAACCATGAAGGTGATAGTGTCTGAGGAGGGATGTTTACTTATACCACTCTGTGGGAGTCACCTCCCGATGGATCCCGCTTACCCTGTCCCTTAGGGGGTGTCAAGCGTAGCAGGCTCACCTCCCTAGTCCCAAAGGGGTTGGCTTCTCCTTGGGGAGAGGTGACAACCTCCTTGGAATTCGTCACAACATGTATAGGAATTATAAATTGAGAACCTAGCACCAAGGCAATGCAGTGCTGTGAAAAAGTTAGACAGGCAAGGAGGTTGCAAGCAGGGTGCACGGGTAGCAGAGTAGCTGTGCTGGGTAGGAGGAGCAAGGGAGAAGGGCAGAAATAGGGCTAGGTGGATTCATCAGCAAGTGGCGAGGTGGTCTTTGACGTTCAGTGCTTGATGTTCAATAGTGCAACTTTAATCGCAGAACAATTCAGACCTTTAGCTGTGATGACAGTTCGGTGATCTTGCTTATTTAAAAAAACTGAAAGTAAGTGTATTCCCTTTCCTGCTTTTATCTTTTTATAAAAGAGTGTCCCGGGCCATCTCATGCTTGGCTGCTTTGCGACCCCACCACTGCTTAAGTATAAACAATATTTTTTTAATTCAGCGCACAGTAATCCTCACCTGAGCTTAACCGCATTGTGTGAGCAAATTAAGAGAACATTAAGGCTCTCTTAATTAATTTACGCACCTCAGTTAAGAAACTCTTTTATCTTCACAGTCTTGCCAATGAGTTTGATTGAGACCTGCTCTTTCTCACTGAAACATGGTTTTCTGATTGTGCCTTCCCTCCACACTGAATGACGTGATGCCCCTGGCTATGGTGCCATTCTTCAGATAAGGGTGAGGGAGATGCCATTATATTTAAGCATTCTTTTAATATTTCTATTAAAGCGACCGCAACCATGTGAAATGTTTACTCAAAGCAGCTGCATTGGTGGATTGCCTTATTCTATGCCCCCCAAACCAATATTTCTTTTATATCACATTTTTCATACAAGTTGCTTGAATGAATTCTGGCTGCTAGAAATGAGCTATTCTTGGAAACTTTAATTATTGGTTTGATGTTCGTGACACCATACTGTAAAACCAATTATAGATTTATTGACCGACTTTGGTTAACATAATTGGTTACAGGGCCAAGATATCTAGTTGGTCATACCCTTGATGGTATTATTGAAAAATTCAAAGCTAATACATGTAGGAGCAATGTACCTTTCTGTGTGATCACATCATGCCGGGATCCCCTTCCTTGTTTTCCTTGACGAGCATCCCACTCTGACCAAACCTCACCCCCAGAACGTCCCGCCTCATTCTTAATAAACCGGCCAGAAAATCAGAAAATGCAATGCCACCTACTATAAATTATATCCTTCAACTCTATTAGAGACCTTTCACCAAAAATGTACCTAGCAGCAAACGCCCTAGCTCCTTCCTCCTTATCCATTTAGAAGCCAAGGACGGAACCCAAGAATGCTTGGTACACTCTCGGTTTGAAAGCAACAAAGTAATGTCTTTGCCAAATTGAAAGATGTTGAAGGAAAAATGATGATAATAATCTGAATACCATGTTTCTCTCTAAAGTACACATTTAAGCAACATGACCCGAGCGGCGGGGTCATTACCGACTCAAGTAAGGCCCCGGGGCCCATTGGTACAGGCCCCGGGGCCTTACCTGAGTCGGTAATGCCCCCGCCGCGAGGGTCATATTCGTATTGGTACCCAAGCCCGCATTATGTGCGTGACCGGGGCACTAAAAGCATTTTTTCAAAAAAAAAAGAAACAACCAAGAAAATGGCCACCGTGGAAAGGGAAAACGGAGTCCGTTTTCCCTTTCCTAGGCGGCCATCGGGGGCAGACACACCACTGGGAACACAAGTGTTCCCAGCGTGTCCGCTCCCGAAAAAGGATCAAAAGAAGGTCAGTGGGGTTGGGAGGGCGGGAGTGGGACGGGGGAAGAGGGAAAAAGAAAACATACCTGCGTCCCCGGCTGGGGACGAGGGAAGCCCCCAGCCGTGTGGAGGCACAGAGCGGGAATGCCTCGCTCTGAGTCTCCACATAGCTGGAGGCTTCCCTCGTCCCCTGCCGGGGAAGCAGGAACAAGAATGTAGGTTGGGGGGGCTGGTGGGAGGGAGGGAAGGGATGGCCCCGCTTCGAGCCTCCTCATTGGCTGAGGGGCTGCCACGCCCCCCGCTGGGGACAAAGGCCGTGGAATCCCGACGGAGGGATTCCCAGCCTGGTAACGACTCGGCAAGGGCCAATCAGAATGGCTCTTTCATTCTGATTGAGCCCTCGCCGGGTACTAATTATAGAAAAAGCATTGTCATAGCTAAGAAAAACTATTATTCTGACAGTATTTTTTTCCAGTCCATGTATTTCCCAGAAACTACGTAAAGTTCTACGAGAACTTCGCTTCCCTTTCTTTTCTTACATTCCTGCTAATTCCATCTGTCTTTTTGTGACAAGATGGGCCTTTCACTCCTCATGGCGATTCCCAAGCTATTATGCCAGCTGCTCAAGACAATCGGTGCAGCAAGATTAGCCCAATTTTACACCTTGTCATGCCCGAGCCTGTCACTGCCACGGCCCACGCCATTTCACAGTTGTGGACTGGAGGGGCCGGTTGGCGCACTCAAGGCAGAGTGCTCTGGCCCGGGACGCAAAGCATGAATGGGCATCCCCCGGCAATCTTAAGCATAAGGTCCTTTACACCAAATGACGGAACCGACTCATAAAGCTGGCAAAGTTTGTCTGTTTTATTATCAATTGTATAAAACAGGGAGTTACAACGGACATCAAGGCACGTCGCACAAGCTCTCTCGAAGCATTTCATAAAAAATTACACTTATATATAAAAAAATCACCATACGTGATGTCATACTACATGGCAAATAAGAGAAACCTACGGGGGGTTGTGATACGTACAAGGGGAACATCTAAGCGTACTTTCTTAAGGGGTTGGGTTGTGATTGGGTTGTGATTGTACATCTACTGTCAGGTGGACAACTCATGCCCACCCCTAGTGCAAGTCATTTTCAACAATTATTAGGTACATGGTATATCTTTGGCTCTTAAACTATAAGGCCCTCTGCTATATGGCCCTCTACAATTGGTTGGCACGCTTGTACCAGTCAGGAACATTCGGCTCACTAGCAGCACATAAGCTCATAACCCAGGTGTCAGGAGGTGATCTTGACTGTACCTCCCCACCCAATTAGCCCAACATCTCTTATCACCAATGCCTTCTGCCATGAAGATTGTCTTTGAATTTGGCCTTGCAAGTATCCTTGTCTCTGAGAATATAAGGGAGTGCGGGCACGTGCTATCATAGTTCTGGAACTGCATGCCCAACTCTATTTCTATCCTTGGCTCATGTGACAGGAGACTACAATTCGGCCCATTTTGCAGCATTTAAGTGTCTCAAATGAATAAAACTTGGCACTCATAGTGTTCTTTCTTTACAGCTTAACAAGGGATGATTCAGCATCTCACGTTCACTCCCTTCAAGAATAGATAACCAGTCTTGGCTGCTTTAGCCTTGACCTCAGGCCAGACAGCCCTTCCAGTTTCTTCCACGGCTACTTCTTTGCTGCTTCTCTCCATGGGATTGAATTTACTAAAGTGGTGACACTGATGTCCAGCTTCTATATAATGGCGGCTTCGCCTTCAGTCTATTCACTACGTATAGCCAGCTTCTATGATCACTTAGTCTACTTGCGTTACTGCATCTGTACAGTTATTGAATGACTTGCATTTTCTGTTGTGCTCTTCACACATGCAATCTTTGTTTCGCATATGAAAGTTTACTTGATTCTTTACTTCATCATCAGTTTCTATACAGTCCATACACTCTCTTCTTTACCCAGTCTTCTCCATGCATCACACTTGTTTGTTTGTTTAGAATTTATTGTGCGCACCGGACCCTGGAGTATAAGGGCGCAAAAAGTAAGAATATGTACAGCTTAGAGCATAGGTTACAGGTTACAGTTACAAGTTACAGACATTACCAGTTACAGAAATTACCAGTTACAGGTGCAAGTTTACAATACAGGTTTACAATCGTATGATGCAGATACTGTGTAGCAAACAGGCGTGAGCATTATTAAATCATGGGTTCAATTAGCAGTTGCTGTCGTTAGCCAGTTAATTACAATTTGCCTGAATTTGGAAAATGAATGTTCTAGCCTCGCAGTAATGGGTAATTCGTTCCACAATTGAGCAGCTTTGACTGGGAAACTAGCTCCGCCTATGGTGGTCAGTTTAAAGCGTGGTACTTGTAGGCGGTTGGTGTAAGCAAGTCTGGTTTGTCTTGTGGGGTGTGTTCTGGTGAATCTGTCCTTAAGGTATTGGGGGGCTTTGTTGTGTAGAGATTTGTATGTGAGAGATGCCGTTTTGAGTCTGATTTTCTCGTGGGTGGAGAGCCATTAGTGTTTCCTTCTTATTACTGTAATGTGTTCTCTCCTGGGGATGTTCAATGCCGCTCGGAGGGCCTTGTTTTGCTGTATCTGGATTTTGTTTATGATAGATTTATTGGCTCCTATGTACAGTGCGTTACAATAATCTAGTTTGGAGATGATAAGGGCTCTGGCTAAAGTTAGACAGCTGTGCTGGGAAAGGAATTGTTTTCCTGCTCTAATGAGCTTACATGTGTAGGCTGTCGAGGAAGCTAGGGAGTTTACCTGTTTGGAAAATGATAGGGTAGAATCAAGGTAGATCCCTAATGTTTTAACTTCTTTGGTAACTTGTATGCAGTTCCCATCTATGATAAAGGAAGAGTAGTTTGTGCTTAGTTTTTTGATGAGGGGTGCGGTGCCTAGGATAAGAAGCTCAGTTTTATCATCGTTCAGGCATAGGCCATGGGTTGCCATCCATGCCTGAACGATGCTGTATATTTTGTTCACCATTGCTAGATCTTTTTCGTAAACCCCTGTGAGTGGGAGGAGGATCTGGGTATCATCAGCGTAGTTGGTATACATGATACCCAGAAGGTCCAAATCATCAAACAGAGGCTTAGTGAATATGTTATATAGCGTTGGTGAAACGCATGATCCCTGTGGCACGCCGCAGGTAATAGGGATGGGGTCTGCAGCTGCTATAGGTGAGAAAACCCTCATGGTGCGGTCACTGAGGAAGGATTGTATCCATGCTATAGCCTCAGTGGAGAAGTGTGCTGCTGAGTCTAGGTGGTTACATAGGACTTTATGGTCCACTAAATCAAAAGCGGCCGATAGGTCTAGTAGCAGGAGGAGTGCTGGTTTTCCAGAGTCTCTTACTTTGTCTATTTGGGCTTTCAGGTCAATCAATGCAGTTTCTGTGCCGTGAAGAGGGCGGAAGCCAGATTGTCGGGAGCCTAGTAGTTGGTTTTGTTCCAGGAAACTCTGGATTTGTATATATGCCACCTTATCCAGTATCTTCAGAAGGAATGGTACCGTAGTAATAGGTCTATAGTTAGTGGGTATGGTGGGTTTCTTGTGACATCACCAGCTCCTTTTCTTGCTCTTTTCATATTTATTTAGGGACTTAATCCATGAGATTGTCATCTCTTTGGGAATACTTCTGATCGGGTTTTCTTAGTGGATACCTTTTCTCAAAGATTCACTGCAGAATTGTCACAACCGCTGGTGTCAAGCATGGCACAATTTCAGGCTTCCAGCATACAGGTGGGAAGGGGAGTGGACTTCCTGCACAGTTTTTTGGCTGCTCCTCTACAATCTTGTTGCGGGTGCCACCATTTTCCAATACAACACACATGCGCATGGTCAAGACACGGCTTCCATACGCATCAGCCCTGTGCATAGCGTTACCTGCTGACATGGCTTGTACACCTGTTTTTATGAACATAAGGTGGCAGCAGCAGACTATATTAACCCTGCACAGGAATGAACGGATGTGTCTGAATGCGCTCTGTATGTTTTGTTCACTCGTGTGCTGCTGAGCTTCAGTTTGGCTTTGCTTGCTCACTGGTTTCCTTGCCTTGTTCTTTTGTCCTTGTCTCTTTCTCCTTCCCAGTCCTTCCTACGGTTCTCTTCTCTTCTGTTCCTTGCTGCATCCTGCCTGCTTGGCCCTTTACCTAACCTGCCCTCGGGCTGTCTGACCTTGCTCTACCTATTCTAATTACCATTCTCTTTACTAGTACTCCTTGTGGGTTGCCTCAGGATTCACGACTGCTGCTCCTGTGTGGTTGAATCCTACCATCCAGCTTTCCTGGCCAGCACCCCATGCTGTCCCTGCGGCATGTAAATCCGGGAACAGATGTCTCATGGTTTAAGGAGTCGACCCCGGGGACCTGTTCTGATTTGTTCTTGCAGAAGGGGCCCTGAAGGTCGGTCCCTATACTATATATACTAGCCCGTGTCTGTGGCTCAGTGGACTAATACATCCACTACAGGGGCCTGTGTTTGACCTCATGGTCACAGGTTCAAATCCAGGCAGGTCCACTCAGCTCTTTATCCTTCCGAGGTCGATAAAATGAGTACCATTAAGTTGGGTAACAATAAACATCTGTTAGTAGCACCAAGATGGCCCTTCGGGGGTGAACGTGCGCTTTACAAATACGCTTGTTATGTTATGTTATATTAACCAACTGCCCGAAACACTCGAGAACAGGAGATGATCCAAGAGGGAAGCACCTCGCCTTCACACCCGGATAAAACGTGACCAGGTACTTGACAGATTAAGACGCTGACAATACTCTGATACCATGGAAGCTGTTCAGGAACTGAGGAATGAAGTACAGACCCAGAGACTAGAGTTGAAGGCCGTTAAACAGAAGAATGCTCTGTTATATGGGGCCTTGAACAGGGACCCAGCACTGGCGTCCCCTGACACCAACGTTGCCCATGTCTCATCCTTGAAATACGACAGTGATCCACGAAAACTGATGGAATTCTGTAACCACTGCAAGATCCAATTCTGATTCCGTCCACAACATTTTCAACATGGCAAAGCCAAGAGTGGCTTGGCTTGGGCAGCTCCGTATATCTAAGTCAATAGTCCAATTCTGGAGGACTTCAGGGAATTTGAGAAAGCCTTTGCATAGAAGGAAATGTCTTCAATGACCCCCTCCCTTTCATTCTCCCTGACATACAGATGATGACTCGTCCAGCAGCCACCACTGCACCAGTGGCCAGGGATGCGGGGTGGCTGCGGGTCGACATATGTGGCTGCAACACTCAGCCAGCAGCATGGTACCAGACTGTACCATTTTGTGGCACTCTCAGACTCCATTTTGAACATAATAACTTAGGCCTCAGGTACACAAGCGGTCTGCAGGGCTGCAGCTCTCCCCTCCTGATTGCGCACAGCAAGCCAGGCACTTTCCCCGCCTTCCTCCCCTCTGCGTCCCTGCTGCAGGCCTGTTCTCACGGGAGACTAGGTGCGAACCAGTTACATGATAAACACTGTATCTTTCACCTTCCGCAGTCCATCATTGACCTGCAGATGACTGGGCCAAAGCTGGGGTTTGAGAAAAACAATCTATCTCCATAAAACTTGTCCTGTCCCCTCGCAGACCTCACATTTATGACATATGTTGTGGATAACCCGCCAACCCTGATCCCCGTTTGAAGTGCCAGACACGCATACATAGCCCATGTGCCACCCTGTTCCACCCATACAGCTAACCTATCTGAAGGGACTATACATTTACTCCTGTTGTTGTATGCCACGAGATTGATTGTATATATTGAAATAAGGTGACCCTTACCCATTCCATATTGCACGCAGAGCCATGAATTGTATGTTCAAGCCCCTCATCGCCGGGCAGGGATTAGTGGTTGCTACAGACTACACAAAGCAATGTATGATATCAATATATACTCAATGATTTTCTAAAAATGTACGATTCCCGATTCCCACAATTAATATCTTCAATTAAGTACCGTAATATGTATGGTTCATTATGATGTGTGTCATCTGTATAATAGAGTGTCCGTTGTAGCATGTGTATAACCTCCCGGGCATTGAAAGCATACATTCCATATTGCAAATAAAACGTACTTCGTACACCTCTTAATGTACTTACACACACACAGGCCTATTTTTACCTCGTTCGTATGATTCATGTGTACCCCCCGCAAAATGCACGAGTCATGGCACAACAAGCTGCACAGCCTTCTCTCCCCTCGCCTGAAGCGCCTTTCCTCCCCCCTCTGGCCAGGATGAGATGTAAAGCCCTGGTCCTACCGACAATGTGATGCTATGAATGTAACCTCTCACCCTCTGTCTGAGCCAGCACAGGGTGTTTACCCACCCATGCCCCCAGACTCTTCTCATCGCACCACCTCTTGATATACCGGCTAAGTGCACTCTGACCCGATAGTATCCCAGTTCAGCCTAACCTCGACTGACCCTACAGGCCATATATTTTCTCTAGTATTAACATACTACAAAGGTGTCCCCCACTTGATATAACAAAGAGGAATGATAGCTGTATCCCTGTCTGTGTCCCCTTGGTAAGCCACCTAAACCCATGAAAGCTGCTCACCTATTGATCACCCCTTGTATAGCATTTTTTGATAATGATGCACTCACACCTAGAGTTATGTGTCATTTTTCTTGTGATGTTAGACTAACGATTTGTAGGATTTACAGGGCATCATAAATTACAATTAACACTGAATGAGCATGTGTGGCCACAAGGGCAAAATGTTAGTGCAGTCAAGATGTATCAATCAACCACCATCTGACCAGAGCTCCACCCTGATGGGTCCAGCTGACCTGCAAGCACCACCATGACACCTGAAGGAGCCCCGCCAATCCAGAAGCTTCGCACCTACAGATCCATATGTGCTCTTCCCCATTGCCCAATGTCATCGATTCATGTATCCCTTAGTCCCCACGTCATAGATGGCGTGGTTTTGTAACAAAATGTGAATGTTTGCTGATGTTTGGCAGAGCACTCTCTGAGTTTGCAGAGTTCTCTGCTTGCCCTACTTTAACTTTTTGACTTCACCCGTACTTGGTCTTGGTCTCATTCCCATCTGGGGTGTGTCCATCATTGACACTGGGGAGTTATAAATGCCTTTTTGGGGGATGCTCACTTTCAAGTGGTGACCCCTGGGACATGATTTGTCCCTCCGTTCCTTTTGGCATGAGACGCCCCAGCCACAGCGGAGCTCCACGGTGTGCCCCCTCAAGAGAGCTGCCCTCCTATGGCAACTGGTACACTTAGACGTGTGCACGCAGTAGGGCGAGAGGGTACGGGTCCCCCTTTGCAAAACCCACCGTACCACTCGCCGGGGGCGGCCATTGAGTGTGGGGCAGCGCCTGGGCGGACCGGGTCCGGAGGATCTCGGATCAAGACGGACACGTGAGTACCAAGTACGAGCGACATTAAAAGGAGTTGGCTATAGAATATAGCACACGGGGTCAGATCGAGTTGAGGGGAAAACAGAAAGGGGGCTCTTATGGATATAATAGATATTATCTTATTTTTTTTTCTTTCTCTGCAAATGGCCATTAGGATGAGTTAAGGAGATTACAAGGTGAAAAGGGAATACGGGAACCTACCTCCGCGAGGGGGTAGAAGGCGGCGTCGCATAGTGCTATCTTGACCAGTACTGGGAATAAGTGGAAAATAGAAGGAATCAGTTGGAGTCTCACTTAAGGGGAAGACTCAGAATATAAATTAGAAACGCTTCATTGTTTTGCTTTTCTAATCAACAGGAAAATATTCAGACAACTAAGGGGTAAAGGGTGTAAAGCACTGGGACAAGGGAGATCTTTGGTAGTAGAATGCTGGGAAGAGGTAGGGAGGGTATATGTTACATGTTGGATGTGAACTTTCTATGGTCAATGTTATGTACTGAACTTGCTATGTTTTTTTCTGATCACTGTATTTTGGTGATGACTAAAATTGTTGCATTGTAGTCCCATAAATAGTGGTCATTGTAAGTGTGACACCGTGAAGAGTGAGCGTATAGTGTTATGTAAAAGTGGTATACAAACAACAAATAACACTGGTATAGCTAGAATTGTGACTGTATAATACATGCCAGCAAAGAGAACACGGGGGGCGAGGGGCTAGAATGGGCGCGAAAACACCATTGGCCCACATCTGTCAGAGTCTACCAGGTTACGCAGAGAGAATTACAAAGTACCATGGTCAATGGATAACGTAATTAAAAGGGGGAGGGCAACCACAGGTGTGCCCCAGGGAGGATCATTTGACAAAAATGTATTGGACATGGAAGCCACATGCCTATTTGTAAAATATAAAGAAAAACAATTGCAGAATGGAAGGGAGATATTAGAACTATGGAGGTTATTTGCAGAGGTGCCTCTAATAAAAAGAAAAGAGCAACTAAAAGAACAGGTTCCATCTCCCCTGGCAATGGAGAATAATGAAATGGAGGGGGAGAAAAGGAAGGGCCAGTAGAGGATGTACATGATATCCCCTCTTACAAAAACCAGTACCAGCTGGGCGATACAGTGACCAGGTGTATGTGTCAGAACCCACCTCCCCAACCACACCACAACCCACAGCACCCCCGCCATATGAGTGCCCGAGAGTGGGTGGACAGGTGAGTACCCCGGCAATAGATATTGAAAAGTTTACAGAAGATTTACACTCAAGGTTATCAATGGCCCGAAGTGAACTGCCCAGACTAAAAGATATGTGCGAACAAATTGGATCAGGTACTTCCAGGATCGATCAGACACAGAGGTCACAGACACCCGACAGGTCCATAGAAGAAGTGTGGAAGAAGGGGGAAATACTATATTGAATAAACGGTGAGCCAACAAGAATAATAGAGTTAGAACAACACACGCCTGAGGGGGAAATGATGGGAGAGGGCATGGCATCGGGAGGAGCAAAAGAACTCTGGTGCGACATAGAGGAACAAGAGTTAGAAGGAAGGAGAATAGGGATTGCAGCGGGAGGGGCACCAGTAAGGTTAGACAAAACACCTCAAGGGCGGGCAATGGAAGAAGAATGGAATGGAAGGTTAAGAAACAGAATGGGGAGGATGGCAGTACTGGGAAAAAAGAGGGACAAAGGTGAGTACAGGGAAAGGGACCAAAGGCAAGTTGCAGCTGCCAATGATACACAGGGGATGAGGGAGGCCAAATTACATACTCTGGGCACAGATGGATAAAGCACATTTATTAAAATGATTACCCCCACTGTCAGGAGGTGCAAGTAAATGGATATATGCATTCGAGAAGAACACTGCAAGCGTCCCTTTGGCAGTAGGTGATGTTGAAAGCTTGCTGATGTCTACGGTAGGTGATCAGGCTGACCGGGTTTGGGCGAAAACAGGCTTCCCGGGGATAACATTGGATTGTGACCGCCATGACGGTGCTTCCTTTAACACAGAAAGACAAAGAATATGGGATGCATTAAGAGACACATTCGCAGACACGCCTGATTTACAGTCAGTAATGCAATGCACAATGGGTGATGCAGAAGATGCGATAGCCTTCATTTTACGGGTACATGAGATGTGGAGAGCAGACACGTGCACGGCTGGCCCGAAATACAGAGCATTTTACTACACCATTGCAAAAGGATCAAAGAAAGGGAGAAAGAGATAGCACAGAGAAGGCTGGCAGACGAGGCAAAATTAATTCAGATGAAACTAGTGGGCACAGCCGCTGTAGCCGCACTCCCCACAGAAAGGGAATGAGAGGAGGAGGAAGGGTCAACAGTAATATAAGCTAGAATGGCAGCTAATTGGGCAGGAAACAGACAAGAACAGTGGAATGGTGAGGAACAATAGGCAGGGCCACAGTGGCAAGCGAGAAGTGCCCGCGGAGGATGAGGTGCGTACAGAGGACAGAGTGGGGGTGGTCAAGGGTATGGAGGGTATGGTAGGTATGGAGGATATGGAGGTCCACGGGGAGGACAAGAGAATTGTTGGAATTGCGGAAGGTGGGGACATTTTTCAAGGGAGTGTGGAATTAGACCCATGAATAATTACCAAAATTAACAACAGTATGGCCACCCCCACCCAGGAAGCCCACATGGGCTATCAATGGGCGGTGGAGGGAGGGAAGAACAGCAAGATGAGAGGTACATAGATGAGCGCAGGGCACCACCGCGTGATGTTCAACAGCACCCACAATCCTGCAAACACATGGCACATGTACAAGGCAACCCTTTTATTACAACGGCAAATTGTTCCCCTACCCCATTTGGTGGAGTGGCAGTGGTGTCAGGGAATGTTTCCGACAATGGGGGAAACACAAGATTCTCAGCATAGGACAGCCTACAGAGAGCACTTGCGTGTCCAGTACTATCAACGACCCTCGATGCAGGAGAAGAACCACTGGTGGGGGCGGAGATAAGAAATAAACAATTCATTTTTATGGTAGACTCGGGAGCCGAAAAGTCATGCCTACGAGAAGGCAGGTTCCCGTTATCTAATCGTAAATTGGAAACGCAAGGGTTCTCTGGGGTGGTGGTTGAGGTTCCTTAGACAGAGGCTTAGGATGTAACAGTGGGCGGGAAGACAGTACGAGCACCTTTACTATATTATGAAGAATCACTGATTAACTTATTGGAGAGACCTCCTCAGTAAACTCAATATGACAATATCATTCACTGAAAGAGGGATAGTTTGCTCAACCCCAGGGATCTGCCCAATGCGGGTGATGTTGGTAGTACACACACGAGCCACAGCACCAGATGTGCGGGGAATACCAGTTGATCCAGACATGTTCATGCAGGGGCTGAAGACGCTAGCACAAGTGGTACCAGACCTGAAGCGCCAAGAGTGAAGAGTGCCCGCGGAATTTGTTTTCCGCCCTGTAGCGCACCCAGAAATAATGCCAGGAACAGTAACGTCCCTAGATGTACATGGAATACAGGTGTCCGCACAACGAATAGCAGTAATAGGAATGGACATACATGGGTGTCAATGGCGAACAGTATTGTGTATCAATGCTAACATAGCGCTGCGAGACCTGTCCGATGAGGACCTCTTTACTGATACAGATAGCAATAGAGACATATTAATGGCGATTGCAATACCATGTGATATCATGATAAAGATAAGACAGGTGCCAGTACAGTTGATGCCAGTGGTAGGGGCGCCACCTCCTTTTTTCGATGGGGACATGCAACTGGTGCCACCGGAATTGTGGACTACAGGCCCACATGATGTAGGATTGTTATGCGAGGTGACACCAGTAAAAATAAAGCTCAAACAAGGGGCATTGCTGCCCAGGGTAAAACAATACCCCATGTCCCGAGAAGCAGAAGAAGGAATAAAATAGACAATACATGCCTTGTTAGCACAAGTAAATAATAGTCCCTCAAATTCCCCATCTAATACTTGCATCTACCCTATCAAAAAAAGCAAAGGGCGCGGCGTGGAGGATGATCCAGGACCTACGCCCTCTTAATAACATCATACAAAAAGAATTTCCTTTGGTCCCAAATCATGCATCAATTTTGTGTAGCATACCAAAAGATGCATCATGTTTTACAGTAGTGGACTTGAAGAACACATTCTTCTCAGTCCCGCTGGACCCCGAGTCACAATATTTGACAGCATTCACCCTGGGAGGGAAAAGATATGAGTATTGCAGATTACCTCAGGGATACTGTGAGAGCCCAAGCATATTCAACAGGATTTTACATGAAGATCTAGGAAACATCGACACAAAGAGCACGACCATTCAATACGTGAATGATCTTCTGATCTGTGGGAAGAATGAAGATGAGTGCAGGAAAGATTCTATTACACTTTTGACATTGTTGGCCCACAAAGGTTACAAGGTGGACAAGGGGAAGCTACAGTACTGCCAGGAAGAAGTGTTCTATCTGGGTCAATTGACAACAAAAGATGGTAAACAAATCATACCAGACAGAGCAGCTGCAGTACACGTGGTAAATGAGCCTAAGACAGTGAAAGTGTCACGACCCTCGCCCAAAACCCCCCCTGGCAAACCCATTGGCCAGGTGGAGTCAGGACTCGGGCCTCTAGAGTCTGGCACCCTCTTAAAAAACCCTCATGGGGCCAGTCCAGGCGCCTATGGCGCCCGGCTCATACACCATGAAAAACAATGTGCTTGGGAACTACTTTATTGTATTGTCAGCCAACATGGAGGCATCCACATAGCTTGGTTCCTAAGAACCAAGATATGTGGTCTAGTGTTTCGGATGTGGTGGCCTAGGGACTACTTTACCTGGACTATTTTGTTGGCTCTATTTAAACCACACCCGAGCAACACAAAACGCTTTGCGTTACTTTGCAGCTTGCAACGTGACGCTCACCGTGTCCAGCTATTCCCTCGAACCTCAGAGAAGCAGAACCAGCAAGGAGACAAAAGGAACATCATTCGCAGCAGCATCTTACTTGCAATCTTCATCTTTAGCCACTCGCAGCTCCTGAGAACAGCTTCCTCGAATCTGCACGCCTCCCGGACAGAACAACTTGAAAGAGGAAGATAGAGACAACATTAAAGAAAGTAGTAGAGACATTTACAAATTACGAACTGCTCAAAAGGCTTACCTGGCTGGTCGCCTCTTGGCTGGCACGACTCCGGACATTCCACTTACGCTGAAGAACACTGCGATCTACAAGGAAGGAAAACACAGGGTAGCAAAGGCAAGACTTTGCAGCGCTGTGCATAGCGCTTACTTACCGCATCATAGCATTCTTAATGCGCCATCATTTACCAGCGGGGCTCAACCAAGCCAGTTTGCCACGCTGAAGCTCCGCATACCTAAGGGAGAAAAAAGAGACATTTTAAAACAAAGAAAGGCATGCAGGATAGCAACAAAACTAAAGAACAGCAATAAGACCTACCTGAACAATATCAAACGGGCCGGCGTCAGTAAAGTAAATGGACCACATTCGCCCATGAAAGACAACACGCCCCTGCAAAGAAGGCAGGACGGAGAGCATGCCTAATTCTACCACAAGGTGAGGAGAGGGCGCCAGAGGGACTGAAATCATACGCTGCTGGAGGGAGGATACTTACCCCAGTCGGTCAGTCTTGAACACAGTCCTCCTGTATTTTCAGGCAGAACCTTCCCCGCAGACCACATCAGGGCAAAGCTGAGAAGCATACCAGCGAGTAACCCGAATGGGTGGCGTCCCTGTGGATACCAGGTGAGCGTAACAGAAAGAAATGCAAAAGGTTCTTGGTATGTGCAACTACTACCATGCCTGGATATCAGAATATGCAGGGTACATGAAACCATTACTGCAGGGACTCAAAGAAGCACAAAGAGAACACACAGAAATACAATGTACAGCAGAAATGCATGATGCATTCAGTACCCTGAAGGAACTGATGTCAACAGCACCAGTACTTGCAAACTCAGATTATAAATGCACATTTTATCTATTTTCGCACTGCAATGTGTCACACTCACCTGTGTCTCTTCATGACAGCTGTTACTAACACAAAAAACATCTTTGGGTCTTAAGCCTTTGGCGTACTACAGTGGTACACTAGACACAGTCATGCAAGGGCACTTCACTTGCGAGCAATCTCTCGCAGCCGCAGCATTCGCAATAGAGAAAAGTGCAACCATTGTGATGGGATGTTCTGTAACATTATCTGTGGAACATTCACTATTCGCAATATTAGAGAGATCAAAGAGCACACTAAACACAGAGAGCAACAGCATATGAGATCATCTTATCCAATGCTAACATACACATAGTAAGATGTAAAACAGTGAACCCTGCAACATTTCTCACAGAAGCATGCACTGTGGAAGACATGCAAACACACGGTTGTGCTACATACAGGCCAGGATGGAGACACACCCACAGCGAGCGAAGATGCCTTATCAGAAGGAGAGGTATACTTTATAGATGGATCAGCATCAATTAATTCAGAGACAGGAGAGAAGCATGTGGGGTTGGCTGTTGTATGACTAGAGGAAGGTGAATATAAAGTACTCGTTCAACAAAGGTTACCTGCCCATTACTCAGCACAGGCAGCAGAGTTAGTAGCACTCATTGAAGCACTACATGCAGCAAAGGGATGCACAGTAATGATATACACAGACTCTGCATACATGACAACAACAGTACATGGGGGATCAGGGAGTAGAGGATTCCATAGAGCAGACGGATCCCCAGTGCAGCACGCCGAGCTACTAAAAGAGTTGATAGAGGCACTAAAGGAACCTACAGTTGTGGCCATAGTAAAATGCCAGGCACATACAAACAACAATGATTTCATCTCTTTAGGAAACGCAGAAGCTGATGCTGCCGCAAAAGAAGCATCATATTTAACTAAGGAAACAGCAGGTGAGTACATATTGCAGAAACATGCAGAAGAGGATCGCCCTGATGAATATAATTCCATGCCCATTTCTCAGATATTAGAATTACAACAAGGAGCGACTGTTGAGGAGAAGGAGTTGTGGGAAAAAACAGGGTGTAGCCAGTCATCCACTGACTTCCTTTGGGGTCAAAACAATACAGGTAAAGTAGTAATGCCCCTTAAGCTATAAGAAATAGCATTTCAACAGCTTCACTTCCCAGCTCATAATGCCAAACAACGAATTGCAGCAGAGATACAGGAAAACTGGTTTGAACCAGGGTTGCAGGAGCAAATATCAAAACTGACCATGGAATGTACAACATGTCAGATATATAATTAGAACACTACAAGGAACACTGCCAAAACCAACCGGCCCATTCAGAGAGTTGCACATAGATTACGCCGACATGGGCGAAAGATGCAATGGATCAGGCTACATGATAGTGGTGGTTTGCCCATGGGTGGAAGCAGGCCCATGTGCCCACCCAGATGCAAAGTGCGCAGCAAAGTTACTAGTGCGGGAAGTGTTTCCCCGCTGGGGAATCTGTGCTGTAATGCTCTCAGATAACGTGACACATTTTGTCAATGATCTGTTCCAAGAAGTAACAGCAATGGCCTCCTGAAGGGGAGACTCTTGAAATTGTGTTACTCGCTAAAGAAAAATTGGGTATACTGTTTACCCCTGGCCTTGTTTGAACTGAGAAATCAACCCAGCAAGGACCACCATTTGTCCCCCCATGAGATTGTAACAGGAAGACGCATGCATACAGCACACTCCCCACTCCGCAGACACTCAGATGCTCACAGAAGTGCAACAGAACTAGGAGAATAATTCAATGACTACCTAACAAAGCTCACTAAAGCAGCCCGTATGATTGCCAGGCAACTATCACCCCCGTTCACACAAGAAGCAAAAAGTGACACAATAATACCAGCAATAGACAGTTCAACAGGTCAGCTTATGCCAGGGGAGATGGTATATGTGAGAAGTTTCGTATGTGGATCGAACTCTCCAAGGTTTCATGGCCCATATGAAGTGGTGTATTGCACACCAACTGCTGTAAAAGTGAAAGGGCTGAGATACTGGATACATTTGACGGACGTACAAAAAGCTTACACAGGAAACAGAAATGGGAATGGCAAGAGAGGTAACGCAAATGGAGAAGGTGAAAGATGGAGGTTAAAAGGTACAAATTGTGACAGGAAAAAGAAACACTAAAAGTAAAAAGTAAAATGATGTTGCTGACAATGTTAAGGTGACAACAAAAATTGCTCTCTCTCTCTCTCTTAAAAATAATTAGAAAAATGTCATAATATGCTAACAATAATTGAGTTAAAAAATAAAAAATACATAAAAATGGTAATTATAAATGCACAATGAGAAGAAAAATGAAAATAAGAAAAACTGTTATGTGTATGATTTGTTTAATAACATTTTATGTTTCATCATGTAGGAGAATCCATGGCAACGGAGGGGGCCCCCGACGTAAACAGCATTAGAATAGATAGGAAAGGCAATAGAAATGTTAACTTGCGTAGATATTGTAATGAATGTGTTTTTTTATGTTTGCTATGATATTCTTCTCAATGATGTTTGGACACAGTAATATATTGGGCAATAGCATTTATATCAATAGATATAAATGAGGGGAGAGGCAATGGAACAAGCATGATAACACAAGGTACCCACCTCATATGGGATGGATTTAAACTAATCTGGGGACACGGGACACACAACGTTGGAACACGGCATATAAACGGTACAAGTGATATACATGTAAAAGCACGCCCCACTGCCCCATACAATGCCTCTGAATATAATATTTACGAATTAAATGATCAGAGTATTTCTGAATTACCCTGGTTATATGATGACACCACTCCAACTACGACACAACTATCTGAAACAACTATAGGGAAGCCATCCCCCATAAGTGTGGAATAAGAAAATGCAAAGACGGCTGAAAGGTTTATTGCACTGTAAAATGAGTGGGAGAAGGGGGGCAGGGGGAAACACCCTTAACGCAGCATGAAGCAGGGAAAGAAATAGAACATTCTAAAGGCAAGAAAGGACGGAGAACGGGGGCGGGGAGGAGAAAGTATGATGAGTATTCCGGGTTAGGGCTAGACACAATAGAAGATCCACAACACCCAAACCAGTCTAATAAATGGTACGCAGACATGAGCTTCACTGCAAAGCAAACAACTAATGAGAGCTGTTATGTGGCCTCTCTTATCCCCCATGCCTTGGGTACCCCAAGATACTCCTGCCACAAGAGTCACCCATTGCACATGCCCAATGCCTCCTTCATCTTGCATTATGCAGAATAAAGAACACCTTCCAGGCACACACAGTCTCTTTTGAAATGCTACAGAATGAAAAAACATGCCTTCATAAAGATGTGGCCCTAATCTATACCAGTATGGTCACTGTAAAACACTTTAATGAAGCTGTGATCATAGCCTATACCACTGAAATCACTTCTATGAAGCGTGTCACAGTCTGTACCAGTATGGACACTGTGAATCACTTTCAACAATCTTTGGGCACAATCTATGCCAGTAATTGGCACTATAAATTCCTCTCATGAAGCTGGGGCCACAATCTACGTCAATGCATTTAGTGGGAAAATAAATCATGGTTCAGCCCCGTCTGGAAAGGGGGCATGGCCAGACTTTTTTTACACGGTGGACATTTTTGTGGGGACATTATTACATGGAACAGTCCCAGTGTGCTTAGTTTATTTCCTGAAGTGCTCATTTGAGGGTTCAGCTCCCCTGTTGGCTACTTTCTTTGTTCTGTTTTGTAGAGGCCAAACAAATTCCTGTGATAATCTGCAGCTATTAAACCCCTGACTCCATTGCTTTTTTTCATAATTACCTTTTTTTTAATTTGGTTTATTACAAACCTTTAAAAAAAAGTCTTTAAACAAAAATCAAAAAACAACAATCTCAAACGTATAACATCTTTTTAGAGAAATTATAAAGGGAGGAACCAAATAACTTTGTCTGCCACCAGACCTTACCAAGTTAACTCTTAAGTATATATATATAAGCAGTTCCTATTGTGTTATAGCCCTTCCATTTGGCATGTCGGACACTATATGTACACAGTTTTCTCTTTCGATTGCAGGTTTCAAGATTTTACAGCTGAACTTTCAATACGAGCAACCATTACTTCCCAAAAAATATTTTAAGGCTATGGTCAGTTTTTGATAATTTCCATCAAACATTATCTGCCACCAGTCTTCAGCACATAAAAGTCCTCTCTTCGTCATTACATTCCCAAGGTGGGTTATTCTCTCTTGACGGAGGGCTGCACAATGAAGCATTAGGTGTTTCAAGGTTTCTTCCGCTGAAATACATACTGACCAAGTGCTTTCTCTTTCTTTCGTCTTATACAAATTCAGACAGAACTTCATCTACAGACTTCTTCGATATAAATCAGGGAATATTTTCCAAGAGCTATGAATTTCATTGGCACTTCTTTTTTCACCTGGGATGTTTTTCATGGAGGTATGGGAAGCTCTTTGATCACAAGTCGCACACCAATATCGTCTCCATCGCATTTTATTTTAACATGATTGGGGTTTTGATGTAGGATGTCAGTGCTAATATCTAAGCCCATTAATAGGTCTGTTCACCCCTTCACCCATAGAGCCAAAACGCCTTCTTTATTAACAATTCCCGGATTTTGCATAAGCTTGAACTGAGGTAAGACGTCTTTTATGGTCATTTTTCAATACAAGGTCAGCGTGTTCCAACATACCCTAGCGTTGATTGATATTAAACTGAGTTCATATCGAATACATGCTGTCGGGGTTACCCTTGGTAGACTTAGGACCCTGGACCAGAATTTATTTTCAAGTTTGTTCCATAGATCATGAGGGTATCCTAAGGCACATTCTGCACTAAAAGTTAAAGCTGGCAGCGCTTTTTGTTTGAAAAAAGCCAAAACCGGAAGCAATGAGCATTTCCCAAATTCTTTGTTTAATACTACTGCTTGTATTGTCAATTGTTGCCATTTTAGTTTAATCCCTTCCACCCAGGGTGCATCGGTTATACTGGAATTGATCTGCATCCCCAGATACCGCATCTGTAATGCAATTTTTAGTGGGATTTTTTCTATATGCCAGCGAAAAGTTGTCTGATGTCGTAGCGTAGCTCCTCTCATATCTTCAAGCACTAGGATTTCTGTCTTAGATGTATTAATGCACAGACCGTTTGCGTTGACATATGTCTCCATTGCATTTATTTTTCTCTGTAGACCGATAAGGGTTGAATCCAACAGAATTAAGTCGTCGGCGTAAAGTAGCCGATTTAAATGTTCTCTGTTGATTTTCGGTGAGAATGATACTGGACTGCCGATAGTCTGATGGATATCGGAAAGAAACAAATTGAAAATAATGGCTGCAAGTGGACATCCTTGCTTAACACCACGCTGCGTTCGTATGGGAGCCGAAAGCCTACCCGAGCGGTCTAATCTGACCCTAATTTCTGTGTTCGTGTGGAGCTCTTTTATGGCCAACAGAAGACTTAGAGGGCAGTTCCACTTGATCAGTTTAGTCCACAACAGCTCCTGATCGATGCTGTCGAACGCATGTGATAGATCAATTATTGCAAGGTAGATCTTACTCCCAGTTCTTATGGCTTCCATCTTTAAGATGTTAACAATCATAAAGTTTAGACTGCAGCCAACGCCTTTGACAAACATTGTCTGCCTTTGACCTATGTGATTAGACGACTTGCTCCAGGCTACCAGCTTCTGTTGCAGTAATGTTGCATACACTTTGCTCAGAACATCCAATAGTGCAATAGGGCGGTAATCTTTTGGGTTTGCCCGATTGCCCTTCTTGAAGACTGGTATAATGATTGCACTTTTCCAAGAGAGCAGTATTGCACACTTAAGTGAAATTTCCTTAAACAGTGAATAACAAAAATCTTACCACATACTTGTGGGTTTTCTTTGATTGTAAAGTTGGTTAGGCCCTCAGGGCCCGGCGCCCGAGAGGTACTTACTATGTTAATTATGTCCAGGATATCACTTCTATCAAATGTCAAGTCCCAACGGTCTAGCGAACGGACAGCAGGATCTGGAGCAGTGCCTTTTTTCGCTTATAACTGTAGTGTAGTGTAGTGTATAGTGGCGCTATCTAAACAAAATAAATACAAATACAAATAATGAGCTAACCAGTCGGACTCTGTAACCATATTTGTTTCAAAAGCCGCCTGAGAACCAGACTGTTAGTTGATGAGGCTCCAAAAATCACGAGTATTGTTCTTTTTCATCATTAATTCAGCATCTTTTTGCATCAACGTGCTCCTATGTGTTTTAAGCCAATTTTTGTAGGACTGTTTTATAGCTTTAATTTTTTCTATGTCTTTCCTTAGGATCATTTTGCCACATGCTCTTATCTCACCATGCATTTTACGTTTTCTTTTCTGAATTTGAGGTCAAATGCGTGGGTGTTTTTAAACGCACAATTTTTCAGCTCTTGTTTATTTTCCTTATAATTTTCAAAAAGATGCACATATTCAAGAGGACAGTGCTCGTTCTGATAAGCATTATTGATCGTTTTTTTGGCTCCTTCTCAGTGTCAATCTAATTTGGCTTGATTCCACTGTTATATCATAGTTCCAGTGCTTATTCGGTTTGTTCAAAGGGCCATCCATACCTAACTTGGCCAAATTATGATCACTTTCAGATCTGTCTAGCACTTGTAGTGTGTTCACTCTCATATGGACTGCTTCCGAGACATAGATGTAATCTAAAGTGGATTCTTGATGGGATCTCTTCCAGGTTGCTCTTGTCGGTACATCACCAGTGGTGTTTCCATTCAACATGTGCATGTTTCGGGATTCCATTTCTGCACACCATTGCTCTACAGCTTTTGTTTTCATTTCCAGACAGTTTGTGTTTAAGTCTCTACATAAAAAGATTTTTGAAGCCGCTTCTCTTTTGTTTCTCGGGTCTACAATAGCTGTTATTTGGTCGAGGGGAGAATGCCGGTGGCTTTGGGTTGCTTTGGAGTCCTTTTTATGTGTTTCCGGGCTTTCCGACTGCAGCAATGGTGATTGAATGTAGGGCGTAGTATTAGTGGATTCTTGAATTTTATATCCAGACCGTTTTCGCACCACAGTCATCAGGCCAGCCATAGGTCTGCCTTTGGCTTTTTTAATTGCGGGTTTAAAAGCAATTTCAAAGCCGTCCAACGTCGGACAACTTGCCAACCAGGTTTCTTGTGCACATACTTTGTCAAGGCCTTCTAGCCAATTCCCTGAGGCCAAGTGTGCAAATCCTCAGGTGTTCCAGCAGCCAAGCGTGATGATGTTCTTTAGCTCTGATTTGCGGCATTAGCTTGATTTCTGTTCCACTATGGCTTTCGGAATCCAGCTCCAGTCATGCTCACCATCACTCATTGGTCCACAGGTCACAGGACTTTGTTTGCTCTTGGTCGAATTTACATCATGGGCAAAGGTTATTTTAATAGGTTCAAATTCTTGACTTGCAATTGCTCCTTCCTGTGTGTCGTTTCTGACTGTCTTCTCATTCGAAGAGGCTTTATCCATACAACCCATTTGTCCCACTGCCATACTTGCTCGAACAGACTTGTCCATTGCTTTATCTATGGCAGGAGGATCTGATATTATGCAAATTGCCATTAGTGAGGCACCAGTCTTCGCAAACAAAAGGCTGAATCACCTAAAATGTGTTTTTGTTAACCCCTCACAGACATGCTTAAACCTGTTTTCAGCTCTTTGGTGTGGGCCAGGGAGTATGCTTGGGGACTAATGAAGTTCAAGGTGAGGCTCATGCTATGTGCCTTCAATCATAAACTCAGGGACATCGACCACTGGAGTTTTCCTTAGGACACATTTCCATTTTAACTGATGGACCACAGAGCCGCCTCAGCGGGTGCTTTGGAGGGGGCGGGGGCGAGCACCAAAGTAATCGACTTGCTCTACATAAAATCAAAGAGCATTTTGAAACATAAGAATGAACACTAATTTGTATATGTTATGTATCCGTGACGTTGATGTCAAGTCTGCAACACTTGTGAGCACACAAAACAAACTGGCCAGCTGATATCATTTATGATAACACACTAATGTAATGTAATTGGCATTTGCATAGCACCTTTCATCATTGGTATGGTCCTAACGCGCTATAGGTTGAACTCCCTTGGGGACAGACGTCTAGGTATGGAAAATTCATCAGCGCTTATAGAATGTGTGTGCGCATTTTCGCCAATAGGAAGGTATCTAGGGGTGGCCAAGCCCCTGCTAGTCACCCATGTCGAGCAGGAATGTGGATGGGTGCTGTGGGTTAGGCTGCAGAGTATGCAAGAGCAGGAGAGACATTATGTGTGCAGGTAGTCCACATTATTTTGTGGGGGTTAGCTGCATTCAAAATGACAGAGTTGTCATGCAATGTGTCTTAGTGGGAGGATGCTGAGAGGTAGTCTGGAGAGTATGCGAGAACGGGAGACATATGTGTGCAGCTAGACTGAATTTTTATTGTGAGGGATAGCTGCATTGTAATGGCAGCAATGTTTTGCAATGTGTCTTAGGGTAGTGCATAGGTGCTGAGGGGTAATCTGGAGAGCATGCAAGAGCGGGAGACATATCTGTGCAGCTGGACTGAATTTTATCATGGGGGAAAGCTTCATTCCAATGCGTTGTGTTGTGTTGTGCAATGTGTGTTAGCGTAGTGCATGTAGTGGGATGATGCTGAAAGGTAGTCTGGAGAGTGTGTGCGAGCAAGAGAGACAATATGTGTGCAGCTAGACCAAATTTGATTGTGGAGAATAGCTGCATTCTAATGTGTCTTTGGGTAATGCATGGATGCCGAGAGGTAGACTGGAGAGTAAGTGAGATCGGGAGACATACTATGTGTGTAGCTAGACCAAACTTTATTGTGGGGGATAGCTGCATTCCAAATGGCAGAGGTGTTGTGCAATGTGTCATAGAGTAATCTCTGTGGTGGATGGGTGCAGAGTGGTAGCCTGGAGAGTATGTGGAAGCAGGTGGTACATTATGTGTGCAGCTACATGCAATACATTGTCTACCCTCAAAAATGCATCTAAATGCAATATGTTGGCTACACTCAAAAAGTCCTCTAAATGCAATACATTGGCTACCCTTAATGGTATCAGGTAATATTATCCCCATATATATGGTCGCCGTACATAATATCGCTGGGAAAAGGTTGTGGCGATATTATATGGGTGACCATATATATGGGGATTGGGGCAGCCAAAAAAAAATGTCCCCACAAAAAACGGCGATATTTTTGCATGCCGATATTTTTGTGGGGACATTATTACATGGAACCCCCTTAATTATACCCTCAAAAATTCATCTAAATGCGTATTTCGAGAATCACTAAGGAAACTGCCACATCATGTTTGAGGGTATGAAGGAGGCCCCAGCACCTTCGACGAGGAAAATGTGTGACTTCTGTAATGTTGAAGACAATGTTCATGTTTCTACCTTCCAACATAACTCCCAATCAAACAAAAATAATACAGCTAGATACATTACACTCCTAAATGACAATCTACAAGCAGCTGGGTGTCAGGTTTGCCAGGCAGCTGAAGAGGCGGTCACGCAAGTCACTGAGCTAGCATGATTAGGTTCATCTGCTAGGAGAGAAGATACAGACGACCTGGCTTTCCTGATCACCCAGGCCACTTCAGCTGCAAGGCACCAGCATGTATTACGCATGTATTTATAACTGTACCAGTGGTGACATGTGGATCTAGCACCTGCAGACAGAGGAACTCCTCCAGGTCCAAATACTACTAAAAGCTGCACCAGACAACATTCCGAAACATGTCATGTGCAATTGCAAGACGACATGTGAAAAGAATTGTGTGCAGAAGAAGTGGACTTAAACGCTCTCTTGTGTGGTCAGTGCGCAGGTTATGGATTCAGGACTCGCCCACTTCTGGACAGTTACAGATTATAGGAAACAGGTACAGCCATCGATAAAGATACAATAATGCTTTACTAAGAAAATCTTGTTCAAGACTACGGTCGGCCACTGGCACCGCACCTACGTGACTGTGAAAACAACACGATAAGATACTTACCATTATTTAAATCCGTTTAAGATTATATTGCAAATTTTACTTATTTTTTAGCTTTAAAAGGCTGGCACTCATTTTATCATAAACAGTAAACAACTCCCTCGCAAAAAAAGAAAAAGAAATACCCAAGTAAGATTTCCAATGTACAAAGCAATCACCATTCTTGCACACACACTCAGACACATATGCATTACAAATATCGAGCAAACATTACATTCAAACATATACAACACAATTTTTTGTTTTAACATACTGTGCTTCAATGCTGCTTTCATGGCCGCAAAGTCCGTCCGGGTAGGGCATTTTCAGTTACAGGTCCGTGGTGGGCTCCTGTTCCTCCAGAACTAATGAGTTCTGGTTCACACGTGCATGCTTTTGGTTGCCAAGCAACTATAGAAAGCTTGCAGAGGATATAATGTTGCAGGCCAGGCGCAGCGCTTGCACTTTTTTCCAAGCAGATTTGTTTTTGGAAGTCATTTTTTTAAGTGAGAGCATGACTGAGGGGTCCATGTTACGCAAGTGCCCTACGCCCTCAAATCCTAGCTGAGCTCTACACCTGCACTCTAACTGCTGCTGTCAATATTATCGCCCCTCAAGTTAAAAATAAAGCCAAACCCACATCTAATGCTAACTCATGGTATTTCCAAGAACTAGCCGACCTTAGGACGAAAAAAGAACTGCAGAATCCTGCTGGAAAAACTTGCCTACGGACGCTTCACCATTTTGGCCAAACAATACAAACAAGCTATCATCACAGCTAAAGCCACTACCTTCAACACTAGGATAGCCAATGCCAACTCTGTCACACAAGAGTTATTCACTATCCTCAGAGAGTTAGAATCTCCCAAGTCTCCACTGTGATGAAAGATCTTGCGTGGGGCACTAGCATACAAAACGCTAAGCTACAAAAATGGAAATGCTTCAAATGAAATAGCCACCAAACAATCTAACCACAAACACTCTCATCAGGAAATCTCTGCCAGTCACACCCCCCAACCGCCCCAAGTGTGGCACCTCTGACACTCCTTGGTTCAGTTTCAACAAGATCTCCACACGGAACACATTACATATCTTGAAAAGCCTCAAGCCATCGAGATGTAAAGGAGATGTCTGCCCAGCCCCACTCATCAAAGATTGTGCCGACACTTAGCTCCAATCATCACAGCTTTCGTCAATGCCTCATTTTCAACAGGCAAATTCCCTTCCCTGCTCAAAGAAGCCTGGGTCCTACTGTTACTGAAAAAACCTTCGGTAGATCCTGCCATACCCAACAACTACAGACCCATCACCACAGTACCATTCCTCTTAAAAATACTGAAAACAGCTGCCTACGTCCAAATCCAACGCCATATAGAATCAAACCATATCCTAGGTGCCTGCCAGTCACGGTTTCGCCCTGGACATGGCACAAAGTCGGCTGTACTCGACCTAAAAAACAAATGGATGAGATCAGGGACAAAGGTAAACCCACCCTGCTGCTCCTCTTAAATTTATCTGCAGCCTTTGACTTAGTCGACCACAGTATACTATGCCACCGTCTCACATCTGCAGCTGCCTTTTCCCCAGAAACAGCAGCCTGGATCACCTCCTTCCTAGAAGGCAGAGTCATGAAAGTATTCTCCGACCAAGCATGTGCTGCACCCGCTCCTATTACCTGTGAAGTACCCCAAGGATCATGTGTCTCTACCCCATTGTACAATATTTTTCCGAAGCCTCACTTTCACCTCCTTGATGCACAGGGCATAGTCTACACAAACTACACGTACGACACCCAGATCCTACTCACTCTATCAGGCAACTACACCCAAGACTTTGCCCCCTAAACTCCACATACTCCACCATCCAAGCATGGATGGTGGCGCATGGATTCTGCCTTAACGACGAGAAGACAGATTTACTTCTAGTGGGACCTCACGCTGTACTAAATAAATTCGACCCTGAGTACACAGCATTCTGCATTGACGCGGTTAAGATCACTGTCTCTTCTGCTGTAAAAACCTTAGGTGTCTATTTCGATGCCACACTCTCACTCTCTCTCCAATTAAATGCCATTTGCTCCACAGCAGCATACTCTACCAAACTCCTGACTGCCGCTACACGGTTCCTTTCTGTAAAGAACTCTTCTAACCATTGCCCGGGCAGTGGTATTAGCCAGGTTGTATTATTGCAACGCCCTCTTCGCAGGTACCTCCTCACACAATATACAAAAAATCCAGACTTTTCAAAACAATGCCCTACGAGCTGCCCTGTACCTGCCCAGAACTGATCACATATCAGATGGCCGTAAAGCAGTATGATGGCTTCCTATTCAGCAAAGAATCCTATTTAAAACACTTACCATCACACACGGGTGTATATCAAAATCTGCCCCTCTGTATCTTGCCCAAACAATTGTTATGCACCAAACAGATAAACCAACTAGAATGCCTTACACCCGCAGACTGGTACAACCAAAATTCAAGCGCACGTTAGCCAGAGGGTCGAGCTTCCCTGTTCTTGCTGCTAAACAATGGAACACCTTCCCCGCGACACTAAGAGCAGATAAATCTTATTGGGCCTTCCACCGAGGTCTCAAAACCTGGTTATTTGCATAGTATTTGCATAGTATTCTGCCTAGACACACCAAACTGCACCTTTGTAGCCTCTCTGTCCGCTGCGCACCTCCTATTAGTGGTTTCAGGTTCAGCCTGCAGCCTGGATCATGGTTCGTCTGGGGACCAACTCCAAGGTTCCCAAATAGTTGGATGCTTGTTGGGATGACAAACCTTTGGATGATTGTGAGTGCTGGCTGGATTCCTGATTGAAGACGACTGGCACACTCCACCGATCCCGGCATCAGACCAGGCTACTCAGCCTACCTGGCACCCGGACTTGGGACTTGGGAGGACCAGATACCAACTCCAATTAGAGTCTACCTCCTTACTCATATCTGCCTTGAAAAAGACTTAGGTCGAAACGCGCGTCGGCTGTTTGCACTCACCAATGTTGAACAATTGGCAATAATTGCCACACTGATGATTTTTGGTTTTGGTATACCAATATAAATAAAAAACCACATGCACCAATAATTCTAAGACTGGACCATGACTTAAAACAGAAGGCAAAACTGCCAGATTTTGGACAATCGAATCCAACCAGCGCCCACAATCATCCCAACAAGAAAAAAATACTGCAATACCTTTGTTAGCAACTCATCCAAGAATTGGCTGGCCAATAGGCCTCATGTAAACAAGTGCCCTGATGCGTGAAGGTTTGCGCACGCAATACAAATGTAAAAATAAATAAATAAATCTCAATTTTCTATCAAATTGGTGTCAAGCACCTAGTACTTCATCAGTTTTAACCGTATGCAATGTGTCCCTCATATAACCCCTTCTGAGATTTGGAATGAGGAAATACCATGACATAGTTTATTTTATTTATTTATTTATTTTTTTAAAAAAATTATTATTTTATAACAACACACCAAACATTACAGTAATTAGGACTTCCATGTTCAAGTTTAACGACATAACATTACAAAATACGTTCTTCAGTCCCGCTCCCTCCCACCCCCTTAACTTGAGCCAATATGTCCATATCACCCGCCTGTACGTCTTCAGGTGGGTCTATTGTCCTTTTCATGTCCATATCATCATCACTGTGATCAGGTTGGGGGGGTCCCACCATGGTGGCCACCAGTTGTCTCCATTCGATTAGGTGTCCTACCTCCTCCTCTCCTCCCCTGCTGACCGCTTCGAACCAAGCAACCGATTCTGCCTCTGCCCACTTCAAGAGGTCAGCCCACCACAACTCTATCCTAGCCTATGGGCAGCCTATGGGCTGCCTTCCAGCGCATTGCAATCCTCCGTTTGGCCAGAATGTATGCCAGGTCTTTCATTTTGCTAATGTGCCTCAGATTGCGTGGCCTAGGGAAACCCCCTAGCATGCATGCCCAGGCCGACTCCACCTCCAGCGTAATACCTTTTTCTGCCAAGCGTATCTTCAGTTCTGACCACAACCTTCCCACCTCCGGACAAGCCCAGAACATGTGTAACATCCCGGATTCCTCCTCCCTGCACCTGGGGAATCTCTGAGTCGACTGGCCCCAAACCTGGTGATCTTGCTAGGGGTCAGATATGCTCTGTGTGTGACATATAATTGGATCTGTTGGAGCCTTGCGTTCCGGGACACTTTCTTATGATATCTTTGGGCTCTATCCCATAACCCATCCGACATAGGCTCTCCCACCTCTTCCTCCTAGAGTTGTCTCAGTAGGGACAATTCCTTCCCCATCTTGGACCCTAGTAGCTCATATATGCGGGATATTTCATGCCCACCCTCCGAGATGTCATATATCATCTCCATGGTGGCATCCAGTTGTTCTGATAGCATCACCGCCGGCCACTTCCCTCGCACTCGTTTAACCATTCTGGAGTAGGTTATATGTTGCCCTCTATGCACCCCGGTGTCCTCCATTAGTTTCTGGAATTCCAGGGCCTCCCCTTCCAGCCATATGTCTCCCAGGGTGGCCAGGCCCATTGGTTCCCAGTATCTACGGACCCCTTGTATCAATTGGGGGTCCTCTCTGCATAGCGCCACCAGTGCCACCTGCATAGAAAACGGAGTCGGGTATCCCACCATCTGCCATGCTCTATGCCATACCTCCCAGCCAAGCGCCAACAGCCGCGCCATCTCTAGTACCTTTGGCTTGGACAGCCACACCACCTCTCTAAGGAAGTAGGGAGCCGGTTCCATACACAACAGCCTGGTTTCAGCTGTTTCTTCTTCAGACAGCCACCTGGCCACATATTGCAGTTGACCCGCTAGATAATATAACTCAAAATTCAGCAGGTTTATTCCCCCCCTATCGCACGAGTTCTGTAATTTCCAAAGAGCCACCCTGTTTCTGGAGTTATTCCATATAAAGCCCCTGCACAAGCTGTGGAGACTAGCAAAGAAGCGTCTAGGGATCACATGCGGGATATTTACAAAGAAGTGTAACAGTCTGGGCAGGACTACCATCTTAATTAGAGCAGCTCTCCCCATCATGGCCAGGGGTAGTCTGGACCAGAATCCCATGCTATTTTTGATGCCTTCGACTGCCTTTACCGTGTTGTGTTTATGTTCTTCTCCTGTCGTGTGATATATGTCAATTCCGAGATATCGGAACGACTTGGTTCGCCAGGGTATTGGCAATATTGGCAAACCCTTAGGTAGGACAAGTCTATATCTCTCCAGGGGGAACATGCTGGATTTCTTGGGGTTGACCGCTATGCCGGAGAGGGCAGCGTATTGTTCCATCACCTCCAGGATGTATTGTATATTCTCTTCTGGGAAGCGCAGATACAAGAGTATATCGTCAGCATATAATGAAATAAGATGCGGGCCGCCTGCAGTGTGGATCCCAATTTCCCCATATTGTTGTCTAAAACAGACAGCTAATGGTTCCAATGCTAATATATACAACATGAGCGACCAGGGGCAGCCCTGTCTGGTGCCCCTACTAAGTTGCCATTTGTCTGAGATCGTGGCACCCGTTTTAACCCTTGCAATTGGAGAACTGTATAACATTTTAACCCAACTGAGATACCCCGGCCCCATTCCATAGCCTTCTAGAGTCGCCATCAGCCAGGGCCATCTTACTGAATCGAAATCCTTAACCGCGTCGAGCGAGATGATCGCCAGCTCACCCTGGTCCTCCTTTGTCTGATCGATAATATGATGCAGTCTCCTATGGATGTCAGTTATATTCCTACCAGGGACGTAGCCCATTTGGTCAGGATGTATTAGTTTACCAATGACTCGCTTAAGCTTGTTTGCCAGCACTGCCGTAAGGATTTTTCTGTCTTGGTTGAGCATCGAAAAGGGTCTTTATGACACGCAGTCTGTGCTAGGCTTACCCGGCTTCAAAAGCGGAATGATCACCGCCTCTCGTAGGGACTCTGGCAACCTGTCTTGCTCATACGCCTCGTTGGGGGTCCTCTCTGCATAGCGCCACCAGTGGCACCTGCATAGAAAACGGAGCCGGGTATCCCACCATCTGCCATGCTCTATGCCATACCTCCCAGCCAAGCGCCAACAGCCGCACCATCTCTAGTACCTTTGGCTTGGACAGCCACACCACCTCTCTAAGGAAGTAGGGAGCCGGTTCCATGCACAACAGCCTGGTTTCAGCTGTTTCTTCTTCAGACAGCCACCTGGCCACATATTGCAGTTGACCCGCTAGATAATATAACTCAAAATTCAGCAGGCTTATTCCCCCCCCCCCTATCGCACGAGTTCTGTAATTTCCAAAGAGTCACCCTGTTTCTGGAGTTATTCTATATAAAGCCCCTGCACAAGCTGTGGAGACTAGCAAACAAGCGTCTAGGGATCACATGCGGGATATTTACAAAGAAGTGTAACAGTCTGGGCAGGACTACCATCTTAATTAGAGCAGCTCTCCCCATCATGTCCATGGGTAGTCTGGACCAGAATCCCATGCTATTTTTGATGCCTTCGACTGCCTTTACTGTGTTGTGTTTATGTTCTTCTCCTGTCGTGTGATATATGTCAATTCCGAGATATCGGAACGACTTGGTTCGCCAGGGTATTGGCAATATTGGCAAACCCTTAGGTAGGACAAGTCTATATCTCTCCAGGGGGAACATGCTGGATTTCTTGGGGTTGACCGCTATGCCGGAGAGGGCAGCGTATCGTTCCATCACCTCCAGGATGTATTGTATATTCTCTTCTGGGAAGCGCAGATACAAGAGTATATCGTCAGCATATAATGAAATAAGATGCGGGCCGCCTGCAGTGTGGATCCCAATTTCCCCATATTGTTGTCTAAAACAGACAGCTAATGGTTCCAATGCTAATATATACAACATGGGCGACCAGGGGCAGCCCTGTCTGGTGCCCCTACTAAGTTGCCATTTGTCTGAGATCGTGGCACCCGTTTTAACCCTTGCAATTGGAGAACTGTATAACATTTTAACCCACCTGAGATGCCCCGGCCCCATTCCATAGCCTTCTAGAGTCGCCATCAGCCAGGGCCATCTTACTGAATCGAAATCCTTAACCGCGTCGATCAAGATGATCGCCAGCTCACCCGGGTCCTCCTTTGTCTGATCGATAATATGATGCAGTCTCCTATGGTTGTCAGTTATATTCCTACCAGGGACGTAGCCTGTTTGGTCAGGATGTATCAGTTTACCAATGACTCGCTTAAGCCTGTTTGCCAGCACTGCCGTAAGGATTTTTCTGTCTTGGTTGAGCATCGAAAAGGGTCTTTATGACACGCAGTCTGTGCTAGGCTTACCGGGCTTCAAAAGCGGAATGATCACCGCCTCTCGTAGGGACTCTGGCAACCTGTCTTGCTCATACGCCTCGTTCAGCATAGCCAGCAGCGGGGGGAGAGCTCTTGTTTGTAGGTTTTGTAGAATTCACTTGGGAGCCCATCTGACCCCGGAGCCTTACAAGTGGGCAGGTGTTGAATCACTAACTCAAGTTCTTCTAATGTGATTGGGGCATCCAGGTCTGCCTGTTCTAAATCGTCTAAGGTAGGCAAGCCTATATCTTCTAGCGTTTCCTGGATTTCTTGGTCTCTTGCTCCGCCTGGGTCCTCATCCCAGAAACTCTTTCTTCACTCCCTCCTGGGTATCCAGGATCCGGCCTCCCTCCCCTCTAATTTCCCTGGTCACTGGCCATGGTGCCTCGCTCTTATATAGCCAGGCCAGCAACCTTCCCGGTTTGTCTCCCCCTGCATGCTGTCTCTCCACATATTTCTTATAGCTTAATTTGCATAGTCTGCCCCAGTGTTCGCTACTAGCTTGTTGTAGCTGTCTCATCCTGACCCCATATTCCCTAGAGGTGCCTCTCCTACGCATAATGTCTTCCAACTCTTCCTCCGCTTCCCGCTCGTTCTATGCCCCCCTGGAGCCCTCTGGATTTTGACATAGCCACCTCCCGCACTACCACTTTAAATGCCTCCCACACAGTTCCCATAGATCGGACACTGCCAGTATTAATCTCGAAGTCTCGAAGTACTTTAAATCCTCCCGGAATCCCGAATCCTGCAGAGTCTCGGCATGTCGGAATCCGCGCTCTAAGGGGTTGGTGTTGCCATTCCAGAACTAGAGGGAGTGGTCTGAGAGCACCCTGGCCTTATATCCCACGCTTCTCACCTCATCTACCAGCTCGGCAGCGGTGAACACGTAGTCCAGCCTCGTGTGCAGGTCATGTGGCGCCGCATAGTGTGAGTATTGCCTATCTGTTGGGTGCAACTGCCTCCAGACATCTACTAGGTCAAAGTCTCTCAGGAGGGTCTCTAGCACCTTTGCCGCCGGGGTGGGTTTGTCTAGCTTACTATCTGATCTGTCCACCTTAGGTTTCAGTACACAATTAAAGTCTCCGCCCCATAGGATCCCGCCACCTAATAGGGGGCTAATTTTACCATACAGGGTCCGAAAGTAGGTCGCTGTATCTTGGTTGGGGGCGTATAAGTTTACGATACTCACTTCCCAGTTTTTCCAGCATCCCCCTCACAACTATCATTCTGCCTTCTGGGTCTCCCGTGGACTGAAGCACTTAGAATGGTACATGAGGTGCTACCCAAGTGATAACTCCTCTTGCGTAGACCGAGTATGTGGCTCCCGCAATGCTCCCCCTCCACTTTCTCTTGACCACCTCCAATTTCTCCCTGGTGAGGTGGGTCTCCTGCAATAATGCTATGTCAATCCTCATCCTTTTCAGGTACATCACAACTTTATTACGCTTCAAGTAACTATTGAGGCCCCTGACGTTCCAGGTAACCACTCTAAGGCACCCCGACGCCATAGATACAAAATCCTGCCCTCCCACTCCGCCCACCATCCCGCCTGATGAGATTTTCATTTTGGCTCGTTACCCACCCACTCCCAACAAACTCCCCCTCCCCCCTTTTCTCAACAACAAACCCCAACACACTGCCCCTTCCCTCCCTGCACCCCTCCCACCCCCAACAAGTGCCCAGCTCCATCCCTGGATCTCAGGCAACCCCGCGTTTGGTCCTGCCTCGGGATGCCGAGGACAGAAACCCAGCAGGGAGTCCCCTGACTACCAGTGACCTAACTAAACTACTCTGTATGAGGGTGTGAGGACTAGCTCTGTGAGGCTCTCGTGCATCAAAAGTGTCAGTGCTCACGGTTCATATCCACTTATATCCCTGTACGCCCATAAGCTACATCTTATACAATAATCAAGTCCCATTGTCTTAGGCTGTGACACCCCTCGGTGCCCCAGACACAGGTTACTTATCTCTTCCTTCTCCTTCACTCGTCTGGATGCCCGACTCCTGGAGGCTGCCCTGCGTGTCGAGCCACCCCATAGCTTCTTCCGGGATTCAAAAAACAAGGTTCTGTTTTTGTGGAACACCTTTAACTTTGCCAGGTAGAGCAACATATACCTATGGCCTGCTTCGCGCAGTCTTCTCTTCACAGTCCCAAAGTTCATGCGACTACGCTGTACCATCAGGGTGTAATCCGGGTATGCGGTTATGTGTGCTGTCCCCCTTTGTATTGTTCCACCCTTCTGGAAGTATTCTAGGCTCCTTTCCCGATCTCGATAGTTCAGGATCTTGGCAATCACCAGCTTAGGGGGGCTTCCTGGCAGTGTCTTCCTCATTGGGGCCTTATGCGCTCTTTCCACCGCAAACCCCTGGGATAACACTCCTCCGGTTATCTACTGCAGCAGCATAGATTCAATAAACTCTGTAGGGTTGGGACCCTCCGCTCCCTCCGGCAAACCAACAATGCGAATATTATTCCTCCGGGCACGTCCTTCCGCCTTCTCCGCCCTGCTTTCTAAGTTGCCCACGCGTTGCACTAGGGCGTGAAGTTCCTATTTATGTGATGTACAGTCCGCTGTGCTCGGGCCCATCTCTTTCTCTAGGTTCTCTGTGCACTCTGCCAGTGACCTGACATCTTGCCGGAGAAGATTCACTTCCTCTTGTACCGCCCCAACTTTTAGCTCCAGCCCTGCTTTCAATTAATACCATGACATAGTTAGGTTGATATCCCATACAAGAGATGACCTGTATGTATTCACCACTGTGTGTTTGTGTAGTGGGATCCACCTTGTTTTGTTTTAACAGATTAGTTGGATTCACATTTCAGGGCCAGGGAACAATCCCCACGTTTTTATTGGCCAGAGGGGCTGGAAGATCATAGCTCTTCCAGAGGTCAAGTCCTAAAAATTAAAGTGGGGGGACTCATCAACGAACGCAATGGGATGCAACATTGCAAGAAATTAGCATATCAAGGTGAAATGTGCACATTTAATTAAATTGGCTTTGCATAGCCACCCAAATTACACAGGACGAATGGAATTCGCCTTTTATAAAATCAACACAAACACAAAACCAAGAGATTGTATTTTCCTCTAATAGTTCCATCTAAACAAGATGGTTTTTGAAAACGTTAAAAGGTGTGCATGTTTTAAACTGCAAGAACCAATACAAATGTTTTCCCTGGAACATGCAGTACCGAAATGCGACATTTCATCTTTAGTTTGTTATTTTTCATCAGGTTATGTAGTGCAGTGGTGAAGTGTCTGGCCTGCAAACCTGATGACAGAGGTTCGATCCCAGAGGTCAGCTTTAATTCATAAATTCAGAGAGGTCATTCAATGTTTCTCATTTCAACTAGGGGGATGGAGTCCACCCTCTGAATAAAGTGGGTGGATTGTGTACCCTCGCCCTGAGCTCTTCTTTTATTAGTCTGGACACCACCTGCTTTTCTATTAAAGTATGAGGTTGGTAGCTCCAATGCCAAGATGCCTCAGGAGCTGAACACAGTGCTTTCAAATTCTGTACAATACCATACAGAATAATGCCATTTCGCATACAAACTGTGAGCAGAGCGTGAGTGGCCAAGTCTCATTTGAATCTCTTGCACTTTTACGTTCTGAACACTCACAAGGCATAGTAGGTTCGTCTTCCCCTCTCTTTATTATTATTTTGGTCTGATTTGTTATATTATTAATTCAATGTTTTGTTGTAATGCATCGTCTACCTCCCCTGACCCCACGCTGTTGCCCTGCGGGCGCTTTGAAACAGTCTTTGCTAATTGCATAAGCGCCTAGCAAGTGACCATTAAATAAATAAATATTGCACCCATAGTTCACACTTTGCATGTCTCTGATTCACAATAGGGACTTAAACGCATAGAAGGGACTGCCTACGGGCACAAGGGATGCACAGGTAGAACTGACTTCTATGTATGTATCTGCCTACTGACATCACATAGGTGAGGGACTGGTGTCAGCCCTCTACCCTGTCTTTGTCAGTGATGCACCTTAAACGTACTGACAATCCTGATACCCCTGGTAGCATTACACTCTCCCCAGAAGCTGGTCTCTGGTGGGGAAGACCAGGAGCAGGAGAAAGCACACCGGAACTGCTCTCTGTAAATCAGGGATTTGCTCACATCTGCAGCCCCATCCTCCCCCAATACACCGCTGGAAAGTATTCTGCGGGTGGGCTGCTTCACAATGTTGAATCTGAGTGCCCATAGCTATTTGTTTGCACAGATTCACTCCTGTGCATCTTCCAAATCACAAAATGTAGGTGGTTTCTCCACCTCCAGTGTACCCTAAGGACATTGAATTGGAGGAGCATTTTGGCTTGAATATGGCCCCAGGACACAGTGCCTATTTACAAGCAAACTCCTTTCAGTGCCTTCGGTGTTCAAGACTAACAATATGGTCAAAATGTGGCTTTAGTGTATACGTGATTAACCCCAGAAGGAGTAAGCTGTCTTCTGGGAAAGGTAGGCACATTAGTTCCAATCATTAGGATTGTAAAGATAATGGAGTATACAAGACAGACAAGATTAGCTATAAATATCAGTGGGTTTAAATGCTGCATATGTTCTATTATATGTTTTAGAGAGGCTCTGGTATACATTACTGCTAAAGACCTATTTGGAACACAAACATAGTGTCGTGAACCTATACATTGGAATCTATCAGAGTGATACAGAAGTGGATATTGTGGAGTGGAACACATCCACACAGGATATGCGGTTAAAGCTCAGACATTTGCAGGTACTTGGTATACATAATGTTGAATTCTATCACACTCAATGGTATGTTGGGCTTAAATATGGTGTACATGTGTTTACAGGATTGAACTTTCTTCAATCTATGGTCTTGGTAAATTAATCTAAATAAGTTTTCAAATTGTTTTCTTTTGCTATTGTAGAATTCGCCCTGATGAAGGACCAATTAATAGGTCCGAAATCATTGGCTTTGTTGGGATTCTGCTTCTTCACTAATATGACTTTATGGATGAAAAACCACAAGACAAATTATAAACAAAAACATTTCTTGCATTTGGGACTTTTGTTTCTGCTCTCTAAAGATTACATAAATGAGTAAAATCCACTAGTATTCTCCACTACACAATTGGCGACCCCAAGTCTGATGGAAATGTCTCATCAGACACATTTCTCTGCTTTAGTGTATAAGGCCATTGATGGAGAAATGACTTGTTCTTTAATTGCATCCAAAATGAGGGATACCTTGTCCCCAGGCATCCGGAACATTCCAAATCATCTCAAACTACTAACATCCTTTGCTTCCTTTCCCCCATTTGCACAGCTTGACATTTCATCTTTTCTGGTCAGACCACTTGATGGTGTAAGAGACATTTTGAAAATGGCGACAATGTCTACTGCGTTTGACTTCAGCTTGCTCTATGTGAAGCCTGTGTTTTCAGGAATTGATCGAATAAGACGTTCGCAAAGCAACCTTGCTCGCCTTGGGAGGTTTGGGTCAGTGGCATGGTGGTTGTTTTGTTTATTACATTAAAAATAGAGCTTATCAGTCTGTAGGTTTATCTTTACGCAGGAACGTGAAGGGTCTAATTTCTTTTTAGTTCATCCACATTCGTTTTGACACATAGTATGTGCCTAACCTGAACCACATTTCCAAGAAAAGCGGGTTCTGTGTTATGGTCACAAGATCATTTTTCGAGATACCTGAATGTTTTAAGACACTGAGATAGTCCTGCTTGCCAAAATAGTCTGCCACTTGTTCCCTTTGATGGCTGATAGCTGAACAGGCCCGTCACCAGATTAGTTCTAGTCAAAGCATTTTTTTCCATTTACCTATCTTGTAGCAGATTTCGGAAGCCTGAGATAGTTCCTAGCGAGGCATCTCTCTGGAGTGTAAACACAGGAGAACCCACTTTAGGAAAGTCGCTTCTGAAGGCTCAACCCTAAAGAGGGGAGGATGCAGAACTCCTTGGCACCAGAGGAAGCTGCAAGACAAGGAACATAATCAGAAAACAGCAGGGTCCGCAGGAGGTAACACCACGTGTGTCAACCAGCGAGATAAGTGCCTTTACACGAGGATGTGTGATGGAGTTTTGAACAGCGTACCCCAGATGTGGCAAGTACATACAATGAGTACATATTTCTTGCTATACATTCCAAAGTTGCACAAATGTACAATACAGACACACAGGAAGGGCGCAAGGTGGTTCCCTACAGGCTGGACTAAAGGCAAAGCAAACAATACCAGAGACACAGAACAAAGTTACCTGGTGGGTGGGAGGACAGTCTTGACACAGGACCGTGCTGTTCAACATAGACATTGTCACTGGCGAGCCTGCTCGTGTAGGCCTCCAACTGGGGACATGATTCTCAAAGATGTGCACTGGATCAAATGAGGAGATTGCCACGAGCATCTCTAATTTGCACCTGATTCTCAAGCCCTAAAACGGGGGCAATTCTAAAGCATCCTGGAACATCTTTCAGGTGAAAATGTGATTCACAAACATTTGCTCAAAGGCATCTCAGAGAATCGCCAGGCATCTCCAGATCTGCTCAAGTTTGCTCATTTGATCGAGTGCAAATGTCTCACAATCAGGCCCCATGTGATCTCATGTTCGTCATTCCCTGTCATGAATGTATGTATGGAATGTATTAAGGCAGTAAGGAGAGCAACAAGAGGGGGGATGGTGACCCTGTGACCTTGAAACCACAGTCAGGTGAATGATGTGTCTGTCGTTGGGAAAAAACGACCACTAGAACACTCGTTTACTTATTCTAAAAAGTTGAGTGTGATAGTCATACTCTACTGGTCTAAAGTTGAGAGTCTAAAGAGAGGAGTTAAGAGAAAGCAACCACTTAATAATAGCAAAACTAATTTTTATTTTTAATCATGGTAAAATACATCTAAAAAATTCCATAATAAAGAAGAGAATACACATTATGACTACAGCAAAAACTTTTTTAAAATGTATTTATTTATTTATTTATTTATGTATTTATTGTCAAAGCTAAATAGTCGCAAAAGCACAAAAGTTTAGTGGGGTTAGTACTTGTGAAACAAGGAATATTGTGTGAGCTCTCAATGTGCAACATCAAACAATTAGGGGGAGACCTCCACAAAACCAAACCTAAGATGTTTAACAGGTTTTTCTTGTGTGATAGAGCTAGTTCAACTAAATAATGCTGTACCCCTAATTGTTTGATGCTGCAGATTTGAGTGTTCATCAATATTCTTTGTTTCACACGTACTAACCCCACTAAACCTTTGTGCTTTTGCGACTATTCAGCTTTGACAAACAAAAAAAACAAGTTTTTGCTGTACTCATAATGTGTATTCTCTTTTTCTTTATGGAATTTTTTAGATGTATTTTACCATGATTAAAAATAAAAATTAGTCTTGCTATTATTAAGTGGTTGCTTTCTCTTAACTCCTCTCTTTAAACTCTCAACTTTAGACCAGTTGAGTATGACTATCACACTCAACTTTTTAGAATAAGTAAACAAGTGTTCTAGAGGTCGTCTTTTTCCCAACGACAGACACATCATTCACCTGACTGTGGTTTCAAGGTCACAGGGTCACCACCCCTCCTCTTGTTGCTCTCCTTACTGCCTTTTGATCCCTGAGGGTGGTGTTCCCAGAAATCGGATCCCTCCTAACGCTTAAACAGCTGCAATGTATTAAGGGCCTAGGCAAGTAGCAGCAGAGGGCTGCACACATGTAAATATGAGGTTTACACGAGTGACCACAATTTGTGCTAGCCTCCTGGGATGATGGTGACAGATGCACATAGGTACGTGTTGTAATGTGTTTGACACTCCTAGAGGAACTCCAGGAACAGTAGGGGCTCCAGTTCTGTCCTAACCATTAGCAGAGCGGTAGCTGTATGGGTGTCTGGTGGGATACTGGTGCACAGTACCGGTACACCAAAGGAGAAGGCGTGCTTTCTGATCTTCTCTTCCCGACATGTGCACTCGCATTGTTGTAGGCTTCTGGAATTGTGCTGTTTCCCAAAAGTAACAAAGCAGCGCTTAAGTTTACAAAGCCTTGAATATCATAGGGGCTGTTTTCAAAATGATCAGGGCTGGGATCGGAAGCTGGCGAAGCCTTGTGGAGAGATGGGGGTGAATTTTGTGATGCCTGTGATTAGCCTGGAAGTGGTGCGTTGCGCTGCTTTGACAGCCAGGAGGGCTGAGAAGGTGACATCTGAGAGGAGTGCATTGCTTCCATCCAGGAGTGACAGTGCTAATGTTTGGACGGTGGCCATGACGTCAGAGGGTGGAAGAAAAGGTTTAATTATGCACAGGAGTGTTAGATGAAACCAGGTTGTTTGAGCCCTCCTGTTGATGTAAAATTTGAAGGATAGGTTGCTGTGATGATAACACCTTACTAGAGATCATATGCAGCGAGCGTCCTTCCTGATTCATGCCGGTACCCAGGACCCAATGAGTGTTTTCTAAGCTGAGATGCAGAGGAGCACACACTCAGTTTTCAGGTGTACTAGAAATATAGTACTCAGAAAGCGTAGGCATCTTACGGAAGAATGAACTGTGCCTTGTTTGTATTCCTCACCATAACAAAATAAGAGGGCTGGCAGTGAGGCCCTGTATCCTGTGCAGGGAGACCTACCTTCTGGATCTTAAAATGAGGGTGAGCCAAGCTTCTGACCTTTTGTGGCATAAATGAAGCATTCTGTGAACCACTCTAAGATGTAGATGATGCGCCTTTCCGCAACTGCGTGCAGCGCAACATGTTGAGCTTGGGAAGCGAGAGCGGGGCCATCATGTTTCCTTGTATAGGGATGATAGTTGGACGCAGGAGATTGTTGAAGTCTTTCTTGCTGAGTGGGACCCGTGGCATGAGGGAGAGCTTGGGTTTCCCTGAATGGGGGAAACAGGAGGTTCATGGGAGGCTGTTGCCATCTACTCTTTCACACTGCAATTGTGGCATCAGCAGGACAACAGGGTCCCCCTGGGCGTGGGACGTGGCTGTCAGGAGATGCTGCAGGAAGGGTGCGAAAGCATTTGCTTCCAAGAGAAGCCATAATGTGCTGCGCTCCTTATCGAGAACCTATGTTCTGATGTCTCATTTAATAAACTCTATGAGTACAGTGACATACTATAATGGTAGGAAAAACAAATCTACCATTGGGTAATAAGAACTTTCTTGTAGATTATGTATTTTTGATGGCCCTGTGGGGACGTTTTAAAGGATTAATTTTTCAAGGCCTGGGCATCTAATACTGATGTTTCTCAAGATATATATGAATTTAGGGAGGGACACCACTGTGCTGATTTTCCTCCCTGGAAGCAGGATTGGTTGCTTCCCACTTTGAAACAAATCTGATTTAGATTGAACAATAAACTGTTGAATACATGTTTCCCTAATTGTTTTCGAATTATCTCTTGAGATCTTTACGTTTTACTGTGTTTCCATTTTAAAATCCTGCCCCTCAATTGTCCATCCAATATTCCTTTCCGTATGGTAGGATGCTAGATGCAGATCAGTTGTTTGGACCTCAGTCAAATATGCAAGATTCTAATTTTCATTTGTCTAGTCACAAGTCACCTGAATACATTAAAGGTCTAAACCCGGAGGTGAGGAAACCGATTCCTAAATTGTCCTTGGTCTATAGACACGGTGTCAAGGATTTAAGTTGAACAGTCAGGTGGATCAGGGAAGCTCTGTTTATTTACCCCTTGAAGCCTAAGTGGTCCTGCACATGTAACTATATTTGCGGTTTTACAGTGAACAGTCTGTTAACTGCACCAAAATTGATCCATTCAGTGTCAACCATAGATTTTTTAGACATATTTTATTTTTTATTGTTGTTTTATAAAACACCTTATTGTCAGTACTTAATTTGTGGGTTTGTTTGCCAGTGCTGATCCCCGGAACTTATTTCTGAGCACCAGCACTTAATGCTTCTGATTATTTTTTGTAACTGTTAGGAAGTTTAATTCGCACAACAATTAATGTGTGTCACGCCCGGCACTGCAACACTAGTCATCCAGCTTCATGAATAACAACGAGCCAATAGATGACAGTGCTGAGCTCTTCTGCTGGTTATGTTAGCACAGCCTGCATGACGTTGGCTCTGCTGCGTGACTGTAATAGTAAGCAGCACTGCCGCAGGATGGTGGTTGGTTGGGGGTGTGTTGCAGACAGGTAGTCATGGTACCCGACGCAGCTCGCTAGTCCAGTGGGCAGGAGGGCACGCACAGGTATATGTGCGTATGTCAGTATAACACTGGCTTTGAATGTGTCTACCCTCGGTTGGGACTCTCAGTAGGCACACCTTCTGGCCTTTTTAAGCTGGGCACTTCCAGTTTTTATTCTTTTACTCAGCCAGCATGGGGTGCACCAATATGCAGGCACATACCAGATTTAGCGCACACTAGCAACTTACTGCAATCAGTGCTACAGAGTCGCCAGTGCCGTTAGTGTGGCAGAGGGGTGTTAGGGAGAATTCTCTTCTACGGCTAATTTCCCTTACCTATAGAGTCTCCCAGCAGCTTTTCTGGATTACAGGGGTTTGTTTTTTTACTCCTACTAAGAGTGAGACTCTTTTTTCCACTCTTAGCTGTATTTTGATGTATGTTTCAGCCTATTTTTGTGCTTATGTGCTATGGGGTTTTTCTCACCCTCATAGGTATCATCTTTTTACATGTGTGTTACACAGCACCCTTCGTGCAGACACAGGGGTGTCGTAGCGACCCCCAAACATAGACTCCATACCCTGGGACTGACTACTGTCTCCCAGGGCATGTAAAGTAACCATTGACTTTACTAGTCAATAGTTATGAACAAAACCAGTAAAACCATCTTACTATGGAAGTACTGGGAAGGGTTAATAGTTTTTCCACGGTGTTCATTTTCAAGGGGGTACCGTACAGTCCCTCTCTCCAAAGTTTCTGGCTGGTGGCAGTGGTTACTACCGTAAATATTCGACCCCAAATATTTTCCTATGGGATTTTCCCATTGTTCGAGGCTACCACTTTTACTGACAGCCTCTAACATTCCGCTGGTTTATTTTAATATTAACTTTACTCCAGTAGGTTTTTATTGCCAGAACTTTAATAATATTTCTTTCTCGTGTCTTTCTCTGAAATCCTAACCCAGGTCGGGGATCCTTTGTTTGTCCTTTTGGTGGGCTTCTGCCAAGAAGTCCTCCTTTCGGCACCACTGAGTCTGGGGTAGACAGGATGTGTGGGACGGGGAATAGTCACCCTGGACAGGGTAACCTAGGCAACCCAATTCGCACTCTGCCCTAATCGGCTGGAGGGTTATCCCGCCGGGATAGCCACCCCACTGTGTGAGTGACAGCTAGGCTGTATGAATGGGGGTCTTTCTGCATAAAAGCAGGGTACTAAGGACTGGAGGACAAGACGTCGCCACTGGAACTAAGAAGCCGAAGAGGAGAGAAGCCAAAGACATCTGCAACGACTGAACCACCGGTGAAGCCCTGCTTCAGATCCTCACCACTTTTCTCCAACGAGTCGAGAAGATCTTCACCTGCAAGAGTCTTCTTCCTTTGAGCTGGTGGGGTCAGCCAATTGCCTTCCAGAACCTGCCTTGGTCGAATCGCAGGTGCCAAGCACTAGGAGACCGGATAGCCAGGTACCCGTCCACCACGACCGTGATTTAAAGGAGAGTACTTTTTATTCCATTTTGGCAACACCGCGGCGGGTTTCATCCCTGGGCAGTGCAGTAACTCGAACCTTCCTCTACGACGAGAGCCTCTCTTCCTCTGTTGGATCTCCTGAACTGCAGGAACTGCCAGGAACTACCGCCACCACAGGAGCCTCTTCCACTTTCAAGGTACATTGTTCCGCCAGGCCTCCCGTTTCGTTGGGTATTGCTAAAGGTGTTTTAAATCCTTTACTTACCTTCTGGGCTGGCCGCCTTTTCGTCTAACATTATCTTTCTACGTCCTGCAACCGCCTTTTCAATCGTTTAACAAATACTTGACTGCAGCTACTAGAACATTTTGAACCTAGGCACTTTGCCTTGTACCATTGACTCTGGCACAGGCCTATTGACTCTGGCTAAATCTTTTACAACTGCCTTCTCTAGATTGTTTCTCATCAAGAAATGTATTGGTGCTCCTAAACTCTTATAACCACCTTTACTTTCCATTTATATATTGCTGAAGTGCCATTTTGCTCAGTTTTCACCAAAGTATTGTTGATGCTAAAGTACTGCCTTGCTTAACTTGTTCACAATCCACTTGGTAAGTGTTGCTGATGTGTTTAGGAGTCTAAACCTGTATAACGTGTTCTTTCCCTCCCTTTGAAGAAATTGTTAGAGTGCCATTTCTGCTTGGTTTAACACTGTGCCGTTTTGCTAAGTTTTCACTCTTGCTCAAACTTGTCTACAATTTAAATAGGGAGTTGTGTATACTTTTCATGACTGTTTTAACTTGCTTTAAGGATAGTGATTTGTGTGTGAACTTAAGAGTGTGTAAAATAAATATATAGATATATATATATATATATATATATATATATATATATATATATATATATATATATATATATATATATATATATATATATATATTCTTTTTGATACAAAGCTTTGGTCAGTGTTTCCTTGTTCCATAGTATTGTACCCCTAATGTGTAAACCCTGAATACTGCTCATCTCCCTCTTGAGATAAGTCTGACTGCTCAGCCACAGCTACCAACTAAATATTTTTGGTACAGACTGATACCAAAGGGGTTGTATTGCATATACCTGTAGTCTTAATCTTCTGTAGTGCTCCCTAAGGGAACTGCACAGGATTCTGCCTAACAAGGGGCACCTGGCACAGCAAGGACATGACAGTCACCAGCCAACAGCGCCACCATAGAGGCAAGGCCAGGGGAAGGGGCCCTGCCACGTAGGTGTGTCTGTGTCCAGGGCTGATCAATAGAAGAAGCTGCTGTGGTGTTTGACAGGCAAGTTCATCAGTTCAGCAACCGGGTTGTCTGCATTTGTCCATCATGTGACTTTAGAAAGTAGGCACGTTTGCTCTATTTTATGTGGCTAGATGGGCATGTTCCCTTGCCATGTACAGACAGATAATTGATCATGTGCGTAGTGTGTTTGATAGAGCATGTAAATTTCAGGGCACAACCAACATGTTGTGTTATGTTATGTTGCTTGGTATTAAAAATCGCACATCTGTCATTGGTAGGATTGACATCACCCCCAACCCCATGAGCTGGTGTGAGTGGAAGCGTTAACCCCAAATACGTTGGCACTGAGGGGGGCATCAGTGGGCGACCAGTTACCATCTCGACCCGGCACAGTCCAGATATGTGGGTCCTGGCACTTACATATTTAGAAAGTAAGCGCTGGTTATTACAACGAAGGATGCTTCCATCCTATCTCAGGAGAATGTATAGGCAATATTCAGTAGATGTATACTGTGCCTACTTTGAGCCTGACACGTGACTGACTCTCCCCCATGACTGCCCGCCTTCCAAAGGCAACAGCCTGGAAGGAAATGGCGGATGTGCTGAAAGGCCAGTTGCCTCTGCAGATAGCAGTGCCCTGAAGCCCAGCTGCGGAGCAGGCTGACTCCTCCACGGATGGCCTTGGCTCACTCTTCTCAGAAATAGTTGGAATATTTTCAAATTCGGGTTTTTAGAGGCCTCTGAAAGTAGAGATTAGGATGCCCCGGCCTTAAGAATCAGGCAGCACAACAAAAACGGAGCGATTCCAAATATTTCCATTTTGTGGTTGTTGTGATGTCCGTGGGAGCAGCTTTGACTAGTTATGTCTTGGGCAGATTCCCGTCCCGGGTGTTATCACACAGCTGCAGAGGGTGAGGCATCAGTGCTGAGAGTCACTTGGTGGGAACTCGGCTCATCAGACCACATTGATTGTATTCTCTGTATTGTTGATGTGTGAAGTTGCCCGCTGCTGTAATACACCGGCTTGGTGGCGCCGTGGAGTATGCAGCGGGTGGGTTAAACAAGGGAGCCAGATACGCTGGAGACATTGGAATGGGCAGGAATGAACAACACATTATGGTCGTTTGCAGAGGGATGGGCAGAGATGGAAGAGAAAGGCAGTACACAAGGCTAGTGATCTCCTGGCCCTTACGTCGGGAGGCCAGACCAGGCTGCAACAAAGTCAACAAGTGGCATGAGGATCAAAGATCATGTCCTGGTATGGCACACAAAGGGCAATGCTAGCTAGAGAGGACATGCGGCCCTCAAGCGATAGGACACGGGTCGCCTTCGCCCCGGATACAATAGAAGCAAGCGCAGAAAGCGAAGCAAAAATCTGCAGGATTACAGGGCGACTTCATTAAACGGTGTGATCTTGGATACACGTGTCCACCCCTGCAATAGCATGGCCAGCTAAATGCACGCGGTCAATGTTAATGGTGTTTTTTGCCCCAATTTCATTCTTCTAAAAGATTGGCTCGGATTCACTTCCGAGTGCTTCAAGAGTTTGGGGAAACGTGATCGAGGGAGGGGGAAGGGATATTTGAGACAAGGACACGGTCCAGACGAGACCCCGGACGATACACGGGGGAATAGAAGCCAAGAGAAGGAGATAAGCAGAAGGGGACATGGCAGGAATCGAAGAAGAGATTGGGGATGGAAAGAAGGGGACATGACAGGGATAGAAGAACAAACAGGTAGTTGGGCAGGAGGAGACATGGCAGGAAGAGAAGAAAATATAGGGAGATGGGGAGGAGGGGACATGGAAGGAAGAGAAGAAAATATAGGGAGATGGGCAGGAGGGGACATGGCAAGAAGAAAATACGGGGAGATAGGTAGGAGGGGAAAAGGCAGGAATAGAAGAACGTATAGGGAGTTGGGCAGGAGGACACATCAGGAATCGAAGAACAGATGGGGAGATGGGTAGGAGGGGACATGGCAGGAAGAGAAGAAAAGATGGGGAGATGGGTAGGAGGGTACATGGCAGGAATCGAAAAAGAGATGGGGAGATGGGAAGGAGGGGACATGGAAGGAAGAGAAGAAAATATAGGGAGATGGGCAGGAGGAGACATGGCAGGAAGAGAATAAAATATAGGGAGATGGGCAGGAGGGGACATGGCAAGAAGAAAATACGGGGAGATAGGTAGGAGGGGAAAAGGCAGGAATAGAAGAACGTATAGGGAGTTGGGCAGGAGGACACATCAGGAATCGAAGAACAGATGGGGAGATGGGTAGGAGGGGACATGGCAGGAATCGAAGTAGAGATGGGGAGATGGGAAGGAGGGGACATGGAAGGAAGAGAAGAAAATATAGGGAGATGGGTGGGAGGGAACATTGCTGGAAGACAATAAAATATAGGGCGATGGGTAAGAGGGGACATGGCAGGAAGTGAATAAATAATAGGGAAATGGGCGGGAGGGGGACATGGCAGGAATCGAAGGGGAGATGTGGAGGAGTGGCATGGCAGGAAGAGAAGAAAAGATGGGGAGATGGGTAGGAGGGGACATGGCAGGACTCGAGGAAGAGATGGGGAGATGGCTAGGAGGGGAAATGGCAGGAAGAGGAGAAGAGATTGGGAGATGGGTAGGAGGGGACGTGGCAGGAAGAGAAGAAAATACAGAGAGATGGGTAGGAAGGGACATGGCAGGAAGAGAAGAACATTTAGGGAGATGAGCAGGAGGGGAATTGGCAGGAATCGAAGAAGAGATGGGGAGATGGGGAAGAGGGGACATGGCAGGAAGAGAAGAAAAGATGGGGAGATGGGTAGGAGGGGACATGGCAGGAATCGAAGAAGAGATGGGGAGATGGGAAGGAGGGGACATGGAAGGAAGAGAAGAAAATACAGGGAGATAGGTAGGAGGGGAAATGGCAGGAATAGAAGAACATATAGGGAGTTGGGCAGGAGGACACATGGCAGGGAGAGAAGAAAATAAAGGGAGATGGGAAGGAGGGGACATGGAAGGAAGAGAAGAAAATATAGGGAGATGGGCAGGAGGGGACATGACGGGAAGACAATAAAATATAGGGCGATGGTCAGGAGGGGACATGGCAGGAAGAGAATAAAATATAGGGAGATGGGCAGGAGGGGGCATGGCAGGAATCGAAGAAGAGATGGGGAGATGGGGAGGAGGGGACATGGCAGGAAGAGAAAAAAATATAGGGAGATGGGTAGGAGGGGACATGACAGGAAGACAATAAAATATAGGGCGATGGTCAGGAGGGGACATGGCAGGAAGAGAATAAAATATAGGGAGATGGGCAGGAGGGGGCATGGCAGGAATCGAAGAAGAGATGGGGAGATGCGGAGGAGGGGACATGGCAGGAAGAGAAGAAAAGATGGGGAAGTGGGTAGGAGGGGACATGGCAGGAATCGAATGGGAGATGGGGAGGAGTGGACATGGCAGGAAGAGAAGAAAAGATGGGGCGATGGGTAGGAGGGGATATGGCAGGACTCGAAGAAGAGATAGGGAGATGGGTAGGAGGGGAAATGGCAGGAAGAGGAGAAGAGATGGGGAGATGGGTAGGAGGGGACATGGCAGGAAGAGAAGAAAATAGAGGGAGATGGGTAGGAGGGGACATGGCAGGAAGAGAAGAACATTTAGGGAGATGAGCAGGAGAGGACATGGCAGGAATCCAAGAAGAGATGGGGAGATGGGGAGGAGGGGGCATGGCAGGAAGAGAAGAAGAGATGGGGAGATGGGTAGGAGGGGACATGGCAGGAAGAGAAGAAAATACTGGGAGATGGGTAGGAGGGGACATGGTAGAAATCGAAGAAGAGATGGGGAGATGGGGAGGAGGGGACATGGCACGAAAAGAAGAAAAGATGGGGAGATGGGTAGGAGGGGACATGGCAAGAATGGACGAAGAGATGGGGAGATGGGAAGAAGGGGACATGGAAGGAAGAGAGAAAATATAGGGAGATGGGCAGGAGGAGACATGGCAGGAAGAGAATAAAATATAGGGAGATAGGTAGGAGGGGAAATGGCAGGAACAGAAGAACGTATAGGGAGTTGGGCAGGAGGACACCTGGCAGGAAGAGAAGAAATTATAGGGAGATGGGTAGGAGGGGACATGACAGGAAGATAATAAAATATAGGGCGATGGTCAGGAGGGGACATGACAGGAAGAGAATAAAATATAGGGAGATGGCCAGGAGGGGGCATGGCAGGAATAGAAGAAGAGATGGGGAGATGGGGAGGAGGGGACATGGCAGGAAGAGAAGAAAAGATGGGGAGATGGGTAGGAGGGGACATGGCAGGAATCGAAGGGGAGATGGGGAGGAGGGGACATGGCAGGAAGAGAAGAAAAGATGGGGAGATGGGTAGGAGGGGACATGGCAGGACCCGAAGAAGAGATGGAGAGATGGGTTGGAAGGGAAATGGCAGGAAGAGGAGAAGAGATGGGGAGATTGGTAGGAGGGGACATGGCAGGAAGAGAAGAAAATACAGGGAGATGGGTAGGAGGGGACATGGCAGGAAGAAAAGAAAATATAGGGAGATGAGCAGGAGGGGACATGGCAGGAATCCAAGAAGAGATGGGGAGATGAGAAGGAGGGGGCATGGCAGGAAGAGAAGAAGAGATGGGGAGATGGGTAGGAGGGGACATGGCAGGAAGAGAAGAACATTCTGGGAGATGGGTAGGAGGGGACATGGCAGGAATCGAAGAAGAGATGGGGAGATGGGGAGGAGGGGACATGGCAGGAAGAGAAGAAAAGATGGGGAGATGGGTAGGAGAGGACATGGCAGGAATCGAAGAAGAGATGGGGAGGTGTGAAGGAGGGGACATGGAAGGAACAGAAGAACGTATAGGGAGTTGGGCAGAGGGACACCTGGCAGGAAGAGAAGAAAATATAGGGAGATGGGAAGGAGGGGACATGGAAGGAAGAGAAGAAAATATAGGGAGATGGGTAAGAGGGGACATGACAGGAAGATAATAAAATATAGGGCAATGGTCAGGAAGGGACATGGCAGGAAGAGAATAAAATATAGGGAGATGGGCAGGAGGGGGCATGGCAGGAATCGAAGAAGAGATGGGGAGATGGGGAGGAGGGGACATGTCAGGAACAGAAGAAAAGATGGGGAAATGGGTAGGAGGGGACATGGCAGGACCCGAAGAAGAGATGGGGAGATGGGTAGGAAGGGAAATGGCAGGAAGAGGAGAAGAGATGGGGAGATGGGTAGGAGGGGACATGGCAGGAAGAGAAGAAAATACAGGGAGATGGGTAGGAGGGGACATGGCAGGAAGAGAAGAAAATATAGGGAGATGAGCAGGAGGGGACATGGCAGAAATCCAAGAAGAGATGGGGAGATGAGAAGGAGTGGGCATGGCAGGAAGGGAAGAAGAGATGGGGAGATGGGTAGGAGGGGACATGGCAGGTAGAGAAGAAAATTCTGGGAGATGGGTAGGAGGGGACATGGCAGGAATCGAAGAAGAGATGGGGAGATGTGAAGAAGGGGACATGGAAGGAAGAGAAGAAAATATAGTGAGATGGGCAGGAGTAGACATGGCAGGAAGATAATAAAATATAGGGAGATAGGCAGGAGGGGACATGGCAGGAAGAGAAGAAAATACAGGGAGATAGGTAGGAGGGGAAATGGCAGGAATAGAAGAACGTATAGGGAGTTGGGCAGGTGGGGACATGGAAGGAAGAGAAGAAAGTATAGGGAGATGGGTAGGAGGGGACATGACAGGAAGATAATAAAATATAGGGCGATCGTCAGGAGGGGACATGGCAGGAAGAGAAGAAAATACTGGGAGATGGGTAGGAGGGGACATGGTAGAAACCGAAGAAGAGATGGGGAGATGGGGAGGAGGGGACATGGCACGAAAAGAAGAAAAGATGGGGAGATGGGTAGGAGGGGACATGGCAAGAATGGACGAAGAGATGGGGAGATGGGAAGAAGGGGACATGGAAGGAAGAGAGAAAATATAGGGAGATGGGCAGGAGGAGACATGGCAGGAAGAGAATAAAATATAGGGAGATAGGTAGGAGGGGAAATGGCAGGAACAGAAGAACGTATAGGGAGTTGGGCAGGAGGACACCTGGCAGGAAGAGAAGAAATTATAGGGAGATGGGTAGGAGGGGACATGACAGGAAGGTAATAAAATATAGGGCGATGGTCAGGAGGGGACATGGCAGGAAGAGAATAAAATATAGGGAGATGGGCAGGAGGGGGCATGGCAGGAATAGAAGAAGAGATGGGGAGATGGGGAGGAGGGGACATGGCAGGAAGAGAAGAAAAGATGGGGAGATGGGTAGGAGGGGACATGGCAGGAATCGAAGGGGAGATGGGGAGGAGTGGACATGGCAGGAAGAGAAGAAAAGATAGGGAGATGGGTAGGAGGGGACATGGCAGGACCCGAAGAAGAGATGGAGAGATGGGTTGGAAGGGAAATGGCAGGAAGAGGAGAAGAGATGGGGAGATTGGTAGGAGGGGACATGGCAGGAAGAGAAGAAAATACAGGGAGATGGGTAGGAGGGGACATGGCAGGAAGAAAAGAAAATATAGGGAGATGAGCAGGAGGGGACATGGCAGGAATCCAAGAAGAGATGGGGAGATGAGAAGGAGGGGGCATGGCAGGAAGAGAAGAAGAGATGGGGAGATGGGTAGGAGGGGACATGGCAGGAAGAGAAGAAAATTCTGGGAGATGGGTAGGAGGGGACATGGCAGGAATCGAAGAAGAGATGGGGAGATGGGGAGGAGGGGACATGGCAGGAAGAGAAGAAAAGATGGGGAGATGGGTAGGAGAGGACATGGCAGGAATCGAAGAAGAGATGGGGAGGTGTGAAGGAGGGGACATGGAAAGAACAGAAGAACGTATAGGGAGTTGGGCAGAGGGACACCTGGCAGGAAGAGAAGAAAATATAGGGAGATGGGAAGGAGGGGACATGGAAGGAAGAGAAGAAAATATAGGGAGATGGGTAAGAGGGGACATGACAGGAAGATAATAAAATATAGGGCAATGGTCAGGAGGGGACATGGCAGGAAGAGAATAAAATATAGGGAGATGGGCAGGAGGGGGCATGGCAGGAATCGAAGAAGAGATGGGGAGATGGGGAGGAGGGGACATGTCAGGAAGAGAAGAAAAGATGGGGAAATGGGTAGGAGGGGACATGGCAGGACCCGAAGAAGAGATGGGGAGATGGGTAGGAAGGGAAATGGCAGGAAGAGGAGAAGAGATGGGGAGATGGGTAGGAGGGGACATGGCAGGAAGAGAAGAAAATATAGGGAGATGGGTAGGAGGGGACATGGCAGGAAGAGAAGAAAATATAGGGAGATGAGCAGGAGGGGACATGGCAGAAATCCAAGAAGAGATGGGGAGATGAGAAGGAATGGGCATGGCAGGAAGGGAAGAAGAGATGGGGAGATGGGTAGGAGGGGACATGGCAGGTAGAGAAGAAAATTCTGGGAGATGGGTAGGAGGGGACATGGCAGGAATCGAAGAAGAGATGGGGAGATGTGAAGAAGGGGACATGGAAGGAAGAGAAGAAAATATAGGGAGATGGGCAGGAGTAGACATGGCAGGAAGATAATAAAATATAGGGAGATAGGCAGGAGGGGACATGGCAGGAAGAGAAGAAAATACAGGGAGATAGGTAGGAGGGGAAATGGCAGGAATAGAAGAACGTATAGGGAGTTGGGCAGGTGGGGACATGGAAGGAAGAGAAGAAAGTATAGGGAGATGGGTAGGAGGGGACATGACAGGAAGATAATAAAATATAGGGCGATCGTCAGGAGGGGACATGGCAGGAAGAGAATAAAATATAGGGAGATGGGCAGGAGGGGACATGGCAGGAATCGAAGAAGAGATGGGGAGGAGGGGCCATGGCAGGAAGAGAAGAAAAGATGGGGAGATGGGTAGGAGGGGACATGGCAGGAATCAAAGAAGAGATGGGGAGATGGATAGGAGGGGACATGGCAGGAAGAGGAGAAGAGATGGGGAGATAGGTAGGAGGGGACATGGCAAGAATGGACGAAGAGATGGGGAGATGGGAAGAAGGGGACATGGAAGGAAGAGAGAAAATATAGGGAGATGGGCAGGAGGAGACATGGCAGGAAGAGAATAAAATATAGGGAGATAGGTAGGAGGGGAAATGGCAGGAACAGAAGAACGTATAGGGAGTTGGGCAGGAGGACACCTGGCAGGAAGAGAAGAAATTATAGGGAGATGGGTAGGAGGGGACATGACAGGAAGGTAATAAAATATAGGGCGATGGTCAGGAGGGGACATGGCAGGAAGAGAATAAAATATAGGGAGATGGGCAGGAGGGGGCATGGCAGGAATAGAAGAAGAGATGGGGAGATGGGGAGGAGGGGACATGGCAGGAAGAGAAGAAAAGATGGGGAGATGGGTAGGAGGGGACATGGCAGGAATCGAAGGGGAGATGGGGAGGAGTGGACATGGCAGGAAGAGAAGAAAAGATAGGGAGATGGGTAGGAGGGGACATGGCAGGACCCGAAGAAGAGATGGAGAGATGGGTTGGAAGGGAAATGGCAGGAAGAGGAGAAGAGATGGGGAGATTGGTAGGAGGGGACATGGCAGGAAGAGAAGAAAATACAGGGAGATGGGTAGGAGGGGACATGGCAGGAAGAAAAGAAAATATAGGGAGATGAGCAGGAGGGGACATGGCAGGAATCCAAGAAGAGATGGGGAGATGAGAAGGAGGGGGCATGGCAGGAAGAGAAGAAGAGATGGGGAGATGGGTAGGAGGGGACATGGCAGGAAGAGAAGAAAATTCTGGGAGATGGGTAGGAGGGGACATGGCAGGAATCGAAGAAGAGATGGGGAGATGGGGAGGAGGGGACATGGCAGGAAGAGAAGAAAAGATGGGGAGATGGGTAGGAGAGGACATGGCAGGAATCGAAGAAGAGATGGGGAGGTGTGAAGGAGGGGACATGGAAAGAACAGAAGAACGTATAGGGAGTTGGGCAGAGGGACACCTGGCAGGAAGAGAAGAAAATATAGGGAGATGGGAAGGAGGGGACATGGAAGGAAGAGAAGAAAATATAGGGAGATGGGTAAGAGGGGACATGACAGGAAGATAATAAAATATAGGGCAATGGTCAGGAGGGGACATGGCAGGAAGAGAATAAAATATAGGGAGATGGGCAGGAGGGGGCATGGCAGGAATCGAAGAAGAGATGGGGAGATGGGGAGGAGGGGACATGTCAGGAAGAGAAGAAAAGATGGGGAAATGGGTAGGAGGGGACATGGCAGGACCCGAAGAAGAGATGGGGAGATGGGTAGGAAGGGAAATGGCAGGAAGAGGAGAAGAGATGGGGAGATGGGTAGGAGGGGACATGGCAGGAAGAGAAGAAAATATAGGGAGATGGGTAGGAGGGGACATGGCAGGAAGAGAAGAAAATATAGGGAGATGAGCAGGAGGGGACATGGCAGAAATCCAAGAAGAGATGGGGAGATGAGAAGGAATGGGCATGGCAGGAAGGGAAGAAGAGATGGGGAGATGGGTAGGAGGGGACATGGCAGGTAGAGAAGAAAATTCTGGGAGATGGGTAGGAGGGGACATGGCAGGAATCGAAGAAGAGATGGGGAGATGTGAAGAAGGGGACATGGAAGGAAGAGAAGAAAATATAGGGAGATGGGCAGGAGTAGACATGGCAGGAAGATAATAAAATATAGGGAGATAGGCAGGAGGGGACATGGCAGGAAGAGAAGAAAATACAGGGAGATAGGTAGGAGGGGAAATGGCAGGAATAGAAGAACGTATAGGGAGTTGGGCAGGTGGGGACATGGAAGGAAGAGAAGAAAGTATAGGGAGATGGGTAGGAGGGGACATGACAGGAAGATAATAAAATATAGGGCGATCGTCAGGAGGGGACATGGCAGGAAGAGAATAAAATATAGGGAGATGGGCAGGAGGGGACATGGCAGGAATCGAAGAAGAGATGGGGAGGAGGGGCCATGGCAGGAAGAGAAGAAAAGATGGGGAGATGGGTAGGAGGGGACATGGCAGGAATCAAAGAAGAGATGGGGAGATGGATAGGAGGGGACATGGCAGGAAGAGGAGAAGAGATGGGGAGATAGGTAGGAGGGGACATGACAGGAAGAGAAGAAAATATAGGGAGATGTGCAGGAGGGGACATGGCAGGAATCGAAGAAGAGATGGGGAGATGGGGAGCAGGGGACATAGAAGGAAGAGAAGAAGAGATGGGGAGATGGGTAGGAGGGGACATGGCAGGAAGAGAATAAAATACAGGGAGATGGGAAGGAGGGGACATGGCAGGAATCGAATAAGAGACAGGGAGATGGGTAGGAGGTGACTGTGGTATCTTGTATGTTCGACGGTGCGCCGATAAGACAAAGTCATAGGAGCCTATGTTCATGAGTACCGTAACATAAATGGAAGGCGTAAAAGCCTTGCGTAAGGCTTTAACGGCTTTTATTCATGCCACTGCACATTTTCAATCATTTGTAAGGTGGAGCGGAGGGGCGGAACGTAACTTGCATTGTTTTACTCCCGCCTCCCTTCCTCTCCGCCATACAAATGCTCCAGCATCTGAGCTGGCATGGATTTTCAAGTCAACGCAAATGCTGAAGATCCCTATGGGGTCTGCTTGCTTTATGCATCAGTGAGCATGTCGGTGAGTGTTTAATTGTAAATGTGAGGTGCACTTGTCATGCAAGCATGGCAAGCAGCGCTCACAATGAAAAGTAAACGCTGCCTGGCATGCTGGGGTTTACTCAGTTTGCACTGTGGACTGAAGGACACAAAGCCGCCTTTTGCACTTTACATTTGCACCCTGCAGTGCAAATGACGAAATCTTTGATGCGGGCACCAGCTTACGTTCAAGTTTAAATGTAACGGCTTGCCGCCATCAAATTACTTATTTCAAGAAAAGCAGCACTGAAGAGTTGATGGGAATGTAGGAGAAGCAGCTCAGGAGAGGAAGAAGGCGATGTTTTCAGTTGCTGGGAGGAGGGATGGATGGTCCCGAGTGAGGTAGTAGGCAGCAGAAGGAGTGACTTGGATATTGATTATGGTCATGATGTGATGAACGTTCGTGTTGGTACTTTTGTGTGTTGTGAAGATGCTGCACCATGGGTAACCGGAAATACAAAAAACAATAGCTGACTGTCAATGTTACATTTGTGCTATAGAGATTTAGTGCACATTATACTATGTGTTTTTTTAACCAAATTACCACATGTAGTACCTCCTACCGCATACAATAATTTGAGTCAAAAAGCACAATTAGGGTTTTACCGTTTCATTAGCATTAATTTCACATCTGATATGTCAGATAATTAGCATGCAGTAATAGCTAAAGGCTGTTACCACGTCCAAAAATACTAGAGATTTAGTGCACATTATACTATGTGTTTTTTTAACCAAATTACCACATGTAGGGCGCCCTCCTACCGCATACAATAATTTGAGTCAAAGCACAATTAGGGTTTTACCGTTTCATTAGCATTAATTTCACATCTGATATGTCAGATAATTAGCATGCAGTAATAGCTAAAGGCTGTTACCACGTGCAAAAATACAATTACTACATGTACATGAACTGGAAGCGGCCTGGCAGCCATCTTGGAAATATGATCCAGATTAAATGACTGATTTCCTGCTGCCATCGATCCAAAATGGCTTCACAAACAACGTCAGAGGAGAGAGTACAATGCAGTACATTTTTTTGTTGTTGCAGGAATTCACTGTCCTTGTTTAAGGTGTGCTGAAGGAGACACCCGAGTTGTTTGGGCATCAACCACCGGGAAAAAAGTCAATCTATGGGAGAGAATCTGCGACAAGATCATGGTTGTATCCCCCCACACTCAGAATATCAATGACATAAAACAGAGGTGAAAGGTCCTCAACTGACTGGTGTGGACTATCACAGACGATGCAGGAGCACAGTGCTAGTGGATGGGTGGGGGTTCTGCTGCTGTTGTTTCACCCAGGTGGATTTAGCTGGCCTTGAGGGCATAGGGAGGTAGGACCGAACCCCAGTCTTCCTTTGATGAGAACAAATACAAACCATGCACCCAATTGTCTTCTCACTGCAAAACGTCCATGTGACCAAATGCCATGTGGGGTTCCATCAACCATCAAGCAGCTCTGGTCCCAGACCGCCCAGTTTACAGCCTGCATGTCTCACCCAACTCTCTAACACATACGCCATATTTCATCATGGGATATGTAGGGGAAATGACTCTTGAAAAGAAAACTGCCAGAATGCAAAGATCAAAGTACCACGTGGTACACATGGCAAGGATAGTTACCACACACAAGGATTGACGGTGCAGTACTTGCATAGCAACATGATCGCAGAGGCGTCGCTAGAGGAGGGAGTGGTGGGGGGCTATAGCCCCAGGTCTTTTGGTTGGAGTCCCGAATAGGAGCTCAGGGGCTACAACCAAAAGGCTAGCTAGCCCGGAGTCCCAACCGTCCCGACATTAGTGGGGCCCTGGATCTTTTCCAGACCTAGCAACACCCCTGACGATCAGTGCTGGCAATCTCTGCAAAGCCCCAAAAATGGAAATGGAAATGGAAATGGAGGGCAACAGATGAGATTTTAAAAAAAGTACTTCAGGTGTATGTTTATGTTCCCAAGCAAGGCAGATAATATTTTCAAATGCTGCTTGGAAACATTGTATACTCTGCTATACCTAAACTGAACAAAATCATTAGGCATATGAAGTCTCAGGATGCCCGTGCTCTAATGGAGACACATGCATGGCAACAATGTTAACAATTCATTGGTAAGCAAATGTGTATCTGCTTTTACAGCCTAAATCTGTGCAACATAGCCTTTAGTCCAGATAAAAGGCGTGGATACAAAAGATGCAGCACTTGGCATCCAATTGCCAGGACTTACTGAAGGGCACTCAAATGGCATTGGAATCTAGCACCCTTTTACCCATCACAGCAACTAATTGCATGTCAATTTCAAACAGGTGCCCAATCCAGTGACAGTGATGCTCCGCTGGGACAAGTGAAAGCCCCCGTTCAAGATGGCGGTGAGAACCTTTATCATGCCGCCCTATGAAGGCATGCAGAGAGTGGGCAGTTCAGAGCATTCAGCCGGGGTGGGTCGTAAAGTGAACCTAACAAACCAAATCAGGTAACAGCAAAAGAAATGAGGCCCACTCGAGTCCCGTTAGACTAGGGGGGTACTTAGAGCCGGCATTAGGGCCCTACTTAAAGATGAAGATTTTGCAGGTGAATGTGGGTGTTTGGAGAATGAGCGCCTTTATAGAAGGCTGGAGGAGAGAACAGAAGGAAAGAGAACAGGAGGCAAAAGGCTAGCGAAAAGGTGTGCATGGAGGGGGTGAAGGAGAGAAGAGGAATGTCAGAGGGAGAGAGAAGTAGGGTGAAAGGAGTGGAGGACAAGAGAGACATCAGTTGGAGAGAGCAGTTTGAAAGGAGAAGTAAGGTGAATGGCTAGAACTACAAGTGAAGAAAGGGGAGAGAAAGAGCAAAATATTTGGGGCAACCACGGAAAAGGAAGGAGAATGGAGGACATAGTGGTTAGGCGAGCCCTGAGCCTACAAAGGGTGATGCTGAGAGGCGTTGAGGAACAAGCACGTGATGGAGTGTCAAGGAGGAGCAGGTGAAGCAGGAGAGAAGCAGGAGATGAGAAAGGGATTAGTAAAAGTTCTCATGGGTAAAGGTATGTGGTGAGACATCAAGGGCAAGAGTAAGAGTGGCTTGGTGGGCTATGGAATTGGGGGGCAGGCCAAAATGGGGGAGGCCGTTTGGGGGACTCCAGGCATGACCACACATTTGGATCAGGGAGTCAACAGACCCGGTGGGGGTGTGTTGTGTATGCAGACAGACTGGGTCCCTCCTCTGGCAATAGCAGGCAGGCTATACTCAGAAGTGGGAACACAATGAAGGCACCAAAGACTTTGTAGAAATCCGGAACATATTTATTACATTCAGAAAATAAACTCATTGCCAGCAGAGTAAATCAGACACACTTGCCACTGGTAATTGTCTGCACAGGGCAGCGGGCACAATGCGGGGCATTGTTGGCAGGCCTACTTTCTAGGCACACCCACTGGTATGGAACCCGGGGGCCAGGGTAGTACCCTTGGGTGCACGGGCAACGGTTGGAGAGGGAGAGGAAGAAAGAGAAAGGAAGAGAGAAAGGGAGAGAGAAAGGGGGCGCTCAGTGAGGGAGGCACTCAGTGAGTGAGGCGCTCAGTGAGGGAAGTGCTCAGTGAGAGAGGCAAGAGGGAGCAGGCACAGAGACACAGAGAGAGAGAGGGGCAGAGGAGCAGGCACCTAGACACAGACAGAGGTAGACAGAGAAAGAAACGGGGAGCAGGTAGAGGGACAGGGGAAAGCAGGGCAGAGAGACAGAGAGAGAGAGAGGGGCAGGGAAGAAGGCACAGAGACACAGAGAGGCAGGGAGGGCAGGGCAGAGAGAAACAGAGAGGCAGCCAGCACAAGAGAGAGAGAGAGAGAGAGAGAGAGAGAGAGAGAGAGAGAGAGATAGCGAGAGAGAGAGAACAGGGGGAAGCAGGGACAGAGACACAGAGAGGCAAAGAGACACAGAGAGGTTGGGGGAGCAGGGCAGAGAGCGAGAGAGAGACAAAGAGAGGTAAAGAGAGAGAGAGAGGGCCTGGGGAGCAGACACAAGACACAGAGAGGTGGGGGAGCAGGGCAGAGATAAACAGACCGGCAGTGGGCACAAGAGAGAGAAAGAGATCAAGAGAGAGAGAGAGAGAGACCAGGGGGAAGCAGGTTCAGAGACACAGAGAGACAGGGGAGGAGCAGGTCAGAGAGAGAGAGAGAGAGCGAGAGAGAGAGAGGTGGGGGAGCAGGCACAGAGACACAGAGAGGCAGGTGGGGAGCAGGACATAGAGAAACAGAGCGGCAGCGGGCATGAGAGAGAGAGAGGGAGAGAGACCAGGGGGAAGCAGGACAGAGAAGAGAACTAGAGCAGTTTGAGGAAGAGGGAGAAACTGAAATATAGGGCCTCATTACACGGATGGCGGTAGGGATTTACCGGTACCGGTAAAATACCGGTACCGGTAAATCCCTACCGCCTTACTACGAGGTCCCTTTGCGGGTTGGGGGATTTAACGCCTGCTTTTTGCAGGCGTTAAAATCCAACCCGCTAAGGGACCTCGGAGCTAATTACGGCACCGCAAAATTGCGGTGCCGTAATTAGCACCTTCCCCATTCCCATAGAGCCCTATGGGGCAGAAATGGGAATGGGGAAGGGCAATGGCGGAAGGGGGATTTATCGCCCCTCCAACCTTGGAATGGGGCGGTAAATCCCCTTTCCGCCAAGGCGGTGCCGGTATTTTACCGGCATGAGCCATGGCGCTAATAGCGCCATGGCTCACCGCCTACCGTGTAATGAGGCCCATAGATTAGGAACAAGGGTACCTGCTATAGGGGGGCCTCTCTGCCCTCACCCCCATGGTCAGCACACAACACCACCACCAGCCAAAGAGAAGAGCCCCACTCTCTCCACAGGCTTATATAAGTCTGTTGTTCCCACCCAATCCAGAGCCAGCCCCCGCCCAGGAACGCAACAAGTGGAAACCGGTTTTTGGCTGTTAGTGGCCAGCAGGGGAGAGGGGGGTCACAGTGGTTAGGGTAAGTGGTTTCCATGGGAGGGGAGCTAGGATTGCAGGCAGTGGGCACATATTCTCAGGGTGTAGGGCAAGTGTCCTTCTAGAACCCGCCCCACCTATTCTCACAATAGAGAACACTGGATTCTGTGTGATTCCCAGGTCAAGGGAGAGGAACATTATAGAGTGCAGGGTAGTTGGGCCCAAAGGGGAGATTAATTTCAGGGTGTAGAACAATTGTGCAAACAGGTAGAGACAGTAGATGACTGGGGGATGGAGGAGGTTTACCAGAAAGGGGTGCAAGAGGTCAGGGGCCATCTTGGTGACCTGGAAGAGGAAAGGATAATTACAGGGTGTGGGACAAGTGACTTTCCAGAGCCCCCCACCCATGATGGACACAGCAAGTGGTACTTGTTTGGAAGAACTCAGAGAGGCTTTTTGCCAGGACAAAAGGTAGATAGAGATATTAGGGTTGGGGCAAGTGAGAGGAAGGCTTGAAGGGACCCGTCCAAGGCTGTAGCTAAGCAACAGGTAGAACTAGTTCTTGGAGAGATCATGGGTTGGGTCCACAAACCCCCCACACCCCGCCCACCCCGCCCTCTGCCCCCCCCCACACAGTGGAGGGGACACAGAGGAAAATACATTTGAGAAAAATAAAAGTCACCCAATACTTTGGAAAATGAAGTTGTGCAATACATTGAATACAATGGAGAAATTAAAAGTCATGTAATACATTGAAAATTAAAGGAAATACAGGAAACTCACAGTAAAAAGGAAGGGACATAGAAACTGCCATTTCACAGACCCCCTCCAGTCCCCCGAGATCCATCAACCAGTTTCTAAAGTTCTTGGTTTAAGGAGTCCGGATTCCAGGATGTGAGAGGGTTATGTGCCATGGTAAAGTAGAATCCAGGGATTTGGCAACAGTTTGGCATGAAGCACTAGTATAGTTTTCAAATGACAATTAGTGCAATCAATCCCACAACAGCATACAGGATATATGAAAGCAGTTTTCCCCAGAAGGAGCTAAGTCTATGGACGTATCCTTGGATGTTGCCCCAATGGAAGAGATATGAGCAGCATGGTGAAAGATTTTGTCAGAGGAATTTGCAACACATACACACTGCTCTAATACAATGATTGCACACAATCTGCCATGGAAAGCCAATATCATGTTGTGGTTTTTGAGAGCCATTTTTCTGAACTCCAGCTGCTCGGCAGCCAATGTTCACAGTGATACAGCAATTTAATTTGCCACCAATTCCAGAATTACTTGCAACCGATGTACAGCCCAACCTACTCTCATGACACCCATCTGTGGTATTAATGAGAGGGGTGTAGGTGCTTACAATGTCATGGGCTTGTTGTAGGTCACAGTCATTTTGGATCTTGCCAGGGTGCCTTTCTTTGGTCAAGCTGGTGGCGGGCACAACATGGCCCAGAGCTCAGCTGCTGCTCCAAACTTTAGGCAGTTGCTTGTATGCCTTGCTACCGCAAATCTAGACAGTTACTTCAGGTGCCAACCAAGTGTCTGTTGGCTGGCACTCAGGAAAGGATATCTTCCATACATGGCAGTAGAAGGCGGTCTCAAAGGGAGAGGACATGCAATATGCTGCATAGCCAATGGAGCTTGTGCGGCCGAAAACACCACAGACTGGCATCTGTTGGTGGTGCCCACATCTTTCTTCCTTCCGACTTGAAGCACACATGGAAGGTGTCCTTGTACCATAGAGCTGCATTTTCCAGATGTGCACTGAGCTTCCTGGGATGGTGGAGGAGACACTGGCAGGTACGGACTGGAGCGGGAATTCTGTGCCATGATGGGAGACAAATGGGCACAAATCCAGTTCGCAGGACGCCAAATGGCAGATCTGGAGTAAGTCTGTTAACGCAGGAGTGAAGAACAGAGGAAGCAGAGCAAGTGTGATTAACTAGCTGATGGCAGACATTACAGATTGGCTTTGGGGGCCCACAGCAAGTAAGAACACCCGGTTGGAGCAGAGCACATGCAGATGAGTCAGAGTCTCTCTGTCCTCCAAGTCCTTCAGGAAGCAGATGAAAGGTTCACTAGGTTCAGAGAGGGAGCAGAGATCTCACAAGAAAGCAAGCTGAAAAGAAATCAAATCTGGTGCATAAATACAGGATGATGTCATAGTGCAAAAATGAAAGATGAAAGTCAAGGCTGGTATGCTGGAACAGAAAATGTCAAATGAAATACACTTATAACAAAGTGAGCTTGGTACACTGTAGCCGTAGGATGGTTACATTGAGATACTAGATGCCATTCAAAAGGGGAACTGTTGCTCCTCAAATGCAGGTCGAACTCCATACATATAATACTCCAAATATTACAACTCACAAGTGCAAAAAAGAAAAATTGACAAACATTTACTTTCAAAAGAGATAAAGCTTGAAACAAAATCCAACATTTTAGAAAGAAAGAAAAACACTTCTCATATCAAATTCAAATTTCAAATTATTAAAATTATATTGCAATTGAAACTGCCAAAAGGAAAATATAAAATTCAAATTCAAAAACAAAATCCAAAATTAAAAGATAAAAACGTTATAATATAAAATACATATTGCTCATTTTCAAAATACTAAGGCCCAATAAAATTACAGTTCAAAGGACCATGGTCCAAGAAAATATCTGAAAGACTGTTCCAATGCCCGCAGGGTTTCTGGGCAGGGTTGAGGGCAGATTTGGGGGAAAAATGGTCCATGCTCTGGAGTGCATTGTCCTAGCTCTCCCTCCTGCACGAAAGGTAATCTTGGCTGGCCTGCCACAAGTGATGCCTCGCTGACCTGGCTGTAGATCTGTCTCATGACTGAAGTAAGGTGTTTGAAACATGGCAGAACTGAATCATCAGTGTGTACCAAAAACAACCTGTTCACAGAGAGAGGCGCTGCAGCCAGCAGGGGCATTGTTCTTGTCATCATGCTCTCAAATAGAGAGAGTCCAGCAAAGTGGCTGGGCATACCTCACATGTACATAAGGGCAAGAGGCAACGCGTCTGGCCAACTTAGTCCTGTCTGCGCACACTTTTGCCAACTTGTAGCTTCCCATTTTTCCTTTCTCTTTTCCCCAAGCTATGTGTTCTATTTCGTCCCTACAGTAGCCTGCAGGGTGTGTAGCAATGGTGTCAGTTTTGCTATAGGATCTTGTACGGGAGAACTGGTGAGAATGGACCAGGGACATAGAACTTGCCACTGCGCAGAGACCAGAGGTTAGGGCAGCAGCAGCAGGGTCAAGTTCAGTGTTGTAGTGGGCCAGAGGATACAGTGCACCACAATGATACAGGCACCTTAAATGGGATGTAGGCATGTACCTAGTGTTCGGATAGCCCGAGTACTGGGAGATCAGTGGAGGCATCTGGGAGTGGCGAATGATTTCCCTTCTTCCTCCCCTGCTAAATGTGTGCTGTCCTCTAGAAGCCCCATACTGGCCCCCATAGGGTGACAGCACAGGGGCTGATGCAGCAGGAGTGTACACCCAAGGGGCAGGAACTGGGAAGGGAGCAGAATAGCTGAGTGGGGGAGCAAGTGTAGAGAAATCTAGGACATCCTCTGGAGCAGAAGGGGTCACTGGGGGCAACATTGGGAACAGGCAGGTGTCACACCCATAACTCGGGTCTTTTGTTATTTTCTCTAGATTAGGCTGTTCTAGCTTCCTCTCTTGTTATTCCAGCCACTTCTTCCTTGCCACAGGCACACTCTGCAGGGATCACATGTAGGCCTCCCACTGTCTAACTGCTGAGTTCCCTTTCTCCATTTTAAGAACCTCATGCACCACAGCTAGATAACTCACACACCACAGCTAGGCAAGTCTCATCAAAGGAGCCTTCGAGGGGTCAGATCAGTAGGTTCTAACGCTTGGTCTGTTTATGCCATACTGGCATCCGTCTGACCATGTCTGAGCCATGCGCTGTAGCCATGAGTGCCAGGGAATCAGGGAAAAGGCTCACTCCCTGGCTTGCAGAATTTCCCATTCTAGCAGGCAAAAATATGCTGTACACAAACTAAGATTTCTTGACAAATACTAAATCACTACAGGGCGTAGGTCAGCACCACTGAGTCCCTACTATCCAATCTGTCAACAAGGGTTACTGTAGCACACTCACTATCACTCACTCACAGATGCACACTCTCAGGTGCTCAACTAGGGAAGGGGGTTGGATGATAACCTGTTGCAGGCCTTTTTCACTCCTAGTGAGATGGGTTTGATACAGCCTAGGTGGCTCTGGTAGGTGGACTTAACATAAAGATGCCACATCACCCCTGGTGAGGGCTCCAGCTAACCAGAAAAGCAAACTGAAGGGTATCAGGGCACACTCCACAATGGTATCTGCAGGAGGACTTACTATTAAGATGCCGCCTCACCACACTTCCCATCTCCCCATCTCTTCTCCTCTTCCGCCAGATTCAGACAGACTAGAAAACTGAATTAAATGACAGGTAGTGCACTCTGAAATGAGGTTCTAGGCAGACTGGTCCCTAGGGGGTGCAATGAGCCACAGCTACCCTTGTTCACCCTCCAGTATGGGCTTAGAAGGTGAGTTTGTTATGGGGTAGGTGACTCCCTTCTCCTGAGGAACTGTCAGTGTTAAATCCGAACACCAGATAAAATTAGGGGTTGAGATCTGGATGCTATGACTAGATGGGTAGATTATCCGGAAAGGTACACCCTACAATTTGTCAGTACAATTGTGTGATGTTGTGGAGGTGTGCAGATCCTGCTCTGACAGTGGCAACGTGCCAGCTACTTGTCAATGTAGGAGTGAGACCTGAGTTGACTTGATGGCTACACTGACCTACACTCAGTGTTACCACCCTCCTCAGAGACTCAGACCTCCCCTCAAGCTACAAGCTGGCAATGTCTGTGGATGTGACGGATACTTCAGTTCTTACCTTGCAGCTGGATCTTGCAGCCACGCACAGGTTCAGCAGACAGGTGGCAGGGGGGAGCAGGGCAGAGAGAGGTGGGGCAACAGGCACATAGACACAGAGAGGCAGGCGGGAGCAGTGTACAGAGAAACAGGGAGGCAGCGGGAACGAGAGAGAAAGAGAGAGAGAGAGAGAGAGAGAGACCGGGGGAAGCAGGTACAGAGACACAGAGAGACAGGGGGAGCCAGGCAAAGAGACAGAGAGAGAGAGAGGCGGGGGAGCAGGCACAGAGACACAGAGAGGTAGTGGGGGAGCAGGGCAGAGAGAAACAGCAAAGCAACGTGAACGAGAGAGAGATAGAGAGAGAGAAAGAGAGAGAGAGAGAGAGAGAGAGAGGGAAGCAGGGCAGAGAGGAGAACCCACAGGAAACAGGAATGGACATAGAAATTGCCACCAATGTGTACTCGATCCCAGGTTTTAGATGGAACCCTGATTGCAGATGATCTAAAATATCCAGACTCTCCGCGTGGTTCTGTAGTTGAGCTGACACATTTTTCCAGTATCTTTTAGGACAGAGGAAGGCAGGCCATTGGACGGTAGTTTCACAATGGCCGTGTCCAAGGAAGGTTTTTTAAATAAGGGCAGAACAAGTGACTATTTGGGAGATTGCAGCAGGTTAAAGTACCACCATTGGTGGAGGGGTAGCTTCCAGCCGGCAGGTAGGCTTTAATATTTTCAATGAGGGAACTCTGTCCTCTTTTTTTATTCATTTGGAAATCAAACTGAGATTGTACGTAGGGAAGATAATCCGAAAGGTGGGAGGTGGCATTAGCATCTTTTTTCCTCCTTAATATCAGTCTGGATGTCAGTTATTTTAAGAATGAAAAATTATGTACAGCATCATCCCTTTCCAAGGAGGGTTCTACAGAATACTGACATGGGTGAGAATTTAAAAATACTGAACAGTCTTAAAAAGCTCATTGAGATTGTTGTATGATATGATATATGATATGATATGATATGGTGTTTATAATGCGCCTGTACACAAGTGTTTCTAGGCGCCACAAGACAAAGATTAGGGAGGGAAGAAAAAGGGAAGACGAGACAAATGATCTTACTAGGCCTTGTGTCATTCAGATCGTTCAAGCGTGACACGAGAAGTGCAGGGGGAAGGCAAAGGGGGAAGTGCAAGGGAGAGAGTAGGGAGTAATGGTGATCATGGCAGCACGCTAAGAGTAAGGACAGCCAGTGCAGCGGGGGTCTGGGTAAGTGCAAGCAGGCAAGGAGGCTGGGCGGGTTTAGGGGTTACAGTTACAGCCCCTATGTTCACAGTAGGCGAGGCGGCAGTGCAAGGAGGACTGGTCATGGAGGAGGCTGGTACCCAGTGAGACTCTGTGGGTACCAAGCAACCAGTCTGCGCAGCAGACAGGTAAGTTAGCAAGGAAGTGAGAGAGAGAAGGCCGAGGTGAAAAGGTGGTCTTGAGCCATTTCCAGAACTTCAGGTGGTCTGGCTCAAGTCTGAGAGGGGCAGGGAGGCCATTCCAGAAGGAGGCACCTACAGAGGAGAGAGATCTAACCCCCCACACAGGGGGAAGGGAGAATGGGACGTGTCAGGGAAAGGGAAGGAGGAAGTACAATCAGGGCCGCATTGCTCTGAGTAAGTGCGGCCAGGGCAGTGCGGCTCTGGGTAAGTGCAAGGAGGCAGGGGACTGTAGAGATTACAGTTACAACCCCAAAGTGCGCAGTGGGGCCAGAGGCAGTGTGGGGGACACTGACCATGGAGGAGCCTGGTAACCAGTGAGGCTCTGAGGGTAACCAAGCAACCAGGCAGCTCCACAGACAGGTGGTCAGCAGGGGAGGGAGAGAGAGAAAGCAGAGGAGAAAAGAAAGGTATTCAGAGGGCAGCTAGGCCATTCCAGAGGGCGGCATCTGCAGAGGGGAGAGATCTACCCCCTCTCTCTGCCTGGAGAACCTTCTGACCCTCAGAGAGTTGGAGGTAGCTGAGCAAAGTGCTCAAGAATGAAGGTATTCTGGAAGAGAGTGTTGTATGTAGCGCGGGCCCAGCCTCAAAAAGCCTTGTGTACAATGCACAGGGTCTTGAACTTGATCCTTGAAGCCACCGGGAGCCAGTGAAGAGATTTCAGGGCCGGAGAGATACTGCCCCGGGACTTCAGGCCAAGGATAAGTCTTGCATGAAGGATGAGCAAGAGGCTGTTGTAGTAGTACAGCCTAGACAGAACTAGTGCTCTAGAGACAGAAAGCTTCCAGGGGAACATCAGAAAAGAAGGAATAATACCTCTAAGGAGGTGCAGCTGGTAGTGGGCCTCCTGACAAGGTCTGTGATGTGTGGAGAGAAGGAGATTGGTGGAGTCAAAGATGACACCAAGGTTTGATGCCTCGCAGGAAGGTTAAGAAAGAGGGCCCAAGCAGGGCAGCCAGAGTGAAAGAGGGAAAGCGGGAGCAAGGGGCCCAATGAGAAGGATTTCCGTCTTATTGACATTAAGGCAGTGGTCGTTGGGGGCGCACCAATCCTGAATCATGGACAGCAGTCAGGAATGAGTGAGAGAGGAGCAGAGGTTGAGTGGAGCCGGAAGGAGAGCTGAGTGTCATCCACATAACACTGAAAGTTAGAGGAGAAGGTAGAGATCAGGTGGACCATGGGGGAGAAAGGGGCCAAGTAGACACTGAAGAGCCAGGATGAGAGGTTAGAGCCCTGGGGAAAACCCCATGTGGAGAGAGGTGCTGGAGAGAAAGGACTAAAGTTGGACACTGGGGGGTCGGCCCTGGAGAAAGGAGGTCAGTCACTCCAGAGCCTGGTCCATGATGCCCAGGTTCGCACTGGGTCATTTGATCAGGATGGAGTGGTTGACCATGTCAAAAACAGAGCAAAGGTCAAGGAGGATGAGGGTAGAAGGAAGGCTGGAGTCCAGATTAGAGAGCAAATCTTCACGGGTGTTCAGGAAAGCAGTTTTCGTGCCTCTGGCTGCTCTGAAGCCAGACGGATGGTCATGGAGACAACCAACAGATTCAATGTGGAGAGTAAGATATGAGATGGCCAGCTGTTCCAGGAGTTTTCCCAGGAAAGGAGTGATAGAGATCGGGAGGTAGTATGCCGGACAGGTAGGATCGGCAGAGGGTTTTTTGAGGAGGGGGTGCACGAGGGAGTGCTTTAGGAGAGGGGGAAAGATCCAGTGGCGAAAAAGTGATTGCAGAAATCGGCCAAGGCTGGAGCAAAGGTGTCAATGTGGTCCTTGATGGTTTTGGAAAAGCAGGGGAGCACCTATTTGGATGACACTTTCATAGACTGGACTTCAGATGTTATCAGAGAGAAGGCGGATAAAGGATGAGGAGAGGGAGTGGTGGCCAAAGGGGGCCTGAGAGAGGTAGAGGGAGAGGAAGAAGAAAGTGAGGACAACATTTCCTAAGTTTTAGTGGTGAAATTAAAGGCCAGAGCTATACAGAAGGCCTGGGAGGCAACAGGAGAGGAGGAGACTGCAGTAGGATTGGCCAGTTGCCTGCAGATTTGAAAGAGTTTGCCCTTGTTGTTAGGTGCCGCTGAGACACAGGTTTGAAAATGGACCCTCTTCTTCGAGAGGACAGAGAGTCTGTATTACCTTTGGAGCAGGCAGCAGGCAAGTTTGCCAGAGGATGCACCCGAAGCCCTCCACTTCCTCTCAGCCACCGTGCACTTGCATTTCCAGGCGGCGAGTTCGGAGTCATACCAAGAGTTGCACTTAGAGGTAGGCTTCAAATGGATTTTCATGACACTCGCTTCATGGGCCGAATGACCAAAAAGGAAGATGGCAGTGCTGGTGTAGACTTTGCCTGGGGGACAATAGGTTTCCAGTGGGAGAAGAGCAAAAATTAGTCAGTCCAAGAGAGAGTAGTGGCAACAGGGTTAGAGAGGGGTATGTTTAAGATGATGAGAACATCCAAGGTGTATCAAGCATAGTGTGTCAGACCATAGGGAGAAGAGAAAGGGAGACAGTGTAGCAAAGGTTGCAGAAGAGCCCAGAGGCGGGAATAGAAGCATCCAGCTGGATGTTGAGGTCTCTGAAGAGGAGAGGTTGAGAGGTAGAGGCAAGGAGAAAAGAGGAGAGGTCAGCCCATTCTGAGAGGAAGAGGGCGACCTGGCCAGGTGGCCTGTAGATGGCGGCCACAGTCAGAGAGAGGCAAGGAGAGATAGAGATGCTGCAGACCAGGCTTTCAAAAAAGAAATAGGCCTGCATAGGAATGACAGAAGCAGGGGCCCACTCTGGAAAGATCAGGGCCACTCTACCTCCAGGCCGGTTGGACCTGGGCTCGGAGAGGATCTTGTAGCCCTCAAGGAGGAGAGTGTCAAAACCTGTGAGAGAGTTGGCCATGTGTCCGTGAGAGCAAGGACATCCAGGTCAAGATATTCGAGGAGGTGGCAGATATCAGAGGAGTGTTTGACAGCAGACCGAAAGTTGAGACTAGCGACGTGGAGCAGGTTGCCACATTTGAAAGACTTCCGGCCTGGGGTATTGGAGTGAGGTACACCCAGTGAAGTGGTAGATGGCCCGAGAGTGGGCAGAAGCAGCAGATGGAGGTGGCTTAGGGGCCAGAGAGGAGGTGGAGGGGGAGGAGGCAGTAGACAGAGGTGTCATAGGGGCCAGAGAGGAGGAGGGGAGTGGCAGAGAGGCAGCAGGTGAGGAAGGAGGTGGCAGAGGAGCAAGAAAGTTGGTAGAAGGAGTAGGAGGAGAAGGGGTGAAGTTTATAAGACACAGGAGACTCTTGTCCAGAAGGAAAATGAATGGGCTGAGAGCCCTGGACCATGATGGTACCATTTAGATAGACACTTATGAAAGCTTTGGAGGAATGGAAGGAGGGCAAGAGGACCTCCCACCAGGTGCCTCCATTAATTGGAGAGGAGGAGAAAGGAGAGAGAACAGAGACCATATGAGGCTTCCATAGGTCTGGCAAGGGTACGAAAGAGGATGTCAGTGAGAGCCTATCTGGAGGAAGCACTGATGTAGGTTTCAGCGATAGGATGGCCTGGGCTAGAGACCAGGATATCCCTCTTGAAATTTTTCTTTCCACACATAGTGATAGGGGTAGGATAGGAGATAGAGTAGCAGTTAGAGAAGATGGGGTAATCGAGAGCTCCATAGAGGGTGCGAGGAGGAAAGTTGAAGGAAGTGAGAGAGAGAGGGAGAAGAGCACAGCCGAGCGCAGCGCAATGCAAGATGCGCAGAAAAAGGAGGTGGGGGATCACACAGTAGGAAACACAACAGAAAAAGCAAGGCAGGTGGACAACACAGTACCATCAGTAACCACAGTAGAGTGGGAGCCTAGAGAGTGGGAGAGAGTCTAGTGGAACAACAGAGACACAGAAAACAACAGTAACTCCCATAGAGTGGGAACCTGGAGAGCGGGAGAGAGCCTAGTGGATCAGCAGAGACACAGTAACCACTGTGGAGTGGGAACCTGGAGAGTGGGAGAGAGCCTAGTGGACACAGCAAACACAGTTACCAATTGATACCAACAGTGGAATAGGAACCTAGAAGGGGAAAAACAGACCTAGAGAGCACACCAGTTAACCAACCATGACCAGTGTAGTGGTAACTGAGAGGGGAAAAATTGATCTATAACACAGCAGTTAGACTCGAGGAGGTACAGCAGCTTCAGGACACAGCAGTGACTCACAAAACACAAAGAACGGCAAACCGCAAGAGGGGAAAGCCTACGGCTGCACAGAGATAGAGCATGTTAAGCCAGGCGGTTAAAAGAAGTGCGCACAAGGCTGGGCAGTTTGGTAAAGAGCAGTAGTGGCTGCTCCCACTGCCTGCTCCTTTCTTACCTTTCGGTCATTGCTGATTCACAAGTGTGCAGCGTACTCACACTCTGTGCCAATACCCCTTTGTTGCCAAAAACCTGCAGCACAGAACACAGCGGCCTTGCCCTGCACGGGCTTTGCCGAGGGGGGTCCAATCCTCGGGTCTTAAAGCATACACTACGTGGGCGGGGCACAACATGCGCCATATCAGACAGCTAGCGTCTCCTGCAGACCTGTGGCATACAACACCACAGCCTTGTCCTGCGCTGGCTTTTCCGCAGAGGGTCCAATCATCGGTTCTTAAAGGATATGCTGCATGGACAAAACTCAATGTGCCACAAATATATGTTTCTGTAAAACAGCAAGTCTCTTAGCTCCAAAGATGCCCTGTTTGTAAGACTGTCAGAGTTTCCTTACACCTTGCCAGAGTCTCAAGACTCTCACACTTTATCCACTTCTTTTCTTTCTTAGACAAGAAAGCAGGAAGATCAGGAGAGCATTTTGGTGAAATGTTAACCCTGAGAAAGCGAGTGGCACATGAAGAACCCAGATCAGCCTTATGGAGAATTCCAAGAGACTTTCTTTGCTGAACAACAAGCTGTCCTCTTATTTTGGATCAATTACATTTTCATTGCCCCACTCTTTAAGTATCAGCTAATAGACCCTTGTGTGAACCTAACGCTTTGTGTCACATTTAGTGCTCTGTCTGGTATATCCCCACCATTGAATATCCAGTGGCGTCTGTGATGTCATTTCCGTGTGTTTTTAAGAAATGTTTAAAATCATGTCTTGATAGTAATAACAGGAGTTGCACTTGTTGTGGTCAGAATTAACCTCTTGCTGCAATTATTTATAATTAAGATGTCAGAGCAAACAGAGTTGAATAATTTGAAGTTAGGTTTGCCAGTCGGTCACTACCAGCAAGGTTATGAATGATTTCAAGACACGCAGACCCTTCTGTCCCACATTTTGGAGTCAAGTAGGACTACATGGGGATATATAATTACAGCATTCAGAGATCCTCAGGCTACTGGGGTATCAGTAACAAGGCACACCACTTTCTAAAATTCCTAGCCAGACTATCGTCAGAGTAGGAGTATCTCGTAGTCAAACACTTGAAGTATTTTAGGGTCTCTGAGTCAGCAAATCGAAGACTATGAGAGTCTCGGAGTAAGAGTACTTCAGAGTAAAAGGCTGCCTGAAACCCTCAGGCTCTGTCTAAGTAGTAACAAGGGCCAGACTCTAAGATGGCAGCCATTGGGGTCCCGCGCAACGTTATGTTGGATTGGAACCCTACTCATTGGTACCCCTGTCCATTCGTGTGAGGAATGCGTGGCAAGGGGTGTCGTCTAGCAGCAGGGCTGTTGTTGTCTAGTGGGAGAGGCTCCAGTCTGAAATGACCAATAACTTGGACTGGACATTTAAAATCACAGGGGACCAATCAGAATTTGTCACTTGGAATTCTGGTCAGTAGTTTATTTTCAAATTCAAAATCGTATCTATTCCTCTATTCCGACTGTCTTGAATCTTAATCCAAATCATCTGAGTTTGATTCAACCCAGAGGACGAAATGGTCATCATGTAAACGGCTTCACCGAGGCGTTCATCCATGATTAGAGGCCTGTTAAACACATAGCAGCTTGTTTGGGGACCAATAATTCATGTGTACAGTTTAACTGCATCTTGAAATCTATGTCTAATGCAATTGTTCATCAATCTGATATTCTGTGTCATTTCCCACATTGTTGATGTGGTGTTGTCAGTGTGTGCGTCTGTGTATGACTGTATAATACACCAGTTGCGTAACTTTGTGTATTTTTTAAGGTTTGCTAGTTTAAAATGCAAAGTACTGAAATCAATCTATTGAGAACGTGCAAGCCGGTAACATTGATTATTGCGTTCAATGCGATTAGACGTCGAGATGTGGCAGCAGTTTCCGCTTCCCACACGCACAATGTTATCAACAACAACCAAGGCAGAACTACTGCCAAAAATAGGCAATTATTGTTGAGGCCATGGAAGTAGCAGGGCTTTAATGAAACCTTAACGCGCTGCCCGCGCTCCCATTGTCTGATGCATGAGTCACCGCGATCAGCCCTCGGCTGCTGAACCGCCAATTATGGCATTAACCTCATTGACTGCGGAGGACGGAGTGATTCTGCGGCAGGGTGGATGTTGTTTATCGAGTGAGTTTGCCAATAGCATGCGATAGCACCAGCACTCGGTGAACGTGGCTAGGTACACCGTGCTCCCTACCAAGGAAATCCACGTTTGGTACTGCTCCTCTACCTCCAGGGATCGGTTCAAATATTCATTAATAGCTGGTGGAAATGTGCTTTATTATAAGACAGCCATGTTTGAACTACTGTTTCTTAACCCAAACAAGCGAGTGATATCCTTATGGCCAATCATTCCAGAAATAGGGATATCACCCGGCTGAAAGGATTGTCCTGGCTGCCCAGATTCCTACAATTTGGAACGGACAAGGAGAGGGTTCAAGGCCAATCAGATCCAAGGCAGGACACGGTTATGATATGATATATGATATGATATGATATTTTATTTATATCGCGCTTGTACACAGGTGTTTCAGAGCACGACCAGGCAAAGGGAGCGGAACAGGGAGAAAACAAAAACAACGATCTTACTAGGCCCAGTGACATTGAGAACGCGCGAGTGCATCGGGAAGGGATCAGGGGAAAAGTGCATGGGAGGGGGAGAAATTGGAAAGTGCAGAGCATAGAACGGGACAAGATAAATAAGAAGTAAAATAAATAAATAAGACACGGTTGTAGTGTCTTGTTTCTCCCAATCACTCAGATCGTCGTTTACCCCCACAATGACAGGCTTCGAATTTGGAGTGGTAAGAGTGCCAATTTGGCTGAAATGAACTGACAATTTATTAACTTAAGGTGGCAAGATTTACTTTTTTTATTTTTTTAAACAGTACATTTTATTTTATTTATTTTATTTATTTATATATGTATAATGCTCCGAAGCTCGCAAGAATCAGGGCGCGACAAGTACACGAAGACGAAAGGGCACAGGACTAGAACCAAAAGAAAGACGGATTCAATAGAGTTGAGCAGTATAGTGGCAGGTTACCTGAAAAGGATGGTTTTCAGCTGTTTTTTAAAAGATTGGAGATTGCTTTCTAGTCGGATGTTGCAAGGTAGCTCATTCCAAAGGGAGATAGCTTTGGAGGGAATAGCCCTACCTAGGCCTGTGGCTTTTGTTCTGGCGTGAACGGGTTCGAGGAGACCTTGTTATACTATGGCAGGTATACCTTCCTCGTGGCAGCTATTGATGAAGTGTCCTGTACTTATGATAGACCATAAGTACCCTCCTGATGGACTGCTAATCTTTGCCTTGATATGCTACTTGTTTATCATTCTTATTACAGCAAGTATAAAGAGGGTAAGAGGACTGAAAGGGTACCCTTGCATATTTTGATCGCTGCGAGGCAGCATAGCAACCTATGTGTTGTGATTGCGATGTTGCAGGTTAGACCAGGTACTCTGCACCCCTTAATTTCTTGGGTTCAGGGAGGGGGGCCCCAAAGGTGTCTGTGCACCGGGCCCCAAAAGTGCCTAAAATGGCCCTGACCAATAGTGTGGACTTAAAGGGGGTGGAGGGTAACCGGTTCACTCTAATGTTTTAGACATGCTTTGTCTAGAGGCAAGCAGACTTTCCCGCTTTTGTATAGAACTGTGCACCAGTGAATCTGAGGTTTTGCACTGATGGGCCCTCAGGCTGGGAATGCAGTAGTATGCATCCTCCAGGCTGATTGGCACCAGCCAGGCCCCCCTCAGGATCCCAGGGATGAGTTTCCGCAGGGTCTCCATCTGGAAGGGCTTTGTCTGTACAAACCTGATGAAAAAATCATAGTTTCAGATGTGAGTCTGAAGCTGATTCCCCCCTGTTTGGAAACAGAAGGTCCTGGAGTAAAGTCCCTGCCCCGGCTTACTATGGGTGCTTTCTTCGTGCCTTCTTCTCTAAGAGTTTCTGAAGGGCATGGTGCATGGCTTTCTGCCTGGTGGAGTTACTGGGAAGGCTGGTCTAGAGGATCCCTGATTCCAAGGGGGAGAGCTGAATTCCAACCTGCATCCCAGTCGAACAGTATTGCGTACTCAGAAGTCAGAGACCAACTGGCCCCATGGCTCCAAAAAGTATATCCATCTGCCCCCTACTGGCTGACAGTAATTATCAGAGGTTTTGGCATTTTTGTGTAGATTTGGGCCTTCGGAATAATCCCCAGCCACCTGAATTCCTATGTTAGCCCTGGATCTATTGAAGCGAGGTCTTCTTAGTGGCCGGGTAGAAACCGTCTTCTTATGCAACTTGTCAGCACCTTGACTACCTTGTGCACTCAGGTTTCTAAAACATCACCAAACAATTTACCTCCTTCAAACAGGAGCTTCAGGACCGCAGACCTCTGCGAACCTCCAGAATTCCAATCCTTCGTCACTCAGGTACCTTCTCCCCGAGACAGTAGCTCTCATATCCATTGCCGTCCCTCACACCCCATACAAGAAGAGGTCAGACAGGAACTCAACATGTCCTTACATGTCTGAAAGAAGCTGGCCACAGACAGTGCCATCTTTGAGGGCCTGTTTGAGCTTTTTGAAGCCACCCAACACTGTGTGCGCATTTATAAGATCCATAGGTGATGGCTTGCAGTGAAAGGCAGGATCCTACATGTGATGTTTGTAGAGTAGAGGCCACCATCGCGAATGCTGCGTTCTTGACAGCCGCTTCCACAGTAGGCATGGCAGACCTCACCACGAGGCTATCCAGAATATTTCCAACCTCCACTGATACAGGCATTCTGGATTCTTCCCCTTCTAGGGGGTATAGTTTTGACATAAATCTACAAGGCTGGTTCGCCAGATCCAGGGAGTTGACCCACTACCTCCTTGTCTGGGAGGCCCATGGGCCCATACACCTGGCACAGGAAATTCTCAACCGCATCCTTGTCGAGGTATTAGCCGGTAGCTTCTTCATCTCCACCATCATCAGTGGATCCCAAGGATTCCAAAGAAGAGAAGGAATAAGACAAAAAAGAGGAGGTAGATGAAGAAGAGGAAGGTGATTTCTTACTCTTTCCCTTCTTCCGCTCATGATGCATACATTCCTTGAAAAGGAGGTTCGGGCCTTTGCCGGATATCAAGCCATTATCCTTTTCATCGGCTTTCTTTACTTGCCAAAATGCATTGCAAGAAGAGGAAGCCTCAACTTCCAGGTGCTACCTCTATTCAATACACCTCCCTATTGCCATGGGAAGCTTTCCATATGGCACTGTTACCTTGTAACCATTGAGAGACTATGTATACTGCTGCAGTTTGGCAGCAGTATAAATGCTGAGCCACTGCGCATTGACCCGCAACAGAGCCAGTGCCTACAATCGGCAGTCACCCGACGCGTGAGGCTGCCAGGCAACCTCTGCATGGGACGCGGCCAAGTACGTCGAGTGGCACCGGTGTCTACAAGTCTTCCCCTCATACCTGTACTCCCGCACACAGGCTCGCAACCGCCCCATGGGCAACGCTGCACATCCAAGAAGGTAATGCTCTTTTCTGTGAAGTCACTTCTGATGATGTCAACATATATACAAATGAGTAGGTTTACAAATGAAGAAGATTGCATGTCTTTTGCCACCCACATCAAATCACAGACCAGCCCTGAAGTGAAACCTAACTTTATGCCTTGTATACATAATGGTTTTACGTTTTTTTGGGGGCGGGGTCTATGGTTCAGGGGAAAATGAAAGATCCTATGGAACAAGGCGCACCACAGAATGCTTCTGAATGCTTCTGATTCCCCTCGCTCATTATAGTATCCTGAGTAACCATTGTTACAAGCAACATGTAGGAAGTCATTCTATATAGGTCACATAATTAGTACAAGGGATTCAGCACGTGCACACGCACACGCAATCGTTTGTGGGGATTCAGTGCATTTGGTAATGGGGCGTCTGGTTGGGTGTTCCACTATTTCTTCAGACAGAGAAGGAAGGCTTTGCCAGTGCAGTTAGAGAGAACACCAACCCCCTAAAATCCCTTCTATGTTCATCAAAGCAGCTGCTGCGCTTGCAGCTATTGTGCACCCTGGTTGCTGAAGACTCTGCCCCGGTTGTCAAACATGCCCCGTGTTCGCTCGAAGGAGAGTACATGATGAAGAACGAAGACCCTTTTAACATTTGGAACTTGTGACCTTGCTGGATGTCTCCATTGGAGCCTGAGTGACGCACACATAAATGATTTCTGATACTATGTTTCCATGACTAACTACAACTCATGTGGTATTGGAGAACTCCGCAAGGTGCAATTGTGTGTTAAATATTGGTTGAAATGCCTCGTCTCCAGAGGATAGCTCAGGGGCAACGTCCTCGCCTTGGAAGCAAGATGACACGGAGCAACAAAGGCTCTATCTCCGGGCCCGCGCTTAGAACCCTCTGGGTATTAAGTGACTTATAAATAACCTATCATATTATATCAATCCTTCAGTGATTGGCACCCAGTGAAAAAGTGCCGGTGGTTAACTGGATGCATGTGTACAGTGGTGGAAGCTGGGAGAAAAAACGGGCGACCTTTGGGTTTCATGCTGATGGGTTGGTGAAGCATCTGGGGGTGGACGCGCTACGAATCGCAGAGAATGTGCATAGAGTGCCGTTTCTAATTTGGATGCTTCATGAACCGAAGATCTGTTTGGAATTGAAGAAGATAATGGTGAAAAAGAAGGGCGACAGAGGGAAGATCAAAAAGTTGGCGCTAGGGCATGTGGGGGGTAAAGTAGGTGCACAGGTGTGTACTGGTGGATCCAGGGACCCCGACAGGCCAAAGTAGGTATGACCTACTATTCTAAGGAGGAAGAGTAGTTTAAGATGGCACAGCAATCAGATAATGTCACCATATGCACAGCAGAATGAATGGCAATGAATATGCCAGCGGTTAGAGCTATGGATAAACAGCTGGCTAAAAGGTGGTGGTTGTGGATTTGCTGAGTGTGTTACAAGCTATAAAGAAAGGGAATGCTGATAGAAAAGAAATAGTGTTGCATATCAGACAGCGATTGGGGAAATGTGCAGTGGGAGGGATGGGGATTGAGTTGGCATGGATCCCCAGTCATTGTGGGATATTGGCTAACAAACTGGTGGACAGGACTGCGAATGAGGCAACAATCAGGGAGCTAGTGGATAAAGAGATGCAGAGGTGGCACGCAGAGAGGAAGCTATCCTGAATCGGCTAAAAGTGGGCCATACAGGTTGGAAAGGATGGAAGTTTAAGATGGGTAGCGTCAATTCTGCGAGTTGTGAGATGTGTGTGAGCCCAGAAACGGTGTATTACTATATGATGGGATGCGAAAAGTTCAGAATACAGAGGGAATTGCTAATAATCAGGATGAGTAGCATCAGGGTGACCCTGAGAGGAATATCGTACTTGTTTCACCTGAAAAATGGCTCAGAGGACAAGCAGTGCAGGTTCCTCCTTCAGTATGTTAGGGAAACTGGCAAGTGGGAGGGGATTTAGCAGCATTGCGCAGCTGACAAAGGTGACTACCATCGACAATCATCTCTTCAGATGGAAATCGCTGGCTCTGGCCCTTGGAGAGCCATCCCAAGAAGAAGAGTGCTCCACATTCCGGTGCAGGCATGCATACCCACTGCCGCACTTTTCAGTTGCCTGAGAGTCTTTTTCCTTGTCACATTTGCCTCTTCCACCCTTTACACAGCCAGGCATGCCATCTTGGAATGTTCATACTTGTCTTCGCCAGTGGCGGCTCAGAAGACGCATGATGTTCCAATAGGTTGTACGAATTTGGTCTGCGCAGCATTATGGCTTTGGGGTGCTGTATGCTTCCTGACCATGTAATAGTCGTGACAAGGGCAACGGAGATGGATGTTTTTAGTTTAGTTTAGATTAGTTCTGCTAATGTCATATGATTTGTTTTTATATATGCTTGGAAACAAGGACTTTTTTGAGACCCAACTTGAAAATGTAGAAGAAGCCACAATGTGGGTGATGACATCACTCAAGGGGTCACTGTAAGGGCTGTTAGAGGCTCATGATAAAGTCCATCAATTAGCGGCAGAGACACCCTTCAATTGTTGTCTCGATGGGCAGTTCCTTAAGAGGGATTCCAAGTGATTGCCCGCTGCTCCTTTGGACATTTTCATTAAGTGATTATATATGCTAGTGGCCTAGATTCCAACATATTAAACATATCCTACATGCCTAGTCATTATATGCCAAGAACACCCTCATATGCCCAGGTTATGTTTTATATGCCCAGTTACTACCACCATACGCCAGGAACACTGTTGGATGTCTAGGATCAGCTTTCCATGCCCATGTACCTTTATTATATACCAGGAAGACTTTCAGCCGCACATGTCCCTGCTCTGCACCATACGTATAGTTGTAACCATGTTATTCCAATGCATTTGCCTATATACCAATTTGTATCCACCATATACTAGAGCAGCTTCATATGCCCAGGTTCAGCCTCAAGTTGCATCCTCGCATGCCTGCACACTCATGTACCATGAACAGTTGTATAGGCTTTTATTCAAAGTTACATGCACAACTAAAAACTCATAATAGTTACAGATATTTACGAACACGTACAGACACATAAGCCAGAATTGGCTTCATGTCTGGCACGCTTTGCCACTACACCGCCATGTTGAAATATCCTACTGACCGTTCAGGAAACAACTTAAAACAAGACTGTTCAATTGACTCTCCTTCTCCCCTCCCCCCCGTGATCACCTTTATACCCAATACCCCCAATCCATCTCTGTTTTCTTGGTTCTGCAACCAGGGGCAGTCCAGAGGATGCATGATGTTGTGCACCCTCGGCTCAAAAAACCTCTGCCAACCCCTCCATTCCGGCAAATTACTACCCTATCTCCATCACTCCTTTCCTGAGCAAACTCGTAGAGTAGTTTTCTATCTTTCGGCTGACCCTCCACACTGAATTAATTGGTTGCTTCCATGACCATCTGTCTGGCTTTAGAGCATCCAGAGGCACGGAAACTGCTCTCCTGAACACCCGCAAAGACATGCCCTCAAATCTTGACACTAACACTCCCTCTTTCCTCATGCTCCTTGACCTCTCTTCTGCCTTTGTCACGGTAAACCACAACATTCTGATCGTACGTCTTCGTGACACCCTGGGATTCACAGGCAAGGCTCTGGCGTGGTTATCCTCCTTTCTCTCCGACCGGCCATCCCAGGTTGAACTCAGAGCCTTTCTCCCAAATATAGCTCTCTCAACCTGTAGCCTTCCCTAGGGATCTAACCTATCCCCCTGGTTCTTCAACTTCTAAATGGCTGCCCTGGTACGTGTGATTGCCGCTTTCACCTCTAACTTCCAGTGTTACGCGGATGACACGCAACTATCTTTCAGGCTACCCTCAGTCGCCTCCTCCTCGCTCATATCTGACTGTCCGCTATTCAGTCATGGTGTGCTGCAAATGACCTCTGCCTCAATGCCAGTAAGATTGAGATTGTTCGCATTGGGATCCTTGCTCCCGCTTTCCTACTTTTACTCTGGCCGGCCTCCCTTGGCGCTGCACCCGCACCACCTTCGAGGCAAGAAACCTAGGGGTCATTTTTTACTCCACTCTCTCCTTCTCCTCTCACATTTCAGCCATCTCTAAAAAGTCTAACTATCAGCTAAACATTCGCAGAGGTACTCTACCACTTTCCCCCAGAGGCTCACTGTCTCCAGAGCCCTGGTTTTCTCTAGGCTGGACTATTAAAACAGCCTCTTCCTCAACCTCCCTTCTTCTGCTGGGTGCCCTATGCAACTCATCTAGAACAGAACCGCAAGACTTATCCTTGGCCTCAAGCCCAGGAACCACATCTCCCTGGCGCTGAACTCCCTTCACTGGCTCCCTGTGGCTGCAAGGATCATGTTCAAGACCCTCTGTATTATTCACAAGGCATTCTAGGGCCTGGGACCGACCTACCTTTAACACTGCCTACCTAAATACTGTCCCTCACAAGCCCTCTGCTCATCTTCCTCAAACCTTCTGGGAGTGAGCCGGTTTTCCAAGCAGAGATTTGTAGGAAGATCCTTATCCTCAGCAGGTGCCACCTTCTGGAATAGCCTCCCTGCCACCCTTCGTATTGTGCCTGATCTTCTCAAGTTACGGAAACTCCTCAAGACCTTCCTCTTCTCCTCTTTCTTCTCTCTCGCTCTATCCTGCTAACCTAGTCCTCTGCTCTTTCCCTCTCTCCCCCCTCTTTCCTTACAGCTTGCAGATTGGCTGCCTGGTGTACCTCAGAGTCACAAAGGTCCCGGGCTCCCCTGCCAGTCCTCTTTCGCACTTGGCCTAGGGCATTACCCGTAACTCACACTCACTGCACTTGAGAAATAACCCATGAGAGTGGCTCTCTCTGCACTTACCCCAGTCTCCACCGAACGGGTGCTCTTGGTCCTCCCCCTTCCCTGTGACCATCTGTGCCTGAAGATCGTTTGCCTGTTCTCCCTTGTCTTCACCCTTTTATTGCACTAATAAAACTGCAGAATCGCCGTCAGGCCGATTTGCTGTATCTCAAACTGTTAAATGTATTCTACGCACTTACTGTGCCTGTGCTTACTATTATCGTCTCAGAATTTCAAGGGCTCTGAACGACTGTTGTTTCTTTCCCCCATGTTCCCACTCTCCTTGAGCGCTTTGAAACACTTGTCTGTGTATAGTCGCTTTATAAATAAACAATACCATACTTTACCAACCAGTGCCTTGATGCCCTAGGCTTGTGTGCGCTTTATGAATGCAAAAATAAATAAATACAAATAAATAAATACATGTTTCAAGGTTCAACCTCACATTCCCATGTAGTGCATCACCCAGTCATGCATTGATATGCCAGGATATACATTGCTTCCAAATTACTATGAAGGTTTACACAGCAGCATCTTATAGTCAGAATAACTAACAGCAGTTCAAGATCTTTAACACTTCCTGAACAGGTACAGCACAGACAACAATAGTACCTGCTTCTCTCATTCAAAGAATAGGCCCCCCACAAACAGTACCAGTGAAAACTTCCCTTGCACGAGGTCCACTGCAAGCTTCTCTCCCACAGAATAAGCGAATTAAAGGCAGTTTAGGGCAAGCTTCAATTCCACATTTGATCTACAACAGAACGAAGTGCTAGCTTCCCTCGTGCAATGGGTGCAGCACAGGCAGCAGTAGTGCAAGGGCTTGACCCACAGAACGGGTGCAGCACAGCGAGCATCGGTACAAGCTTGTCTCCCACAGAACAGCAGTACAAGTGAGCATTATGCAACCAACCCAACACTGTTACCACCACTGCAAGCTTCCCTCGCATAAGAGGTCCAGCACACCACGTCCCCCAAATCTTCCTATTGAAAACCAAGCTCGTAGCCTGTGTCAAGGGCCCTGGCTCCTTCCCACTGCGTCCCCTCCAGACACCCCACAATGCTGATGACTTCTTGGCAGGCTCTGGGCACCCAAATGTAGCTGCCAGCACTGGCTACTATCTGACCCCATGGTCTCATATCTGTTAGTCCTTGTGTCCTACGTGAGCCTACATGCTGCTGGGATTGTCACCTTGATTCAAGTTCGGAAGTGTGGGGTGGGGCTGAGCTTAACAACACAACGCAGTGCAGCGGCATGCCAGGAAATCTCAGGAATACTGTTGTCTCTGGTAAACCTGCATATTTTGCACCTGGAGACGAGGCACCGAGATTGCTTCTAAAGCATCGCCCACATGCCAGTATCACAAGTAATGGAGCCTGTGTGTGACCAATCACATTGAAGTGGATGGGCATTTGGACCCTCCTCTGCTGCTTTTCTTGGACTGTCAGTAGAATACAGAGCGGAGTGGTGGAGTAACAATCTGAAGAAAAAAAAACAGGGGTATGTGTTACTGATGGCCCCAACAACACACCATCTCTCGAAGACAGTTCAAGATTTTTCATTAAAGTTATTGAGGAAGGGCTCACTAAGCATCAGCCCTCTCTCACTCATCTCAGAACTCATGGCTCGTTGATGTGGGGTGGCTCTTTATATCGCTTCTTCTCTTCTTCCAGGGTACGCTCATGTAACTGCCATAAACCATCTGCAAATTCAGGTGTCGGGAGTCAAAGATTGATCAAGTACCAACATTTCTTTGACTTGCTCATAGGTTTGTTGGTCAACTATTTATTCAATAAGTCTTTGACCCTATAAGACATTTGGTGAGGGAGATGCCCTTGTCTCAAGGGGATCCTGTAATTCTTCTGATCCGGTCCCAACCTCTCCAGAATACTCTGCTTCAGCTCTACATACAGGGCTCTCCCAACAGGGTTTAGGGCTTGGAAAACTTACTGGGTTTCTCCTTTTAGAAGCTGGGTGATACGCCAGGCCCAGCTATTTCGATTTCTTAGTCACTCTCGAAATTCCCAATGACTGTAGCTAGTTTTTCTTCATTGCTCAGTTTTTGTAATATTGCGGGTAGTATAGGGGGTTGTTCCCTTCTCTCGGTAATAGCACCCTGCAAGGCTGTAAGAGTCTCTCAAAGGTGGTGACTAATATCCAGTTGGCTTTCCATCAGAGCCTGTAATAGCTCTCCAATGGGTGTTGGTGTTGAACCTGCTTCACTGGGACTGGGGTTCATCTCAGGTGTGTAAGCTCTGCACACTTTTCTTACTTGTCTGGTTCTGAGGGTTTCCTCTATTGCTGGAATGCAGGGCTACTTGGGAATCCTAGTAGTCCTCTTCCACAGGCTTGAGCGTTTTCCAGCTGGCTGGTCCACTTCCGGGCTTCCTGTATCATCTCTAAGAGACTCTTTATCAGGTCTTCTGCCAGGCCGGTGGACTACTTTGGAGGTTCTACTCTGGAAGAGATACTGTCTGACCCGGCTGATTCTGAGGAGTCTTCTGATTCGTCTGATAGGTGATTGAGCTGAACTTTCAGGTCGCTTTCTACCTCCCTAATATTGCTGTAAAAATGTTCAGTACTTGCAGTTATCCAGAAGTCTCCCGTCTCTGACTTCCCCTCCATTTCACTCTCACTTTGGCTGTCTCTATATATTGGGGCTTGATGATTAACATGATGTATTGGGGCTTGATGATTCATCATGTCACTGATGGCCTCAAGAACGCACCAACTCTCGAAAACAGTTAAAGGCTTTGCATTGTAGTAATTGAGAAAGGGCTCACTAAGTGACATATCTCTCTCTCTCTCTCCCTCTCTCTATCGTCTCCCCTGGGTGTGTCTCTCCCTAGTTCAGATGTCCCCCAACTTCAGGATGGTCACTGCATATAAGTAACCTCTACTGACCCATAAATGACTTGTTGGTTGTGATGGCCTAAGGGCAAACACCCTTTCTCTCTCTCTATCTGTGAACAATCTAGGTTAATCTACAAATAAATGAGCACAAGAAGAGGTTCCTTCCAGACACTCAGGTGTCACCTCTACCTTTTCTTGCACACTCGTGTATTTCTTGCCCTGATGTTCTATCCTTCTCAATTCCTTCTACCCTCCTCCCTATATTCATCCCACTCTCCTTCATCTAAACTTCATCTCTTTTCCTCTGTTCCTGCTCTCTACTACTACTCTCACATCGCCACACTACTATACTCTCCTCTCCACACTACTACACTCTACCCACACCTTCCAGTCACCCTCCTTTAACTCTCCCAATCGCCACCCCGTACTCTCTTTTTCATAGTCCCACTCATATACGTCGCATGCACACTTAGACCTAAGTATAGCTTTCTCCAGCCAACCTATTACCTCACCTTGCACATGTTTTCAGTAATCCTAATCCACACTTCTCTGCACCTTCCTTCCTCTGCTTGGTCTTTTCGTCAACCATCTCCTTTGACCTAGTCTGAACAATCCACACCTTCCTGTTTCCTGTGCTTCTTTTTATCCTCCGCAATCCCCTCCATTGGTTCTCTCTCTTTGCTGTTTCCCCTGGCCAACCACTGGCTTTTTTCCCCCCAGGGGTTGGGTTACCTGTCAGCAAACATATATATTGGCTTTAAATCCTGCCCCCTTTTTATACATGGCCCCATTGGCATTTTGGGAATGGCGGTGCACTCAGAATACAATCGATGTCCCAGTTTGTATCAGTGTCTGAAGTGCAGGTTTGATATGCAGACCATGTGTCCTGCCAAAGGTAAGAATACTGCCACAGTTTGTGTCATGGATAGCCAGCTTGATGTGCATAGCTGTTCTGCGGTCCTGCTGAAGATAAGATAACTGTCACAATCCGTGTTGCATACAGCGCTAGTATTACCAGTTTGATGTGAGGATTGCTCTGCAATTACTAACTCTGTTAGGTATTTCTTGATTCAGATAATGGTTCATGCAGACGTGACACTCCATTCTAATGCTCCCATTTAAAGCATCCCAGCCCACAATTCAGGGCAAAGAAATGTCTGCGAGATAGTAAAAAATCTAATTGTGTTAAAAGAAAAGTTGGGTTTCAGAGAACTGGGTCTCACGCTTTACCCTGGAGACCACTACAATATGGTATGTATATGGAACAAATACTTAAACCAAAACAAACATTGTATCTGCCCATATGAATATATATTAGAAGTCCACAAAAACATCCACTTCAATCAGGGGTATTCCTCTGAATTTGATGGTAATCTAAAAGACATTCGACATATTAATGTTTCTGGTTAGCATTGGTTTCTTAATAAACATCACTAATTTTTCAATGGAACCATTTCACATAATGCAAGTATGGTTAAAACCTTTGATTTCTCTAGCATCAAGACAAGTCTGGTATCAGAGAACGTTGATAGAAACATAAGAAACAAGATATTTATTTACTCCACTAACTATGCAGGTGTATGATAGTGAATGTATTAACTATGTATACGCTGCTTGACATAAAGGCAATAACTGGCTAGCATGGGACTATGTGTTAAGCCTTGTAGATGCAAAGGTAACTTGTTTGCATTGACGCATGCTCATGTAAGTTTGAATTCACAGGTAATGTTATTGGGAATGTATATGTTCTGTTCTGAACCCACATGTATCCTACTTTTTCTAAATGTGTGGGTGCACCTCTCGACAGCGTGTTTATGTAGCATTCATTAAACCTAATTTAAGTACTTTTTGTGTTTATCGATGTGTGTGTGTGAGTGCACGTGGCTTTCCTTAAATATGAATTAATTAATTTCAATCTAGATGCATGCACAGTTTTAAAAAGGACTGCATGCAATGCTTTCAGTCAATTTAGATTTCTGGTCTAGAGATGTACTATTCTGCAGTGTCAGATACTTACATGAAGACCTCATTCCACATTACACCTGACTCTCCCTGAGCATTGAAAGACAGGGGAATGCAAAGGATTTGCACTTCTCTTTATGAATAGATTTAATTTCTTCAAGCATGATTTCCGTTGGACAAACATCCAGTTTATACTATTGCTCTAACTGGCTGCATTAAGTGCATGCTATTATCCCAGGCGATAGTACTTGCCATTGCACTATGACCCACTGTGACTCCACAACGCTTTAAACCACTACTTATATTTCAAATAATACTTAACTTCACAAAAACAATTCTACCTTATAGTGGAACCAGAATGTAATCAGTTTTGAATTTCGTTTCTCGATACAAATTCAATTAGGTCTGTAAGAGCATTATCTCACTTTGTATTTGTTGTAATTGAGGAAAACAATCATTGGGATATTAATGCCTGTGTCACTGTTTTTGAATTTCACCTCCCTTCATTCCCAGTCCTTTTATCTTCCCAACCTTTACCCTAATCAAATTGGACAATTTGGGGATGGGGTGGATTTACCTTTCCAGATGTCATTTCTGGTTTTTGGAAAACCAGCAGAGAAACCAGTCAGCCTCATTCCTACAGCATACCCTCAATTCAGGTGGCTTCTTTGAAAATTAAATGAATCTCCAAGCACCTACTAGTGTTCCTTCTACTGCTGTTCTGGCCTTCTTTTCTCTCAATGGACATGTCTCCCCTTCAGCTCTCCGATCTCCAGTTCATTCCCCTTCTGAATATTTCTTGACCCATGTTCCATAATAATCCCTTGCCCTGTGTATCAAAATATATACTATCCTAGCCCCACCTCTGCCTTATGACAGAGGTATGGTTTCCCATCCCTAAGAATGGGAGGAAATCTACTCTTGTTAAAGAGATACGAATTTAGTTATTTCCATAATTTTTGACTCATATGTGCTACCTTGATAAAACTTTATTTTCAGACTCTGTTAGTCGGGGCAAACATTTAGAGACACTACTGAATATTGTGCAATTAAATTTAACAATTGTACATGTTTTTACCATTTTAGGAGAAGCTGAAATATGACAACATATAATTTTTATAAAGATTGTGATAAAGGTTACTCTTATCTACATACTGTCCAAATCCGGTGTCAATCCGATCTTGTGATGCACTGCTTTATTTCGTGACTGCACATTTTAGGTATTTTATTTTACATGTTAAATACATTTATTTATTTGGTGTGTAATTGAAGCTATTCTCCACCAGATGGCAGAGACAATATAATGCCTACATCTTCCCTTTCCATGTCACCACTATCCACAGCAGAATTCTCCTGGTGTGCATATTCCCCAAGACCTTTCACCTTGACTAAACTAAAGCAGTTGTCTGCTGCTGAGCATCTGTATGTCAATCATGTTCTCATTGACCTCTCGAGTTAGTGCAGTTTTTTACAAGTTTATGTGAAAGAACAAGAACTGATTTATGTGAAATGACTTCTTTGAAGTAAAATCCTCTTCCCATTAGCGAATGCCTAAAGTAAATGAATAGAGCTTATCTGCTTTGAAAGCCTGCCTTGCATACAATAGAGTAGCCTGTCAGGGTGGCCACCAAGCCATCTGGCCTGACCATAACATTCAATAATCGTACACAGGTTCCAACCAGACGGGAGTCCTGTGGTCTCTTCAGCATGCCCCACAAGTGAGAATTGAAACGTACATACTATTTCAATTCCATTCTATTCTTTAATTTCAAACCCACTGGGTTTAATTTCTCAATTTTTACAATGCTGACCTTCCTTTTCAATATACATGACAGAGTAAATCAAAACTCAATAGCATTTTCAGCTTGATTCTTGAGCTTTGACACAATATAAAGGGAAATGAATTATTAACATGGCAGAATAAAGGATCACATCACATATGGATTCATCTAATTTAGACTGGGAGTACAACTTTGCAGTCAGGACATCAACTTTACACATTCTATCCACCTTATAAGAACATGCAAAGAAATCCAATTATTAAAGCTTATGGGGGCCGATTCATAGAATTCAGCGCACAAGTGGCGCACGCGGCTGGCGCACAGTGTGCGCGTGCGAATCCCTGCGCCAGCCGCGTGCGCTAAAATCCATTTCCGCGCACAGCGTATTCATGGATTCCAGCCACCAAAACCAGCCATGGCGCACAGTTGCGCAGCGACCCTGCAGCAGCGCCAGTTACGCCTCCAAGAACGCCTCTCGCGCAGGGAAAAGCCATCAAAATCCCCAACCCAGCGCAAAGGGCAGCAGCAAACGCAGAGCTGGGAGCGTGTATTCCAGGGGTGTGCGGGTGTTTCCATACGCGGCTGGGCTGGGTACGTGTATTTCAGGGGTGCGCGAGAAAGTCTACACGCGATTGGCCTGGGTACGTGGATTTCAGGGGTGCGCGAGAAAGACTACACGCGATTGGCCTGGGTACGTGGATTTCAGGGGTGCGCGAGAAAGTCTACACACGATTGGCCTGGGTACGTGGATTTCAGGGATGCGCGAGAAAGACTACACGCGATTGGCCTGGGTACGTGGATTTCAGGGGTGCGCGAGAAAGTCTACACGCGATTGGCCTGGGTACGTGGATTTCAGGGGTGCGCGAGAAAGTCTACACGCGATTGGCCTGGGTACGTGGATTTCAGGGGTGCGCGAGAAAAACTACACGCGATTGGCCTGGGTACGTGGATTTCAGGGGTGCGCGAGAAAGTCTACACACGATTGGCCTGGGTACGTGGATTTCAGGGGTGCGCGAGAAAGACTACACGCGATTGGCCTGGGTACGTGGATTTCAGGGGTGCGTGAGAAAGTCTACACGCGATTGGCCTGGGTACGTGGATTTCAGGGGTGCGCGAGAAAGTCTACACGCGATTGGCCTGGGTACGTGGATTTCAGGGGTGCGCGAGAAAAACTACACGCGATTGGCCTGGGTACGTGGATTTCAGGGGTGCGCGAGAAAGTCTACACACAATTGGCCTGGGTACGTGGATTTCAGGGGTGCGCGAGAAAGTCTACACGCGATTGGCCTGGGTACGTGGATTTCAGGGGTGCGCGAGAAAAACTACACGCGATTGGCCTGGGTACGTGGATTTCAGGGGTGCGCGAGAAAGTCTACACACGATTGGCCTGGGTACGTGGATTTCAGGGGTGCGCGAGAAAGTCTACACGCGATTGGCCTGGGTACGTGGATTTCAGGGGTGCGCGAGAAAGTCTACACGCGATTGGCCTGGGTACGTGGATTTCAGGGGTGCGCGAGAAAGTCTACACGCGATTGGCCTGGGTACGTGGATTTCAGGGGTGCGCGAGAAAGTCTACACGCGATTGGCCTGGGTACGTGGATTTCAGGGGTGCGCGGGTGGTGGGTGTGCGGGAAGTTCAAGACGTGAATTGGCAGTGTGGGTCCTCCCAGGTCTCCCCTCTACCCCCTCCACGACCTCTGCAGGCATCCCACACCACAGGGGACTACCCTGCACCCCATGTCATGTCCCACAGGCAGCCCATCCACCATGGCCATGCCCCCCAGCCAAGCCACATGTCCCCTTGCACCCCCACCCCCCAGCACTGTGGGGCACCTGCCAGCAGGCCCCCACCCATGTCTCCCAGCACCCCCACCCCCCAGCCACCAGGGGCACCCTCCACCAGGCCCCCACCCATGTCTCCCAGCACCCCCACCCACCAGCCACCAGGGGCAGCCTCCACCAGGCCCCCACCCATGTCTCCCACCACCCCCACCCCCCAGCCACCAGGGGCACCCTCCACCAGGCCCCCACCCATGTCTCCCAGCACCCCCACCCCCCAGCCACCAGGGGCAGCCTCCACCAGGCCCCCACCCATGTCCGACTCATGTCTCCCAGCACCCCCACCCCCCCAGCCACCAGGGGCAGCCTCCACCAGGCCCCCACCCATGTCTCCCAGCACCCCCACCCCCCAGCCACCAGGGGCAGCCTCCACCAGGCCCCCACCCATGTCTCCCACCACCCCCACCCCCCAGCCACCAGGGGCAGCCTCCACCAGGCCCCCACCCATGTCTCCCAGCAACCCCACCCCCCAGCCACCAGGGGCAGCCTCCACAAGGCCCCCACCCATGTCTCCCAGCACCCCCACCGCCCAGCCACCAGGGGCAGCCTCCACCAGGCCCCCACCCATGTCTCCCAGCACCCCCACCCCCCAGCCACCAGGGGCAGCCTCCACCAGGCCCCCACCCATGTCCGACTCATGTCTCCCAGCACCCCCACCCCCCCAGCCACCAGGGGCAGCCTCCACCAGGCCCCCACCCATGTCTCCCAGCACCCCCACCCCCCAGCCACCAGGGGCAGCCTCCACCAGGCCCCCACCCATGTCTCCCACCACCCCCACCCCCCAGCCACCAGGGGCAGCCTCCACCAGGCCCCCACCCATGTCCGACGCATGTCTCCCAGCACCCCCACCCCCCCAGCCACCAGGGGCAGCCTCCACCAGGCCCCCACCCATGTCTCCCAGCACCCCCACCCCCCAGCCACCAGGGGCAGCCTCCACCAGGCCCCCACCCATGTCTCCCAGCACCCCCAGCGCCCAGCCACCAGGGGCACCCTCCACCAGGCCCCCACCCATGTCTCCCAGCACCCCCACCCCCCAGCCACCAGGGGCAGCCTCCACCAGGCCCCCACCCATGTCCGACTCATGTCTCCCAGCACCCCCACCCCCCCAGCCACCAGGGGCAGCCTCCACCAGGCCCCCACCCATGTCTCCCAGCACCCCCACCCCCCAGCCACCAGGGGCAGCCTCCACCAGGCCCCCACCCATGTCTCCCACCACCCCCACCACCCAGCCACCAGGGGCACCCTCCACCAGGCCCCCACCCATGTCTCCCAGCACCCCCACCCCCCAGCCACCAGGGGCAACCTCCACCAGGCCCCCACCCATGTCTCCCAGCACCCCCACCGCCCAGCCACCAGGGGCACCCTCCACCAGGCCCCCACCCATGTCTCCCAGCACCCCCACCCCCCAGCCACCAGGGGCAGCCTCCACCAGGCCCCCACCCATGTCCGACTCATGTCTCCCAGCACCCCCACCCCCCCAGCCACCAGGGGCAGCCTCCACCAGGCCCCCACCCATGTCTCCCAGCACCCCCACCCCCCAGCCACCAGGGGCAGCCTCCACCAGGCCCCCACCCATGTCTCCCACCACCCCCACCCCCCAGCCACCAGGGGCAGCCTCCACCAGGCCCCCACCCATGTCCGACTCATGTCTCCCAGCACCCCCACCCCCCCAGCCACCAGGGGCAGCCTCCACCAGGCCCCCACCCATGTCTCCCAGCACCCCCACCCCCCAGCCACCAGGGGCACCCTCCACCAGGCCCCCACCCATGTCTCCCAGCACCCCCACCCTCCAGCCACCAGGGGCAGCCTCCACCAGGCCCCCACCCATGTCCGACTCATGTCTCCCAGCACCCCCACCCCCCCAGCCACCAGGGGCAGCCTCCACCAGGCCCCCACCCATGTCTCCCAGCACCCCCACCCCCCCAGCCACCAGGGGCACCCTCCACCAGGCCCCCACCCATGTCCGACTCATGTCTCCCAGCACCCCCACCCCCCCAGCCACCAGGGGCAGCCTCCACCAGGCCCCCACCCATGTCTCCCAGCACCCCCACCCCCCAGCCACCAGGGGCAGCCTCCACCAGGCCCCCACCCATGTCTCCCAGCACCCCCACCCCCCAGCCACCAGGGGCACCCTCCACCAGGCCCCCACCCATGTCTCCCAGCACCCCCACCCCCCAGCCACCAGGGGCAGCCTCCACCAGGCCCCCACCCATGTCCGACTCATGTCTCCCAGCACCCCCACCCCCCCCAGCCACCAGGGGCAGCCTCCACCAGGCCCCCACCCATGTCTCCCAGCACCCCCACCCCCCCAGCCACCAGGGGCACCCTCCACCAGGCCCCCACCCATGTCCGACTCATGTCTCCCAGCACCCCCACCCCCCAGCCACCAGGGGCAGCCTCCACCAGGCCCCCACCCATGTCTCCCAGCACCCCCACCCCCCAGCCACCAGGGGCAGCCTCCACCAGGCCCCCACCCATGTCTCCCACCACCCCCACCCCCCAGCCACCAGGGGCACCCTCCACCAGGCCCCCACCCATGTCTCCCAGCACCCCCACCCCCCAGCCACCAGGGGCAGCCTCCACCAGGCCCCCACCCATGTCTCCCAGCACCCCCACCCCCCAGCCACCAGGGGCAGCCTCCACCAGGCCCCCACCCATGTCCGACTCATGTCTCCCAGCACCCCCACCCCCCAGCCACCAGGGGCAGCCTCCACCAGGCCCCCACCCATGTCTCCCAGCACCCCCACCCCCCAGCCACCAGGGGCACCCTCCACCAGGCCCCCACCCATGTCCAGGAACAGAGACTTCCATGCTGTCATGTGTGCAATCTGCACAGGGCTCCCCATGTCACATTCAAACACATGCAACAACCATGCGGTTCACACATTACAGGTCGCACATGCATTACCATGATGTCCCTGCACACATACATGCGTACATGGCCTATGTCACACATGCAGGCAAGTATCAGACAACCAGCACACTGCAACATGCCCTGTCTCACACAGCAATGCTTGGCCACTTACCGCTCAACTCCAGACGGGTCTCCCTCTCAAGGACCTGGCTGTGGAGCGCTGGGTGTGCGCGTTCCAGGACCCTCAACTGGATGGAACTCATGCGGCCCCGGCCCCCCTCCACAAGGCGCCGGGCCTTCATGAGGGTCCTGGACCTCAAGTCCTCCCAGCGCTTCTTGACCTTCTGGATGGTGCGGGTTGCCACCCCCTCCGCGTCCTCACCCGTCCTTCCCTGTTGGCGCGGGACGATCCGAAGAGGGCATCATACTGCCCCAGGACATGCTCCACCAGGACACCAACTTCGGTGGCAGTGAAGCTGGTGCCCCTCTGCCCCTCTGGCCGGGGGTTGCCACTGGTGTCAGATGTGGATGTGCTCGACATGGCAACCCCAGGGGCAGGAGTGGGTGACCAACTGGGTCCTGGGGCTGGGCTGTGGAGCGATGTCATTTGAGTCGGGACTCTTCTGTACCAGCAGGGGTGGACACAGCAACTGGACCCCTGCAGATGGCTGATGTGCAGGCACCAAATGGCAGGGCACGGTGGCAGCAGGCAGGCAGGCAGGCAGGCAGGCAGGCAGGCAGCAGCAGATGGCATGTGGGAGGCTGCTTGGGGCACTGGGGGCCAGTGAATTGGCCTTCTGGGCAGGAGCGTGGTCTTCCGTGTGTTTTCGCGTGGCCAGCTTCATACGGAGTGATTAGGCACGTGAAAAATCTGCACGCTGCGTGTAATGCGCGTAAGCGCGCGTGAAAAACTGCACGTCCGCGTGTAATAGGAGGAAAGGGCCCATGCATAAGCGTGCGCGCGTGAAAAACTGCACGTCCGCGTGTAATGCGCGTAATCAAACGTGAAAAAGTGCACGTCCGCATGTGACGTGACGCGCGCGTGCGTTTCCCTCAGCACGGGTTAAAGGTGAGCGGGCCCAGCAGTTCGCTGTACGTGCCTTTCGTGGAGACCGACGTGTGTTGCTGCTTCCAGTTGTTTCGCGCGCCATCTACTTCACAGCTCTCAAGGACGTATCTCTTCTTTTGGCGGGGGTATTGGCTACGCGTGTTTTTCTGCATCGCGCTAGTCAGACGGTGAGTCGCAAACGCTCCTTTTCCCACTGCGGGTGCCCCTGTGTATCGCACCCATTTTCGATGTCATCGTAGCCTGCGTGTCCCACGCGTACGCGTTATACGTGTTACTGGGTGCCATCGCGTACTGCGGGAGGTTTAATCCACGCACGTAGGCTGCAGGGTTGCGTGCACGGTTTTACTGCAGTTTTGGGGTGCCTGAGCGTTGCGTGACCCGTCAACACATCACCGGGGTCACATACAGCCTTGCAGGTGCAGGGGGGCTGTTAACATCTTGCTTCCCACCCCCTTCACCCCAATTGCCCAGGTCAATTGTGCTGTACACCTCCCATTGGCACCACTCCATCTGTGCCAGCACTATTACATCTGTGCCATGGTAGGGAGGCTACCAAAGGTGAGGGGCGCCTCAGCTGGGCGTCCTCCTCGTGGCGGGCGTGGTCGGGGACGTGGCCGTGGTGACCAGGGAGTAGGGGGACTCCAGGGTGTCCAGGGCAGCCACAGAGGGGGAAGAGGCAGGGGTGCGCCACTTGAGCACAATGTTGTGCCATGTGTTGGTGCAGCCATGCCACCACCCCCTGTGGTTCAGGGGGATGCAGCTCCTGCATCTGGCACTGGCACCCGTATGACCCGGCAGTCCGTTTCATCGACTGCCACGGGCCCAAGGGTAGCGGTAGCTGCAGGTGCAGCTGTGGACACCGCCACCCAGGCTCAGGGTCTGCCAGCGCAGGCTGCGTTGGCACTTGAAGAGCCCTTGGTAGATCTCCAACAGGCCAGGGGGGAAACCATTGGGGCAGGCCGGGCTGCTCAGACCAAGACACGTGTCCCTGGGGCAGTCATGTCATCTGCTGCCCCGAACAGCCGGGTGTTGGCAAGTGCAGGGGCAGATGCACCCAACAGCACCCCGGTTGTGAGTCTGCCAATCAGGACCGTTGCGGTCAATGACCCTGCCACAGCTGATGTTGCTGCGCAGGGTCCATTAGTGGGCACCCAGCTGCCACTGACACAAGTCAGGCCTTTGGTCATCCCTCCACCTGCCACTCCCTCGGCTCAATCCACCCAACCCACTGGCCATACTGGTCGGGGCGGCATTAGCCAGCCAGGGTCTGCGCCACAGTCCAAGAGGAGGAAGGTTGCATCTGCAGCACAGGCTGGGACCCCACACACAGCCACGACCTCCTGCACGTCGAGGAAGAAGCCTTTCTGTAAGCAGGAACTGGACTTCCTCGTGGACTACGTGCGGGGACACAGCCGTGACATGCTAGTGGGTGCCAATAGTCAGACTACGGCTGCCCAACGTGACACCCACTGGAAGCATGTGGCGGAACATGTCAGTTCATTCGGCCATGAGGTGCGCACGGCGCAGGAGTGCAAAAAGCGCTGGAATGACATCAAGCGCAGCACTAAGGCCAAGCGTGCCTCAAATTACAACTTGACTCTGGTGACTGGCGGTGGGCCTGCACCAGAGGAGGAAGAACTCACTCCGCATGAGGCTCTCGTTGCGGAGTTCATACCACCAGAATTGGTCGAAGGTGTGGGAGAGATGCTGGACTTTGATGCCCAGTCCAGTGAGTGTTGATGCGTAGTTGTTGAGGACGTGTGTGTTTCACTTGTGGGATGTGTTGTGCATGATCGCTGCTACATGTGACGTGTACATGGTTCTGATGTGTAAGTAATGCAATCCCACCGTCATGCATGTCTCCTCTGCCTGCATGCGGGACTCCATGTGGCCATGCTCCCTTGCCCCTCCTCCGCCACTCTGCACCCCAGTTCCACCTTTGCACTGGTCTGCTACATTCTTGCCAATGTGTAGTTTCATGTTCATGTGTCCTGTGTAGATGCTAACTTCCAGCTTAGAAAGTGCCAGACATATGCCGTGTGGTACAGCCTTAGCACTCGATGCAGGGCATCCCACTTGTACTGTGCATGGGTCAGATGTCCCGCAGGGACATGAGTGCCCATTCATGCTCCATGTGCATTGCACGCATGCCCCTATGTGTCCTTGACTGGATGATCACTGTAATATGAGTCCTTGGTTACATACATTGCCTGCCATATTATCGGCCTCCCCATGTCAACTGTGGCTCAGTCCTGCGTTGCACACATGTTTAGGCTCTGACAATCTGTGTGGCTCACAGGCCTCAGCCTGTTCAATGGCCAATGACTCTGTCCAACTCTTGTTGTGTCTTCTTCACACGTGGCCGGCCTCCGGATCTTCCATCATGTGTCCTGCCCACTGTCCCAGCATCATTTGCAGTGTTGTAATTTCAATCACATTAAGCTGTTGATGCCAGTCAACACTGCTTGTCAATACACAGGTGTATGGTCAGCCTTTTGATACCATGCTAGGCATCCCTGCTTTGGTACTGGGGTGGAGGGGTGCTTGCCTTCTAGACATGGTACACATTGAATACACAATGCACGTGATGTCTGATTTTGACATTGCACTGCCTTCACATTTCCTGGCACACACCATGGAGTGCTTGTACATGTAGGTAGTGAGTGGCGTACACATTTTCTGCACTGCATAGACCCACTTCCATGCAAACTGCCACCTTTCGACAGGTCTGATCACAGAAGCTATTCTAAGTAGACCCAGCATGCATGCAAGGTCATATGTTGTGTGTCACATGTCTGCCGGATGCCTTTGCTGTCGGTGTGTGTGTGTGTGTGTTGTGTGCTTCTGACATGTGTACTGACCTTTTCCTCTCTATTTTTCAGGTGATGACGCAATGGATGCAGAGGATGGTGTTGTCATGCCAGACACAGGGTTGGTAAGACCACATCAACCCGGCACTAGTGGGGGTCGTGGGGTGGTAGGCCACGAAAACCCCCAAGTGCTGCAGTCCATCCTGTCTCTGGCTGCCTATGAGTCCAGCCTTGATGACGACTCTGACGTCCATGTTGAGTTGGATGAGCATCAAGTCCATGTGTCAGGGGTGAGTGATTCTGATGTGGACACTCCTCTGTCTGCGACCCCTGCACTGAGGGATCAGACAGTCTTGGTTCCTCCGCCCGTGGTGGATCGGGACGCAGGGTCACCCTCCACACCAGTCACTGATGTGCCTGGGACATCACGTCGACGGGGGCATGTAGTCGTGCAGCCGCAGGCGGTGCCAACACAGCGAGGACCCCCGGTCCTTGGGTCCCGCAGGGGTCAAGCCCGGCAACGCGGTCGCCGCGCGCAACCGCTGTATACTGAGTGGGAGCAAGACATGACTGCCAATTCAGAACGGCAGGGGGCAGCAATGGAGAACATCGCTGACAGCATGGAGCGTGTGGCCCGATCTGTGCTCCCCCCTGCTAGGCAGGTGCTTCTCCAGCAGCAGGTGGCACGGTCCACGGCCCGCTCACTCAGGCTGGGCATGGCGGCCTCAGACAGGGCACGCCAGGCTGAAATGTCGTCTCTGCGTCAAGCAATTGCTGCTCACGCAGAGGCGCACATGGATGCCCTGAGGGAGGAGTATGCCTCCCTCAGATCCACTCTGGGTGTCCTTATGATGTCCCAGAGGCAGCGGGCAGAGGAGAGGTTTGCACAGCTTGAGCGCACCATCTCGGCTGAGCTACAGGCTTGCCGGGAGGTGCAGCGGTTGTCCAGCCAGGCCTTGCAGGAGGAACTCCGTGTTACACGTGCTACCTTGCAAGAGGAAGCACGTGTATCACGTGAGGTCCTGCATGCAGACCTATGTAACATCGCCACACAGAACCAGGCTCACCTGTCCGGCAGACTTGCTGCCGACGAGGGGCAAGCTGCGGCTAGGCGTGGCCAGGCTACTGTGCCACGTCCTCCTTACCAGGATGAGCCAGACTCGGACGACCATCTATCTCCCACATAGGTCGTGCTGTGAAGGCGTTGAGCCCATGGAGGTATTTTTTTTTGGCTCAGCATCATCGCATGTGGATGTTGAGCAGGACCCTGTACCTCCCCCCTCCTGGGTGCCTCCCCTCCCCCCCGGGTCGTAAGTGGCCATTTTGATTTTTCTTTTAATTTAGTTAGTTAAGTTTCTGTTTGATAGTTAGTTTAAAAGGTAATGTAGGTTTTCCATAGTTAATGTAATTAGTTAATAGTTGAGTTAGTTTAAAATTTGTAGTCTATTGTGCTTACATGTGACAGTGCGGTGCCTTGTGGTTTTTGAAGGCATCCACTGTCTGTTCCAGCTGGGCCCTTCATGGTTGTCTTGTGTATGTGTTTGCTGCTTGGGTTCCTTGACTCACATATGCCACTCCTGCCTCCCTTATCCATGGGCTCGCAAGGATGGTTCGGTGTAACAGAATTTTACACAAGGGCTTTGGACTGTCATATCTGTGGCATGTCTGGTGCTTTTTGACTTGTGTTGACACCCCTAGTGGGGATGATTTAGGTGTAATTGTCCACTGTTCAGCTTTTGCTAGATGGGGCGTGTCATGATTAATGTGGACATTGATTGCTATGCATTGTGTATTATGTTTCATATCTTTCCTGTACACGTGCTTGTTGCAAATCATGCTGTAGATAGTGTTCCACACTTTGGAGGTGAAAGACGGAATGATGGTGTGATTTGTGATGTGACTCTCTGACATGGTCAAGTAATGAGATGCCTGATGAGACACACACAGATCACTTTGATGCATTAATCATGTGTTTCATGCACTTTCTGCAGGGGGATGAGGCACCAGAGCACCTTTGCCAGCAGACATGGCCCATTGGACGACGTAATTCCTGACCCGTTTGTTGGTGCCCACATGCACATGTGTGCACAAGCAGAGCCACAGTGATTGCAGACCCACATCCTAGAACTGCTGACATGTTCCAAGGAACTCCAGGCAAGGTGAGCATCACAGGGGGGCCACGAGACAGCAAAGCTTGCACCAGGCGAGTTGCACGTGCAGGCTTAGTCACAGCACTGAGGGTGAGCTTAGACAAATATTGGTGTTGAAGCACACAATGCAGCTCAGATGTGTTTGTGGACTGATGGCTGTTGATAGTAGGGTTGTCTGGGACACATGCGGGGGCAGTGGCACATAGCCTGCGGTACACCAAGGTTCATTGAGGCACTTGTATCAACCATGTAGCCTTCCAAGACATGGAAAGGGGCAGCTCACAGGGACATACAGCAAGGGACATACTCGGGTGCAGTGCATGTCTATTCCACGTACTTCATGATAAATGCACTGGCAACTTTGTTTTGGTCATGGTGGTACGCAACTTGCTCTGTAGACATAGCTTGCCATATGGGTCTGTCTGCTTACCCAGGGAACCTTGCATGTTGTGTGAATTGTGACACATTGGTGTTCCATTTGCCAAGCACCCACCAGCGGCTGACTTACTGCATTGACTGTGAATGACCCGTCACAGGGGTGATGTTATATATGGGTACGAAGCATGGAGCACAGATTGTCTGTTTGTAGAGTTGTATGTTGTTATGGGGCATGTTTTGTGTTGTGTTTTTGTGTAATTGGCACGTACAGGTTGCTGACTGTGTCTCTCTTTGCAGCATTGCAGTGCTCCTGTAACCGGACCTGAGAGTGCGCAGGCAGGAGGCCAGCACTCAAAACCAGAGCTAAGTGTCTTGTTGTATTTTCTTACAAACTGCCCTGCATAGGCTTGCTGGGGAGTGTACTGATGCATGGATGTATGTGTGGTCCTATTTGGTATGTTTTTTACCCTAATCACCCGTGATCCTATGCAATTTTGAAACCTGTACCCTCTACCCGGTGTTCCTGCTTCCCATGCCTATCCAAGCAATGTTCCCTGACCCTCTTTCCCCACTGGGGTTGCGGATGCCTGTGTAAGCCCCGAACTTGCAGGCGCCAAAACCCTAGAGGGGGTGGTTGGTTCGTACCACTCCTGAGCCTGGACTTCAGAAGGCCATGACAATGATGTCCAAGTTTGTTTGGATTGTGCATGTGTTCATGCAGGTTGTACATTTTCGTGCATTCCCTGGTTTCATGTTTCATTCCTACTCCCCTCACCTGCCACGCATTCCAGTCATCCAGTGTGTCTACACCTGTCCCGACTGCATATCCCTGAACCTCATTCCCCACCAGAATCTCAGGGGCCTGTGTGAGTTTGACCTTGCAGGCCCCCGGGACATGGTGTGGGTGGTTGTTTCATGAGACTCCGGCGCCTGTACAGGGGACCCGTGACAGTACACATCCATTCATGGTGCATCATCCTATGTCATGTACCACACATGTCTCACATCCTGTCGTGACATTGTTTTGCTGTGCTACCTTGGTTGTTGCATCATTGTGGTAGTACTTGGCCTTTGAGACGTACTGCTACGTCAAGTCATCTACTGGAGGGTGTTTGGGTTCCTTTTCATGCCTTGGATTATGTGATTTAGGAAATGAGTGTGGATTCTGAGGGTTCAGGCATCTCTTTACACACATGGTGGGAGATGGACACGAAGGGTAAAGGTGATCCTGTGGCCAGGTGGGAATGAGGGTTGGAGGCTCCATGACCCAGGTGCAGTTGTTCAGTGGGCATGGTCAATTGCGAGGGGGGGGGGGGTTGTTGTTGATAGTTGCGTTGCCCTGCAGTGTGATGGGAACTCTGACATTGTAATGTTGTTGTCCTATGTACATGTTGTGTTCTGCTGATCAATGCCTGTTCATGTGTTGTGTTTTCCTTTCAGGTGCGAGGGGATAGTAGTGGTTTGACATGCTGGGGTGTGCACATGGTGGATGTTCACATGTGATGTGTAGGGAACACTGATGGTTACTTGAGTGCACATGCATATGTGGAGTGCATGTCCTTGCAGAACCACACACTTGCACTCGGATGCACTCCATGTACTCCCCCCCCTTGCATAACCACGTGTACACTGTTTGCCTTCTGGTGCCCACTGTGTCCCGGCAGCACATGTTCTGTGACCGGTTATGGTTCCAGTACATGCCTAATTTGATGTTTGATGTAGTCTGTCACTTAGATGTGATGCTCAGGGTGTGCATCACACGCAATGGCTGTTCACTGTGATGTGCGCTGAGCAGTGTGATGCAGGAGTAGGACACTGCACACATGAGCTGCAGTGTTGATTTTGCAATGCATAATGTGCATATTGACAGGCATTCATTGTGATGTTACGTCTACGACTGTTGTAATGCATTTGGAATCGACGTATTTTGGGTGGGACTTTTTGTTGGTCTGTCATTTCATCGGATTCCGGGTCAGGCATCATTGTCCGATGCCACTGTACATTTAGGACATGGCAATGTGTACCTTATCGTTACTGGGTCGGTGTATGGGTATTGCTTGCCATGTCATGTTGATGTTTGGGAGGGTTTGACTGACATGACAGTGATGGCCATGGCCTGTTTTGCAGGTGTGTGTGATGCACACCTTGCATGTCCAGGTCATCCGCTTCTCAGAGCAACTAGCTGGGGGTAGGTTTCTCTCCGCAGCAGGGCCCTCCCCCTCGAACAGACTTCCTGCCTGATTTGAACTTGAGGGGAACCATCTCCAGTTCTGGAAGCACCTCAAGACCTTCCTCTTTGCTTCTGCTTACTCTCTGCCTCTCCCTTGCAGAATTCTTCACTGGAACTGCACAGGAGCTGCAACTGGGACACTCTCACCAACCTCGGTCCCTGGGCCAGCCACTATCCACTTGCACTGCCACCCTGGCAACCCCTGCACTGCGGGACTGTCTCTCTATCCCTACAGCCCTCCCTTCACAGCACTTGTCTGCACTTACCTTTGCAGTTGCCACCAGGCGACCTATGTATTATTTTTTTGGCCTACTTCCCCTGTACTGGACTCCCCCCCACCCTTCCCCTTGCACTTTTCCCTTCCCCCTACCCCTGCACTTGCACAATCTCAATGACACCTGGCCTAGTAGTACCGTTCTCTGTGTTCCCTTGTTCCCCCCCCACTGCCTCATTGTGCCTTTGAATACTTGTGTATGGCTCATGTCATGTCACATGTCATATGTGTGCATTTTGGTTGCACAGGATAGCTTGTGTTTAAGTAGCTAGGGATGCAGACGATGTGGCACTTCCATGGCAACTATCTCAGGGTCGTAGGGTTGTGACAGTTGACTGTCACTTTGTCATCATCGATTGTCACCTGGTATGTGCCAGGCCTGTGTGCACTCCGCAGGGGTGGGAGTTTAGGTGAAAAATGTGGCCACAAGCTGGGTCCGGGCTACCTCGCCACGTGCCCTGTCCCCTCCCATGGGCAGCGCCTGTGCCTGTGGTTGGGGATGTGGGGGCACCACCATGTCCACCGGGACACCCTGCCGTGTTGCAACATTGTGCAGGACACATGCTGCCACAATAATCCTGCACACAACTGGTGGTGCATAGAGTAGTTGCCCACCAGAGCGGTCAAGGGAGCGGAAACGTGACTTGAGCACTCCGAATGTGCGCTCCACTATGCCCCTGGTTGCAATATGGGCAGCGTTGTATCTTACCTGGGGTGGTGTGGTGGGGTTCCGGATTGGCGTCATCATGTGGTTGCTCAGAGGGTAGGCACTGTCCCCTGGGGAGGTGATAATTGGTGAGATTATTAGGGTTGGTATATTTATCTGTGTGTGACTTGCATGCATGTGCAAGGGCATTTGTACTCACCTAGGAGCCATGTGTCGCCATGCTGCCCAGCTTCCAGGGCCCGGCTCAGGGCGGACAGTCTGTATATGAAACTGTCATGGGTGGCGCCATGGTAGTTTGCATAGACAGAGGTGATGATTCCCTTTGCATCGCATACCACCTGTACATTGATGGAATGCCAGTGCTTGCGGTTTCGGTAGATGTGCTCAGTGGCCCTAGGTGGACGTAGGGCCACATGGGTGCAATCTATGGCACCGAGCACTTTGGGGAAGTGTGCCACCCTGAAAAAATCCAGGACAACGGCCTGCCTTTCTGCGGGTGTTCTGGGCATGTATATGTGCCTGCGGACTGAGGGGCGCGCTGTCATGATTGCCAGTACCTGGTGTAGGCAGCGTGACTGCGTGGCCTGTGAGACCCCCCCCACTATGGCAGTGGTCCGCTGAAACGACCCAGTGGCCAAAAAATGCAAGACATTGAGCAGCTTCTCCAAGGGGCTCAATGCTTGGGAGCAAAGGGTGGGGGATGTGAGGTCATCTTCCCACTCCCTGACCAGGTCTAGGATGATATGGGGTGGAAACCTATACCTGCCGTAGACCTGGTCGTCAGGCATCCCAAAAAGGCTTGTCCGTGGTGCAAAAATGCGTGCACTGGCTATTCTCCTCCTCCTGCGGTGTCCCACAATCAGTGCAGCAACAAATGGGGCATTCATCGTCGCTGTATATACGCGTTTGTTGTTTGCGCGCACTTTTATGCTGTGCGCGGGCGCGGGACGCCTCCGTGTGGGCGGACTCGTTGGTTTCCCGTATTCGGGTGTCATCGCGTGTGATCGGAGGGGCCTGGCCTGGGTACGTGTGTTTCGGGGTGCGCGGGTAGTTCCACACGCCATTGGCCTGGGTACGTGTGTTTCGGGGTGCGCGGGTAGTTCCACACGCGATTGGCCTGGGTACGTGTGTTTCGGGGTGCGCGGGTAGTTCCACATGCCATTGGCCTGGGTACGTGTGTTTCGGGGTGCGCGGGTACTTCCACACGCCATTGGCCTGGGTACGTGTGTTCCGGGGTCCCGTGAACTTTCACACGCGATTGGTTGGAATCCACGTGTGTACTGTCATCACGTGCAATGAGGGATACTCCCTCGCACGTCACGTCACAGACGCGCTCACGCGCTGAGGGCCTTTGGTCCAATGAAAATGCGTATGCGTGCAGACGCGCTTACGCGCTAAGGGCCTTTCCTCGAATTACACGCTGACGTGCAGAATTTTCACGTGCCAAATCACTCCGTATCAAGCTGGCCACGCGTAAGCACACGGAAGACCACGCTCCTGCCCAGAAGGCCGAACTACTGCCCCCCAGAGCCCCGAGCACGCTCCCACCTGCCATCTGCTGCTGCCTGACTGCCTGCTGCCCACGTGCCCTGCCATTTGCTGCCTGCACATCAGCCAGGGGTGCTGTTGGTGTGACCACCCCTGCTGGAACCAAAGACTCACGACTGGGATTCCATCGCTCCACAGCCCAGCCCCAGGACCCAGTTGCCCACCCACTCCTGCCTCTGGGGTTGTCATGTCGGGGCAAACTCCATCTGTGACCACTGACAACCCCCGGCCAGAGAGGCAGAGGGGCACCAGCTTCAGTGCCACCGAAGTTGGTGTCCTGGTGGAGCAAGTCCTGGGGCAGTATGATGCCCTCTTCGGAAGTTCCCGCGCCGACAAGGAAGGACGGACTCGGATCTGGACTGACATCGTGACTGCCATCAACGCGGAGGGGGTGGCAGTCCGCGACTTCCAACATGTCAAGAAGCGCTAGGAGGACTTCAGGTCCAGGACCCTGAACAAGGCCCGGCGCCTCTTGAAGGCAGCGGATGCCAAGGGGCGCCGGGGCCACTTGTCGGAAGAACAGATGAGGGTCCTGGAACGCATATCCCCAGCGCTCCACGTCCAGGTCCTTGAGAGGCAGACCCGTCTGGAGTCGAGCGGTGAGTGTACATGCATCCTGATTGTGAGCAGTGCGTGTGGTGATTGTTCAGTAGTGTGCAGGTTGCACATCTGTTTGTATGGGGTCGAGTATGGGTGCAGGTGTACAGGGCCGTGGGGCTGACACATGCGAGGGCTGTAATGTGTGAGACATGGATGGTGCCTGTGTGTGTGGGCTTGCATGCCATATGCAGTTGTGTGGGCACACAAGTTTGTATGAATGTGTATGTGAGTAGACATGTCCGTGATGTCACGCATGTATGTTGTTTTCAGCTGCATGTATCAGCGCTGTGTACATGTGCATGTGTGTGTATTTGACAAGGGTGCAACAGTGATGCAACATGGATGCATGTGACAGCTTTAAGTGGAAGCCTGATGGGCAGATGTGACATGGATGCCCGTCTGAACACTGCGACACTTGGCAGATGTGTACACATGCATGCAAGTGTGGTGGTGTGTGTACATGTGTGGTGCACTTCATGTGTTGCATGTGATGTCTGGCTCACCTTTGTCTGCTCATGCTGTTGTATGTGTATGGATGGTGTTGGCAGTTGCGAAATGGCTGTGGTATGGCTCGTGTGTGCGAGTTGTAATGACATGTGTGTTGGTGATCGTGATGACATGTCTGAGGTTTGCCAATGCCACTCATGTGCAACTGTCATGTGTGTATGTGTCCATTGTACAGTGCCCTGATGCGTGTGTTTTGTTTCTCCCTGTCTGCAGCGTCAACTGATGAAGAGGGCGGAGAAGGTGCTGTGGAGCACAGCGGCGGGGATCCCACCGCCAGCCGGAGACGCAAGGCCCGGCTCCCCTCCCATGTTGTCATCTCGTCGGGGAGTGAGGAGTCCGGTGCCGCGTCCCAGGCCGCAGCTGCCGGGGGGAGGTCCAAGAGGCGGAGGTTGCAGTTGGACTCCTCGGCAGCAGAAGGGGCAGCTGGGACCCCACAGGGCCCAACGGGGGAAGATGGCACAGAGTCATCCAGGTTGGTGGGGGGTTTGGTGGAGGAGGAGGCCGTGCAAGCACCGGAGACGGGGTCTGGGGGTGGGGATCCCACTGGTGCTAGTGGTGCAGTGCAGGACCAGGGACAGGAGGCAGCACAGGCCGCCGCGGAGGTGCCTGTGTGCAATCCTGTCCCTGATCCTGTCCCTGCATCATCTGGCACCAGCAGGGATGCCTATGTCCAGACCAGTTTTCAGGCAGGGGATGAGCTGACGTCAACTGGCCTTCCTCTGCCTGCGGACGTGGCTATCCAGGCCCGGGTTGAGCCTGTCCTGGCTGGTGTGGCGTTGCGTCAACGGGCCATGCGAGGTGACCTGCAGTCTTTTCATGAAGAGACTGCACGTCATCTCGAATGGCTCGTTGACCACGTCAGCCTGCTGGGACAGGTCACCCAGGCCGGATTCCTCCGTCTGATGGGGCTTGCCACGACCCCCTCCTCAGCTGGACCCCCTACGCGCCAGTCGTACTCTGTGCCATCTTCCCACCCATCAGTCACCTGGGTGCCCTGTGGAGCTGCCTCTGACGGTGCGGCCAGGCTGGTGGAGGAGGCATCCCTGCCACAGTCGGGAGTCGGACGTCCAGCAGGGGTGGCCACGTCAACGACTGCACCCCAGCCGGCGGAGGATGTGCAGGCAGCAGGAGGCAGTGCAGGGGCAGAGGCACAGCAGCAGCAGCACCATGGTGGGAGCCATGAAGGCTCGGGGCCTTCGACATCGGAGGGGCAGGCATCGGCCAGAGGGCAGGAGGACCCAGGACTAAATGTGTCTTCCGTGTGGCAGCGGGTGGGCCACGCCATAGATGCGGAGCGGCAGCGGGCGGAAGAGGCACGGCTCTCTATGGTCAGGGCGGAGAACTCCATGCAGAGGGCCCTGAGGCGGGTCGAGTGCCTCGAGGCAATCCGCAGGGCTTTGGAGGTGGACACGTCGACGGCCCTGCGGACCCTCGAGGCCATGGAGGAGGACCGCCTCCGGGACATTGAGGAGGAGTTCGATGATGCCCTGGCCCGGCACATCCAGAAGTGAGCCGTGGAACTAGCCCGCTGCCCTTGTACATAGTTATGTAGATAGTGTTAAGTTTCATTTTTGTTTTTATTTCATTTGGACCTTTTGGACATTGGCCACATTTTTGTATATAGTTTTTTTTATTAGTTAGTGTAGTTAGTTAGGTTTCCTTTATTTTGTTGGGATAATGGACCCTGGCTTCTTGCATTGTACATAGTTGTGGACTTGTACATACTTTCTTTTTTAACATTCTCCATGGATCAATGGCTTATTATTTTTATTTCACATTGGATTTTGTTTGGTGGACATTGACTTTATACTACATTACTTTGGATTTCTATATTCTTTATTTTTTTAAGTTTTGAACGGACATGCTTCTTTTCATTTTTTTCCATTCACATTTCTGTTTCTTCATTTTTGTTTCTATTCATCTTTCCTTTAATACATTATTTGTTTCTTGAACTTCAATGTGTGGTATCTCATTGTTTTCATGCATTTCATGTTATGTGTTTTGAGAATCACTGACACCCATTGGTTGTATGTGAGGGACATGTGTTTGTTTTGGAACTTGCAATTGGTGTTCTGTGATGTAATTGCAAAATATGAGTGGGTGGATGCAAAACTCGGGTGGGTGTTTTGCATTTGGGGGCTGACCATAGAGACCAGGGATCTGGACTGTGATGACATGTTGCGTGGGGAAAATGAGTTGGACATGGGTGGGGGCCTGCTGGCAGGTGCCCCACAGTGCTGGGGGGTGGGAGACATGAGTTGGACATGGGTGGGGGCCTGCTGGCAGGTGCCCCACAGTGCTGGGGGGTGGGAGACATGAGTTGGACATGGGTGGGGGCCTGCTGGCAGGTGCCCCACAGTGCTGGGGGGTGGGGGTGGTGGGAGACATGAGTTGGACATGGGTGGGGGCCTGCTGGCAGGTGCCCCACAGTGCTGGGGGGTGGGAGACATGAGTTGGACATGGGTGGGGGCCTGCTGGCAGGTGCCCCACAGTGCTGGGGGGTGGGGGTGGTGGGGAACATGAGTTGGACATGGGTGGGGGCCTGGTGGAGGGTGCCCCTGGTGGCTGGTGGGTGGGGGTGGTGGGAGACATGAGTCGGACATGGGTGGGGGCCTGGTGGAGGCTGCCCCTGGTGGCTGGGGGGTGGGGGTGGTGGGAGACATGGGTGGGGGCCTGGTGGAGGCTGCCCCTGCACTGCTGGGGGGTGGGGGTGGTGGGAGACATGGGTGGGGGCCTGGTGGAGGGTGCCCCTGGTGGCTGGGGGGTGGGGGTGCTGGGAGACATGGGTGGGGGCCTGCTGGAGGCTGCCCCTGGTGGCTGGGGGGTGGGGGTGGTGGGAGACATGGGTGGGGGCCTGGTGGAGGCTGCCCCTGGTGGCTGGGGGGTGGAGGTGGTGGGAGACATGAGTCGGACATGGGTGGGGGCCTGGTGGAGGCTGCCCCTGGTGGCTGGTGGGTGGGGGTGGTGGGAGACATGGGTGGGGGCCTGCTGGAGGGTGCCCCTGGTGGCTGGGGGGTGGGGGTGCTGGGAGACATGGGTGGGGGCCTGCTGGAGGGTGCCCCTGGGGGGTGGGGGTGCTGGGAGACATGGGTGGGGGCCTGGTGGAGGCTGCCCCTGGTGGCTGGGGGGTGGGGGTGCTGGGAGACATGGGTGGGGGCCTGGTGGAGGCTGCCCCTGGTGGCTGGGGGGTGGGGGTGGTGGGAGACATGGGTGGGGGCCTGGTGGAGGCTGCCCCTGGTGGCTGGGGGGTGGGGGTGGTGGGAGACATGAGTCGGACATGGGTGGGGGCCTGGTGGAGGCTGCCCCTGGTGGCTGGTGGGTGGGGGTGGTGGGAGACATGGGTGGGGGCCTGGTGGAGGCTGCCCCTGGTGGCTGGTGGGTGGGGGTGCTGGGAGACATGGGTGGGGGCCTGCTGGAGGGTGCCCCTGGTGGCTGGGGGTGCAGGGGGACATGCGTTGGTGGGCAGTAGTGCTAGTTGATATGTGGGTTGGCTGGTGGGCATGGGCATGGTGGATGGGGTGCCTGCAGGACATGTGCTGGGTAGGCCCCTGTGGTGTGAGCCACCTGCAGGGGCCGTGGAGGGTGTAGAGGGTACACCTGGGAGGACCCACACGTGCAATTCACGTGTGCTGCTCCCCGCGCACCCCTGTAATACACATACCCCGCTCAATCGCGTGTGGAACTTCCCGCGCACCCCCGGAATACACGTACCCCACTCAATCGCGTGTGGAACTTCCCGCGCACCTCTGAAATCCACGTACCCGGCCATATTGCGTGGGGAACTTCCCGCGCACCCCTGAAATCCACGTACCGGCCAAATCGCGTGTGGAACTTCCCGCGCACCCCTGAAATCCACGTACCCGTGTGGAACTTCCTGCGCACCCCCGAAATACACGTACCCGCTCATTCGCGTGTGTAACTTCCCGCGCACCCCCGGAATACACGTACCTCGCTCAATCGCATATTTGACTTCCCGCGCACCCCCGAAATACACGTACCCCGCTCAATCCCGTGTGTAACTTCCCGCGCACCCCCGGAATACACGTACCTCGCTCAATCGCGTGTGGAACTTCCCGCGCACCCCTGAAATCCACGTACCCGGCCAAATCGCGTGTGGAACTTCCCGCGCACCCCTGAAATCCACGTACCCGGCCGAATCGCGTGTGGAACTTCCCGCGCACCCCCGGAATACACGTACCTCGCTCAATCGCATATTTGACTTCCCGCGCACCCCCAAAATACACGTACCCCGCTCAATCCCGTGTGTAACTTCCCGCGCACCCCCGGAATACACGTACCTCGCTCAATCGCGTGTGGAACTTCCCGCGCACCCCTGAAATCCACGTACCCGGCCGAATCGCGTGTGGAACTTCCCGCGCACCCCTGAAATCCACGTACCCAGGCCCATCGCGTGTAGATTTTCTCGCGCACCCCTGTAATACACGTACCCAGGCCAATCGTGTGTAGATTTTCTCGCGCACCCCTGAAATCCACGTACCCAGCCCAATCGCGTGTAGATTTTCTCGCGCACCCCTGTAATACACGTACCCAGGCCAATCGCGTGTAGAATTTCTCGCGCACCCCTGAAATCCACGTACCCGCTCAATCGCGTATTTAACTTCCCGCGCGCCACTTTTTTGATGCGCTGGGACTCTACCGCCTGCCTTCGTGTGGCGGCCGTGTTTCCGCTTGTGCGTGTCTTTGGCTGTGCGTGGCTTTGCCCTATTCGGTTCCATGAATACGTGTGGTTCGAGTGCGTGTGGGCGTTCCGTCTGCTTCCCTGCAGTACATCCCCAGTTACGCCCTTATTTTCGCGCGTTGTTCCCCATTCCGCGCGTTACGCCCCATGTCCCGCCCACTTTCTGGTGTGTGCGCTGCGGTTGTGCGCTTTCACTGTGCGCGTCGCGCACGCCTTTCACGATGTTGCAGTGACGTGTGCGCCATTCACGGGTTTGGCGCACATCCCGAGGAAGACACGCGCAGGGACTTCCATGAATCGCACGCGTGCGCGTGCGCCTCTTTTTTTCCGCTTGCGCCTGCTTGCGCCTGCTTGCGCGTAGATTTTCGGCGCACGTTTGTTCCATGAATCGGCCCCTTAATTCCATGACTTGCTGTATTCTCCGGAGAAATAACTACTTCAGATCTGGCATCGGTCATTCTTTTATATAAAGGCAGTCCAAAAGTCACTTTCACTATATTTGAAAAATTGGGGCACACTATGCAGTTTGACAGGCATTTATTTAAATTATGATAGCAAACAAGAGGCAGAAATCTCCAATAATTTACAGATTCTATACATATTGTTCCTCTTGATTTGCCAAAAAGGCCTTTCTCGTTTGTTTTATTCTAGCCCTCATCTTTATTAGCTATAAATTCTTCCACAGCTGCCTCTCTCCTGATTGGGTTGTTCACTCTCTCCTCAGCCAACAGGCCTTCTTGTTGATGTAGTCCTATGAGACAAACAAAAAAGAAACTGGTCATCATTGTGCAATGCAATTTATGAGGCAGGAAAAGGTGGTACTCAGTTCGTTCTTCCAGGCACAGGTAGAGGGGACAGAGGCTAGGGCCCTCCCAACTCCCACACCCACCTCTTTGGCAGAACTGGCTCCTTTAAAAACCCTTATAGGCCTCTCACCCCAGTGTGAGAGGGGTCACTGTCCCCTGACATGGTCAGGTCCGTGAACCTATCACACTGGGCTGCAGAATATTTATTTCAGGACTGTATTAAGGCATGTAGTGGGGTCCTCACCCCATCAACTATTTTGAACCTAAATCGCTGTCCCTACTTTGCATCACCTTTTCCCAATCCAACACCATGTACCACTCTAAATTCTTCTGTCACACTCCAACTCTTCCTCAGTTAGCTTTAATAGGAATAGTATTTTTGTGTGTTACTCTTCCCACTACATACTACCAAAGTGTTGCTGCTTCATGGCATTGTAAAATACACATGGTGCTATTACCCAATTTAGCGGTACTGATTTTATTGAATGCAGAAGTAAAAAAAGGCAGACATGAAGCTGTCAGAATTCAAACATTTACTTGCAGGTTGCAGACATCTTTCTGCATATGTGACACATTTCCATAGATCTAGCTGTAAGTGTACCTGATCCTGTCAACAGAAGTAAATGTGTTATCTTATGCCACAAAACTATAATATATATGTAAAATAACTGATGTGTTAAGGTGCTAATGCAGACAAACCACCAGCCGTGTTTCACTTAATTATCATTAGCATTTTATTTACACTTGTGTATCTTTAAAATATGAAGAAAGAAAGCTGTTTGTATCATTCTCTGAAGCCTAGCTTAATAAGAGCACACCATAAACAAAAATGTACACTACATATTTTCTCACATAAATACAGCAGTACACGTAATAATGTTAGCACAAAAGGTTAATAAAGCACTCAAACCCTGAACAGTACAGCAATTCCTCTCAAGGGACCACGATAAGCCTCTCTATAACTCTTGAAAAGGTATGTTAGAGGTCCACATAAAGTTGTATCAAGCCGACAGAATAAAGGTTCTTTCAAACCACAGGCCGAGGTTAGTTGTCATGTGGTAATAGATTAGAGGGCCTCAAGAGCGTTGTTTATTGTAAGGCAGACAGGCCATATATTGGAAGGCCTCTAGTGGACCATGCAATGGAAGGCCACTCCTTATAAATTGGAAGGTAGATCTTTTGGCCATTTCTTAAAATACCTCTCTCCAGTTGTAGATTGGAATGCCCCTTGGTTTCCATGTCCTCTGAGGGACTATAAATGCAAAAGTTTGACTGATTTTGGCAGGTTCCGGAATGGCAGAGAAAAAGCAGATTAGTAACCCACTCCCTACAGCAGTTAAAGTGCCAACATGTAATCGACTCAAAATCTGTGTGTGCACTAAATGGACCTTCATAAAATAGAATAAACACTGGGTAACAAAGGTGTGATAATTGTTAGGGTTCTGTGAGAAACCTGAGGGCGTCTTCACTTTTTCTCCCTGATATCCTCTGCTCAGGTGGCCAGGGATTTTGGATCCCACCATGGGGGTGGAAATGCGAGGGAGGGTCACCTGGATAAGGGATATTTGGGGAGTGGAGAGAGGATGTCCTTGGGCGACACACAGTTTTCCCCAGCTCCATTTCACAATGAACCTTCAACCCCAGAAGCCTTTATTGGGTAGGGTCAAAACCCTCCATTTTGCGCCTTCCAAAATGACCCTCAGAAATACCAATACTATTGAGGGGTAAAGAAGAGAACAACTAGGAGAACACCTCCTTATATGGGCAGGTTAAACCCATGTCAACCTCCTCTTGTTAATACAGAGAAATTTCAGAGCCATACCAAAACAGGGAAGAAACAACTGGGAATTGAGCTCCCTTCCATTCAGTCTTTTCCTCTTTCACACAACCCAACTGCCCCACAATCACACTTCTTTAAGACTGGGATGAGTAAGAAGCAACTGGGGGTTATGAACACTTCCAGTTATTCATACCACTTTAGTACTCGGACAAGGAAGAGGACTATGGAGTACCATTACAATGGCCAGGCAGTCCTACTAATACAATTAACTATGGTCAGGCTAAGGACTTGCACTCTCAACCAATTGAAAGGCTATGGTTGCATAAAAGGAGAGACATGCAGGAGCGAGGGGAAACCTGCCTGAGAAGAAGGACGCAGTAACCCGACTGGCTGTAGAGGGTCCGGTGAAAAGGAGGGCGAATGTTGCAGACGGATGGGAGAGACGCCAATGCCTGAGTGGTCCACAAGAGGGTCAACATCTTTGTAGTCCCATGTGCCCACAGCCACGTTGTGGGACACAGAAGACTCCAGCACACCGCACCACTACAGCAAGGTTCGAAGAAGACGAGCGCTGCTCGCCGGAGCTCCCGACCAGCACAGGGGGAGCGAGAGAGAGCCAGAGAGGAGACCAAAGACACCCGGAGGAGAACACTCATACCGGGGCACTGCAGGGGCTGGAATTGGGCAGATTGAAACGCTTATAGAACAAAAACGTAAAATGAATGGGTTTGGAGGCCGAATGAAAGAATATTGATTATCGAGCAAGCTGCAAAATACTTTTGAAACGCTACAAGTATTATTGAATCCCGAAACACAGAAAAGATATGCCCAGTATATGAAAATAACTGCATGAGTGAAAAGTGATGTGCATTTATGAATTCACTAAAAACAAGTAATAAGCATTGATGGACAATGTGAAAGTATGAACAAAGTAAAAGCCATTAATGAGCACTTATGAACTAAGTGAAAAGCAAGTGAGAAGTGCTAATGGATGATATGAAATCAAGGTGATGAAAAGGAATAAACACCACGAAGTGAGTTCTGTGAATGTCATGCTGTTGCCTAAGAAAGAGCCTGCCAAGGAGAAACAGAATTGAATGTGAATTGAGAACACCAATTTAACAAAAGAAAACCTGTGTTGGCAAGAAGGCCAGGAGGATTGTATGAGATATAAGTTTTGGGAAGATGAACCTGAAATAAGTGTGAGCTCAAAGATACCTACGGGATGGAAAGCACATTATGGCAAAGCCAAGAGACTGTGAGAGAAAAGCAGAATTGAATGCCGACTAATGATAAAGGTTCAAAAGCAAGAAAACATAAGTGGGTAACCAAATGCACAAGGTAATCGGTTGTGTGACCTTTAGTGGGTGAACTGTGTGGTCCGACAACTGTGCCTAGACCGAGTGAACCCCCTGGTTTGAAAAGAACCAAGGAAAGCCAACAATATAACAAAGTGCCAAAGGTTATCAGTTGCATGACCTGTAACGGGTGGACCTTGTGGTCCGACAGCTGCGCCTAGACCGAGTAACGCCTACTTGGGAAGTACCAAAGAAAGTCAAGATACAGAAGTTGTTTTGTTTAATAGGTGCTGAAGTGATTGAAGAAAGGAGCAATCTATGTGATCTTTTGGAAAACTTGAAGGGTTACAAAGTTGAGCTGGAATCATTATTGAAAGCTGAGAGATTTGAATTGACTGTGGGTTTGAAACTATGAAAAGCTGCTTTCTCGGGGAAGGGAACCTCAAGAATTTGTGAACTGTGTTGACCGTGGGGAAGGGGAACCCTGGGGGTCTTCTGGAGTTGTTTTGAACTTGGGGAAAGGAACCCCAAGGCCTTTTTGGAACTGTTTGAACCTGGGAAGGGTAAGCTGAAAAGCAAGCCAGTAGCTGAAAGAAGGTCAGAACTATATGCTGAACATTGTTTCTTTTATTGCTGACATCCACTACACATTTCATATCTTTAGTTGTGAGGGCAAGTATAGATTTTGGACACAGTCAGACTTTTAAGTTGAACTTAATGACACAGCCTATCCTTACTTTCTTTAGGTAGGGAAGCCCCACCTTAGCCTAGGGCAAGTTAGGCCTTACTCCAGCCCGACATATAAGAAAAATAAACAACTTTTGTAGAAAGGTGAATCTGTTGCCTGTGTCTTACTTCATGATGCCTTCACAGATCCCAGAAAATTGTGCTGTCATTAAAAGGGTTTTAATTGGGTTCCTGAAACGGCTAATGTAGGACTAAGTGCCGTTTTGGGATTGATAGCTCTCCCTGCAGAAGGGCCCATCATAAATGGATAAAACCTTGAGGCAGAGCCAGATGTTTAATCGTCCATTCGATATAACCTGGATGGTGAAGAATGGACGTGCTCTTAATGACGACAAAACCGAGATCATGATTGCTGGCACCAGGGCCATGCTATGCAACCTGAGTCCTGAGTTTCAGCAATTCATGATCGCAGGTTGTAAGATCGTTATGCAAGCAACGGTTAAGACACTAGTGGTCCACCTGGATCAAAGAATGAGCATGCGTTCCCAGGTCAACAGCATAGTCTCCGTGTGAGCTTATCATATTAAACTACTGAGACAGATGTGCCCATTTTTGTCCAAGGAAAACTGTATCACTGTGGTCAAGGCTAATATTGGCTCAAAAAAGATTATTGTAGATGCCTCCTGGTGGGCATTAACAAGAGTAACTTGTCAAAACTTCAGGTAATCCAGAACAGTATGGTGAGAGTGATAGAAGGGCCCAAAAGGAGAGATTGCGTCTTCCAAGCCAGGAGAAAGCTCCACTAGCTGCCATGTAAGCCAGAATGACTCACTGGTAGCTCACAATAACTCACAAAAGCTTAGCAGGCAATCACCCAGAGTATCTGGTAGAAATCCTGATTAAAAAACCCATACAAAGGTCATTAAGATTCAATAATACCAATCAGCTTACTGTCCCTAGAACAAAACTAACCATAGTAGGGAGGAGTGCTTTCTTTGCTGCGGCACCTAGGGTATGAAATGCTATGCCCCAGAACTGAGAAGCATAGAACTCCTGGGGACTTTCAAACATAACCCAAAAACACACCTCTTTATGTGATCTTGTGGCTTCTTTAAGACTCCATGGCCTGTAACGTATTCTGAATTGCTATTATTTGTGTTTAGGATTGTTTGTGTTTAAGTTATGTGTTTGTACCCTTACTAGGGCCAGCGCCCTTATGCCTTCGGGCCCCTTGGCGCTCTACAAATCAATAAATAACTACAGAATTTGTGTTACACTATGCAATGTGACAAACTCTGGTCTCCACCATTGCAAAAAGGCTAAAAGGGTTCTTGTCAGCCCAGGAAAGCCAGTCTACCATTACAATTGAACCTGAGCGGTGAGCTGCCTGGAGGCAGGGCAGGTAGGGAGCTGCAGAGGCCCCCTCCATCTTTCAGGCTGTGTCGTGCCTGGAGTGACACATTCTCTAAATCTGAGGAGAGAATTACACTTACACTAGGCAGGCAACACCCTATCCCTAGTCTTCTAAGGTAAAGCAGACCGCCCCCAACAAGCAATTTTCTTTATCCATAGTGGTGTCATTCCACTGGCCACACTCTCGACCTGCTATTCTGTACATGAAGGATGAGGGGCAGAGAACATCCTCATCAATGAGGAGAAGTTGATAATCTCCTGAGAACTTTATAACAACTGAGGATAGTCAGCAGGAACACATTAGCCAATGCAGATCCCCAAAGGTTGGGAAAAAGGGCAGAGCCCACTGTAGACATTTCTCAGTGAGGAGAAGCAAGCAGAAGTGCGTAAAGAAGAGGCCCCTCATACACGCTTGGTACAGCAGAAACGAGGAGAAAGGGATTTGCAGGAGTGATACGAGCAGGAGATAAAGAACTGAGCTAAAGAAAAATGAGCCAAGAGGAAACTTCACCAAGAGAAGCCTGAGAGACTTAAGGAGGAAAAAGCAGAGAGCCTTCTCATTGAAGCAGCCACAAGTCAAGAGGGTGTGGCCAAGGCACACACGAGAGCCTACTGGATGGCACACTGGAGATCCTGGGGGCCAAGAACTGCCACCTTCACTGCAATGGTGGCCCCAGAGGTAGCATTCATTGAAAGCCAAAGGGCCTCCATCCCGTCCCTAGTCTTGGGAACGGTTCTCTATCTTGGCACCAAAAATCTATTGCGGGGTCCCACAAACATAAGCTGCATTATATATTAAGGTAATAGTGAAATGGTAGGCTCACAAAGTTTGGTTTACAGGTGCCTGGTCGCGCAACTCCTCGATACACATATTGCAATCATCAAAAAAGAAACCTCTGCAAGTGACCACAGCACAGGGAACACCCAATTAGGCTCACATGTACTTCAATTACGAGACGGCCAATCAGAAACCCCTCTGCCCCAATAGACACCCTGCTGCCACAGATTCCCACTCATGGGCTCAACTGCATTATAAATTGTACCAAAACGAATAGCAGAGAAATGCTTCAGTAGCCAGAGAACAAAGGATGCCACCCAAAGCTTTACCAAAAGGAGATCAAGAACATTCCCTGAGGTCCTAAAGATTCCAGAAGATAATGAAGGCCGATCTCCATCAGATGATCTGAGGTTGCAGAGAGTCCAGAAGGACCAACAAGCATCCTGACGAATCCTCTGCCAATCCAATGGAAGCACTATAAAAATAAACAGAGACTGTGAGTGACTCTTTAATCCATGAAAGGCAGTGAACTTGACCTAGAAAGATATGGACAGACTTCCATGGAAGACGAAGCCAATTCTCCAATCATTTGAATTGATACCAATCCGGCAATGGTTTAAGTCAGTCAGTCTCTGAACATGCGAATAAGAGAGGCTAGAAAATTCCTGTTTGGTTTTGAGTTCTCTGTTGATCCCTCAGTCTTTAAAGGAAACGTAAGGGGGACTTGAGGTTGCTGACATTAAAGGCCATATTTCTCTGCAGCAAGCTCAGGGAAGGTCCTTGGAACTAGACCCCTTAAGGATCTTGACATGGGCTACCCAGCTGATAGAAGGCAAAGGCACTATATCATGTAATGTGTGTGAAGGGCGACACAATCTCCAAAACACATGGGAATGGCACCATTGTCCTTCAACGGGGGAGAAGGGATCCATGCCCAAAAGCTGTGAAAAGGACACCATTGTCACGACCCTCGTGCAAAATCCCCACTGGCAAACACATTGGCCAGGTGGAGTCAGGACTCGGGCCTCTAGAGGCTGGCATCCTCTTCAAAAGCCCTCATGGGGCCAGTCCTGGCGCCTATGGCGTCAGGCTCATACACCATGAACAACAATGTGCTTGGGAACTACTTTATTGTATTGTCAGCCAACATGGAGGCATCTACATAGCTTGGTTCCAAGTGTTTTGGGTGTGGCAGGCCTAGAACTACTTTCCCTGATACTACTTTACCTGGGCTATATAAACCACACCCTGACTGCAGAACATGCTTCGTGTTACTTTGAAGCTTGCAACGTGACGCTCACCGTGTCCAGCTATTCCCTCGAACCTCGGAGAAGCAGAACCTGCAAGGAGACAAAAGGAACATCATTAGCAGTAGCATCTTACCTGCAGTCTTCATCTTTAAACACTCGCAGCTACTGAGAACAGCTTCCTCGAATCTGCAAGCCTCCCGGACAGAACGACCTGAAAGAGGAAGAGAGAGGCAACATTAAAGAAAACTGTAGAGACATTTACAAATTACGAACTGCTCAAAAGGCTTACCTGGCTGGTCGCCTCTCGGCTGGCACCACTCCGGACATTCCACTCGCGCTGAAGAACACTGCGACCTACAAGGAAGGAAAACACAGGTTAGCAAAGGCAAGACTTCGCAGCGCTGCGCATAGCGCTTACCGCATCATAGCGCTCTTAATGCGCCATCATTTACCAGCGGGGCTCAACCAAGCCAGCTCGCCGCGCTGAAGCTCCGCATACCTAAGGGAGAAAAAAGAGACATTTTAAACAAAGAAAGGCATGCAGGATAGCAACAAAACTAAAGAACAGCAATAAGACCTACCTGAACAATATCAAACGGGCCGGCGTCAGTGAAGTAACTGGACCGCACTCGCCCATTAAAGACAACGCGCCCCTGCAAAGAAGGCAGGACGGAGAGCACGCCTAATTCTACCACAAGGCAGATCCTTCACCGCAGACCACTCAGGGCAAAGCTGAGAAGCATACCAGCGAGTAACTCAGCTGGGTGGCGTCCCTGTGGATACCAGGTGAGCATAACAATCATACCCTTTAAAGTGATCTGGTGTTTCCCAGATCAGAAAGTAGTGTACCAGGCACTGTGCTTCTGTTTCATGTTACAAATAGCCAGCCGGCAGCTATGTCCCTGTGACCTGTGGCAAAGACAAGGCTGGGCACAAAATCCATGTAGCTAACGTCTAAGAAGCAGCTGGGCGCTATATCTCTAACAATATGCGTTTAAGCGAAAAAGCAGCTGGGATCCATATCCCCGGCACTGTGTTGTGTTTAGAGAATGTGAGGGCAGACTACGATATCTGAAGGAAGTAGTTACTTTGTGCTTCGAAACTGCGGGAGACCTTGCGGGGGTCCAAAGGAAGAGGAATCTGGACACTTTACAATTTAGCCTATTCTAGCACTGTTGAGGTAGACCAGTCCCAAAAACCCCTTGCCTTTGCAGACTTTTACACAATCCCCTCTGTGACTGCAAGTCTGAGCCAGAAGCAGAAAGGCGCTACATCCCAGAGAATGTTTTATGCATATAATCTGGGTGAGCCCAATATCCCAGTGAAAAGAACTTTAACACTTTTTATAATTTGAACCATATGATACTGTTGAGTTAGACAAAGGAGGGAACTGCCGATTCTCTTGTAGATAAACTCCCTACAGGTGTTATCCCAACTACTGCCTATCGGGTAAATATACTACCTTTGTACCTGTAGTTCTGTCACCTGTTTTATCAATCCACCGTGGAAGGATTTAAGTAAATCAGGAATGGCATGCTCCTTCTACCACCTGGGTTAAGTTCTACTGATCCTAGGGCATTCTGGGAATGGTAGAGCGAAATAAGATTAGTAACCCATGTCCAGAGTGAAGATGAAAAATCCAACATGTAATCGACTCAAAACCCGAACAAAGGGCAGTGTAACAGAACACACTTGCAGGAGGTCCCAGACAGATAAGGCAATACTGTAAGGTGCAAGAACATAAGACATCTCAACAGCAAACTCCAGTAGGTCCTACAAATACAGAGGCACAGAATGAGGAAGAACTCATCTACAGAGCGATTCTGACAGACTCAAAAAGGGCCTTAAAGCCTCTAATCAATTACTAAAGAAAATTCAGGAACATACTGGGCCTCATTCTGAGATTGGAGGTAGCCATGGTGCTATTAGCACCATGGCTGCCTCCAATACCGGTACCGACTCCGACCTAGTTCAATGGGGACTTACCGGTGTAGTCTGACCTTTGCGGGACCGGTAAGTCCCCATTGATAAAGGCAATCCCCATTCCCATTGAGCCCCTATAGGGGCTCAATGGGAATGGGGAGGGAGCTAATAACGGTACCGCAATTTGCGGTACCGTTATTTGCTCCCTGGTCCCTTTGGGCTCCCGCTAAGGGCGCCTGGTAAAACCAGGCACCCATAGCGAGTCCCGCTAAGGGACCTCGTAGTAGGGCGCAAAGGGATTACCGGCACCGATGTCCTTAACGATGCCCGGTATCCCTTTGCGCCCTACTCAGAATGAGGCCCACTGTCTTTCTCTAGGTTCTAAGACAGGATGTACAAAGACGATGTTAGTGAGTTCAATTATCGTATTGACCATGGAAAACCAGAAGTGACCAGCAAAACATGTTGAAACGAGGCTTGATTAAACCAAACCTGATTTCAAATTCTGGCTGCCATATTGGTTAGGTTACAAATACAACTTTTCTTATTCTAATGTAGAATCATACTTCAGCACCACCTGTGGAGTATACTGTGTCCCCATACATTTAATTGTGACTATAGACGCTCAACGTTTGACGTTTTTTCACTATTAGTAATGCCGGTGGCCAATCCTGCATTGGATAATTGTAAGAATGGAGCTAACCTAAATCCTTAACAAAGATATAGATTGCAAATCAATTTGAAGGCCATGCATTGGAAAATAAGTTTTTAGATCATATGTTTGATTTCAGCTTGCAGGCCATAGGTTAGAAGAGCTATGCAAGGTAATTAATTGCAAGGCCTCTTCATGGCCACATATGAGAAAACCTAATTTGTGCTTTATTTAAGAAGGACATAGATTTGAGGGCATCTTTTGAGATAAAGATTTAAAGGCCTCTTAAAGACAATGGCCCCCATTACAGTTTTGCCAGTATTCTACCGGCAAAACTGCCTTACCATTCTCGCCGCCCGATATCCTGGTATTAACGGGATATTGCAGGCGCCGGAGCCACCGGTAAGTACCCATTCCACAGAGTCTTATAGGACTCCATGGAAGGGGTTGCCAGAATTACCGGCATCAGTAGTACCAGTTCTGGTGATTTCAGCATTTATTTTCTGGTAGGGGCCTGAACTACTGGCAGGTCAGGCCTGCCAGTAGAGAACTCCCCCACCGGCAAACTTGAGTTTCTACGGTCTGAAAAGAATTCTGGTGCCGGAATTACCGCCATTATTTCAAGTCTGGTGAACTCATAATGAGCCCCAATAACTTGGAAAGGTACGTCGCCAACCATAGACGGGATCACTCTTCATAGTCTAAAAGTACAAAAGTCTCTCATGGGCCGCAGATCGTAAGGTTTCCTGGAGACAACGGAACTGGAGAACTTCTCATAAATCATGAAATTAATGACTGCTAAGGGTCAAGTTGTTCCAAGGCTCCTAAATCCTTTGAGGGCCATATATTTAAATATCTCCCACCAACCATAGCAGTAGCAGCAGTATTTTAATTTTTTATAGATTAACACGTAAACCTTATTGTGTCAAGGCACAAGATCCATGTGATCCAGTGACTAGAGTCCAAACAGATGTCGCCCCATCAGTATTCCTATCGAAACAGCCATGCTTTTGGGCCTTTTCCTGCAGAGGTCAACGGGGCAATGTCAGTGAAATATCTGACGTCCCTATCCACTGATGTAGGTAGAGGGATATTTAGTGAATGCATTTCCACAGACCATAGGAGGTGTTCAGGCGCATACCAATGAATTGCGTCCTGAAGATACATAAGGGTGGTGATGTAAAAGTCAGATATGAGCAATTACATAATTCCATCTTTCACTGGCAGCATTGTAAGGAGTGTATTAATCCAGAAATTGGGTCAATTCTTGTGTCGGAATGCAAGGCTCCTCGCCACATTCTGAATATTCTGCAGGTGTTTTAGATGATATGCAAATAAGCAAGCCTCGAGCATCTTTGAATATTCCAGTGTTGAATAAATCAGTGATCCGAACATCACTGCATTAGATTCTTCATGAATAAAAGAGAGTGCTCTCCATAGATGACGCCGACTGAAGGCACGGCGGAGTGCATCACACAACACCCTCATTTGCTTTGACTTTCGTATGCATAGGAGTTGTCTCACCAACTATTACTGGCAGTGGAGGATATTTCTGTCAACAAAGGGGCTTCTGTCTGATGTCTGGGTCAGAATCCAAAATAGAACGCATCCCAGATCCTACACTTTTTAATAAAGGTCTAGATCTCAGACATCACCATGTTTCCAAAATGTGTGAGGAATTACGTGTTGTGTGTTAATAAAATAAAATATCTATGGGCCTCATTACGAGTTTGGATCTAACCATGCCGTTTTAGCAGTATGGCTACCCCCAAACCGGGTACCGGGTCCGGGTCCCACGGAAGGGGACTTACCGGGCCATTCCGACCTTGGAGGGCCTGGTAATTCCCTTTCGCGGGACCCGTACCCGGTACATCCCCATTCCCATTTGAGCCCACATAGGGCTCAATGGGAATGGGTATGATGCTAACAACAGGCCCGTTAATGATGGGCCCGTTGTTAGCATCCTGGTCTGCTAGCAGGTCCCGCTCTGCACGTCTGCGGTGACCAGGCATGAAGAGCGGGACCCGCTGCAGAACTCGTAATGGGGCGGCCCGGTATGAACGGTGTCGGTCCCTTACCGGCAGCGTTCATACCGTGGCCGCCCTCATTGTAATGAGGCCCTATGTCTTTTTTATTTTTTTGTAATTTCCTTTGAGTCAAGAGAACAAGCATCCAGGACAGAGCAGTGTTGACAAGGTTGTATTACAGTAATAAATGCACGTTTTTCAGAGAAATCACAACAAATAATATGTAATCAGCAACCGCATCTAAACGGAAAGTCAATCTTTTGGGGATCGCAGTTGGCTCCACCCCATGTGTCTACTGTGTCAACCTGCCAAAGTCACAATTTGGTGGCGTTCCGCGTGTTGCCTGCATGGGGCGTCGGTCTGGAGACGTATTAAGTCATTTTGATAGGGGCCCTAGAAGTACTCAGTACAAAATTCCTGTACATGTCTTTCATATCGTAACAGACGAAGGCAATGTCCCACATCCATGTTTGGAACAATGGAGGGGGACCCCCGTCCCCACGCCCGGGAAACACAACACTTAGCAAGGACAAGTAGTAACCTCGCCAGATAGCTGGAGTGTCTTGGGATGTCTTTCGTGTAACCTAGCAATTCAGTGATAGGGGGCACTGCTATGGCGTTACCAATCATCTCATTGATGCCTTTGAAGACCCTAAACCAAACATCTGAAACTGGACCACAGCCAGACGCCAGGTGAAGAAATGTAGCTGGATCTGTGGCGCACCTCTCACATGCAGATGAGGTTTTGGGATAAAACGTGGCAGTTGTGCCGGTGTATAGTTTGCTCGGTGCAAGAATTTAAATTGAATCAGTTTATAGCGAATATTAAAAGAGACATACTTTCTTTGTGCACAGCAATAGTCCCAGAATGTATCAGTTATAGGCTGTAGTAAGATTTTCTCCCATACCGCATGGGCCGTGCCCAAACTGTTCGACGACTTCTCAATGATTTTGGTGTAGAGGTAGGATAGCAAACGGCCCTCACCTTCTGCCCTAATAGTCTCATGCAATATTGTGGCGGTTCGTGGCTGGAACGGGAAAGAGCTAAAGATCTCTTTGAATGTGATATGCATCCTAAAGTAGGGGAATACTTCCAGAGGAGAGAAGCCACCCATCTCCTTAAGCCTATCATGGGACAGGCGTTCGCCGTCTGGAAAGAGATCTGCGAATTTAGACATACCCAACCTACCAGCACATTGTGTGTAAGCTTGTTCAAGGGGAACCCTGGAATATGGGAGATAGACAGTAGAGGAGGCGAAATAGAGCAGAGTTGTGTCAATATTGATTGCAATGTTATCCCACGCAGCACATGTACAAGCTACCACATTCACATCACCAGGCCTAGCTGGGATGACTGATCTAAGTAGGACTGAGGCTGCTATTGAGGAAATAGGACTGATTTTGATGCATTTATTTTGAGGCCGGAGAATACACCAAACTCCTGAATGTCCAGCAAACCGTCTCTAAATTATTTTGGGTGTTCTTGATAAAAAAGCATCATATCATTGAAATAATTTGTTTATGTGAATACAACTATATGGCCCGATGAACATGGCGCTCCCTGGTCCACGCGGCCAATGGCTCTATAGCTAAACCAAATAGCAGGGGGGAAAAGTGTGCATCCCTGTTTGGTGCTCCTTCCCAGCACTAATCTGTCAGAGGGTTGTCCATTAATCATGAGCCTGGCTACCGGCTAGCTATACACCAGGGAGACCACAGGCTTTCTCCGCATCCAGCAGGGCAGCCACTCCAGGTAGGTTTGTGTCTTGAATGTGAATCAAGCCAATAATTTGATAAAATCCATATGGCGTAGACTTGCCGGGTATACACCCTGACTGGTCAGACAACACACATCTAGGCATCAAAGGGGCTAGTCTATTTGCCAAAATCTTGGCGAAGATTTTGCTATCAGTGTTTGAGCGTAATCGGCCTGTAGGCCAAGCAATCTGTAGGGTCCTTCACTGGCTTCAACAAAAGGGTGATCACAGCCTCTCTCATTGTCTCTGGTAGAGGTCTGCAGCTAACAGAATGCTGATCTACATTAAGGAGGTGGTAGGTGAGGGAGGCAGGATAAGCCTTATAGAATTCAGCAAATCGGAGACCAGGGACTTCCCTCTAGGGAGGCTCAGGATAACTGAGGCAATCTCCTGCATGGTGATCGGGGAATTTAGCAGCTCCCTCTATTCAGGGAAGAACCAGTACAGGCCAATCTGACCAAGGTAACCCTCAATCTGTAGAAGGCTTGCATCCAGAACTGATGTGTAAAGTTTAGTATAAAACTGGGCAAACACCCTCAGGATGTCACTCTCAGTGTGTTGGTAGCTACCATCTGCGTCCCTTATTCTGTGCATGAATGTTTTGTGCCTTTCAGCCCAAGACAACCAAGCTAGAGTCCTGCCCCGCCCTGCTGCTCCATGACTGTCTAGCCATGGATTGTGTGCCTAAATATTTGCATTCTCGCTGTGCTGTCCATCTAAAACTAAAAAGTGATACCATGCAGTGTAAGTATGCCAATGTGCTGGGGTCATTTGTCTAGGCAATATCCCTTTCTAGGTCCTTGAGCTTACTTTCGTGTCTATCTAATACCCCCCCAGTGTGTTCTCAAAATGACAGATTCCATAGAGGGGAATACTCCCCATATAAAACATTTGAGTGCCTCTCAGAGCACTGTGGGCGAGGTGACTGACCCAATATTGTCTTTAACAATGTTATCTATATTGTCCTGAATGGATGATCAGAAGACTAAGTCAGACAGAGCTCCACCCTTGAACTTCGAACCAGGTGTGCTACCGAGCTTCCACGGGATCCGCAACTGCATGTCCACTGGGGAGTCAGATAGCATACATGTGTAGATCTCAGAGTTGGTGGCCCACCTAGCGCCAAGATTAGATATGAGGATATGATCTATTTCTGATGCAAATTGGTGCACAGAGGAGTAATATGTGAAATTGCGCCCCAAGGGGTGCCAGTTCATCCACACATCTGTCAGCCCATAAATGGCACATAGTTGCTTAACCCTAGTTGCTGCTCTGGAAAGTGGTCTTGGGATGTGTGATGGCCTGTCCCTTTTCGGGATCTAGCACTAAGTTGAAATCCCCGCCCGAGATGATAAAGTTATCTTTATGCCGTAACAACTGCTGCACAATCCTCTCAAAAAACTCTGAAAAATCGGTGTTCGGGGTGTTACAATTGGCCAGGGTACTACCTACCATTGCCCTGCCCTGCCCTCTGGGTCTTCACCCTTTCAATGAGGCTGAATCCCAACTATTGGTGCACCAAAGTGCACACGCCCCAAAAAAAAATGGAATAGGAGGAGAAATATCTGTGGCAGCCCCAACCTTTGACAAAGTGGGACTCCCTACTAGGGGGAAAATGTGAGCAATTGAAACCCCGAACGTTACAGGAGACCAGGTTCATCCCTTTGTGTTGCTGCACAGACATTGGTATCCAAAGATACCTTGGAAAAAGCCGGAGTTCGGTCATTCAGCCCTCAGGTTTTACACCACCTGGGAGGATAAAACTGTGCTACTTTTCTCGCGCCACACTTCAAAATTGAGCAATCATTTTATGCTGACTGTCGTAAAAACCAGGACCATAAAGAGAAACAGTTTCAATGTTATGGAACCATCCCTCATGCTCATCCTCACTGGCAACCACAAAACTTCAGTCGATAACTCCCACCTTACTGAAAAGCCCAACTTTTAGTGTACTTCACCCAGGAGGCAGCCCGGAGCAGCCAATAACAACCCTCAAACATACTGGACCAGTATCATGGGACATATCACCCTACTTCCCCCAATCCAGAGGAGCAGGTGTCTGTCTAGTTTCTTCAATCCGGATCCACAGAGGTGGAGGGACGATTCACTCTTTTTCTGCCGATGGGGCTGCAAATCCCAGTGGCAGATAGTCAACAAAATCCCTGGCAGGTTCCGAAGTGGTGCAAAAGAGATTTTACACATTGTGTTCAGCCCTGAACTCTGCCAGGAACATTATTGAACATTTAACACTTCTGCACTTAAAGGCTGCCTTAACTTCCATGAATGTCTTCCTCGAGGATTGAACCACGGCTGAAACATCCAGAAAGATGTGGATAATGTCCTCTTTATATTGCAGCTGACCTCGTTTGAGCACCATTCTCAGGATATCGTCCTGATCTCAGTAATTGAGCAGATGAGCTATTAACGGCCTTCGTGCAACCCCCAGCACCCAGGACTAAGAATGCAGTGGAGAGACGCGTGGGACAAAAATATCCTTTACAACAAAAAGCGCCATCATTTTAATAACAGTCTATTCCAAAACCCCTAAAATTCAGAAGTTATTGCTACGAGATATGGACTCCAAGTCTTCCTATTTGTCAGATAGAGATTTTAGGGTTTCTTAATACCTCAAAGTTGCACGGACGTCAAAGTCACCAAATCTTCCACCATTGATATTCTCCCCTCTGCCACATCCAGTACCGCCCCATGCTTGTCTAAATGAGCCTTCATAAGGTCCACTTTACAGGTTAGGGAGTCTGTTTTGGTATCGAATGTGTTTATGCCAGCCTGAAGTTGTAAAAACAATTCTCTGATATCCGCTGCCTCATTGGTGCTCCCCTTGGCGACCACATTTGAAGGCTGCAGGACCGGCTGTTTTCACTTCTTAATAGTGGCTCCAGCCTCAAATGAGAGTTTAGCCTGGTTTTGATCATGCTTGCCCATTATTGAAGAGTGTGCTCCAACAGATTATTGAGTCAAGTAACCAGGACTCCACACAGGAGATATGTAGTGCACCCACAAGCTTACTCATTGCTTATCCATAGCTACATCACCTGCCGGCCGCGCAGCCCATCATCCCACAGCCAGTTAACAGCCGCCCAATCTTCAAGTCACAGTTTATAACTTCACCTGGGTCAGTGGCCAAATTAAAAGAGCCAGGGTAAGATCCTTGCTCAATCATGCTTACCTGCCCCTTTGCATGGCTCCAGCTCAGTGTCAGGCAGTCCTGCTTACTGCTCCTCCCTGTACGATTCCATGGATGGACTGCCCTATCCTCCAGGGACTGCAGTCTCTACGCAGGTGAAGAGCCCACTCCTGCAGGGAAAGCTGAAGGACGATTGCCTGTGTCGTCTCCTTGCCGGGAGGGTTCCTACTCCAGCAGACTACTCCTGCAGTGTGGTCACGGGTAGAAAGCAGGCCCAGGCCCACTCCACTATGGCCTCATGGTGAAGAGGCAGTGCCTAATGGCCAACCAGATACATGCAGCACACGTGTCAATCACTGGACGGCAAGCTGGCCCTTTTAAGTCAGCGGGTACTCCCTCAGTTTAGCCGCTTGGTAACAGGAATACACAAACACCATTTCAAGGATATTTTAAGAGGATATGTGAGGGTGCACCCGGAATTCACATGGGAGCAGCCACCTTGGATGCACTCTACAGTGCCCAATCTTTAAAATATCTAGGTCTAACATGTCTTTTATCAGAAGTGGAGTGAGTACAGATCTTCAAGATATGCTGTGTGCATGCTATATTTGTATACAAAGATGCATAATGTCCACAACCAGAGGACCAACAACTTCAGCCCAATTCAAGCAGGAGGTCGGCATGAACACCAGAATGAACCCTGGAACACAGACAGGTGAAAGAGCTGAGATAGGCTCATTACAGTCTCATTATTAACAGTTGTAAAGTCGAATTCCCCCAGCCCATGCATGGTGCAATTTAGTACTTCTCAACATAGGGAACCTACCTGAAGAATGGTAGTTTCCAAAGTCATGTGGAATTCTTGCAATTTTTCAACTGAGAAATGATAGCTATTTGCACATATCCTGTGAATGGGTGGGATTAAGTTCTGTAAGCAAGTGAGTTCCCTAAACGGGGAACTCCCGTCCCCTGCACACTGTCTTGGGTTAATCAGCAAAACATTTTTTTACATTCCTGTTCAAAATGTAAATTCGAGGATTTTTCGATAGATATAATGAACAATATTTGGAAATAATCTTCAATATTCAATATTCAAAGTAAACAAATACTTGTATTAATTACCATGGATTTGTGTCAAATGTTTTGTTAATAAAGAACAATGTTAATAACAAATCATAAAAGAGAAGTGTCGAGAGGATCTCTCTTCACCAGGAAATTCTTCTTACGAAATCTCTATAAACAATTAAAAAAACATTACTGTAAGTACATTTCAAAATAGCAATTCTAGATACATCCTTAATTTTTATTAAACACTTTAATCAACCTCTTATGGTAAATACCTCCAATGTTCTAAAGTAGTCCGAAATAACCAGTTTGCTCTGCTTTTCACATGGTAACTTATTTTGTGCACTACCCTGGCGATCAAAAAATAATTTCAATTACTTATATGAACCTAATATTGTTAAATCTAAATGCATGTGGAAAATTGCATATGCGGTCTCACCTTCCTCGTATTTGGGCTGGGCCTCCGAAAAATACCTTTATATTGTGTCCAACTATGTCTCGTGCGGTTCTGCAAAAGAATGGATGCCTTACTGAGCAAGAGATACTGCTTCTGTCCGTCTCTTTTTACATATATTAAATACAATACATCATATGGTATTGATATAAACTCACCTTGCTGAAACGTCAACTCTGTATATAGGCAGGTGTAGGGGATTCTTCCAAGTATAAAGCTATAATTCTTCTTATCTAAAAACAATGATATCCATATCTGTAAGATTACCCATCAAGGATGATTGTGTTTACAATGTACTCAAATATATGTTGGAATATGGCTATTTCTATTGTCCACAAATCTCACGCTCACCCCCTCTATAGTTCTTTATGTGGTAAACTGGAGAAATGACTGGATCATTATATATATATAATTTGTTTAAGGGGCCCTGGGTTTCAGTCCTAGTTAGTCTATGGCATTATTGTAAAGCTAATCTACATAGAGGTTTAGAATGATTAAACTTCTTTCTTGACTCTAAGGACCTCCAGGAGAGTATCAGCAAAGCAATAGATCGCGTTCCCATGAAAATGGCTGCTTTTTGTATTGACGTACTACATCGTGTTGATGTCATCACGTTATAACGCTGTTGACGTCACGCATGTAAACAGTGCTTTTTTCTTTATTGCGACAAATCTCTCGGTAATGGTGATGTGTTCTTAAATGCCTATACCCACTACTGTGTTCATTTATTTATCCATATTTGAAAATAGCCATTGCAATGTCAATTTTAAAGGATGTTAGAGTGTACATAGCGTTAAATACCAAATTGCTCATCTGAAAAAGGTCATTTCGACATTTACAATATCAATTTTGAAGGATGTCAGAGTGTACAACTCTACCTAGCTTTAAATATCCAATTGCCCTCATCTGAAAGAGGTAATTTATTATGTTCCCCAAAGTGGAATATGTAAGTTAGAGACCATTTTTGCAAGTGCTGCATCTGGATGGTGATGTGTAACTCACGTTTATGTCAATTTTACTGGTAACCCCTACCACCTGGTGGGTGTACAGTCTAATATCATCTCTTGTTGTCAAATTTCTCCATTATCCATGTTAGAAATATCCCTGTTCCTCAGGGTAGATATTATATTTGTATAAACAACCATTAATGCCAGTGCAGCATTTGCTTGATAGTGTGGTATGATGTGTACACAGCTAAGTGATGTGTCCACATAATAAAATCAGTATCACAGTATACCATATAAGGTCAAACCTACTCCATGGAGGGTACAGTCTACTGTCCCTCTAATGTAGGAACCGTTTGGAGGAACCATATTAATAGTTAGGGACCCAACCCCAGTGGGGTTATAGTATCCAACAATTTCTGATTTTAATAAAAACAACATATTAACATAAGGACACAACCCACTCCATTGAGTGTACAGTCTACTATTCCTCAAATGAAAGAACCATAAGGGGAACCATATTCATAAAAACGGGCCCAAATAGTAGTCCTCATTCATCCCTAGTGGAGCTATTGTATCCAAATGGTGGATCCAATAAAGTTTTCTCAGGGCTAGCTTCTTGCAGACGTGTCTTCCCCTAGGTAGAGGATGTATGATTTCTAGGACTATGCATTTAATTTGTGCTATTGTCTGCCTATTCTCATGGAAATGTCTAAATACTGGTGATCTGATGTTTCCAGTCCTTATGTTCGATTTGTGTTCTGTCCATCTCTCTTTAACTTTCCGGATAGTTTGGCCCACATAATATTTGCTGCATGGGTATTTCAAGGCATAGACCACATTCTTGCTGTTGCAAAAATCTCTAAGTGTGATTTTCTTACCCGTGTTGGGATGTTTTATGTGATCCCCTTTCAGGATGGTTGAACAATGCTGGCAATTCAAACAGGGGAAGGTGCCTGATTTGCATTTGTGTAAGAGTTTCTGTGTTGGTTTCTTAGGTCTTTCTGCTGTGATAAAGGAGTCCATGATGTTGCTTCCTCTCTTAAAGGCCATCAATGGTGGTTCCGGAAACAATGTATTAAGTGTAGGGTCCAATTTAACCAAATTCCAATTCTTTTTAATGATCTTTGTTACTTGGGAACATTGTGCTGAATATTTTAATGTTAATGTGCGTTTGTTTCTCCTTTAGGTTTGGGTTTCAACAGATCTTTTCTTTGATGCATCTCAGCTCTAGCCACTGCTGTGTACAAGATCTCTAATGTGTAACTCTGATCCTGGAACCTTTTTGTCATGAGATCATATTCTTTTTGGAGTGCCTCTGTGCTGGTTACTATACATTTCAACCTGAGAAATTGGCTGCATGGTAGACTGAACTTTGGATGTTTCATATTAAAACTGTTACAGTGGAGGGTATTGTTGACGTCTGTAAGTTTTCTATAGATGCTTGTCATTAATCTCCCTTCTGTGTAAGTGATCCATACGTCCAGGAAATACAAGCTGAGTTCTCTGATTTCCATTGTGAACTTGATGTGTTCAAGGCATTGATTAATGTATTTAAAGATACTTGTGAGTTCCAGACGTGTTAATCCCCAAATGGCAATGACGTCAATGATGTATCTTCTCCAGAACAGTATCTTAGAGCACCAAGGTTCTTTGTAAAGTATTTGGTCAAATACTGCCACTGTCTTTCCCCGTGGCTTGCGCGTTTCAAGAATCCAGCTGACCTGAATATCCTGAATGTAAGCAAGCAGATCCTCTTCATCTTTCATATCATTATTGCACCCATGTCTGATACATCGGGATACTGTACTCTGAGAGCTCTCTAGACATCTGCTCTACAGTTATTAAATGGCGCTCCATTATGTGCCGTGTTCTGTGCCGTGACACTTGAATATCGTGTTCTCGTCCAGATATCATCAGCTCTTTCCCCACGAATGGCTGCTAGGAGACCCTTAATATCCCATATTGCCAAGGTATTTCCTCCCATCATTTTTTCTAAATCATAAAATAATTTTCCTGCACCGCCGTTAAAGTGGGGAGATTGCACCTTAAATGATCCTTATCCATCTGTGGCCATGGAATATACTGTGTCCTTGCTCCCCTTTTTCCAATAAGGGAAACTGCGTAAATCTCAATTTGCAATCGGCTCCCATCGTCTGCCTATCCATTGTAGGGACAATGGTTCCTGATCGTCTCCTTCCTGGCAATGACCTTAACCTGTTTACATATGGTGTTGATTTAGCCCTCTTGCTATACGCTCGTCCTTTAGGGCACCCTGGATATGCTATAGGATCTGGCTCTCATCCCCTTCTCCCTTATCTAGCTCCAGTCTGCTTAAAGACAAGGCTCTATGCTCAAGACTGAATGGATTATTCTTTTCGCTTTGTGGTTGAAGGACTAGGGTTTGCTCTCCCTTCCCTCGGCTCCCCGATTTTCCACATTCTCTTAAGTCCTGATAGGCTTTATCGATCCTATCTCCGATGCTCCCTAAATCAAAGTTCTCTTCTAGGGTCACTCTGGATGGCCCGGACGTTGCTCCCTGTAACGGGAGGAACTCCTCTATACTGCTACATTGTATTACTGGACTTGGCTCCATTAATTCCTTTTGAATGCAATCAATATTGCGTTCCCGCTGTTTCCTTTGCCGTTCTGCTTCTTCATCTACTTCTCTTTGCTTATTTGCTTTCATCTAACTCTTTCTTCTTCCTTTCTCATCACATCTCTTCTTACCCCCGCTCTTCTTTCTTTCTCTTCCATTTGTCTTTGTATTACCCTATCTGTTAATTTCTGCACTCCCTCCTCTTCTCTCTTTCTTTCTTGCTTATCTCGTTCTTCTTTTACTCTCTGTCTGTTGTCATACTTTCTTTGCTCCTCTGCCCTTCCTTTTTCCCTTTGCTGCTCCTCCTGATACATCTGTTCTCGCTGCTGTCTGCTCTTCTTCTTATAGTCGTCTTCTTTCAATCTTTTCTCTTGTTCCCTGTCTTTTCGATCCTGCTCGTCTTGATCATCCTTTTGCCTAACTTCCTCAATGCTTTTCCCATCTTGCTTGAGTAATATCTGTCCTACCATCCATTAATTCTGTACAAGCGTTTTACTTCATCAACTTTATCCTTCTCTGCTTTCCACCTCTTGATCTCTCATTCTATCTCTGTCGATACATTTGATTGCTAGCTTTACTATTCCCTATTTTGTAAGACCTTAAAGATCTCCTCTTTTTCCTTAGTGTCCTCTGGACTAGCGTCACTACTATAAGCAGGCGGTTTGTATATCGGATTACTATACCCCATCGCTGCCTTCAGTACCTTTAACGGATACCATCCTATGTCTTCTGCGCTATCGCTTTTTACTTCAGGCGAGGCAAGGGGTGCAGAAGGCTTGGCACCTCCTCTTTACACTGATTAAGCATCCAATCCTCAGGTATCGGGTCTTCTCTCTCTTCCTGATACATTGTCCAAAGCTCTGAAATAGCTAACCTTGTATCCAATTTCTTTCCCGTGTACACAGCGTGCAAGTATGTAGTCATGTGTTGCAATACTGCTTTTGACAATGATCCCGCTTGTGGCCATGGCATGAACATCTTATCTGCCGTGCCTTTTACCCATTCTGCACTATACTGTTTAAACTTGGGCATATGTTTTGGCATTGTCTTACATAAATCCATCAAAGGTGTAATATCTCCCATTGTGACGAGTCTCAATTGACTGTCAATACTTACCAGTGTTTACACAAAATGCCTTTATGAAAACAACAAATATGAGCGTGCTCCAACAATCACTGCTCTGACCTCTATTTTCTCAACAATCTCAACCCACTTCTAAATCGGTACTGACCATTTTTCTAGATAGGCGCTATATCTTTTTGACCTTTTTTCAACTCTCTTTACACAATTGTCGCTCTTCGACACCTCAATATATCACAAATACACAAACAGACAGACTAGTCGACTCTTCACATTTATCCTCAGTGATCACTCCTCTTATTTATGTCCCTAATTATACCCTGATCACAGGATTTGAGTTGTCATCTTATAGGGACATGTCCACTACGTCATCTAAGTTACTTCAACTGAAGTGTATGACAACTCCTTCTGAATCCCCATGGATTAGGACTCTCTGGCCTTCTTCTCTCTTAATTACACATAAAAAGGTCATGCGTTACTTTTCCCTGTTACTTTTTTAATTACCCATTACTTTCTAGTTACCCATTACTTTTAAACTACCACAATCCCATCCCTCAGTTTGCCATTCTCCTTAGTCTACTCACCATTTGCTTTTTCAGCAGGAGACCTTCGGTATCAGCTCCCCCTCCAATCAACCACTTTTGCCTTCTGTCCGCAAAGCGCCTGTGGAAACCAGGAGGGATTTCGTCAAAGAGGGACCCCTCCAACCTGTCTCCATTTTCTTTCAAGAATTATATATCCGACACTCTCCACAGGAACCCTTGCGATCTTCTGGCTAGATGGCGGAGGGTACTCAATCGTCTAAAACTCTAGAATCTATAGGTCAATGACTCTTTCTATTAAACCATCCGACATGCTACCAAGTGAACCCTTATGGTCCTTTTAATTAAGGTAACACATTGTACGATGGATGGGATGGAGAATACCTCTCACACCTAACAAGAATACCGACTCAGGAAGTTGGCAAAATGTTCTGTTTTAATATCAATTATCTAAAACAGTGAGTACAACGGACATCAACGGATGTCGCACAACACGATCTCAACACATTTAATCAAAAATTACACTTTTATAGCAAAAACTTGTCATTCGTGATGTCATACTATGTGGCAAACTACAAAAACCTACAGGGGGTTGGGGTTGGTTCAAGGGGAAGAGCTAAGTATACTTTCTATATGGGATAGGAATGAGATTGGGTCTCTATAGTCAGGTGGGTAAATGATGCCCTCCCTTGCAAGTCATAGTGTAAGTCATCCATGACAGTGATTAGAAACACAACACTTCATTGGCTCTTAAACTATAAGGCCCTTTGTTATGTGGCCTTCTACAATTGGTTGGCACGCTTGTGCCCTTCTGGAATATTTGATTCTCTAGCAGCACGTAAGTTGGTACCCTAGGTGCTGGTGGGTGAACATGACCATACCTCCCCACCCAATTAGCCCATCATCTCTCATCACTCATGCCGTCTGCCATTCAGATTGTCTTTGAACTTGGCCTTGTAGTAGTTTCTCGTCTCTGGGAATATAAGGGAGTGTGAGCACGTTCTTATCAAGGTTCAGACTTGCATGCCAACGTCTATTCTCATCTTGGACTCACATGATAAGAGACTGTGAATTGACCTATTTTGTAGTATTTAATTGTCTTAAATGAAGAACATGGCTCTCAGGATGTTCTCTCTTTGCAACTTAACAAGGGATGCCTCGGCTTCTCACGCTTACTTGTTCTTCAAGGACTGATAAGCAGTTTTGGCTGTTCTTAGCCTTTGACACCTAGCCAAACAGTATTCCTTTGGTCCCTCCTCGAGCCTCGGTTTATTCTTTGCTGCAACACACTCACAGCTGTCAATCCTCCTTTCTCCATGGGTTGAGCTTATTAAAATTGTGGCATTGAATGTTCAGATTATATATATATATATATATATATATATATATGGCACCACCTGCAGTCTATTCACTACGTATAGCCAGCCTTATGATTACTTAGTCTATTTGCGTTATGGCATCTGTACAGATATAAAATGACTTGCATTTTCTGCAGTGCTTCTTCACCCGTGCTATCTTCACACCGCACACGAAAGTCTTCTCAATTCTTTACTTCGCCATCAGATTCTATATCGTTTATGCATTCTCTTCTCTCGTCATCCCTCTTAGTGTGTCACACTAATTTCTCGTGACATCACCACGTTTTCACACTTCCTCTGGCATCTCTCCCACGAGACCATCATCCTTTCTGGGATACATCACATAGCGTTTTCTCAGTGGATACTTTCCGCCTCATCACGAGTTTGGCGGTAACCCTTAAATGTGGCAGTAACGCTATTACAGCCGCATTCAAGGGTCCGCCAAATCACAGGTTTGTCAGCATTTATTTATTTAAATGCACTGGGAATTTGCCAATTTTCATGCAATTACAGTGCGGTAATACCGCCGACGGTAGTTGCGGCAATAATTCCCCATTTGGCCCAATGGGGAATAGGGAAATCCCGAATGGGCCCAATGGGGAATGGGGCATTACCGTTCTGCCAAACCCGTGATCCAGCGCTAATAGCCCCAGCAGTATACTGCCCAACTCGTGATGAGGCTGTTTGTCTCAAAGACTTCTCGTGATATAGGTACTCTTACTGGTGTTGCTCAATTTCCGGTTTCCAACATATAGGCAGAATAAGGGCGGGACTTGCTGCAGAGGCATTCCGCTTCTCCTCTACACTAGTGTGATGCAATCCACTAGCATAAACCAACAGCAATAGCTTTATACTCTGAATACTACATTGAGAGATCTAATCTTCAAACACATTGGGCCTCATTATAAGTTTGGAGGTAGCCTTGCCGGTAAAACCGGCAGGCTGCTGCCAAACTTGCGACAATTTCCGGCGCCCACGAATGGCCAATTACGGGGTAATTACAGCCCTGTCAGATCCGGTAATTGCCCATTTGCGGGCGCCAGAATGGAATGCTCCCCATTCCCATTTGAGCCAGGTAGTGCTCGATGGGAATGAGGAGGTTGGATGCACCGGCACCATTCAGAATGGTGCTGGTTCATCCGACATGCCCTGCTCGAGATGCCGGTACAGCCGCCAGGTCAGACCTGGCGGCCGTAATGGCCCTCACAAGCAAAACTCGTAGTTTGCCGGTCCGGGAACTACGGTACCGGCAAGCTTACCAGTACCATAGTTCCCAGACTGGCAAACTTATAATGAGGCCCATTGACAATTCAGGATTGATCTGGGTATTCAGAATACACCCATTTTGTTTCAGGTGTGATGTTGACCATATAGGTGGACACCCTTTTTCTAGTTGTGTAATATGTCTGCTTGGTCATAGGTAAATGCTGCCACACACTGAAGGACATTTGTGGGTGAATACGTTGCCAAAACAAGGTTGCTCTGGAACTTTGTGCTGCGGGGTAAAATGAAAGATCTTATACTGCACGTAAGGGAAGTGAACTTCTTTACTAAGTTCCAGTGACAAGGTATATACATCAGGTAAAACCAAGGGTAAGTAAGTAGGAAGGTACACAGGAGACATCCACCGGCCTCCACTCTCACAGGCTGCTTCACTCCAACTGACATCCATGGACGATAGAAGGGCACTCACACCAGAATATTCCACAGGCATACATTCCACCAGGCATTCTCTCAAGCAAGCATTCATGCAGGGCCAAGGAAGGGAACACAAGACACAGCACTTTGCAATTTGTGGACCAGGACTGAGTGCTTGGGTCCCTGCTCCCAGACATTAGCTGCTGCTGCATGGGATACAGTATCATCCTTCTGAGCCTTGACCACCAAAATACTGAATTTTCAGTGCTCCTGCAGCATCAACAAACACATCATGTTTTCTTCCTGCAGCTGTACCTGGGTCAGCCAGTCCAAAGACCCTACCAAGTCCCAATCATTCCGTGCCACCCGTTGCTGGCTGTCCTTCGTCACCTGGCCCCTGCATACCGCGTTATTGAAGTCCTCCATCACATGTGAAGGAGGAAAGGTGTTGTGGGTTCCAGTCTGTGGCCTCATCTTGCACACCATGGCTTACTTGCCAAGAGTCTAATATCACTAACCAGTGGCGAGTGCACATTTTGCACCCTGCTTTTCTATGTTACTCCTTCCAGGGTTCTTGTGGTAACCTATCCTAATGTTTCCTCAAGATAGGATTTCAATAGGATCTCTTTGGTCTGGTGCCTTTCAAACTGCCCAGTTTCTTTAACTCTGTGCTTTTCACTCCCTTATGTTTCTCCTCTTTACTCCCTCCCCCCCTCCCTCCTTACCTCTCTCCCTCACTCTCTTTCTCCTTCTCCTTCCTCCTTCCTCTCGCTCTCTGTCCTTCTGGTGCCCCCACAATCTCCTCTACCCTCTCCACTTGACTCTACACTCCGATCTCCTCTTTACTCTTCCCTCTCCTCTCAACTCTCCCCCTCCCATTGGTTTCCCTTTTCACCTGCTTCTTGTGTTCAATCTGGTCTTACAATTTTCCCCAGGATTGTTCCATGGCAGTGGGAAACTTTAAAACCCACTATTAAGCCCCTGCGCGTAGTGCTTGATTCATTCTCTCCGGTGAGGCTTTTGATGGCTATGCTCCAGTTGCCAAGAGGTAGTGAGCCTTTTTTAATGCTGGACTGGTTCTCTTGATCAATGCTGGCATTTCCAATATGCGTGTGGATCTGATGGTTTCACTCAGTAGAGGAGTACGATCTTCTGGGACACGTAGACGTGAAAGGACACAAACAGAATTCTGGCCAGAATAGGGTGCGGCGGACATTGGGTGATTGACTGATTTCACATTCAACAAGGCACCACATGTAAGGGGCAGAGACTAGGGCACTCCCAAGGACTGTCTCCTGCTGCATCCCTGATAGGCCTTCTACCCAAGGTTGCTTCTCCCTGACGGGATCAAGCCCCTGACCCTGTCACAGCCATCGTTCGCTTTATGTTAACTAAGTCCCTAGATTTTCACCCCTATGGCGACGAAAGGCATTTAAATAATATTACATTAAAGGATCATTAGTCACTACCATGACTTGGGGATGTTCTGAAATCTGTTTGATATGCTGTTATATAGTTGGATTTTTTTAGGACTTTTGGAGATGAATGTCTAGAGGTGAATGAAGGATCATTTTAGGACACGGTATGGTCAATGTGAAGTGGCTCAAGTAATGTCATTTGGGTCATATAATGCTACTTCAATTTTCTAGTGGTTTATGAGTTACATTTTTTCTGATGTCCTGAAGCAATTTATGATTGTGCACCTGTATGGTATTTTGATGGCTGTCCAGTCAAATGGTCGAAAACATTTGATCGAATGACCATTTGATCGACAGTCAAATGGTCGGAAAAAAAAAGGTCGAATTTTTTTATTTATTTATTTAGATATATTTTTTAATTTGGGTTTGTAAAAAAATGTTTTTAAAAAGAAAACGGGGGGTTGGGGAGAACCCCCCCATACATTTTTTTTTTAAAAAAAGATCGACCCTTTTTTTCGACCATTTGACTGTCGATCAAAAGGCATTCAATCCTTTTGTTTTCGACCAGATGACCTACAACCATTTTGATGTACTCATACTCGATTTAGGCTCATTATTGTTACATGTGTAAAGTTCAGCAATAATCAATATTTAGTGAAATGTAAAACCAGAACAGTGTGAGTTTCAAAAAGTGAGAGTGAAGTACTTTGGATTCATTCTTCTGCTGGACTATGGACAGATTTTAAGAAGGTGTTAAAGTGTTAGATGTTTTGGCATGTCCATTTCCAAAGTATGCTAAGAAAACCTAGTGTTTTCTAGGATTCGTAGGATTTTATAGTTTATCCAGACATGCTTAATGTGTGCCTGTCAGATTACTCATCTACTAAAGAAGGATTTCAGCGGGATGGAAGAGCTTAAAAGGCTTTTCAACTTGACCTATGACTATCATTGGGAGACGCCAGGCAGAGGATAGTGGCCAAGGCCTTGCACCCAAGATCACAACGGGAGTCTGCATTCTCTTGTAAATAACACCTTTAGGGCTTCAGAATCATTCTCAAAACAATGGTATTGTGCTGCCTCATAACCAGGTGATGGGGAGGCGGTTAAGGTGAGGCAATTGATTTGTGGACTGTGGCTATGTGGCTTGTGGTTTATTGAAGACACTGGGGTTGACTTCTGGGAATAACGATGAGAAATTGCGGTCTCTTCCCCAGTTGCTGCTGCCTGAGTGCAAACATCACATCAAGCCCACTGAACCCACCACCTGATCAAGTTGAGTGAAGTTTGAGACTGCTCTCTGTCTGCTAGCACACTGTTAGATCCTTTTCTGTAACCCGAATGTTCATGCCATCCATAATCCTTGCACCACCATGGGAGGATGATATCTTTGGTTGCTTCCTTCCATGGAACAGATTGCTCAGGATGTAGTTTCTGTGGATTCATCCTTCTCCGAGAAAAGATCCATACGGCACTACTGTCCTGCAAAATCTTCCTCTGGCTCTGGTGAGGAAACCCAGATCCTTCTGTGTTTTGTGGATCAGTAGCTAGATCCCCATCGGTTCTTCCTTCCACTGCTTGGGATAAAATCTGGTGTAGTGGCCAGGTTTTCCACAGGATGGCATCCATGTCGTGGTCGACAGTCATCGCTCCTCATCATATTTCAATTTGCTTTTTGATATTGGCTTTCCTGATGAAAACCTGCTTCCTCTAGAACTTCCACCTCTCACTTGGACTGCTGGTTTAGGCTTGCTGGGTTTCCTTCCTCAGAGCAGTAGCTCCCCACAATTCTTTGATGAGCATTGGCCATCTAAATGGCTTCCTCAAGAGAGGCTTTGTGGAGCTGGTAAATTACCTTTTGAAGATGGGGAGGCAAAGAGTTGCTAAATTGTTCAAGGATTAAGAATTGTTGATGCTCCTCACTATGTGTCTGCCCCGCCACTTATTCATGAGGTCTTGTACCGTATATGGTAGCTGTTGCAGGGTTTCTTCTTGCCACAGTCATCGATGTTTGCGGTTCAAGCACTGATGTTCCTGGTCATGTCCCAACCGGTCAAGGATTCCTTTCTTGACTTTGTCATAGGGCAGTGGATCCATCTGGGTTTAATGCTTGGAAGGCTCGTTGGGCATCCCTCATAAGAAGGAGGGCTACGTTGCAGGTCCAAGGATCTTGGTCCCACTGCATGTTGTTGCCGCTCTTTCAAACTTCACAAAAGACATTGGGGTCTTTTCTGTTGCTCTATTTGTGTATTATATTGTGAGGCACCATAGTTCTCCTTTCTTCATGTGATGGATCCCTGTAGCACTGTTAGAGCTTTGTGGCATTGTCTACTTATCATAAGATATCCTTCGGCCAAGGTCCTTATCAATTTTTATATGATGTTGAGCTTGGATTTACTGGCGTTGGGCTCTTAGTGAGGCACGACTGGTGATTCAGTGTCTCTCTGCTCGATTGAGTCAAGGCTTCTCCACTTTTGGAATACCGGAGTGCTGGTGTCTGTCATTAAACAGATCCCACTGGCTTGGGATCTTCTTGTTTCAATGTTTTTCCACAAGCCTCACTTATCTTATACCTAGATTTTTTTTTGTTTCTTGGACTGATGATTCATTAAAATCTCCTAGTTCAATGCAAGTATCTTTTAAGCCTACATACTCCCAGGAGTCGTCTGACCCTTTCAATAGAGGATCCAAGGTAAGAAATGTAAGCTCCACTCCCAACTCTCAGTTCTCACTATTAAATGGATCACTTGCTGCGGGTAACCCAGGAATCTCCTGCCTCTAGTGGGTGGTCTCTGTATCAGGGCCTGAACCACCCCACAATTACACTACTTGTCACAGGCTTTAAGAAACTCACAAATCTGATAGCTTGTTCAGATGTTTCTATTAACAATCTTCTATTATCTTTGTCGTGCAGGGTTTGAGACTGCATGATAATTCGTCTAAGGGGCTGTTGTAGTTGGTTCCTGAGTCTCCTGTGGGCTCGCTATACCCTAATCCAGGCTTCCCTGTTCCGCAGGACAGCATGAATACTAAAGATTGGTAAACTCTACAGTCTATAATAACTTCTCTACTGGGGAAAAGCCTAAAGGCCAATGTCATAGCCAATGTCATAGCTATCTTACTCCCTCTGGGACTATCTAAGGACACTCTCTTCCAGTGTTCCCACAGTGATGGTTTTAAGGATTCACTATTATCCCTGTGTTTTCTCAAACTCTTTTTGTCTTGGGAGGATAGCTCAGGGGCAAGGTGCTCACCTTGGAAACAAGACGACACGGAGCAACACAGGTTCGATCCCCGGGTCCCTGCTTAGAAACCTCTGGGTATTAAGCGTGTATAACCTATCATATCATACCATTCACTCTCTCACTCCTTTTCCTGATGTTGTTCCACTTTCTACTCCTACTGCTTCTCTTGCCTTCTCCTTCCTACTCTTCCAACTCCCACATCCTTTTACCTTCTCACCCCTTTCTTACTCTCTCATCCCCTTCTCTCCTCCGCTGTACCTCCAATCATCTTACACTCCTCTATCTCCTATCTCTATGACTTCCTTCCTCCACCTACTGCTCTCTCTACCCTCCAAACTGTTTCTCCTCACCTGCTTAAACACACTTCTCTATCAACCACTTACCACTCTCCCTCTACCCATCACTCCTCTCTTTCACTGTTACTCTCCCTCTCTCTAATCTCTTTCAAACTCTATAGTCTCTTTCCTCACCTCCCGCTTGCACGCCACTCCATGACTCACTCTCACATACACCCACACAATCACAGCTGCACTCTTTCCACTACGTACACCACTCACACGCAATTCCTCACCTGAACCCCTATTCAACTTCTTGCTTCACCTTCAGTCCTCCTTCAGGTCTCTCAGTCCACCTCCAGACCTCCTGACCACACACGAACATTCCACACTCTCTGTGGCTCCCATGGGCTTTTTATATGGTATGCAGTGATGTTATCGAATAGAAAACAAAGAATGCATTTTTAGACAAACCCAAAACATTGTGAAAAAAAAAGAACGAATTTGAGATAACTATCTAAATGTGGTTGGGAATGGGAATAGTAGTTTTAGGGGTGGGGGAAAATATTAAAAAAGAAAAAAAGGGGGTGCTTGGGGGAACCCCCCCCTAAAAACAACTAACAAAAATGTGTTATTTTTTAGCAGTTTTTTTATTTGTTCTAAATTAATTCTTTGTTTTATCATTCGATAAAATCACATGTAATCATTTTATACCTGTACCTTATTGCCTGTAACCTTTCCTCCACCCCATTGGTCATGCCTTCCACTTAACTCTGGTGCCCAATCTGAAGCTGGTTTTCCCGCGGGGTGGATCACGGCAGTGAAATGTTACAAAACCCATCTTAGCCATGCCACCTTATAGAGTACGGCAATGTCTACTGTCTCAGTCGCTGTGCTGTTATAGTCTGCATGGAAGTCGTTGGTTGTCCCTTGCGTTCAGCTGGGTTTTCTTTGTCTGGCAAAGTATGCTGGTCCGAGCAGTTCTGTAATGATACAAAGAGAACTCAGGCCAGAATTGAGGGTGCATGGAATTGGGTGATCGAAAGTGGTAGTGGTCATTACAGTCAAGGCACATTCAGGGGGTTCAGGGACTGGGGCCCTCCGAAATGCCAAACGTGTGTGACAAATTGATGGTATTCGTCTCTTCTCTGCCAGGGGGAGCCACCCCCTTTGAGGTTAGGGAGGTGAAACTGCTCCGTAAGACCCTCCCTAGGGGTTCTGGACAAGTAGGCCCTCACTGGGAGTGATTCCCCCTTAGAGGACAAGGACTCTTGTTCCTGGGAGGAACTCTCTGGATCAGCCACACTATCAGCATGTATGGGACTGCCTATTGGAAAGAAGAATGCAACATACTTAAATGTGGCTGTAGGCAATGCTGAAGCAAAACCATAAGAGAACGTGAAGATTCGCATACTCACTTGAAGGTACACTTGAAAAGCGGGAGGCAGCCGGTGAAGGAACACATGAGGAGTACAACTCGTGCCAGTCATAAAGGCGAGTCAGGAGGAATGCAATTGGAATGCAATTGTTGAATTACCAATGTGAAAGGTGTCTAGGGCCAATAACCAGCAAACCTGTGAGGGGAATAATGTGCATGAAGAGTGTAACTCGTACTAGTCCCAAAGAGGCGGCACAAAGACTAATGTTATTTAACTGCCAATGTGGAGAGCTCCTAGAGCGAATACCAAATAAACCCAAAATTGTAATAGAGAGAGACTGAAGATACATTTCCTGGGAGGAAGGGATACAGTCTCCTAAGGCAAAAGAGGAAGACTGGAGAAGATAGGACCCAAAGCCATGTCTTGAGAAATATGGTATCATAATACCAAGAGAGTATGAGAATAGAAGAGAAAGCACTAATGAAAGATCGCAGCAGAGAGACATTTTACAAGGGGATCAAGTCCCACGTAACCTAATCAAAGGTGAATTGAGAGACTATAAAACAAGAGACAAGAGTGTGCGAAAGTATGTAAAGACTCATTGGCCAAAACATATACTTAAAGAAAGCACACAACCCAGGACTGTTGTCCAATAATGAAAAGAGCTTGTGGAGGAGATATCCAGGCTTTATTGAAGAAGATTATAAAAAGAGGAAACAGGTGAAACAGAGACTTTTCATCCAGAGACTACTGAAGAAATCAGCAACCCAAGAAAATAAGTATCTTCTCTTGGATGAGTCTAAGTTTATCTTAGTGGTCGGGTAGAGTTAGGTTTGGACAAGGACATTTTTATTTTACGACTTCCTGATGACTGACGAGTAACCTTAGGTCTTTAAGATAGGTAGGGTGAACCATTTAGCGAAAAGGAAAGTTAAGCCTTATCTATATAATTTCATTAAAAACCACTAACATGGCCTTAAAATGTCCAACTTCTTCTTCCAGCTCATCACAGGTGGGACTGCCTCTAGCATGTTTCCTGTGGGTTTCCTACCCCAGACATGGTCTAGCCCCTGACCCTGCTACAACTACCATATGGAGAAACGAGGCCTGGAGTGAAAGGTACCTTATGGCAGGACTATACGTTGCTCTGATGGCTGTTGTTGACTTCAAAGGTTGTATTGGAACCCTGACAATTGGTAACAGTCGATATGAAGATGGTAGGTGGATGGGTAGGAAGCCCAGGAGTGACTACCAAGGGATGACGGGTAAGAAGCCCAGGTACTTACTGGCTTGGGAATACCTGTCACATGTCACTGACAGATTTCTGATGAGAGCTCTGTTGCTAAGTGTTGTAAGAATAATATATGGTGGGGCTCATTACGGTTTTAGCTTTAACAGGTTATGGAAAAATAAGTTCTTTGTAGGATTATTTATGTTCTATGGTAATTGGCAGCTGTCATGATCACCATGGGAACGTATTGTCAATGGGTTTTCAAATCACTACATACATATATACGAATATGGAGGCTTTGAAACATAGGATACAACTTGTCAATTAATGGGGGAATGGGATTATACTATTGGTTGATAATTGAAGCCTACACAAGGTTTTGATCAGAGAAGTCCCAATTAGCCCAACTCAGTGGAGCAGCGAAAAAGTAACACAAACGTATTACTTATTTGGAGTCTCCCAAATGGATTTCTGCCCTGGCCTGGAAAAAATCTGTTTCAAATTTGGAAAACAAAGTCAGTCTCGGATGTGGATTCGTACTGCAAAAAGTCACTCTATTTAGCAAACCCATCTGCACTAACGGCTCTGTGGTTTCCTCTAATTATTATTCTGTAAGAGGAAAACCAAGTTTGAGGAGAAATTAACAATCTACGTAAGGTTGACTGCACACAGCCTTAATTTTGTTGTTAGGACAATTGATGTGCTCTGGCTCAGGAAATCCATTCACCCACAGGAACGGTACAGTGATTAGCGCCATATATTGACATACATTAGAAGGTCTCTTGTCAGCCAAAGACTGCAAACCCTCTTGTAGGTCCTAAATTGGAGGGCACCGTGCCAGCCATAGAATGGAAAAGTTCTTGAAGGCCATAAACTGGAAGTCTCGTTAGGAGAGGTACATAGATCGGAGCAGGTACTTTATGGTCCAAAGAATGAAGAAATCATTGCTTGTAAAACATAGATGTAAGACATCCAACGGCCATAGATTGGAAGGTCTCTTATTGGACAAAGAATGAAAGGGTTCTTGTTTTTTATCTGTAGAATGAAGGCCCCTGAGAGCCGTAGATTGGAGGGCCTCTTGTGGGCCAAGCAATGGAAGGGTCCTTGCTTGTAAGCCACAGACTGAAGGTACCTGACGGTCAACAATTAGTAGGCTTCTTGTGGGTCAAAGAATACAAGGATGCTTGTTAGTAAGCAATAGACTGGAAGGCTCCTGAGGGCCAATAACTCTTTGTGGATTCGAAATTGGCCCAAAAAGGCACCTCTGAACAATCTGCTGCATCACAATCTCCTCCCATAACCACTCAATCACGGCTTATTCTGTGTTCCTGTTATTGTGAATAGTTTATATTTTATGATTCTGTCTTTCATGTTACCATCAGTTGACTGTCATGTCCCCTTTTTATGTTCCCAGTTTCCTTCCCTTACCACCAGGCTGCTGTTACTTTCTCACAAATCTTGCTTGACGACAGTCAGCAATGGAAATGTTGTGGCTGCCATAAGACTGTCTGTAAAGCGTTTCCTGTTGAATATCTTTTCCATTAATAAACACAAACAAATACTGATTTCAAAATGTGAAGCCTAATTGGGGGTCGTAGATTAGGACAGCCTACTGCAATCTATATTAGAAAACCTTTTGCGGACAATGGATTAGAAAGCTCCTCATCTTCAATAGATCTGCAAACCCTAGGCACTAGATTGGAAAGCCTGTTGGGGGCCATGAGACTGACTGACTCTAGTCAGCATTTGATTGGCGTGCCTTTGGTGGGATGAAGATGTGATGGCACTTCTTGGGGGTCATCAATTGGATGGTAATAAATCGGAAGGCCTCTTATTGAACAGGAAAATTCAGAACCTCCTGGAGACCATGAATTGAAATGGTTCATGAAGGTAAAATATTCAAAGGACGTTTTTGAGCTATAGATTAGAAGGCCCCATTGAAGGACACATATTGCATGACCAATTGTGGACCATAAATTGGAAGGGTGCTTGGGGGCTATTTATTGGGGTCCCTTTCACAGGCCACAAACCATCCTCCTGAAAGCGGTTCTTGGGCCATGGGATAAGGGGTTGTGGGCTAGCCCTGGACCTTTGTGTCTTAGTTCACGTTCTGCATTTGCCAACGCATCTGATACCTTCCCACTTACGCTGACTTAAGCCTAGTAAATGAAAGATGGAAAAGTGAGTCTGTGCCCATTCGCGCAGATAGCTTTACCATCCACTAGTGAAACCCTCTCAGAGACCAGTGGGTCAGCATCCATGCCTTGTTTTCAGCACGTCCCTGCACATTCTCCACCGCAGGTCAACAGCGAAGCCAGATGGAGAGAGATCAATAGCTTCTACATCAATAAGGTAGACATGGATGTGTGTTATTATTACTAGTATAGAGATTAATAAAAAGGAAAAGATTGCCATTTTGAATGTTTTGTTTTCCTTGACTATATATTTCTTAGTGACAGCAGCCGATTACCGCCAGCTGGAAACTTGTATTTATTCTTCAATGGCAGGTGGTAAAGATAAAGCCCAAATATTGACTCAGTGTGGAGCATTTCTGTTGAATATTAGGAATGGAAAAATAAAGATTTGTTTATATATTTTTCTGTTCCCCTTTTGCTGTAGTTAGTGTGTACAATGGCATATCCATTCATGCCTAAAATAGCATTCTCGTGCTTACATGGTACAGCAAAAACAATGTCCCATCTGGTTAATAAATCATAAGGTGGCGAGTGGATTATCAGTGCAGGCGTGTTCAAAAATAATGTACTCACTGAGAATCTACAAGTGTTGGAGATCACTTTGCTTCATGTTACCCCCAAGCCCTACGACAGGCAGATACAATTTACAATTCAGGGTGTTTTACTGTATAATTTTGCAAGTTGAGTAAAATGACTTTTTAGCGAATATAGAACTATTCCTCAACACCAAGGGAACATTTTTGATTAGGTAAATTACCTCAAAACACCGGTATTTTTGCGTAATCTTTACTTTCTTGGTAGCTACTAGCTTAAGTAAATGACCATGTTGTATTGTCTTCTCTGTCTCCATTGCATAGGGGCTGCTGTATGCCGAAAGCACTGATTTGGGCGCATCTTAGGAGCACTCGAATGGGAGCCAAACGGGCTAGTGCTCCAGTTTTTTTTCTGATTAGCCAAATGTAGTCATTGGGACAGAGTCATTTTACAGTTATATGAACCTTAAATTGGAAGTGCCCATGGCGTGCCTCTGTTTACGGTTAAGAGAAATCTGAAAGTAATCATTAACTGTTGTAGATCCCGGAGTGGGAATTCAGAATCCTGTGAGCCAATCAGGATCCTGGCCTTGCAGCCAATATTTGGTGGCCATGGATTGTGAAGGCTCACGGTTCCGCTTGGTTGCCTCACACTCTGCCTGCTCCCTCCTGCCTCCCACTGCCTCCCCCTCACTTACCGAGTACATCTTCGGTCTAGCATCCAACCTTCTTCTACCTACCCCCACCCCCACTTTCATCCTCTTGCCGCAGTGGGGCAACCTGTATCATTGCCCCATGTTGAACCTGAAAGAAGACTATGGGGAATAGACCACTGACCGTCCATTGCTCAGCGGCCATTTCAAATAGCTTTTTTACACTTTGACCCTCTTTGTTTTGGAAAATGAGAGCCACAATGAGGGTGACAGCCTAGCCTAACCCTAGTACCTGGGGCTGGGTGCAGATAGCATTACTGTCCTGGCCTGCAGGGGCAACACGACGTGCTATGTGCCCTGAGCCCTCTTTATGGTCTGCCCTTTCAGTACATAACTGCCTACATTGCCTGTGGAAAGGGCCAATAATGGGTAATTAATCTTTAACACTATGGCTGTTTGTGTGGACGTAAGCCTCATCTCCACACTGCTTCTTGTTGTCTTCCCTAGTTAAAATGAAAGGATACACAAGCACACTGCCTCCAAAACGCCCCATTTAAGCATTTACTGTGCCCTACCCAGGCATGTGTAGAGTCTGTAATTTAGCTAAATGAGCAGTTAGTGAGCATTTTCTAAGTGGTTTTCCTAATGCTTAGACAATACATTAACTGCTAGTAGAAGCTGTTTGGGAAATTTGTCACAACATTCCCCCAGCATTTTGCATTTATCTTTGTTTAGAGTGTTTGGCTTGGGGAGTCAGGACTTGGACTTCTCTGTTCCGGTGCCAGGTGGGTTTAGCCGCAGAAAAGTGTAATAATTGAATGCTAGCCGACTTACATACCACACGCCTGAAGGCAAAGAAATTCGACCCCACAGCATCTGGGGCGTGCTCCAGGATTGTAGAATTTTGGCTGATTGCGGCCATCACCTCTACTGGGGCCACAGAATGCCCTTTGAACATGCCTACTAGTCTGCCACCATGCAGCTGATATTGCTTGGCCCATGTGTTGTGCTTGCACTGCTTTAGGCCAAAAATGTGTAGTGTTGAAGTGGAAGTATAAGGCAGCACCTGCTGTCAATCAATGGTTGCACGAATCTGTGAAAGCCAATGAAACAGAGGGGATGTACTGTGATACGGCACGCACACACTTTGGAGACTCGAGGGAATATGTATCCGGACCACTTCCACCAGCCCTCCTCATTAAAGAATGATCGTGCATCAGGTTTTCTTGGAGGGTCCCTTGCTTATACATCCACACCTGGCTCCACACCTGGCCCAGCATCATCTATTGCAACCACTGCGGTACAACATATCACTTCTGACCAAGATTTAAAAAACATATATAACTTTATTTTTTCAATATAAATCGTGCATCACCACATAATTCATCTTTTGTGATCTTTGTTTTCAACAAAAGGTATTTTTCTTTTTTCGTTATTCTAAAAAAGCTATAACATACAATCATTATGTTGGATCTGTACATCGATTACTTCTTCATTTACTGTTTGAAATAATATTCATTGGATCTACTTTCTGATCAACCTCTAAATTCGAAAAGACACAGAGTAGTCCTTAGCGTTCTAATACAATTTGTGACACTCATTCATCCAATCTTTCCACACTCGCCTAAATGCCCGGCATGTTTCATTCCTCATACAATTCTTCATCCAATGTGTCCAGGAAATTTACCAGGGGTGTACAGGAATACAGTTAATTATATTAGACAATGGGCCTCATTACGAGCTTGCCAGTCTGGATACAACGGTAACGGTAAGCATGCCGATACCGTTGTATCCGGACCGGCAAACTCTGAGTTGTGCTCGAGGGTGCCTTTCATTCCGCCAGGTATGACCTGGCGGAATGAAAGGCACCCGAGAGCACAGGATGTCGGATGCACCGGCACCGTTATAAACGGTGCCGGTGCATCCAACCGTCCCCATTCCCATTGAGCCCTATGGGGCTCAAATGTGAATGGGGAAGAATTTTTTCTGGCGCCCAGGAATGGGCAAATACCGGGTCCGGCAAGACCGTAATGACCCAGTAATTGCCCATTTCTGGGCGCTGGAAAAAAACGAATACCAGCCGCAGCCGTGTCTGTATTACAAGCACAGCTACTGCCGGCCTCCTAATGAAGCCCAATGTCTTTTTATCTAATCACAGTAGGTGAGTGGTTTTCTGCCTCACTCCCCTCTCTTTAGCTTCTGAACCAATGTGGATAGTGGTCTGAAAAAGCAAGTGAAAGTAGAGACTTGGTTTAATTTTTAACCTGTCTTTTTGTGTCTAAATTACAACAAACTACTGTGTTTTACTCACAGGGAAGGGGAACAATTATTTACCGCCACCTTCCATTTCCTTGTCTTTCATCTCCCTCTCTCTTTTTCAACAAGTATGCAATTGACACCAAGTGACTGACAAAAGGCAGTTTGATTTTCTGCTACCCTATACGGCTAACAGCTAGGCTCATATTTTATTTAAAGTGGTCTCATGCCTTATTTAATACTACCCGATTGGGGCCATGGATTCGAATCAGGCTTTTCCCAGGATACATCATTTGTTTTGTAAGTTTATGGCTTGTCTTAATTTACCTCATTAATTCTCCAAAGTATTCCTTACCTTTGGGTAGGAGAAATTGTTTTTTGTTTGCGGCTGATTTATCGCAACAATGCCGTCCTATCTATGGCGTGTATCGCCTTCGTGTCTCTGAATCTTAATCAAAGCTCTTATTACTGCTCAAGGATCTGAAACTAGGGACACCAGAAAAGACAGCTAGTTAGTTATTTTGTCCCCTCGCTTTAATACTAACATTCCAGTATACCTAATAGCCTCTAATGTTATTGAGGTTTTCTCATCTTCACCTTATTTTCCCGTTGTAGTTGAAGTTCTACGCATCTTGCATAGCCGTCCTATCTTTAGGTGGATTTACAAGTTGACGTAGGTCTTCTCAACTTCCCCGCCATTTGATCATTCGTTCCAGGCTATAAGGGATACGCAATGCACAGAGGGTCTTGTCAGTGACCTATATCCAGCTTAGTTCACCTAGTCTCTCACTGCCTTTTCACCCATAACAATGCGTCTCTTGGGACATTCCCCATGTCCTTACCTGGTTGAGTGGATTGGTTTTCTCGTTGCCCGGATGTTTTGTATGGCTTAACGTCTCGCCCAGCTTGCTTCCGTCACGGGACAGCACTCCTTTCAATGTCTTCTCAGGGTCTCCTTCCTCGTACACACTGGTTCGTCTTTTCTGTTTTCGACTTCCTTAATAAGTTCTGTGTCTTCCATGTTCCACATTACTTCATCTCATTGTTGGGCCAGTACGTTCAAGGTCCTTTCCTCTAACTAATGTGTTGTAAATCCAGTTGTTTTAGTAACCCGGTGTGAGCTCCAGGCACACTTGTACTCGCACAGAGTCTGCCTCTATTCCAACCATGTTTCCCTTCCAGGAAATACACACATAATCTTCCTGGTCTGACTGGTAACGCCTATTAGCAAACAATGGCCAATGGCACTTAGTTAAACTTTTCTTATATCCTCCGAATTTCTTGTGCTGTGGTATTTATATTGGAAGAAGACCTATCTTCCTATTTTCATTCTACTCTGTGCCTCAGCGGGCTTCAGGCATATTCCAAGATATGAGTGTTGTATCGTTTGGAACACCCAGAGTCTTATTATTGGCTAGTCTAAAACCTCTCTGTCAATCTTGGCTAGTCCTGGACCTTTGTGCCTTAGTTCACGTTCTGCATTTGCCAACGCATCTGATGCCTTCCCACTTACGCTGACTTAAGCCTAGTGAATGAAAGATGGAAAAGTGAGTCTGTGCCCATTCGCGCAGATAGCTTTACCATCCACTAGTGAAACCCTCTCAGAGACCAGTGGGTCAGCATCCATGCCTTGTTTTCAGCACGTCCCTGCACATTCTCCACCGCAGGTCAACAGCGAAGCCAGATGGAGAGAGATCAATAGCTTCTACATCAATAAACTAGACTTGGATGTGTGTTATTATTACTAGTATAGTGATTAATAAAAAGGAAAAGATTGCCATTTTGAATGTTTTGTTTTCCTTGACTATATATTTCTTAGTGACAGCAGCCGATTACCGCCAGATGGAAACTTGTATTTATTCTTCAATGGCAGGTGGTAAAGATAAAGCCCAAATATTGACTCAGTGTGGAACATTTCTGTTGAATATTAGGAATGGATAAGTAAAGATTTGTTTATATTTTTTTCTGTTCCCCTTTTGCTGTAGTTAGTGTGTACAATGGCATATCCATTCATGCCTAAAATAGCATTCTCGTGCTTACATGGTACAGCAAAAACAATGTCCCATCTGGTTAATAAATCATAAGGTGGCGAGTGGATTCCCAGTGCAGGCGTGTTCAAAAATAATGTACTCACTGAGAATCTACAAGTGTTGGAGATCACTTTGCTTCATGTTACCCCCAAGCCCTCCGACAGGCAGATACAATTTACAATTCAGGGTGTTTTACTGTATAATTTTGCAAGTTGAGTAAAATGACTTTTTAGCGAATATAGAACTATTCCTCAACACCAAGGGAACATTTTTGATTAGGTAAATTACCTCAAAACATCGGTATTTTTGCGTAATCTTTACTTTCTTGGTAGCTACTAGCTTAAGTAAATGACCATGTTGTATTGTCTTCTCTGTCTCCATTGCATAGGGGCTGCTGTATGCCGAAAGCACTGATTTGGGCGCATCTAAGGAGCACTCGAATGGGAGCCAAACGGGCTAGTGCTCCAGTTTCTTTCTGATTAGCCAAATGTAGTCATTGGGACAGTCATTTTACAGTTATATGAACCTTAAATTGGAAGTGCCCATGGCGTGCCTCTGTTTACGGTAAGAGAAATCTGAAAGTAATCATTAACTGTTGTAGATCCCGGAGTGGGAATTCAGAATCCTGTGAGCCAATCAGGATCCTGGCCTTGCAGCCAATATTTGGTGGCCATGGATTGTGAAGGCTCACGGTTCCGCTTGGTTGCCTCACACTCTGCCTGCTCCCTCCTGCCTCCCACTGCCTCCCCCTCACTTACCGAGTACATCTTCGGTCTAGCATCCAACCTTCTTCTACTTACCCCCACCCCCACTTTCATCCTCTTGCCGCAGTGGGGCAACCTGTATCATTGCCCCATGTCGAACCTGAAAGAAGACTATGGGGAATAGACCACTGACCGTCCATTGCTCAGCGGCCATTTCAAATAGCTTTTTTTACACTTTGACTCTCTTTGTTTCGGAAAATGAGAGCCACAATGAGGGTGACAGCCTAGCCTAACCCTAGTACCTGGGGCTGGGTGCAGATAGCATTACTGTCCTGGCCTGCAGGGGCAACACGACGTGCTATGTGCCCTGAGCCCTCTTTATGGTCTGCCCTTTCAGTACATACCTGCCCATATTGCCTGCGGAAAGGGCCAATAATGGCCAATTAATCTTTAACACTATGGCGGTTTGTGTAGGCGTAAGCCTCATCTCGACACCGCTTCTTGTTGTGTTCCCTAGTTAAAATGAAAGGATACACAAGCACACTGCCTCCAAAACTCCCCATTTAAGCATTTACTGTGCCCTACCCAGGCATGTGTAGAGTCTGTAAATTAGCAGTTAGTGAGCATTTTGTAAGTGGTTTTCCTAATGCTTAGAGAATAAGTGAACTGCTAGTAGAAGCTGTTTGAGAACTGTTATCACAACATTCCCCCTGCTTGATAAGTGCTTGAGAAATGTTAATCCAGCATTTTGCATTCATCATTGTTAAGTGTTTGGCTTGGGTAGTCAGGACTTGGACTTCCCTGTTCCGGTGCCAGGTGGGTTTGGCCGCACGTAGTGTAATAGTTGAATGCTAGCCGACTTACATACCACACCCGTGAGGGTAAAGAAATTCGACCCCACAGCATCTGGGGCGTGCCCTAAACAAGCCACGCGAGGCCGACATATGACGTGGTGCTGTTTCAGGATTGTAGAATTCTGGATGATGTTACCAACATGATTGCGGCCATCACCTCCACCGGGGCCATAGAATGCCCTTGAACATGCCTACTGGTCTGCCACCAATGCAGCTGACACTACTTGGCACATATTTTGTGCCTGCGCTGCTGTAGGCCCGAAAATGTGTAGCCTTGAAGTGGCTGTATAAGGCAGCACCTTCTGTCAATCAACGGTTGCATGAATTGGTGGAAGCCAATGAAACAGAGGAGATGTACTGTGATATGGCACCGCCTTCTGCAAAACCCAGGGATCAGCAGCAGGGGCAGACGGGGGGGGGGATCATAGGGGTGTCCACCCCACCCCCCCCCCAGCCTCCCGCTGGTGCCCTATTATCCGTCCCCCAAGGCACTAAAAGCTGCCTCCACTACTGCCAGAGATCTTTGCTGTTACCTGAGACGCTATAATGTTGTTGCATCAGATAGAGTTTACCTTTGGAACTATTTATTTGTCTGTAGAGGGATAGGGGATTGTTGTCACTGTTCACTGTTAGAAATGACAAGAGATTAATTGCTGGCACCCGAAGAGTAAGTGGGTTGCAGATGAATATTAATGTATCTATGAGAAAAGCATGTGAAAGGGCTCTATTCTTTTACGAAGGTACGGTATCTATTTGCTTTTGTATGGCAGGTTCATATGATATGATATGGCATTTATAACGCGCCTATACACAAGTGTTTCAAGGCGCGACGAGGCAAGGGAGGGGGAACAAAGGGAAGACAGACAACGATCTTACTAGGCCTTGTATCATTCAGATCGCGCAAGTGCATGGGAAGGGGGAAAGGGAAAAGTGTGTGGGGGGAGGGTGAAGTGCAGTACATGGGATAGTAGAATAAATAAGATAATTAAAAAACGGCCAGCTGATGGCAAGTGCAAGGTAAGTGAAGACATAAGTGCTGGTAGGGGGACTGTAGGGATACAGAAAACAGACCCCAGGTGCAGGGGTTGCCAGGGAGGCAGTGCAGGTGTGCAGCTGGCGGGGCCTGGGCCAGAGATCAGAAAGGGTGGCCAGGTAACGAGTGCAGTTTCAGCCAGGAATTCAGAAGGGGAGAGGGGGAGAGAAAGCAGAAGTAAAGAGGAAGGTTTTGAGGTGCTTCCTGAACCAAGATGGTTCTCCTCAAGTTTCAGGGAGGCAGGAAGGCTGTTCCAGAGGGAGGCCCCAGCCGAAGAGAGAGATCTACCACCAACCCGTTGCTTGGAGAAGCGACTGACCCTGAGGGAGTTGGAGGCGGATGAGCGAAGAGCTCGAGAAGGAAGATATTTAGGAAGGGAGAGTTGAAGGTACTGCGGCCCCAGGCCCCAGAAGGCCTTGTGGACAATGCAGAGGGTTTTGAACAACTTAATCCTCACAGCCACTGGGAGCCAGTGCAGAGATTTCAGTCCTGGAGAGATACGATCTCTGGGCTTGAGGCCAAGGACAAGTCTCGCAGTCCTGCTCTGGATAAGTTGCAGAGGGCAGAGAGTAGAAGCAGGCAGATTTAGATAGAGGCTGTTACAATAGTCCAGCCTAGAGAGAACCAGGGCTCTGGAGACAGTGAGCTTCTGGGGGAAGGAGAGGGAAGGAAGAATACCTCTGAGGAGGTGCAGCTGGTAGTGTGACTTCTTAGAGACGTCAGAGTTGTGAGGAGAGAAGGAGAGTGTGGAGTCGAAGATGACCCTGAGGTTTTTAGCCTTGCAGGTGGGAGCAGGAAGAGGGCCAAGAGAGGCCGGCCAGACAGGGAAGGAGGGAGTGGGTGTGCCGATGAGTAGAATCTCAGGCGTAGTGAGAGATCATTGGCAGCACACCACTCCTGGATAGCAGACAGACAGTCAGAGATGAGGGAAGGAGAGGTGGAGATCGAGGGTAGACTAAAAATGATCTGGGTATCATCTGCATAGCACTGAAAATTGGGGCTGAGAGCGGCGATGCGGTGGGCAAGGAGTGCCAGGTATTGGTTGAACAGCCATGGAGAGAGGTTAGATCCCTGGGGGACACCACAGGTAGAGAAAAAGATTTCGGAGAGGAAGGACCAAGTTGAATGAATATATTTTAAAAACAATGCTGGCTGATTTATGGGAAGTCTCATTTACCCATTGAAATGAGAGGGAGGAGTTTTGTTTCTTATTAAATGTTTTTTGTATACTTTAATGTAAACGAAGTTTGAATGCGCAGCAGGACTGGTAAAAATGGGCACCTTGAATTGATTATGTTTTAAGTCGATTCATTGAACAAAAAAAACACTTAACTCTATTTGCAAATGTTAGCTCGATTCTGATACATGCTGATATTGTTTAATACATTAAAAATGTACTTTATAGGTATGGTTTGGTCTAAGTGTCCACTAGAGACAGCAACTGCAGAAATTGGAAAGAGATTGTGCTAGCAGGAGCACCTGCCCACGTTCACCCATGATAATTTCCCTGTCACATGCCTATGCTGCCCGGGTTGCCAAAACTTGTGGTGTTAAATAGCATCGGGGCTAAACCGCCTATCCCTGTCCACGAGATTGCCCCTTGCACTTGGCACCGCCGGGTGAGGGCTCATGGCCTCTTCGAGTGGACTAGTTCTGTTTGTGGCATTCAAAGCTGGGCCCCACTACACTAATTAAACAAGCAATCAGATGACAGCAAACAGGGGACCTTGCTCGCGTGAATCCTCAACCGGTGTTGCTGTGGATGGTGGAGTAACAGGATAGATGTTATCAGTGCCGTGTGGTTTACGCATGTGCACATATGTCTGACATATTACTATGTGATAATGTACGTTTGGAGCAATAGAGAGCAGTGCTTCTTTGGTTAGGGAATGTCCATGCTCTCATGGTGCAAGCAGCCATGCTACTAATACACAGAGTGTAACTCTGGCATCTACCATGTGCCTGGATCTCTTTCTGTGGAAACTCTTTCAAGGGTGTGTAGCAACTGAGAAGTCGATTGATAATAAACCAATACTGATTATGTTTGGATGGGGTGTTGGGTATATCAGAACTTCTGCAAACCTTTTGCAGGTTCATGTACCTCAGTCCTTCCATCTCTCTTTCTGTATTAGGCGCACTTCTTTGACAGACAGGCACTCACAGTCTTTAGGATTGATGACGCTCTTCATTTCTTCTTTTGGCTGTAACTGGGTTTTGCTTGGCTCTTGTTGATGCAATCATCAGGTTCTGGCATTGGTCCTGTGGGACTCTTCCAACAAGTGCCCCCACCTGGTACTCTTATGAGTTCTGGAGGAGAGGGCTGTGAGATGCCATAAAAAGGAAAATGCAATGATGGTGAGAACCTACCTGGTAGTGAAGAACATTTTCACTGCTGGTCCTTCAAGATCTTAGGCCTACAGACCACACTACAGTCTTGTTGAGGACTGAATTTCTAGGACTACCTTTTGCCTCTTCCCTTCCCACCTTCCATCTCTCTGCATCTTTTTCTATACATTTTCTTCTACTCTCTCACCTCGCCACTGTTTCTCATGTCCTTCACTCTATGGTTCGCTTTCTTCCTCGCCGCCTCCTTGCTGCCTGGACATTTTCTTCTCCCTCCCACTTCTTCCCGTCTGTCGCAGACTTTTCCATGCTTCAATGCAGGGTTTGGAGGACTGCCTAAGGGAGTGGAGTAGCAACTCGGAGGGGGACACGTCTAAGCAAGAAAGTGGAAAGAAGATTCAGTCTTGAGGCCTAAATTAAATTAGCTAAAGTGCAGAGTGCAATCCCTTTCGGACATTACAAGATTCCTGGTGTCTCTCAGAACAATGTTTCTAAAGTGACTCACAGGCACACATGTTGGCACACAAGTGGCCCAGCACACTTCTTTACACAATGTCCTCACATTGGTCTTGGTCCTTCATCTTCGTTGTGGCTTTTCTGTTTAAACACTTCAAGGGTTGGCCCCTGCCAGTCTTTGGGCCTAGGTGCTCAGTATACCTCCCCATCTAGGTTTTAAGTAATGGGTAATCCCTCTTTTTTGATAACGGGGGGTCTGATCTGAAGGAAGGGACAATCTTTAGAGAAAACAAGTGAGAATCAGATCGACTACCCCTCTCTTTTAGTCTTGTATGGAACTTAGGAGAGAGTATCAGGAAACCTAACTGTATCAATGATTAGGAAATCGCCAGCGGAGAAAAAATTGCACTGAACAATTCAAATTGTAACAAGGGTTCTGTCTCTTTAATAGTCATAAAACGTTTTTAAAAAAAACAACATTTGTGAATTAACACTCAATCATACCACTCATTCTACATACATCTCATCTAACAGGGGAATTCTAAAGTGAATCTAAATCTTTATAGGCATAACATTGCTGTTTGAAATGTGCATTTGTGACAGAGGAAAAAACCATTTGTTTTTCCTAGAACAGTCGACATATGTTTCGGCCCGTTGTGATGTACCACTTTTGTCAACGGTGGTCACCCAAATAAATGTAAGGCCATCTTCAGGACGCCAATTGCTTTGTAGTTGATCAATCTTTATCCCCTTTTAGTACATACACACATCTGCAAAATAATTTTTCATATATCAATGTAAATATATTCATCCTATATAAGACTTTGCTGTAAAACATTTGTTTTTGTAAAATGAAAACGACAGACCAAGGTGCATATCTCCCTAAAAACTCAATTTAAGAGCGATGGCTTGTTGTATATTGTACTAAACCTACCTTTACCCCACTAAGACCATCTTAAGCTATTTAGACTATTGAGAAAATATACAGTCGAACGGTGTCTCTAAACTGTACTACTACTTTCGTCTTGGGTTGGTGTCACTTAATGGGACCCTGTGATCTAAATTCTCTTTAGACCATTTGCCAGATTTCGAAATATATTGAATACACTTACAACTACTTTCGTCTTGGGTTGATGTCACTTAATGAGACCATGTGATCTAAATTCTCTTTAAACAATTTGCGAAATTACAAAATATTTTGAATAAACTTACATGTACACGTTCTATGTGACTAGAATTCTCCGTTTGTCTCGCTTGTCTGAGCTTGTTGTATTTGAATCTTCAAGCGCAGGTGTGTTTGGATTGCGCTCTATGATGCTGGTGCCTAAAATTAATTAAAGGAACTGTTTAGAGAAAGCGCCTATGGATAATTTTGTATCGCTATTTAAATATATTACAGTTCATCACTGGCCTCTTTTAATAGAGTGGAAAAAAAAAAAAAAGGGTAATGACTTACAAATTAGCATCCGCTGTTGATAGTTGTTAATGCCTTAGTGGAAAGTTGCCGGATGTCTTCTAGTAGTTTAAGGTGGACTGAAGGGCTGTGAGTAGATTTGTTACCTGTGGTAAAAAACACCGAAGCTAAGTGAGCCCGAAAGCACTTCAATGTGTGAAAAAACAGTTGTACAAATGTTTGTAAAATAGAAGCTCTATTGAGGCTGAGAGGCACGCAAACATTGCAAGTGTCTTTATTATTGTTTTGAAATTCATTGTTGCCACAACCCATCGGTTTTTATGCCGTTGGTATTAAGTATGCCCTGAAGCTGTTTGCTAGCCAACATATTATTGGATGCATTCTAATGCGAAAAAAGGACTCATTGGTTTCGTTGTTTTAAATCTGTGTAAGCCTATTGGTTAATTACACTCCTAGAGGTATAAAAGACAGGAAAGGCAGGCAAATGATATTTTCCTGTTACAATCACTCGGATAGAAAGGCTATTTTGCCTTTAGAAATCGAACAGAAAGAGCGCATATTTTACCTCTATTAGCTCTTTAGTCCTCGGCAGGCATTCGCTCGCTGGCTGACTTGTCACGGGCTTCGGTAACAAAGCTTGAAGTGAAATTGAGTCTAATTTATATACGGTCACATGATCTACAGTTGTCGACACGTGATCGCCAGTCTATTGTTGCACGCCTAAAGGATGATGGAACTAGTAGTTTGAAACACTACCGTGATCACAATATAATTGTTAGGTGTTACTGTTCTATATATTGCAAAGTGGTCTTTACTTGGGTTTGTTTGATCTAAATGTGTACGTACAACTCGCGCGGTAGTAGAGATACTGTTGAAAGCCTAAATATAGGTAAAACTAGTGATGTATAACATTGTGACCTATATTAGTTCAATTTTAATAGAACATATTATTGGATGCATTCTAATGCGAAAAAAGGAAGGACTCATTGGTTTCGTTGTTTTAAATCTGTGTAAGCCTATTGGTTAATTACACTCCTAGAGGTATACAAGCCAGGAAAGGCAGGCAAATGATATTTTCCTGTTACAATCACTCGGATAGAAAGGCTATTTTGCCCTTAGAAATCGAACAGAAAGAGCGCATATTTTACCTCTATTAGCTCTTTAGTCCTCGGCAGGCATTCGCTCGCTGGCTGACTTGTCACGGGCTTCGGTAACAAAGCTTGAAGTGAAATTGAGTCTAATTTATATACGGTCACATGATCTACAGTTGTCGACACGTGATCGCCAGTCTATTGTTGCACGCCTAAAGGATGATGGAACTAGTAGTTTGAAACACTACCGTGATCACAATATAATTGTTAGGTGTTACTGTTCTATATATTGCAAAGTGGTCTTTACTTGGGTTTGTTTGATCTAAATGTGTACGTACAACTCGCGCGGTAGTAGAGATACTGTTGAAAGCCTAAATATAGGTAAAACTAGTGATGTATAACATTGTGACCTATATTCGTTCAATTTTTTGGTTCGTATTTACCAAACGTGTTTTTCTAGATTTTATCTGATTTTCATATATCCGCTCAAATGGATTGAATGAACTAATTAAGACTGTTACTCTGTGTAACTTTGGTAAAGCGTCTTGAAAGGACTATTAGTCGATGTAATTTTAGGCCCTATAACGGAGCCTAGTTTCTAATTTGTGCTTTTTAAATAATGTTTCTATTTGGTATATTTGTTTGACGTAATTAGTGTTCTGTGATAATAGCGCGGGGGTCATGACCCTTGGGTTCGAGGAACCGCGTCTCTGTGTACCTTAAAGAAGTGTGTTCCATTCTATGCCGATATTAAGGCCATGTTTCACAGTATCAAGGTTGTATATCCATTTCTGCTCGCATCTGGACAGGTTAAGGTCCATGTTGCCGCCCCTGGGGGATGATTGGATCACTTGAATTACACACCAAAGTAATTCTGTATATTTGTGTTGTTTGAGAACATAATGGGCCACCAAAGGTTTGTTGTCTAGTTTGTTTCGAATACAGCATTTGTGTTCGCAAATTCTTTGGCGTACCTGTCGTTTGGTTTTGCCTATGTAAACTAAATCACATGGACATTTAATAGCGTACACTGCCCATTTGGTGAGGCAGTTGGTAAAGGTCTTCAAATGGATGGTGGTGTTACATAATTGAATGCTTTTCATTGTCATGGTCTGTGCACATACAGAGCAATTGCCGCAACGATGATGGCCTATCACCGGTGGTAAGCCCCACAATTGGGTTTGGGTGGTGTTTGCCTTTGGGGGTCTCGGATATGTGTGGACTATAAGATCTTTTATATTACGTTGCCTTTTAAATGCAAAACGGGGCATAGAGGGACTAAAATCCTCTGTTTTAATCATGTGCCAGTGTCTTTTAACGATTTTTCTGAGATGGCTGCTAATCGGGCTATATGTGCTGACACATGTGATTTTGTCTTCTTTGTTGCGTTGAATGGGTTCTAGACATGTGGTTCTATTCATGTGTAGTGCTCTTTTGTATGCCTGCTGCACAGTTTTTTTCGGGTAGCCTCTATCTTGTAGCCTTTTCTTTAGTGATTTTCCATGTTGTTTATACATCTCTATTTGTGTACAGTTTCTGCGTACACGCAGAAATTGCCCATATGGCAGGCCTTCTTTCAAACCCAATGGGTGAAAGCTTTGGTAATTCAGCAAAGTGTTCTTATCTGTCGGTTTTCTGTATAGACTGGTTGCTATGTCTCCTGTGTTTGTCTTTTGTATTTGAAGATCTAAGAAAGGAATGGTATATAAATCTGTGTGAATGGTGAACTGTATGTTGGGGTTTTGAGTGTTCAACCATTTATGAAAGAGTGCCAAATTGTCTGGCGTGTCTCTCCATATCATATAGACATCATCTATATATCGTAACCATGTTATGATTGATTTTGAGTAAGGATTTGCTAGATCGAAAATGGAGTGATGTTCCAAGTCGTCCATATATAAATTGGCCAAGTCTGGGGCGAAAGTTGCTCCCATGCTTGTGCCTTTGAGTTGATTGTAATAACGTCCGTTATATAAAAAGAAGTTTTCAGTGAGCGCTAATCTAATGCATTCTAATATGAATGCTGTTGGGACGCTGTCAAGTGTTCTAGTGCGTCTATTTAAATACTTAGCCATCACTCTTAAACAATCGTTTTGTGGGATGCTGGTATATAAGCTAACCACATCTAGAGTAACCAAGATATCTGTTGGATTTACATGGAACATTTCCAAAGTCTTAAGCATGCTGGTGGTGTCTTTCACATATGACTTCATTTGAGACACAAAAGGTCTCAAAAACCAATCTGAATAGATAGAAAGGGGCTCAAGAATGGAATTGATGGCCGCTACGATTGGTCTACCTGGAGGTGTTTTGTCGTTCTTATGAATTTTGGGTAAGATATAAAAAGCCGGGGTGGTAGGGTGTAAATTGACTAGAAAATCTTTCTCTTCCGGATCTATCCATCCCTCTTCCGTCGCATGTTTCATTAGACTGGCTATTTCATCTTGCAGCCTTGGTGTAGGGTCTTGTGCCAGTTCCCTGTACGAAGTATTGTCATTCAGATGTTTCATGACTTCTGTTTCATAAGCGTCTTTACCCCATAGGACTATTCCGCCCCCCTTATCTGCTGGCTTGATTACGAAAGAATCATTTAGCTGTAGAGATTTGAGGGCTTCTCTTTCTGATTTTGTGAGATTATCTCTGGAATTGTTTTTAGTGTTAATGATTGTTTGGATTTCATGGGAAATCCTTTGTTCGAAAGCCACTATAGCTGGACTGACCATTGTGTTAGTTGGAGTGAATTTTGAAGGAGGTTTTAAACCTGTAGTTGTTGGTTCTTTTCTAGTGGACGTGGGATTCCGAAAAAAATACTTAAGACGTATTTTTCTGTAGAATTGTTGCAGTTCCATTTCCGTCTCAAAGGATTTTGCTCTTGTTGTGGGTACGAAAGACAGCCCTTTGGATAGAACACTGATTTCCATGGCTGAAAGTACATAGGGACTGAGATTGAAAATGGGGACTACCATATCGGTGGAGGCCCCTGCCAGTTCCTGGTGTTCATTCTGGGTGGTCCTTGGTTCTTGTTGCGGCCCCGTTGTCCTCGTCCTCGAAAAAATTGTGGAGGGGGTCCTGCTTGGTCATTGTCTGAACCGCTGCTTGTGGACGCATTGGAAGAGTTGGAGAAATTTACATAAGGTTGCTTCCTGTTTCCTATGTTGTAGCCTCTACCTTGATTGGCTTTCTGTAAATCTTCATAGTAACTTTCTATCAGATATGGATAGGTTTTTGTCTCTTTATATTGTTCCACATCTTTCTTTAATTTCCAGATTTTTTTGTCTAGAGTCAGCTTCTTAAATTTGATAATCTCATCTTCTATTTTTTCCAGAGTTGACTTAACATCTTTGATGATTTTGTCTTGTTTGATTTTGTCTTCTAGTGCTGTTATTTCTATTTTTTGTAGGTTAGCTTCTTCTTCCGCTGTATCTATGATTAGTATCAATAGATCTCTTGAGCATTTGTTGCTTACCCCACTGAACTTGCATTTAAACTTCGAATTGTTTGTAAATACTCTTGGAGTGTTTTTTATTTGCAAGCCTTCAGGTATTGTACCTGCTTTTAGATAAGCTAACATTAGTTGGCCATGGGATTCAGTCCGAATTAATTTTTTCTTTTTCTGCATCAAAAGGTCAACATCATTTGATTGTGATGCAGGGACTGTCTTGTCAAGGTTATCACCTAAAAGTAATGGCATACTCATTATCTTCTGGTAATATTCATCTGTGAAGGAAACTAAATTTCCACTGTCCATTTTAGCGGTTATCAGTACACTACTATACGTTTACAATCACAGTAAACCCAACAACCAAGGGTTGTCCAATGGAGGTTTTAAGTAATGGGTAATCCCTCTTTTTTGATAACGGGGGGTCTGATCTGAAGGAAGGGACAATCTTTAGAGAAAACAAGTGAGAATCAGATCGACTACCCCTCTCTTTTAGTCTTGTATGGAACTTAGGAGAGAGTATCAGGAAACCTAACTGTATCAATGATTAGGAAATCGCCAGCGGAGAAAAAATTGCACTGAACAATTCAAATTGTAACAAGGGTTCTGTCTCTTTAATAGTCATAAAACGTTTTTAAAAAAAACAACATTTGTGAATTAACACTCAATCATACCACTCATTCTACATACATCTCATCTAACAGGGGAATTCTAAAGTGAATCTAAATCTTTATAGGCATAACATTGCTGTTTGAAATGTGCATTTGTGACAGAGGAAAAAACCATTTGTTTTTCCTAGAACAGTCGACATATGTTTCGGCCCGTTGTGATGTACCACTTTTGTCAACGGTGGTCACCCAAATAAATGTAAGGCCATCTTCAGGACGCCAATTGCTTTGTAGTTGATCAATCTTTATCCCCTTTTAGTACATACACACATCTGCAAAATAATTTTTCATATATCAATGTAAATATATTCATCTTATATAAGACTTTGCTGTAAAACATTTGTTTTTGTAAAATGAAAACGACAGACCAAGGTGCATATCTCCCTAAAAACTCAATTTAAGAGCGATGGCTTGTTGTATATTGTACTAAACCTACCTTTACCCCACTAAGACCATCTTAAGCTATTTAGACTATTGAGAAAATATACAGTCGAACGGTGTCTCTAAACTGTACTACTACTTTCGTCTTGGGTTGGTGTCACTTAATGGGACCCTGTGATCTAAATTCTCTTTAGACCATTTGCCAGATTTCGAAATATATTGAATACACTTACAACTACTTTCGTCTTGGGTTGATGTCACTTAATGAGACCATGTGATCTAAATTCTCTTTAAACAATTTGCGAAATTACAAAATATTTTGAATAAACTTACATGTACACGTTCTATGTGACTAGAATTCTCCGTTTGTCTCGCTTGTCTGAGCTTGTTGTATTTGAATCTTCAAGCGCAGGTGTGTTTGGATTGCGCTCTATGATGCTGGTGCCTAAAATTAATTAAAGGAACTGTTTAGAGAAAGCGCCTATGGATAATTTTGTATCGCTATTTAAATATATTACAGTTCATCACTGGCCTCTTTTAATAGAGTGAAAAAAAAAAAAAAAAAAAAAAAAAAAGGGTAATGACTTACAAATTAGCATCCGCTGTTGATAGTTGTTAATGCCTTAGTGGAAAGTTGCCGGATGTCTTCTAGTAGTTTAAGGTGGACTGAAGGGCTGTGAGTAGATTTGTTACCTGTGGTAAAAAACACCGAAGCTAAGTGAGCCCGAAAGCACTTCAATGTGTGAAAAAACAGTTGTACAAATGTTTGTAAAATAGAAGCTCTATTGAGGCTGAGAGGCACGCAAACATTGCAAGTGTCTTTATTATTGTTTTGAAATTCATTGTTGCCACAACCCATCGGTTTTTATGCCGTTGGTATTAAGTATGCCCTGAAGCTGTTTGCTAGCCAACATATTATTGGATGCATTCTAATGCGAAAAAAGGACTCATTGGTTTCGTTGTTTTAAATCTGTGTAAGCCTATTGGTTAATTACACTCCTAGAGGTATAAAAGACAGGAAAGGCAGGCAAATGATATTTTCCTGTTACAATCACTCGGATAGAAAGGCTATTTTGCCTTTAGAAATCGAACAGAAAGAGCGCATATTTTACCTCTATTAGCTCTTTAGTCCTCGGCAGGCATTCGCTCGCTGGCTGACTTGTCACGGGCTTCGGTAACAAAGCTTGAAGTGAAATTGAGTCTAATTTATATACGGTCACATGATCTACAGTTGTCGACACGTGATCGCCAGTCTATTGTTGCACGCCTAAAGGATGATGGAACTAGTAGTTTGAAACACTACCGTGATCACAATATAATTGTTAGGTGTTACTGTTCTATATATTGCAAAGTGGTCTTTACTTGGGTTTGTTTGATCTAAATGTGTACGTACAACTCGCGCGGTAGTAGAGATACTGTTGAAAGCCTAAATATAGGTAAAACTAGTGATGTATAACATTGTGACCTATATTAGTTCAATTTTAATAGAACATATTATTGGATGCATTCTAATGCGAAAAAAGGAAGGACTCATTGGTTTCGTTGTTTTAAATCTGTGTAAGCCTATTGGTTAATTACACTCCTAGAGGTATACAAGCCAGGAAAGGCAGGCAAATGATATTTTCCTGTTACAATCACTCGGATAGAAAGGCTATTTTGCCCTTAGAAATCGAACAGAAAGAGCGCATATTTTACCTCTATTAGCTCTTTAGTCCTCGGCAGGCATTCGCTCGCTGGCTGACTTGTCACGGGCTTCGGTAACAAAGCTTGAAGTGAAATTGAGTCTAATTTATATACGGTCACATGATCTACAGTTGTCGACACGTGATCGCCAGTCTATTGTTGCACGCCTAAAGGATGATGGAACTAGTAGTTTGAAACACTACCGTGATCACAATATAATTGTTAGGTGTTACTGTTCTATATATTGCAAAGTGGTCTTTACTTGGGTTTGTTTGATCTAAATGTGTACGTACAACTCGCGCGGTAGTAGAGATACTGTTGAAAGCCTAAATATAGGTAAAACTAGTGATGTATAACATTGTGACCTATATTCGTTCAATTTTTTGGTTCGTATTTACCAAACGTGTTTTTCTAGATTTTATCTGATTTTCATATATCCGCTCAAATGGATTGAATGAACTAATTAAGACTGTTACTCTGTGTAACTTTGGTAAAGCGTCTTGAAAGGACTATTAGTCGATGTAATTTTAGGCCCTATAACGGAGCCTAGTTTCTAATTTGTGCTTTTTAAATAATGTTTCTATTTGGTATATTTGTTTGACGTAATTAGTGTTCTGTGATAATAGCGCGGGGGTCATGACCCTTGGGTTCGAGGAACCGCGTCTCTGTGTACCTTAAAGAAGTGTGTTCCATTCTATGCCGATATTAAGGCCATGTTTCACAGTATCAAGGTTGTATATCCATTTCTGCTCGCATCTGGACAGGTTAAGGTCCATGTTGCCGCCCCTGGGGGATGATTGGATCACTTGAATTACACACCAAAGTAATTCTGTATATTTGTGTTGTTTGAGAACATAATGGGCCACCAAAGGTTTGTTGTCTAGTTTGTTTCGAATACAGCATTTGTGTTCGCAAATTCTTTGGCGTACCTGTCGTTTGGTTTTGCCTATGTAAACTAAATCACATGGACATTTAATAGCGTACACTGCCCATTTGGTGAGGCAGTTGGTAAAGGTCTTCAAATGGATGGTGGTGTTACATAATTGAATGCTTTTCATTGTCATGGTCTGTGCACATACAGAGCAATTGCCGCAACGATGATGGCCTATCACCGGTGGTAAGCCCCACAATTGGGTTTGGGTGGTGTTTGCCTTTGGGGGTCTCGGATATGTGTGGACTATAAGATCTTTTATATTACGTTGCCTTTTAAATGCAAAACGGGGCATAGAGGGACTAAAATCCTCTGTTTTAATCATGTGCCAGTGTCTTTTAACGATTTTTCTGAGATGGCTGCTAATCGGGCTATATGTGCTGACACATGTGATTTTGTCTTCTTTGTTGCGTTGAATGGGTTCTAGACATGTGGTTCTATTCATGTGTAGTGCTCTTTTGTATGCCTGCTGCACAGTTTTTTTCGGGTAGCCTCTATCTTGTAGCCTTTTCTTTAGTGATTTTCCATGTTGTTTATACATCTCTATTTGTGTACAGTTTCTGCGTACACGCAGAAATTGCCCATATGGCAGGCCTTCTTTCAAACCCAATGGGTGAAAGCTTTGGTAATTCAGCAAAGTGTTCTTATCTGTCGGTTTTCTGTATAGACTGGTTGCTATGTCTCCTGTGTTTGTCTTTTGTATTTGAAGATCTAAGAAAGGAATGGTATATAAATCTGTGTGAATGGTGAACTGTATGTTGGGGTTTTGAGTGTTCAACCATTTATGAAAGAGTGCCAAATTGTCTGGCGTGTCTCTCCATATCATATAGACATCATCTATATATCGTAACCATGTTATGATTGATTTTGAGTAAGGATTTGCTAGATCGAAAATGGAGTGATGTTCCAAGTCGTCCATATATAAATTGGCCAAGTCTGGGGCGAAAGTTGCTCCCATGCTTGTGCCTTTGAGTTGATTGTAATAACGTCCGTTATATAAAAAGAAGTTTTCAGTGAGCGCTAATCTAATGCATTCTAATATGAATGCTGTTGGGACGCTGTCAAGTGTTCTAGTGCGTCTATTTAAATACTTAGCCATCACTCTTAAACAATCGTTTTGTGGGATGCTGGTATATAAGCTAACCACATCTAGAGTAACCAAGATATCTGTTGGATTTACATGGAACATTTCCAAAGTCTTAAGCATGCTGGTGGTGTCTTTCACATATGACTTCATTTGAGACACAAAAGGTCTCAAAAACCAATCTGAATAGATAGAAAGGGGCTCAAGAATGGAATTGATGGCCGCTACGATTGGTCTACCTGGAGGTGTTTTGTCGTTCTTATGAATTTTGGGTAAGATATAAAAAGCCGGGGTGGTAGGGTGTAAATTGACTAGAAAATCTTTCTCTTCCGGATCTATCCATCCCTCTTCCGTCGCATGTTTCATTAGACTGGCTATTTCATCTTGCAGCCTTGGTGTAGGGTCTTGTGCCAGTTCCCTGTACGAAGTATTGTCATTCAGATGTTTCATGACTTCTGTTTCATAAGCGTCTTTACCCCATAGGACTATTCCGCCCCCCTTATCTGCTGGCTTGATTACGAAAGAATCATTTAGCTGTAGAGATTTGAGGGCTTCTCTTTCTGATTTTGTGAGATTATCTCTGGAATTGTTTTTAGTGTTAATGATTGTTTGGATTTCATGGGAAATCCTTTGTTCGAAAGCCACTATAGCTGGACTGACCATTGTGTTAGTTGGAGTGAATTTTGAAGGAGGTTTTAAACCTGTAGTTGTTGGTTCTTTTCTAGTGGACGTGGGATTCCGAAAAAAATACTTAAGACGTATTTTTCTGTAGAATTGTTGCAGTTCCATTTCCGTCTCAAAGGATTTTGCTCTTGTTGTGGGTACGAAAGACAGCCCTTTGGATAGAACACTGATTTCCATGGCTGAAAGTACATAGGGACTGAGATTGAAAATGGGGACTACCATATCGGTGGAGGCCCCTGCCAGTTCCTGGTGTTCATTCTGGGTGGTCCTTGGTTCTTGTTGCGGCCCCGTTGTCCTCGTCCTCGAAAAAATTGTGGAGGGGGTCCTGCTTGGTCATTGTCTGAACCGCTGCTTGTGGACGCATTGGAAGAGTTGGAGAAATTTACATAAGGTTGCTTCCTGTTTCCTATGTTGTAGCCTCTACCTTGATTGGCTTTCTGTAAATCTTCATAGTAACTTTCTATCAGATATGGATAGGTTTTTGTCTCTTTATATTGTTCCACATCTTTCTTTAATTTCCAGATTTTTTTGTCTAGAGTCAGCTTCTTAAATTTGATAATCTCATCTTCTATTTTTTCCAGAGTTGACTTAACATCTTTGATGATTTTGTCTTGTTTGATTTTGTCTTCTAGTGCTGTTATTTCTATTTTTTGTAGGTTAGCTTCTTCTTCCGCTGTATCTATGATTAGTATCAATAGATCTCTTGAGCATTTGTTGCTTACCCCACTGAACTTGCATTTAAACTTCGAATTGTTTGTAAATACTCTTGGAGTGTTTTTTATTTGCAAGCCTTCAGGTATTGTACCTGCTTTTAGATAAGCTAACATTAGTTGGCCATGGGATTCAGTCCGAATTAATTTTTTCTTTTTCTGCATCAAAAGGTCAACATCATTTGATTGTGATGCAGGGACTGTCTTGTCAAGGTTATCACCTAAAAGTAATGGCATACTCATTATCTTCTGGTAATATTCATCTGTGAAGGAAACTAAATTTCCACTGTCCATTTTAGCGGTTATCAGTACACTACTATACGTTTACAATCACAGTAAACCCAACAACCAAGGGTTGTCCAATGGAGGTTTTAAGTAATGGGTAATCCCTCTTTTTTGATAACGGGGGGTCTGATCTGAAGGAAGGGACAATCTTTAGAGAAAACAAGTGAGAATCAGATCGACTACCCCTCTCTTTTAGTCTTGTATGGAACTTAGGAGAGAGTATCAGGAAACCTAACTGTATCAATGATTAGGAAATCGCCAGCGAAGAAAAAATTGCACTGAACAATTCAAATTGTAACAAGGGTTCTGTCTCTTTAATAGTCATAAAACGTTTTTAAAAAAAACAACATTTGTGAATTAACACTCAATCATACCACTCATTCTACATACATCTCATCTAACAGGGGAATTCTAAAGTGAATCTAAATCTTTATAGGCATAACATTGCTGTTTGAAATGTGCATTTGTGACAGAGGAAAAAACCATTTGTTTTTCCTAGAACAGTCGACATATGTTTCGGCCCGTTGTGATGTACCACTTTTGTCAACGGTGGTCACCCAAATAAATGTAAGGCCATCTTCAGGACGCCAATTGCTTTGTAGTTGATCAATCTTTATCCCCTTTTAGTACATACACACATCTGCAAAATAATTTTTCATATATCAATGTAAATATATTCATCTTATATAAGACTTTGCTGTAAAACATTTGTTTTTGTAAAATGAAAACGACAGACCAAGGTGCATATCTCCCTGAAAACTCAATTTAAGAGCGATGGCTTGTTGTATATTGTACTAAACCTACCTTTACCCCACTAAGACCATCTTAAGCTATTTAGACTATTGAGAAAATATACAGTCGAACGGTGTCTCTAAACTGTACTACTACTTTCGTCTTGGGTTGGTGTCACTTAATGGGACCCTGTGATCTAAATTCTCTTTAGACCATTTGCCAGATTTCGAAATATATTGAATACACTTACAACTACTTTCGTCTTGGGTTGATGTCACTTAATGAGACCATGTGATCTAAATTCTCTTTAAACAATTTGCGAAATTACAAAATATTTTGAATAAACTTACATGTACACGTTCTATGTGACTAGAATTCTCCGTTTGTCTCGCTTGTCTGAGCTTGTTGTATTTGAATCTTCAAGCGCAGGTGTGTTTGGATTGCGCTCTATGATGCTGGTGCCTAAAATTAATTAAAGGAACTGTTTAGAGAAAGCGCCTATGGATAATTTTGTATCGCTATTTAAATATATTACAGTTCATCACTGGCCTCTTTTAATAGAGTGAAAAAAAAAAAAAAAGGGTAATGACTTACAAATTAGCATCCGCTGTTGATAGTTGTTAATGCCTTAGTGGAAAGTTGCCGGATGTCTTCTAGTAGTTTAAGGTGGACTGAAGGGCTGTGAGTAGATTTGTTACCTGTGGTAAAAAACACCGAAGCTAAGTGAGCCCGAAAGCACTTCAATGTGTGAAAAAACAGTTGTACAAATGTTTGTAAAATAGAAGCTCTATTGAGGCTGAGAGGCACGCAAACATTGCAAGTGTCTTTATTATTGTTTTGAAATTCATTGTTGCCACAACCCATCGGTTTTTATGCCGTTGGTATTAAGTATGCCCTGAAGCTGTTTGCTAGCCAACATATTATTGGATGCATTCTAATGCGAAAAAAGGACTCATTGGTTTCGTTGTTTTAAATCTGTGTAAGCCTATTGGTTAATTACACCATCTAGCCTGACCTTTTAGCCTGGTGTCTCCCAAGCCCTAAATTAACTGGCCAAACCAAGTCTGTCTCAGACTTCCTTTTACTAATTGGCTTTTTGGCTTGACCAGCATAGGGTATTCTCTTTCGCTCCTTCTCTTAGTGTCCCTGTTTCTGCTTGGCCATCACAAGTTCTGTTTTCTGAATCTCCTCTTCCGTCTACTCTCTATAACATTAACCTCTCCTTGGAATGCCATCATAACACCCACCAAGTCTTGTTATCCAGGTGCTGATGAAGTGCTCATGTCAATGAGAAATCTGATCAGTGGGTATATTTCCCAATAAACTTTGTTACTCATGATTAGACTTCCCTAATGGTTTCACCTCCTCCCCAAATATGTGATCAGTGGATTTCGTTGTCTACAGGTATTGTGCATTCTCTAATAATAGAAATCAGATCGTTTTCCAGCATGACGCCCCAATGTTACAAAAGCCTTCTCTGCCATGTTGGAAACAGCCAGAGCCAACATAGTAGACGATTGATCCAACTTTCTGGCCTTTTGATGTTACGGTAAGTGTGTTTGCAACCATGCAGCCTCCCTGCACTGATGCTGAGCATTGACTGATATGTCAGCGTTTTATCCCCTTTGAGGAAGACTGCACTTTTGGATCACATAAGGAAGGACAGGAAGAGCACTTGGGAATCCTCCTTATGATGCTTGCAGGAGATGGCGGCTCTCCCTAACCTCCAGGGTCACCCAACCCCTCTTTACTGGTGGGAGAAAAAGGCAACGTTGGCATACAACCCTACTGTTTTCCTAATGTGACAAACTGTATATGCTCGCAGTTTGTAAACTACAATGTACTTCAATACACAGAATTCCAGTCCACTGTCCCGGTATATTTATATGCCAATCCAAGTCTGTTCCTAGTGTACACAGTCCTAGTATTTTGGCACTGCCACTTTGTACAACTGCAGTATATTCACAGTTTGACCATTTCAGTATATTACCATCTTGACACAACAGTATATTCCGAGTTTGACAATCAAAATTAAGTCCCAATCTGGCTTTTTCATTAATCTCCCAGTTAATGAGATTTAATGAGGTTTATATTCCAGAGTTAACCATCCAAGCATAATCCTAGTAGTAATAGCTGCAGTAAACCGCCACTTTGACAACTGTCACAGATGGCCTCAAGAACACACCAACTCTTGAAGACATCAAGTGCCTCATTACAAGTTTGTTTGTATTTTGTTGATAATTATGCCAAATTACTGCCAAAATCAGATACTGTTACCGCTACTTGATCCCATGGGTTTACCACAGGATTACAAGTAGTGGTAGGGTGGTGTTAGTCCCCTTTTATGGAGTCCATAGGATTCCATTGGGGATTTATGGCAGAATTACCATCAGCAGAATTACTGAGTGATAATTCCTCAGATTTAGATTATGCTGGAGTTAAATCCTCCACTTTTCCTCCAAAAATCGGAGGATTTACCAATTGGTAACTTGTAATTTGGCAGTGTGGGAAGAATTGAGGTAATTCTGTTGCCGCAAAACAAACAAAAAATTGTCGTTAACAAAATTAGATCCACATTTTTCCAATGCAGAAATAGAAAAGGACTCACTAAGGGCCATCCCTTTCTCTCTCGTCTAGCGGGACAGGCATCCCTCAACCCCATCAAGGTCACCAGAGACTGATAACTGTTTCCGTTTAAACATTCTACCTGTTCAATTGTGATGGCCTAACAGCAAACACCCTTTCTATCTGTCTCCTTCTGGAAGCAATCTAGGTAAATCCTAACCTAGGTCCCACAATACAATTAAGTACATGAATAGGTGTCTGCCAGAGATTCAAGCCATGCTTGGTCCTTCCCATGCCCTTGTGCTCCTCTCCCTGATGTCTACTCTCCCCCCCTTCTTCCTTTCATTCTCCTTTGTATCTCCTTCTCTCAATCTTCTCTTCTGTTTCTCAGATGGTCAATTTCTACTCCCACTCACCTCAGCTCGCTACTCCTACTGCCCTACTACTACTCTCCCATCTCCACTCTACTACTACTCTTCACTCCACCCACACCTTCTCCAGCAGTCACTCAGTTTCTTCCTACGCTCCCTCATTTAGCCCACCTCACATTCCTTGCACACACACTCACACCGAAGTACCACATTCTCCCACTAACCAGTACCTCACCCTGCACACTCCTTCATCAATCCTTTGCCATACACCATTTATTCTCCACATGGTTTCTTGATCCTCCTCCCTTCACCTCACCCAATCAACCAGCACTTTCCTGTTTCCTATGCCCCTTTGCTTCCTCTCTTTCCTCCTCCATTGGTTCTCTCCTTCTGTGAGTTCCTCAGGTTAATCACTATCTATTTCCCCCCTGACCCCCAGGCCGGGTTCAAGTATAGCAACATTTAAGGGGCTTTAAGCCCACCCTCTTTTCATGCACTGGTCCAAAGGAAATTGGAAATGGGGGCCTGCTGGAATACAGTCAGTGTTGTGGTTCGCATCCACGTTGAACGCTGCATCGGAATCATTGCTTAAATAGGCTGACTGTTCTGCAATCTCGTCAAAGGTATGAACACTGCTGCTGTTTGTCTCAAGCAGCATATCAGAGATGCTGGTCCAACGTATCGACCACTCTGTGGTCTAGCCGTGGGTAATACAACTGTCAGAGTCCAGGTCACAGAGGGTGCTGAGATTGCCGGTTAGTGCAGCAGCCTTTCGTTTTTTCATTGTCGCTTAACTGGCCAGGCTGCTCGTTTTTTCCTTCCCTGCTAGGCATGCTGGGTGCTGACGGAACAAGAAAGAAACTGGCCAGCGTTGTGCACTACTAAGAAAAGGTGGTGTTCCATTGATGCAAACAGGCACAAATAGCAGGAACAGAGACCTGGGCCCTTACAATTCCCACACCCACACTCTGGGGCAGCACTGGCATTGGTGAAATCCCCAGTAGGCCTTCCACCCCAGGCTGAGAGGGGTCCCCCACCACTCTTGACAAGTTTGGAGACCTGACCCCATCACAAACCACCCTACTTTCTTCTGAGCCGCCTTTTCTCATTTAGGCCTCTGGCTATCTGGGGATAGCATAAAAGTATGCCTTGTACTTCCCTGAGGCAGGTGTCAAACAGTGGAAAAGAACTTCTTAAGGTAGTCCTGCAATGACTATCATCAGCATGGTTTTTTTTTCATTCAGAACATGGATTTTATGGTGGCCTGAGGATAAAGATTGGCATCTCTGTGAACACAAATCATCTGGATAAGGATCCTGGGTTAAGCTCTTTGGACTGATCAGTTTTGCCTAGGTGGCTGTCCTCCTACTGCATGAATCCAACATCACTCTCACTGTGATCTGCTAAACAGTTAGATGTGCGTGGCATTTCCATTCATTCTCCCCTGTACTATATACCATTGATGGGGTTGACTCTAGTTCATATTTCCCGTCTGGAAAAAAGCTTGTCGAGATTCCTGGGCTCAGCCGTTTCTTCTACCCAGTCTAGCATGGGTTCCTCCGGATGTGTTAGGACTCCTGTGGTCATGATCCCAATTTCCTTAGGCTCTAAGTTGGGTTTGTATGGGCAGAATGTGCGATGTGTCTTGGTTTCCCACATGCACAGCTTCTTACTATTTCTGGATGGGGACCTGACCAGGGTTTCCTGAAGTCAGTTGGGAGGGGAGAACTAGTCTTCGTTTCAGTTATCAGCGGGGCGGAACTTAGTTTCCTCAGATTTGGGCCTTCTTCTCTTTTCCGAGTCCCACGTTTCAGCTTGCTGACTTTCTTAGGCCCCAGGACTGGTTCTCGTGAATACATGGCCCACAGGTGCGCATTAACCATTTGAATCGCTTTTTCCAAAGTTGGCTTGTGCAACGCCAGACAACTTGTTGTTTATACAGGGCAGGGAATTGATCTACTGCTTCAGGGTCATCATCTGTTTGACTTTGTCATAAGTCTTGTTGGCTAACCCTTTTTTCAGCAGGTCTCAAACTCTGTATGCCATCTGGCATTGAGTGTTCACTTGTTGCAAGCATAGATTTCTCAGCTGTATTTGATATTGTTCCAGATCTTGTGAGGTAAAAATCCTCAGGGTCATCTTTGACTTTGCTCTCTCCTTCACCCCTTGCATCATGGGCCTTACCAAGAAGTCACACTTTCAGGTCAATCTCCTCAAAGGCATTCCTCTTTTTCTCACCTTCCCCCAGAAACTCAATATCTCAAGAGATCTGGTCCTCTCCAGGCTGGACTACTGTAACAGCCTCTTTCTCAATATCCCTCTTTCCTCCCTTCGCCCGCTTCAGCTAATTCAGAACAGGAGAGCAAGACTTATCCCTGGCCTCAAGCCCAGGGACCATATCTCTCCAGGCCTAAAATCTCTCCACTGGCTCCCAGTGACTGCAAGGATCAAATTCAAGACCCTCTGCATCATCCACAAGGCCTTCTGGGGACTGGGACCATGTTATTTCAAACTTTCCATCCCTAAATACTCCCCTGCTAGAGCCCTACGCTCCTCTAATTCCAACTCTCTGACTGTCAAATGCTTCTACAAGCATAGTGTGGGGGGCAGGTCTCTCTCCTCAGCTGGTGCCTCCCTTTGGAACAGCCTCCCTGCCCCTCTCAGACTTGAGCCGGACCTGCTCAAGTTCTGGAAACTGCTCAAAACTCTGGTCTTCTATACCTCTTTCAGTATTTCCCTTTCCTGCTAATCACCCCACTGGTGCTGTGATCGGTGGCCTGATCCTCATAACTCTCAAAGGATCCCATGCCCTCCTCCCAGCCAATACCAGCACCCCTCCCAACCACTGCACTGCCCTGCGGGCCCCTTTTTGGTTGCGCCACATCCACCTTTGAGATTCGTCTGTACCAGCACTTAGCCTGAGGCTCTCCTCCTTGGCTCCCCTTAACACTTCCCTCCTGACTCCTCCTCCAGCACTTGTCCACTCCTCTGTTCCCACTTCGATCCCCTTCCCCTGAACCTTTCCTCCATGCACTTGCACGGATGAATGCCACAAGGCCTAGTAGGACCATGACTGTATAATACTGTTTTTGCCATTGTTATTATTTCCCCTGTTCCCTTCCCATTTAACCTTGTGGCGCTTTGAAACACAAAGTCTGTTGTGTAAAGCGCCTTACAAATGCTCAGTAAAATAAAATAAATCTTGCCCCAGTCTCTCTATGGACATGTTTTAATTCTTGATAAGAAGTGCTCTCATTGGGGTTAAGAGCTTGAAAGGCCTGCTGGGCTTCTCTCGTTAGCAGTTTGTTGATGTACCTGGGCCACATATCTCAATGCCAACCTTCGGTCTCTACCACCCTTTCAAAGTTGACGAAGAAGGTGTCTGGATCCTCGCCTATGCCCACTTTTTGTAAGACTGCTGGTGGTACTACTGGTTGTTCTCTTCTCTCCATGATAGCCCTATGCAAGGCATTAGACATCTATTGATGTTGGCAACTGATAGCCAGTTGGCGTTGACCAGGGCCCTTAACAGGTCTTCCATGGGTGTGGGTGTTGGGCATGCTTTCATGGGACTGGGGCCAGTTGTGTAAGCTCTTGTCTCTCATCTGGGCTTGTGGTTTCCTCCACTGTTGGAATGTGGGTCTGCTTGGGAGGCCTAGTAGTCGGTTTCCAATGGCTTGAGCTTGCTTCCACTGATTGGTACTTGCAAGGGCCTCCTGTATATGCTGGAAGAGACTCTTTTGGGGCAGGGGATTTCTCCGGAAGGTTGATTATAGTTGGGTTGGCGGTACTGTCTGCTCCGGGTGATTCCTTGGATCTTCTGAATCTACTGGTTGTGGGTCAAGACTAAGACATTCCAGTTCAATTCCAATCCCTCAAACACTGAGGTCAAAGAGTGCTTGCAGCAACCAAAGAGCCTCCAGTTTCTGATTTTTCATCTGTTTTCCCCAAGTGGACATCCTCTGTATCAGGGCTGGATGATCTCATGATGACACCACATGTCACAGATTGCTTCAGGAATACACCAACTCTCTAAACCAGTTCAAGGGTTTTTATTTAAAAACTGTTAAGGGTGCACACTAAGGCCCTAGTTCCTTCAATAAAATGTTAGTACACAAATAGGTGGCTTCCTCAATGCCACTGGCCCTTCACACACACTTGTACTCCTCGTCCTGATGTTCTTTCCTTCCTCTCCCTTCCGTCTACTCTCCTCATCTTTTCCTATTGCTCTTCCTGTGCACTGTTCTCACTTTACTCCTAATCCCCGCTGTGCTCTACCACTAGCCTCCCTTCTCTGCACTACTACTCTCTCCCTCTCCATCCTACTACTAATAGCCCCACTGTACACTACAACTATTTAACTCCACACCACTACTATTCTGCACTCTAGCCAACCTTCTCCCACAGACACCCTCCTTTAACTCTCCTTCTCATTCACTCTCTACTCTGCTAGTCTCACTCTCACTCTTAGCACGCACACTCCCACCCAAGTACCACTTTCTTCCACCAACCTTGCAAACTACTTTACATTGTGTGAAGAACCTATGGGGATCCTCATTCTTCTCCCCCCCGGCATCCTCTGCTATGGTGGCCAGGGAAAGGCCATCACTTTTGGATTATGACCCTGGGGTGGATATGCGAGGGAGGATCAACTGGGTAGAGGAGACTTGGAGAGTGGGGAGATCGTGCCCTCAGGTGAGTCATCGTATCCCCCATTTCATTTCGTGTTCACCATGAACCCTGCAATCCACAATTATAGAAACTTTAAAAAGTGGAAGCCCAGCAGAAATTGAGTCATTGTCAGTGGTAGCACGATCAGCTATGGGAGCGCAGAGAGCTGCATGCAGGGATACCTCTACAGTGAGGCCGCGTTGCAGAAGGAGCGCTGGAGGTCCCGGAAACAGTGCAGAGTTTATGCAGCAGGAAGCGACAAAGGAAAAAACTGGCGGCCGGCGGCAAGCCATGAGAAAGAGACAGGCCAGACCAAAGGAAGCGGTCCGAAATATCCTGCTTTGCCGTGGAAGCATTTCTGGGTGTGCGAGAGTGACAGGCAAACTGCTGGGAGAAGACGCAAGCTACTGCACGGAGAACCAAGTACCCGTAGCGGAAGGACTCGCAAAGAGCAGTAAGATCCGGCTGGTGTATAAAACCAGGGAGAGGGAGAACACTTGGTTGGTAGGCGGTGTTGCTGAAGTTAAACTGAATTATGAATACTAAAATTACAGTACATTTTGAATACTGAATGAATTGAAAGCAAGTTAATGCACATTTTGAATACCACTCAAATTAAGAACCAGTTAAAAGCCTGCAGCATATTGAAAGGGATGAAAAATTGAATTGTGAACTTCACTGAAAGGAAAGTTTTGAATCATGTGAATATAAGGAACTGCATTAACTGAAAACAAATGCTAGCAAAGTCAAAAGAGCACAAGGAGTTGAATGCAGGATATAAGAAATCCAACACTATGGCAAAGAACTGGGTAAACAAGCATTGGCAAGAGGCATGGAAACATAACAAGATGTAACCCTGGCAAGGTGGCTAACCAAGCCACAATATTGTGACTGGAGAGTGTGACACATGCATCTGAGGCAAGCCTTGCTGCTGAGGAGAAGCACCAGACTGGTGCTAAAGGGAAAGTAGCCAAAATAGGGTACCGGGAGCGTGACCTGTAACGGGTGGATCGTGTGGTCCAACAACTGCGCGTAGACCGGATGGCCTTGAATAGAAAAGTCATTGAAAGCACCCATAAATGTTATACTGGAACAAGTGTTGTGTTGAAAGCTGGAAGACTTGAACTCTTTTTTTTACCAAAGATTTGAACCCTGGCATTGTATTAACTTTCTTGAACTTGGGAAGGAAACCCCTGCATTCTGTGAATTACCTCAAACTTGGAGAACGGGAGATGACTACAAGCCAGAGAGCTACCAGAAGCTCGGAACTTTACTTTGAACACTTTTTCCTTTTTTTATGCTGACATCCCTACACATTGTATGCAGTTAGTTGGGAGGGCAAGTTTAGGCTTTGGACATGGAAAATGTAGGCTATCCTTAGTTTTCTTGCGGTAGGGAAATCCTACCTTAGCACAGAGCAGGTTGGGCATTCATCCACCCTGCCTTTTCAGTTGAATAAAGGTTTTGTTAAGAAATCTTGAACCTGTTGTCTGTGTCCGACTCATGATGCCTACACAAATGGTGTCAGGAGCGAGATGCGGCTCTACCGATACAACAATACCCTAAAGTTTGAAAAACAAAGTCCCAGAGCATCAGACCCTTTGGTAGCCACAAAGGGCTCCATAGGGTTTCCTATTTGCAGTACTAGGGAAGAGATTATTCCCCTAGGTGAAAGAAGACTAATACCCATTGATCTTATATTGATCCCACCCCCCAAATACTTATATCAGATTAGCTGCCAAATCAGGACTTGAACAGAGGCTCGGGATTCATGCATTAGCAGGGGTTATATATCCAAACTTCAGGGGTGACATTAAGGCACTTTAGCCAAATCATGAAAAGGATCCCTTCCAAATCCACCAGGGGGATAAAATTGTATAAGGGGTGCTCGAGAGGGCAGCGTTCCATAGGGTAAAGGAAGAGGCCAGGAAAGAGTTAACAAAATGAGGACCCGAAGCTTTGGGGAGGCTGATAAAACACCTGACAACCCTCCCAACCCTGAGCCCCGAAGGGTCCAAGAAGAAGAAATAGAAACTCTTGCTGCCCAAAGGAACGATCCATTGTTGGCTGAAACCTTCTTACAGATTGTCCCCGAACAAGAAGGTTGCAAGAAAGGATTACCTTTTTTATTTGTGAAACATAGGTTACTGTGCAGGGGAGACACCGCTTCAGAGGGAATAGTAAAAACCCAGTTAGCTATCCCTAAAAGTAAAAAAAAACAAGTGGTCCTGGTGAAGGCAAGTCCCTTTTTACACACACTCCAGAATAAAGACATCCCTCTAAGGAAATAAGCCAGCAGAAAGCCTTGCAAGGATAACAGAATACAAATATTAGCAAAGGACTCTGCTGCTCGAGAGCGCTCTGGTCATTCTAAAGTAAAGCAGAAGCTTAAAAGGCCATGTGATGTCATATACAGTATGAACTGATATTACTGATTGGTCAGATGGTATAGATGCGCCTGCTCCATATGGGATGCCAGGCTACAATTGGTTAGTTCTGTTGTCATCGATCAGGATCCACATGGGTCAGCTGGTCTCATCTCAGTCTTCGGTGAAGGTCAGGTTGCTCGTATAATGCATTGTTTCATCTAAACTAACACGCTAAGCTCTCTATTGCATCACTCTGGCATGCACCTGGGCGGCACAGAAAATGGGAGGATAAAATACAGTCACGCTGAGCCACACATTCAGGGCTTTGTTGATACCGCAGTTCCTGCAGCACTCAAGGTCTCCACCCAGGGTTTGATCTTTAATTCATCCCTCCCTGTACAAAGGATGTGTTTTTATATTCAAAGAAATTCAGTCGCACATGCTTAGATCTTTCATGGACACTTGATTTGTGGTGGAACAGGGGGGGTCACTTGCATGGAAAGCAAAGGTGTGGGGGTCAGGTCAGTCGTGTGGGGCTTGCTCCGGACTGGCTCGGTGGGGGTTAGAAGTCTATAGGAAGTTTAGTGGAGATGGCTAGGCATACTGCAGCACCTGGGGTTGTCTCACGCTCCTGCAGGTGCATTCCTCTGAATGATACTAAATATTTGCAACAGTGTAGGGACACAGCAGAAGTGAACTTCCGTGAGAACAGGCTGCACCGATTAATTCTGCCTTAATGAGTTTGGGCCTAGTGAACTGGGTTCATGGAGGTTGGTGGGTGCAGCGCGATCATGCAATCCTGTGCTTTTTGGCCTAATGCAAAATGGAGTCTCGTTCTATGTGATTTCTAGTGCTGTGCAGCTACTGTTGACTCTACATTGCTTCGTATTTAATGGTGCAGTTTTCTCCCCCCTTATATACTACATTACTTCATATGGAGTTCGCCTTACCCGAAAGCGCCTAGGGTGTGGGATATATTCATGTCCATCCCAACATTCCCCCCTTTCGTTACTTATACAGTAATGAATTCCCCCCACCATATTTACGCTCATGTGTGTGCCTTTCTGCTGTGTTCCATGCAGATGTTCCCTTAATTGTCATCCAGGCTCTGCACACGTATGGTAAACGTTCCCCCCGTTGTGCATACTGTTCAGGTGTACATGTCATGCATATGCACCTTCCGCCACCAGCTAGATCTGCCCATACTGCCTTATAGTTTTCAGGGTCAGGGGGAGGAACAATGGTTGTGTGGTATAAGTTATCAACTATACCACCAATAGGAATTGGGACCATGTAGTGAACGGTGCAGTCCTTTTGCTCAGTTTGTATCTCTAGTTCCTTTGTATCATGAGGTACCTTAGTATTTCCAATACTAACCATCATCATTGCGCTATTAGGCACAGCTTTGGCACTACACCAGAGCCCCAATTGGCACGTACAAAAGATTACCAGGATAACCACGATGATGGTGACCAACATCTTCACCAATTTTCCAAGCCATGATGGGACCCAGTTAAAGGCCATGGTGAACCAGTCTTCTTCTTGGACCCCAGCTTCTTTTTTCATTTTCACCCCAGTTCATGTAGCGCAGCAATGACGTGTGATAGTGTCCTATTTTCAGCATCTTCAAAAGATACAAATGTGCAACATGAACTTGCAATCTTTTTGCAAAAACCTCCTTCCATGGCTGTGAAGAGACCCAGTACGTAGCGGTTCTGCATTGTCATTAGTCTGAGGGCCCTTAGTTCCACTTTTATGACATTGAACCCTTGTTCAGTATCGTTCGCCAGCTGGATCAGCTCCCATCTGACAATCTGGAGCCACTTTGCATTTGCTTGTGTCTGGATGCTGGGTATGAGTGATGCAAAATATTTCTCTGCTGAATTATATATTCTGTGCAAGTAGGTTGGATGAGTCTTGAGATAGATAATATGGGGGTTGTTTCTTTCTTCTCAGCTGGTCATGACATTATTTTTCAGGGAGGATGCGGAAGTCTGGGGGTGGCATGGTGGGCGGTACTTCTATTGTCTGCTGCACTCTGGGTTCTCCATCAGGCAAGGGTCCTCCATTCAGGTGCTCTTCTGCTACTACCAACAGGGCTGAGTGCAGCGTTGCTAGCGAACAATAGCCCCTCCAAGAAGGCAGGAGGTGCAAGTACGATTGCTGGCCACAGACCCAGTAATAGTCTATCAGTGCCGCGGTACCCTTCCAGAGATTTGGAATCAGTATAGTTCTGTTACACCTTTTGTTTGATCCTATTGAGACAGTTCCTTCACTGTAAAAACATAGTTCATAGTTTTCTTCCTGGTTCACTTTCACTGGTTTTTTAATTTCTGTAATCCATATTAGCGTTGTGACATGGTCTATCAATTTTTTGTGCACATGCCTGGTCTGCAAGAGCTATTTTCTTGCCATTTATTGTTCGTATACTTCACCCCTTGTATTGCCAGATGCACTTTTTTAAAACAGCTGGCTTTGGTAGAACTTGTTTTGCATTTTCCGGTGTCTGGGTCAAAAAGGTCTAGGTGGATGTGCCTGGAAGGTGCCCTTTATCCTACATAGCGCAAGATAAATTAGACATTGGGTATCTATCCTGGGTACTTCTTGTGGTAATAAACCCTAGGTGCCCCAGATGCGTACAATATTAAAGAACAGACTGGCAGCTCCCATTAGTCGATCGCCTTCCCATTGCACTCATGTCAGAGTACCAACTGTTCATAAAGAAATGATTTCCGTTAAGGACTAAACCATAACGGAAATCATTTTTTATGGCGGCAGAATGACTTGAAAAATAAACTATTTCGTTTTGAAGTCATGGGGCTCCCCCACCCCATGATATGGAGGCCTCCAGCCTGGGGTCTGCCATGTCATGGGGTGGAGGGAGCCCTCTGACTTCAAAAAGAAAGTTTATTTTTGTAGTCACTCTGCCTTCATAAAGACATTGGGCCTCATTACGAGGTTGGAGGTAGCCATGGCGCTATTAGCGTCATGGCTGCTTCCAAACTCGTTCCGACTCCGCCCTGGTGAATGGAGCAATTACCGGTCCATTCCAAGGTTGGCGGGACCGGTAATTCCCCATTCACAAGGGCCATTCCCATTCCCATTTGAGCCCCCATAGGACACAATGGGAATGGGGAAGGCGCTAATAACGGTACCGCGTCCTTAACGCCTGAAAAAAACAGGCGTTAAGGAAGGACCCGCAAAGGGAACTCGTAGTAGGGCGGTAAGGGATTACCGGCACCGGTGCCCTTACCAGTGCCGGTAATCCCTTACCACCCACCTCGTAATGAGGCCCAGTTCTATTACAGAAATAATGGGCCTCATTACGAGTTTGCCGGCACAGTAACACTGGTATCGGTAAGCTTGCTGGTACTTTGTTACCGTACCGGCAAAGTACGAGTCCTGCTCGCGGGTGTCTTTGCAGCCATCAGGTCTAAGCTAGTTGCCGTACTGGCACCCGCGAGCAGAACATGAAGGTACCACCTTCCCAATTCCCATTGAGCACTATAGGGCTGAAATGGGAATGGGGAGGAATTTTTTCCAGCGGCCCAAAAAGGGCAATTACCGGGTCCGGCATGGTCATAATGACCTGGTAATTGCCCTTTTCAGGGTGCCGGAAAAAAATGAATACTGGCAGCTACCGCCAGCCTCGTAATGAGGTCCAATGTCTTTATGAAGGCAGAGTGATTTCAAAAAGAAATGAAAAAACCTTTTGGGGAAAATAATATTTTTTTTCATTTTTTTTCTCCAAGTGGAGCCCCCTCCCAGGACACATGCTAGCGGGGCCCCCCGCCCTGCGGGGGCTGCGGTGATCCCTGTTACGCCAGTGCTCTTTACTCTGGTACATGTACTGCTAGTTATATTTACATTACTCTTCCCCTTGCACAAGGAGTTTTTTACATTTGGTATCAGTATTTGGAACATTCTTCTATTACATATATTGGTTTGGGAGTTGTTACTATTTGCGATCGTCACATTATTCATTGGTTCTATTTTTATTGCAGTGATTGGTTCTGAAATGTTGAATGGTACACTTTCATTCGTCCTTTCATTCATGTTCAGGCTTGGGCTGGAGCTCTGTCTTGTAACAGGAGAGGACATAGGGGTTGAAATGAATTCAGTTACCAGGGAGCTTCTGGAGGCGACTTTAACAGTAGTGGAAGGTATTTCAGATACCTTGGAAGAATCTATAGTGACATTAAATTGTACTTCAGTACTATTTGGAAGTGATCCAGTGATATTGAAAAGTAAACTCATATTCCATATTCCGTAGTCCCCTCCCTCCCTCCCTACTTTTAGATGGCCAGCTCAGATCAAAGATTTCCCCCAATAAATTCCTAATGCAAACATCATTACTGTAAACAAAATCGCTACAAAATGAAGGCCACAGTCCTAACTGTATGCCTAGTACTACTAATGCTATTTCTATCACTATTCGAAGAATGTCTCAGTGGTGTCATCTCCATCATTGTTGCATCTTCAGATTTTGGAAAAAACAGAAGGGGTGGAGAAGGGGAAGAGAGAGAAAGAGAGAGAGGAGGAGAGAGAGAGAGAGAGAGAGAAAATAAATAGTTTTAATTCATGTAGCTTGTGCTGTAGCATGAATGCATGTTTTCTCACTCTCTAAACATGCAGTTAATATAGTTAGCAAGTAGCTACGTGGTTTGAGGTAGTACTGGGGCCCTGTGAACATCTGAGAGGTGTATCCAATATCCTAACCCCTTCCTTTTTACTGCATGCAAGGGGGGTGGAAAACACTACCTTGTAGGGCCCATGGAACCTAGGCTTCTTCCATTTTTGCACAAAGCTTCGGGGAATAGACCAATTTCCCTGGCAGCAATGGTTGTGCGGGGTGGTGTCAGTTTGTGGGTCAGTTGTTGTTTGTGCTTCTTCTGTGTGTGGCAGAGCCATTTGGTCCAGGTATTGTTTCAATTCTCACCTAGTACTGCTTCTGCTCTATGAGCATCTAATGCCTTTCTGACAGGTGATCAGGGTGTCTGCATATGTCTGCCAGTCACTATTTCATGGGGGGGACAGGTGGTGGTCCTTGCTGGGTTGTGTGCGCAGATGGAAGAGGGCCAGGGGCAGGCAATACACCCAATTCTTTTTTAGGGTGTTGCATAGTTTGGACAGTCTGTTTTTAATGAGGCCATTGATCCTCTCCACCACCCCATTTGCTTGTTGGTGATATATTGAACACATACAATGTTTTATTCCCATTAGGGCAGTTATTTCCTTGCTCAGTTAATTGAAAAAGTGGGTACCATTATCTGACATCAAGATGTCACATACTCCCCAGTGGTGGAAGACCTCCATGATGAGGAATTTAGCACCAGACTTGGCGTCTGGGTAGGCACATGGGTCAATGGACACACAACCACAATTAGATATTGTGCCCCATTGAATCATCTGCATAATCAATGTGCAGCTTGCGGAAGGGTCACACAGGGCAGGGCAACGTTCCTCTCAGTGTTCTCATTGTCATGCCTGTACTAAATACTTGACAGGTGGTACATTGCACCACCATCATTGCAAGGTGCTCCTGTAGGTTTGGGGTAAACCAATCTTCCCGAATGTCTGCTGCAATGTGTTGTTTTGAGCTATGGGATGGGTAGTGCAATTTCTTGGAGGCTGTGTGCAATAATTCCACGGGCATTACTACTTTCTCTGTGTCTCTACAGGAGGTCTGTGGGTGACTGCATGCACCCACATGTGAGCTATATGTCCTGGGATGCCCTATGCTGCAGTTCAATTATTTTTGTGATAGGGAGAGCCGTGTATGCATCCATGTCTGTCCTGGTGTTTCCTATGGTGACAATGTATGCAGCAAACGTTGGCACAGGAAGATATGTTGCAGCTTTCATGGCCTCGTCCGCCGCTGAGTTTCCCAGTGAGATTTCATCTGTATTGTGTGTATGTGCTGCGCATTTGATGACTGCCACCACATAGGGCTCTGTGAGGGCGGAAATCAATGTGTTGAGCAGGGCCGCATGCTGTATTGGTGAGCCATCTGCTCTTCTGAACCCCCTTCTTCTCCAGCGCGACAGACCTGCATGCACCGTGGTTATGACATAGGAAGAATCTGAATAGATGGAAACATAGCGCCCCTTAGAGACCCATAGGGCTTCTATGAGCGTTACCAGTTCAGCTGATTATGCAGAATAATGCGCGAGTAGACTTTTCATGACCAGTGTTTGGTATTCTCCCTCCTCTAGGAGCACCACTGCCGCCCCAACGTGTCTTTCACTTGTTTCCTGATCAACTGATGCTGACCCATACACAAAGAGCACCTCTCCCTCTTCTAGGAGGCTGTCTTTTGCTTTGGGGATATCATCGTCTTCCCCGTCATAGGATGCGCAATCATGCTTTTGCAAGTCTTCAGTGGTGCATGGCTGAGTGAGGAACATGGCAGGGTTTACCGTCTTGCACCGGACGACGTGGATGTGGGGGCTAGACAGTATGATTTCATATGCTGATGCTTTTTGTGTTGTGAGTGTGGACTTGGAGCAGTCTAGTATTGCAAAAAGTGAGTGCTCCAGGTATAACGTTACTGAGCACCCCATGGCAATTGTAGAGCTCTTTTCAATAGCAAAGGTTGTGGCAGCAAGAGCTTGTTCGCAGGCAAACTGTCCTTCCTTGCATGACAGAATCGAGTGTGCCACTGTAATATGTGAGTGGTTTATGGCTATGGCCCATTGTGCTCTTTTGGGTGAGTACCAATGTCATGAGTGTGCCATTTGAGTGGGAGAAAATGTAAAATTCCTGTGTATAATCTGCAGTGGCAAGAATGGGTGCTGTTCAAATCACTTCATTTAAGTCATTAAAAGTCATTATCATTGATGGGGTCCATTCAATTTTGTTACTATCCTTTTGGGAATCCTTAAGGCCTTGTAAGAGTGGTCTTGTGTATGCTGCATAGTCTAAGATCCATGCCCTGCAATAGTTGCATAACCTTAAGAACATTTGCATGTCTTTAACTGTGAGGAGTTTGGGGGTGGCCCGCACTGGTGCTGCCCTGTCAGGAATTATTATTATTCCGTCTTTGGAATTGAGCAGTCCTAGGTAAAGTACTTCCAGTTGACAGTATTGGAGTTTTGCTTTATCCACCTTGTACCCTTTTCTTGCTAGCAATTGCAGTAATGCAATGGTGTCCCTTTGACAGTTTTGTTTGCTGTCGCTGCATATCATGGTCATCAATGTATTGGATTATCATGCTGGGTACTTGGATGTTCCCTAGGTCTTCATGTAATATCATGTAATATCTGGTTAAAAATACTAGGGCTCCCACAGTACACGTGGGGGAAACAAGTGTGTTCGTAGCGCTTCCCACCCAGGGTGAAGGCAGTGAGTTACTGTGATTCTGGGTGGAGAGGTATTGAGAAGAATGCATTGTTCAAGTCCACCACAGTGAAATGTGTGGCCTTCTTGGGGATTCTACACAAGATGGATGCCGTGATCCTCCAAATCTAATGATAAGATTGTCCCTGCAACCTGCTCTGGGAGCACTACAGGTCGATAAATGAAGTCAGAGGGTGCTCTCCACTCTTTTCTGGTAATCTGTGGGACCGCTCGGGAAAGTACCTTGATGCCATAAGCAAACATGTCTGGATTGACTGGGATACCTCTCACTGCCACTTCACTTGCTACAGCATGTATCCCCAGCATTGCTCTGAGAGAGCACATGCCAGGTGTGGTGCAGACAATACCACTGTCTGTGAATGGGACTGTCATGTTCAATTTGCTAAGCAGGCCCCATATCGAGCATGTTGACAGGGGAACTCTCTAAATAGAGGAGGGGAGCTCATACAACTTTCCCTCCCACCTTGTCGCCTAGATCTTTTGTGTAAGGAACTGTTAACACAGCCCAGAGAATCCCTGCGTGTTGAGAGCCTTTCCTGATAGCGGAAAGTTTCCTTCACTAATACATGACTTCTCCGCTCATGAGTCCACCATAAAAAATTATTTGTTTATTACCTATCTCTGCCCCCACCAGTGGCTCCTCTTCTAGATGTAAGGTCATTGACAACACTGGACATTTAAGTGCTCACTGTGGCTGTCCTAGTCGGGGTACGTGTCTGTCCCAGGGAACGAGAAAGGATTTCCCCTTACCACGATAGCGTCTTGATATGGGGCTGCTGCTCTGTTGGGTGTGCAAGGGTGAGTGCTCTCGGGATGCTGCGGGTGAGACAGAGCTGGTGTGGTTGCATTGCTTGTTCTTAGTGTGGTAGGTGGTAAGGGATTGGCCTGGAGAATTTCATATGGTATTGTACTCATTCCACAATCGGGCCCTTGGGGGCTACCTGGGTGGGGATACTCATACTGTTGTTGATTGTAGTTATAATTCCTTCCCTGCCTGCTGTGACATTCCCTCAAAAAGTCCCCCCACCTCCCAATCATCCAGCACTGTCCAGGCCTTCCACCCCTTGGTCCTGGCCCTCAAATACCCCTCCTCTTGGCGCTCGTTACCCACCTCGTCCTCTTTGTTGTCCCCCTTGCCACTGGGGTCCTAAATAATGCTGGTTTCCTCCCCACTGTCCTTGCCCGCCGTCAGCCCACACTGATGCTACCCTTGCCTGGGCCACAATGAAGGTGCACCGATCCACTCCCATCTGCTTTGGGAGTGGAGGGGTGATGCCACTTTCACTAGTTTATTTGGAACCAGTTTCGCTCCCTCTGCCAACAAACTCTTAATGTCTCCTATTGCTAAGGGTACCCCTGCTGTGTTTTTCTCAAATGCGTAAATCCGTTTCCCCGCCTGTGCTGTCAGTGGCGGGAGCACCTTAAGGAGGTTATTCTTGTCCATTTCTTCCCAGGGTGGACATCGTGCCCCTGTGTGTATTAGGGACATTTGCAGTTTCGCCTTTCCTTTCCTACCCTTAATTGCACTTCCCTTTTTCCATGCCAATGCTATTCCCCCAAACCTTTCCCTTAATCTTCTGTCCCATAGGCTCTCTAATCTCGGTGTGGTCTGGGGCGCCTGCACGGCCACTCGCTCTGCATCTCCTTCCGCGTCGTCAAAGTCACTTCACTATTCCTTGTCTCCTTTCCGGGACCCCATATTCTCATATCTCAAGCCGTCTGTTTCCCTGTCCCGCTCTACGTGGATGGCTCTTATGGGTGCACTGTCTATTCTGAACAGAAAGTCACCTGACTTCCATTCATCCCCCGGCGGCTGTTGGGGTGCCCCCGCAGGCAACATTTGAACCTCTGTCATCCTCGTCGCCTCACAAGCTGCACGAAATCTTGCCAGTTCTGTATGCGTTGAGGCTAATGCTACCTCTAGGTTTCTTACGCTCACCCCCGTGTGGGCCGATACTTCTGAGGGTCAGACGTACGGTAGGGGTGGGGCTGTGCTTGGTGTGGCCACCATAGTGCCCGCCGCCACATATGTCGGGTTTGTATACCCTTTCTCTGGGCGCATTGCTAGAGAACATATTCTCTTTTTAGTCTCCCCATTTTTCCCAGTCTCTTCTGTACTCTTCTTTTTACTTTTACAAAAACAAACAATGGACCAGTGGATGGAGATGTCACGGATTATTCAAAACATATTATTAGAATTTTTAATCAATAAGCAAATAGTACATTATTATATGCAATATTTTAAAACCATAAATAACAATTCATCATCATATACTTCATATATTCAACTTCCATCCTCAATCCCAAACTCACTCATTCATTCAATCATTTCATAAAAAAACAGATTTGACTCATTACACGTAATGTATTGTTATCCTAATACATATGTTTCCAAAACGTAATTATCACAGTTGTTGTTTGGCCCAGTTTTTATTTTCAGGTGTTGTATTTTATCCGATCAATAAATTAACCAGAATATCTTGTATAATCATTGACACGTGTTTCGGTCCACATTTAACAGAACTTGCTGTCTTTCATTCTCAAGACCTTCTTCAGGACGTAAAGCACGACCAATTAGGTCTACCCTGGTGTTTGGAGTGGTGTAAGCCAATTTTCAATCTAAAAAACATACATAAAGTGCCATCAGTGTCCAGTGTCATCCCATATTACTTCATTTTGATGACTGTTATTGTCATGTGTGTATAGCATATATAAACACAACACACTACTCACTGTATCATTTTCTATTCCTCTTTCATAGTGGACTCTCGCACACATATAACAATCTAGACTTACAATTCTTTTGTATTGGTAGCCACACCAAATGAGTTTTCAATGTTCTAGTTATCTTGATGTGCGTCAAGATTCTCCCAGCTCCCGATTTCTATAAGAGCCAGAACATTCTGTTGTATCTTATGTCATGTCTATCTGATTTTTATCTTCTGATAACCCTCCAAATGGAGAAATATTCACTCACCCAAGATCTTATGAGGACTCTATATATCCCATCATGGGGTTCTGTTAGTCTATTCCTTAGAATCCATCATCAATGGCTAGGTGCAGGAATCTGCTGGGATACAGACATGATATCCACCGCAATTTTCCTTAGTTGTGGTTTATAGTGTCTAAATATACTTAATTATTCATTTTTACTTGTGAATTGTGAACCATGGGCGTAGATGTAAAGACTGAAAAGAAATGCCAACAGTTTCCATGTGGTGCCAGGTTATGCACTTATGTAGGCAAATCAATGTTATATTAAAGGAACTCTGGGCCCGAATATGTATAATAACAAAATAACAAAAAATGTGTACACATGTTTAGAATTTTTTTTAAATGTTGCCAGAAAAATGTTGCCGAAATAAAATGTTGCAGAAAAAAATGTGTGTTTGTTTTCGCGTGAAGGAGATATATATTCTATAATTTCTTTTCGTTTTTTTATGTGGACAGACGCAGTTAATGCCAATTTGTGGAGCATGTAATCACAAAATAATGTGGCTCCACCCTGTTCTCACTTCACCTCGTGTATGGCAAGATACAATTTGTGTTGTTTATTCCTACTTTTTCTACTCAATGATGTCAACTCCCTCATCAAGTGTACCTCATCTCTCATAATATGCCTGTCTACAAGAAACTTGCATGATATGCCTATCTAAAAAGTCTATACGATGGATTGCTGACTTGATTAGTTCAGTTCTTTGTGACAAGAGCATTTTCTACTCAATGATGTCAACTCCTTCATCAAGTATGCCTCATCTCTCATAATATGCATGTCTACAAGAAACTCGCATGATATGCCTATCTAAAAAGTCTATACGATGGATTACTGACTTGATTAGTTCAGTTCTTTGTGACAAGAGCATTCCATTCAACTGATCATTTTAGGCCATTCCGCACAGTGTCCAGGGTATATATCCACCGTTGTTCAATGCAGTGTAATATTGTGCCCATATCGCCACCTCTCATATTTGTTTTTACATGCTGCAGCACAAACCATCTAAGGTCTGTGTCTTTGTGTTTTAATTTCATAAAATATTCCACAAGGGCCTTATGTGTAACTTTATTTCTAATGCAGCTCCTGTGCTCCGATATGCGCTGTCTCACCTCGCATGTGATTTTCCCAACATAAAGTAGTTGGCAAGGGCAAGAGATCACATAGATCACATTATTAGTTAGGCAATTGGTATGGCAGTTAATTTTCCATATACGCCCACTGTAATGAAACTCCCGTTTGCTCTCAGTCAGTGGACATGCTACACATTTACAGCATTTGTAGTGACCCAGAATCTGTGGGAGACCCCACTGTGTGGTAATTGATTGTTCTTTCGAGGGCTCCAGGTAAGTATGGACAAGTCTTTGTCTCAGGTTCTGGTTTCTCTTAAATGCAAACATGGGTTTTTGCAAAAGGGTCCCTGGTTGTTTTACTTGATCCCAATGCCTGTTTATAATCCTCTTCAGATCACTGCTGATAGGGTTAAATGTAGTTACACATACCAGGCGCTTGGTGTTATGTTTCTCACCGGTGGTTAAGTAAATCTCTGGGTCAGTGTGTTCTGCTCTCTTGAGATGATCTTTCACCAACCTCCTAGGATATCCTCTCGTCTCCAGTCTGTCTTTAAGATGTTCAGCATGAATTTTAAAATCCTCTTTTTCTGTACAATTCCTCCTTATTCGTAGGAATTGGCCGTACAGAAGATTTTGACGTAGGCTAGAGGGATGGAAACTATTGAAGTGGAGGAGAGAGTTCTTGTTGGTTGGTTTATTAAATAGAGAGGTAATGAGACGCTTTCCTGTTTTTCTAATCACTAGATCGAGAAAACTCACTTGACGATGATTGTCTTCCAAAGTGAATTTGATATTATTGTCACATTGGTTAAGCCACCCATGGAACTCTGTCAATGATGAAACAGACGCTTTCCAAACAAGGAAAACATCATCAATATAACGATGGCAGGTGCCCAGAAGAGAGCTAAGTGTCGGATGAATACTAAGAGCATTCCCATTGCCGAGAATTAACTTGTTTTCATAGTTTGCCATATATAGATTTGCAACATCGGGGGCAAATGTAGCCCCCATGCTTACGCCCTTTTCCTGTTTGTAGAGCTGTCTCTTAAAAAGAAAAAAGTTTTCAGTCATCGCCAGCCTCATGCATTCCTGAATGAACTCAGTAGGTGGTTGATGGGGTAAGGATCTTGTATTCAGATACTCACCCAATATATTGAGACATTCCATCTGTGGGATGGCTGTGTAAAGGGACTCGACATCCATCGTAATGAAGATGTTGTCATCACCTATCTGGAAATCCTGGACAATCTTAATCATATGTGTTGAATCCTTTACATAGGAGGGCATTTTCAGCACAAAAGTTTTTAGGAAGAATTCCAAGTATATTGAAAACGGTTCCAGTAGAGAGTCAATGGCGGAGACAATGGGTCTCCATGGCGGTTTGGTGATATTCTTGTGGATCTTGGGCAGTATATAAAATGCTGCCTTTTTAGGGACAATTTTATTCCGAAAGCGGCCCTCATCTGCACTTATCCACTCCTCGCCTACTGCATGATTAGGGAGACTTTTGATTTCATCCTGTAGTCTCAAAGTGGGAACTCTGTCTAACTTTTTGTATAATGTCAAATCTTGTAAAAGTCGCATACACTCAGTTTCATATGCAGTAGTATTGAGGATCACGATACCACCCCCCTTATCTGCGGGTTTTATGGTAATGGATTCAATCCCGCATAGCTTGGTCAAGCTTTTTTCTCTCCTCTTTGGTTAAGTTATCTAGTTTGTAGTTCTTTTTCTTGATGGTATCTATGACTTCTCGTGTGACAATATTCTCGAAAGCCAAAATTTCCGGTGTGCAGGTATGTGAGGGAGGCAGAAAAGATGATTTTACCTTTAAACCGCTCACAATGGGTATAGAGTCAGAGTAGGTAACCAGTTCACCTTGGTGGGCTGGGAGGTAGACCTTAAAAAATGTTTGAGCCGTATATTCCTAAAGAATTTTTGTAGTTCAAGCTCAGCTTTAAAGGCATCTGCTCTAGTGGTTGGAACGTAAGAGAGTCCTTTAGAAAGGAGATTCAGATCAAATTGATCTAAATGATAGACGGATAGATTGAAAATGGGCAGTTGGTTATCTTCGTTCATTGGTTTGAGTACCATTGTCTGGTTCTCATCCCTTGACCCTGCCTGTATTGTGGCTGTCACTGTTTCGGTCTGCCTCTCTGCCCTCCTCTGAAAAAAACCCATTGTTGGTTTTGTCCTCTCGCTACCGTTCCTGCATTCAGCCCAGCCTGGTTAAGGGATGGGTCGGAACCACTTGAGGAACCCGAGGTATTCGAGAAAGTCTCAAATCTATTGTTCCTCTGGTAATTATTCCCTCCGAGCATTGGATCGGTGAAAAAACATTTTCTCAAATACGGGGAAGTTCTCCCTTCATTGTAATTGGCGATATCTTTTTGTAACTTATTGATCTTGCGATCTAAGTTAAGTTGTTTGAATTTTTTAATTTCTTCCTCTAGCCCCTCCAATTGTTTTTTGGCATCATTCACTGTTGTGCTTTCCAAAAAAGCCTTTTCTAAAACCTCTAGTTCTTCACCTTGCTTTTTTGTTCCTCCTACGCTGGTTTTAATTATCAGGATTATCCAATCCCGAGAACATTTGTTGCCAACCCCACTCAAAAATTTTGGGGAATTTGGGGTTGTCAACAAATATTCTCGGGATATTCTTGACCTGCAGACCCTCCAGGATAATCCCTGATTTTAAATACTGCAGCATGAACTGTCCATGTAGGTCAGTCCGAGTCAATTGTTTAATTTTTTATAAGATTTTTTCAACTTCATTTGTTGCAGCCACCTTATCACCAATTGCGGCTTCTCCGAATGATGTTGGTGGGCTTCTAAAAGTTTTTTTATTAAAGTCATCAGAGAAGGAAAAAATATTCACATTTTCCATTTTCCCTCTCTAATCAATCTGGCGAAATTGCCACACAAATTCTGTGAGCCCCTGCAGCCACGGGCTGTACTCTGACAGATTCAAAAATAAAGGAGTGTACCTGCTTATAATCCCTGGTCCTTCAGGTAATGTATATAAGGTTTACAAAAACAAACAAAGGACCAGTGGATGGAGATGACACGGATTATTCAAAACATATTATTACAATGTTTAATCAATAAGCAAATAATACATTATATGCAATATTTTAAAACCATAAATAACAATTCATCATCATATACTTCATATATTCAACTTCCATCCTCAATCCCAAACTCACTCATTCATTCAATCATTTCTTAAAAAAACAGATTTGACTCATTACACGTAATGTATTGTTCTCCTAATACATATGTTTCCAAAACGTAATTATCACAGTTGTTGTTTGGCCCAGTTTTTATTTTCAGGTGTCTTATTTTATCCATCAGCTGTTGTCCCCTTCCCTTTTGCGACCTCTGTTTCCTCAAACATTCTCCAGAGCTCTAATAATTCCCTTCTATTCTGTAATAGTCTCCCCTTATATCTTGCAGTCAATAAAGTGGACATATGGTCCATAGCACATCGTCAAAATACCCATGTTTGGGCCAGGAGTGGGGCATTCCCTCCCATTTAGTCTCAGTCACCCATTGGTTGTGGTACTTTTTATTTTTCTCACAGTATGGGAGCAATGCTTTACATATATGGTCTAAGATTATGTCAGTCCCCATTGTTGTGTCCGGAAGGTGTCTTGTGTCGGGGTATGCTTGTACTTCTGTGCCACAGTCAACACAGAAATGTGTTCAAACTAGTTAAAGCATACACCTTCATTGTGTCTCAAATACAAGTCAATACTGTCAATAATTTCACAAAAGATCATCAATTCACTTTTTCCCCTGCCGTATTCCCCCCTAGAGCTTATTCATACACTCTCTACACGCTCCCCTGATGCACTCACCCACACCCCTCCTGGGCCTCCTCGTACACATTAAAATACACCAACAAAATAAACTAAAATAACAAGCTAAAATAAAAACCACTACTTTTACCGAGTTCTCTAATTATACAGAGCTCCTATATTTCTCCTTATATTTATCTCCTGAACTGGTCGAGACAGTGCATGTGGCACCACCATCTCCCCTTAGTCGGGGGGCTCCCGTATTCCTTTTCCTTATCCTTAATATCCTTAAAAAAGTAAATACAAAATGGCCATAAAAAATCTCCACACTCTACAGACAAACATACACTTTCACTTTCACTTTAATTCACTGTTTGTTCACCATTCCCACACTGCTCTATACACCCAACCCTACTTTGTTATCACTTGCAGGCTATACTCAAGGGTCCCCATTCTTCCAAAAGCCTCAGTTCACAGGGGATCCACAACAGGCCTGGGCCTCTCCCTGGGGCCGTACCAGGCTCCAACGAGCAGGCGGGATTTCTACAATGACGGCACCTGCACGGCTACTAAGCGTACGCTTGTTTTGGGACTGGTCACCGTAGGAGGGCACGGCCCTTCCGAGGAGAGCACCTGGAGAACCGGCAGGTACGGGGGTGATTGCATCACGTCGCAAGAGTCACCAAAGGAAGTAAAGTCCCTTTTTAAGCACACTCCAGAATAAAGACAACCCTTTAGGGAAATAGGCCAGGAGATAGCGTTGCAAGGATAACAAGGTACAATTATACAGAATACAAATATCAGCAAAGGACTCTGCTGCTCGAAAGTTCTCTGGTTATTCTAAAGTAAAGCAGAAGCTTAAAAGGCCATATGATGTCATCATATACAGTACGAACTGATATTACGGATTGGTCAGGCGGTGTAGATGGACCTGTACCATAGGGGATGTCAGGCTACAATTGGTTAGTTCTCTTGCTGTCGATCAGGATCAATGTGGGTCAGCTGGGCTCATCTCATTCTTGGTTTGAAGATCAGATTGCTTGTATAACACATTGTTTCATCTAAACGAACACACTAAGCTCCTTATTCCATCACTGTGGCATGCAACTGGGCAGCAAGGAAAATGATGCCAGGGGAAATGAGGATAAAATACAGTCACACTGACCCACACATTCAGATCTTCATTGATACCGCAGTTCCTGCACTCCATGTATCCACCAGGGGTTTGATCTTTAATGTATCCCTCCCTGTTCCTCATGTTACTAAGGATGTATTTTTATGTTCGAAGAAATACAGATCTTTTATGAACACTGGATTTGTGCTGGAACAGGGGGGTCGCTTGCTTACCATGGAATGCAAAGGTGTGGGGGTCAGGTCAGTGGTGTGGGACTGGCTGGGTGGGGGTTAGAGGTCTATTGGCAGTTTAGTAGCAATGGCTAGGCATGCTGCAGCGCCTGGGGTTGTCTCACGCTCTTGCAGGCTCATTCCTCTGAATGATACTAAATATTTGCAACATTGGAGGGACACGGGAGAAGTGAACTTCCGTGAGAAATGGCCGCGTGGATTCATTCTGCCTTAATGAGTTAGAGCCTAGCGAACTTGGTTCATGGAGGTTGGCTGGTGCAGTAAGATCATGCAAACATGTGCTTTTTGGCGTAATGCAAAAGGGAATCGCATTCTATGATATGATATGACATAATATGGCATTTATAATGCGCCTATACAAAAGTGTTTCAAGATGCTATGAGGCCTGGGAGGGGAAGCAGAAGGAAGACAGAGACAACGATCCTACTAGGCCAGGTTACATTGAGATTGTGCAAGTGGGCAGGAAGGAAGGGGAAAATTGCAGTGGGAAAGTGTAGGGGACAGTGCAGTACAGAGGATAAGAGTAAGATAAATAAAGACAATAAACAAATGTGCGGCGAGCAGGTGGCAAGGGTAAGTGCATCCATCACGTGTCAAGTGCTAGTCGGGGCTGGGGGGATACAGAACAGTCCCTGAGTGCAAGGTTTTCCAGGGGGGTAGTGCAGGTGTGCAACTGGTGGGGAGGGGAATTGGGCCCGAGATCAGAGTGTAGCCAGGTAACCAGTGCAGTTTCAGATTCAGCCAGGAGATCAGCAGGAGAGAGGAGTAGAGAAAGCAGAACCAAAGAGGAAGATATTGGGTGCTTCCGAAAGTGGAGATGGTTTTACTCAAGTTTCAGAGAGGCCAGGAGGCTGTTCCAGAGGGAGGCCCCAGTGGAAGAAAGAGATCTACCTCCAACTCGCTGCTTGGAGAAGCGACTGACCCTGAGGGAGTTGGGGGTAGATGAGCGAAGAGCTCGAGAGGAAAGATATTTACGAAGAGCGAGTTGAAGTTATTGAGGTCCCAGACCCCAGAAGGCCTTGTGGACAATGCAGAGGGTTTTGAACTTAATCCTTGCCGCCACTGGGAGCCAGTGCAGAGATTTCAGTCCTGGAGAGATATGATCCCTGGGCTTGAGGCCAAAGAAAAGTCTTGCAGTCCTGTTTTGGAAGAGTTGCAGAGGGCAGAGAGTAGAGGCAGGCAGATTGGGAAAGAGGCTGTTGCAGTAGTACAGCATAGAGAGGACCAGAGCTCTGGAGACAGGGAGCATCTGGGGGAAGGAGAGGAAAGGAAGAATACCTCTAAGGAGGTGCGACTGGTAGTGTGACTTCTTAGAGACATCAGAGATGTGAGGAGAGAAGGAAAGTCTGGAGTCGAAGATAACCCTAAGGTTTTTAGTCTCACAGGTGGAAACAGGAAGAGGGCCAAGGGAGGCCGACCAGAGAGTGACAGGAAAGGAGGGAGCAGGTGTGCCAATGAGGAGAATCTCAGTTTTACTGGCATTAAGGCAGAGATCATTGGCGGCACACCACTCCTGGATAGCAGACAGACAACCAGGGATGAGAGAAGGAGAAGAAGTGGAGGAAGGGAGCCTGAAAATGAGTTGCGTGTCATCCGCATAGCACTGAAAGTTGGGGCAGAGAGCAACAATGCGCTGGGCAAGAAGTGCCAGGTATTGGTTGAACAGACACGGAGAGAGGTTAGACCCCTGGGGAACACCACAGGTAGAGACAGAGATAGAGGAGAGGAAGGACCCAAGTTGGACCTGCTAGGGTGGATCGGAGAGGAAGGAGGTCAGCCAAGCCAGGGCCTGATTGGTGATACCCAGGTTATCACAGAGACAGTTGAGCAGGGTGGCATGGTTGACCGTGTCAAAGGCAGAAGAGAGTTCAAGTAAAATGAGGACACAGGGGGTGTTGGAGTCGAGGTTGGAGAGCAGGTCTTCACGGATGTTCAGGAGAGCAGTTTTCGTGCTTCTGGCAGCTATGAAGCCAGACTGATGGTTATGGAGACAACCAACAGACTCGTTGTGTTAAGCTGGGAGATGGGCAGCTTTTCCAGGATTTTGCCCAGGAAAGGAGTGATGGAGATTGGACGATAGTTAGCCGGGCAGGATGGGTCGGCAGAGGGTTTCTTAAGAAGAAGGTGCTTAAGGGAATGCTTCAGGGGGGAGTTGAAGGCTCCAGCGGTGAAGGAGTGGTTGCAGAAATCAGCCAGAGCAGGAGCCAGGGTGCCAATGTGCTTCTTGATGGTTTTGGAGGAACAGGGGTGAACCTGTTTTGATGAGACTTTCATAGATCTGACTTGTCTATAAACTTTGTCTGAGGAGAACAGGGGAAAGGCAGAGAAGGAGGGAGGAGAGGTGGCCGCATAAGGGCCAGAGGGAGGGCAATGAGTAGAGGGAGGAGTGGCAGAGGAAAAGAGAGAAGACAGGATGTCCTGAGTTTTAGAGATGCCATGAGAAGCCAGGGCAGTGCAGAGGGCATGGGAGGGGAAAGGAGAGGTTGAGACTGCAGCAAGATTGGCCAGCTCCCTGTAGATTTTAAAGAGTTCGGCCGAGTTGTTTGATGCCGCGGAGATGCAGGCTTGGGTGTGGGCTCTCTTCTTGGTGCAGGCAGAGAACCGGTATTGCCTTTGGAGCAGGCGGCAGGCCAGTATGTCAGAGGATGTACAGGAAGCACACCATTTCCTCTCAGCCACCCTGCACTTGCATTTAAGGGTGACAATGTCTGAGTTGTACCAAGAGTTGCACTTGGCTTTGGGTTTCAAGCTGATCCTCATGACAGGGGCAAGAACATCAAGAGTATCAGATATAACAGTGTGGAGCATGGAAAGTGCTGTGTTAGGGTGTGAGTCAGCCAAAGAGGGTTGGGGGGAGGTGAGAAAGTGGAAGCGAAAGCCTCAACTGACACACGGTTCATGGGTCAGATAACCAAGAAGGTAAGTGGCAGTGCTGGAGTTGGCTTGGTCTGAGGGGTAGAGATGGTGAGATGGGAGGAAAGGAGAAAGTGATCATTCCACGAGAGAGAAGTAGTGAGAAGGATCGAAAGGGGGAGCTCTGAAGAGATCAGAACACCCAGAGTGTGCCCTGCAGAGTGAGTTGGGCCAGAGGGGAAAATAGACAGTCAGAGAGAGAGTCGTAGAGGTCAAGAAAGAGTCCAGTGGAGGGACAGGAAGCATCCAGGTGGATGTTCAAGTCTCTAAAAAGGAGGGGTTGAGTGTTTGAGACCAGGAGGGAAGAGAACAGGTCGGCCCACTCAGAGTGGAAGGCGGAAATCTGACCAGGTGGCCAATAGATGGTAGCCACAGTAAGGGAATGGCCAGGAGAAAGAGAGTCTGCAGATGGGGCATTCGAAAGAGGAGTAGGCCTGCATAGGAATGACAGAGGCAGGAATTCACTCAGGGAAGATCAGGGCTATACCCCCTGCGGAACGAGGGGGTGTAGCTTCCTAGTTCCGCACACCTACTGTTGACGCTACATTGCTTCTACATCGTGTTTAATAGTGCGGTTTTCTCTCCCCTTATATACTACATCACTTCATATGGAGTTTGCCTCGTCGGAAAGCGCCTGGGGGTGGGCTAAAGTCATTCTCATCCCAACACTGGAAATAGCCAATTCCCATATAACAGTAGGTCATCTTGGGCAGACAAAACCTCAAGCCCAGATTCTGAATAAGTTTTATTGGCCTGGAAGCCATACTGACATTAAGATCTTTGTTCAGTCATGCGCAATCTGTCAAAAGACTAGTAGACAATACCACCACCGGTCTACTTGCATCGACTTCCAATCATTGAATTTCCTTTCTCAAGGATTGGTATGGACATTATGGGCCCCTTGGAAACATCAAACTTAGGGCACAAGTGATAGCGATTATGTGACCCAATATCCAGAGGCATTTCCCCTTAGAGCTAACACCACTGAGCAAATTCGGAAACACCTACTCCCTTTCTTTTCATAAATTGGCTTTTCTAAAGAAATCATAACAGATCAGGGCTCTACATTTATTAGCAGACTCATGGGGAAAGGTTAGGGCGTTTCTTGACACCCCAAAACCATGAACAAAGAAAGACCTCCAATCCTTTTTGGGTTTTATCGGTTATCATCGTCAATTCCTCCCAATCATTTCAAGCGAGACGGCCAAACTTACAGATAGATTGAAAAATACAGAGCTCCAATAGATCAGGTGAGATGAGGAAGGTCAACTGTGCTATAACACCCTCAAAGAAACCCTTTGCCAGAGCCATATTTTGAAAGTAGCAGACTTCTCGAAAGAGTTCATCTTACAAACAGATGCCTCTTTGATGGGATTAGGAGTGGTGCTCTCACGAAATCATGATGGACTGGAACACCCCATACTCTACATTAGTAGGAAGTTATTCCTCCGAGAAAATAACTACTCAGTCATTGAGCTAGAGGCCCTGGCCATTAAGTGGGCCACATTACAGCTGAAGTATTACTTTTTGGGGCACAAGTTCAGATAGATTACTGATTATTCCCCTTTATTATGGATCAGTCACAGGAAAGAAGCAAACTCAAGATTTATGCAATAGTTTTTAGATACCAGACCTACTGTTTCACAGTGGAATACAAGAATGGTTGAGACCAAAGGAACAGCGACTTTCTCTCCTGATTTCCTTGTGAAACAGTGAGGTCTAACTCGCATAGGGGAAGGGTATGTGAGGGACCTGAGGGCCTCCTCACTTCTTCTCCCAGGGTATCCTCTGCTCAGGTGACCAGGCAAAGGCCATCACTTTTGGATTCCGACCCTGGGGGTGGATATGCGAGGGAGGATCACCTAGGTGGAAGAGACTTGGGGAGGGGGGAGAGTGCACATTGCGGCAAGACATGGTATCCCCCATTTCCCTTTCACCACAAACCCTCCATCCAATAAACCTTTATAGGTTTTTGTCAGCCATCTTACTATCACTTCCCTATATTATCCCCAAACAGCATCAATCTAATACTTGGGTGAAGAAGAGGACAATTAGACCAACAGATCGTCATTTTCAGAAAATGAACGAGCATCAGCTCTAGCCAAGTACTGGGAGGAGTAGGACAATTAGCTACTACTGCTTTGCTGGTGAGCTGTCTAGTCTTTTGTGTAATAGCAATGGAGGCAGGAGCTTTAAAGAGTGGAAGCCCATGGCAGCGGTAGAACAATCAGCTGTGAGAGCACAAACAGCCGTGTGCAGGGACAACTTTCCGATGAGGCGGCATGGCAGAAGGAGCGCTGGAGGCCTGGGAAGCAGTGCAGAGTTTATGCAGCAGGAAGCTGCAGAACAAGAAGTTGGAGGCTGGTTGCAAGCCATGAGAAGGAGGCGGGCCGGACTGAAGGAAGCAGTCCAGAGTATCGAGCTTCGCCATGGAAGCATTGCTGGGTGTGTGCAAGCCACAGGGAAACCGCCAGAAGAAGATGCAAGTGACCGCACAGAGAACCAAGATCCTGTAGCAGCGGAAGGACTCGCGAGGAGCCATAAGACCGGCCAGTGAGTGAAACCAGATAGAGGGAGAGAACCGGACTGGCAGGCGGTGGTGCTGAATGAAGTTAAAGCGCATTTTGAATACCCAACGAATTTAGAACAAGCGACAGTGCATTTTGAATACTGAATGAATTTAAAGCAAGATAAAGTGCATTTTTGAATATCGAACGAATTAAAAGCAACTCAAAGCACAATTTGAATACCACTTGAATTGAGAACACGTTAGACACCCTTGGCATATTGAAAAGGATGAAAAATGGAATTGTGAACTTTAGTGAAAGGAAAGTTTTGAATCATGCGCATATAAGAACTGCATCAACTGAAAGCAAGTGCTAGCATTGTCAAGCAAGAAGTTGAATGCAGGATATAGGAAATCCAGCACTGGTGCAAAGAACTGGGTAAACAAGCATTGTCAAGAGCCATGGAAATATAAGGAGGTGCAACCCTTGCAACGTGGCTATCCAAACCACAATATTGTGTCTGGAGAGTGTGACACATGTGTCTGAGGCAAACGTTGCTGCTGAGGAGAAGCACCAGACTGGTGCTAAAGAGTACCGGGAGCGTGACCTGTAATGGGTGGACCATGTGGTCCAACAACTGCGCATAGACTGGGTGGCCTTGAATAGAAAAGTCACTGAAAGCACCTATACATGTTACACTGGAAACAAGTGTTATGTTGAAAGATGGAAGAATTGAACTCTTTTTGTTTGAAAACCAAAAGTTTGAATTCTTGGGGAAAGGAACCCGGGCATTTGATGAACATTCTTGAACTTGGGAAGAGAACCCCTGCATTTGATGAATTACCTCAAACTTGGGGAAGTTGGCTGAATACAAGCCAGAGAGCTACCAGAAGCTCTGAACTGTACTTTGAACACTATTGCTTTTTTTATGCTGACATCCCTACACATTGTATGCAGTTAGTTGTGAGGGCAAGTTTAGGCTTTGGACTTGGACAGATGCTTTACTTTGGACTTCCTGATGTAGACTACCCTTAGTTGTTTTGGGTATGGAAGTCCCACCTCAGTATGGGGCAAGTTAGGCATTCATCCACCCTGCCTTTTCAGTTGAATAAAGGTTTTCTTAAGAGAACTTTAACCTATTGTCTGTGTCTGACTCATGGTGCCTTTGCAATTGTCCTTCATCTGCTTGGTCTCTTATTCCTCCTCCTCCCTTGACCTCACCCAAACAACCCCCACCTTCCTGTGTCCTGTGCCCCTTTTTATCTGCCTTCTGCCACCACTGGTTCCATACTCTGTAGTGAAGGTGGACTGGCCGATAGTCCAAATAGAGAGGTCTTGCAATAGCCCAATGCTCTGCAAAGGCTTATAGAACAGAGGCAAAGTCCATCACATGTCGAAGATACAGTTTGACTTTCCAATGGGCCCAGTGCACCACTAGGAATCGTCTGAGGCGAAGTGACTAGATCGGCCCACATGGTTGCTCTTGCGTGCCACGGACAAGGTTTCCATGAATAAGCACCATTAGCCTTTCAGCTGCGCTGCTTTTCCAGCAAGATGTTCTCGTCGATGGTTCCAGGTGCAGCCGGCTGCTGGTCGTCTGCCGTCAGACTTCTTCTCTGGTAAGTGGACATCCAGACTCCAGCTAAGCACCCGCCCTCAGATCACGAGGCCACAAATGGCAGCCACGAGGAAGCATACAACCTGCAGGGCTACAAATTACATGCAAGCCGTCGCCCTCCAACCATAGGGACAAAAATGACAGTCAAACGGTAGCCCAAAAACACCAGCAAGAACTGACATCGAAGCAGTGCCCACAAACCACAGGGCCACAAATGAGCTTGTTCCGATGGCAGGGCTGGACTGCCTCACCGGGACACCGGGATATCTCCCGGTAGGCCTCTGGGCATAGGGCCTCTTTGGTGCGGAAGGATACAAAGCATGAATCCGCTTGGGTGGTTTCATCACTAGCCCTAAAAATCCGACTTGTCCAAAGTAGGAAACAACCACAATTTTGATAAGGGGTCTGTTGGTATACAACATGAACTAAAAGACCAAGATCACCTTCAGAAATGGTGGTGGGAGCAAACGAAAAGACTCATTGCTGTCTACAAAACCAGTGCCTGTCAGTAAACGCAAGGCTGGCTGCAATGGCAACCTCCTAGCGACCAACAGATTAGCAGAATCAACCACCTGGGTATGAGGAATCAGGGAGCCCAGGATTCTCAGATCTGTGCCAAAAACTGCAGGCAGAATGTACTTTCACCGCAGCCGAAGAGAAACCAACACCACTCTGGCTCCTTACGCTTCTAGAGACACTGATGTAGTTCCCCTTGTGTGTCTCTCATGTTATAGAAGACTACAGAAACATAAACCTAGAAGTTAAAACCGTAGTCCGTGTCTGATGAAGTGCTTAGCTATGTGCGCTTGCGCAGTCGTGAGTGCTCACTCATTTGCTTCGAGTTGTGCATGCATACAGCAAGCAAGTGCCTTAAACAATGTTTATGGATGTGTGCATGTCCTGTAGTGAGTGCCCAATATGTATAGGTGTGAGTGTGTACAGTATTAGGGTTGTGCACATGTGCATTCACGTTGGCATATTCTCGCATTCAGGCTTCGGCACACATGCAGTAGTTAGTTCAGATGCAGTGGTTCTGGTTTCGTGCATTGCATTGGCATGATATGGCATTACAAGAAGTAGATGGCCCTTGCAGGGCTTTAAGTGGGCCAGGGCCAGCTGTGGTGGAGCCCTAGCAGTCTCTGAAATCTGCTCCCCAGCCGGGACACTGTCAGGCTCCACCCATCATAGAGGCACTGACCCCCGCAGGCAGAACTTTCACCCAACAGAGATGGTGAAAAGACTGCCTACGGGAGTCAGCACCTCTGATTAAGAAAGAAAAGGAGAGGCAAACACACTGCTATCACCTTTTGGTGCATCCAGCTCTCCATTTGTTTCTTAATCAAGGGCTCCGATCCTCAGCAGACAGCCCTTTCACCATCTCTGTCGTTGGATCACCAGATGGGAACTTACACGTTCCGCTCATGCTAGTAATAAATCTCCCAAATTCATGCCATTTTCTGAATTCATTCACTAAAAGCCATCGGTGGCTGACACCTAATATGAAATAAGAGTGATATCAGGATAATGTCACAGTCACAATTCTGAAGACAGATCATCTTGTTAAGTTACCATGGGCTCATACATAACAGTCCAAAAAGACTCAAGTTAGAAGCTGCAATCGTAACTACTACTGTTGCAATTCTGTCCTTGAAGAAGTTCGATTAGAGTGAAACATGATTGGCCCGTTGTAAAATATTCATGGAACTAGCATGAGTACAATGTTATTGTAACAAAGAATGTTCTCATGGATAGGTAAAAGACGGTCTAATTTATATAAAAACGTGTAACACAACAATCCTGAACTCTACAGTGTGTTCTTTCAAACAAAAGTCTACAAACTAAAATTACATTTTGTGTGGAGGTACAGAAGGTTACAATTGAAACTCTCATCATTCAGCATTTGACACCAGGGCTATAGGTGTCGCTCACCTGTAAAACCGTGCAGCCCAGCACCATCTCATAATCTAATGACAATAGCATTATGATGCCAAAATGAGAATGTTTGCATCGGGCAAACTGGGATTCTGCAAACAGGGACTTTGCATGGTTTGCTCAATAGTGTAAAATGATTAAAATAGTTTTAGTTAACTTAGAATAGGTTGGAATTGTACTTACTCATAGAATGAAAAAAATGGGAAAAAATATAATTGCAAAATGTACAATATAGTGGCAAAATGTAGCCTAGCAATGCTCTGATGCTGTCAAACTGGGGCCATACTGGGATTTTTCAAGCTCTGTGCTTGTGAAACTGGATATTTACTGTTATGGTACAGAATAGGCATATACTAGTATTTTGCAAACTTGGGTATACTGGAATGGTTTAATTATAAAATGTGGTGTATTCTAGGATTCTTCAAACTGGACTGTTATATTAGAAATATAGTGTAATTTTGAAAACCATGAATAGATTATGATTGTGCAAATTGGTGCATACATGGATTGTTGAAATGGGAATACAAACTGGGATGTTAATAGAATTATGATATTGGGAATATCCACATTAGGTGCAAACTGGGAGTATAGTTGGATTGTCAAACTGGGAGTATGGAGGGCTGGTTAAACTAGTAACACAATAAGATATTACAAACTGTCTAAATGCTGGGATTGTTAACTGGTTGTCTGCTGGTATTTTCCACATTGGATATATATTGGGATTGTGCAAATTGGGAGTATTCTGGAATTGTCTAACAGTATATGGAGAGTAAACTGGTATTCTGCAAATTAGGTGGTAGAACTGGCAATATTGTGGCAATATACTGGGGTAGCGCAAACTGGCATGTACTGGGATTGAGCAACGTGAAGTTTGCTGGGGATGCCAAACTAGAAATATACTAGTATTGTGCAACTGTAGGTAGACTTGGACTGTGTAAACTGGGGATGGTGAACTGTGAGTGCACTTGGATTTTGACAATTAACAGTATAATGGGATTGTAAAACTGGGAATAAACTGACATACTACAAACAGGTAATATACTGAGCTTGATCAAAATTGATATTTACTGGGATTGACAAAACTGGAAATATACTGGGAATGGATCATGATCGTCACACTGTGAATTTGCTAGGGTTGGACAAACTGGAAATATACCGTTCTAGTCAATCAAATCCAGGATTTACAGTGATTGTGCAAACTGTACTGGTGGTACACAATTATTATTAAATTATGGGCAAATGGGAGATTTCACCCTGGGAATATACTAGTATTGTGCAAAACTTGGAAAATACCCAGATGTGTTCACTGACAGTCCATTGGGATTGTCAAATTGGAGTGAAATGGGATTGTGCAGGTTGGAAAAATATAGGTTGGAAAAATATCGGAAACCTGCCAACTGGAAATATGCTGTGGTTGGCAAACTGCCTGTGTACTGTCCATGTCCAACTGGGAATATGCTGTGGTTGTCAAACTGCCTGTGTACTGTCCATGTCCAACTGGAAATATGCTTGGTTGGCAAAAACTGGGATTTAAACTGAGAATAAAATGAAGTATCAATCTGGCAGTTTACTGTGGTTGTCCAACTTGGAATATATTAGGATTATAAAACTGTATAAACAGCTGTTGAACAAAATGGGAATATACCGAGATGGTTAAACTGTGACTACTGAAAGTAGACTGGAATTGTATATACTTGGATAGTGGACAAAATGCGAAAATGCTGCAAATGTCAACTGGTTCCACATGGGAGCACAGTGGCTTTGCCAAACTGTGAATATAGGTGAATATAGGTTTGTAAAAGATGGGAGTGTTGAGGTTGGCAACCTCAGAACATACTGGTATAGTAGAAACTTGGAAATTCAAACTCAAAGTAAACCCGGATGATCAATATGGGATTGTTTGTTTGTTTGTTTGTTTATTCATTTGTATTGCGCTCCAGACCTGTCAGTATCAGGGCGCAGGGGTTACAAGGAGATTCACAGTTTAAACTGGGACTGTGAAGACACGACCAACATGATTATACTGGGACTGTGCACACATGACCTATACCGAAGCTGTGCACATTGGCAATAGACTGGGGTTTTCAAACTGGGAGGTCACTAGGTTTATGAAACAAGGAATATACTGTGAATGTGAAAGAGAATATGCAATGCTTGAATACATTAGGAATAGTTTGAGTAGGTTAAATTAGAATTATGCCAGCACTGTGCAAACTGGGAATATAATGGTGTTGTTTAACAGGAGTATGCTCGAATTGTCTAACTTGATGTGTAATACCTGTGTCTAATTGGGATTGCCAGATTAGGACTAGAGACAGAGTCGGGGTTCATACTGCATAAAGAGGGGGTGGAGACCCCTCTCAACATGGGGTGGGAAGCCTACCAGGGTTTTCAACAAAGCCAGCCCTACCTCAGAGACGCGGTGTGGAAGTTGGGCGGGACCCCGGTTCTTGTCCCCTGTTAGCATGAATTGAGTACCACCTTTTCTTAATCCAAGCTTGTTCTGCACAATGCTGGCCAGTCTTTCTCTTTTTTCCTTAGTTCTAAGGTTCCAAGGAGGCCGGCCACTGGTGGGGAAAATGAACAGCCCCAGAGAGAGAGCCAGCGAGGAACTGCCGGACCACGAAGCAACTCGCACAGCAAACTGATGCTCCAAACACTTTGTGTGACGCAGAAGTGCTCATTAGCATTCATCTCCTCTTCGGCAAGACTGCCGAGTGGTACACGCAACCAACCGGCGATCCCTCTACGTGATATACACAGAGGCAGTTTCTGTACCTGCAGCAGGGCCGTGGAGCTGTCCCCATGTCAAACCATCATACCAAATGCTCCACCAAGCCCTAACACCAACTGGGACCTTGATCATGATTATCGCTGGTCGCTATTACCAAAATCCGGCAGACCCACGTACGAGGAAGGGGCTTAACCCCCTCTTTATGTTTTTCCTTGCCTATGGCACCTCCCTCAACTCTGGAGATTTCCCAGTAGGCCTCTGCACCCTATGCCTCTTTTGTGTGGTATTTCCAAATGTTCCAATTGCAAAAGGACGGGACTTGCTAAAAATGTCTAATATGCGGCCACTTTGAAAATTAGTTCGAGGGCATCTTTTGGTTCCCAGTCCACCGCTGCCCGATGGTAGAAGGGCATTGATCAGACCCTGCTGGCTTTTACTTCTGCTGCCCACATCAGCTGTGTTTGTGGCTTCAACATTTGTCGTCATTTCAGTTTATCATGATCTCCAGTAAAGTATTCGATTATACAAATAAGTTGCAGTAAAAATAAACAAACTACCCAAAACACTGCTGGCAACTATGGCTTCGGTAAGATCCACACTCTGCCTCCAGCTATGGAATGAGAGACGATATACAGGAAGTCTAAGCTATAGACCAACTGTATATTGTGACAAAATCGCTTGGTTTAGGTCGAGTGATGGAACTTGGGTAACACTAGGGCCAGGTGCCAGTAGACGCTCTGTGCTGTAGGGCTCAGAGCAGGTATATAGGGGTCGAGGGTGAGTAGCCTAGGTCCCAAGGACTGTAGAATGAGTCCCACAGCCAGAACCCCCAATTCCAATCATCTCTCCTCCTCCCTGCAGCATGAGAATTATGAACAGAAGGGGAGGGGACAGAGAAGAAACGGGGTGTGACCCTGACACGCCGAGCCACGTGTAAAGCATCCGAGGCTCCCTCGGAGGAGAAGAGGCCCAAGCGGAAGTCTGATACCCTTTGTCGTCAACCCTGACAGGTGATGGAAGCTTGCAATGCTCTCCTAAGATCGCATTCGAAAACCCAGTGTGAACAGTTATACCATTCGGTAGGACCGGGATGTTGCCCTATTAAAAGCACCTGGAGCGTTCGGCAAATGTAGGAGTTAGAAGGTGCAGAGTACGGGAAAGCATTACGGAGCAGTGAGGGGAGCGAGGAAGAACAGAGAAAGATTGGAGCATTGCATGATGGAGTGGACCAAAGGAAAGCCGCGTGGAGGAGAACTAAGCAGAACCGGGGTACTGACAAAGGAGTGGTGGCGAGGGGATGATAGGGAGCAGGAGAGAAGGTGCAGGGAGCAGAAGAAGGAAAGAAAGAATGTCCTGCAAGAATGTCATTGTATTTTCCCTGGTTCCCTCCCTTGCCTTGAAGCGCTTTGAAACACATTGTGTATAGGCGCTATATAAATAAACTATCATATCATATCAAAGGAATACCACCCATGAAGGAAAATGGAGTAAGATAAGCGGTACAAAGAGGAGGGAAGAAGGAAGAATACTCCATGAGGAGAGGAGTTCGAGGAAGAAGGTGGCGTAAAGGAAACAAGATTAAGAGGAAATGGCGAATAAGAGGGAGGCACGCTACACTAAGCAAGATAGGATGAAGGAAGAAGGAAATGGAGCAAAAACCATGAGGTGGAAAAAGGCCCCAAAAAGGGGAGTAAAGCAAAGAAACCGGAGAGAAAAGGAAGGGAAAGTGAGACAGTCTCGAGGAAGGAAGAAAAGAGACAGGAAATGAAAGGTCAGAAGGGAATGAAGAGAGGCAGGAAAGAGAGGGAGAGTCGGATAACGTCTCTATTGTAACGAACCACGAATAAGATGGAGAGCAGAAGGAAAAGGAGGCAAAATGAATACACCACAGGTGATGAATGCGAGGACAGTAGAAGGTAAGAGGAGCAGCGGAACAATAAGAGAAGGCGGTGGACTATCCATGCCGGTAGAAAAACCTCTCAGTCCAGATTTGGTTGTTATGTTATGTTGATTTATTCTGCACACCGCTACCACCCAAGAGGAGTCTCCAGGTGCTCACGTGGGCCCTGTAAGGGAGGGGGGCTGGGGCTGTTAGTCGGGATAGCATAATAGGATAGCTTCAGAAGCAGGAGGAACTGGTGTCTGTGAGAGTTGATTTGCATGTGGGAGTTTGTCCGGGAGGCCCTGTGTGGGTTGGTCTCACTGCCTCGGATGTGTGCTAGTGTTCGTGTTGGTGTGTGTGTCATGTGATGTTACAGTGGATTGTGTCTGTGTGCACTGGTTAGCTGTATGCATAAGGGGTCCAGAGTCGCAGAGGGCTGTTGGTGTATGACTATCTATTGCCTTGGTGTTTACTTGTATTGTTGATAGATTTATGGACTATGTGCCAAGGAGTTCCCTCTAGGTTCACTTCTAGTGTCTTTGAGATGGGAGGGTGTGAACATTAAATTGATTTTCGGTGTGTTTATGTGTAGTGCCCCTATCCCCTAGCCAAGTGTCGTACCGTTGATTATGTCAGAGGATCAGGAAAGGGAAGAGGGTTAGTAGGTCATTTGGTATGGTTTGGTGAAGCTTCTGGTGTGAGTCTCTTGTTGCTGCTTAATGGCATCTGGAAGGAACAACAGGGGGGAGATCCCAAACATCCACTGTATGTGGAGTCCTACCTTGAATTTG